>NC_090448.1:1075118749-1076368749 GCF_031143425.1 Pleurodeles waltl | reverse complement strand
CCAGTGACACATACAACTAAAACAACATATATACAGTGAAATATGGGGGTAACATGCCAGCCAAGATGGTACTTTCCTACAGTATCAGTCAGAAACATTGAGGTGAACATGCTAAAAGGATGACTTCCTCACATGACCCCCTCCCAAACGAAGGTTGATGGGTAACTAACCTACACACTGGTAGTCCTCATCATCTAAGTGGAACGACCTGGAAAATCCATCTGCACTAGCATGGGCCACCTGTGGTCTCTGTTCCACTGTGACATCCATCCCCTGTAGTGAAATGGGCCACCTCAACAATGTAGGTTTCTCTCCTCTCATCCGCTTGTGCCATCTGAAGGGTCTGTTGGCAGTTTAAACACAAACGTGAGTACCAAATTCCATACTCTGAAGCATCTGTATGATCCACAACTTCCTTTATGTAATCAAGGGCCAGCAACACTGGTGTTGTACACATAGCATCTTTCAGAGTGTCAAAGGTCTTCTGACAATCTAGGATCCACATTACTTTCTTTGACCTCTTTTTAGAAGCGAGGTCTGTTGGGGGAGTCACAATGGTCCCATGACTAGGAAGAAACCTTCTATAATACCCAGTCAGACCAAGGAAGGTCCTGACCTGTGCCAGGGTTGTAGGAGCAGTCCAACCTAAAATGGTTTGTTTTTTAGCTGAGAGAGGTTGTACATGGCCTCCACCTACAAGGTGACCCATGTACACAACTGAACTTTTCCCTATTTGACACACACTGGCCTTAATAGTCACGCCTGACCATTGCAGGGCCTGAAGCACTTCCTTCTGGTGGTTTAAGTGATCCTCCTAGGTGGAACTGCACATAGCTACATCATCCAGATAAGCTGCTCTGAACTGATCCAGCCCAGGGAGGACCCTGTTTACCAACCTTTGGAAGGAGGCAGGGCATTCTTACAGCAAATGGGGAGTACATTAAATTGGTAATGCCCCTTTGGTGTGGAGAATACTGACCTCTCCTTTGCATCTTCACTGAGGGCAATCTGCCAGTAGCCTGAAGTCAAATCATATGTGCTCAGGTATGTAGCAGCCCCTAACCATGTTAATGAGCTCATCAGCTCTAGGTATAGAATGAACATCAGTCCTTGTGACTGCATTCAGCCCTATGTAGCCCACACAGAACATCAACTATTTAATTTCCTCGTGGGGATTAGGTTTTGGTACCAGCATCACTGGACTGGGACATAGACTGTCAGAATGCTCAATTACCCCCAATTCCAGCATCTTAGCTACCTCAGTTTTGATACAGGCTCTGACCTGGTCAGACAACTTGTACACCAAATGGTGAGTCCGGGGGTCAGGGAGAACAGACCAGCAAGCTGTCTTAGCACTTGACTGCAGTCTCTGTGCTATTGGTCTGTCAATTTGGGAGAGAGTTCAACTCCCTCCACTGACCCATCTTGCACAATGTGGGAGAGCAGGACCTGGCAGAGACTCATTTTCCTCTTCTCCTCCTTCATCTGTGACTATCAGCATGGTCATATCTGCCCTGTCTTGGTGGGGTTTCAACCTATTGACCTGCAGACCCTGTGAGGGTTCCTGGTGGTGTTAAAGTATACCAAATAGGTAACTTCACCCTTCTTCTCTAGGTTTGGATAGGGCCAAGTCCACAAGTCCTGGTGGGCTCTAGGAGCCACAGGCTCCAAAACCCTCGCCAATTGTCCTGGTTTGTACTCTGGCATAGTAATCTTCTGACCATAGTATAGCTTCATGAGCTCTTGGCTGGCCTCCAGGTTCCTGCTTGCTTAGTACATGTACACTGCTATGTGAGATCTTAGGCCTAGTACATAGTTCAGCACATTGTCCTTGGCTTCCGTGAGAGGCTTTTCCCAAAACTCTCTCAACAGGCACAATGGGCCTCCTACAGGATGCCTAAACAACAATTTGAAGGGACTAAAGCCAACCCCTTTTTGTGGGACCTCCCTGTAGGCAAAAAGTAGGCATGGTAGGAGAGCATCCCATCTCCTCCTGAGTTTGTCAGACAAACCATTGAGCATGCCCTTCAGGGTCCTATTGAACCTTTAAACCAGACCATTAGTCTGGGGATGATATGGGGTGGTGAACTTGTAGGTAACACCACATTCTTCCCACATCGCCTACAGATAGCTGGACATGAAATTCATTCCTCTATCTTAAACAACCTCCTTTGGGGAACCCACTCTGGTGAATATACCTAGTAGGGCCCTAGCCTCTGAAGGTCCAGTGATTTTTGGAGGGAAGTTGCCTGTCTGTACCTTGTGGCATGGTCCACTACCACAAAGATATATGTGTTCCCTAATGCAGTTGGTGGGTCTAGGTGGCCAACACTGTCTACCTCCACCCTCTCAAAGGGAGTTCCAACCACTGGCAGTGGTATCAAGGGAGAGATTGGTTTGGCCCGTGTCTTGCCACTGGCTTGCCAGGTTGCACAGAAGCTACAGAACTCCTTCACTTTGGCAGACATGTTGTGCCAAACGAAATGGTTCACCACCTGGTTCCAAGTCTTGTCGTGACCCAAATGCCCTGCCAAGGAGATGCCATGGCTCAAAGTGAGGAGAAATTCCCTGTGCTTTTTAGGTACCACCAAGCTCCTGGTGGCTCCCTCCTTGATGGCTCTGGCCTCAATGTATAGGACTCCCTCATCCTAGTAAACTTTATGGGATCCACTAGCATCAACCTCTGCTTGCACAGAGGCAGTCAGCCTCAGGCCCTCAAGAGTAGGACACTCTCTTTGTCCCTGGCAAAACTCCTCTCTGGTGGGTCCAACAGCTCCAGTCAATTCTGCCAAGTTGGACAGATCTTTCAAGGGTGGGATTCCACCCTCAGAGGTCAGATCTTCCCCCTCATGGTTAGATTTCTCCTGCACCTCACCAGACCCAGTGTTCTTTCTCATGTTATTGGATGCTTGGCCCTTTATTCCAGAGTCCTAGTGTCCAGCCTTTCCCTGCTGAGCAGTCTGTGAACTGCTCACAGCACATACCCACTCAGGGAGATCCATCATCCTTGCATGGACCATTCTCTCAACCACTGACCAGTCAGAAGCTTGAAGATAATTTCCCAATAGACACTCCACTGGGAGTGCAATAGACACAGCTACCTGCTTTTGGCCTGTCACACCTCCCCATTCCAAACTCATCATTGCCATGGGATGGAGTTTGGTTCTTGTTAGAAATGGGGTCTCTAGTTTTCATTCAATTTACACCCCGTCTAAATAGGGACCCTCACTCCAGTCAGGGTAAGGGAGTCACACTCCTAAAATAACCCCTGGTCACCCCCTTGGTAGCTTTATATGAGCAGTCAAGTTTATCCGAGACACAATGAGTTGAGTATTTGTACCCACACACATTACCACAGTGAAAACACTACAAATGAACACCACACCAGTTTTTAAAAATAGCTAATTTTTATCTAAGTAAACAAGGCCAAAATGACAAAAATCCGACATACACAAGGAAAGATTTGAATTTTAAAAGATTAAGGGGGTCATTCCGACCCTGGCGGTCCATGACCGCCAGGGCCGGGGACCGCGGAAGCACCGCCAACAGGCTGGCGGTGCTTCCTGGGCCATTCTGACTGCGGCGGTAAAGCCGCGGTCAGAAAAGGGCAACCGGCGGTTTCCCGCCGGTTTACCCCTGGCCCAAGGAATCCGCCATGGCGGCGCTGCTTGCAGCACCGCCATGGGGATTCCGACCCCCTTCCCGCCATCCTGGTCCTGGCGGTAAATACCGCCAGGAACAGGATGGCGGGAACGGGTGTCGTGGGGCCCCCTCACAGGGCCCCATAATGATTTTCAGTGTCTGCAACGCAGACACTGAAAATCGTGACGGGTGCCACTGCACCCGTCGCACACCAGCAACTCCGCCGGCTCCATTCGGAGCCGGCTTCATCGTTGCTGGGGCTTTCCCGCTGGGCTGGCGGGCGGCCTTCTGGCGGTCGCCCGCCGGCCCAGCGGGAAAGTCAGAATGACCGCCGCGGTCATTTGACCGCAGTACGGTCTTTTGGCGGTTCCCGCCAGGCGGGCGGCTTCCGCCGCCCGCCGGAGTCGGAATGACCCCCTAAATCCCAATAAAGCACTTAAAAACATGCTAGTTCCAACTGGGGCTAGCACGATGTCGTTGACAGAGTTCTTCCCAACAGTCCGATGCCCACTCGCGAGGGGGTGTGGTGCGGGTCATGGAGTCGCACAAACCCCATGTACAGTTCCTTATAAATTAGGCAGAGTCAATGATGTGGCACAGAGCCATGGAGGTGAGGTGTCGCTGGAGCCAGTTCGCCGTTGGTTCCATGCTGCTACGCAGGAGGTGAGACGTCAATTCCGTACTGCTACACAGGGGAGGTGGAGCATTGGTTCCTTATGGAGGCAACGGAGATGAGGCAGTGCCAGTGGCGAGGCGGTGGTTCCTTACGATCAACCGCGTCAATGAGTCCAGCGGGTCAAGATGAGATGGGTTGGCCAGGTCAAACAGTTCTGCTGTCTGCATTGGCTACCTGGTAGTACACACCAAGTTTAATCTGCTCTGGGGAAACCAACTTCTCTGTGACCTAGTCACACTGGCACCTGTATCTCTCAGAGTCTCAACCTTACATTGATTTTAGATCTCTGCTTATACCTCTCCATTCTGGTAGGCACTGGAAAACGGGTTGCAATTTGCATCCCACCCAGGGACATTAAGGTTGTCTCTGTTAATCACTTCCCCATCTCTGGGACAATCTCTACCCGATACCTACACTAGCAATCCCTGTGGATTGCTCATAAATGGGAGGCTTCCTTGTTCGGACAGCATCTCCTCTTTTGTGTCCTGACAGAAAACAGTCAAACCACTGACCTGCCTTCATCAGGTCACAGAACTTTCCTGACTTTGTAGGATCAAAGTTCTTTCCCAAATACCCCTTAGTCTTGAAAGTGGCAAGCCTTGGGTTCCCTCCCTGTTGTGCAGGTTTTTGAGGGCCTTGTGAGGACTCCTGTTTTTGACCTTCTTTATCCGGGGTTTTACCCTGGGAGGGGACCTGTCCTCCTTTCCTTTGGTCATCTCCTTGATGTTGATGGGAAATTCGGGTTCTAATCAGCTCATCAGCTGTCTCCCCCAGTTCTCTGGAACTAAACAATCTTGAGTTCACTAGATACTGGCATAACTTCTCTTGTACACAATGAGTCAGGATGTGCTCTTTAATAATTAATTCATACAGACCTTCATAGGTGCTTACTTGATCACCCTTAATCTAGCCCTCTAGTACCTTCAGTGATACTACAAAGTCCTCACAGGACTGTGTGTTCATCTTTTGGATGTCTACAAAGTCCTCACAGGACTGTGTGTTCATCTTTTGGATGTCCCTTAACTTCACCATGTGCTGTTCTGGGGTCAGACCAAGTTTCTTGGCTAAGCATTGCTTTAATTGGGAGTAAGATTTTGCTTCATCCCCCTCTAGGGGCAGGAACCTATCCCTCCAAGTTATCTGAACCAGTTCCCACGGGACTGAACCCCGATACTTAGAGTGGACCGCTCTCATCTCCAGGACCCTCTCAAATACAGTCAACCATTTGTCAATATCATACCCCTCAGTGTGCATGGAAATTTTCCCATGGGAAGCCTGGAATTAGCCCTACCCACCTGGGCATCTCAGCACTCTCTTCATTGTCGCTTCCACCATTTCTTCTCTCATCTTTCCTTGCCCACATCTTCTTGTTCAGCTCTAGCTTCTCCTTTTCCATAGCTAAAGCTTCCAACATAGCCTGAAGCTTTCACTCTTGATGAGACAGTTTTGGTTCGCCTCTGGGAGAGGCTTCCATCCCTCCCCTAGCTGGGAGTGTGAATCTAGTACTGGAAGTTGTGGACTGGGTGTCATCCTCCTCCTTCTGGTGGAGGTTGCTGGAGGTGCTATCTTCTCTCTCCCCTTCATTCTCTGGAGATAGCTGAGCCCAGGCCTTCAGGCACCTAATCAACTCAGCCTTCCTGATCTTGCTGCTATTAGGTAACCCCTAGACCCTAAGCTCAGCCACTTTGAGTATGTACAATTTAGTCAGATTAAGCTCCATGGTATCTCTAGTTTTGGGTCATACAAACTTCACAATCAGAAACAGAACAAATTTGTAAAAATCAGAAGTTTGGATTACAAATTAGTTTTAGTCCAAATTTCAAAAATCCAAAATCAAAAGTTTTGTTTTAAGTCAATTTAGTGTATTTTTACTGATCTTCACTCATTTTACTGCATGGTGTAATTCAAATAGAAGTCTACATCCACACCTCTGAACACCAATTGTGTTGGAGACTGGTTATTAGTAAAGGTAAGCACACACCTACCACAACCAATAATGCCCCAAGACAATGTTAGGTCCAGTCAAAGTCTCAAAAGATGATCCTCTTTCTCAACCCCCGGTAGCCTGGCAATGAGCAGGCAGGCTTAACTTAGGAGACAGGTGTATAAAGCATTTAAGTACCCCAATAAAGTAAATAAGTAAGACACAGCACACAATAAAAATCCCATACCAATATTTTTATCTATAAAATGACACCAAAATGACAAAATTCAATATAGGGAACCAAAGATTAATTTTTGAATTAAAATAATGTTCTTTCTAGTGCTCAAAAACTCAATAGTGCCAACCAGGGACATTTGGTCGCGCTTGACCTGGACAAAGTCAAAGTTTGAGGCTGACCCTAAAGGAGCCCTGCTCAGATACACTAATGGGAACTCGGTCAAAAATTTACTCTTCGCACTTAGAAACATTTTGGAAGCTTTTCTCTTTCTATAGCGTATGGTCCTCCTCAGCAATCCGATTTTGATGCAACATCAATGGACTGCTTTTCCATGAGGCCCCAGTCTAGCCTGGTAGTCTGGAGCTTCGGGGCTTTCCGCAGGATTAGCTTTTAGCATGATGAATCTGAATTCTTGGCTGAGTCGCTGTTGAAGGTAGTTGACTTGAAACACAACTGCAAGTCGGTTCACTTACAGCGCTTTATTCACAAGTTGCTCCAAACTTCTTGAACTTTTTCCTAAAGTTCATCTTGAGAGTTGAAAGTGTCAAACACACATCCAAGGGTTAGAAGCTCTGAGATGGTCCTTGGAAGTTTAGGAGCACAATTCCTGCAATGAACCTGGCCAAATCCCTAAAAGACCGCTGGATATACTTGATGCTCTGGACTTTTGTGATAGTTGATGTAGGCAAACTTTGTAAATCTGTTGCTTTCAGGGAGTCCACTCCTGAGTCCGTTGTGAAGCAAGGAAATTTCCTTAGAGCTATTGTTCTAGTGTGTGATAGGAGCATTACCTCAGTGTGCAGTCCTTAGGTGTGCAGCAGGGCAGATATTCTCTTGGAGGTTTCAGGCAGCAGATCTGAGTTGCAATGCAGATCAGCCACTTTTATTCAATCATCCTGGGGGAAAAGCAGTGGGGCACCCTTGTCCACTGAACTTCCCGTGCCACCCATAAGCATGACAGCTTCCTCCAAATGTGTCATTTTCTTGTCCCATAAAGCATTGCACTTTAATATTCCAAGATGGACGATTTTCCTCCAGAGGAGCAAGACCTGGTTAAAACAACCCACTGGTGTGGCTCATTTCCATTAACAATTCCCCTCTGAACATCTGCAAATTTTGTTCCTGGGCCTGCTATCATTCTGTGAGGTACAGGGTGAGAGGGCAGGTCTGGTAAACATTCCTTTCTGTGCTGCTTCCTTTGAAGCTCAGCTTGATTTATCCAGCCCCCTTCCTGGCCTGGGCTCAGCTTCTGCCAATCTCCCCCCATCAGATAGCCTCTGCTCAGTGCAGGCCACGTATCTCCTCATCAAAGCAGCCTGGATAATCCTGTTAAGGCTGGTCAATCATGAGAGGCAACTCGCAGGCTAGAATTTGGCTTACAGAAAAGAACATCTTTTAACTTATTTTCTGTATTAGTTAAGATAAATTCAACAGTGGCAAGTTGGTGGATTTATCATTACCATTCTTTTGATTCCTTTCATTGAGCTCCTTCCTAGAAATATTTATGCTCATGGAAAATATTGTTAGCCTAAGGAGCTAAGTGGCTACAATGGGAAAAAATGGAAAGTGCAGATTGCCCCTCACCAGGGCATATAAAACATCTATAATGTCCATGTTAATACTTACATGGCACCCTACCCTGGGGCATCTAGGGGATAACTTAGGGGTGGCATATGTGCAAACAGAGGGTAGATTATCACTTTTGGCGTACCTTTAATTCCAAAGTGGAATTTGCACACATTTTACTTTTTAAAGACAGCCTGCAAGGCAGGGCTGCCTTTAAAAATGACAGCAGGTAACACAGGAGTGCACACTCCAGTGGAGGAAATCTACTGGGCCTCTAAACATCCCTGACCTATTATATACTATGGATTTATAGGTAGCTTGAATCCCCCTTACTAGAGACGTACAGGGATCTGTCATTGCCAACTGTAATTGTACCATTTTACCATATCCCTTCAATTCAGAGCACTGGTATCAGTCAGAAACATTGGGGTGAACATGCTATAATGATGATTTTCTCACAATCAGATTTCACTCTCTGGTGGAAGACCTAGGACTTTATAGATTAGCAGCAGTTCTTAACCTTTTGACTTCTGTTGATCCCCACTGAATCACTAGGAGCATCCAGGGCCCCTAACTAAGCAGTTTCTATTATTTAAACCTCGAAATAATTAATAAAATCACAGAAAAAGTATACATCAAACAAATGCACAAATTATGAAATATGCTATTTAATTAAATTAAAAATGTATAACTGGGAAGGCAAACCTTTTCAAAATACTGTTTTATTTATAAAAGATGAAGCAATGTGCTACACTCTAGCATATCACATTTTCTTTTTGGCTTCTACGGCAGGCTCTTTGTTTTTTGTTGGCACATACCAGTGCTGCTTCACTGCTTCAATTGAGGCCACCAATTGTCCATACTAGGTTTTGTTAGCTGTACCTGTACTGCTTCTACAAATCAGCTGAAGCTAATTTTTAGCTGCCAATTTCAAATCAATTCACATTTACAATGCATTTTGAAACTTTCATGTTTTAAAGTTTGCTTTCCTATGTGTGTAATTTATTAATCGGCTAATTATTTTTCATTTATGAACAGTCGCGAACCCCTGAGATGCATGGTCGATCTCCAGGGATCTTCAGCCCACGGGTTAAGAACCATTGTGCGTTACACGAAGACAGATTTCTTCTAAGTGATTTAACCGTATGGTTAGATGCTCCAGAAAGTTTTAAACTTCTAAGAGGATTTTGCAGTTCCAGGCTATTACGGTAAAATAAGCGTGCATATACACAAAAAGCTGGTCATTTGTTAGATCCTAGCTTCCCCTTCTGCCATTTGATTTGTACTTCTTATCCCACTTTCTTTGCCTAGACGAACCACCTAAGGGTGATGTTTTCCAGTCCTATCAGCTATATGTACCAGCTTCAAAAATCAGCAAGCAGAATTTGAAAAAAAATGTTAGAGGAACTTCATAAACAAAATAATGTGCACTTGTTTTGTATTAATACACTACTCATTTTATATACTGTGGATTCTCTACTAACATTAGTTCTTAATAAAATACTACCAGTGCAATCCTGGAAAAAGATCTGTTGTGACTGTAGGAAAAGGCTTCTTTTTGCATCGTCTGTCCCATATTGGTTGAGCTGATGATGCTGGGTTTTGTGACTCTGTGCACTAGGACTTTGCTAACCAGGCCTCAGTAAATGTGCTCTGACCCTTAAACTTGACAAAATTGGCTAAACTCGTAATTTGCATAGTTAATCTACCTATAAGTCCCTAGTATGTTTTACAAAATGTACTCAAGGCCTGTAAGGTAAATGTCACTACTGCACTGCAGCACATATTATGCCTCCAATAAAGTGACAATGCAGCCTGGCTGTGCACTTTTAAACTGCAAATTCAACTTGTCAAAATAACTTCTTCTGACAGACTTAAGCTCTCCTTTTAAATATTAATGTCACATCTAAGTAAGCCTAAATGTCCATAAGGCAGAATATGTGACATTTAAAAGTAGGGCATGTAAAGGTTTACTGCAACGCCCTAAAAGCCTAAAAGCTATTTTCGCCATTACAGAGTTAGCTGTTGCATGGGAAAGCACTGGGAAAAGTTATTAAAGTTAATAAAGTTATCTTCATTCAAGAATCAAAAAATAAGTTACTAATTGTTGGACACTTTAGAATATTTATCACAAATCTGTTTCATATGTAAAGTCAGATGTGCTATAAATGTTTTTGAAAGCTACTTTTAAGAAGTCAGCTTTAATTTGCCTATAGCCACTAGAAGCGGTTTTGCATGAGCATCCAGCTGTCACCTAGGAGCTGAATAGCTTCTTGATGAGTTGTGAACTGGCTCCTAAAGCTCAGACAAAGGCCTTGGGCGTGCAAAGGCGTATTTTATTTTAATTAACTTCAAAGATGGGCTGCCTCCCATTTTTCTTCCTAGCCATCCAGACTCCAATCCCAGGGGGAGGGGAGCTGCCCCCAGCACCAGTTTTGAGTGATCACAGAGGAGGGGTTGCTCATTTCCATGGCCACACCTCTAGGGTGGGCACAGAAGCTCTGTACATGAGGAGAAAGGTTCCGCCATGTTGGATTTAAGTAAAGAGCACTCTGGGATTGATTGCTGTAGGGCACATAGGACCTGCTGTAAAGTGATTAGGTTTACTCTTGTTATCTTTTTTCCTATTGCTTAGGGAGGAGTCACCCACAGGCTAGTGCTAGGCATACATTTGGCACACCAGGTTAAATTAACTCCCTCTGAACACTGTCGCACCTGTAGAAAACTGGAGAGGGCAGCATCTGCTGTTGAAACCTGTGAGGAGAAATTTGGTGCTGCTTCCACATGAACTGAGGACTAAGAAGTGAACTCCAGTGCTCAATTGGCTGACCGCCTCATAAGTTACAGGGACACAAAGAGGCATATTTACAAGAAAGTGGCGCATCAGTCCCAATGCGCCACTTTTTTTGCGTCGCCCTGTCCCACCTAACAACAACATGGAGGTTGTTACGCCAATAGCGTCAAACTTTTTGATGCTATTGTGGCACTTTTCTGCACTAGCTTCATAAATGTTTATGCTAGTGCAGCAAAGCACAAGAAAGCCCATTGATTAAAATGAGTGCATCATTTTAACGCCTGCTCTGAGCAGGTGTTAAAAATGACTGAAAAAATGGTGCAGTGAAATGTTGTATATTTCACTTCATCATTTTTGTTGGTCTTCCTGTGTGGGGATGCGTGGGGATGCCGCCTTTGCATACATTAAGCCTGGCACAGGCATAATGTGGTGGAAGGGTTTACAAAGTGGGGCAACGCACGCTTTTTGCCACTATGTAAATACGGCAAGGGAGAAAGGCCTCCTTAACGCCGCTGTTCCTGAGGTCATGGAACCCTTGGTTGGTTTCAGAGTGTAGTCCTTCTGCCTAACCCTATAATATGGTACTTGGAAATATTTCAAGACTTTTTGTCTGGAGAACTGTCAGAGACTGGGACAAACCAGTCAAGTCAATATACTGCCAAAAATTAAGGTTGCTCCTGCTATGAGCTTTTCTTGCAGCAGGAAATCAGGGCCAGTGGGACATTACAGAGGTGGCCTTCTGGAGCCCTAATACAGCTTACAAACTTGATCCACTGGAGGAAATCAAACCAAAAAAAAGTGACTAAGTCCAAAGGTACAAATCTTTGCTGCATGAAAGCACCAAAAGTATCCTGTCGACAAAGGACCTTCATCGTGTTTAAAGTTTGAATTTCTCCTGCTCTGAGCTTCCCAGCCAAATGTCAATGGTTTCACCTGGATCTCATCTGATGGCTAGCCAGCCTCATGATGCACTTTTAGGCCGCAGCCTGCTGCATGCCCTCTGAGGATTTCCCTTTCAGAGTCATAAAGTTTTGAGAAATATATTAGAACAAATTGTTCCTAGATAGAATAGGAAGTTATGCCAGCAGCTTTACATCTGCCACAACACTTAGCAGAGGAACCCCCAAAAGTATTTTGAACGTTTTCAAAATGATACTCAACCCTCAGTAGTGATCTGTCATTGCACTCAGTAGGGCATTCAGTGTTCCTAATGAATTATGATTTGCCAAATTTATGAAATTTTTTAGCCAGTCGTGAGACTGGTAACTCTTTTCAAAAGATCCCTAGACTTTCAATCTCTTCCCAGGGCTTGAAAGGAAGCTATGTTAAAAGCAAAAATAATGAAAACAGTAGTCACAACCAACAACCTACATAACCGTGTCCTAATATCCTTGCTGCCTTATTGGAGTAAATTCCGAAAAACAATTAGTACCTTTATCATTACAAACACTGATACTGCAATTTTAATTTGTTTTAAAAACACCTAGACATGTTTTAAAATAGTTAGCCATGGACTATATTAGAACATTTCTAATTGCTGAATAGTAGTATTAACTTTGTAATGGAATATACATGCGTCTCTGTACCTTGATTTTTTTTTTTTTTTTAACTTAATGTGAAATGGGCACAATGGAAGTGATTTTGCATCCAGATATTATATGTAACAGTAATAAAAATGGATGTAAATTATCAAATGATGGAGGCTTGTTGAAAGCTATTTTAACACAGAAACTGTTCAATATATGTAAGAAGCAGGCAAAAATATAATCAATAGTTTCTAGATGGCTCCTATATTGGGTTTTCAAGTGCTGACAAACTGACTTGAAATTCCATGTTTCCACCTATGCACCTGTGCCACAATGCCATATCTCTACCCATACCATGTTTGCATCTTTAGCTCTCCACCAATTATAAACCTTCTTGCCTCATGAAAGATATACTACTCTGCAGGTTTTCAAAGATTCTGCTCCATCCTCCATTCAGTCATCTACTGCTGTAGGGTCTCTACAACTCTTCTACATGAAATGTGACAGCAAACTCTTCCGCCATGGCATTGGTCTTCGGTCCTTTTGTCTACCTTTGCAGTTGAATGCCTCTTCTGGCTTCTACTTGCCATCTATTCCTTAGCATTCCTTTTTGTATTTTACCCTCCTGAATTTTCTGAAGCGTTTTGTCAACCCCTAATTGTTTTATTGTATAGCTTCTGAATCAGGGTTTCACTGCAATGTGTTTTATTTTATTGTATTTATCCAGTGTTTAATTGTCCTTCTTTGAGCTTAATGGAGCTTATTTTGCAGGGGATTGTGTGTAATAACTATTGCCTTTATTCCCTTTTCAACCCACGTTTGACATAGATAGGTATAACCTCACATTTATCCCACAAAATGTGTGCCTCTCCTACCTCTCGAGTTGTCCCTTGTACTTACCTACCCACAAACAAACAGGCATCCCACAGGTTCCCCCCAGTTCTCTTCAATTGTCCTGCTGGCACTTTGGAGCTGCTTATGACTCTGCTGACTTCTAGTGCCCAGAAATTAATCATATCATGTATTCTTTTGTTTGCATGCAGCTGTGTCATAACCCCTTAGTACATGTGACTCACTGTACGCCTGCAGTTGCCCTCCCTCTGCAATACCAGCTCCTCTACAGTACATATTACTTTCCCTCCCTCTTGCCCTTCTTTACCCATCCATTCCTAAGAAATTAACTTCCATCTGCCTCACACCACATAGTACTTCAACTTTTTAGACAGTTTATTGTCCTGCCTGTCTCTCTAAACCTTTCAAATGATCTTCTTTATTTGTACATGGGGATGCTCAGCTTCAGCCCTTCCGTGATATAGTCACCCAATACCTGTTCTGTCAATCACTCATCTAAACTCATCTAAACCTACTGCCACCTCCTAGCCAATGTGTGGCACTACAACTGTTCCTGCATTCTTTCCACATGTGGGGGTCATATTGACTCTATCTCCAAAAACATGTGATGCCTAGCCTCTAGCTGTGGTGCTTCCTGATCCACAGCAGAGTTTGAGTTAGGAGGCCCTTTGGCACATTATATTGGGAGCTGTCTTGGCCACTTTGTCTTTCCTGGAAGTCAAGAAGATTGTTCAAAGGAGTGCCTGTGCATTATCTGACAGCAAGTGGTTCAGTTCATCCCGGATTTTGTCTCAACCACACAGTGGCTATAATTGGTGGATGATAGCCAGGTGGTGAGGGTTTAGGTTACATTTAGTCCTCAGATCTTTGGAGTGGCGGTTGAGGTTGGAACTCAGCAAGATATGCCCATGTCCATGTCATCAATGATTTGTGCAACTGTGTGCTGGCTCACTATCAGTAGTTCAGCCTGGAGGAATAGACAAAGGTATCCAGCAGGATTGAGGGGAGTACCCATTTGACACCTGGTCTCCCTTGGTGTACAAAGGAATTGGACTAGAGGTAATGGAACAGCCAGGGGCTATGTGTCTAATTGGAGAATGAGTTGAAGTGCACAGCAGCTGGGAGATCCAGTTGCAGAGGGAGAGACACTAGTAACTCCTCTGGAGTCTAGTTCAGGTCCGGCATTGGAACCGGATGAAAAGCCTATCTTGGACCTGAGAAAGGCAGGCATGGCTTGAAGGCTGCTTTTTCTTGTGAATGTGACATTTGGAAGTGGCATAATTGGATGGTACTGGTGATTGATGTTCTGACCAATTAGTGGCACACTGGCAGATATGATAATTATTGTACTGAACACAGTCCAACACCACAAGTTATCCTGTGCATTATTTATCATCTGGTCTGAGCTTTGTCTGTCAAATTGGGCCTTAACATGGATTGTGGTGTTTACTGCACCAGCCCTGCATTAACAGCCATTTCCCCCCAGTAACTTTTTGGCAGGTTTGGCCTTCTAACGTTTACATTTGGAAAATTAGGGATGTGCAGTGCCTGCCAGAGGTTACCACACATACAGAAATTTAAAGGGCCACTCACAATGAGGGCCTTTAACATGGTACTGCATATTCAAAGTGCTTGGTATCAAAGGACCCCTCTTTAATGTTCAATGGCAATCTGGTTCGCTTCGGAAGAAAGTTTGCTTTCCAACATGCAACTATTCAACCCTGTGGGGTGACTTTTATAATGAGCTGTGCTCAACCATTTGCCAGGGATCCAAGAGTCACACAGGAGGAGGCATTTTTGCCAGTATCATTAATATTTTGAGTGCTCAGTGGTGCATCCTTGGCTAAGACGCCCTCTTTAAGCCTCCACGCTGATATGGTAAACTATGCTGGATTCTTGTGACCAAGCTACACGCAACTTATATTGCTCATAATTTTATTCCCACCAGAGAAGGTATATAGGGTATTCTATAGTACTAAATTATATATATGTCTATATGTATGTATGTGGTATTTGTAAAGCATCAATCAAGCAAATGACAGCAGAGAGCTGAACAGTGTTCGTTACTGAGCTTGATACAGTGACCATATCTAAGTTGCAACTCCATGAGCAAGTACCCTGGATATACTTACAGAATATAACAGCAAGCGGAGGTTATAGTATGTACCAGGTACAGTGGACTCCACCCAAGAGTGAATGTAAATATTTCTTTAAGGTAAATCACCATTTACATGCTGAAGTAGGGAAAAAAATAAATTTCAAGAATTTAGCGTTAGGTGTATTCACGCAATGGCATTGTTTAAGTGTCATGGCTGGATAAGGTGGCTTGGCCCTTTCTAGATGCAAGAGTTGTTCTAAATCATGTCTTTCTCATCTCACACTCCGAGGCATGTTTCACATTAAGAAAGCATGTCAGTACCAATGTGTTGCAGGGCCTCCATCTTTCCTTCCTATTATCCAGATGTCAAGTAGAGTTTTCAACCTTTCTCACTGTGCATTTTCCACAGGAATGTACATATTTATGGATGGTTCCTGGCACTTTTATTTGGAGATTGAATGGCCCCATTCCTTGATGTCCAAGAAATGCACTTCTATCCCACCATACAAATTCCTTTGATAGAACACGTTACTGCACATCTTCCTTTTATGTACTCACAGGCACAGGGACTGTGTTATTAGCTCTATTTGCTAGCCCATCCAGTTCAACTGTACTGACTGAGAAAGGCAAAATTCAGAGTATATAATCCTCCTGTAACACTGAAGAATGATGCAAAGAGTATATTTCTTGTTTTAGGATTTCTTCCATTTGAGATGGTTTTTAGACTTTGCTTATGTTGGCTTGGTCCTTGTTCGACTACGATGTAATCTCCAGATGGATTGGATACCACTCATGTGTTCTGCGCTTGCCCTTATTTTCATAAATCCACAGTGTGTTAGGCTAGGTTTCAACGTTTTATTTATCAGATGGATGAGGCACTTCTCTAGCTCCTGATAATTATTATTAGGTCTGGCATCAACCAAGACCTTTTGATTTGACTAAAATCATGTAAGTATTATGCTTACTTAAAGGGGCTCTCTTGGTCTTGGCCCCTGGTCTGTTGTGTCGTTCACATTTTGTGTCTGTCCACTACAGCATAGAGCATGGAGTAATGGAACAGCGTACGTCAGCCACAGGCTAACTTGAGTAACCACATTTGGCTCTTTCAAATAGAGCCAGTTCGCACACAAGGTAACTTCCTTCAGTGCCAGTGTGTTTTCTTTATTATTTATTCAGTGTTGACTTTGTATCCGGAGCGTGATGTAATAGCAGGAAGTTTTCTACCAGTGCTTCATGTTGCTTTTGACGTGCGCACAGGGTGCATTCCAGAATTATTAGTTTCTGTCTCTTACTAATGCTGTTGTAAATTATTTTTGGAGAAGCCTGCTGATATCTCACAGCACACCAAATTGTGTCAGTTCATCAGAAAGATCCCTGAAAAGCAGTCTATATTTATCTCTAGAATCACAATAATGCTAACTTTACAGAATGTGGTTGTTTGTTGAGAAAGGCAGAAGCCCCATTCAGACAACAACCTTTCTCCTTGTCAAGGTGAATCACAAAGAATCACAAAAGTAACCTATGCTTAACCCTCTGGTAGCTTGGCACAAAGCAGTCAGGGTTAACTTAGAGGCAATGTGTAAAGTATTTATGCACCAAACAAAGGGAAATAAAGTGAAAATGTAAAACAAGGAAAATCACAAACTACAAACACATTTTAAAAAATAGATTATATTTTAATAAATAAAATGATACCAGAAAGCCAAATATACAATCACTAGAACTTAATATATGCAGTTTCACAGTTTGTAGTGAAAATAGCACATAAAAGCACAAAATATTATTCATGGTCATTTGGTTGTGCTAAACTAGGTGAAAGCACCAAGTTCATTCTGTTCATGATGGACCATGGGACGGATAAGGGACCAGGTTAGTCCAGTTGAAAAATTGACTTCCAAGTCCAGTGCAAAGAGTTCCATTCATGATGGAGTAACATGAGGAGCAAGTAGAGCGTGGCAGATGGTTGTCTCGGGAAGAACAAGCCTGCATTGTGGGCTGTTGTTGTTGTAGCATGAGGACCAGTCAGGTGTCACGGATGGTCGCTACTGTAGCTTTGCAGTGGCCGTCGCCATGGGCTGTCATTACAGTAGCATGAAGTGTGTTTCTTGCTTCCATCGTCACTGGCAAAGAAATTACCTGAGCAAGTTCCTCTCCCAGATAGGACTTAGCATATTTATCTAAAGCAAACTCCCCTCATGGATAGCCAAAGCAGAGAGGGGAAAAGAGATGCATATTCATTCTACATTCTAGATCGTGCTGATGTAAAATTACAGGATGATCACACATATGTATAATAGCTAAATATTCAAGGAGGCGGTACATACTGTTTCCTTAGTAACATAGGGGGTCATTCCGATATTGGCGGGAAAGGCCCTGCAACACAGAAGCCGGCTCCGAATGGAGCCGGCGGTGTTGCAGGGGTGCGTAGGGTGCAGTTTCACCCGTCGCGATTTTCACTGTCTGCTATGCAGACAGTGAAAATCATGCTGGGGCCCTGTTAGGGGGCCCCTGCACTGCCCATGCCAGTGGCATGGGCAGTGCAGGGGCCCCCAGGGGCCCCACGACACCCGTTCCCGCCATCCTGTTTCTGGCGGTGAAAACCGCCAGAAACAGGCTGGCGGGAAGGGGGTCGGAATCCCCATGGCGGCACTGCTTGCAGCGCCGCCATGGAGGATTCTCCCAGCCGGGGCTAATCCGGCGGGAAACCGCCGGACCCGGCTGGGTGACCGCGGCTGTCGGAATTCCACATGAAGCACCGCCAGCCTGTTGGCGGTGCTTCCGTGGATAGCCACCCTGGCGGTCATAGACCGCCAGGGTTGGAATTATACCCATAGTGTTACACCATGTGCATTAATCAAAAGGTTGGAATGACAGACAAGAGCATGCACACCCATAAACATGCCTATTTTTACTTCTTTCACCCACCCTACAGAAAGCTAGCATGTAGATGGGTGATAAAATATATTCAGGGAGAGAGCGAAGTCTCCATGCAACATGGAGGTCTCAGGGAGGAATGACGAATCCCCAAAATGTGACAGTCTTAGGAATTGATAAAGAATCCCCATCACAGTGACAACACCAATGAAGGGTCTTCTGCTGGAAATTATAATTATCTAAGGCTGGGGGAATTGTGACAAAGAAAGTGGGATATCCGCATGAAGGTTTGTGAGCGAACTCTCAAAATATATTATAACTTTTGAAAGAAACTGGTGGTTTACTCTTCAACCTTTCAAAGTTCTGGTTGATTTGCAACAAATGTCACTCTTCTTAACAATGATTTAAAAAAAGTCAGTCTTTGAAGTTTTCTTTTTGCCCAAGACCTGTAAATCAAATGCTACTAGTGGGCCTGCAGCACTGATTGTGCCACCCACATGAGTAGGCCCTGTAAACATAACTCAGACCTGCCACTACAGTGTCTGTGTGTGCAGTCTTGTACTGCCAATTCAACCTGGCATGTGTACCCACTTGCCAGGCCCAAACTTTCTGTTTTACTACACGTAAGTCACCTGTAAGGTAGGCCCTAGGGAGCCTCATGGACAGGGTGCAGTGTATTTAAAAGGTAGAACATATACTGGTGTGTTTTACATGTACTGATATTGAAATACTGCCAAATTCTGTTTTCAATATTGCAAGGCCTATCTCTCTCATAGGTTAACATGGGGATTGCCTTTAAACATATTTTACGTGCAGTGCCCCATTGGGAGCAGATGGAAATGTGAAGTTTGGGGTCTCACAATTTAAAAATACATCTTTTGGTAAAGTTAGTTTTTAGATTGTCTGATTGAAAATGCACCTTTTAGAAAGTGGATATTATGTTTCTTAAACCATTCGGTGCCTCTGCCCGCTTGTGGAATCCACACTTGGGTCAGACTGACAGTTGAGCTGTTTGTGGATTCCCACTAGACAGTGACACAAAGGGAGCTGGGGAGTGTCCTGCATATCCTGATGAGTCTTCTGGGCTAGAGTGGGAAGAGCTGACACCTGAAAGGGCTGTGACTGTCCTCTCACAATGTAGTCTCCAACCCCCTGGTGTGGGTCCAAGGCCAGGCCTGGGCAAGGCAGGATCTTGTCAACAACAGAGACTTTCCTTTGAAGTTTGCCTATGTTGAAGCAGATATGCTAATTAGACATTATTAATGAATGTTTATGTGTTTTGATTAGCAAGAAAACTAAACGTAGAGAAATTAATCTGCCCACGAAGAGTGGCTGTCAATGTTCACGAATTATATTAAAAATGACTAAAGATGTATGAGATAATGAAAATCTGTAATATTAATGTAGTAGTATGTCATATTAAGATATATAACCTATGTTTTGCATTATATTAGAGAGCTCACTTAGCCAAAGTCGTAGCCTAGTTACCAGGCCTCATGCAGAAGCTGAATTTCTAGTGCATAGAAGAGAAGCTGGTGCGTTGAACTGACCATGAACTGCATGTGTTAATTAAATCTGCTTAGCTAAAATTTTCTACAATGTACCGACGGACAGGAGATGATGGAACTAGACATGTAACAATTTTGGTGTAAGACAGACTCGGTGTACTTTCCCAGGACTTGAACAATAGAAGCACTGACTGGGGAAGAAGATGCAACATTTTCGATACCTGATGAGCCGGATGATGAGGACATCGTACAGTGAACCAATCAACGAACTGAGAACGGTGTAAAATGAGAATTCATTGATTTGCAAAATTAATATTATTGGTTAGGGTAATAACTGGTGATTAACTGACCAATTAGGAATTAGGGGGATGGACTGGAAAACCTTAATAAAAAGTCATGACAAAGAGTACAAACTTCAGATGATGATGTGAGGGGTGGAATGCTGATGCCAGAAGACACGATTCAAGAATCTGTCATTGGGCTTATGCCCTTGAGAGCGTGATGCATTGCTGATCGATTGATGACCTGAAGACGAAGACTGACTTTGTTGCTGATCCATTCTGTGGCTAGGTAGCTATGACAATGTGACTTTTACCTTTTTGTGCCTTTCTCTCAAGGTACCAACTGCGCTGTCTGAACAGTTTTTCTTTTAGCTAGATGTTTTCTAAATTGTGTTCTAAATTGTTTTCGCATGAAGTCCCACATGCTAATGCTAATCTGGGCTAGGTAAGGTTCTTTTAGGTGACGCTGACAGTGACAAATGATTGACGAACTGATTGCTGAACTCTGCTATTAATGCTGTTATATTCATCTTGTTGACTTATGGTAAAGCATTCGAGCATATGTTTTCTCAAGTTCTGATTAGATTATGTTATTGGTGGTCATTAATGAACTAATTCTGAGCTGATTGAATAAAGTTGGAATTAATTAGTTGGTTTAGAAGTGTAATTAATAGGGAAATAAAAATTGTTAAAACGTTTATTGAGTTGTGATTATTCATGAAATGTTGATTATTGTCTAATGTTTAATGATTTTCTAAGAGGTTATTGATTGATTACATTGATTATTGATGACACTGGTCACCACATGGATAGGATACTCCATGCGATCCAAAAGGTTCATCGGCCTATACGCGCCCACTTGTAAGTTTACTTACTAAGGACCAGGCGTGGTAGCAACTACTTCAAAGGCAGAAATGGGTATAAGTAGTGGACCCCAAACCCCAGACTTTTAGATTACTTCTGGATCAAGAGGAGCCTCTGCCAAGGAGAAGAACTGGATGGTTGAGGAGGGCCTGACGCTCTGTCTGTTGCTTTGCTGTGCTAGCCTGCTGCTTCTGCCTAAGAGGGAAAGGACTGGACTCTGCTTTCTACAATTCTGCTGGTGAAGTGTCTCCAAGGGCTTGGGCTGAGCTTGCCTGCTGTTAAGAAGTCTCAGGGATTTCAAAGAGTTTACCTCCTGGCACCTGGGTACTCCTATTGAGGACCCTGACTTGCCAAGTGCTGCCAATCCAGTTCCTGGGCCTGTGTAAGAGAGGTCTGGTTCCCGCAGGAGTGCGACAACCCCGTATGACATTGCAGGCCCAATGCTGCTGCAGTCCTGCTGACGTCTCGTGACTTTGTGAGTCCCTAGTTCCATTGCACAGATGTCCGTTACATCTGACTCCGCCGTTGCGCCTGTAGCCCCGTGGCGTGACCGCGACCCCTTGATGTCGCTCAACACATCTTGACCCGCCGGATTCATCAACCCCACCGGATCATCAGGAGCTAATGCCTCACATAGACGCCGCATCAACTGTCCTGCTATGCAGTTAGAAACCAATGCCGCACTGGATCCAGCGATGCCTCACCTCCCTGATTCCGTGCACTGGCTTGATTCCTTGTTTTCTAAAGGTACTACACCTGGGGTAAGTGTGACTCCGTGACCGGTGCCGCCCTCCTCGCGAGTTACATTGGGTTGTTGGGAACAACTCCGTCAACGACGTCGCAATAGCCCAAGTTGAAGTTATTGTGTTGCTAAGCACTATATTAAAGTTTAATCTTTTACAATGGATATCTTTGCTTGTGCATGTTGGAACTGTGACATTTTGGTCTTGCTTTACTCAGATAATTATTGGCTTTTCTTCTAAACTGTGTTGAGTGCTTTTGTGGTGTTTTCACTGTGTTACTGTGTGTGTTTGTACAAATACTTTATAAATTGCCTCTGAGATAAGTCTGACTGCTTGTGCCAAGTTACCAAGGGGTTGAGCAAGGGTTTTTTGAGCTGTGTATCTCCCTTACCCTGACTAGAGTGAGGGTCCCTGCTTGGACAGAGTCTAAACTGACTACCAACCAGAGAAATGGAATAATAATGTATCCTAGTATGAATTAATTAAGATACTCGCTGATTACATAAACTTTCAAGGTGAAGCTAATTTAGACCAAGAACTGTATTTAGTGCAATTTTGTGGCTATGCTGACTCATTTCTTTTTGGGATGGTCAATACTGAATACCGCAAAATATAATTGTGCAAGTAGTATTCATTCACGATATTTAAGATGGCACTTAGCAGATCCTAGGATCAAATGAGTATTACATTGGCAGCCTATCAAAATGAGACTGCTATAAACAAAAATAAACCCAGGGATGGTCATGTGATTTTCGACACCATTCATATAGACATCTTTTTTTATAATAAATCTGCCAATAAACGTTCTTGTTTCATTTCCATACCTGTTGCTCTTACTGAACTTTATTAACTATTGAATTTTAATGTATTGCTAACTTTCGATGGAGGAGGTCACAACGTCACTGTAGAAGTGTCAGTATTGCATCAGCAATATTGACTGCCAATATAAATTCAAGGTAAGTAGCTGTGGAGTCAAGAACTGTAAATGTATACTTCTCCAGACATGTTACCTTGATGATATGGCGGTAGCAGTTGCGTAGCTGCCATTGGTGTAGCAGGTGCACTGGCTCCAAGGCCCGGACGCCTGAAGGGGCCACGGAACCCTCATTTTTTGCTGTATTTTATATTTCAAACAGCAGCAAAGGGGCCTATTTCCTTATTGGCACTTCAGCCCATGATGCACTGGCTACGTTACTGAGTGATATTCAATGCTGTGTGTGTGATCTTTTTGCAGTGTGTTATTTCGCCCAGGATATTGTGAAATACTTTTCTGTTTGGTGTATATGTTGTGAAGCAAAACACTGAATTGTTTAATTTTATTATTAAAATAGTGTAATTGCACATAATTTTCTTTTCTAAAATGCTACCTCCATCAAAATTATCAGCATAGGTGTTAGGATACTTTGGGACATAAGTCACCTTGCTGCCCTTCCTCACAAGGAAAGGTCAGGCATGTGCCGTATTGAAAAGAATACAGTGCATTACTGTATTTGTCCCTGCGCTGCAACCGTTTTGGCTGTCTAGCGCCAATGCAGGCAACCTTGCACCACGTGCAAAGGTGCCTGCGTTGTTAACAGGATGGTTTTCGTGCAGAAAACGATTCTCTGGGGCAGTGTGATGCAACGCAGTGATTTGCGCTGCATTGTGTTACTCCAGATTTATAGAACCACTCAGGGGTATAAATGTGCCCTTGAGTTCAGCTGCTGTGACTTTCAGGTGCAGAAGTGTTAGACCTGACAGCCTTAGGGTAGTCACCCCTAACTTTTTGCCTGCCTCCCTCCTCTTTTTGGATACTGTTTTTGCTGGTTTTTAGACTCTGCGCACTTTACCACTGCTAACCAGTGATAAAGTGTATATGCTCTCTCTCTGTAAACATGGTAACTTTGGATCATCCCTGATTGAACTATTTAATCTACTTATAAGTCCCCAGTCATGTGCACTCCAGGTGCCTAGGGCATATAGATTAAATGCTACTAGTGGACCTGCAGCACGGATTGTGCCACCCACTTAAGTAGCCCCTTTTCCTTGTCTCAGGCCTACCATTGCTAGGCCTGTGTGTGCAGTTTCACTGCCACCTCGACTTGGCATTTAAAAGTACTTGCCAAGCCTAGAACTCCCCTTTTTCTGCATATAAGTCACCCTTAATGTGTGCCCTGGGTATCCCCTAGAGCAGGGTGCTGTGTAGGTAAAAGACAGGACATGTACCTGTGTAGTTATATGTCCTGGTAGTGTAAAACTCCTAAATTCGTTTTTGCACTACTGGGAGACCTGCTCCCTTCATAGGCTAACATTGGGGCTGCCCTCATACACTGTTGAAGTGGCAGCTGCTGATCTGAAAGGAGCAGGGAGGTCATATTTAGTATGGCCAGAATGGTAATACAAAATCCTACTGACTGGTGAAGTCGGATTTAATATTACTATTCTAGAAATGCCACTTTTAGAAAGTGAGCATTTCTTTGCACTTAAATCCTTCTGTGCCTTACAATCCACGTCTGGCTAGGTTTAGTTGACAGCTCCTTGTGCATTCACTCAGACACACCCCAAACACAGGGTACTCAGCCTCACTTGCATACATCTGCATTTTGAATGGGTCTTCCTGGGCTGGGAGGGTGGAGGGCCTGCCCTCACACAAAGGACTGCCACACCCCCTACTGGGACCCTGGCAGACAGGATTGAACTGAAAGGGGACCTGGTGCACTTCTTAGCCACTCTTTGAAGTCTCCCCCACTTCAAAGGCACATTTGGGTATAAAACAGGGCCTCTGCCCTACCTCATCAGACACTTGCTGGAGAAGAAACCGGAACCAGAAACTACATCCTGCCAAGAAGAACTGCCTGGCTGCTCAAAGGACTCACCTGTCTGCTTTCTACCAAGGACTGCTGTCTTGCTGTTGCCCTGCTGCCTTGCTGAACTCTTGTCTGGCTGTGAAAGTGCTCTCCAAGGGCTTGGATAGAGCTTGCCTCCTGTTCCTTGAAGTCTCAGGACCAAAAAGACTTCTTCCTTTCACTTGGACGCTCCGTGCGCCGAAAATTTCGACGCACAGCTTGTTTCGCGGCGAGAAAAACGCCGCACACCGACGCTGATCGACGCGACGCCCTCGGGACGATCGAGACTTCGACGCACAACCTCGCAAGGACAAAGCCGCTCGACTTTCCAGGAGAAATCGACGCGACGCCTACCATGAGCGCGAAACTTTGACGCACGGCCTCGCAAGGACAACGCCGCCCGACTTCCAAGGAGAAATCGACGCGACGCCTGCCGTGAGACCAAATTTCCGACGCACGGCCTCGCAAGGACAACGCCGCCCGACTTCCAAGGAGAAATCGACGCGACGCCTACCGTGAGATCGAAACTTCGACGCGCAGCCCCGCAGAACGACGTGCAGCCGGAAAACAAGCCGGAGAATCCACGCACAGACCCGGGACATCTGGTAATCCCCGCGATCCACGAAAAGAGACTGTCTGCGCGCCGGAAAACGACGCCCGACTTCCCCGCGTGGAAAAAGAACGACGCAAGTCTTTGTGTGCTGAGGAGAAATCGACGCACCCACCCTTTTTCCACGCATCTCTCCACCCGTGGCCCTCTGAGGAGATTTTCCACCAGAAACCAGGTACTTTGTGCTTAAAAGACACTGTATTGCATTCTAAAGACTTAAGACACTTTATATCACTTCCCTGTGATATTTCTACAATTTTCCATTGCAACTTTATTCTTTTTGACCTACAATTATCCTGATAAATATTATATATTTTTCTAAACACTGTGTGGTGTATTTTTGTGGTGCTATATGGTGGTATTGTATGATTTATTGCACAAATACTTTACACATTGCCTTCTAAGTTAAGCCTGACTGCTCGTGCCAAGCTACCAGAGGGTGGGCACAGGATAATCTTGGATAGTGAGTGACTTACCCTGACTAGAGTGAGGGCTTTTGCTTGGACAGGGGGCAACCTGACTGCCAACCAAAAACCCCATTTCTAACAAGAAGCTGCTGTGACTTTCAGGTGCAGAATTGTAATCACTGAGCACATTCCTAATTAAGTCAGAGTCTGCGAAATGCTCCTCAAATCTATGCGAAGCCAGAGGTAATTTCTGCGAATAACGCACAATCAAGGGACACGTGAGACTGCTGTGTTTGAACGGTTTAGTGATGGTCTTCTCTCGCACACATATGCTGATTTATAATTTACAGAAACGGCTCAATGTCGGTCTAATCCCAGAGCTAGGCCGCACTTCACGTCAAGCAGCTGTGTTCTTCTGAGGACTAGCGACGGTGACAACAGTGTCAGTCGGCAACTGTTTTCCTCTACGCCGCAGTGCTGTTGCCTGAGGCTCATTTTAGGGTACACAAGTCTGCTAAACCGTGCTTTGCCTGACTACTGTGACAGCGGACTTTCACAGCATCTCGCGCCTATTGTAAATAGTGCGTGTACGCACCACATTCGAAATGCAGTAACCAAATGTAAAATAAATGTAAAATGGAAATTTGTTGAAACGATACCACTTTATCGTGTACAAATATTAAAACATTACAAAAAGAAATGGAGTGGTCTCATAGCATTTCTTATGTTTCTGTCAGAGAATGCACTCAACGTATTGACGTACTGACGATTGCAAACATTTTGTTAGTAAGGATTCATACATACAACAATCTGTTGATATCGTTTTTATTTTCGATGGCATATAAAATGGTATTAAAATATTGTGACTTTTTATACACTCCATTGTTAAGATATGATTCAACACATTTATAGCTGATCATCATGTATGGAAATTAGTGTCTTCTCGATACACTATGGAACTTCTCTATATTTAATTATGTTGGTAAAAGATGCGCAGGGACTGAACACGTTGTTTTATCTATTGTGCCATGATAACGATGGATTTTATTAATTTAATATTATGATCTAATAGCAGGCAGGTCAACCTCAACATGTGACATTATTGATGAAACAGTTGATAGCCTCAAAGACACTCATGGATTTGCCACGGTTATCTAAGAAAGTGAAAACATAATCCCATACCAGTGCAGACCTCCTTACAGTCTGGAACAGGGTAGCTTACACTGCACATTCCAAAAATATAAGGGCTAAAGTTATCTCTTTCAGTACACTGCAGGATATTGCAAGTTACCCAGTAGTTCCATAACCATAAAGAGGAATGAGGCCAAATTGCAGTGGGTACTTTGACCCATATAATACAGGCTCACACCATCACATTTCCCACAAACCACTTAATACCTTGGTGCACAGCTCTTTCATATGAAAGAACAAGCATGTTTGCAAACATAAAGAATAAAAATAAAGCCTCTAGTGCAAAATTAAACACATAAAAAACCTGCTAAATATTTGTTGCAAACGGATAATAGAAACCGTTCAATTCAAGTCAGTTACTAGTGTTTTTTTACTCTAAGGAGTGCAAAAGTAAACATGTTCACTCTGTTTATGGGTGTAAGCTATTAAAATAGAGCACAAAAAAGAAAAGCAACGTTCTTTTTGTTGTTTGAAACACCTGCTTTATTTATGCTCAATGGCCTGACCTGCCTGGTAGCAGGCATTGTGATGTCAGAACTTGATTTAATAGTCAAGTTCTGATAACGTTTCTCTATAATTGGTGACTTGGTGCATCAAAAGTCACTGATTATGAAGAAATGAGTAACAGCCGTTTATACAGTGATTGCAGAATCCCTTGTATTATATGATATCCCACATTTGTCCACGAAGAAAAGATCTTTCTAACATTTGGCTTTCAATTGTAAAAACATTTGCATAACTTTGCTAACCAAAATCGTCACAATGAAGGCTTTCATAGCAGCTCATTGCAGTTTTAGTGTTGCTATTGATAGACCCATCTCAGAGCCTTCTGCAAAAACTGCAAATTTGGAAGGCATTGCGTAGGAGAGGAATTTTCCTTCTGGTACCATCTACTAAATGATATTCAGAGGTAATTATATGACCAACTAGGTAAATCCTTTTTTGTTACTGAAACAGACATTGAAACTGGTAATGACAATCATATCTTTATTGCCTGTTCTTCTAAACCTTCAAAGCAAAAGTCTTCAACATGAAGGGACATCATGATAGGAGTTATCGAATAGGACAATACTCTATTAGAAGAATCCACATATCCCTGGTTAATATTTCTTTTGCATTGTATTTGTTTTTCTATTGGAAACTGGGGGGTGCATCATTCAATAATTTGTTTTCACATGATTATGGGGGATAATGGCAAAATTATACAAAGTTGCTCATAATGCAAAATGCAAATCCATCACTTAGTGCTGCACATTAGTGGTGGGCGGAGCTTGTGGAGTTATGTAAAAACTTCCCCCAGTTCCGCAGAGTTTGCACATCCCGAGACAGGAGGAGACCTGGTGCTTCCACCGTTAAACGTTTCAAAAAGTGCAGCTGCTGACGGGGCAGCCAGGCAGGATTTGTTTATAATACCACGAAAGCTAACTTTTTATTCAATGGTTATTATTGTTGTTCTTTGATTAATATTTCTTTTTGTTTAAAGGTAGTTCATTGTTGACACATCTATGCATTTACCTCACAGCTCCCGGTTGTCAGAAGCTTCAGGGTAACGTCACAGGCACGTGCGTGCCCAAGTGAATGAATGGAGAAAGATGCCAGTGACATCACTGGCAGATTCTGAGAAAAACGGTGCACTACCTTACCACTGTATGTCGAATCGTCTACATTGAATGTTAGAGAGTATCACTTAAAACAAGATTTATTAAAACCATAGACGTATGCAATTTTAATCTCCCACATAGAGTGAAAAAGGTGGGAAAAGGGTTACTTCGCAAATTAAAATAAACACTTCAAAATAAGAATTTGTTTTATGCATAGCGGGTTTCTATCTATTAGCTGATTTAACTCTCTGGTTATCTTTGAACTGACTTGTACAAATAAACGTCAGCACTTAACTTTTGAGAGAAAATTACTTATACATATTTAGCATTGAAGGTCTAATGCACCTGCCTGGTGACTCCTTTACCGAGTTGCTGTGACATCTTAAGTGCCCAAACAGTGACAAGTACCTATTGGTACAATATTGCTGAATGGCTAGCGTCCATCACACTCTGCTCACCCTCTGCCTCCTCACCTGCTGCCCCGGGCTTGGCTTGGATCTGCACAGCCGTTCCTGTCTGTGCTGCTGGTGGTAGTAGCAGCTGGTGAGGGCCTGATGCTGCCAGATCTGCACTGCCGATGCCTGAAGAAGCTCTTGCCGCCTGGCCTGAGCTCGAAAGCATAATGGCTCCACTCCATAGCTGAGCCCTGCCTCCGTGTTGCCAGCTTCGAGTCCCAGCCTCCGCAGACAGAGCAGACATGAAGAACCATGTGGCACCCAGTTAAGCATGCTCGCAGCCTCCATCTCTTCAGGCTACGTGCGTTCTCCTCTGCAGTCAACACCAAGAACGCTCACGCATTACCCTTCCTGCACATGTACATGCTGTTGACAACTTGTACACTTCAGCCAATCGATGTTGATACCATCCTTGTGCATGTGTTGCGTTCCTAGCCTCAAGTTGAAAGTAAAGTAAATTAACTTGGAAGCAGTAACTGACCATATTGTGGTTTTCTATACTGGTCGGTCAGGTTTGCATTTATATCAGGCTCACAGTCACAGCTTTGTTTTGCATCAGGTGAACCACTTGAAAGGTAAGGCAACTGAAAGGGGTGGGAGGTAAGCTCCACCATGCCATGAAGTACAGTTTTTGGTGAACTCCGCCATTCAAGCAGAGCGTGGAGTGTCAAGAGTCTGCTCACTCTGCCGGTGGAGCCACGTTTACTGCCCACCCCTCCTATATATTAGGGAAAATGTGTCTAGCAAAAATTTCTGACACAAGAATTGATTTCATGGTAAAAATATAGCAAAAACTACTGTGAACAACAACAGTTTGCATTCAGTTGATCCATTGCTGTGCATTTGTACATACCATTGGCATGTCACTTTGCAAAGTGGCATAATGGTAGGATATTAGAAATTTACAAGTGTTCTGATATCACAAAAGTATTTGAATTATATCAGGGCCTAGTGGAATCCATTGTCTCCTTTGCCAAATGGGGCATATAAAATTAGCTGTGCTTTTTCCCTATCAATCTTGGTTACAAGGCAAGGAAGTAATAAAAATGGAGGTGGAAGCCCATTGTATTGCATCCAGCCGCTGAATTGCCAAGGCATTTACCCTCATTACCAGTCGGTCCTGGAACCTGGAAAAAAAGTTTGGAAAGACTGCATTGTCTCAGCTCGCACACATGTTTCCTGCTGGACACTCAAACCTTCTGAAAATCTCCTGAAGTATTTATCCTGATATTTGTCCTGATATTCTGAGATTCTGTGAACATAGAAATATTGTGTTAGGTGAGTCTTCTCTCAGAAGAAAATATCTACATGAAATTGCTCCTGTTGTGCGTCGCAATTTATACTTAAAAAACTTAAAAAGTTTGCTTAGGTACTTTAACCACTGGATTTTACCTAGCTAAATCTACCCAAGTCTGTCCTCTGAGACCGCATGTTTGGAGGGCGGAAGATATATATATATTTTTGTATTTATTTATTTATTGCATTTAGAAATATACAACAACCAAGAAACAAAATAGGAACCATGCATAGACAGCAAAGGGCCGATGCAAACTGCACAAGTTTCTGTCAAAGTTGACAGCCTTATTCAAGCAATAGAGGAAGTAACAGGATAAAGCATTTGCTCATCACAATATGAACACCCATCAATTACCAAGGCATGGAAACATAAAAAAAAGGGGGAAAGACAGAGGAAAAAACGGAAAACAACAGAGAGGAAGGGAAATGTAAAAAAAGCAGCATTGCCGCAAATCAGTCCTGAAGAGGGAATCTCAACGCTTCCAAAGGAGGCCGAACACTGCAAAAATAAATTAGAAGGGAGGTACAAGAAACTAATCAGCCCCCCCAGCGCAGGCTGCCAGGTACATCATCAAGGGGGACCATATATCACGCAGACGGGATCCCTCCGGCGTCAGCTTCCAATAGGTCGCCAATTGTTCCTGACAATACACAGCATCTCTCAGCCAATCTGCACAGCGGGGTGGCCCCCCACGACCCCAGCGCATCGCCACCCTACGCTTTGCAAGTGGGAACAGCAAACCCGCCAACCTTCGAAAGTCAGGGGGGACCTCCTGCACATAACCCAGGAGTGCCACCTCAGGAATGCGTGGCAGCTTCAGGCCCGTCATCTCGTCTAGCGCACTCAACACCTCACACCAGTATTCACACAGCACCCCGCAGTCCCATGCCAAATGCAAAAATCCCGCCTCCAAAGACGAACAGCGCTCGCAGCGAGCATCCACCCACAGACCCCTTCTTTTCAGTCTGCTAGGCGTGTAATAAATCTGCTGTAGAAAATTAAAATGTATGAGGCAAATTCTGTAGTTAGGAGAAAGCGCCTTCATCTGGGTGCAGCAATAACTAAATTTCTCCTCAGTAATAGACACAGCCAACTCCGCCTCCCAGCACACATGAGCCCTGGAGCAACAAAAGGCACCGTACTTTGCAAACAAACATATAAACATGTGAGAAGCCAGTGAGCGGATTGCACTGTGTATAATAACTCCAGCGCCTGGCAACGTGGAGGCTCCTCGGAGAAGCAGGAGTACTGCTACCGCAGCAAAGCCCGTATGCGAAAAAAAGTAGTCTATGAATCCCAGACTCACTGTGGTCGCCGAGCGCGGTTTCCAGCGAGACAAACGTCCCTGCCGGGAACCAAGCTCCAAGCGTTGTCATATCCAACTCATGGAGTCGCTCAGAAAGCTGACCATCCTCCAAGGGGGACAAGCCTGCCACATCCCGCACCAGCATCGACGGCGCAAAGACATCCAGCAACCTAGCCCGTCTCAGTAAACAAGACCAGGCCCATGCAAAGCACGCCACTATATCTACGCCACGGCGACGGGGTCGAGGTGGCCTGCCAACCACCCCACCCAATCTATCTGGCCACACCGAAACCAATGCCAGATGGTAAATAACGAACAGGATGCAGCCAAAAATAAACAAAAAGGGCCCGTGCACAGTAATAATAAAGTTCCAGGTCCGGGGACACTAAGCCTCCCCGCTCAAACGGAAACGTCAACGTTTCCCAGAGGATTCTGGGCTGCTTTCCGGCCCATACAAGGGTCACAAGCAAGGATCAGAGCCATCGCAGAAAAGTGGTGGTAAGAACCAAAGGCAGATTAACAAAAAGGTACAAGAATTTGGGCAACACCACCATCTTGGCTATCGCAATTCGTCCGGTCAGCGAAAGTGGCAACAAGCGCCAAATCGGCACACTTTCTTCCAGCCACGCAACTGCTGCACCATAATTAGCCGTCCAGAGCTCGTCCACTGTCTGACTAAGTCAGACATCCAAATATCGCACCAGCCCATCTGCCCAACATACGAGGTAGCCAGAGGGACACCGCTCAGTACCAGCAGTTAATGGCAGCACCACCGTCTTGGACCAATTGATCATAATCCCAGAGATCCGACCGAAATGGACCACTTCATCCAGCAGGATATCAAGATGAAGCCACGGGTCATGGACATAAAGCACAACATAATCCGCGTAAAGGGAAATCAAAACGAGGCACTGCCGAAACGCCAACCCCCTATGATTGTGATGCTGGCGCAATCACACCACAAGAGGTTCCATCGCCACTGCAAAAAGAAGCAGTGAAAGTGGGCAATCCTAATGAGTTCCCAGAGCAATCGCAAAAGAATACGAAAGCGGCTAGTTGACCCTTAAACGAGCAGTAGGCTTGGATTACAGCAGACGGATCAGCTGAAGGAATCAGGCGCTAAGGCCCACTCTGGCCAGAAGAGCAAACATATACGTCCAGGCCAGTGAGTCAAACGCCTTTGCAGCAAAACCCGAGTCCGGCAATATCAGGGACGGAAGCAGGGGCTGCAGTCTCGTCGCAATAACTTTTGGCAAGATCTTAGTGTCTATGTTTATGAGCGAGAGTGGCCGATAAGAGTCACATCTGCTAGGATCCTTCCCAGGTTTCAGAATCGTCACTATAAGTGCCTTACGCAGCAAAGGCAGGAGGACACCACCCTCAAGTGCTTCAGCATAAACCTCAAGAAGTCGTGGCTCCAGAACATCAGTATATGCCTTATAGAAGGCAGGTGTCACCCCATCCAAACCCGGGGCCTTGTCACCGGGGAGGCTGCGTATAGCCTGAATCACATCGTCAACCGAGAAGGGGGCGTCAAGTTATTGCCTGTGTGAATCCTCGAGCCAAAGCAGACTAATCTCCTCAAAGTAACTGACAGCATTTGAAGCGGACATTCCCGAGAGCTCGGAGTACAGATCCGAGTAGAAGTCAGTCATAACGCGCTGAAACTCAGTCGTACCCGTGCGCGGCACCCCCCCAGAGTCAAGGAGTTCAACGACATAGTTCCCGGCCCATGGCTTGCGGAGCATAGCCGCCAACGTCTTCCCAGCTCGCTCGCCCTCGCCATACAGCTGCGCATTTGCCTCCTTACCCAAATAGCATACCTCAGGCTGTGCTGCCTCCTCATAACAGGACAATACCTCCCGGAAGTCAGTCAGAAGGGCAGCCTACCAATCAGAAACTAATCTCCTTTCCAAATCAGTGAGGTGCGCCTCCAACCCCGCCAGCTACCTACGAAGTGTTCTCAACACCCCATATTGCTTAGTAAAAACAAAATACCCGAATAACAACCTTGAAGGCCTCCCAAGGGGAGCCCACCGAAGATACTGAACCCTGATTGATATTAAAGTAGTCGACGATAGCAGTATGAATTTTAGCCCGGAAAACAGGATCCCCCAGGTCCCCACAAGGAAGCCGCCATCAAAATGCACGCCCAGGCGCCCCCGGCACATGCATCTCCAACAAGACCGGCGCATGGTCCGACAGTGTGCAAGACATATGCTCAACAGAAGTCATCCAGAGTTCCACATCCCTGGTACCTAACCAGTGGTCTATTCTATACCAGCTGCAGTGCGCATGATTGACGCACGTTCCCTGCCTCTCCACCCCATGCTTGGCTCTCCATAAGTCCACCATAGCACCTTCCTCCATAATATGCGCAAAGGCTCTCGCCGCAGCTGCATGTTGAGGTCTGGCCCTACTTTTCCAGTCCACCACTGGGTCCAGAACCACATTAAGGTCTCCACCGCACAGCAAAGAACCAGGGCCCAATGAGCCAATCAAGTGCCAAACCTCAACATGACATACCGACCACATGGATCTAGCAGCATCCTTCTTGTGCGCCATGGTAGGCCCTTCCGGATCAGAATCGCAACACCGCTCACATACCCCGAGTATGTCGCCACATAGCTCTTACTGATCCAGCCAGCCCTTACCCCCGTCTTCATGCCATCAGACAAATGTGTTTCCTGCAACATGCAGACATCAGCCGCATGGCGCTGTACATACACTAATAACAGTCTCATCTTGCGGCCATCATTCAGCCCCCTGACATTCCAAATAAGGCACCTAACAGCAGGCGCATCTCTAATCACCATTCGACAAGCACTCAACTGCACACCAACCCCAATCAGTTGACATGAAGCAACAGCTGTTAATAAAAGAAAAGAGAAAGAAGAAACTAGAGAGCGACAACATCATCAAAGAACCCAACAGCTACACCCACCCACGCTGGCTCCGCAATTGCACCAGCCAAGTGGACCCCCCCACCCAAACATAAAAACTGCAACAGAACAACAAAAGTCTGATTTGGACTCATCCACCGGGGCATCAGCTAGGCCATCCGACAACCACCCCAGAACAGGATGGGTGAGCAGGGGAATTAGGATAGCGTTCAAAGTACAGCATCAGCCACCATGAGACCAGCTCCTCGCAAAGCGAAATCCAAGCTCAGCCCACAAGTAGAGGCGCAGAGCAGTCAGTCGGAGCAACCAAAGTTACTCAATATCACTACCATCAAGAAGTGCATCACCCACCTTCCCCACCGGAACACAAGCCGGACACGCCTTCTTAGGAATAGTCTTAACTTACTTAGCTGCCAGCTTTGGATCAGTAAAGAAATGCAACTTGCCCTTGTGCAGCACACGTAGCTGTGCAGGATAAATGAGAGAAAAATTAGCATCTGTCTGGCTTAGGGTACACTTGACCATTCCCGGCGCGTGGCCTGCTCCCCAGGTGTGTAGTCCGGAAAACTGCTGAGCTCATTATTGTTGTAGATCACTGGACGTCGATCCCGAGCCAGCCAAAGTATGGCATATTGCGATTGTTCAGTAAGTGCACAATGATCGTCCGTGCTGGTGCTCCCGGTGGAGGCCTAGGCCCCAGCGAGCGATACACCCTCTCCACCACCAACACCTGAGAGAGTTTGTCTGGGAACAATGATGTGAACATAGTCTCCACGTAATTCTCCATGCGCCCCATGGCTGTCGACTCAGACAGGCCCAAGATGCGAACATTATTGCGGCGGGAGCGGGCCTTAAGGTCTTCATTTTTATTATGAAGTAGCTCTAGCACACGTTCCATGCTCAACAATTTCTAGCCATCTTCGCAGCGGTTGTCCTCCAAATCCGACGTCCGAGTCTCCACACCATCAAGACAGGTGGCATGTCAATCCACCCTGTCTTTCAGGCGATCCATCTGCGCAGTCAAGTAATCCAACTTACCATCAATACTGGCCTGGCTATGCTTAAGGTCTGCAAACATAGCCTTCATAGTGGATGATTGCATGTCCTCTTACTGGGGAACGTCATCCAGTGACCTGCTCACCTGACCGCACTTCTTCTTGCCCACAAACATCAGCTTGGGCTGTTTCTGATCCGCCTTCCCCATTCTGGGCAGAGGCACAACCACCCACCGGTGGCCGCTGTAAATGTTCCTGTCAAGATGCACACATCGGACAGAAAAAATAAAAAATGCGCAGAAGATGCACTTGCTGCTCAGACAGGTCAAAAGATGAACACCAGCACCAACAACTCCAAGTAAAGCTGGTTCCACACTCCAGTTAGGGCCCAGTCACCATGATGCAAGGACAGTTGTAAGAACAGAAGCCATCAAAAGCAGGGGCCATCATAAGGTCCCCACGGCCGGCAGCAGCACCAGAGGCCGTAAGGAACGACGCCCACAGCCTTGCGGCGCAAGACCAGCCGCCCCGCCCAAAGGCAGCTTCTTCAAGGAAAATAAAAAGAAACTCAGGCCAGGAGCAGGGCCAGCGCCCACTCGCTGCACCACAGCGCCTTCCACTGTCCAGGGCCAAAGGCGGCAGCAGGGTAACCCCAGGGGACGGATTTATCCGGCAGGCCCAGGCGCGCACCACGGAGTGGCAGCATAGCTCTGACCACCACACCGAGCCACCAATCAACCAGCCATGGGCAGCCAAACTGCTGGGATCCTACGCGGCCTCAGCTGCAATTTGCAGCATTCCCGACACCCCAGCACGGGGAGCAGAAAGGGCACAATTGGCGTGACCAGCCGCAGGAGCGCCAATAGCCCAGGCCGCGCCTGCGATGCAGCTGCAAGGCAGGCACTAGGCCCAGTGCTGCCTCACCTGTCCACACCACTGCCGCCCCCGCAAGGGAATCTGCAGCGCCCCGGGCCTGTACAGTTGCACCTCGACCCCCTCACACAAGGGAGGCCCCAGCCAGCACCCAGCAGCCGATCCTAGCAGAGGAAATGACCGGATAAAATCCCCTGCTCGGCAGAGCCTCACGGAGTGGTGGCCACTAGCTGGAAGACCAAGCCACGCCCTGAGGGCGGGAGATATTAATACATTTCCTTCTTTTGCACAAACACCAATCACTAACACTTTAATTGGCTTGTATCAATCAATCAATTATTGCAAAGCGCAACTACTTACCTGTGAGTGTCTCAAGGTGTTGGGGTAGGCGAGGGGTCTCATTCGGAGAGCCACGTCTTGAGGTTCTTCCTGAAGATGGTGAGTGACGGGCTTTGTCTGAGATGCAGAGGGAGGTTGTTCCAGCTCTCTGCTGCCATGCAGGTGAAGGATTGTCCTCCAGCTGTGGTTTTACGGATGCGAGGAATGGTGACCAGGGCCATCTGGGAGGAGCGAAAGGATCTGGCGGGGGTGTGGAAGGAGACACGGTGGTTCAGGTAGGCTGGTCCTGCATTGCGTATGTCCTTGTGCTTGTGGGTGAGAAGCTTGAAGGTGTTTCGCTTCTCGACCAGTAGCCAGTGGATGGTCCTCAGGTTTTGGGAGACGTGTTCTCAGTGAGGGAGGTCCAGAATGAGTCTGGCGGCAGCCTTCTGGATGAGTGGAAGTTTTTTGATGTTCCTAGTTCAGGTGTCGGCATAGAGGGTGTTGCTGTAGTGGAGCTTGCTAGTAGCTAAGGCGTGGGTATCTGTCCTGCGACAGTCTGCTGGGATCCATCTGAAGATCTTCCAAAGTTTGTGGAGTGTGTGCCAGCAGGAGGAGGCGACAGAGTTTAACCTGGCGGGTCATGGATAGGGAGGAGTCAAGGATGATTCCTGAGTTTACGGGTGAGCTCAGTAGGTGCAGGAGGGGCGCTGAGGGATGTGGACCACCAGGAGTTGTCCCAAGCTGAGGTGGTGTTTCCGAAGATGATGAGCTCAGTCTTCTTAGAGTTTAGTTTGAGGCAGCTGTCTCTCATCCAAGTGGTGACGGCTTCCATTCCTGAGTGGCAGTTCATTTTGCCTGTGTCCGGGTCTTCGGTGAGGGAAATGATGAGTTGTGTGTCATCAGCATATGACATGATGTTCATACCGTGGCTTCTGACGATGGCAGCGAGAGGGGCGATGTATACGTTGAACAGTGTGGGACTCAGTGAGGATCCTTGGGGGACTCCACTCGTGACTCCTGTGGGTCTGGAAGTGTAGGGCAGGAGTCTGACCCTCTGCGTCCTTCCGGAGAGGAAAGAGTGGATCCTTTCCAGGGTTCTTCTGTGGATTCCTATGTCATGGAGTTTGGTGCGCAGAGTGCTTTGGGAGACCATGTTGAATGCTGCTGAGAGGTCGAGAAGTATGAGTGCTGCGGTGTGGCCACGGTCTAGGAGTAATCGGATGTCGTCAGGAGCTGCCAGGAGGGCTGTGCCCTTGCTGTGGTTGCTGCAGAAGCCGGACTGGGAGTTGTCCAGGGAGATGTTGGCCTTGATGAAATTCTGTAGTTGTGCATTGATTGCTTTCTCCAGTACTTTGGCGGGGTAGGGTAGCAGCGAGATGGGCCGGAATATCTTTAGTTATGATTGGTCGGCCGAAGGTTTCTTCAGGAGAGGGTGTATTTTGGCATGTTTCCAGTCCTCGGGGAAGGTGCCCATGCTGATGGAGCAGTTGATTATGTTCCGGAGCTCGGGCGATGGATGAGCTGGCTCTGATGTATATGTGGTGCGACCAGGGTTTGGAGGGGGCTCCAGAGTAGATGCTGTTTATGATGTTGATTGTTTCCTGTTTCCTCTGTTGTGAGCGTAGACCAGCTGTGGATGGCTTGGGTGGGTTCTAGGAGGGTGGGTCTGTCACAGGTTCTGGTTCCAAGATTTTCCAGAAGGAAGCTGTTGTAGATGTCCTGGATCTTGTAGTGGAAAAAGGAGGTGAGTTTGTCGCAGTGGTCCTGTGATGGGGGGATTGCTGGTGGCTTCGGAGGGAGGATCTGTGAACTCATTGATGACTGAGAAGAGTTCCTCAGAGTTGTGTGCAAAGGAGTTGATGCGGTCCCGGAGTGCGTCCTTCCTTGCGATCTTCATTTTTTGTCAGTGGGAGGCTGTTGTGGCTCTGAATGAGGTGAGGACTTCCCTGGTTTGGCTGTTCCTCCATTTTTTCTCTAAACGTCTGCGGGTATGCTTTCATTCTTGGAGTTCGGTGGTGAACCAGCTGGCTTTCTCAGGTACGCGTTTGGTGATGTCAGCCGTAGAGGCTGGAGAGGCACTAAAGTGTTGCGCATTCAGTGGTCCATGCATTGAGATTGCGCGCTGCTGTGTTAGTGTTGTTGGAGAGAGGAGAGAGGGATTGGCGAGCAATGAGGTGAGTTGCTCGTTGGTGATTTCGTTCCATTTCCTGTGGGGAGTCCTGGAGGTGGTTGTGCGGCTGCTGGGTGCGGTGACTGTGAAGTGTATGGAGCGGTGGTCGGTCCAGTCTGGGATGGAGATGGTCTCGATGGTGATCCGGTTGCTTCAAGTGAAGATGGGATCCAATGTGTGTCCTGCGATGTGTTTGGGTGCAGAAACCAGTTGTCCCAGGCCGAGGGTGGTGAGGTTGTCGAGTAGAGTGGTGGTGTTTGGGTCAGTGCGGTCCTCGAGGTGGAAATTCAGAGTACTGAGGAGAAGGTAGTTGACTGACGGCAGGGCCTGAGGGGTAGCAATGTCTGCGAAGTTGTTTATGAAAGGTGGGCGGGGGCCGGGTGGCCTGTACACCAGGGTGCCACGGATGGATGCGTTGTGGTTGGGGTGGACCAGGAAGTGAAGGTATTCCATGGTTGTGCAGTGTTCTTCTGGGACGGCCTTGACTCGTAGCGAGTCCTCCGCTCGGGCGGGAGGGACAGTCCCTCCTTAGGATGCTGTAACCATCGGGAATGGTGATGGCGATGTCTGGACCTGAGGTGGGGTTGGTCCAGGTCTTGGTAAGGAAAGGGATGCCCGGTCAGGCTGTGTCGATCAAGTCCCAGAATTCAGTGGCAAGTTTGTGGAGGGAGCGGATGTTCAGGATCAGGCAGTTGATGGGGTTGTGAGGTTGTTGGTATCTTAGTGTGCAGAGAGTACCTTCGGCTTGTTGAGGCTGGTGCTGAACTTGCAGTTCCTGCAGGTGAAAGGTCTGTGGGTGTCGTTTGGGGAGATGGTGCAGCAGTTGCTGAGACGTCCGGTGTTGAGGCGGAGGAGGGTCTTGGAGTCATAATGGAGACAGTCAAGGGGGTGGATTAACGGAGATCCAGGGTTCCTGTTGCTGTCCAGGCCTGGACAGGCGCAGGCGGGCTTGCTTTTGGCGTTCCTTCGGTGTGTCCGCTGCATGGCCGCGCTGCTGCTGCCATTGAGAAGGGGAGATGGTGGGTGGAGAGGTCAGCTGGGAAGCGGGAGGGCAGGAAAGATGCTTCACAGGAAGGGGCAGAGGAAAGGGGGAGAAAGGAAAAAGGAATAAAGGGAAAAAGGCAGAAAAAGCAAGAGTGAATGAGTGATAGAGAGAAATAAATATTTACTTGTGATGGCCACTAGACCACCAGCTATGAGGCACAGGGACAAGCCTGCGGGTGGAGGAGGGCCTCAAACTGAGAGTCAGGAGACTCTCAGGCTCATATTTATACTTTTTTAGCACCGCATTTGCATCATTTTGTGACGCAAAAGCGGCGCAAACTTACAAAATACCATTGTATTTTGTAGGTTTGCGCTGCTTTTGCATCAAAAAGCGGCACAAATGCAGCTCTAAAAAAGTATAAATATGGGCCTCAGTGTGTCCCAGCAAAAGGAAGAGGCACCAACAGCAGCAGCAGCAGCAGCCAGAGGACCTGGGGAGAGCAGCAGCCACTGACCAGGAGGTCAGTGCAGTTGCCCTCTCACAGCGCTGTGGCTGCCATTAAGAATGGGAGGGGGGTGGGGGAGCGGTCAGCTGGGAGGCAGGAGGGCGGGAGAAGTGCTTCATGGGGGGTAGGGAGGAGAGGAAAAAGGGGAGAAAGGAAAAAGGAATAAAAGGAAAAATTAGAGAAAAAGGCAGAAAAAGCAAAAGTGAAAGAGCGACAGAGAGAAAGAAATACATACTTGTGATAGCCACTAGACCACCAGGGATGAGGCGCATGGACCAGCTTGCGGGTGGAGGAGTGCCTTGAACTGAGAGTCAGGAGACTCTCAGCTCATACCAGCAAAAGGCAGAGGCATCAGCAGCAGTCCGACGAGCTGGGGAGGGCATCAGATGCTGACCAGGAGGTCAGTGCAGTTCCTACTTCGGTTTAAGCCATTTTCGATAACAACCTGTTCCAAAGCACTTGCTCTTTGTCTTAGAACAGACAATCAGGTGATATATATGCCAGGTCCAAACTATGGCCCATAGTTATACTTTTTTTAGCGCCGCATTTGCGTCAATTTTTTACACAAAAGCGGCGCAAACTATCCCTGATTGTGCCACCCACTACAGTAGCCTTTCAAACATGTCTCAGGCCTGTCACTGCAGAGACTGTGTGTGCAGACCTGGTAAGGGCACTAACTTGTTAGGCCCAACCCTTCCTTTTTTATTACATATAGGTCACCCCTAAGGTATGCCCTGGTTAGCCCCAAGGGCAGGGTGCAGTTTATTTGAAAAGCTGGACATGTACTTTAAAGTTTAACATGCCCTTTGTGGTGAAGAACTATTACATTTGTTTTTTAGTACTGCAAGCATTATCTCTCCAACAGGTTAACACTAAGGTTACCTTGAAGCAGCCTTTAAGTGTAACTTCCAAGTGGGAAAAAATAGAAATTTGGAGTTCGGTGTCTCTAGACTCATATTTTAAAATCACAACTTATGGCGAGGTCAGATTTTAAATTGTAAGTCTAAAAATGCCACATTTAGAAAGTTGGCATTTTCTTACTTTAACCATTCTGTGCCTCTGCCTGTCTCTGGGTACACATTTGGGGGGGCGGGGGTGACAGTTGGGCATTGTGTAATCCCTCTAGACCGTCACACACATAGGGAGCTGGGGTGTGACGTTTACATCCTGATAGCTCTTCACCAGGCTGATGTGCCATCCTGGGTTAGAGGGAAGGGAAGAGATGACACTTATAGCTGCATAGGATTCTGCCTGTCCCCACACAAAAAGATGCAGAAACCCCTGTAGAGTGTAGGAAGCCAGGAAAGGAACAGCAGGACCTCTGTTTGAAGTCTCCCCTACTCCAAAGGCTCAACTGGGTATCAGTAATGTATCCCAAACCCCACCAAATCAGTACAATTCTTAAACCGAGGAGATTCTGTCAGGAAGATTGGCTGTCGTGCTGCCAGGAGGGAGTGCACTCTGCTGAACTGCTTTGCTGTGTTGGCCTGCTGTCTGGGAGTGAGAAGGACTAGACTTAACTCTATACATCCTCATAAAATTCAAGTGACTTCAATGGCTTTTTGGCTTGCCTCCTGTTCTGAAGTATCAGGGTCATCAAAAACTCCCCCCAACCCTGCTGTAGCTGCTGGACTCTGTGAACTGTGAGTTCTGTCATACCAAGAGGTGCTCATACAGTCCTGGGCCTTAAAAGGGGAATTTGCAGCTGTTTGTCTTAAATAATCTATGCAATGATGCTGTTGCCCCAATCAGAAATGGCGCTGTGCCCTTTGTTGCCAATGCCAATGACGTGGGTTCCAGCTGCGAGGCCTACTGATGACGCATCACTGATCCGAAGACACCGCTGCATGGCTTAATGATGACGCAGAGCCTGCATCGAAGGGGGTTTGATAAAGATGTGGGACCCGAGTGCAAGGCTTGATGACACATCTACACGTGGATCGGAACCAACACATTGAGTCTTCAACCAAGGTACTTCTTCAGGGGTCCCACATGTAATTGAAGTGCTGCTCTAATACTTTACACAATGCCTCTTAAGTTAAGCATAACTGCTTTGTACCAAGCTACCACTGAGCGAGCACAGTTTAATTTTGGTTGTGTATCTGACTTACTCTGACTAGCATTGTGGTCCCTACTTGGACAGGGTTACATTTCTGCCAACTAGAGACCCAATTTCTAACATGCCCCCATCCTATTCTGCTTATACTTTCATTATTTGAGTCTTCAGGAAGACACACACTTCCACATTTGACAACACTAACCACCAGCTCATCTCTTATCTTATTTTATCCTATCTTATCACACTTGTCACTGGAATGATAGGCTCAAATCAAAAAGTTAATGACCTTATGTCTACATTTTACTGAGAAGGCAATAAAATCATTCAAATTCCACATACCTTTAGCAGTAAAGGAAAGTGTTTGTGGTCTGGGGCAGCAAAAAAAAGCTATGGCAAGCACAAGAGAGTGCTTACACCATGATGGAGTTAAAGGCGTCCCGCTCGGATTGTATGCAAAGTGGGAGTAATCGTCAATGTTGCATCCTCGTACTCCACATCAGAGCTTCTGGAAAATGGATAAACCTGCAGTTAAAAGTCCCCCCTCTAAATTACCATAAAATCTCTGTCTCTCATTCAGTCCCTTACTGAGGGTCTAGTCACAGGAATCTATAATAGCTGTGATACAAAAGTTAAAATTATCATGAAAACAATAAATGATAATAAGCATTTCCTTGGCCTCATGCAGCAAACAAATAATGTGAAAATGTGGTGAATTAAGCTAAGTTTAAAAAATCATTCTGTCTATTACAGTGGAATTCAAAGTTAACAATCTACCCCAATGATCCTCCAGTCTTGAATTAATGGCCAATGATGAAACTGAAGCTAACCCATCAATATGAACTGTCTCACAGAACCAGGTCTCTTGTAGGCACAGAGGGGGTCATTCCAACCCTGGCGGTCAATGACCGCCGGGTTGGAGGACCGCGGGAGCACCGCCGACAGGCCGGCGGTGCTCCCAAGGGCATTCCGACCGCGGCGGTAAAGCCGCGGTCGGACCGGCAACACAGGCGGTCTCCCGCCAGTGTACCGCCGCCCTTTGGAATCCTCCAAGGCGGCGCAGCTAGCTGCGCCGCCGAGGGGATTCCGACCCCCCCTACCGCCATCCAATTCCCGGCGGTCCGCCCGCCGGGAACCGGATGGCGGTAGGGGGGGTCGCGGGGCCCCCGTAAGAGGGCCCCTACAAGTATTTCACTGTCTGCTTGGCAGACAGTGAAATACGCGACGGGTGCAACAGCACCCGTCGCACCTTCCCACTCCGCCGGCTCGATTACGAGCCGGCATCCTCGTGGGAAGGGAGTTTTTCCCTGGGCTGGCGGGCGGTCTTTTGGCGACCGCCCGCCAGCCCAGGGAAAAACTTAGAATACCCTCCGCGGTCTTTCGACCGCGGAGCGGTATTTCGGAGGGGGGAACTCTGGCGGGCGGCCTCCGCCGCCCGTCAGGGTCAGAATGACCCCCAGAATTTGGAAGTTCCTTATCAGGTCATTCCATTCAAAATCATTCACCTCAGGCTCACAATTCTTTGATAGTGGTTGCCAATGATAGAAAATGTGTTGTACAACTGGGCCCATGTAAAAGCTTGCCCATGACACCTCAAAGAAGCAAAACAGGAAATAAATTATCAGAATCCAGCAGACTCCAATACATATAACAATTTAAATATAAACCCATAATTGTTTAATTTATCATAGCTCCCTGCACCAAAGACAATCTCTTGCTGATGCCTGGTCCTTCTGCAGTAATTAGATTACCCTTTGCACCAGCTTTGATACCCTCTTCAGAAGGAGGAACACTAGCCCTCTGTTTGTCTAGAACCAAGCCCCAAAGTAATCCAGACTTTGAGAATGTCGAAGGTGGGAATTCTAAAAATTTATTAAAAAGACAAATTGCTGTAAAAGGTCGGACTTGACCCTCTCTGCAGTGTTACCCTCAAACATTTTATCTTCACCTCTCCTGTTTTCTGAATTTTGGGGCATATTTAAGAAAGGTGGTGCAGCACACAGTGCAGCGTCCCTTTTTTTTTGCGCCATTTAGCACCCCCCTGCTGCCACCATGTGTACTGTATTTAAAATACAATGTACCATGGCGCAGGGTAGGGGGCAATCATGTAGCGCAAAGGGTTACAAAGTGGTGCAATGCATGCATTGCACCACTTTGTAAATATGGCACGGTGTTTTTAGCCTTCTAACACCACTTTAGCGTTAAAAAATGACGCTAATGTGGCATTACAATGGCGCAAGGGGTTCTTAAATATGCTCCTTTGATTTGGTTGGCATTACAACTCTGTGCACTTTACCACTGCTAACCAGTGCTAAAGTGCTTGTGCTCACTCCTTACAAGTTGGTAAAATTGGCCAACACCTGATTGGCACATTGAATTTACTTCTAAGTCCTGAATAAAATATTACTTTTACCCTGAGACTGTGAATTAAATGCTACTAGAGGGCAAGCAGCTCTTATTGTGCACCCAGTTAAGTAGCCTTTTAAAACATGCCTCAAGCCTGCCATGGCAGCTTGTATGCAGTTTTAAACTGACAATTTGACCTGACAAAAAAACCTTTTTACAGGCCTAAACCTTTCTTTTTAATATATATAAACCACCCTAAAGTGGGTCATAAACCCCTGGGGCAGTGTGCAGTGATTTATAATAGTAGTACATGCACTTTTAAGTTTTACACATACTGGTAACAAATAACTCTTAAATTCATGATTGCCCTTCCATAGGATAACATGGGGTACCTTATAAAATTTAATACATGATAACCTTTGATTGGGAACAGATAAGAATGTCATGTTTACATTAAATGAATTATAATTTAATACTCTCTTGAACAGTAAAGTCAGTTTTTAAGTGACAATTCTGAACATGCCACTTTTACAAAATTGGCTTTTCTTATCCTATCCATTTGGTGGATAGCCTATGGCCGAAGTCACATGACAAATGCGTAGTTGGAAGTTAGCCTTTGTATATTCCTGCCAGAGAGTGAGACAAATGGGGATTACACATAGTCAGGATCAGACATCCTGCCAGGATGGGAGGGGTGGGGCTGTACCCTATCCCACTTACATTTCATAGGGGCTGCCGCAGCACACTCACAAAGATATAGACACCAGTCCACGTCACCCTAGACCCTGGAGCCTGGGCAGGAGAGAAAGAAATTCCAGAACCAGATGTTGGAAGAAGGCTAGCCATTTCTCCCACTTCAAAGGCTGGTGCCAGGTATTAATAATGGAGCCTCAGACCAATATTTCAGCATACTGCTGGATCTTTGGAAGACTTAAGACGTCCTGGCTTGTACTTCAGAGTACTGCCCTGCTCCTTGAGCCTGCCTTGTTTCTCAGAGGACTGCCCTGCTGTATGAGGCCTACTTTGGTGCTTGAAGGAGAAAAGACCATCTTCTTGAACCCAGAACTACCAAAGTGACTCGAAGGGCCAGTTGACTGACCTCTTGTTCTGAGCTACAGAGAAACAACAAGCTCCAGAACCCTCCCTGCAACTGCCCAGCTTTTGACCTGAAACTGGACCTACCAGAGCTCTGCTGACCTCTGCTGGAGTGAGTTCCAGATCCCAAAGAGGTGACCCTCCATGTCCTGGGCATCAGAGAGAACTCCTCCATCAAATCCAGTGTGAAGCAATGCAAAGATCCACAAAGCCTCGCCACACAGCTTCAAGCTTCATCGGAACAGATGACAAGTAAAACAAAGTCCCACAAAGCCCTGTCACAGAGCTGAAAGTGTCATTGTAACTGACGCCGAACAATGCCAAGCCCTGACAAACCTTGCCACACACATGCCAGCTTCACCGGAGGCCTGCAAAGTCTCACTGCCTTGCCTCATTGGACACAAGTTGGTGCAAAGCCTCTCAAAGCAAAGCCAAACCCAACTTGGACCAAGGACATATGGTACAACTGTCAGCAGGCACAACTTTTCCTGATCCTGGCTTGTGCTCCATCATAGACAGACTGAACTTGTGATATTGTCCCAGTTCAGCTTGAACAGATACCCTCAGTTGGAGCTTTGCCTCTTTTGGCGCTACTTTTATTTAAACCTTTAAAATTCAATATCTTCAGCGCTTCTTGTTCGATTGTTGGTGTTTGTTCTCAAATTGTTTACTAAAATATAAACTATATAAACTACCACAGGGTTAAGCACAAGTTAATTTAGAAATGTTTGTGGTTTACTCTGACAAGGACTTTGGTTGTTGCTTGGGAAGGGTCTGCACCCCTCTAAGCCAAAAAACAAGTTTTATAGAGCACCTTAACAGCCGTCTCTGTTGTCATCGTGCTTAGTATTCAGAATGTGCAGTTAATAGGAGATCATCAAAATATGGATGAACATGGATCTTCTTCTCATGTATATTTGAATCTATCAGAGATGTCACAACTTTTGTAAACACCTGGGGAAATGCTTTTAGCCTTAACATTTATTGCCAGTGCTTTTCTCCTCTTGCAAACTTGAGATATTTCTGATGATGTTCTGCTATGGGTAATGTAAATATGTCTTCCCCAAACATTTTGCTTATTTGCCTCACAGTTTTGCTGTATCTTTTGGTTAGCCTTAGGACTCTGAGCACTTCACCACTGCTGACCAGTGCTAAAGTGCATGTGTTTCTCCCCTAAATATGGTAATATTGGTGTATACACAAGTGGCATATTTAATTGACTTGTAAGTCCCTTGTAAAATAGGGCCTGTAAATTAAATGCTACTAGAGGGTATGCAGCACTGATTGTGCGTCCCACTTAAGTAGCCCTTTAAACATATTTCAGGCCTGCCACTGCAGAGCCTGTGTGTGCAGTTTCACTGCCACTTCGACTTGGCACTTAAATTCCCTTGCCAAGCTTTAAACTCTCCTTTAATTACATATGTCACCCTTGAGGTAGGACCTAGGTAGCCCATAGGGCAGAGTGTTATGTAAATAAAAGGCAGGGCATATACTTTTAAGTTTCACATATTCTAGTAGTAAAACAATCCTAAAGTCGTTTTCCACTACTGTGATGCCTACTCCTCTCATCATTGGAGTGGTAATGAAAAAATCCTTTTTACTGGTAAAGTTGGATTTAACATTACTGATTTAGAAATGTCACTTTTAGAAAATGGGAATTTCTCTGATCTTACTGCTCTGTGTGCCTTGTAGCCTGTCTCTAATACGTCTGGGATGGGTGACAGATACACTTTGTGCATTCCCTCTAGACATCCAAAAACACAGGAAGGTTAGGTGTGTCTGAGCACTCATCTACATTCACCTGCATTCTAGTGGGCCTTCCTGGGCAGGAAGGGTGGGGGAAGCTGACACTTACACTTTAATAGGGAAGTGCCTGCCCCCACACAAAGGGTGGATTACCCTTTACTGGTTGTCTGGAGTCGGGGTTAGGAAGAAATCAACTCTGTGCACTTCAAAGACCCTTCATTGAAGTCCCCTTTCACTTCAAAGACACATTTTGGTATAGGAAATGGGTCTTTGATCCCAACCAAATCAGTACACTACTGGACCTAGGAAGTACTCTGCCTGGAGTAAGGGCTGCTGTGCTACAAGGAGTGCCTCTCTGCTAGGCTGCTTTCCAAGAAGGATTGCTCTCTGCCTTGATGAGCTACCCTGTTGCCTGCTGATCTTTGCCCAGCTGAGTAAGGACTGACTGTCTCACCAGACCCAAAGTGACTCCAGGGGCTTGCTGGCTTGCCCCCTGTTCTCCTGCAGTCTAGGAACATCAAAGACTGCTTGCAACTCTGCTTTTGCTGCTGGACTCTGCCATCTGTGAGCCCTATCACTGCCTGAGGTGTTAATTCAGTCATGAGCCTTGGAAGTGGGTTCGCAGCTGTCTTTTTGGCAAGAACCAACACACCGTCCTGATTGCGCTTCAGAAGCGAGCCAACGCATCACCGCCACAACGCTACTCGACATCAATGCTTGCTCCTTCCAAGGTACTCTTTCAGTGTCCTCTGTGCGAGTCCTGTAGCCAGTAGGCACTCCACTGGTACTGGGTTATTCATCGTAATTCAGAGAAGATAATGATGAGGCAATTGACAAAGATAAGGAACAAGACATCTGTGAGGATTCTCTATTGCAGGGACTCACAAAATGTATATTAATTTTCCAGTTGAGTTTTTTAAATGCTTCTGATATTGATTTGCCCAACATCTGCACCTGCTCATCAGATATCTTACCCAATGTGTTTGACTCTTTTGAATATCTTCTTGTTTTACACCAGTGCCACCTCCCATCATCTGCAGGAGGTGAAGGAAGCAAATGGCAGCACTCTAGAGTATGCTTCCCTATGATTACTCTTAATCCCAATGGTTAGCATGACAGTACATTAAGGTTACATAGCAAAGAATAAGGGCCCACAAGAACTGGCCCAACACCCCCATGTTCTCTTTTGTCTTTTTACAGTTGAAAGGAAGAAACAGCCTTCAAACCTAACTGGACAATAATTCTCACTATTGAAAGAAAAAACATATCGAGAGAAAAATCAGCAAAATAAAGGTAAAGCAATAGTCGGGTACCTTTACAGACTACTATTCTCTTGGTGAGTAATTCTCTCCACTTTTTAAAATACATCGTTTCTGCCCAGTCTGCCGTTTACCAGTAGTGTTAGAAACTCCATGTGAGCTACATGAATTGCCTAATTGTGGGCCCAGGCACCACTGTGTTATCTTTTTTTCTTAAATAATGTATTCTCTCATGTAAATGGACAAATGCCCCATTCAGGAAAACGCAGTACTCTTCAGTCCCCATTCACCACTATCTCCCAACATGGGTGAGCTTAATTCAGCAAGCCCCCCATTGATCTTGAATAATGCAGGCCCATGCTCTGCTGAAAAAAGAAGCCCAGATGGGCACAAAAAAAAAAAAGTTAAGACTGTCCAGTTCCCTTATATACCATGTCAATTGGATACTTGGGATGGAAACAGATGAAAGATTGCTTTGAAAGGGTACTCCTTTTAGGACAGCTGCCTTACAATTTCAAAAGTAAGTGTGTGAGGAGGGCAGACGAAGCAGTAATCATCATTTATTTCTTGCAGCCTAGCTGCAGTTATGTGGTGGGAAAGTATGTGGTGGAAAAGACATTCTGGCATCTCTCCAGTCTCCCATCATGAACCTTTGTTTCACTGTCATGTCTGCACACATCAACACAATATGAGTATGCAGTCAAACAACTGTGTGTGTAACTGATGGTGCTGGGCTAAGGTGGCATCCTTGTGCTGTAGTAACCAGTAGCCTCACTTTTCGCATAAGGAGCATTATTTGATTTCCAGTGGCAGAAGCTTGTGTTAATCCAGTTCTGAAACAAAGGCGTACCTGTCAGAGTATCAGCGTTGTTGACTATAAGCAGGAGGTAAAGGCTAATATAAAGACTGCACAACGTTTAAACTGTAAGGCTGATAGTATTATTTACACTATAACTCAGAGAGCATAAATTGCAAACATGGCCGCCTCTTGCAAACTACCATTACACTTAGTACATTTTACCTAAGAGGCTATTGCATCAACAGATCAAGAATGACGTTCATTTGCAGAGGTCTCACCACTATCCAAATATTTGTTTACTTCAATTAAACGAACTGGGCTACACATCTGATAGCAATGATTTGCTAAATGAAAGCTCAGGTATCAAAATGTTGGTGTGCTTCCTGCATGTGTTGACCTGTTGCACAACTTCCCCAGAGCGGTACCATTGGCTGGAATTATGCCACCGGTAATTACAAGTGTCTCTGGGCCTAGAACTATCTGGCTGCAATCTCCGAGCTTGATCATTCTTGGCCTGGATAAACCATATCTCAATTTGATACTGCAGATGCTGTGAGTTGAGGCAGACGATACAAGGGTATCCTGCACTCGTGTTCCTGAACCCCATCTCCCCACCTTCTCACTGGACCTCCCATTACCTCTTTCTTCCTGTTTAGAACAGGCAGAAAATATCCACAATTTTCTTCCCAGAATGTGGAAGCATACATGGTAAACTAAGCAGTAATTCTGGGTCTGTGTAGTAATTCTCCATTCTGGGGAGAAAACTCATAATGGCAGGGGATACTATTGGACATCAGAGATTCTACCTCCCATTATTCCCGCACCGAATTCCAGCCAACTCTTAATCTAAACCTAAATGCCTACATTTCCCAGCTAGTGCAGGGTCTTAGTGAGCACAGCCTTGTTTATAATGTGCTCAGTCCACACCGTCTCTCTACAGAGGGAAGGTCTTGGAGAATTGCCTTTTAAACTTGGGACTTTTTAGTAAATTTCTTTAGCAACATGTGCTGGAAGTGGACCATTCTACCCTCTATTTTGTAAACCTTACAAACCCTCCATGCAAGAGTTAATCTGCAGCCAATATTACATTCTTATAGTGATGCCTTCATAAAGCACAAATAACATAAAAAGATAGCTTTCGCTTAGAGTTCTTTGTACTGAGAGGTCACCTTGGCCCCTGCGGAAGATGCCAGGGATAGAAGTGAGTGGCTCCAGTGGTTGAAGTGGGTGGTGTCAGTTCAGTGTTGGGTGTGGGATGCAAACTCCCTAGAAAGAATTTGGATTCTGCAGTTTATTTTTTTTATAAATTAGGCACTGAAACAGAAAGGCTGAAACAGGAAGATGCAGGTTGACTGTATTAATTACTTGCCTGTATAGTGTTATTCTGAAGGCAGTGCATTTACCTAAGCTATTGAGACCAGATGCGAATAGAGGCACACACTGCGCATGGCAATGATTAACCAGAATGTGTCCTTAGTATGAATTCCTAACACACTTAGGGCTTGATTTAGATTTTGATGGACGTAATATATACAGTCACAATGGTGAAATACTTTACTCCCACATTGGTGAGGGTACTCAGCCCACCAAATTTAGAGATGTATTTTGGACCAGCCGACATCTGATGGAGCTGTGTGTCAAATTCTCAACATTTTTTTTATTTTCAAAAACAAAATCCAAAAGTGTGATTTTGTTTTTGAAAATAAAAAAAAACAATGACCTCCTCTCCATGGAAGTTTTTGTTTATTTAGTCAGGGTCCTTTAAAGATTTTTGCTTTCAAACACCAACAAGCGGGGTCATTTAAATATGTTTTGCTTTTATATGCCACCACCTTTTGCATGGTGGTGTGTGAAAGCAAAAACTGTCCATGCTTTCACCCAGCCTCAATAGGGAGATCTCCAATGGCCCTTACTCCCTCGGGCTGTTGCAGGTGTATGTAGGAGGCAGATGCTGAGTAGTTTCCATCTTCATAGTGAAGTTCCGCCTAGCTCTAATGAAGTGGGTGAAACTTGCTCTGGTGGACATAGCACTCTGCCAAAGTTTAAATTAAGCCCTCACTCTGAAATACATTATACATGACTAAAACTAAAAAGGCATTATAACTGTGTACATCTGTTCCAAATACAGCATGTACCATAATTGATCCCTGCTCTTAACAATGCAACTTTTTATATAGTAATGATAACACCGAAGTTTAAATGAAATTACTAATGATTATTCATGTATCTGAGTGTTGAATTTGTGCAGGAAATATAATAACTTAGAGGAAATAATGCACGCATTTGAAAGTGTGACCACGTGAGTGGCCGTCAATGTTCACGAAGTGTACTTATTAATGTCTTATGAATATGAAATGTTGAGCTTATGTTTGATTAATGTAGTAATATCTCATATTAAGGGTTATGCATTATGTATTCAATCAATCAATCATTTCATTTGTAAAGCGCACTATGTACCCGTCAGGGTTTCGAGGCGCTGGGGGGGGGGTGAGCTGTTAGCGGTCGAAGAGCCAGGTCTTGAGGAGTCTCCTGAAGGTGAGGAGGTCCTGGGTCTGGCGTAGAGAGGTGGGGAGAGAGTTCCAGGTCTTGGCGGCGAGGAAGGAGAAGGATCTGCCGCCGGAGGTCTTGCGCTGGATCCTGGGGATGATGGCGAGGGCGAGATTGGCAGAGCGGAGTTGACGAGTGGGGGCGTAAAAGTTGAGTCTGGAGTTGAGGTAGGTAGGTCCAGTGTTGTGTAGAGCCTTGTGAGCGTGGGTGAGGAGTTTAAAGGTGATCCTCTTGTCCACGGGGAGCCAGTGGAGGTCCTTCAGGTGAGGGGAGATGTGACATCGGCGGGGTATGTCGAGGATCAGGCGGGCGGATGCATTTTGGATACGCTGGAGTCGTTTGATGTCTTTTGTTGGGATGCCTGTGTAGAGTGCGTTGCCGTAATCAAGTCTGCTACTGACGAGGGCTTGGGTCACCGTCTTTCTGGTTCCTGTTGGGATCCACTTGAAAATTCTGCGTAGCATTCGAAGGGTGTTGAAGCAGGAAGAGGAGACGGCGCTGACCTGTTTGGACATGGTGAGGGCGGAGTCCAGGATGAAGCCGAGGTTTCTTGCGTGGCTGGCTGGGGTGGGTGGGGGTCCGAAGTCGGTGGGCCACCAGGAGTCGTTCCAGGCTGAAGGGGTGCGCCCGAGGATGAGGACTTCCGTCTTGTCGGAGTTGAGCTTCAGGCGGCTGTCGTTCATCCACTCGGCGATGGCTTTTAGTCCCTCGTGGAGGTTGGTTTTGGCGGTGAGTGGGTCTTTGGTCAGGGAGAGGACGAGCTGGGTGTCGTCGGCGTAGGAGATGATGCTAAGGTGATGTTGGCGGGCCAGTTTAGCGAGGGGGGCCATGTAGACGTTGAACAACGTAGGGCTGAGGGAGGAGCCTTGGGGGACGCCGCAGATGAGGTTGGTGGCTTTGGAGGGGAAAGGGGAGAGTCGGACTCTCTGGGTTCTGTCGGAGAGGAAGGATGAGATCCAGTTGAGGGCTTTATCTTGGATGCCGGCTTCATGGAGGCGGGTCAGTAGGGTGCGGTGGCAGACTGTGTCAAAAGCGGCTGATGGGTCGAGGAGGATGAGGGCCGAGGTTTCGCCGTTGTCCATTTGAGTTCTGATGTCATCTGTGGCGGCAAGGAGTGCAGTCTCGGTGCTGTGGTTTCGTCTGTATTAGCTTTATTAATTGTAGGCCTTAACTTAGGGGAGGACTTGGCCTAGTTGCACGGCCAGAGGTCAAGCTGTATTTCTTAGGCGTTTAATAAAATGTCTGCTTAGAGAATTAAACTGTGATTTTCCACTTTGCTGACCTAATGTGCGCGTAGCTAAACGTCTTTCTCGTGAGAACTGCTTGCTAGAAGATGCTGTTCTTGCTAGTGCCACATTGTTCAATGGAATGTGTGCAAGACTTACTTTCCCAGGAGAGTACAATGAAGACACTGACTGGAGTGTAAACTGCAACAATATTGTTACCTGCCGAGCTGGATGGATGAGAACAGTATGAAAGGAGCCAGACATCGACATGTGAACCATGTACTAGTAGGAATGTAGAGTTGAAGCTTTTGTTTTATTGGACAAAGTGTGAACATGCGATCCCTTGGCCAATAGGGACATCTGTAGTAGTTTTAGTTAGTTTTAGGAAATGAAACTTAGCCGGACTGCACAGAGAGAAGAGAAGCCATTCTCCTCATTCTTCTTGAGAGTTTAGACCATTTGCCCATTTTCTATCTTGCCAAAAAGCCATTATTTTCTTGCACGTCTTGAGAAGAGACATGCTTAATTTTACTGTTTGAAGACTGCCTTTTCTGAACTTTGATGCTGAATCCTGATGCCTTGCCGACCAGACTGATGTCCTGATGACGAAGACTGTCACAGCTTGCTAATGCAAACTGAGGATAAGTATATTGACTATAATGTTGTCTGCTATGTCTTTTTGCTTTTGTTTCTAGGTACCAACCACGCTACTTTGATTGACTAAATTGTTTTGCATGAAATCTAAACATGCTAAATCTAATCTGGTGTTAGTTAGGGTTCTCACTGATGAAGTTCGCTATATGTTATTACAATTAATGTATTTTCTTTGCTGAATCTAAATGTATGTAATATCATTTGCGCAGTTATTCTTTCTATTAATTTGTACTGTAACTTTGGAATGTGCAGTAGCTCAAGCATTGATTAGATTGCGGTTCTTCCACCACTTTGGACAGTCAGGGTTGTTCCTGTATATTGATCAATTGGTTTTGAGATTAACCTACGTTACCTTAGCATTGTTATTATAGGGGAATAAATATTCTAACTTTTACTCAAAAGTGTTGATATTCATGACTGCAAAGTCATGGTGTGTGACAATTCCTGACTCATATTAATTCCTAATGTTATTGATTGTCATTGATTATTGAGCTTTATGTACTGGATATATGGTGGGAACATCCTAAGCGCAGTCAAAATGTTCATCGGCCTATTCACTTCCCCTTGTAAGTTTACTTATTAAGGTCAGACGCGCCAACAGTAATTGTGTTGTCATTTCCATAGCTCACAAAAATGGAACTTTATACATCAATTGGAGGTTAATCAATAGCCTATGGCATCCTGTTTCAGGTATGTTTTATCATATATCAAATGTAATTCGTCTCTTGCACAGGTCAGTTTTCCAAGGCTGTTCATTCCAAGATAACATGGTACTGCAATATTTTCATATTTAATGGTGGAATTGCTATTCGAGATGAATTGGATGTGATTCATATTAAAAAAGGAAACAGCTGGGATCACTGATGGAATATCAAATACAAAAATATTGTGTGGACAGAATATTGTGTCAAAAATATTGAGGACCAAAATGTTGAGTAGGTAGGTGCAAATAAGTAAGTATAGATTTTCTATTCAAAACTCCACATCTGCCTAACTTGAAGATACACATGTTAACAAGGTACATATCTGTGGAGTTACATATAGTAAACCTTGGTTTGCATATAGACATTTATCTGCACAATATGTTTGTCTTTGAAATGCCTGACACACAGTATTCTTTCTCCGATATTTTGTCCACACACTGAAATAAAGTCATATGGGAGTAAAACAAGGTCACATTGTGCTGAGGTTCGGTATGAGAATCTATCGAAGTCAAACCAGATCATGGAACTTGAATGTAAGAGGCAGCCCTGACATCAGCATGACAGTTCACAGCAGCAGTTCGCAATGTACAAGTCTCTGAAGTCCTGCTGCTTCTTGGCATAACTTGGCAATGAAGTTTAAATTATTATCAGGGTTACATAAAAAGGTCTCATGCGCACAACCATCTTGCTGTCTTTAAACAGGAAAACATATATTGGAGAAACAGCACAGAATCCGATAATATATAAAACAAGACTGCTGTCTCTGTCACGCTGTGCTGGCAGCAGTGCTTAATTTGTGATCGTTGTTTCCGGCGCTTATTTTTGAGGGCTGGCGCTTATTCTTCTGCCTCAAGCACTTGCTGCGAACAAAAGACACTTGTGGGTAAGACAGAAGAAGAGAAAAACGAAAAAGCGTCACAATGGGAGAAAGCAGAAAGCTGCAAGAGTGAGCTGAAGGGGCAGAGAGCGGCTTTAAATGGATTAAAAAGGCTCCAGATGGCTTCAGGATTACACTGCCTAAGTATTCCGTGTTCCCACATTTAAAAGCAGCAGCCGCATGTTTAAGAGGACGGCTTTGAGCACTGGCACGTTTTTATTTACAAATTAAGTACTGGCTGGCAGATCTGCATCATGAATGCTTTTACAGTATTTATTTGTTAAAGAGAAGCTGTTTTAGAGAGCTTTGGGTGAGCTGATCTTCTGAGCTTGTGAGAGCAGGAACAGTGATGTGCAGTAGTTTTAGCAACGACGTTCGTTGCAATGGATCAAGTGCTTTGGACTTTGCAATGGGTATGGAAAGTGCAGTATAAATGGCGGTTTAATAAAGTAGTTTGCAATCTTGCATTGAAAGCAGCTGTGATAGAGTGAACAGGCACAGACTGCAAGTGCACACCAGGGCACACAGCATTAGTTGAAGACGGGCTGCCTTTTTGAAGCCACTGTCTGCTTTTTACTGTGCAGTTGGTCACCTAGACTGCGTTTGATGGGAGGGTAGAGATCCCATTGCAGCTGGGAGCTTTGAGTGACCAAACTCGCCTACAGGGTGCAAGATCCGAGGGATCCCCCATTTCCTATTTTTCAATGGGTGCCATAGTGGGGTGCACTGACAATCCACGATGCCTAGGTGCAACAGAGTTAGTATGCCTCCTGATGTTCTCTTTGTCTCTGCGTTCAGGGTTCTAAGATGACATAGGCATGAAGTTTCATTTATGTGGGATCATTCCTCCATGGCAGTGTGCCGAGCATGAGTGATTTGTTTGCCTGGGCCTTCTGTGGGCCTGCTGGTGATGGCAGTGGTAATACTTATGTTGGTAGTATTGTGGTTCCACTATGCCTGTGCTGACAGTAGTAAGGACGGCAGCTGACATGTTTCACCTCTGTGCTGGTCATGAAGCTTTGAGCTGTAATGCTGCTGGTGTGAATACAGCTTTTGGTGACTAACAGGACATGTGGCATCAGAACAGGGTGGTGAGTTAGTCTGCAGATTGAGAAATGTAGTCATGTCCCTGTATTTATTGGCTTGTATGTGTCACACTTGAGGAGTATTGACAAATAGGAAAGTTCTAGTTTGATGTTACTGACGTATGTAAGTCAACCATTTGTGATGAGACTTGTGAACATAATCCCTTGATTTGACTTTTGCATCCATGCATGTCATTGCCCATAAAAGAAGGGAATATGGAGAGCCATCGCTAAGAAGGTGGGGAACCTGGGCGTCCACAGCTGGCCGAGCGCTCACTGCAGAAAAAGGTGGAAGGACCTGAGACACTGGACCCAGAAGATTGCGGAGGCCCAGCTGGGGATGTCCACCCATCGTGGGTGGGGTACCTGTCGGACCATTACCCCTCCCTAATTGCCTGCATTTGGTGATAACCTATCTGAAGCTTGATGGGCATTTGAGGGCAGCACAGCAGCCAGAAGGGGCTGAGTGCAGGGACTATTCCTGCCTGTCCTATTGCCAAGTGATTGAGTTAGGTTCTGACAGGTCCTCCTAACAATTAGGGATGGCCCATGTGTCACACAGTAGATGAGTGATTGTTTGTGTAGACATGTCATGTGTTGTATACTGATGTGCCTTGCCTATTGTCCCAGGAACCTAGCACACAAATGGGTGGAATCCACAAACCCCGTGCTCTGCAGGGACAGCATATGGCTGTGTACATTGATCAACCAAGTGCTGCTTGTTGTAGTGGGTGACATTTCTGTGCAATATACCACTACTACTAAATGTTCCAGGTCAAAGATAAGTAGGTAATGGATCACTGTCCTCTGCCATGTGACTAGGTAAATGTGCATATAGGCATCTGCCACCCTGAACCTAGTTATCTTCAGCCTATGATGGGTGCTGGTGCCTCACTGCAGTCTGTAATGTGAAGATGTCCAACATACATGTGACAAGGTATTACTTTGTTCTCTGGATGCAGCTATAGATCATTACTTTCCCTTGGTAAGTGGGGAATGTTAATTGACATGATTTATGTGCTATCACTGTTGCCAGCATTCCTTGTGCCTGAATGTCAGAATGGGTCTCTTTCTCTTCAGAAAACATGTGTGAACTGCAGCTTCATGCAAGATCTACCTATGTTGCTGGGATGATGTCTGTATTCCCTCACACATATGTTGAATAGTACATTTACAATGGGGATACATGTTGTGCCATAGACAGGAGTGTCTTGCCATTGTTTATTGACTGACACTCCCTCATCCGTCATAGAATTTCATTCAGCATGTACATTTGCAGTAGCAACGAGGGACATGACAGGTACGCCTAGAGTTTAGAGTCACAATGTGAATATCTATGCCCTTGATGTGGTATCATGTGGAAAAGTGCACTGCATATGTGTGATGGGTAAGGTTTGCGCCCTGACTGTTGGCGTGCATCATGGAGTGACTGGCAGTTATGTAGAAATCACCTGTGTTTGTGTATAGGCATTCATCCACAGACAGACATCTGAGTTTACATGACCAACATGTGGACAGTAATGTAGGTTTCCATTGGACAACCCTTTGAGGGCCTTCTACAGGTACTTTCAAATCTTTGTGTCTCTCCAACATGCAAGGGACTAATGGCTTCTACTGATGCACTGAGTATGTCATAGTAAGGGGGTGCCAGACATTAGCGGTGATTGCTGATTTCATTGTGTTATGAATTTTGGGGACATCTCCATGACATATTGCACATGATACCGTGTCCATTTCCATTCTACACGTGTGTCCTATCTGAGTACCATTTTTACTACATCCATGGCTCTATTGGGACAAATATCACTTGGTGAAGTGTGCATTGTTGATATGTTCCCAGTGTGACATGGGTATTTCCATGTCCCTTCTCCACAATATTGGTCTATGGTCATCAAAATGGCATGATTTAGTAGCATCATTTCTTATTGTTGGGTCATCGTGTATGTGAAACATTGATGTGTGCATGATCTTGTGTTTGATCTGTGGACATGCATTTGGCATTGGCCTACTATTGTATGCCAACAGGTACCTAAGTCAGCACCATGGAGCAACACTTTGAAGGTGATGGTGTCTCCTAATGTTTGAATGGTTATTGTGATTGCACAACTTCAGCCATGCAATTTTAGTTGTCAGAGATCCTGATTTTCCTGTGGGCAACTGTGGACAATTCATATGCCATGCATGTATATGGTATGGTATATGTATGGGCCACTTAGGAGGAGTTTGTTGCTGGGTCCTACTTGACATCAAGGTACTGTCTGATAATCAGAGCTGTTGTTCAAGTATGATCATGGACATGTGATGACCCTATTCCTCTTTGTATTTGCAGCATCAGCACCGGCAAGCAAAGGAGACAGGGCACAGCCGGTTGGGGAAGCATCTGGCCATGGGACCAAAGGCCAAGACACCACTGACACAGAGGGACCCAGTGGCCTGGTGGGTGAAGGGAGTGCCATGGGGGAGACCCCAACATCATTATCATAATCGGATTCTTCCTCCAGTGGACTCTCCCTAGTGGTAGCAGACCCATTGGCGCATTGCCCTCTACCATCCTTGTCCACCGCCCCCTGTTCTATCACCGCCCTCCCTGTAGCTCTCCACCAAATTGGCAGTGCCAGCTCACCCAAGAGGGTGGGCTTTTCCTTTGCCGCGGGCACATCCACCAAGGTCCCTATTACCCCTGGTGCCCTCACTGAGAAGGCTATTGACCTCCTGAGAAGCATCTCTGTGGGTCAGACAACCAGTGTGAATGCCATCCAGGGTTTGGCAAGTCAGCTACAACAGACCAATGCATTCCTAGAAGGCATTCATGGTGCAATGTCTGGCATACAGAGATCTTTTCAGGTTCTGGCCTCCACACTGATGGCAGCCAGTCACCCCCCCCACCTTTAATCCCCTCTCCACCTCCATCTTCCCACTCCAAATCACCCCTTTCCCTACCTAGCCAAAGCACACAGACAGATCCACACACATCCATATCAACACACAAGAGGAGCACACACAAACACAAGCACCACAAAACACACTGGCATGCAAGCAAACAATAGCCACCCACAGACACAGCAATAGTCACAACTTCCCTAGACACTCCCTCCACCCCAATATCACACACACAACATCTAGCCTACCCACAGACAACACACCAACAGTCAGTGACTCACTTGCAACACCCATCATACCCACAGACACCAACCCATCAGACCGAAGACATCCACTGCAAGCAGCATACCCACAGACAACACAACTACAGACATCCACCACATCCAGTGTACCCCCAGTCACCACCCCAATAGCCACACACACATCCACCACTCCATCCCCGGCAACTCCACCTCCCAGACCCGCAAGACACACAAACACACTCCCTCATCCACTCAACAGCCTCTCACGACACACAAGCATACCTTACAGAAGCACCCTCCACCACATCCACACCAACACAGCAGACAACCACTCCCTCGACCTTCAAATCCCAACCCCCTTCTGCTGACGGTTCCCGTGGCCCTAAAAAACCTTTTATGTTTGACCATAACCTTTTCCCTGTTCCCTCCACACCGTTCCAAACCTGAGGCCACAACCCAGCCCCTCCCTCCCTTCCATCTCCAAAGCCTCCCCTGCCCCCTTTGCAAGTAGCCATACCTCTCCCCAAGAAGAAACCCACCCCTTCCAAAAAGCTAACTACCTCTCCCAAGCCCAAACCCCTCCCAAATCCGATCCCCCCCAAAAATTTATCCCTGAGGTGCCTGCCTGCCCCCTTGATGCCCCTTCCTGTGAAGGTTCCCTGGCAGTTGGGAGTCAAGTGTTGGCACAACACTGTGCTATTGTTGAAAATTGTAATGGAGTAGCCAATGGCCCTGGACTTTTAATCTCCACTATTTAATAAAGCCAAAGATCTATTTTGGGGTACACATTTGTCCTGCAATTCCTTTTCTACCTTAATGTTGTTGCTGAGTAACTTGTGTTGTGTGCCTAGAGTTGTGTGTGTTTCAGCCTACTTGCTGATCCATTTGCTGTTGTTTGTGGTACCTGACTTTGTGGGCAGTGCTGGTGCCCCCCAAGACAAGGGTATATGTTGACTGTATGGATGTGTGGGTGTAAATGCAATGATGTGTCATGGCATTGTGTACTGTTTGTTATGGTAAGTATTTTATCTTGTGGTGTCCAATGTGAGCATGTTTGATGTTAGACTTGTCCCCTGATAAGGATTGTTGATTCATCTAATGTGTGGCAGCTAGAGTTTTGTTTGTGCAGACATCGAGTATGATCAATTGTGGTAGTTTTGTTTGCACTTAACCATGCATGTGCCCATTTAGCTGTGTGTGCCTTGCAGCTAGTTGCTGTAGAGGTATGTCTCATGCAGTTGGAGTTGTATGTACTTTATTGACTTGAACTTCCACATTGAGCAGATAGGCATGCATTTGTGTCTAGTACTGTTCATCCCTGTGATACATGTAGGGCAATTTCCTGTGCAAATATTGTTTGAGGTGTGTGTGCACAGTAATATGTATCCCAGTGCAGTCTCCTTGCCTGAGTGTTCCTGATGCCCCCATTCCTATTGTGCAGCAATTATATAGGAATTGTATAGCATAGTGTTTTCTCTGTCTACTGTGCATGCCATTGTCCTTCTATTGTGCTGTGATGTGGGTGATGTGTGTGTCCATTGCAGGGCTGTTTACTGGGAGTGTTTTTTGTGTTCTATGACACATCCATACATAGGTGTGTTGTAGGTGATGACAGTGAGGAATGTGAGTTGTATTTGTATATGTAATTTTGGTGTGTTGGTACTGTGTGAGACAATGTTGTATAGCCTTCACTATCCCTGTGCCTGAGATGAGTGGACGTGTGTTTGTGTGATGTTCCTGTGCATTGTGAGTGACTTGACTAAAGGGGGCGTATTGTGACTGTGAATGTCTATCTTTATGTCTGATTTAGACTGTGTACACAATGAGACTTATACTTGGTGCCAGTACCGTGAACCCCATATGATGTGGACGACAGCGCAATGATCTTTTGTTACTGTTACTAACACAGGTAGGTTATGTATTTACGGTCTGTTCCGCCCACGGCGGCATGGATCTTGTGCTCCATCATTGATCAACAATAGCAGCAGGACATGTGTGATGGGCTCCATGGCAGCATCAGACAAGTGAGGCTGCCTGCTGGTGAGTGCATCCCTTTATACAGTCCGTTTCCACCTGCTGAGACATGGAGGTTGGACCCCTGCAGTCACATTGGTGGTGTGCAACCATGTAATGAGTCCTGCGGAAACACTTTCTCCACCGGCCTGTTCGGGCTGCCTCGTGAACATGACGGTCTGTGCTGCCTGGCGGTGCCTGCAGGACAGCGATGTTCTTTGCTCCACAGGCCAGCATGACTCATAATACGGTGCTCCGACTGCCAACCCAACAGCGGTTGGACCACCGCCATGGCAGTCTGTCGACCGCCAAACTTGTAATAACACCCTTAATGCTTATTGAACCCTGCTAGCCTGAGGACGTGATTTTGTCACTTGGTTGTACAGTTCCTTTTGTAAAAGAAGAAATGGAGGTTCTTCAAGGATTGTAATGCTGAAGCAGTTTAGATAATTAGGAGCTGACCAATACTCTGCTTTGTGTGCTTTATACAGGAGTCATGAAGTTAGAATTTGATGGAGCATTTCAGGTATGATCTAAACAAGGTCAACACATCTTTTCATCCTAAGCAGGGGGTAAGAGATGACAATAACGGCAATCAATCAACAGTTAATTTACAGTATGACGAGTTTAGCCACACAATGAAAACCCAAATCTGAAATAAAGTTAAAGGGTTTTATTACAAATTTAAACTCAGGTTAATGAAAACAATTCTCAATACCTGAATGAAATCACATGTTAACAAAAAGAAGACAACTTTCTCACACCCAATGAGGATGGGGCCTAACAGGCCTTAACACGAATAAAGTAAAGCAGAATTAAAATGCCATACCTTCCTTCAAGTTACAACCACATTTAAAGATTTAATTTATAAAAGTGTCATTAAGAAATCTTATATGATTTCATGTTACAGTAAATTGCAGAAGCAAAATAACTTATTAAGACATGTCAGTAACTATGATGGGAAACTACTTTTTCTGACATTAGCATATAACATTTAAAGCATATCCTTAAAGAAATGAATTATCATTCCAATGACAACTATTCCCTAGCATCATAAGTTAACACCTGAAATCAGGTTAAATGATTATGAGCTTGGTGGTAAATACCAAAAACCGCCATGCTGACTGTCGCCAGCATACGCCTGCAGAGGCAGACATCCGTCCGCCACATTGTGACACATGAATTCAAAACTGACAGAAAACAGCCACTACCACAAACACGCTAAACCCACTGAACTTGATCAGCTGTCGGTACTACCACCCATACCGTTACGCAACTGTTAGAAATGGGGTCTTTGGTTGACAGTCAGGTTACCCCCTGTTCAAGCAAGGACCCTCAGTCTAGTCAAGGCAAAAAAGAATCACCCTCAGCTAACCCCTGCTTACCCCTTTGGTAGCTTGGGAGAGCAGTAGGCTTAACTTCAGAGAGCCAGGTGTACAGTATTTGTACCAACACACACAGTAACTTAATGTAAACACTACAAAATGACACAACACCAGTTTAGCAAAATAGGAAATATTTATCTAAACAAAACAAGACCAAAACGACAAATATCCGACATACACAAGTCAAGTTATGAATTTTTAAAGATTAAACTCACAAATAGCGCTTAGAAACACAAAATGCTTCGATGAGGTGTTAACACGGCGTCGTGACGGAGTCGTTCCCAACAAGCCGACACCAGCGGCGCCGGACACAGAGTCACGTAGACCCCCAAGTACAGTACCTTTGGTGAAGACTGAAAACAAGTCGATGCACGAAGTCGGGGATTGCGGCGTCTGTGTGAAACGTTGAATCTGCGCACTTCGAGTGGCGTCGGCCACAACGGGGTGCTACAACTTCCACGGAGTTGCAGACTTTAGTGGGGCTGCAGCGGCATCGGGCCTGCGAAGGTTGTCACGTTCCAGCGAAGATCACGGAGTCGGTTGCAGGCGGCGTCACCGGATTCAGCAGCAGTGTCGGTCCGAAGTCGTCCGAAGTCGATTTCCTTGGATTTCCACCAGCTTTCCTTTCAAGGGCCCAGGCACTGGATAGGGCACCACTTGTGAGAGCAGGTGTCTCTCCAGAGACTCCAGGTGCTGGCAGAGAGAAGTCTTTGCTGTCCCTGAGACTTCAAACAACAGGAGTCAAGCTCTAAATCAAGCCCTTGGAGATTTCATCACAAGATGGAAGGCACACAAAGTCCAGTCTTTGCCCTCTTACTCTGGCAGAAGCAGCAACTGCAGGATAGCTCCACAAAGCACAGTCACAGGCAGGGCAGCACTTCTCCTCAGCTCTTCAGCTCTTCTCCAGGCAGAGGTTCCTCTTGTTTCCAGAAGTGTTCTAAAGTCTGTGGTTTTGGGTGCCCTTCTTATGCCCAATTTCTCCTTTGAAGTAGGCCTACTTCAAAGTAAAGTCTCTTTTGAATGTGAAATCCTGCCTTTCCCAGGCCAGGCCCCAGAAACTCACCAGGGGGTCGGAGACAGCATTGTGTGAGGACAGGCACAGCCCTTTCAGGTGTAAGTGACCACTCCTCCCCTCCATCCTAGCACAGATGGCTCATCAGGCAATGCAGACTACACCCCAGCTCCTTTTATGTCACTATCTAGTGTGAGGGGCAACCAGCCCAACTGTCAAACTGACCCAGACAGGGAATACACAAAGAGGCAGAGTCACAGAAATGGTATAAGCAAGAAAATACTCACTTTCTAAAAGTGGCATTTTCAAACACACAATCTTAAAATCAACTTTACTAATAGATGTCTTTTTAAATTGTGAGCTCAGAGACCCCAAACTCCATTTGTCCATCCGCTCCCAAAGGGAATCTACACTTTAATCAGATTTAGAGGAAGCCCCCATGTTAAACTATGAGAGGGACAGGCCTTGCAACAGTGAATCACGACTTTAGCAATACTTCACTGTCAGGACATATAAAACACATTACTATATGTCCTGCCTTAACCATACACTGCACCCTGCCCTTGGGGCTACCTAGGGCCTACCTTAGGGGTGCCTTACACGTAAGAAAAGGTAAGGTTTAGGCCTGGCAAGTGGGTACACTTGCCAAGTCGAATTTACAGTTAAAACTGCACACACAGACACTGCAGTGGCAGGTCTGAGACATGATTACAGAGCTACTTATGTGGGTGGCACAACCAGTGCTGCAGGCCCACTAGTAGCATTTGATTTACAGGCCCTGCCACCTCTAGTGCACCTTACTAGTAAATCAAATATGCCAATCATGGATAAACCAATCAACCATACAATTTATACAGAGAGCATATGCACTTTAGCACGGGTTAGCAGTGGTAAAGTGCTCAGAGTTCAAAAGCCAACAGCAACAGGTCAGGAAAAATAGGAGGCAGGAGGCAAAAAGATTGGGGATGACCCTGCATAAGCAAAAAAAGTTCAACAGCCACCAATTCTACACCCTCCAAATAATGACCCACCAATCGCCACAGTAGACATTCAACAACGGTAAACCATTGGCGGTGAAAACCCAAAGACAAAACAAGACAACATTGTCCAGAACAAAAAAAAACACACCTGACATAATTACATCCACCAAAAGCACTATTAAATAAACACCCACATCACCCACAATCCTTTGCTAACACAAAAAGACCACAATAGCTAGCGACGCAAATCACAGAGACAACTACACACACACACCACAGCCACCCATTCATCCGTCACGCACCACACACCCCACAATGTTACTCAACACCGTCTGCGCAACACACACACCACACAACACCCATGTCCCCACAAATGCACCCCCGTTTCACTGATGAGGAGTTGTGGGTCATGGTTGAGGAAATAGTCAGGGTAGAGCCACAGCTGTTTGGCACACAGATCCAGCAGATATCCATTGCCAGGAAGTTGGAGCTATGGTGGAGGATCGTGGACCAGGTTAACTCCGTGGGACCACGAACAAGGGATGACATGAGGAAGAGGTGGTACGACCTATGGGGGAAGGTACATTCCATTGAAGCAAGGCACCACCTTGCTATCCAGAAAACTGGCAATGGACCCCTACCTCCTCCCCCACAGCTGACAGCATGGGAGGAGCAAGTCTTGGCAATCCTGCATCCTTAGGGACTCACTGGAGTTTCCGGAGGGCTGGACACTGGTGAGTCAACATTTACTTCCTATAACCTCCCCATACCTGCATGCTACCACCACCCCTCGCCCTGACACCTATCACTCCACTCCACACCACACAGTGCACCACCACAATCAATAAACCTACATGCCAAGCCCTGAATGCCATACCCACTGCATGCACATCCCTCCCAGCCCTGCATGAAGAACTAATAATCCCACAATACATCACCATACACAAACAAAGGTGGCATGGCAACAGCAACATTATAGAGGAAGCTAGGGGTGCAGAATATGTCAAAAACATGTAGCATAACACATCAGGTTCCCCAGCCGATCTCAGCAGTGAGGAGGTGCCACGGCTACCCAGTCCCCCACCAGAAGATGCCCCAGTGATGACAGCAACTCTGGAGTTCTGGATCTGGATGAACTCCCTGGCCCACACCCAGTCCACCACAGAACCTCCCCCCTCAGTATCCAACACCACAGCAACCACCCAATGTCCCCAGACCTCTGTCCCCAGGACACGGCAATCAGCAGTGTGCCCACCTGCACAGGGACCCCAGTCCACACCTCACAGGCAAGACAATGAGAGTCCTGGGGTCAGTGGCAGTGGGCACACCGTTCAGGGGACACAGGCACAGGGGGCCAGGGACACTCGGAGGACAGCTGTGCGCCAGGGCGAGGACAGGCCCAGAGAACTGACTGTCCAGGAGGCACTCACTAGTGTCCTGGGGGCTTACCAACAATCCCAGGACAAAATGGGTCAGGTGATAGACATCATGCAGAAGAACCAACGGCTGCAGGAGGAACACCACCAGGTGATCAAGAAAGAATTCCAGGCCCTCAACATCACCATTGTCTCCATTGCAGGGGTGCTGTGTGATATGGCCAACATCATGAGGGACTACACATCACACCAGTGGGCCCCTTCCACTAGCCAGTCAACTGACCAGCCCTCCACATCTGCTGTAGCTAGTGGACAGGAGTCCCTGCCACAGGATCCACAGGCCAGCAGCACCCCTCCCCCTGCAGAAAGTGAACCACCCCACAAACGTTCCCTGCGACCTAGACAGACACCAGAAACAATTGCCAAGATCAAGACCACCGCCAAGAAATTATCCCCTCCTGAATGTCCCCTTTGTGTTCCACTGTGTCACCTTGTCCACTTTGAACTGCCATTGCTTCCCTTCCTCTGGCCCCTTGGACACTGAACCTGTGCTGCAAACAGACTGGACCACTACCCTGGACTATTCCCAACCATCACCCCACTCTATTTCAATTCCCATTGTAGAACTATTTTCAATAAACACCCTTGAACACAACTTGAGTAATAGTGCTTTATCTACAGGTAATGTACAATGTAATGAACTGTAATGAACTGCATGATCCTGTGTAACTATCCAGTAACATGTTGATACATACAACAAATGTGTCTTAGCAGTCTGTACACATCAGAGGAGTACACTGTTGGAACAACACCAACCTCTGGAATAAGGGAAAGCATATGTGACAGTCAGGTGGGATGCACAGGGAAGGACTAGCATTATGCTGCAGTCACACAGTACAACACTAACATGTAGAAATGTCTAGTTCAACAGTCTTACCTGAGTTTCATTGGAAGTACTGCTGCATCAATCGTGACTTGTTGTCCACATCTTTCACCTCTTCTTCCTCCTCCTCACTGTCCTTCGTGTCCACTGCTGCCACAGCTGCTTTGTCACCCCTCTCATCCTGCAGATATATTACATGTCGTCTGAGGGCCAAATAGTGCAACATGCAGCACACAACAATGATGCTGCAGGCCTTCTCAGGGGAGTAGCATGGGGATCCACCTGTCAGATGGAGGCACCTGAACCTAGCCTTCAGGAGACCAAAGGTCCTTTCTACAAACCTACTGGTACGCCCATGAGTATCATTGTACCTATTTTCAGCCCCTGTTCTCAGATTCCTAACCGGGGTCATGAGCCATGCCAGGTTTGGGTAGCCGGAATCACCTGCAAGAAGTAAGGGACACATATTAGCCCTGCACAATGGCATGGACATGACTCCTGAAGGCATACACTCACAAACATTGGGTAGGGACACAAGCTTACCTATTGGCCACACTCTGTGCCTCTGTCGTTGTGCCATCAGCTGTGGGACACTGCTATTCCTCAGGGCAAAGGCATCAGGCACCGACCCTGGATACTTGGCTGTCACGTGGGAGATGTAATCGTCAGCAAGGCACACCATCAGGACACTGAGTGAGTGGAAACTCTTCTGATTCCTGTACACTTGTTCATTGGCCCTTGGGGGGACTAAGGCAATATGGGTCCTGTCAATGGCCCCAATAACATGTGCTATATGTCCCATTGCATAGAATCCAGCCTTAACAGTCGGTAAATCATCTGCCTGGGGGAATGCGATGTAGCTACAAATGTGTTTGGGCAAGGCTCCCAAAACCCTTGCAAGCACAATATAGAACATTGTCTGTGACATTCCTGCAGCCAAGCCCACTGTCACCTAGAAAGAGCCTGTTGACAGGAAATGGAGCACTGAGAGTACCTGCACAAGAGGGGGAATTGCTGTTGTGCTACTGACAGCAGGTAGCAGATCAGGCTCCAATTGTTCACACAGCTCTGTGATTGTGGCCATGTCCAGACGATAGGTTAGTATGATGTGCCGGTCCTCCAGTGTAGCCAAGTCCACAAGGGATCTTTACATGGGTGTGTGCCTCATCCTACTCCTCCGCAGTTGTTGGTACCTAAGGTACCCAAATGTAAGAAAGGAGTGACAACAGGAACCATGAACACACTACAGCAGTGTACATAGAGCATGTTTGTATGTTGGACATTGAAACTGTATAGGTAAGTACGTTCGACTACAATGATGCACAAATTAATCTATACATGTTTACCAGCATTAGAAAATGGCACCCGCCTGTCCTGTATTCAGGCACAGGTGGAAGTGACCTCACCACTGGCATTCGCGTCATGGTGGAAGGCGGTCTGCACTGCTGCACAATTCCTCATTGGCTAACATGGCCCACTGTGGATAATGGTAACCAATGATGATCAATGCCAGTGGTGACAGTGTTCACCACCGCAGATGTGGCCGCCATTTCCTTTCCACCACTTCACTTGATTCCTGACTTTCCACAGAATGACATCTCCAGTGCGTGTGCTGCTGTGACTTGTGTCTGGAAACTGCCATGGCTCACGCAACAGGGGAAAGGGCCCCTGCCTTCACTTTGGAGGAGTTGGAGTGCCTCGTGGACAGGGTCCTACCCCAGTATGGCCAGTTGTATGGGCCTCCAGACCAACAGGTGAGTAAACCATGGGTACAGTGCATGTGACATGACTGCATGGAGGTGTGTGTGTGTTCTGGCAGAGTGTCAGGTGGGGTGGCATAGCTGATGGCAGCATCAATACAGGGGTATGGGTGATGTGTGTGCCTGATGAGGGGAAATGCTTTTCATGGGCCATATGTGTGACAGGCTGGATTGTCAGGTTCATGGTGTCCCACCTTCTGTGTTTCCTATGCAGGTCAGCACCCATCAGAAGAAGGGATTCTGGCTTGCCATCGCCAAGGACGTGCAGACCATGTGGGTCTATAGCAGGCAGAACACCCACTTCAGGAAACAGTGGGAGGACCTGAGACACTGGGCCGGAAGACCACGGAGGCCCAGCTGGGGATGGCCTCCCAATGAGGTAGGGGTGCCCGTTGGAAGCTGACCCACCTGAAGGCCTGCATACTGGCGGTGGCCTACCCAGAGACGGATGGGTGCTTGAGGGCATCACAGCAGCGTGTGTGTGGGTGTGTTTGTCAACCATCTCTGTTGACTGGCATGGGATTTGAGCGCAGGGTACTAGTCAGTGGATGCCCCAATATACCAGCTCAGATATTGCTGCACGGTCCACCTCAGTTTAATAGGGTGGAAAGCATGTATTAGTAAGCTAGGTAGGTGGCTTACTATGTCAGACAGGGCTTAGCTGGTCCCAGTGGGTGTGTAGCTTGCAGTGTGTGGTTCCTACCTGCTGTGGTATTTAGCCAATGGTATGCCAGTGTGGTCCATACTGCCCATTCTCAGTCTCAGTGTGTGACAGTGATGTGTCTACCATCTGTGCTGTTGGTGCTGAGATTGACCCTCTGCTCTATTTCTTTCTCCCTCCCTCTCTCCTTTTCTCATCCTCTCCATGTGCGCATTAGCATCATCTGGCAAAGAAGCATGGGACACCAGCGAGTGAGGAAGCTGCAGTCCACTGGGCCAAGGAGGCAGAGTCCACCAACGCCGAGGGGACCAGTGGGACAGAGGGCGAGGGGAGCACCACATCGGGGACAGGATGTGACACCACTGACTCTGAATCATCCTCCGATGGGAGCTCCGTGGTACCAGCACCGCCCTCCCAGTAGCCCCCCAATGAGTTGCCCGTGCCCGCTAACCCAGGAGGGTGGACATCTTCACCCAGGCACCTCAATCCCTGCCCCACTCTGGCCTGCTGCCTTCACTGAGGAGGCTATTGACCTCCTGAGAGCTCTCTCTGTAGGGCAGTCAACCATTGTCAATGCCATCCAGGGGCTGGCATTCCAGATGCAACGATGCAATGCATTCCTGGAGGACATCCACGGTCGATTGGGGGCCGCAAGCAGCGAGGCCCTGGAAATTACGACCTCATTCTCCACCAGGAGAACAGGTGCAGGGGGCCACAAGGGGGGGCCCTGCACTGCCCATGCACTTGGCATGGGCAGTGAATGGGCCCCAATGCCCAGCACTGTCACAGTATTCACTGTCTGCTCTGCAGACAGTGAACATTGCGGGGGTGCATCCTGCAGGTGACAGTGTTGCCGCTGGCTCGATTATTTGCCGGAGACAATGCTATAGCATGTTTCCCACTAGGCCAGTGGGCAGAATCTTAGGTTTCTGCCCACTGACCTAGCAGGAAACCATTTTACTTCACTAAAGTTAAATTCTTCTGAATTTTTTTTTTTAAAGATGTTTTAAGGTGTTCAAAGTCTGTTAGTGTTTATGAAAACTGGCATTTTTCATGCTTCTTCTATTGTACTGAGGGACTTTTTTAGGCAAGCAGCATCTTTTTTAACTTGTCATCAACAGAGTTACTCTGGCCTTTTCAGTGCTTAATTTATTCAGAAGCCACACATCAACATACAAATACCAAATTGTATACCAAATTACAATATGTTTCTGTATACATTAGAAATAAAACTGTACCTTGGCTAAAACAGTACAGTATGCGTGAGCAAACTATGCCAATATTAATTACTGCTGTAAAACATAACATACTTGGTGATATAAAAAGAATTATAAAGCCAATGAGAGATGCTGCAGTCATAGGCATGCATAACTGCACACTTGCATGCCTGTGTTTGCTTATGCTAGCCTGTTAAAGCCAGGTCTATTGGTTGTGCCCGTTCCTGTTTTATCAATACGTGTACATTGGCTGCAAAAAGCACCCCCAGCCTATATAAAATGCTGTTTGTTCCAGGATCTTACCAGCAGGGGGGGTTCACACCTGTGTATAAGTAGATTTGTTGGTAAAATAGGTGATTGTAAATACCCAATAAAGCATATATGTATTACTATGCAGTAGAGACATATCAGTATATACTATGCCCTGTGTAAATGGACAGTAATAGTATTAAACTGCACATACATATTTACGTGTACCTAATAAATAGTGTCTTCCTTTTATTTGTCATTCACTAAATGTATACATGTAAAAGGCAGACAAGGATAGATTATTTTTTCATCAACCATTATGTGTAAAGAAGAACGTATAATACCCCCATCCTGTCACATCATGCTCAAATATTTTACGACTGTTTAATAGGACATCCTTCAGTTGGAGTTAGTAATATTACTGTTGAAGTGATATGTTTACTATGTATCACTGATATAATATTGATTCATTAAATATCGAAATACACAAATAGCAGAAATTAAATACTGATAACATAAATATCGACTCCATGTACCTAACTATAAAAATCACAAATATGGCGTACACACATATTGTACAAAACACAGATTTTTACATATATCGATAACAGAAATATTGGAAGCAAAAATATCATCTCCTATTAAAAAGGATATAATATATAAAAAATATTGATTCAAACAATATTGACTACAATATTATCGCCAACATAACTAAATGTTCATTAATAAAAACATTAGAAAACTGTTTTAACATAAAACAAGTGCTTGAAATGAGCACAACACATATTTAATTAAATAAACACATTTTACACCAGGCAAACATTAAACATTCAACCCCCCAAAAAATACACACCTAAAATATATGCAATAAAAACACCTAAACATGAACATTCACTATAAACAATTAAACACAATGTTAAATATTAATTAATATATATAAATACATTTGTGTATATCTAAAATAAACAAACTATATATTATACATCAAAATAAAGGGCCTATTTATGATCTCAATGGCATTGCCGCCGAGACCATCAATACAGCGGGGGTAAGGCTGCCTCAAGGGGGTAGCCTCACCCCATCATACTACGATGTTTCCACTGGGCTGACTGGTGGAAACGTTGTACTATGACGTTTCTGTTGGTCAGCCCAGTAGAAACAGTGTGGCAGTAATGTCCTTGCTCCCTTAGGTAGCCAAGGCCAATGCCGTCACACACCAGCACCCTCGGAATGCACACTGTCTGCATAGCAGGCAGTGCGCATTCCAAGAGTGCTGGCAAAGGGGCCCCTACACTACCCATGACATGTTGGTGGGCAGTGCAAGGGCCCTCATGAGGCCACCAGCATTGGCTTTCTACCATCCTTCTTATGGCAATGCAACCACCATAGAAAGGCTGGCAGAAAGTGAAGTTGTGATCATCTTGGCGGTGCGCCATGGCCACTACTGTGGCTGGCCATGACTTCAACTGCTGCAAAGCCGACGTGATCTGTGATCCCGGTGTTGGCAGCGGTCCCCTGGCAGTCCAACCAGCAGGATCATAATAGGATGGACGAACCACCAGGAGTGCAGCGGTCCAACCGCCACAATGAGTTTGGCAGTCTCAGGCCTGCAAAACTTATAATGAGGCCCAAAGTCAAAATACGCATTTACCATAGAAGGACTCAACTAATAAAAAAATTCAAACTACACTATACTAACCAATAAAATAAAAGTATAAAGAACATTAACAAATACAATTAAAGAAACAATCAAACTAACCATATTAAAGGCAGCCTAATTTAAACAATGAAATACTTCAAAAACTACAGATGCTGCCAAATGAGGAAAGTCTGCTGAATTCTCTCTGCAAGCAATTAAAAGAGAAATATATTCATCTAAACACCTACATAATCAAATAAGTAAAACCTATATTTAAAGTAAAACGTAACTTCAGAATTGAAATTATGAAATAACTATTAACACCCTCTGTAGCGTTTATCTTTTTTTTCACGCCCTACCTAAAAGAGTAAATGAAAACTTTTAAAACAACAAAATGCCACAAAATATCAAGTATAACTAGCCAGCAAGCACAAAGTAACTATACTTAAAAAAAAGATAAAACTCAACAAAAAAGGAAGGAAAAATAAACCTAGCACCCTACAACTTGACAAACTATGGAACAATACCATTTATAATTCAACTAACTTTTTTCCTCTTTCAACAGAAAATAAAGGACCAATTCCATATCTGAACAAAACATACAAGTAAGCAAAATACAAATATTTAATTTTTTTTACATATTAATAACTAAAAATATAATATATATATTTATACTATTAAACTACTTACAGATACAAGGACAGGAGCCATCAAATATATCACTTCACAGAGAGGAAAACACATGGGCAACAACTACAGCCAACAAAGAGCATAAACTGGAAATGTACTAAATGTTATTCCAATGCATGCTTTGGGGCGGCAACTACAAAGATGATGTTTTAATTCATGTATAAGATCACAGCTACGCCCAAATGTGTATGAAATAGAAGTTAGGGGAACCTTACAAGATTTAAGAGAGGCAAGCACTAGCTCCAAGGAACTGACAAGCAAATTCCTGAAAGACAATCTAACCTAAGTCCCCGAAAACATAACATGCCAACTACCACCTATCCCCACTTTAGAATGTTTAATTGCACAAAATAAAAAGTCACCTTTGATGCCCCACTTGCCCCTAGAAGATATCACAACATACACATACATACATGACCATTTAACAATAGCACAGAATGAGGAACCCTGCCTACTACATGACAATCTATCCTAATGTTTTCTACAGGAAACAGCTTAATGAAACTTACCCAATGTCAAACCTGGTTGATGGATGAGAGCTTCATGGTGAATATCAGCCCACCAATATCTCTTTCATGTATGGTGTACTACCAATGAATGCAGCACATAGTAGGAACTCTTAAACAAAATCAAACAACAAAGAAATAACTAATACCCCTAAGAAATAGTCATAGATGGAGCAAGCCATGATTCAAATCATTCTAAAAATATACCCCCACGCAGCCATACAAGACTATTACATTCACTTTATTAAAAGTATGTGGAGACACCTCCAAAAATCGACACAAAGGGGCTGATTATGAGTTTGGCGGACAGAAACATCCATCTGTCAAACTCCCAACAGGAAGGTCGCTGGAGTGCTAGTGACCTCCCCGCCGGCCCATTATAACTTTCCTACTGGGCTGACCGGTGGAAACCAAGGTTCCCAGTGGGAAAGTTGCAGCTCATAATAGAGCCAGAGGCAATGCTGCATGCAGGGAGCACCAGCACCCTCGAAATGTGCATAGTGTGTATTTCGAGGGTGCTTGGCAGGAGGACCCTGCAGTGCCCAAGCCCACTTTGAGGGTGCTGGACTCTGCTGCGTGCGGCAGCATTGCTCAATTATGAACTGGCGACAATGTTGCCTCCACTTTACCGCTGGGCTGACCAACGGAAACCTTGGACTCAGCCCAGCAGGAAAGTCTTAATGGGGCCGGCAGGGAGGTCACCAGCATGGCAGCGACCTCCCCGTTGGGTGTTTGGCAGACGGGTGATCCTGTCCACCAAACTCATAATAGGGCCCTCAGTGTCTAGTTTCTATAAAAAATACAAAAAAGTGTTTCAAACACAGAACTGCTCCAAGAAACATGAAAAAAGAAATCTAAGTAAAAACCATTGGTTCATAATAAACCAAAGCTGATTTCCTTTACAAATTGTAAATTCCAAATGCCCATAGAAAGCATTCATAGAAAATAACTGTAAAATAAGTGTTATACAACACATTACATTTCTAAAGATGCATATGCATTACATGTAATCATCAAAATATAAGTAACATCTAATAATTAAACAGAACATCATACTTCACTAAAGCAACGCAAAAAAAGCAAAATGACAAACCAGTGTAAAACACTAACAACAATACATCTAAAGGTAGCAAAAATGCACAAACATCACTGTAACCAACTTTTAAATGTCCATTTTATATTCCCTTACCTCAAAACCCTTAAAAAATCCTTAGCAAAGGGAATTACCTGTTCCAGAAAACAGCAGCACCTCACTGTGACCAAGTTCTGGAAAAGTAGACTCAAAATTGCACAAATAGAATACAAAATAGAAGGTAGCAGTAAAAACAAAAAAATGGTCATTAAATGAAACTGAAACAAAAACCCTATAGAAATGAATGGGAAATATTGCAAACATGTTTAAAAAATGTAAACAATTATTACACACGTAAAACATCTGAAACAATGTTATAAAAATATGAACAAACTGTAAAGTATAAATTAAAAAAAGTATAATATATCTACAATTATTTAAACGTTAAAATAATTTAAAAAAATGTATGGAAAAGTTAAGAAATGTACAAAAATTGTTAACAAAGAAAAATAAGAATTGAAAATGTACAACATACTAAAGTATTGAAAATATGATTTACTTATTTTCATTATTAAAAACTAATAAAAATGCTTTATGTACTTCACTTTATAATGTTTTTATTTTTAACTAAACTGTATATTTTTAAAAATGTAAAACTTTACAATGAATTAAAATTGAAAAAAATAACATAAAAAATGCTGTATCATCTCTTTATTATATTAAATTTAGGGAAGGTGTTGGGCACTAAAGAGGTAACATATACTATTCCTACTCCAACCTAAACCAATTTGGGGGAAGGTGTTGTACACTAAATGTGTGACATTTACTATCCCCACTCCTACCAAAACCAATTTGTGGAAAGATGGTGGACACTAAAGTGATTATATTTACTATTCCTACTCCAATCTACAAAGTTAGGGAAAGTGATGGACACTTATTGGGTAACATTTACTATTCCTACTCCTATATAACCAATTTGGGGGAAGGTGTTGGACACTAAAGATGTGACACACTCTTCTGACTCCAACCTAAACCACTTTGGGGGAAGATGTTGGACGCTGAAGGGATGACATTTACTATTCCTACTCAAATCTAAACCAACTTGGGGTAGGTGTTGGACACTAAAGGGGTAAAATCTATGATCCCCATTCCAACAGACAATTTTGGGGAAGGAGTTGGACATTAAAGGGGCGACACTTACTATTCCCATTCCAGTGTAAACCAACATTGAGAATGTGTTGGGCACTAAATGGGTGTCATTTATTATTACAGCTCCAACCAAACCAATTTGTGTAAAGGTGCTGGCCCCTGAAAGGGCGATATTTACTATTCACACTCCATTCTAAACCAATTTGGGGAAAGGTGTTGCACACTAAAGGGGTGACATTTACTATGCCCACTTCCTTCTACCAAAAACAATTTGTGGAAAGATGGTGGACACTAAAGTGATTATATTTATATTCCTACTCCAATTTACAAAGTTATGGAAGGCATTGGACAGAGGAGGGGTGACATTTACTATTCCTTCTCCAACCAAAACCAATTTGTGTGAAGGTGATGGACACTGAAGGGATGATAGTTACTATTTCCACTCCAATCTAAACCAACTTGGGGAAGGTGTAGCACACTAAGGGGTGATATTTACTATTCCTACTCCAACATAACCAATTTGGGGGAAGGTGTTGGACACTTAAGATGTGACATTTATAATTCCCACTCCAATCTAAACCAACTTCGGGAAATATTTTGGACATTAAAGGGGTGACATTTACTACCCCCACTCCAGTTCAAACCAACTTGGACAAGGTTTTGGACACGAAAGTGGAGAATTATACTATTCCACTCCAACAAAACTAATTTAGGGGAAAGTGTTGAACATTAAAGGGGTGACATTTACTATTCCCACTCCAATGTGAACCAACTTGGGGAAGGAGTTGGACACAAAATGGGTGACATTTACTATTGCAACTCCAACCTATACTAATTTGAGGGAAAGCGCTCAACATTAAATACTTCAAATTTATAATATTCTCTTCAAAATAAATCAATTCACATACCATATTATAAAACTATACATTTTACATAAACAATCAAGACTCCACATTCTCACCTTTAGTTGAAGTATAAAGGTAACAAACATTAAATGTAGAACACACTAATGTAAACTACAAACATTTATATCGTTTAAAATTCAAAAATACAGTTTTCATTACTAATAAAAAAAAATGTTGTTAATGTTTTTTCTCTAATTCATAAAATGTAGGAATTAAAATTACATAGATATCAAGAAACAAAACTAAAAATCATAATTTAATATTTTTTTTATTTTTTTCTAAATTTTAGTTGAAATAACGTTTTACCAATTATTTGTACAAATACAAATATTCCCTAAAAATAATATATTATTTTTAATTTTCACCTGAAATAATTCACAATATGCTAGTTTATTTTAAAATTTTACAACATTGTTAAATGTTTATAATATATATTTTTCTATCAAAAATATAACATTATATCTTAATAAACATCAAATTTAAAACTATTTAATAAATAATATCATAAAACACACTTTCATGAAAATAATATAATAAAAAACTCTTTCGTTGCCTATCTTTAAAATTATTAACTTTCATTTTAAAATTTAAATACATATTTTGTAAAATTCTCCCCACACTTATCTCCTAAAAACCCAGCATCCCACTACTGAGAAAAGAAAATGAATACTTAATTATGAACAATAACACAATAAAAAACTATTTTAAACCATTTCATAAATACAAAATATTCATACTAAAACACAAATGAAAAAAACATTAAAAAACACAAAAGATCAAAAACACTATAAATAGTTAACACTAAAAACAATGTTATATATATATATATATATTAAACCAAAGGAAAATGAATATAATACTCGCACACTCGGATTTCAGGAACAAAAAAGATCAGTTTAATCTACACACAACGCGTTTCGACTGACACAGCAGCCTTGGTCATGTGACCAAGGCTGCTGTGTCAGTCGAAACGCGTTGTGTGTAGATTAAACTGATCTTTTTTGTTCCTGAAATCCGAGTGTGCGAGTATTATATTCATTTTCCTTTGGTTTAATTAATTACCGGCTTGCTCGTGCCGGTTCTCGCACCACCCCTTTGGGCTGATTGAGATCATATTTCGAGTATTTTTTGTAGCCATATATATATATATATATATATATATATAATGATATTTTCTACCATTTATATTAAATGCAATATTGCAACACTAAAAATAACATTTTACCTTCAATATTTTTGTAGCACAATAATTTGTTACGATAGTTGTACAAACAAAATTGACTATGCATGAGCAGGAAACGAAAGTAAACAGTTATTTTTTTAGCCTAATACATAGTTGTCAATAGTCTCAGACCCGTCGAATGATGGGTCGTCCTGATTGCTAAAACTGAAGCTAATATGAAACAGGATAGAGAGTGATACAGAAAAGAAGGAAAGTAGGCTCAAGTACAGTGAAAAGTGGTACTGCTCTATACCCCTGAGAATCTAGGCAAGAGTGAAGTGATTAAGGATATCAGAGGAAATATGGAAATCATAAATAGATAAAATATCATCAGGTATTATAACAAAATAATGAAACAAGAATGCACCTTACTTGCAGAATAAAATCCAGCTCAGTCTTCTATCAAATCAAAGACACTAAGTATAACAAGTCCAGCGTTTTGGAGGAGGCTCAAAATATGATCAAAGGTTAAATATGGAAACAATATCACCATATGATACCATGTAGTGGAGTTTCTCGAGAATGGTGGGATGGTCAGATTTTTAGTGAAGTAGCTGAGTACAGTAAACATTTCTCTGAAAACAAATACTAGTGAGGCAATTAAATCTCTACTATCCAAAACAGCCCCGTAGGAGGATGGTATATTAGTAGAAATGTACAAAATGTTTAGGGATCTCTTGAAATGAGTACCTAATGCTAAAGCTCGAGGAGGATGCCTACCACTAACTTTTACGAAGACAATATTAACAACATTAAACCAGGTAAAGACCCTGACAGGTTTGGTTCTTGGAGGGTCTTAACATTTTTGATATTGACTACAAAATATTTTTGAAATTCTTTGTGATCTGTATGTCAAGGATGATCCAAAGACTGGTAGGTTCAAATCAAATGGGCTTTATTCCTGGCAGAGTATTAACATTGAATCTTAATTATATCTGGGAGGTGGTGGAACTTATTGGAGTTAATAAATAACCTCTTGTTGTTTTCCTTTTTAGATGATGTTCTTTGACAGGTGCACTGGATGTATCTGATGAAGGTTCTAGAAGTTATAAACTTTTCTCTTCAGCAAATCCGGGTCCTCATCAAGAGATAGTAGGGCTCTACTGTAGATTTAGAGACATATTTACAAGGACTTTCATTTGCTCAATATTATTTGATGCTTTGGTGGAGCAAGTGTTACTCTACATTTACAAGGTGACGCATCTAGGCTAATGTGACACTTTTAGGAGGACTGCATCGGAATTTACCTGCTCCTGGACTGCCTTTGTCACAAAAGTTGAAATATATGCAAGTTAGGTGTTCCTCCGTACAATCCGACATAAAACTGACAAAATAATAATTACAACTTTAGGGAAAGTGACTAATTGTCAGAAAGCGGCACGCTGAGGGCCTGATTATGAGTTTGGCAGTCTCAGGACCGCCATGTTGGCAGTGGCGGTCAAACCACCAACAGGCTGGTGGAAAAGCCCGCCAAATTACGACATTGGTGGTATTCAGTATTGAACACAGCCAAAGCCCTGCTGGCACCGCCAATGGGTCTGGCTGCCATAGACGACGGTATCCACCTGCAGGCTGGCAGAGACCCATTTCCGCCGGACAGATTACGAGGTTCCACAACACCAAGGTTTCCACCGCGGTCACACCACTACGGAAACTCCTGCGGAATCCAACTGAATAAAAGGAGACACCCACCTTCAGGAAACCATACTTGTTCGGAGCTACCATGGAACCTGAACTAGACATCTTCCCACTGCTTCTGCTCTCCCAAAGACTTTGGAATCTGTGGCAATGAAGACAACAGCAACCGTAAGTACACACACTTACCTGTTACTATTGTAGATTGTGAATTTTTTTACACTCATACAACACACATTCGGGAAGGGAGTGTGTGGGTACACCCTTACATACAGCCACACACACACAATTGCATATACACAACAACCATGCAACGCCCAACACACACACACACACTCACACACATACATACACATGTCACAAACTGACACAGGTACACACGGAAACACTGCACAGGCCCACACTCACACAGTACCCCACAACAGCACAACACATCACAACCATAAGACAACCGCAACATCTTCAACCTCTTGGCAGGGACCAACAGGGAACACTACCCAGGGACATAGCACACATACATCACAACATAACACCAACAGGCAAATTAATACACACAAATACACAACCATACTACTTACAGATCGACTTACAAAGAACAACGTATCTAACATAACATGCACAAAAGATACACATGCACACAGTCAAAGCACACAAAGCCATACAAACACATCTTAACACAAACAACACTCAATACCAACACAACAAAAAATCTTGAACACACAATTGTCCATTGCACAACACACACCCTACCACTTTCAGACAAAAGCACTGCACACAACCTCACATACCGGCTAAACAACACAAGTAGCCCTAGCAGCACACACACACATACACACACACACACACACAACTAATGTCAACCAGGAACAACTCCGTACTACAGGAAGAAATGTGTGACAAAGATTTAAGCAGTAAACCAACAACTGGTTGGTTCTAATTATTATTGTAATCCAAAATATTGGAAAAACAAAGGCCCTAGGCCATTCCTGAAATGACAGTCTTAATGCATACAGTGCACATATGTGGACCCCGAACTTGACTCCTGACTGCCATGTAACCTCCACAGGTAAGGACATCTATGGAGCAGGCAACCTCAGGGGTTATAATGCGGGGATGGCAGAAGGAGGGGTGGGTTTAGGTGTTGAGAGGGGGCCTTTGGGATCTGGTTTGGAGGGGGTCTTTCTTTATCTTATGTTTAGGGGAAGGTTGGTGATAGAAATTGGGTCTTTGGTTGACAGTCAGGTTACCCCTGTCCAAGCAAGGACCCTCACTCTAGTCAGGGTAAAGGAAAATCACCTTCAGTTAACCCCCACTCACCCCCTTGGTAGCTTGGCACAAGCAGGTAGGCTTAGCTTTAAAGTCTAATTGTAAAGTATTTGTACCAACACACACAGTAACTCAGTGAAAACACTACAAAATGACACAACACAGGTTTAGAGAAATAGGAAATATTTATCTAAACAAAACAAGACCAAAACGACAAAAATCCAACATACACAAGTCATTCATTTTAAAAGCAAAAGACAGGTAAAAGACTGTTAGCGTTGAAAAGTACCTGGATAGCGTTAAAATAACACGCACAGGTGAGTGTGCGTCGAAAAACGTAAGCGGTGCGTCAATTTCTCACCCGCAAGCGAGACCGTGCATTGTTTCTTCTTCTCCGGTCGGGTCAGGAGAACGATGGGTAGATCCGGGCAGCACTCGGGTCAGGGCGGGCGTTGTGTAATTTTTCTGTGCCCAGCAAGGTTTGCTTCGAAAATGCTGCTGCACAGTATCAGTAAAACTGCACAATGTGGGTTGCAACGTTATTAGGCTCCGTCAGCAGGTGTTGCGCTCGTTCTTTCAGCTACGTGCATCGATTTTCCAGCCGCAATGCCGGTGGAGCATCAATTTCTGCCACCAAGCATCGTTTCTCAGCCACATCTCGAAAGGTGCGTCAATATTTTCTCCGCACATCGGTCTGTGCATGAATTTCACCTTCGAAGGCCCCAGTAATTGGATAGGGCACCACATAGCAGGGCAGGAGTCTCAGCAGAGAGTCCAGGTGGTGGCAGGAGAAGTCTTTGATGGCCCTGAAACTTCAAAAACAGAGGGCAATATTATTTTAGAGGATTTCTGCCTCCCTTGTAGGGTAGATCAACTTATTTCTATTAGGCCCAAATGCCCTCAAGGGAGACAGAAACCACTTAGGCACCAGGGATTGGTGTGTGTGTTTTTTGTTTGTGGGGGCAGTCCGTTGGGCAAGGGTCGCTCCCCATGGGAGCAAATTACTGTTGGGAATTTAGATTGACCTATTTTTGTAAGGCCCATCTGCCCCCAAGAGGGGCAGAAAGCCCACTAGACACTAGGGAAGACTTTTTTTTTTTTTAAAGAGGGTGGGGGTATGGCCATACCCCTACCCCAAATAAATGGGGACAAAGTTGTTCTGCCCACCGGTGGGCAGATGGGGGGCTTACCCCTGATCCACTCCCCGGGGTGCAGAAAGCCTACTAAATGCCAGGGAATTGAATACAAAAAAATAGTGGGGTGGTGACTACCAACCAGTATGGGCATAGTTATGCCCCCAGCCCAACTGAGGGGTAAACAGTCTTTCATCTCTCCCGACCGTACACTAAAAGATCTTATCCCAATGGCAAGTAAGAGGGCATTTGACTATTTTGGGTTTTGGTTTAACATTTGGGCCATGAGAGCTTTACTAACTCTCAAAATCGTCCCTATTGGAATGGTGAGGGTTGCATTTTTTGGACTTTGAGACACTGTCATGTAGAAAAATCTACGAGATCTAGACACATCTGAAAACTAACCATCTTTGTGAGTCCGGGGTGGTGTGCTTCACATGCACCTCGCACCATTTTCTTACCCACAATGCCCTGCAAACCTCCAACTTTGCTTGAAATCACACATTTTTTCACACATTTTAGTGATGGAACCTTCCGGAATCTACAGGAATGCACAAAATTCCTACCACCCAGCATTGTCACACCTATACTGATGAAAATTATGCCCCACTTGTCAGACGAAACATTTTTTTTTCAAGCTTCCCTTTTGGAACCGGTATGGTTTCCCTCTTAATTTTGACATGTTTTGGCTCTTCCTTTTCACAGGCACTTCACCCGCCTACACAAGTGACATATCATTTTTATCGTGAGACTGAGGGGAATGTTAAGTGATAGGAAATTTGTGCCGGTGTGGTGATCCCACACAGAAATGTGGGGAAAATGTGATTTTTGAGCTAAATGTGAGGGTTGCTGAGGATTCTGGGTAAGAAAACAAGGGGGGATCCACACAACTCCCTGGACTCCCTCGGGTGTTTAGTTTTCAGAAATGTCTGGGTTTGATAGGCTTATCTAGATGGCTTCTGAGCCCAGGACCGAAAACACAGGTGCCCCCCTGGTATTTTTGTAATCAATCATTTTGATGTGTCCACGTAGTGTTTTGGGGCATTTCTCGTCCCGGACACTAGGCCTATCCACCCAAGTGCGGTACCATTTTTATTAGGAGATGTGGGGGAATGCTGGGTAGAAGGAAGTTTGTGGCTCCCCTCAGATTCCAGAACTTTGCAGCACCGAAATGTGAGGGAAAAGTGTTTTTTTTGCTAAATCTTGAGTTTTGCAAAGGATTCTGGGCAACCGAACCTGGTGAGAGCGCCACAAATTACCTCATCATGGGTTTTCCTAGGTGTCTACGTTTCAAAGATGCACAAGTTTGATAGGTTTCCCTAAGGTGACGGCTGGACTAGAGAGCAAAATCCACAGCTAGGCACTTTCCAAATGTCAGTTTTCAATGTAAAAATTTTATGCGTCCGTGTTGCATTTTGGGGCTTTTCCTGTTGCGGACACTAGACCTACCAACACAAGTGAGGTACCATTGTTATAGGGAGACTTGGGTGAATGCTGGGTGGAAGGACATTAGTGGCTCCTCTCAGATTCCAGAACTTTCTGTCATCGAAATGTGAGGAAAAAGTGTTTTTGTTGCCACATTTTGAGGTTTGGAATGGATTGTGGGTAACAGAACTTGGTGAGAGCCTAACAAGTCACCCCATTCTAAATTCCCCTAGGTGTTTAGTTTTAAAAAATGTATGAGTTTGCTAGGTTTCTCTTGGTGCCGGCTCAGCTAGAGGCCAAACTCCACAGCTAGGCACTTTGGAAAAAACAGGTCAGTATTCTTTGGGAACATCTGATGTGTCCATGTTGGGTTTAGGGACATTTCCTCTTGTGAACACTAGGCTATCCACACAAGTGAGGTACCATTTTTACCAGAAAGCTTGGGGGAATGCTGTGTGGAAGGAAGTTTGTGGCTCCTCTCAGATTGCAGCACCGAAATGTGAGGGAAAAGTGTTTTTCTTTTGTCAAATTTTGAGGTTTGCATGGGTTCTGGGTAACAGAACCTGGTGAGAGCCCCACAAGTCACCCCATCCTAGATTCCCATAGGTGTATAGTTTTAAAAAATACAAAAGTTTGGTAGGTTTCCATAGGTGCCGCCTGAGCTAGAGGCCAAAATCCACAGCTAGGCACTTTCCAAAAAACACGTCAGATTTTAATGTAAAAATGTGATGTGTCCAAGTTGCATTTCCTGCCGCGGGCACTGGGTCTACCCACACAAGTGAGGTACCATTTTTATCGGGAGACTTGAGGGAACACAGAATAGAAGAATAAGTGTTATTGTCTTTCTCTAAATTTTTTCATTCCAAATTTAAGACAGTGTGTAAAAAAGAAGTCTTTTTGAGAAATGCCCTGTAATTCACATGCTAGCATGTGGACCCCGGAATACAGGGATGTGCAAATAACCACTGCTTCTCAACACCTTATCTTGTGCCCAGTTTGGAAACACAAAGGTTTCCTTGATATCTATTGTTCACTCTTTATATTTTACCAAATTAATTGCTGTATACCCGGTATAAAATTAAAACCCATTGCAAGGTGCAGCTCATTTATTGGCTAAGGGGACCTAGGGTTCTTGATGAACCTACAAGCCCCATAGATCCCTCCAACCGGAAGAGTCCAGCAGACATAACAGTATATTGCTTTCAAAAATCTGCCGTAGCTGGAAAAAGTTATATAAGAAAATGTGGACAGAAGTGGCTCTTTTTGTCACCTCAATTTCAATATTTTTTTTATTTCATCTGTTACTTTCTGTAGGAAAACCTTGAAGTGGTCTACACTACACAAATGACCCCTTGCTAAATTCAGAATTATGTCTACTTTTCAGAAATGTTTAGCTGTCTGGGATACAGCATTGGTTTCACACCCATTTCAATCACTAACTGGAAGGAGGCTGAAAGCACAAAAATTAGTAAAAATGGGGTATGTTCCAGTAAAATGCCAAAATTGTGTTGAAGAATGTGGTTTTCTGATTCAGGTCTGCCTGTTACTGAACACTGGGAAGATGATAATTTTAGCACTGCAAACCATTTGTTGATGCCATTTTCACAAAAAAACTTGCTTTCTTCTACAGACCTTTATTCCCATTTTTTTTTTAAACTACATTTTAGTTGTATTTTAGCTAATTTCGTGGACTCCTCCAGGAGAACGCACAAACTCTGGGTACCTCCAGAATCCCTAGAATGCTGGAAAAAAAGGATGCAAATTTGGCGTGGGTAGCTTATATGGACAAAAAGTTATGAGTGGGAAATACCCCAAACAGCCAAAAAAAGGCTTGGCATAGGAGGGTGAGAAGGCCTGACAGCGAAGGGGTTAAAAGTGTGTAATCAGTATTTACCCCCTCGTGGCTGTTGTGCTGCTCTCAACTGGCGAGTCAAAATGTGGGCCATTGGGGTTCAAGGTCTGACGGGAACCCCTCCCTCGTTGGCAGGACAACCCCAGCTATGCCTCGCAGTCTTCTGTGCCCAGCGTATCAAGTCCTCCCACCGCTTCCTACAGTGGTTGTTCCGCCATCTGTGGACCGCCAGGGTCTGCAATTGCTTGGTGATGGCATGCCAGATTTAGTATTTCTGATGGATACATGGATGACACTGACAAAAGGAGAAAGTTATGTCCACTTACACCATAGCAACACAAGTGTTCAGAACACTTCAGTCACAGCAAGTAGGCAAACATTCCCATCCTTTAAGTTCAAACTCCTTCACAATTTAGCATCTGCAGGCAGCCCATGTATGAAGTGGAGTATCCCATGCAACATGCATGATCAGTACCTGGTATTGACTGCACACATATGACCAGGCCACATGATTGTCCATAACATGGACTCTCTACAAAAACGTTTCTAACGCCATCATTGTTGTCCATGCTGCAATGTAAGCTGTGTATGAAGGAAGTTAGAATACACACTATCTACCATGTGACACTACTGTATGCCTGCCTATGCACATGAAAACATTTCCATATATCCAGACATGAGTGACGAAACCTTAGCTACTTCACATTTCATGTACACCATCATGCACTCCACCTTTCACACATTGGTTTACCATTGGGCTCACCTGCTCCTCTAGTGCACCATATAGCTGTTCATACAGAGGTAGTACATCCTCCATAAGCTTGCCCAGCTTTGATGGGGTGAAGGCTGGGGCTCTATCAACTGCAGGACATGGCATGATAGCTCCCAGAGGCAGTACAGAGTAGCACAGGTAGTGGAGGTCTTGCTGTGAGCAGTGTCAGGAGTCAAGTGAGCAATACTGCAGAAGATGGCGGTCAATGCCCCCACTTACAGGGCCGTCACCGCTGGCAGACATCGCCACTGGCCCAGGTCTGCCAAAGGCAGCAATGTGTTCCATTGGCAATGTCCACCGCAATTGTTACTGCCATTACGACATCCACAGGCCGAGTTGGGTCACTTCCTCATGTCCAGTACAGTAGGTCAGGCAGCTGCATTTTGATGCAATTATATTTATGGAAAAGTATTGGAATCTGTGTCATTAATGAATCCCTATATAGTGCAAAACATCAGTAAGTCCTGCCTACATGTTTAGTAGTCTTATTGTGCATGTGAGTAGTAAAAGCTGTGTAACTGAGGGATTGGTGGTAATGGAGATGTACACCTATTCTCAACATCCCATGTGTGTCAGTAATGTATCATAGGTGCAAAAAATATGTTTCACATTTAAACTAAGTTGGACGACCTTCACATATGCATGTATAGTACATTAGAGGATTCAGGGAATGTGAACCAAGAAGAATGTCATAGGATGCATAGAGAGACGCTATACTTTAGATGTCATATGTTGTATCTGATATTCTTAACAGATATGCCTGACTTGTATATGAACATACTCATTATGTGTACATTGTAAATGTCACCAACAATCTATTTGTTTTTCCACATAGTTACCCTGGCTTGAGGAGAGGAAGTCAACCCCCAGTGTACCACCCCACTAGTAGACCTGCACACCATGGAGGACAGACATATATCACAGATCTATCGCCTGAACAGGCAGACAATCATGGATCATAGTGATCAGTTTGAGCCAAATCTGATGCCTGCCATTCGCAATCCCAATATCATACCTCCAATCATTCAAGTCATGTCAGTGCTACACTTCCGGGTCACTGGGTCCTTTCAGAATACAGTGAACCTAACTGCAGGGATATCTCAGCCCATGTTCAGTTTTGAAGGATGTACTGTGTGCATTGTTGAAACACCTGTACAGCTACATCAGGTTTCACCAACATGCAGATTTGGCCTATGTGAAGGTTGGGTTTTATGCTATGGGACACATTCCACATGTGGTTGAAGCCATAGATGTCACCCTTGTTGCCTTGGTTCCACCAGTGCCAATGAACAGGTGTAAAGGAAAAGGAATAACTACCACCCCATCAACATCTAAGTGGTGTGTTTGGCAGACCAGTACATTTCACAAGTCTGAGCGAAGTATCCAGCATCAGTCCATGATTCCTTCATTATGCGCCACAGCAAGATCCCCCTGCTGATGACATAACTCTACACATAGAGGGCCTGGCTGGTTGGTAAGTCACATTTGACAAGTGTGTTTGCAAAGTTTATCTCTTGCTATCACAAATTGCATGTCCTAGATATATGTTTGTGTTGTTATACCTATCCCTTATGGAGGACCCAGGCTATCTAAACCTTACTTGGTTGTTGGCACCTGTGAGGTACCCAAACATGCGAGGGGATATCTGCTACAATGAAGCCCACAGAAGGACAAGGCATGTCGTTGAGTGGACTTTTAGGCTCCTGAAGGTAAGATTTCTCCATTTGGACATGTCTAGAGGAACCCTCCTCTACTCACCCAACAAGGTATGTCAAATAATTGTTGCCTGCTGCATGCTCCACAACCTTGCTCTGAGACATCAGATACCATTCATACCAGATGAAGGGGAGGCAGCAGTGCCTGTGGGTGAACATGCAGATGAGCCAGAGAAGATGAAGCTGGAGACTTCAGGGCAGATCTCATTAATCAGTACTTCAACTGACTCAATGTATGTAATGTCTTCTTAATGTTGAGAGTTCATTTTGTAACCTGGAATTGATGGCTGGCATGTCACCTCCTATTTATCATCATCAGCTTTGTCCTATCCCTTATGTCTGTTGATCACAGATTTGCAGAGTTTATGTTTGGCTCTTCATCATTGGCAAGTCACAGACAGTGTCAGAGGCAGACGGGAATTGCAGACAGACATGAGAAGTGGACATGAATGAAACCAGGTTCTGATTGGCATGAGTATGTGGAGTGTAACTAATATGGCCAGACTGTCAGGACACTGGGGTGGAAGTGTGTTTTCCCACCAAGAAAACCTGTTTGGTACTGGAGGTGGTCAAATGGTGTCGTGTGTGTGTCCATATGTGTCTGAGACATGTGAAAATGTTGAAGCAGAACCCCTATCATTATAATTGTTTCTGTTGTATGTGACCTACCTGTGACATAGCTGTCTGTGTGTTCCTACTTTGCAGACCAATGTGCATGTATCTGTGGACTGACATAGGTGAGCAGCAAGCCTACAAGTACGTGACCAATGCAAGTGAAATGTCCATGGACTGAGGACATCAGTACTGATCTCTGTATCACGAGGTATGATTATTAGGAAGCTAAGGTAAGGGTATGTTATAAAGCTTAACATGGTGTTACAAAGGACCAATCTGTACGTCTCCTGGCTTGCAGGAAGACTGAGATGTCCCTTACCTCTATATCCTTTGGGTTAGTAGTGTATGACAGCTAAGCTGACAATCAGAAGTCACTAGAAGTACTAACCTATCTGCTGTTTGCAAATCTAGAAATAAATGTGTGGAAATGTGGAATATAGCTGTTTTGGCTTATGTCTATGTTACAGTCCCAATGTAATGAGTCTCCTGGAGATAGAGTACACGTGTGATGTCCATAACAAAGGTTGTATAATACAGAAGGACATATTGATACTAAAGTTGGCATACATGACAGTCATACATGGTTTATAAATGACACTTACAAAGGACCTGGGCTAAAGTATTATTTATTGAGGTGTGCAAAACAATATGTGTAAATAGTAACCAAAAAAATACAAAGTAAACAGTGAAGGGTTCCATCATGGTGGCTGAAATCATCAGGGTAGCTATTACACCATTAGTCCAGTTCCCTTGCACCATAGGAAAATGGAGTTAGGTTTCAGAACAGTCAACAGGGTGCATCTGTTGCTCACAAGGGGAATCAGCCAGGAGAGGTTTACTTCCTGGCAGTGGGTTTGGTCTTAGCATCTGCTCCTCCTGGATATCTGGGTGGATATCCACGTTTGTGGGGGCGTTCCTCTTCTAAAGAGGGTGGGGTGTCTGAGGCATATCCTTCCCTTGGCAGGGCCTCCTTTTTTATTGCAGGTGAAAAAATACAGCATAAAAAGAGTGAAATGGTACATAATCAAGTATATAAAAATTAAAAAAAACAAAGACAACTTGTCAGATTTAAAATCATACAAATGTCACAACAAAACATACAAAATCCACCCCTATACTGAGACTAGCTCACCAGCCCTTCCCCAAATACCCTGAAATTTACATAGAGCTCCAGTGCGTTTTGGCATATAGTTGTTGTTTCAAGGGTACTCAAAGACTGAGCAATAAACAGAAGTTGCTTTGAGCGAGTTGATAGACCTGATTGTCTAGAAATACCAAACAATGCTCCAGCAGGATCTGGACTAAGAACAACTGAGACTGTGGAGTTTTTCCACTGGAATATTTTGTCCCAGAATCCTGTCAAATGTGAGCAGGTAAAGCTTAAGTGGATTGATTCACCTTGATTCACCTTACAGCGCGGACGGGAGCCAGACGTAGCAGGAAAAACTTCCTTTAAACGAGCTGGGGTATAATAGAGCATCAATTTGGAGTAGAATGCAATAAAAAAAAATTAGCCCCGCTGATTGCTTTATGTGCTGAGAAATTATGGTTTCTCCATAGTTGTAAGTCAACCTTACATCCTGTTGAGCTTTTGTCCTTCATCAAGAACCAAGAGATGGTTCCAGATGAGAACCTAAAGCTGAGGTTCCAATACCACCCACCTATGCCTTCCCAATGCCCATAGATGGCCTGTAACAATGTCATGCTGAATGCATCAATTTGTTTCTTCACAGCTAGGATAAAATGATAGATTTGGGTATAGGAGAACCTGGGACCCTCCGGGATAGGAGTCCCATTGGATTGACATTGAGCCCATGTCTTGATTTGGTTGCCTATAAAAAAATCAGAAAATTTGACAAAGCCCACCTGTTCCCATTTTTTAACATAGAGCTGGTTTGCGTCATGACCTAACATCCAGGAATCACAAAGCATGAATGCTGGATGGAAGCTAGGAATTTGATATTTCTGTAATATTAGCACAGACCTAGGGCAGACTACCAACGGCAGCTTATATACGGTGCGCTTGGGCAGTCATGGTATTTTGAGAAATAGGGGAAGCTGACTGCTACTTTCTGTTATCATACGCTTGAAATAAAAATTGATTGATGAGGCAGCTCTTGCAGTCCAATCCATGAAGGTATCCCCGTAATATTTCCTAAAATTGGTTAAGCTAACCCCCCCCATCCTTGACAGTTAGAGCAAGCTTGTTGTGTTGTAGCCTAAGTTTTTTATTGGCCGAATCAGCAAATCTATGTCTTGAAAAAAAACTTTGGGGATTTTAAGGATCAGGCTGGAAAAATAAACAAGAAAAGAGGGAGGATCATCATCTTGACTACAGCCACCTGCCCAATAATCGTCAAATAAGAGGTTTGCCATTTTTGGAGTAGACCTTGACCTTTCCTCAAGACGGATCCATAGTTGAGCTGAAAAAGATCGGAAAGGTTGTGTTTTACACAAATCCCTAAATACCTAATAGGGCTGGACAGCTAGGACTGAACCCTTCTCTCAGCTATTGAACAGAAAAGCTTTGGATTTATAATGGTTAATCCTATATCCACAAGGGTCAGAAAAAATATTGATCTCAGCGAAAGCCCTAGAAATATTCACAGGGTCAGCACACAGATAAAGAATAATATCTTCGGTGAAAAGTTTTATTTTAAGTGCTTGGGGTAGAGGAGGATGTATGAAATTCTTTTGATGAAGAGAGGCTGTGAGAGGTTCAATAAAGAGTGCACTGGAGAAAGGGGGCACAATTGATATGTACCCTGTGAGACTTGAACAGTCCCTATTATCTGAGCATTAATTAGGATCCTAGCTTGTGCCTTAAGATACAAGTTACGTAAAACCTGGATATATTGCTTGGGAGACTTGAACCTATCTAAAATTGAAAACAGAGCCTCCCATTGGGCTAAATCGAATGCTTTCTCTGCATCGAGCATTAAGATAGCAACAGGGTATTTGTTATGAGAAAAATAATCAATTGCCTCGGCTAAGAAGTTGGTGTTAGTCGATAAAAGCCTGCCTGGAAGAAAACCACATTGGTCCTTGTGAATCAGCACTTGGGATACCTGTGCCGTTCTATCTGCCAGAAATTTTGTAAAAAACTTGTAGTCAGAATTTAATAAGCTGATCGGGCAGTAAGAGCCAGGTTTCTCAGATGACTTCTCCTTTTTTTAAAAGCTGACGACAGTAGCCCTAGTGAAAGAGAGTGGTACCTCAGCCGGGAAACGTCCTCTATGCCGACTCTGTAACAACGAAGTCCTGGTTAACGAAAGCGGAACAACGCTTTCCTTAACCACGACTTCATTGTTTTGTGCCTTAACCACGCATGTCCTGAACAACGAACATGCGTGGTTAAGGCACAAACAAGGTAGTCGGCTGAGGAGGACGGCGCGGATGACGAGGCGACGACTCAGGTAAGTGGGGGGGCGGGTGTTTTAGGTTTTGGGGCGGGGTGGGGGTCCGGGGGGGTTTTAGATTTTGGGGCGGGGTGGGGGGTTGGGGGGTTTTAGGTTTTGGGGCGGGGTCGGGGTCAGGGGGTTTTAGGTTTTGGGGTGGGGGTGGGGGGTCGGGAGGTTTTAGGTTTTGAGGCGGGGTGGGGGTCGGGGGTTTTTAGGTTTTGGGGCGGGGGTGGGGGGTCGGAGGGTTTTAGGTTTTTGGGTGGGGGCGGGGTTTTAGGTTTTGGGGTGGGGTGGGGGTCGGGGTTTTAGGTTTTGGGGCGGGGTGGGGGTTCGGGGGGTTTTAGGATTTGGGGTGGGGTGGGGGGTCAGGGGGTTTTAGGTTTTGAGGTGGGGTGGAGGGTCGGGGGTTTAGGTTTTGGGTCGGGGTGGGGGGTCGGAGGGTTTTAGGTTTTGGGGGCAGGTGGGGGCTCAGGGGTTTTAGGTTTTGGGGAGGGGTGGGGGGTCGGGGGGTTTTAGGTTTTTGGGGCGGGGTGGGGGTTCGGGGGTTTTTAGGTTTTGGGTTGGGGTGGGGGGGTCGGGATGACGCATGCATGATCAATGGATGCCTATTACTAATGCCTATACCAGGAATGCCTTTACAATGAAATATCGTTGTTAAGGCATTCGTGGTAAAGGCATTAGTGGTAACAACAAGCTCGTTGTTCCGACCTCGTTGTTCAGGCACTCGTTGTTCCGGCAGGCAACGTTCCGACATACAACCACCTCAGCCCCTTTAAGTATTTTATTAAAAAGACTAACCAAAAATTTGTCTACTTGCCCCAGCAGAGCATTTCAGACTCCTGCCGGTAGGCCGGCCTCTCCAGGAGCTTTTCCGTTAGTTGAAGCAGGGACTGCTTCTGTTACTTCCGAAAGTGAGATAGGGGCTGATAATATTGTCTGTGATTCCTTGCCTAACCCTGGTAGCTCGAGTACATTTAAATAAAGACCAATCTGAGATGGGTTAACTTGCGATGTAGCAGTACAGAGGTTAGTATAATGGGAGAGGAAAACCTTCTCAATATCTTTGGGCTGGTTGACCACTAAACCACGATCCTCATCGAATATGGATTTGACAAAGTTGTTATTACATTTTCTTTCCACTTACTAGGCCAAAAATCTACCCACGTGTTCATTTTCTTTGTACTGTCACTGAAAGCTTGTGTGTCGATTGTGAAGGTCACGGGACATATAATGATCTCTCAGGCTGATCTGAGCCTTTTTAAGTTTAAGCATCATCTCATGATCCTGTGTTGTCTGATAACTCTTTAATGCTTGCTCCGGTTCCTGTTGAAGTTTAACAGGTTTGTCTTTAACTACATTTACCACATGTGACTTGAAAAATAAAGCTTTGCCTCTCATATAAACTTTGCAGGCTTCCCAGATGTTGAAAAGGGAGGCTGAGCCTTTAGTAATGCTCAGAAATTCAGTAACCGCTGCTTTGAGATTTATAACCTAGCCCTCATTTGTTAATAGGGATCTATCCAAACTCCATCGTGGACAGCTTGCTTGTTCCTTTGTCACACCAATGCTAACCTGGGGACGGATGGTCCGAAAAAGGATTGGCAAAAATAACCGAACCCCACCTTGCCAAAGAAAAAGAAACTAGAATAAAATCGATCCTAGAGGCTGTATTATATTTTTGGGAAAAGCAAGTGAATTGCCTCCCTTGGGGATGGTCAGCCCTTCATGTGTCTACCAACACCAAATCAGAAACAATCTCTGTCAGCAAATGAGATGCTCTAGGTTTATTTTGGTTTTTGTTCTTTCGTGAACTATTGATCTGAGTAAATGAAAATCCCATCCTATAATGAAAAAGCCAGGAAATCTGGTTAATCGATCAAATAAAGCCTGTAGAGAGCGTGTTTCATCTTCGACGGGGCTGTAGAAGCTCACAAAATGAATACAATTGTTTGAGATTAATGTACTGATTATTATCCATCTTGCCTGTGGATCCATATAGAATGGCTACCCCCTGAACTGCTATGTACTTCTTGAAGTACCCCCTGAACTGCAGCATTTGCAGAAGCAAAGAAGGACTGAGCTATAAAATTAGGGAGTTTAGGCGATTTTCACTGGAGTTTTAGATGATTCTGCTGAAGAAGGAATATCTGGGATTGTGAAGCCTTTAGCCAGTTGAGAATAGCTTGACGCTTGACGTTATTATTAGCCCCATTCAAGTTGCAAGCTACACTCTTTAAACTATTTCCTGCCATCTCCTTCCTGACAAGAAAAAATAGAAGAGGAAACCTCAACCTCAGCCTTATTGAGCCATTTGCACACAGTGAAGTTAATTTTCACCAAGTACAATGTAAGACTTTACGATTATCACCTGATTTTACCCTGTGCGCTGAACCCCACCCCAGAAGGTGCCCTCCTATATCATCCCACAAGGGACAAACCCATCATGGCCCCACCTCCCTGTGCCACCCAGCCCTTCCCTGTGCACCCTTTCACCCCTACTTTCCCCCAACCCTATTCCTAGGGTGCAATGTTGTGGCACTCCTTTGACCTAGGCCTCCCATGGCTACAGCAGATGATGGACACCACATATATAAGCCCTAACAAGGAAAAAACATGAGGAAAATACATCAGATCAGTCTAACTTCACATACTGAACTCATTATGAAGTTCTTTCAAATTAGTCTTCTAGAGCAGGCCAAAAAAAGTCCTTTGCGTGTCGTAAAAAATATGGACCTGCCTCTTGTGTAAAACCTTGAGTTTTGACAATTGAACAATGCCTGCTGGGACCCCAAAATTCTTAAAGTCATTGATGAGAGTGACAAATTCTCTGTGCCGATAAGCTGATGCAATAGACAAATCGAAGAATACCTGAAAGATAAAGTGGCATCAGTTTTGAATATTTTAGATTTTATAGCTTTAGCTAAACCTATGCGCCCGCATGATGGAAAAGGCAGGGTTAGAAGCACTGGATGCAGCCCTAGTCAGAAGAATATGCTTAGAGATTAGATCTGATTTTAGTTACTGAGGACGTTGCTTCAAGTTCTTTGGGAGTTTAAAATGAAGTTCCTCTAGTTTGGCTTGGAGCTGGGTTGTTTTTGTCTGCTGATGATACTGAAAATCCTCCAGTCGGAGGCTCTCTGCTCTACTTAAGAGATCCTCCCTGAGAGCTGGTTGAGATGGACATTCATCTAGCCCAGCTGCTCATTAGTCTTTTTATATCCCTCCTCTTGTGAAAGTTTCACGCACGTAGTTTCTCCAGAATCTGCTGCATGGCCTCGACAGATGGCTGATCAGGTAGATTGCCTAAAGAAAAGACAGGGTCCATAGAACCTGGGGTAGTATATAGTGGCCGAATACAGTCAACTCTGATATTAAATGCTGGATCCTAGTTCAGGTTGATCGGACTTGCCTTGATCGATTGCAGCCTTATTAACCTTTGCTTTGTTTCTATCTTGCTCTTTTTCACCTCTCTTCGCATTACTTCACGAAAACAAGCGATATGGAGGTTTTACTTTGCAGTGGTCTGCCGCAGCAGAAGGCATGTCCTTGGGTAGAAGTGTATTGGGACTTGGAGAGGAGGGTCTCTGTGTATAGGAAAGTATGGAGTTACTCATTTCACCACTAAGAACTAGTGATACAAATTCTGAGAGCAGGCGCGGCGGAGATGCTGAAACTAGTTGTCATCCCACAGTAGAATTAGACAGAGAAGCTGACTGCGGAATTGTTAAAGAGTCTGTGGCCTCCTGGGCTCTCTCTGGGTCTCCTGAAGTGCACTCAAGAGGGACTTGACTAACAGAGATGGATATTTGTCTTTCCTTCGCAGGAGTCAGATTCTTGGGTTTGAGAGGTTTCGGGCCTTGCCAGCTACACGTGATTTAACAGTAGCATCTTGCATAATGCGCCTCATAGTTAGTAGACATTCCACACAGTGGAGCCCAAGAAGTTGCCAAGGAGTTAGGACGGGGGACGCTAGAGGGGGTCTAGAGTTTCAGCAAGCCGCATCTGTGCTGAACTGACCACTTCCGCTGTCGCTCCTGATCCACCCTCTACCTTTGGAGTGCCTAATTCTGCCCCCTACAGGTTGCTTCACTCCCTACGTGGTCCCTGGTTGTAGTGAGAAAAATAAGAGTCCTGCTTAAACTCACAGTAAGCTCTAAAATGTGGCAACAACGAGTTATATTTATGAATGAGGCTGCCGCAGACCGTAGCTCCTATGCTCCAATGTAGAGCAGTCTTTCTTTAACTCCTCTCTCTTCTCCTCTCTGTTGATGTGCTGCGGCAGGTCGCTTCTTCCGTAGTCCTCCATTATGACGTTTCAACAGCCGCGCATCAACCCAGGATCCCGAATCGGGCAGCAAAACGTCTGACACGTGCTTCGTGTATCAACGTATCCTGAAGTAGCGGCGTTTAAGGCATACCAGCATTCCGGCGATTTTCCGTGTTATGGCTTGGAGACAGTGTCCATCATCCTGTTGTCCCGGAAGGGCTTCTGTCAGTCACGGAGCATGACGGGAGCTCCACGTGCCCAACTGCTCCCATTCACAAGCCCTCCATTCCACTAGCAGCTGCAGATGTTGAAGGGCCTAAAGAATCATTACTAGTGGAAGAGGCCTGATGTCGTCTGGCAGACCTACTCAGGGTAGAATTAATTTCCCTCAGCACCCCAGCAATGGAAGCCAGGATGGCATTTTGTGCCTGCCACTGCTGCACAACTTTCTGGTGGTTGTCCCTCTGAGGCTGTTGGATTTCCCCTATCATGGTGACTACCTGGCTCATCATCCCTTGTGAATTTTGATAGTCTCACAAGACTTGGGAGATGGTTTCCTGGTCAGTATTGTCCCTTGAAGCCCCCATCCTCTGGCCCACACAATCCATCCTACACACACTACCCCTACAAGCCTGCACCCCTGGCACAGTGTGCCTACTCCCAGTGGTGGGAGGACCATCATTGTCAGGGGTGACAAGGTGAAACTAAGGTACCTATACTGGGGGGCACACAATGGATGAAACAGTCCTTGGGCAACCTTAGGCAACCATTCACAGGTTCAGGGGTGAATGGTTGCCTATGATGTTGATGTATCAGGGCTGGGAGCAGTCGATGTGGGCGGGGTAAGGCAGACAGTTGTTGATGGACCAGATGTCCCTGATTGGTGTTGTCCTCACTGGGGCTTCATCCAGAGGGGTAGTGGCAGTCTCAGGTATCCTCTCCATGGTGGCAATGGCAAGGTTACCTGTGGGCAAGTGGAGCACACAGCTGCTGTAAGTGATAGAAGTGATGTTTCATTTAGAGTATTAGTGATGTTGTGTGAGATGCACACAGTGCCTTAACATGATCCCCAGAAATGACAATAACTGCTGCAAAATCTTACTTAGAACAACATGAGACTCTTTAATTTCAATAACATACACCATACTTAAAGATATTAAACTATGTTGGTAGTCATTAGACTGCTGATACCATCTTATGTTGTCTGACAATTGACATGGGTGTTCACCTTTGTTGCCCAGTGAAGTGTCTGGCATGATACATGGCACAAAAAAGCTAGACAATGCACAATACCTTCGGAGTAGGGACACAGTATGGGAGTGAGCAATAGACATTGACCTCTATCTGGATGTACTGCACGTGCATCCACTTTGGCATCTAGATTTCCACCCCAGGTGAATGAATTTCAATCTTAGGGATCTTTTTCAAAGGGCAGTTTGAAGGGGCACGCAGCTGCAGCTGTTTTTTTTCTTTATAATGATAGTGGGAATGGGCCTTTGCTTTTCTGTCATTGCCATAAACTGTTTCAAATTTGGACATTCATGAGGGGTTAGATTGGTATTTAGTTCCACATGCAAGACATATAAGGTTTGGTGCACTTTTCAGGTTTTCATAATGGTGGGATATTGCCTTCTGGGAGTTGTAGTGCTATCGGTTCCCAATACTTCACATGCCATTCCCAAGGGATGTGGTGCCATATAAGTTTAGTGAACATGTGACATATCAGAGAGGGGTAATAGGACATTTGGACAGAGGGGTGGTTGGTGGTTTGTTAATTGAGGTGGGGTAAGGTGGTGAGGGAGCATGCAGGACAAAATAATGGGATAACATGAATGGTGTGTGGACTTACCTGAGTCCACTCCCCCAGCTATTCCTGTCAGGCCCTCAGGATACCGTATGTCCAAGACCTTCTCCTCCCAAGACGTGAAAGTAGGGGGAGGACGTGGGGGTCCACCGTCAGTCTTCAGTACCACCAGCTGGTGCTTGGATGCCATGGAAAGCACCTTCCCCCGGAGTTTGTTCCACCGCTTCCTGATGTGCATGGATAGGTGCCCACAGCATTGATTTAGTCGACTATTCTTTGCCACAACTCTATTTTCCTGGCTATTGAGGTTTGATGGACCTGTGCTCTGAACAGGTGTGGCTCTACGCTGACAATTTTGTCCACCATGACCCTCAACTCATTATCAGTGACACATGAGTGTTTTTGTGGGGACTTAGTAGTGGTGGGAAAAACTGTGAGGAAGTGTTAACAGAAAAAGGCTGAACAAAACATAAGTGATGATGCGTTTAAAAGTAAATTGTGTTTGTACAGGTATGTGATATTTGTGTGGTGACATGTGTATAGGTACCAGAAGTTGTTTTAGGAAATCTGCATTGGTTATTGCTCCTCTGTGGCTGTGTGTGGAGAGCAGAACATTGTGGGTTGTGTAGTGGTGTGTTGTATAGTTAAGTGTGTAGGTATGTCAAGTGTGTGGATTTGTGTCAGGTGTGGGATTTTCAAACTATCCAATGTGGTGTTGTATTCAGTGTGATGTGAGTTGAGACCGCTGCGGTTCGCACCATGGAAGAACCCCTGTCATGATTTTTAGATTGTAATCTGAAGGGAGGATTTTATGTCTGGCTTACGGAGCTGGTGCTGGAACCACCTCTTTTCCATCCTCCATTGTCGTGGCGCTTTTGAAAATGTGGCTGTTTTTTGGCAGAGTTCATAGTGTAACGTTTAATACAGCGGTCGGATTACCGGCCCACATGGCAGTCTTTTGGAAGCTGCCACTGCGGAAACCTTCCCAAAAGACCACCAAACTCGTAATGACCCCCTGAGTCTGAAATGCATCAAACATCCTGCACATCAGCAACCCAGATGTAAGAAATTATGCAATGGTCATTGGCAAGCTCAAATACACCCTGGAGATGCTAATCCTTCAGCTAGCAGCAGCGAGAAGACCAGCACAGGTGAAGGGAGCATTTTCATACTGCCAGAGGACTACCCTCATTGAACTCAGGGATGAGGAGGCCATCACCTACAACAGGCTCAGGGGGGAGTCCATCATGCAGCTTCTGAACCAGATTGCACCAAGGTTCAGCCAACATCACAGAGGCACACCAACATCCTTCCACAGGTCAGGTTGATGGTAGTCCTCCACATGCTGGCATCTGGGTCATTCCAGACCTCCACAGCCAGAGTGGCAGGAATCTCATACCCATCTTTTTTGGCCTTCCTACCCCCATCCTGGATGCCATCATCAGCTTGACACCCCAGTATCTCAGGCTCTCCAAGACATATCAGCAACAACTGGACACAAAGCAAGACTTTTATGACATAGCTGGCTCCCCACATGTCTTGGGGGCAATGGATTGAACACATGGTGCAACTGGTGCCTCCTACTGCAACATCCCACCGGTACCACCATAGGAAGCACACCTACTCAATAAACATACAGGTAATCTGTGGATATTCATCAATGTGCTGGCTAAGTACCCTTGGAGTGATCATGATGCCTACATCTTCAGGCACTTCATCATCAATGAACGCTTCCAGATTGGGAGATATGGGAATGGCCTTCTGGTTGATAAGTACAACTGAAGTACACAACATACCTAAGAACAAAAAATAATGTATGACAAAATAGCCATCTCTGTGTTTCGTGCTTGAGACAGTGCATATGCTGGAGGGGTGTGCCTCATACTGGAGCCATACATCATGACACATGTGCAAATGAAAACCCACAAGTCACATATATTAAAATGCAATAAGCCACTATGGGGCATATTTACAAGCCCCATGTGTTGCCAGTGCTTGACTTTGTGTGCCACACAGCTGGTGAATAGTGCAGACTCATATCTACAAGGCCACACAAAGACCCTTTATGTGGCTTTTCATGGCCTTGTAGATATGATGTAAGCCAATGCTGTACAAGTTGCTGCATTGTCTCACACTGCAACAGGGAGTTGTAACATGGGCTTTGCGGTGGGTGGGTGTTTTCACACAACACCCATGGGTTTTGATGCATTTCCAGATATACAAGAATCTGTAAATCTGGGAATTCCTCAAAACTGTACGCCTCCCAGGGCAGGTGCAACAAGGAGAAATATCTTTATTTCTTCTCATTGTTTCCTCTTTCTATGTGTGGTACATTGTGCAGCACACATAGAAAGAGGAAAATGCCTCTCTTGATTGTTTTTGTGCAGGACGGTGTCCCTTCCTGCGCAAAACAATTCTGCCAACAACTCAGACACCAATGCAACCTGCCCTACACCAATTCCTAGTAATTGTGTAATTGTGCCATATCAATAGTGGGAAGAACCAGAGCAATGTAACACTAGGAAAAAATTATATTTTGCATTACTGTGCACAAGGAAGTGCTTCCATGCCTGTTGTCTGTATGTTCACATCTATCTCCCAGGGTTCACGAGGAATGTTATATATCCCACACCAGGTAAACTCTGAAATCTATCCAATCAATTGCCCTCCCCGGTTCATGTGTCCCACGGGGCATTTACTTAAGTCAGCCAACATACTATAGTGTGGTGTAGTCTCTGTCACACTGACATAGACAGTCAGGCCTCCAAGGATTCATGTGGTGTATGAAGGTGGCCGGCATGCTCAAAGTAAATCTCACGTGAAATACAGCCACTCAATCCCTATGTTGCAATTGTGCCTGTCTTGGTGCTAAGCAGCCTATTGTGTGCCAGTGTATCTTGAAAACTCAGGACTGTGCTGTATGGAGTCAAATTTGTCCTACACTGTCCTTATTCAATGAGGCAGTGCAGTGCTGATAATTTACTTGTTGCACTGTACAGTGTCACATTTCTAAAAATGAGGCCCTTATCTCCTGTCCACATCGCTGTCCCAATGCACTGTAATGTGTATACGATGTTCCAAATTGAAATGCACTCTACCAATGGCAGTAGCTCTTGAACGTCTGTGACTAGTAATGCCACATTTTAATCTCTGTGAATGAATGGGACCACATAGAAAGGCCCAATCTCCTCCTCCTCTTTGGTTGATGGCCATCCTGAGTATGAAGTGCAAGAAATTAGTGATTCTCGCATTTTCCTGAAACTTCTCCAGTTCTTGATTCACTGGAAGGACTATCCCGTTAGAGACTGTTCTTGAGAGAATGCATCCTCACTCCATGCACCCTGCTTGATCCGCAGTTTTTTTCATTGCTTTCCAGACAAGCCCGGAACTTTGGGGGGGGAGGGCCCACTCGCGGGCCTTGGTTGGATTGACGGTCCGCATTTCGAGCGGCCGGTCCTGTTGCTGGCCGTTCTTTGGGTCGCAACCTGTTTTCTCAGCCATGGCGTGGCCCGTGAGTCCCCTCTTGGGCTCCAGGCCACTCCGCGTCCACTGGCAGCCCCCGTAAATTAATTCTCTTATTTGCTGTCATGAAATATTTTTCTTTTTTTTCTTTTTCCTTTTTCTTTTTGTGGCCATATTGTCTTTTTCCCAGGTGGCTGTGGTTCTTCCGTGCCTGCATTGCACTCCCTTTTCTGACATGGCATTTTCTTTATTCATCTCTATGTGGCTTTCCCAATCCAAGATGGTATCATGAGTTCTTTTTGCATGTCACTTCCTGTTTGGTATTATAAAAGCACCGAAGATCTTTCTTTCCCTGCATTGCAAACAATTCCGTCTTGGTGGCGTCTATTCATTCCTGCTCTCAGTTGTTCTGGATCTCTGACCTGTTTTTTCCAGCAGTCTTTGTTGTTCCTGATTCCAAGTTCTTGTGGTTAAGGTTTTTTCCCATATTTTGGGGTTTTCCTCTGGGACTCTTTCTGGAGGGTACAGCCTGTATTGGTGTTACGTAGTCGGCAGCACCCTAGCTACCGGAAGGGGTTGCCCTTATCTTGGGCCATCTAGAACAAGCAAGAAACCAGGTGGTGCTCCAAGACTTGCATACTACAGAGCTAAGAGACATGCAAACTGTGACAGATTGCTCTAGAACCGTGGAAAAACCTCCTGAAAACATTGTGGAGACCACACAATCCGTGCTTCACACCGTACAACAACAAGCCCAATCAATCAATCAATCAATCACAACATTTGTAGAGCGCACTACGTACCCGTTAGGGTTTCAAGGTGCTGAAAGTGGGGGAGGGGGTGCTACTGGTCGAAGAGCCAGGTCTTAAGAAGTCTCCTGAAGGTGAGAAGGTCCTGGGTCTGTCGCAGGGAGGTCGGGAGGGTGTTCCAGGTCTTGGCGGCAAGGTAGGAGAAGGATCTGCCACCGGAGGTCTTGCGCTGGATGCGGGGAACAATGGCGAGGGCGAGGTTGGCAGAGCGGAGTTGGCGGGTGGGGGCGTAGAAGTTGAGTCTGTTGTTCAGGTAGGCTGGTCCGGCATTGTGGAGTGCCTTTTGAGCGTGGGTGAGGAGCTTGAAGGTGATCCTCTTGTCCACGGGGAGCCAGTGGAGGTCTCTCAGGTGGTGGGAGATGTGGCAGCAGCGGCGTACGTCGAGGACCAGCCGAGCAGAGGCGTTTTGGATGCGTTGGAGGCGTTGGATGTCTTTTGCTGGGATGCCTGTGTAGAGTGCGTTGCCGTAGTCTAGTCTGCTGCTGACGAGGGCCTGGGTCACCGTTCTTCTGGTTTCCGTTGGGATCCATTTGTAGATTCTACGGAGCATGCGGAGGGTGTTCTGGAATTACAACAACTGCATGCCGAAAATACAGCAATATGACAAGCCCTGGTTTCTTGGTCCATCGATACACCTATTGTGTCAGCCTCGACTCCACGCTATTCGGGAGATCCTAATAAATTAAAGGAGTTCCTTGATTCTTCAACTGTATTCTTTGCATTTCGACCTACTCTGTTCACAAAGTGGGATATTTGATCAGCGCCCTGTCTGGCCCAGCTTTATCCTGGGAGACTCCCATGGTAGCCCCTGAAGACCCACTGTTATTTAACTACTCTGCCCTCATTAAGGCCTTTAAACAGTTAAACAGTTAAACAGTTGAACGACCCGGACTGGAGGCAGCAGCTGAAGAAGCTATATGTGATATACAACAAGGCAATCAGGATTTCCTGAATTATATAACCCGTTTGAAGCAGTTAGACGCTGAAACCACTTTTGTGGAACGCACTTTTGTAACTCTTTTTCCATTGAGGATTACGACACAAAATAAAGGATGAATTGGTGCATTCCATTCCAGTAGATCCTTTGAAAAAATTTATGGATCTAGAGCTAAACATAGAGTATCGTTTACGAGAAAGAAAGATGGAGAAACAGACTATCCAGTAGCAATCCCAGTCAGGAGTATCTCGTTCCACAGTACGTCGCTCAGATGTAAGCCGGTCGGAGAACTAAGCATCCACAGAAGAAGAACCCATGCAATTAGACATAGTTTGTGGACCCTTATCTGAAACAGAACAAGAAAACAGACGAAGTAAGGGCCTGTGCCTCCATTATGGCAATGTGGGTCACTTGCTTTGAATGTGTCCTATTCGTCCTTCCAGACTGATGGGAAATGCCAACTCCTGTCCCTCGTGAGGAATGCTTCTGTCTTGGTGGTGTCTTTTTGTTCCTGCTCCCAGTTGTTCTGGATCTCTGTCCTGTTTTTTCCAGCAGTCTTTGCTGTTCCTGATTCTCAGTTCTTTTTGCCTCTTTTCAGGAGTTTCTGTGGTTAAGGTCTTTTCCCCTAGTTTGGGTTTTTTCTCTGGTAGTCCTTTGGCGCTATATAGTCGGCAGCACCGTTGCTACCAGAAGGGGTCGTACCTTATCTTGGCCAATCTAGAACAAGCAAAAAACCAGGTGGTGCTCCAAGACTTGCAGACTACAGCGGTAAGAGACGTGCAAACCACAACACCATATCATCTGCACCAGGTAACAGATGTAAAAAGGACATGTTGTAGGACAGAAAAGTCAATATGAGTTCTACACCAACGCAATAGAGGAGTGTGAGATAAGCTTCTACTCATTTGTACACCTAGGGCCTGATTCCGAGTGAGGCGGGCGGCAGTAGCCGCCCGCCTCGCGGGAACCGCCATATGGCCGCTCCGCGGTCGAAAGACCGCGGAGGCCATTCAGGCTTTCCCGCTGGGCTGGCGGGCGACCGCCAGGAGGCCGCCCGCCAGCCCAGCGGGAAACCCCGCCCCACGAGGAAGCCGGCTCCGAATGGAGCCGGCGGAGTGGGTATGTGCGACGGGTGCAGTTTGCACCCGTCGCGTATTTCAGTGTCTGCATTGCAGACACTGAAATACACAGTGGGGCCCTCTTACGGGGGCCCCTGCGGCACCCCCTACCGCCATCCTGTTCCTGGCAGGTGAACCGCCAGGAACAGGATGGCAGTATGGGCTGTCAGAATCCCCCATGGTGGGGCAGCAAGCTGCGCCGCCATGGGGGATTCCAAGGGCAGCGGAAAATCGGCGGGAGACCGCCGGTTTTCCTTGTCTGACCGCGGCCAAACCGCCGCGGTCAGAATGCCCTGCGGGGCACCGCCAGCCTGTTGGCGGTGCTCCCGCCGACCCTGGCCCCGGTGGTAGTGAACCGCCGGGGTCAGAATCACCCCCTATGTCAGTAAAGACTCATCATTTTCAGACTAGTCATAAAAGTGCCATGAATAATACTTTAGAAAGGCTGTATGTGCTATGCAAAGTCAGTGTAGGCTCCAGACATGGGTAAATGTCTGTACAGGGTCACAAAGTACATCCCGAGTCGAAAAACAACATGTTTTTCAGCAATCCTGACAGTACACTTACCGATATACACTCAGGTATACGCCCACCACACCAGATGCAAACAATATGTTGGTACCCCTGTTCAGGTGGTAAATTGACCAAAGGAAAACCATAGTAAATCAGCAGTGTGCAAGTCACAAACACTTAAACAAAGTAGCCACCTGTGGCATTCAACAATCACCAATATGGACTATAATGCAATCTGGACAAAGCACCACAGTGCACTCTGGATACCAATCAAAACATTACTTTGGCACAGCAATGATGGTAGAATTATTGCAAATAAGCACATAATCCACATCAATTTACAGTACAACCCATGCGTGTGAAGACCAATGTAGTGTGTACAGGTCTGTGGTAGACCGATATAAGTTACAACATTATTGTGTCCTACCTAGAGGGCCCATATTGCATTTCCATGTGTCAGTCCCAGTGCACAATGACATATTGACTGATGAAAAGCAGCAGCTGAAGGTTGACAATAAATCGCACAATTATCCATGAAACCTGTGCAGAATGCACCACATGTCCTAACCAGATATCACTCACTAAAGGAAGTGAACAATTCAAAGGCTCCGTCATTGGCAGGCAATGCAGAAACAACATCAGTGGTTCCTCAGGGATACAGGTATATGTGAGTGTAAAACTAGTTAGTACTGGTACAGCCTATCTTGGGATGAAAAAACTCCCCATTTTGTGAACAACATACTGTAATTTACAGTGGCAATGGACCTACAAAACACCTATCACACTAAGCTACTGGGTAACTGTGATTGTCGGATTGTAGTACTGTTAAAAGATAGTAGGCCATGCACATGTTTCAATAAGACCCAGAGAACAGGAATAGACATGTGGAATTTTAAAGTGTTAATCTAAGCGTAGGTAAAAGTCTCCAGAACTAGTAGAAATGTGTATAAGTCATTCAGTAAACTTAACAGACATGTACTTGAATGTAGGTTGATCAATGGCCATGATCATTGAGTGACTTTTCTTTCTTTCTCTTTTCAACTGATCAAGGATATGGTCTGCGGCCCTGGGTCCTGACCCCATTTTAACATCCCTAGACAGAGGCGGAGTGCACATACAACAATGCACTGGGCAAGACCAGGGGTATTGTGGACTGGACTTTGTGGCACTAAAGTCTCGCTTCCACTGCCTGGACATGTCCAGGGGAGATTGCTATACTCCCTGCTTATGGTCTGCAAAGTCATCCTAGTGTGCTGTATAATGCACAACATATGTGTGGAGACTAATTTCCAATGGGACGTGGGCCATGAGGACAAGGAAGCACAGATGAAAATGAGGATCAAGATGAGGACAGAGGGAAAAATGTAGCTTGATTTGCGGGGACCTCGTGAAGAAGCAAAAATTATCAGAATGTTTTCAATAAAGCCTGAAGTAGCTTGATGGTCACAAATATATTTTTTTTGTTTAGAAAAAGTTTTCATAAATGTAAATAAATAGGCACTACCTATGTGTATGCAACTTAATTTCAAAGTTACTGTAAACATTAAGGGCTTTAGTACGAGTGTGGCGGTCCTCAGACCGCCACACTTGCAGTGGTGGTCTGGACTGACGCTATTGTGGTTGTCCGACCGCCACATTAAAACTCTGGCGGCCAGACCACTAGGGAACCACCAGCACCGCCAAGTGCCAGAAGCCTAGCGGTGGCAGAGATTGTAATTCGCTGCTTTTCAGATTACCACCTTGTTCTCTGCCAGCCTTTTCATGGTGGTAACACTGCCATGAAAAGGCTGGCAGAGAACAGGTGCAGGGTGCCCCTGAACTGCCCATGCACTTGGAATGGGCAGTGCAGGAGTCCCCCTACCCAGCACCATCGTAATGTTCAGTGTTTGCAGGGCTACAGCATTGCTGCTGGCTCACATACAAGCCGGAAACACTGCTGTAGCCTGTTTCCCGCTAGACCTGCAGGTGGAAACTGAGGTTTCTGCCCAGTGACCTAGCGGGAAACTCTTACTAACTCTGGTGGGGTGGTCTCCACGAAGGCAGCGCTGACCCTTTTGGGAGTTTGACGGACAGCCTTTCCCATCCACCAAACTCTTACTTAGGCCCTAAGACACTTACATCTCACCTAATATTCATTAACCTGTCACAAAGGTTTGTAACTAGGCATTGCAGTCACCCCAGGACAACAATATGTTGACCAAAAGTGTCAATCTCATGTGCTTGGTGAAGACATACACCACACAAAGGTAACAATGTGGAACCGTGTGAGTATGTATCCTGCTACAGTGTTCTGACCATCATACATCCTACCACAATCCAAAGGGAGAGTAAATGTTAGCAGTGTGCAATGATTGCGTGTGTGTGTTTTGTACATAATGACATTTTGGCCCTCATTATGAACTCAGTGGGAAAACCCGCAAAGTTCAGCACTGGTGGTCAACAAAAGACCATCGGCCACATTATGTACATTCAGCTTGGCCAGAGCGCGGAAACAGTGTTTCCGCCAGCCGGCCCAACTGAATGCAGGGCCTGTACATTGATGCTGGCTTCACATGTCACTCGTGAGGCAGTGAGATGCGCGACGGAGCTGTGCACGGGGGCCCATGCACTGCCCATGCCAAGTGCATGGGCAGTGCAGAGGCCCCCAGGGGTCCCTGAGGCACCCATTCTGCCAGCCTTTCTCTGGGGGGGTAAACCGCCAGGGAAAGGCTGGGGGAACCAGGAACATTATACGGCGGGCAGCGCTGCTTGCAGTGCTGTCTTGTCGGATATGTAATTCGGCTATCGCTAGGCTATGTGGCGGCGGAAGCCTGGCAGTGGCGGAGTTACACAAGTGGCGGTTCTGCCACAAATATTATATGGTGGTGTGGGCCGCCTTACTGCCACCGCCAGCGTGGCGTCCCAGACCGCCATGTTCAGAATGAGGGCCTTTTACTGCCATACACTCATGGAGGCCAGTATAGTGACCTCATAGTCCTATGCCTGTGAACAGAGGCCCATATGATGTGCATGGGCATACACTGCAACCCAGATAGCCACCATATGTTTCATCAACATTTGCAAGCAGATAGGAAAAATAAATGTGGTATCTCACATAACACATATCAATGTTGAGTCCTTATCTGTGCTGGTGCTGCATTGGCTACCTAGGCATAAAGCTGGCACACTTTACCCACTCAGCAAGGATGCAACTGTCACATGCAGGAATGGATGTGACAATGTTGGTGTGTCTTACTTTGAAACAAACAATGCTGTAAATCCTATTGCTCCATTTATGTGGGCTAATAAAAACAGTACACAAAGAAAATCAAAAATTAAAATAGGTTTGAAGGTATAACTACATGCAATACCACTCCTGCCAAGGTAGCATGCACTGACGCATTCCAGGTTAGAGCAGCAGTAAATGCACATATGACCATCTGGTGTGAATGCTTACCCACAATCTAAGTTCTCATAAGCCCTCTCTGTTTTCAAATAATAGTAATAATAAACATATTCCTACTTGGAAGCTATCACACTTGGTTTGGCTACTCAAGCTGGCCTTGTGATTTTCAAAATATGGGCTACCAATTTAGGTGCACATTTTTCTGCCGGGGTAATGTGCATATGCCACACACATTGTTCCAGGCACCAAGAGCAGACAGCAGATATGTGTGTACCACTACATAATAAGGTGGTTGTTGGGTATTTCCATCTGGTCCACCTGGATGCCACATACACTGTAGACTGCTTGAAGCAGCTAGTGTATATCATTCCCTGAGTGTATATTGCATTTGTAACACATCCTATGTCAGGAATGCAGACAGATAGTATGTTCTTTACGTTTGGACATTATCATGTATTACAATGTGTATTACATTTGGATAGGACTGCAATATATGTGCAATACAAACATCTACGACACAGCTACGTACATTCAGCCAATCACGATACAAACTGTAAGATATATAAATAATGTCAAGGCCTCAACAATTCACAATATGTCTGTGCATTTTAATGTAATATATTGCGTGTCCTAGTGTCCTCACCATTAATGCAGTGAGTCACACATATGTGCAACACATTCCAAGTCTTCAAGCATGTCAGCTAAGAAAATCTGACCAAGACAACTGAGTCCTGGGAGTGTTTAACTGCAATTAAGTGCACCGTAGCACATACAATGGGCTAGTTGGGTTAATTCAATCAAAACAAATACATTAGCCTTTTGTATGATGTATTGCACCCGGCTCATCACTCGGAAGTCACTCATCCACACCAATGCATCAAAAAGAATGCATTGTGCATTGGCATGCGTTGTTCCTAAATCACACACTGCCTAATCCCCCAATGATGTGTCAGAACAAATGATGCATTTGTAGCAAACGTGTTGCATCCACCTAGAAAATGATGCAATGGCTCTACCATGCTACAAACCAGGAAATGTGAAGTTACTTTCACTTTCACTTACAGTCATTTCGTCTGTGCTGGCTGGTGAAGGTATTTGGGCTGTACTTGGTTGATTGCTTGTGTTGTTTGGTCTTGTTGGTGTTTGTGCTGTCCATGTTGTGTTCCAAATGTGTTATTTGAGTAGTGTATCTGTATTTTGTATTGTTTTGTCCTCTGTATTGTTGGGCGTTCTTTTATTTAGGGGGTTGTAGTTTTAGGGGTTAGGTTAAGTTTAGTTGTAGATAAGGGTGTTTAGTTTTGCTAGGGATATGTTGGGGAGGAGCATATCAAAGAATCTATCAGACGACGAGTTTGGGGATCTGCTGTGGCTCTTGGTCCACTATCTACCGAACATGTTCCCATTGGGGGTAGGGTGAGTCAGGGTTACCCTATCCGAGAGAGAAAGGAGTGGTGGGGAAAGGTTCGCTTCCACATGAGCCATGTCTTTGGATCCAATGCACTGTCCGCCAACTGAAGCACAGGCGGGCAGACGTGGTTAGCTGGAAGTAAGATCTTATCGATCTTGGAATGGAAGTTGGTGAACCTGTTGATAAGTACCTATGTTCCATGAGCTTGTAGCTGTGTGTCTTTAGCAAAAATCTGTTAGTGCTTTTTCCACTGGAAGAGTCACCTATGTTTTCGTGGTATTATGCCATGATACAGGCTAACTCTGCTAAAAAAAAAAGAATCATGCCTTAGAGGTATGTTCACAGTGGCCTAGCTCTAGCCTAAAGAGACCATGCAGTGCAGGGGAAGCCCAGAGGTGATTGGGGGGCCCATTTGGCACTGTGCAGGGAGTGTTGTCACCTGGCCTGCTAGGTCATTACTGACTCCAAACTTTGGGGGCCACCCGCCATGTATGTTGCAGGGGAGTACACTAACATGTCATTGTGTCACAGGTTGGACAGGCTGTTTGGTGCACCCCTAACAATTTACCATCTATTTTATTTTTAAAATGGTCACAATTCCTTTATGGGCCTGTATATGGCATGAATGGAAAATCTTCATTTACCATGAACTAATAACATATAAGGAGCTAAGTGAAGGCAAAAATCAAGCATGGTTACTGTCTGATGTTTGTAGCATTGTTCAGAACATGTATTGATTTGAGACAGTCCCAGTAAAATAATACCTTGCAGAGTGTGGTCTGTCAATTTATTCTATTCACACAGTCATCAAAGCCAGGCACCCTTGCACCATGTTGTTAGGAAGGATGGTTTGGTACTTTGTCTGCACTCTGTGCACTTGAGATGTGATTTCTCTGATATCATCCTTAAACACTGGAACATGGCATACATATATTCATAAGTTAGCCATGTCAACTTTGCCATATGCTACATGTCCAACGTGCAGACATTTGTGAAGCAAATGTACTGTGGTTCGTATGTACACAGTGTACATGTTCAAAATTCACAACCAATGCACCATGTTTTTGTCTCGTAGGTGGACCTGCACCATAGACGAATGCTGAGGTGGACACCTTCAGGGACCCCAGTAATACCAGTGAGTGTCTTCTGAATGTTTACTGTGCTCTGTAAGGATTGTTTGTGATCTCTGAGATTGGTTGCATTGAGATGTGTAGGGGTTTCATCATTCACCTGGAAACAATGTTCATTGCATATTACATCACAAAGGTAGTAGGACCAAGTTGTATGTGCAATAGGTAGGGATAAACATCAATGTGCGTGCATTGCCAATGTATGCAGGCACATATGATGGATAGCTCAGAATCTGCTGTGGTAATGTTTGCCAAATCATCATGTTTATGGGACATGTACCATCACCAGCCCGAAGACCAACGGATGGTCATAGGTTCAAATGTCTCTCACCCATACCATGGACAGAAAGTAGCCAAAATGTACACACATTATGTGACAGAAAAATTGCACGAGTTAGGCTGAAATTTTCAAGACACAGTATGTTTGCCCAAGTCCAAATTTAAGCATGACACAGGTGTGTGGGGTGTATAACACATATCCCAGACAACACTACCAATAGCCAATAATATGTGTTTATGGAAAACAATACAAAGTGAACACTTTTAAAAATTAATAGTTCTCCTATTGAGTTTTCACATCAAACTATGCCCGTACAAGCAGAATACATTTCTCATCAATGTCAGAATTGGTACAGTTTGAAGGTTTGAAGGCATGTGCAGGCATTTGTGCGGTTCAAACATTAAACTGGTCTTGGATCCATACATGTACCAGTAACTAGACATCTTGCCAAATTCTGAAAACCAAGAAACTTGTGTGACCATGTGAGCAGGCTAGGCATCACGAAAAAATAATCCTTCCTAGCATAGATGCTGCATATGTATTTGTGATGTGGCAAAGTTAATAGGTATCATTCATTAGAGCAAATCCTGTTGCCAAATGGCATATCCCAGTTTATTGCTGTGAGTGTGTAAGTGCATTGCCCATAGCAATCATTTACTTGGGCTCACCACTTAGCCCACATTTTTCATCATATTTGGCAACTGTCATCCAGTATCATGGGTACCTGAGCATCCCTCAGAGTGCTGCATGTCAGTAACGTGTGAGATGGGATAGCAGATGAGCAATTTCCCAAATTCCATGTTGGTTTTAAGGATGTTGGAAAGAAAGACTATGGGGGTCATTACAACATTGGCGGTAAAAGCCGCTTACCGCCGTGCAGAAGACCGCCAATACACCGCCGCGGCCGCGGAAATCCGCCACAGCTATTATGACCCACATCTTGGAATCCGCCGAAATTCAGACACCTACACAAGTCCGCCGTACCAAAGGTCAGTGATAAACTGGCGAAAACAAAACCTCCACCGTCACGCCAACAGAAAAACGCCCATGCTATCACGACCCACGAATCCACGCGGCGGTCTTTCAACCGCGGTATTCCATTGGCGGTACACACTGCCGTGCTCAAAACACACACACATCTCCAAAACACCGCCACATTGGACAATTCAAAATGCACACACCTGATACACATACACACACCACTCCCACACATCCAATACAATATAAAACACACACCCACATCACCCACAAACCCCTACGACCAAAACTTATTGACAAAGGCCAGAGAGACTGCACAGCATAGACAACCCCACCACACAGAGGCACACAACACCAACACCCACACAACATCCACGCACAAAACACCACACACCACTACACATCACCACACTCATCACCACATACACCAACCCACACATCACCTACACCATCCCATGGCATGGCAAAGACACCCCAGGTTCTCCAAGGAGGAGCTCAGGGTCATGGTGGAGGAAATCGTACGGGTAGAGCCACAGCTATTTGGATCACAGGTGCAGCACACCTACATAGCTAGGAAAATTGAGCTATGGCGAAGAATAGTCGACAGGGTGAACGCAGTGGGACAACACCCAAGAAATCGACAGCAGGAAGAGGTGGAACGACCTACGGGGGAAGGTGCGTTCCGTGGTCTCCAGGCACAACATCGCGGTACAGCGGACTGGCGGTGGACCCCCACCTCCTCCCCCACTACTAACAACATGGGAGGAGCAGGTCTTGACCATCATGCATCCTGAGGGCCTCAGAGGAGTTGGTGGAGGAATGGACTCTGGTAAGTCAAATCTTAACTATCATATCCCCTACCCTACCTGCATGCTATCACAGACCCACACCCTCACCCCCTCCCCTATCACTCCAACTCCTCACTAATGTACTAATAACACAAACCACACATCCCAACACCAAGCCCTGCATGACACAACAAAGCATGGACACCCCTCACTAAAGCATGCCCACTGCACATACCCATAACACCCCCCCAACCATCATCACACAAGCCCCCACACAGGAATGCTAGCACTGGGGTACACGCTCACCCACCCATTGCACACCATGACACACACAGATGCAATAATCATGCTTTTACACCCCTGCAGGACCACTACCCAACGTCACCAGACAGGAGGGTCCAGACATCCCTACCCCACCCACATAAGAGGCCCACAGTGATGACAGCAGCTCTGGCCAACTGGATCCAGATGACCAGCCCAGACCATCGTGGGCCTCGGGACAGTCGGTTCCCCTCGCACAGGCACAGCCCAACACAGACCTTCCACCCTCTGGAAACACCGGCACAGCACCCACCCAGTGGGCCCATACCTCTGTACCCAGGACACGTCAATCAGCTGTGTGTCCACTACTACAGGGAACCCAGGATAACCCACCACCCCAACAACAACAGGGACCTGGGGCCAGTGGTAGTGGGCACACGGTCCAGGCGACGGAAGCCCAGGAACACAGGGGAACTGGGAGGGCTGCTGTGCGACAGGGGGCGGACAGGCCAAGGGAACCCACTCTCCACGAGGCCCTCTCCTCCATCATGGGAGCATACCACAACTCCCAGGAGACGATGGCTACGGTCCTGGCCAAGTTTCAGGAGACCCAGCGGCTGCAGGAGGACCAGTATTTGGGGTTCAGGGAGGAACTCAGAACCATCAGCTCCGCCCTGGGCACCATCATAGGGGTGCTGAAGGACATACAGAACACCATGAGGGACACCGTGGCCCTCCAAGGGGCCCCTGACACTAGCATGGACGATGAACTGCCCACCACCTCCGCCGGCGCTAGTGGACAGGACGCCCCGCCACAGGACCACCACACCAGCACCCCACCCCCTGCCGACAGAGAACCACCCCGCAAGCGGTCCCTGAGATCCAGGAACAGGACAGAGCACGATGGCAAGACCCCCGCCAAGAAATGAGACCACCCTGATTGTCATCCCACTGTCCCACTTTGTAACCCTGTTGATATTGGAACTGCCCCAGCTCCACTTCCTATGCCCATATGGGCAGTGCACCTGTGAGACTAATAGACTGGACCCTGCCATGGACATTCCTCCACCATCACCCCTGACCATTTTACAGCACCCTCCAATATTTAGCACTTCAATAAACACCCTTGAAGCACAAAACAATCTGGAGTCAGTCTGTGATTTTTAAAATGTGTATTAGCTATGACAGTGACAAAATCCGTTCTCAAATGTAATGTCAACATACCTATGTCACACTTCACAAGTCCATGAAGAATGCAAGCAGATGACACACGTTGCTAACCACACCTGTGAAACCGTAATGGAAATGTACAACTCAGTTACCAAATACTGCTTGAAATTGACAGACAGGATAGAGGTAGAAGTGTGAAAGTACTTGTAGTAGGCAAGAAAGTGTTATCACCTGTGTGTCACTGGAAATCTTGCTGGATGACTGAGTCCCTGGTGTCAATGTCTTCTTCCTCTGCTTCCTCCTCATCACTGTCCACAGGCTCCACAGCTGCCACGACACCGTCATCTGGACCATCCTCCTGCAGAAAAGGCACCTGGCGTCGCAAAGCAAGATTGTGAAGCATACAGCAGGCGATGATGATCTGACACATCTTCCTTGGTGAGTAGAATAGGGAACCACCTGTCATATGGAGGCACCTGAACCTGGCCTTCAGGAGACCGAAGGTGCGTTCGATCACCCTCCTAGTCCGCCCATGGGCCTCATTGTAGCGTTCCTCTGCCCTGGTCCTGGGATTCCTCACTGGGGTCAGTAGCCATGACAGGTTGGGGTAACCAGAGTCCCCTAATAGCCACACACGGTGCCTCTGGAGTTGACCCATCACATAAGGGATGCAGGATGTAGGCGTCATGCACTGAGCCAGGGAACACAGCATTTACCTGGGCGATGTACTGGTCTGCCAAACATACCATCTGTACATTCATGGAATGATAACTCTTCCGGTTCCTGTACACCTGTTCACTCCTGTGGGGGGGACCAAAGCCACATGGGTCCCATCAATGGCACCTATGATGTTAGGGATATGTCCAAGGGCATAGAAGTCACATTTAACAGTAGCCAAATCCTCCACCTGAAGGAAAACGAAGTAGCTCCTCTTGTGTTTCAGCAGGGCAGACAACACTCTGGACAACACGTTGGAAAACATAGGCTGGGACATCCCTGATGCCATGGCCACTGTTATTTGAAATGACCCACTTGCTAGGTATTGGAGCACTGATAGCACCTGCACTTGAGGGAGGATCCCTGTGGGATGGCGGATAGCTGACATCAGGTCAGGCTCCAACTGGGTACACAGTTCCTGGATTGTGGCACGGTCAAACCTGTAGGTGATGATTAAATGTCGCTCTTCCATTGTCAACAGGTCCACCAGCGGTCGGTACACCGGAGGATTCCGCCATCTCCTCACATGTCCCAGCTGACGGTGCCTAGGAAGGACAACAGCGACCACAGAGTCAAGCAACTCAGAGGTATGTTCCCACAGCTACACAGAACATGAAACATAATCCAAAAAGTTGTCTGTATGTGTGTTGAATCCAGGCCTAGGTATGTGTGACGCAGTTGAAAATGAAGCCATGTGGGACCCTGAAATGGCGGCTGCCTGACCTCTAAACTGGGACAATGGGATGTGAGGTAACTGCGCTGGCGTTGTACACTGTCGAGGTAGGCGGTCGAAGACCGCTGCGCAATGCTGCATTGGTTAACATTGGACCCTATGGGTCCCAGGAGCCAATGATGAAGTGCGCCGGCGGAGATGATACGCACCGCCGCGGATGTCACCGCCGCGGACATCACCGCCATTTTCTATCTGTTGAATCACTCGATACCTGATCTTCGACAGGAGAGGACCTATACTGCAAGTGCTTCTGTGACGTCGGTCTGGAAGAGACAATGGCTCATGCGTCTGGGGAAAGGGCCCCTGCCTTCACTGCACAGGAGATGGAGAAGCTCGTGGACGGGGTCCTCCCCCAGTACACGCTACTCTACGGTCCTCCAGACCAACAGGTGAGTACACAGGGAGAAAGTTGTATGGGCTATGCCTGGGTGGAGAGGGCTGGTTGTAAGAAGGAAGGGGGCAGAGTTCTGCGAGCATGAAGGACTGTGAATGCATGTGCCACATGGCAAGGATAGGGATGTGGGCCACTAACTTTGACGGTGCAGTTGCTAATGACTTCTCTTCTCCCCCTGTACATGTCATGTAGGTCAGCGCACACCAGAAGAAGGATATTTGGCGTGCCATCGCCAAGGACATCCGGACCCTAGGGGTCCACCAGAGACGGAGCAACCACTGCCGTAAAAGATGGAAGGACATTCGCCGCTGGAGCAAGAAGACAGCGGAGGCTCAGCTGGGGGTGGCCTCCCAACGTGGAAGGGGTGCCCGTCGCACCATGACCCCCCTGATGTTCTGGATCCTGGCAGTGGCCTACCCTGAGTTGGATGGGCGCTTGAGGGCATCACAGCAGACACAAGGGGGTGAGTACAACATCATTCAGCGGACTTTGTGTGCAGTGAAGGTGTCTGGGTGGGGGAGGAGGGCTGTGGGTTTCCCTAGGCCAGGGCGAATTCCGTAGGCTAGGCCCCTCCGTAATGCAGGCCATGTGGCACTCCACCCCACCTCTGTAGAGTGCCAAGTACAGGTATACATGCCCCTGTGTCATCTATGTGTGCTGATGTCCACCATAGCCATGTAGGCCATATCCCAGGAACTGCATCAGTAGAGCCCAACAGCGCGGGGTGGTGCAGGGGGCTGCTGTGTCTGTCGTGTCCGCAAATGGTAGCGTAGCGGTAAGCCATGCGCTCAACCTGTCCCCCCCCTTTTTGTGCTCTCCCTGTTCTTTTGTGCATCAGCATCATCAGGCGGGGGTACAGTGGCACCGGAGCACGAGGGAGCTGCATCCCACATGGCCATGGAGGGCCACACCACGGACTCTGAATACACCAGTGGGAGGGAGGGCGAGGGGAGCTTCACGGCGGGGACAGGATCAGCAACCAGCGACACGGACTTGTCCTCCGATGGGAGCTCCCTTGTGGTGGCGGCAAAATCTGTGCCCCCCACTTCTTCAGGTACAGCCGCCACCCCCCCTACCAGCACCACCCTCCCAGCAGCCCCTCAGCCTTCGCCCCGTGCCCGCTAACCCAGGAGGGTGGGCATCACCTTCGCACCAGGCACCTCAGGCCCTGCCCCTTTCACCTCTGCTGCCCTCAGTGAGGAGGCCATTGACCTCCTCAGGTCACTCACTGTTGGGCAGTCTACCATTGTGAATGCCATCCAGGGTGTAGAAAGGGAGTTGCAACACAGTAATACATTCCTGGAGGACATTCATTCTGGTCAGGCTGCCCTTCATCAAACCCTGCAATCTCTGGCCTCAGCACTGATGGCAGCCAGTGTCCCTGTCTCTAGCCTCCCCCCTCCAACTTCCTCCACCCAGAGCCAATCCCCTGTACCCCAGCCTATCCCAAGCACACCATCAGACCAGCCTTCACACACGTCAACACACAAGGGAAGCTCAGGCAAACATAAGCACCACACATCCCACAGGCACTCACGCAGGCATCACACACATACAGACACAGCAACATCCACTGCCTCCACTGTGTCCCCCTCCTCGTCGTCTCCCTCCTCCCTCCCAGTGTCGTCTACACTCTCACCTGCATGCACTACCACTACAGCCACTAGGTCCTGCACCGGCACAATCACCACCACACCCGCTCACCTGCACTCACCACCCCCACTCCCATTTACACGGCCCCTGTGTCCTCTCCCAGTGTGTCTGTGACGCCCCCTCCCAAAGTACACAAACACGGGCACACACCCACCCAACATCCATCCACCTCACGACAGCCTGCAGCGCATGCACCTGCACCCAAATCAACAAAAGTTACACCTCCTACAACCACCTCCTCTTCCTCCACTCCCAGACCCCCTCCAGCTACCCGTCACAGTGTTCGTCAGAAACTTTTCCTGAGCAACCTTGACCTCTTTCCTACCACCCCCCCTCCAATTCATAGGGCCCGTACTAGCACCTCAGCCAAAACATCTCCGGTACCAGTGGTGCCTGTTAGAGGTATGTGGAGTGCACCGGGCACCAGGGCAGCCAGTGTGACACGGAGCCACAGCACAGCCAGTCCCCTCCCTGTGAAGCACCAGAAGTTGGACAGTGCCCGACGGGATAGGGGTAAGACTCCAGCCGGCAAAGCCGCTCACAAGGGTCCTGGGTGGACTATCCACTCAGCTGTGACTCCTCCCAAGGTGGGGAAGGGGCAGAAGAAAGCGCCAAAGTCTGGGAAGAGCAGCACGGCGGAGAAGACCGTCATCATCCCCGCTGCCCAGGAGGCCACCACCAGCCCCATCATCACTGGCCAGGAGGCCACCGCCAGAGTCAGTGCCCAGGAGAGGAGTCCCATCGTCACTGGCCAGGAGGTCACCGCCAGAGTCAGTGCCAAGGAGGGCAGCCCCATCGTCACTGGCCAGGAGGCCACCGCCAGAGTCAGTACCCAGGAGGGCAGTCCCATCGTCACTGGCCAGGAGGCCACCGCCAGAGTCAGTGCCCAGGAGGGCAGCCCCAACGTCACTGGCCAGGAGGCCACCGCCAGAGTCAGTGGCCAGGAGGGCCCCGGCAACCACAGCCCAGCTGGGCAATGAGGGACCACCATGAAAAACACTGCTGCACAGGTCAGAGACAGCAAAGTCAAGCACCTCTGAACAGGGCAAAGACCGCCATGGCAAGTACTGCTGATCAGGGCAAGCACTGCTGAACAGGGCACAGACCGCCATGGCAAGCACCGCTGAACAGGGCAAGCACCGCTGAACAGGGCACAGACCGCCATGGCAAGCACCGCTGAACAGGTCAGAGACAGCAAAGTCAAGCACCGCTGAACAGGGCAAAGACCGCCATGGCAAGCACCGCTGAACAGGGCAAGCACCACTGAACAGGGCAAAGACCGCCATGGCAAGCACCGCAGAACAGGGCAAGCACCGCTGAACAGGGCAAAGACCGCCATGGAAAGCACCGCTGCACAGGGCAAGCACCGCTGAACAGGGCACAGACCGCCATGGCAAGCACCGCTGAACAGGGCAAGCACCGCTGAACAGGGCAAAGACTGCCATGGCAAGCACCGCTGAACAGGGCAAGCACCGCCAACTCAAGCACCGCTAGCCCATGTGCGGCAGGGGCAGTGACAGAACTGGGACAGTCACAGGGAGAGTGATGCACTCTGGGCACCAGTCCCCCTCCAGAACCAGTGGAGAACAGCATCCACTCCGTCTGTCCTTAACAGGATTAAGCACTCTGGGCACCAGTCCCCCTCCAGAACCAGTGGAGAACAGCATCCACTCCGTCTGTCCTTAACAGGATGAAGCACTCTGGGCACCAGTCCCCCTCCAGAACCAGTGGAGAACAGCATCCACTCCGTCTGTCCTTAACAGGATAAAGCACTCTGGGCACCAGTCCCCCTAGAGAACCAGTGGAGAACAGCATCCACTCCGTCTGTCCTTAACAGGATGAAGCACTCTGGGCACCAGTCCCCCTCCAGAACCAGTGGAGACATGCATCCACTCCGTCTGTCCTTAACAGGATGAAGCACTCTGGGCATCAGTCCCCCTCCAGAACCAGTGGAGAACAGCATCCACTCCGTCTGTCCTTAACAGGATGAAGCACTCTGGGCACCAGTCCCCCTCCAGAACCAGTGGAGACTGTTGTCGACTTGTGAGACTGTGGCTTTGCACTCCCCAGGATGGTCCAGTGGGCAAGCCACCCACTGTAGAGACTTGAGAGATTGTGGCTTTGCACTCCCCATGATTGGACAGTGGGCAAGCCACCCACTGTAGAGACTTGAGAGACTGTGGCTTTGCACTCCCCAGGATTGAACAGTAGGCAACCCACCCACTGTAGAGACTTGAGAGACTGTGGCTTTGCACTCCCCAGGATTGAACAGTGGGCAAGCCACCCACTGTAGAGACTTGAGAGACTGTGGCTTTGCACTCCCCAGGATGGTCCAGTGGGCAAGCCACCCACTGTAGAGACTTGTGAGACTGTGGCTTTGCACTCCCCAGGATACATCAATGGGCATGGAGCCCCCTCGTGGATCTGGCGTGGTGCACTCATCCAGCTGAGGTGCCCCCCCTTCCCTTCCTCCTGAGGTGCCTGTTGTATTTCTATCTGATGCCCCAGCAGTGTTCTTTCCGTTTTGCTCAGGTATCGTGTGTGGGCCTCGCCCATGCATTTTGGGCCCAGTGGTCCACGGACATTGAATGGTGCATTACCTGCACTACTAATCGTGATGTATATTTTTTTGAATGTGTATATATATCTGTATATATTTGGTTACTGCATTTTTATATATTACAATGGTTACACTCATTTCCTTTTGTTTTTCCATTCTTCCGGGGGGTTTGGGGGTTGTTACTGTAATGTTTGGATATGCATTGGTGTGTGTGTTGTAGTGGGTGAGGGTCGGGGTGGGGTTGGGGGTGTTGCGTGTGTGTTTGTCCCTGACTTTTGCCTCCCCCCTCCCCTATGTCGTAGGTGCAGTACTCACCGTTGTCTTTGGCGGTGGGATTGATGATGATCGTACAGGAGCAGGAAGACTATCGCAGGGAGTATTTGGAGATCCGGCTCCATGGCGTCCTCGTTCCTCGTGGAGTGTGTAGAGGTGAGTGTTTTCCCATTGAAATGGCTGTTTCCGCAGTGTTTTTATCCACGGTGAATCTGCCCCGGAAAAGTTGGCGGATTGGTAGGTTGCGATACTGTTGGCGGTACATTGTCTTCCGCCTGTCTGTTGGCGGTGACCGCCGTGCTGTTTGTCTGTACCGCCGTGGCAGTTGGAGTGTTAAAGTGTCTCTCTTTGTTGGCGGTTTCCGCCACAGTCATAAAAAGGAGGGGTGGGTTTAGGTGTTGAGAGGGGGCCTTTGGGATCTGGTTTGGAGGGGGTCTTTCTTTATCTTATGTTTAGGGGAAGGTTGGTGATAGAAATTGGGTCTTTGGTTGACAGTCAGGTTACCCCTGTCCAAGCAAGGACCCTCACTCTAGTCAGGGTAAAGGAAAATCACCTTCAGTTAACCCCCACTCACCCCCTTGGTAGCTTGGCACAAGCAGGTAGGCTTAGCTTTAAAGTCTAATTGTAAAGTATTTGTACCAACACACACAGTAACTCAGTGAAAACACTACAAAATGACACAACACAGGTTTAGAGAAATAGGAAATATTTATCTAAACAAAACAAGACCAAAACGACAAAAATCCAACATACACAAGTCATTCATTTTAAAAGCAAAAGACAGGTAAAAGACTGTTAGCGTTGAAAAGTACCTGGATAGCGTTAAAATAACACGCACAGGTGAGTGTGCGTCGAAAAACGTAAGCGGTGCGTCAATTTCTCACCCGCAAGCGAGACCGTGCATTGTTTCTTCTTCTCCGGTCGGGTCAGGAGAACGATGGGTAGATCCGGGCAGCACTCGGGTCAGGGCGGGCGTTGTGTAATTTTTCTGTGCCCAGCAAGGTTTGCTTCGAAAATGCTGCTGCACAGTATCAGTAAAACTGCACAATGTGGGTTGCAACGTTATTAGGCTCCGTCAGCAGGTGTTGCGCTCGTTCTTTCAGCTACGTGCATCGATTTTCCAGCCGCAATGCCGGTGGAGCATCAATTTCTGCCACCAAGCATCGTTTCTCAGCCACATCTCGAAAGGTGCGTCAATATTTTCTCCGCACATCGGTCTGTGCATGAATTTCACCTTCGAAGGCCCCAGTAACTGGATAGGGCACCACATAGCAGGGCAGGAGTCTCAGCAGAGAGTCCAGGTGGTGGCAGGAGAAGTCTTTGATGGCCCTGAAACTTCAAAAACAGAGGGCAATATTATTTTAGAGGATTTCTGCCTCCCTTGTAGGGTAGATCAACTTATTTCTATTAGGCCCAAATGCCCTCAAGGGAGACAGAAACCACTTAGGCACCAGGGATTGGTGTGTGTGTTTTTTGTTTGTGGGGGCAGTCCGTTGGGCAAGGGTCGCTCCCCATGGGAGCAAATTACTGTTGGGAATTTAGATTGACCTATTTTTGTAAGGCCCATCTGCCCCCAAGAGGGGCAGAAAGCCCACTAGACACTAGGGAAGACTTTTTTTTTTTTTAAAGAGGGTGGGGGTATGGCCATACCCCTACCCCAAATAAATGGGGACAAAGTTGTTCTGCCCACCGGTGGGCAGATGGGGGGCTTACCCCTGATCCACTCCCCGGGGTGCAGAAAGCCTACTAAATGCCAGGGAATTGAATACAAAAAAATAGTGGGGTGGTGACTACCAACCAGTATGGGCATAGTTATGCCCCCAGCCCAACTGAGGGGTAAACAGTCTTTCATCTCTCCCGACCGTACACTAAAAGATCTTATCCCAATGGCAAGTAAGAGGGCATTTGACTATTTTGGGTTTTGGTTTAACATTTGGGCCATGAGAGCTTTACTAACTCTCAAAATCGTCCCTATTGGAATGGTGAGGGTTGCATTTTTTGGACTTTGAGACACTGTCATGTAGAAAAATCTACGAGATCTAGACACATCTGAAAACTAACCATCTTTGTGAGTCCGGGGTGGTGTGCTTCACATGCACCTCGCACCATTTTCTTACCCACAATGCCCTGCAAACCTCCAACTTTGCTTGAAATCACACATTTTTTCACACATTTTAGTGATGGAACCTTCCGGAATCTACAGGAATGCACAAAATTCCTACCACCCAGCATTGTCACACCTATACTGATGAAAATTATGCCCCACTTGTCAGACGAAACATTTTTTTTTCAAGCTTCCCTTTTGGAACCGGTATGGTTTCCCTCTTAATTTTGACATGTTTTGGCTCTTCCTTTTCACAGGCACTTCACCCGCCTACACAAGTGACATATCATTTTTATCGTGAGACTGAGGGGAATGTTAAGTGATAGGAAATTTGTGCCGGTGTGGTGATCCCACACAGAAATGTGGGGAAAATGTGATTTTTGAGCTAAATGTGAGGGTTGCTGAGGATTCTGGGTAAGAAAACAAGGGGGGATCCACACAACTCCCTGGACTCCCTCGGGTGTTTAGTTTTCAGAAATGTCTGGGTTTGATAGGCTTATCTAGATGGCTTCTGAGCCCAGGACCGAAAACACAGGTGCCCCCCTGGTATTTTTGTAATCAATCATTTTGATGTGTCCACGTAGTGTTTTGGGGCATTTCTCGTCCCGGACACTAGGCCTATCCACCCAAGTGCGGTACCATTTTTATTAGGAGATGTGGGGGAATGCTGGGTAGAAGGAAGTTTGTGGCTCCCCTCAGATTCCAGAACTTTGCAGCACCGAAATGTGAGGGAAAAGTGTTTTTTTTGCTAAATCTTGAGTTTTGCAAAGGATTCTGGGCAACCGAACCTGGTGAGAGCGCCACAAATTACCTCATCATGGGTTTTCCTAGGTGTCTACGTTTCAAAGATGCACAAGTTTGATAGGTTTCCCTAAGGTGACGGCTGGACTAGAGAGCAAAATCCACAGCTAGGCACTTTCCAAATGTCAGTTTTCAATGTAAAAATTTTATGCGTCCGTGTTGCATTTTGGGGCTTTTCCTGTTGCGGACACTAGACCTACCAACACAAGTGAGGTACCATTGTTATAGGGAGACTTGGGTGAATGCTGGGTGGAAGGACATTAGTGGCTCCTCTCAGATTCCAGAACTTTCTGTCATCGAAATGTGAGGAAAAAGTGTTTTTGTTGCCACATTTTGAGGTTTGGAATGGATTGTGGGTAACAGAACTTGGTGAGAGCCTAACAAGTCACCCCATTCTAAATTCCCCTAGGTGTTTAGTTTTAAAAAATGTATGAGTTTGCTAGGTTTCTCTTGGTGCCGGCTCAGCTAGAGGCCAAACTCCACAGCTAGGCACTTTGGAAAAAACAGGTCAGTATTCTTTGGGAACATCTGATGTGTCCATGTTGGGTTTAGGGACATTTCCTCTTGTGAACACTAGGCTATCCACACAAGTGAGGTACCATTTTTACCAGAAAGCTTGGGGGAATGCTGTGTGGAAGGAAGTTTGTGGCTCCTCTCAGATTGCAGCACCGAAATGTGAGGGAAAAGTGTTTTTCTTTTGTCAAATTTTGAGGTTTGCATGGGTTCTGGGTAACAGAACCTGGTGAGAGCCCCACAAGTCACCCCATCCTAGATTCCCATAGGTGTATAGTTTTAAAAAATACAAAAGTTTGGTAGGTTTCCATAGGTGCCGCCTGAGCTAGAGGCCAAAATCCACAGCTAGGCACTTTCCAAAAAACACGTCAGATTTTAATGTAAAAATGTGATGTGTCCAAGTTGCATTTCCTGCCGCGGGCACTGGGTCTACCCACACAAGTGAGGTACCATTTTTATCGGGAGACTTGAGGGAACACAGAATAGAAGAATAAGTGTTATTGTCTTTCTCTAAATTTTTTCATTCCAAATTTAAGACAGTGTGTAAAAAAGAAGTCTTTTTGAGAAATGCCCTGTAATTCACATGCTAGCATGTGGACCCCGGAATACAGGGATGTGCAAATAACCACTGCTTCTCAACACCTTATCTTGTGCCCAGTTTGGAAACACAAAGGTTTCCTTGATATCTATTGTTCACTCTTTATATTTTACCAAATTAATTGCTGTATACCCGGTATAAAATTAAAACCCATTGCAAGGTGCAGCTCATTTATTGGCTAAGGGGACCTAGGGTTCTTGATGAACCTACAAGCCCCATAGATCCCTCCAACCGGAAGAGTCCAGCAGACATAACAGTATATTGCTTTCAAAAATCTGCCGTAGCTGGAAAAAGTTATATAAGAAAATGTGGACAGAAGTGGCTCTTTTTGTCACCTCAATTTCAATATTTTTTTTATTTCATCTGTTACTTTCTGTAGGAAAACCTTGAAGTGGTCTACACTACACAAATGACCCCTTGCTAAATTCAGAATTATGTCTACTTTTCAGAAATGTTTAGCTGTCTGGGATACAGCATTGGTTTCACACCCATTTCAATCACTAACTGGAAGGAGGCTGAAAGCACAAAAATTAGTAAAAATGGGGTATGTTCCAGTAAAATGCCAAAATTGTGTTGAAGAATGTGGTTTTCTGATTCAGGTCTGCCTGTTACTGAACACTGGGAAGATGATAATTTTAGCACTGCAAACCATTTGTTGATGCCATTTTCACAAAAAAACTTGCTTTCTTCTACAGACCTTTATTCCCATTTTTTTTTTAAACTACATTTTAGTTGTATTTTAGCTAATTTCGTGGACTCCTCCAGGAGAACGCACAAACTCTGGGTACCTCCAGAATCCCTAGAATGCTGGAAAAAAAGGATGCAAATTTGGCGTGGGTAGCTTATATGGACAAAAAGTTATGAGTGGGAAATACCCCAAACAGCCAAAAAAAGGCTTGGCATAGGAGGGTGAGAAGGCCTGACAGCGAAGGGGTTAAAAGTGTGTAATCAGTATTTACCCCCTCGTGGCTGTTGTGCTGCTCTCAACTGGCGAGTCAAAATGTGGGCCATTGGGGTTCAAGGTCTGACGGGAACCCCTCCCTCGTTGGCAGGACAACCCCAGCTATGCCTCGCAGTCTTCTGTGCCCAGCGTATCAAGTCCTCCCACCGCTTCCTACAGTGGTTGTTCCGCCATCTGTGGACCGCCAGGGTCTGCAATTGCTTGGTGATGGCATGCCAGATTTAGTATTTCTGATGGGTACATGGATGACACTGACAAAAGGAGAAAGTTATGTCCACTTACACCATAGCAACACAAGTGTTCAGAACACTTCAGTCACAGCAAGTAGGCAAACATTCCCATCCTTTAAGTTCAAACTCCTTCACAATTTAGCATCTGCAGGCAGCCCATGTATGAAGTGGAGTATCCCATGCAACATGCATGATCAGTACCTGGTATTGACTGCACACATATGACCAGGCCACATGATTGTCCATAACATGGACTCTCTACAAAAACGTTTCTAACGCCATCATTGTTGTCCATGCTGCAATGTAAGCTGTGTATGAAGGAAGTTAGAATACACACTATCTACCATGTGACACTACTGTATGCCTGCCTATGCACATGAAAACATTTCCATATATCCAGACATGAGTGACGAAACCTTAGCTACTTCACATTTCATGTACACCATCATGCACTCCACCTTTCACACATTGGTTTACCATTGGGCTCACCTGCTCCTCTAGTGCACCATATAGCTGTTCATACAGAGGTAGTACATCCTCCATAAGCTTGCCCAGCTTTGATGGGGTGAAGGCTGGGGCTCTATCAACTGCAGGACATGGCATGATAGCTCCCAGAGGCAGTACAGAGTAGCACAGGTAGTGGAGGTCTTGCTGTGAGCAGTGTCAGGAGTCAAGTGAGCAATACTGCAGAAGATGGCGGTCAATGCCCCCACTTACAGGGCCGTCACCGCTGGCAGACATCGCCACTGGCCCAGGTCTGCCAAAGGCAGCAATGTGTTCCATTGGCAATGTCCACCGCAATTGTTACTGCCATTACGACATCCACAGGCCGAGTTGGGTCACTTCCTCATGTCCAGTACAGTAGGTCAGGCAGCTGCATTTTGATGCAATTATATTTATGGAAAAGTATTGGAATCTGTGTCATTAATGAATCCCTATATAGTGCAAAACATCAGTAAGTCCTGCCTACATGTTTAGTAGTCTTATTGTGCATGTGAGTAGTAAAAGCTGTGTAACTGAGGGATTGGTGGTAATGGAGATGTACACCTATTCTCAACATCCCATGTGTGTCAGTAATGTATCATAGGTGCAAAAAATATGTTTCACATTTAAACTAAGTTGGACGACCTTCACATATGCATGTATAGTACATTAGAGGATTCAGGGAATGTGAACCAAGAAGAATGTCATAGGATGCATAGAGAGACGCTATACTTTAGATGTCATATGTTGTATCTGATATTCTTAACAGATATGCCTGACTTGTATATGAACATACTCATTATGTGTACATTGTAAATGTCACCAACAATCTATTTGTTTTTCCACATAGTTACCCTGGCTTGAGGAGAGGAAGTCAACCCCCAGTGTACCACCCCACTAGTAGACCTGCACACCATGGAGGACAGACATATATCACAGATCTATCGCCTGAACAGGCAGACAATCATGGATCATAGTGATCAGTTTGAGCCAAATCTGATGCCTGCCATTCGCAATCCCAATATCATACCTCCAATCATTCAAGTCATGTCAGTGCTACACTTCCGGGTCACTGGGTCCTTTCAGAATACAGTGAACCTAACTGCAGGGATATCTCAGCCCATGTTCAGTTTTGAAGGATGTACTGTGTGCATTGTTGAAACACCTGTACAGCTACATCAGGTTTCACCAACATGCAGATTTGGCCTATGTGAAGGTTGGGTTTTATGCTATGGGACACATTCCACATGTGGTTGAAGCCATAGATGTCACCCTTGTTGCCTTGGTTCCACCAGTGCCAATGAACAGGTGTAAAGGAAAAGGAATAACTACCACCCCATCAACATCTAAGTGGTGTGTTTGGCAGACCAGTACATTTCACAAGTCTGAGCGAAGTATCCAGCATCAGTCCATGATTCCTTCATTATGCGCCACAGCAAGATCCCCCTGCTGATGACATAACTCTACACATAGAGGGCCTGGCTGGTTGGTAAGTCACATTTGACAAGTGTGTTTGCAAAGTTTATCTCTTGCTATCACAAATTGCATGTCCTAGATATATGTTTGTGTTGTTATACCTATCCCTTATGGAGGACCCAGGCTATCTAAACCTTACTTGGTTGTTGGCACCTGTGAGGTACCCAAACATGCGAGGGGATATCTGCTACAATGAAGCCCACAGAAGGACAAGGCATGTCGTTGAGTGGACTTTTAGGCTCCTGAAGGTAAGATTTCTCCATTTGGACATGTCTAGAGGAACCCTCCTCTACTCACCCAACAAGGTATGTCAAATAATTGTTGCCTGCTGCATGCTCCACAACCTTGCTCTGAGACATCAGATACCATTCATACCAGATGAAGGGGAGGCAGCAGTGCCTGTGGGTGAACATGCAGATGAGCCAGAGAAGATGAAGCTGGAGACTTCAGGGCAGATCTCATTAATCAGTACTTCAACTGACTCAATGTATGTAATGTCTTCTTAATGTTGAGAGTTCATTTTGTAACCTGGAATTGATGGCTGGCATGTCACCTCCTATTTATCATCATCAGCTTTGTCCTATCCCTTATGTCTGTTGATCACAGATTTGCAGAGTTTATGTTTGGCTCTTCATCATTGGCAAGTCACAGACAGTGTCAGAGGCAGACGGGAATTGCAGACAGACATGAGAAGTGGACATGAATGAAACCAGGTTCTGATTGGCATGAGTATGTGGAGTGTAACTAATATGGCCAGACTGTCAGGACACTGGGGTGGAAGTGTGTTTTCCCACCAAGAAAACCTGTTTGGTACTGGAGGTGGTCAAATGGTGTCGTGTGTGTGTCCATATGTGTCTGAGACATGTGAAAATGTTGAAGCAGAACCCCTATCATTATAATTGTTTCTGTTGTATGTGACCTACCTGTGACATAGCTGTCTGTGTGTTCCTACTTTGCAGACCAATGTGCATGTATCTGTGGACTGACATAGGTGAGCAGCAAGCCTACAAGTACGTGACCAATGCAAGTGAAATGTCCATGGACTGAGGACATCAGTACTGATCTCTGTATCACGAGGTATGATTATTAGGAAGCTAAGGTAAGGGTATGTTATAAAGCTTAACATGGTGTTACAAAGGACCAATCTGTACGTCTCCTGGCTTGCAGGAAGACTGAGATGTCCCTTACCTCTATATCCTTTGGGTTAGTAGTGTATGACAGCTAAGCTGACAATCAGAAGTCACTAGAAGTACTAACCTATCTGCTGTTTGCAAATCTAGAAATAAATGTGTGGAAATGTGGAATATAGCTGTTTTGGCTTATGTCTATGTTACAGTCCCAATGTAATGAGTCTCCTGGAGATAGAGTACACGTGTGATGTCCATAACAAAGGTTGTATAATACAGAAGGACATATTGATACTAAAGTTGGCATACATGACAGTCATACATGGTTTATAAATGACACTTACAAAGGACCTGGGCTAAAGTATTATTTATTGAGGTGTGCAAAACAATATGTGTAAATAGTAACCAAAAAAATACAAAGTAAACAGTGAAGGGTTCCATCATGGTGGCTGAAATCATCAGGGTAGCTATTACACCATTAGTCCAGTTCCCTTGCACCATAGGAAAATGGAGTTAGGTTTCAGAACAGTCAACAGGGTGCATCTGTTGCTCACAAGGGGAATCAGCCAGGAGAGGTTTACTTCCTGGCAGTGGGTTTGGTCTTAGCATCTGCTCCTCCTGGATATCTGGGTGGATATCCACGTTTGTGGGGGCGTTCCTCTTCTAAAGAGGGTGGGGTGTCTGAGGCATATCCTTCCCTTGGCAGGGCCTCCTTTTTTATTGCAGGTGAAAAAATACAGCATAAAAAGAGTGAAATGGTACATAATCAAGTATATAAAAATTAAAAAAAACAAAGACAACTTGTCAGATTTAAAATCATACAAATGTCACAACAAAACATACAAAATCCACCCCTATACTGAGACTAGCTCACCAGCCCTTCCCCAAATACCCTGAAATTTACATAGAGCTCCAGTGCATTTTGGCATATAGTTGTTGTTTCAAGGGTACTCAAAGACTGAGCAATAAACAGAAGTTGCTTTGAGCGAGTTGATAGACCTGATTGTCTAGAAATACCAAACAATGCTCCAGCAGGATCTGGACTAAGAACAACTGAGACTGTGGAGTTTTTCCACTGGAATATTTTGTCCCAGAATCCTGTCAAATGTGAGCAGGTAAAGCTTAAGTGGATTGATTCACCTTGATTCACCTTACAGCGCGGACGGGAGCCAGACGTAGCAGGAAAAACTTCCTTTAAACGAGCTGGGGTATAATAGAGCATCAATTTGGAGTAGAATGCAATAAAAAAAAATTAGCCCCGCTGATTGCTTTATGTGCTGAGAAATTATGGTTTCTCCATAGTTGTAAGTCAACCTTACATCCTGTTGAGCTTTTGTCCTTCATCAAGAACCAAGAGATGGTTCCAGATGAGAACCTAAAGCTGAGGTTCCAATACCACCCACCTATGCCTTCCCAATGCCCATAGATGGCCTGTAACAATGTCATGCTGAATGCATCAATTTGTTTCTTCACAGCTAGGATAAAATGATAGATTTGGGTATAGGAGAACCTGGGACCCTCCGGGATAGGAGTCCCATTGGATTGACATTGAGCCCATGTCTTGATTTGGTTGCCTATAAAAAAATCAGAAAATTTGACAAAGCCCACCTGTTCCCATTTTTTAACATAGAGCTGGTTTGCGTCATGACCTAACATCCAGGAATCACAAAGCATGAATGCTGGATGGAAGCTAGGAATTTGATATTTCTGTAATATTAGCACAGACCTAGGGCAGACTACCAACGGCAGCTTATATACGGTGCGCTTGGGCAGTCATGGTATTTTGAGAAATAGGGGAAGCTGACTGCTACTTTCTGTTATCATACGCTTGAAATAAAAATTGATTGATGAGGCAGCTCTTGCAGTCCAATCCATGAAGGTATCCCCGTAATATTTCCTAAAATTGGTTAAGCTAACCCCCCCCATCCTTGACAGTTAGAGCAAGCTTGTTGTGTTGTAGCCTAAGTTTTTTATTGGCCGAATCAGCAAATCTATGTCTTGAAAAAAAACTTTGGGGATTTTAAGGATCAGGCTGGAAAAATAAACAAGAAAAGAGGGAGGATCATCATCTTGACTACAGCCACCTGCCCAATAATCGTCAAATAAGAGGTTTGCCATTTTTGGAGTAGACCTTGACCTTTCCTCAAGACGGATCCATAGTTGAGCTGAAAAAGATCGGAAAGGTTGTGTTTTACACAAATCCCTAAATACCTAATAGGGCTGGACAGCTAGGACTGAACCCTTCTCTCAGCTATTGAACAGAAAAGCTTTGGATTTATAATGGTTAATCCTATATCCACAAGGGTCAGAAAAAATATTGATCTCAGCGAAAGCCCTAGAAATATTCACAGGGTCAGCACACAGATAAAGAATAATATCTTCGGTGAAAAGTTTTATTTTAAGTGCTTGGGGTAGAGGAGGATGTATGAAATTCTTTTGATGAAGAGAGGCTGTGAGAGGTTCAATAAAGAGTGCACTGGAGAAAGGGGGCACAATTGATATGTACCCTGTGAGACTTGAACAGTCCCTATTATCTGAGCATTAATTAGGATCCTAGCTTGTGCCTTAAGATACAAGTTACGTAAAACCTGGATATATTGCTTGGGAGACTTGAACCTATCTAAAATTGAAAACAGAGCCTCCCATTGGGCTAAATCGAATGCTTTCTCGGCATCGAGCATTAAGATAGCAACAGGGTATTTGTTATGAGAAAAATAATCAATTGCCTCGGCTAAGAAGTTGGTGTTAGTCGATAAAAGCCTGCCTGGAAGAAAACCACATTGGTCCTTGTGAATCAGCACTTGGGATACCTGTGCCGTTCTATCTGCCAGAAATTTTGTAAAAAACTTGTAGTCAGAATTTAATAAGCTGATCGGGCAGTAAGAGCCAGGTTTCTCAGATGACTTCTCCTTTTTTTAAAAGCTGACGACAGTAGCCCTAGTGAAAGAGAGTGGTACCTCAGCCGGGAAACGTCCTCTATGCCGACTCTGTAACAACGAAGTCCTGGTTAACGAAAGCGGAACAACGCTTTCCTTAACCACGACTTCATTGTTTTGTGCCTTAACCACGCATGTCCTGAACAACGAACATGCGTGGTTAAGGCACAAACAAGGTAGTCGGCTGAGGAGGACGGCGCGGATGACGAGGCGACGACTCAGGTAAGTGGGGGGGCGGGTGTTTTAGGTTTTGGGGCGGGGTGGGGGTCCGGGGGGGTTTTAGATTTTGGGGCGGGGTGGGGGGTTGGGGGGTTTTAGGTTTTGGGGCGGGGTCGGGGTCAGGGGGTTTTAGGTTTTGGGGTGGGGGTGGGGGGTCGGGAGGTTTTAGGTTTTGAGGCGGGGTGGGGGTCGGGGGTTTTTAGGTTTTGGGGCGGGGGTGGGGGGTCGGAGGGTTTTAGGTTTTTGGGTGGGGGCGGGGTTTTAGGTTTTGGGGTGGGGTGGGGGTCGGGGTTTTAGGTTTTGGGGCGGGGTGGGGGTTCGGGGGGTTTTAGGATTTGGGGTGGGGTGGGGGGTCAGGGGGTTTTAGGTTTTGAGGTGGGGTGGAGGGTCGGGGGTTTAGGTTTTGGGTCGGGGTGGGGGGTCGGAGGGTTTTAGGTTTTGGGGGCAGGTGGGGGCTCAGGGGTTTTAGGTTTTGGGGAGGGGTGGGGGGTCGGGGGGTTTTAGGTTTTTGGGGCGGGGTGGGGGTTCGGGGGTTTTTAGGTTTTGGGTTGGGGTGGGGGGGTCGGGATGACGCATGCATGATCAATGGATGCCTATTACTAATGCCTATACCAGGAATGCCTTTACAATGAAATATCGTTGTTAAGGCATTCGTGGTAAAGGCATTAGTGGTAACAACAAGCTCGTTGTTCCGACCTCGTTGTTCAGGCACTCGTTGTTCCGGCAGGCAACGTTCCGACATACAACCACCTCAGCCCCTTTAAGTATTTTATTAAAAAGACTAACCAAAAATTTGTCTACTTGCCCCAGCAGAGCATTTCAGACTCCTGCCGGTAGGCCGGCCTCTCCAGGAGCTTTTCCGTTAGTTGAAGCAGGGACTGCTTCTGTTACTTCCGAAAGTGAGATAGGGGCTGATAATATTGTCTGTGATTCCTTGCCTAACCCTGGTAGCTCGAGTACATTTAAATAAAGACCAATCTGAGATGGGTTAACTTGCGATGTAGCAGTACAGAGGTTAGTATAATGGGAGAGGAAAACCTTCTCAATATCTTTGGGCTGGTTGACCACTAAACCACGATCCTCATCGAATATGGATTTGACAAAGTTGTTATTACATTTTCTTTCCACTTACTAGGCCAAAAATCTACCCACGTGTTCATTTTCTTTGTACTGTCACTGAAAGCTTGTGTGTCGATTGTGAAGGTCACGGGACATATAATGATCTCTCAGGCTGATCTGAGCCTTTTTAAGTTTAAGCATCATCTCATGATCCTGTGTTGTCTGATAACTCTTTAATGCTTGCTCCGGTTCCTGTTGAAGTTTAACAGGTTTGTCTTTAACTACATTTACCACATGTGACTTGAAAAATAAAGCTTTGCCTCTCATATAAACTTTGCAGGCTTCCCAGATGTTGAAAAGGGAGGCTGAGCCTTTAGTAATGCTCAGAAATTCAGTAACCGCTGCTTTGAGATTTATAACCTAGCCCTCATTTGTTAATAGGGATCTATCCAAACTCCATCGTGGACAGCTTGCTTGTTCCTTTGTCACACCAATGCTAACCTGGGGACGGATGGTCCGAAAAAGGATTGGCAAAAATAACCGAACCCCACCTTGCCAAAGAAAAAGAAACTAGAATAAAATCGATCCTAGAGGCTGTATTATATTTTTGGGAAAAGCAAGTGAATTGCCTCCCTTGGGGATGGTCAGCCCTTCATGTGTCTACCAACACCAAATCAGAAACAATCTCTGTCAGCAAATGAGATGCTCTAGGTTTATTTTGGTTTTTGTTCTTTCGTGAACTATTGATCTGAGTAAATGAAAATCCCATCCTATAATGAAAAAGCCAGGAAATCTGGTTAATCGATCAAATAAAGCCTGTAGAGAGCGTGTTTCATCTTCGACGGGGCTGTAGAAGCTCACAAAATGAATACAATTGTTTGAGATTAATGTACTGATTATTATCCATCTTGCCTGTGGATCCATATAGAATGGCTACCCCCTGAACTGCTATGTACTTCTTGAAGTACCCCCTGAACTGCAGCATTTGCAGAAGCAAAGAAGGACTGAGCTATAAAATTAGGGAGTTTAGGCGATTTTCACTGGAGTTTTAGATGATTCTGCTGAAGAAGGAATATCTGGGATTGTGAAGCCTTTAGCCAGTTGAGAATAGCTTGACGCTTGACGTTATTATTAGCCCCATTCAAGTTGCAAGCTACACTCTTTAAACTATTTCCTGCCATCTCCTTCCTGACAAGAAAAAATAGAAGAGGAAACCTCAACCTCAGCCTTATTGAGCCATTTGCACACAGTGAAGTTAATTTTCACCAAGTACAATGTAAGACTTTACGATTATCACCTGATTTTACCCTGTGCGCTGAACCCCACCCCAGAAGGTGCCCTCCTATATCATCCCACAAGGGACAAACCCATCATGGCCCCACCTCCCTGTGCCACCCAGCCCTTCCCTGTGCACCCTTTCACCCCTACTTTCCCCCAACCCTATTCCTAGGGTGCAATGTTGTGGCACTCCTTTGACCTAGGCCTCCCATGGCTACAGCAGATGATGGACACCACATATATAAGCCCTAACAAGGAAAAAACATGAGGAAAATACATCAGATCAGTCTAACTTCACATACTGAACTCATTATGAAGTTCTTTCAAATTAGTCTTCTAGAGCAGGCCAAAAAAAGTCCTTTGCGTGTCGTAAAAAATATGGACCTGCCTCTTGTGTAAAACCTTGAGTTTTGACAATTGAACAATGCCTGCTGGGACCCCAAAATTCTTAAAGTCATTGATGAGAGTGACAAATTCTCTGTGCCGATAAGCTGATGCAATAGACAAATCGAAGAATACCTGAAAGATAAAGTGGCATCAGTTTTGAATATTTTAGATTTTATAGCTTTAGCTAAACCTATGCGCCCGCATGATGGAAAAGGCAGGGTTAGAAGCACTGGATGCAGCCCTAGTCAGAAGAATATGCTTAGAGATTAGATCTGATTTTAGTTACTGAGGACGTTGCTTCAAGTTCTTTGGGAGTTTAAAATGAAGTTCCTCTAGTTTGGCTTGGAGCTGGGTTGTTTTTGTCTGCTGATGATACTGAAAATCCTCCAGTCGGAGGCTCTCTGCTCTACTTAAGAGATCCTCCCTGAGAGCTGGTTGAGATGGACATTCATCTAGCCCAGCTGCTCATTAGTCTTTTTATATCCCTCCTCTTGTGAAAGTTTCACGCACGTAGTTTCTCCAGAATCTGCTGCATGGCCTCGACAGATGGCTGATCAGGTAGATTGCCTAAAGAAAAGACAGGGTCCATAGAACCTGGGGTAGTATATAGTGGCCGAATACAGTCAACTCTGATATTAAATGCTGGATCCTAGTTCAGGTTGATCGGACTTGCCTTGATCGATTGCAGCCTTATTAACCTTTGCTTTGTTTCTATCTTGCTCTTTTTCACCTCTCTTCGCATTACTTCACGAAAACAAGCGATATGGAGGTTTTACTTTGCAGTGGTCTGCCGCAGCAGAAGGCATGTCCTTGGGTAGAAGTGTATTGGGACTTGGAGAGGAGGGTCTCTGTGTATAGGAAAGTATGGAGTTACTCATTTCACCACTAAGAACTAGTGATACAAATTCTGAGAGCAGGCGCGGCGGAGATGCTGAAACTAGTTGTCATCCCACAGTAGAATTAGACAGAGAAGCTGACTGCGGAATTGTTAAAGAGTCTGTGGCCTCCTGGGCTCTCTCTGGGTCTCCTGAAGTGCACTCAAGAGGGACTTGACTAACAGAGATGGATATTTGTCTTTCCTTCGCAGGAGTCAGATTCTTGGGTTTGAGAGGTTTCGGGCCTTGCCAGCTACACGTGATTTAACAGTAGCATCTTGCATAATGCGCCTCATAGTTAGTAGACATTCCACACAGTGGAGCCCAAGAAGTTGCCAAGGAGTTAGGACGGGGGACGCTAGAGGGGGTCTAGAGTTTCAGCAAGCCGCATCTGTGCTGAACTGACCACTTCCGCTGTCGCTCCTGATCCACCCTCTACCTTTGGAGTGCCTAATTCTGCCCCCTACAGGTTGCTTCACTCCCTACGTGGTCCCTGGTTGTAGTGAGAAAAATAAGAGTCCTGCTTAAACTCACAGTAAGCTCTAAAATGTGGCAACAACGAGTTATATTTATGAATGAGGCTGCCGCAGACCGTAGCTCCTATGCTCCAATGTAGAGCAGTCTTTCTTTAACTCCTCTCTCTTCTCCTCTCTGTTGATGTGCTGCGGCAGGTCGCTTCTTCCGTAGTCCTCCATTATGACGTTTCAACAGCCGCGCATCAACCCAGGATCCCGAATCGGGCAGCAAAACGTCTGACACGTGCTTCGTGTATCAACGTATCCTGAAGTAGCGGCGTTTAAGGCATACCAGCATTCCGGCGATTTTCCGTGTTATGGCTTGGAGACAGTGTCCATCATCCTGTTGTCCCGGAAGGGCTTCTGTCAGTCACGGAGCATGACGGGAGCTCCACGTGCCCAACTGCTCCCATTCACAAGCCCTCCATTCCACTAGCAGCTGCAGATGTTGAAGGGCCTAAAGAATCATTACTAGTGGAAGAGGCCTGATGTCGTCTGGCAGACCTACTCAGGGTAGAATTAATTTCCCTCAGCACCCCAGCAATGGAAGCCAGGATGGCATTTTGTGCCTGCCACTGCTGCACAACTTTCTGGTGGTTGTCCCTCTGAGGCTGTTGGATTTCCCCTATCATGGTGACTACCTGGCTCATCATCCCTTGTGAATTTTGATAGTCTCACAAGACTTGGGAGATGGTTTCCTGGTCAGTATTGTCCCTTGAAGCCCCCATCCTCTGGCCCACACAATCCATCCTACACACACTACCCCTACAAGCCTGCACCCCTGGCACAGTGTGCCTACTCCCAGTGGTGGGAGGACCATCATTGTCAGGGGTGACAAGGTGAAACTAAGGTACCTATACTGGGGGGCACACAATGGATGAAACAGTCCTTGGGCAACCTTAGGCAACCATTCACAGGTTCAGGGGTGAATGGTTGCCTATGATGTTGATGTATCAGGGCTGGGAGCAGTCGATGTGGGCGGGGTAAGGCAGACAGTTGTTGATGGACCAGATGTCCCTGATTGGTGTTGTCCTCACTGGGGCTTCATCCAGAGGGGTAGTGGCAGTCTCAGGTATCCTCTCCATGGTGGCAATGGCAAGGTTACCTGTGGGCAAGTGGAGCACACAGCTGCTGTAAGTGATAGAAGTGATGTTTCATTTAGAGTATTAGTGATGTTGTGTGAGATGCACACAGTGCCTTAACATGATCCCCAGAAATGACAATAACTGCTGCAAAATCTTACTTAGAACAACATGAGACTCTTTAATTTCAATAACATACACCATACTTAAAGATATTAAACTATGTTGGTAGTCATTAGACTGCTGATACCATCTTATGTTGTCTGACAATTGACATGGGTGTTCACCTTTGTTGCCCAGTGAAGTGTCTGGCATGATACATGGCACAAAAAAGCTAGACAATGCACAATACCTTCGGAGTAGGGACACAGTATGGGAGTGAGCAATAGACATTGACCTCTATCTGGATGTACTGCACGTGCATCCACTTTGGCATCTAGATTTCCACCCCAGGTGAATGAATTTCAATCTTAGGGATCTTTTTCAAAGGGCAGTTTGAAGGGGCACGCAGCTGCAGCTGTTTTTTTTCTTTATAATGATAGTGGGAATGGGCCTTTGCTTTTCTGTCATTGCCATAAACTGTTTCAAATTTGGACATTCATGAGGGGTTAGATTGGTATTTAGTTCCACATGCAAGACATATAAGGTTTGGTGCACTTTTCAGGTTTTCATAATGGTGGGATATTGCCTTCTGGGAGTTGTAGTGCTATCGGTTCCCAATACTTCACATGCCATTCCCAAGGGATGTGGTGCCATATAAGTTTAGTGAACATGTGACATATCAGAGAGGGGTAATAGGACATTTGGACAGAGGGGTGGTTGGTGGTTTGTTAATTGAGGTGGGGTAAGGTGGTGAGGGAGCATGCAGGACAAAATAATGGGATAACATGAATGGTGTGTGGACTTACCTGAGTCCACTCCCCCAGCTATTCCTGTCAGGCCCTCAGGATACCGTATGTCCAAGACCTTCTCCTCCCAAGACGTGAAAGTAGGGGGAGGACGTGGGGGTCCACCGTCAGTCTTCAGTACCACCAGCTGGTGCTTGGATGCCATGGAAAGCACCTTCCCCCGGAGTTTGTTCCACCGCTTCCTGATGTGCATGGATAGGTGCCCACAGCATTGATTTAGTCGACTATTCTTTGCCACAACTCTATTTTCCTGGCTATTGAGGTTTGATGGACCTGTGCTCTGAACAGGTGTGGCTCTACGCTGACAATTTTGTCCACCATGACCCTCAACTCATTATCAGTGACACATGAGTGTTTTTGTGGGGACTTAGTAGTGGTGGGAAAAACTGTGAGGAAGTGTTAACAGAAAAAGGCTGAACAAAACATAAGTGATGATGCGTTTAAAAGTAAATTGTGTTTGTACAGGTATGTGATATTTGTGTGGTGACATGTGTATAGGTACCAGAAGTTGTTTTAGGAAATCTGCATTGGTTATTGCTCCTCTGTGGCTGTGTGTGGAGAGCAGAACATTGTGGGTTGTGTAGTGGTGTGTTGTATAGTTAAGTGTGTAGGTATGTCAAGTGTGTGGATTTGTGTCAGGTGTGGGATTTTCAAACTATCCAATGTGGTGTTGTATTCAGTGTGATGTGAGTTGAGACCGCTGCGGTTCGCACCATGGAAGAACCCCTGTCATGATTTTTAGATTGTAATCTGAAGGGAGGATTTTATGTCTGGCTTACGGAGCTGGTGCTGGAACCACCTCTTTTCCATCCTCCATTGTCGTGGCGGTTTTGAAAATGTGGCTGTTTTTTGGCAGAGTTCATAGTGTAACGTTTAATACAGCGGTCGGATTACCGGCCCACATGGCAGTCTTTTGGAAGCTGCCACTGCGGAAACCTTCCCAAAAGACCACCAAACTCGTAATGACCCCCTGAGTCTGAAATGCATCAAACATCCTGCACATCAGCAACCCAGATGTAAGAAATTATGCAATGGTCATTGGCAAGCTCAAATACACCCTGGAGATGCTAATCCTTCAGCTAGCAGCAGCGAGAAGACCAGCACAGGTGAAGGGAGCATTTTCATACTGCCAGAGGACTACCCTCATTGAACTCAGGGATGAGGAGGCCATCACCTACAACAGGCTCAGGGGGGAGTCCATCATGCAGCTTCTGAACCAGATTGCACCAAGGTTCAGCCAACATCACAGAGGCACACCAACATCCTTCCACAGGTCAGGTTGATGGTAGTCCTCCACATGCTGGCATCTGGGTCATTCCAGACCTCCACAGCCAGAGTGGCAGGAATCTCATACCCATCTTTTTTGGCCTTCCTACCCCCATCCTGGATGCCATCATCAGCTTGACACCCCAGTATCTCAGGCTCTCCAAGACATATCAGCAACAACTGGACACAAAGCAAGACTTTTATGACATAGCTGGCTCCCCACATGTCTTGGGGGCAATGGATTGAACACATGGTGCAACTGGTGCCTCCTACTGCAACATCCCACCGGTACCACCATAGGAAGCACACCTACTCAATAAACATACAGGTAATCTGTGGATATTCATCAATGTGCTGGCTAAGTACCCTTGGAGTGATCATGATGCCTACATCTTCAGGCACTTCATCATCAATGAACGCTTCCAGATTGGGAGATATGGGAATGGCCTTCTGGTTGATAAGTACAACTGAAGTACACAACATACCTAAGAACAAAAAATAATGTATGACAAAATAGCCATCTCTGTGTTTCGTGCTTGAGACAGTGCATATGCTGGAGGGGTGTGCCTCATACTGGAGCCATACATCATGACACATGTGCAAATGAAAACCCACAAGTCACATATATTAAAATGCAATAAGCCACTATGGGGCATATTTACAAGCCCCATGTGTTGCCAGTGCTTGACTTTGTGTGCCACACAGCTGGTGAATAGTGCAGACTCATATCTACAAGGCCACACAAAGACCCTTTATGTGGCTTTTCATGGCCTTGTAGATATGATGTAAGCCAATGCTGTACAAGTTGCTGCATTGTCTCACACTGCAACAGGGAGTTGTAACATGGGCTTTGCGGTGGGTGGGTGTTTTCACACAACACCCATGGGTTTTGATGCATTTCCAGATATACAAGAATCTGTAAATCTGGGAATTCCTCAAAACTGTACGCCTCCCAGGGCAGGTGCAACAAGGAGAAATATCTTTATTTCTTCTCATTGTTTCCTCTTTCTATGTGTGGTACATTGTGCAGCACACATAGAAAGAGGAAAATGCCTCTCTTGATTGTTTTTGTGCAGGACGGTGTCCCTTCCTGCGCAAAACAATTCTGCCAACAACTCAGACACCAATGCAACCTGCCCTACACCAATTCCTAGTAATTGTGTAATTGTGCCATATCAATAGTGGGAAGAACCAGAGCAATGTAACACTAGGAAAAAATTATATTTTGCATTACTGTGCACAAGGAAGTGCTTCCATGCCTGTTGTCTGTATGTTCACATCTATCTCCCAGGGTTCACGAGGAATGTTATATATCCCACACCAGGTAAACTCTGAAATCTATCCAATCAATTGCCCTCCCCGGTTCATGTGTCCCACGGGGCATTTACTTAAGTCAGCCAACATACTATAGTGTGGTGTAGTCTCTGTCACACTGACATAGACAGTCAGGCCTCCAAGGATTCATGTGGTGTATGAAGGTGGCCGGCATGCTCAAAGTAAATCTCACGTGAAATACAGCCACTCAATCCCTATGTTGCAATTGTGCCTGTCTTGGTGCTAAGCAGCCTATTGTGTGCCAGTGTATCTTGAAAACTCAGGACTGTGCTGTATGGAGTCAAATTTGTCCTACACTGTCCTTATTCAATGAGGCAGTGCAGTGCTGATAATTTACTTGTTGCACTGTACAGTGTCACATTTCTAAAAATGAGGCCCTTATCTCCTGTCCACATCGCTGTCCCAATGCACTGTAATGTGTATACGATGTTCCAAATTGAAATGCACTCTACCAATGGCAGTAGCTCTTGAACGTCTGTGACTAGTAATGCCACATTTTAATCTCTGTGAATGAATGGGACCACATAGAAAGGCCCAATCTCCTCCTCCTCTTTGGTTGATGGCCATCCTGAGTATGAAGTGCAAGAAATTAGTGATTCTCGCATTTTCCTGAAACTTCTCCAGTTCTTGATTCACTGGAAGGACTATCCCGTTAGAGACTGTTCTTGAGAGAATGCATCCTCACTCCATGCACCCTGCTTGATCCGCAGTTTTTTTCATTGCTTTCCAGACAAGCCCGGAACTTTGGGGGGGGAGGGCCCACTCGCGGGCCTTGGTTGGATTGACGGTCCGCATTTCGAGCGGCCGGTCCTGTTGCTGGCCGTTCTTTGGGTCGCAACCTGTTTTCTCAGCCATGGCGTGGCCCGTGAGTCCCCTCTTGGGCTCCAGGCCACTCCGCGTCCACTGGCAGCCCCCGTAAATTAATTCTCTTATTTGCTGTCATGAAATATTTTTCTTTTTTTTCTTTTTCCTTTTTCTTTTTGTGGCCATATTGTCTTTTTCCCAGGTGGCTGTGGTTCTTCCGTGCCTGCATTGCACTCCCTTTTCTGACATGGCATTTTCTTTATTCATCTCTATGTGGCTTTCCCAATCCAAGATGGTATCATGAGTTCTTTTTGCATGTCACTTCCTGTTTGGTATTATAAAAGCACCGAAGATCTTTCTTTCCCTGCATTGCAAACAATTCCGTCTTGGTGGCGTCTATTCATTCCTGCTCTCAGTTGTTCTGGATCTCTGACCTGTTTTTTCCAGCAGTCTTTGTTGTTCCTGATTCCAAGTTCTTGTGGTTAAGGTTTTTTCCCATATTTTGGGGTTTTCCTCTGGGACTCTTTCTGGAGGGTACAGCCTGTATTGGTGTTACGTAGTCGGCAGCACCCTAGCTACCGGAAGGGGTTGCCCTTATCTTGGGCCATCTAGAACAAGCAAGAAACCAGGTGGTGCTCCAAGACTTGCATACTACAGAGCTAAGAGACATGCAAACTGTGACAGATTGCTCTAGAACCGTGGAAAAACCTCCTGAAAACATTGTGGAGACCACACAATCCGTGCTTCACACCGTACAACAACAAGCCCAATCAATCAATCAATCAATCACAACATTTGTAGAGCGCACTACGTACCCGTTAGGGTTTCAAGGTGCTGAAAGTGGGGGAGGGGGTGCTACTGGTCGAAGAGCCAGGTCTTAAGAAGTCTCCTGAAGGTGAGAAGGTCCTGGGTCTGTCGCAGGGAGGTCGGGAGGGTGTTCCAGGTCTTGGCGGCAAGGTAGGAGAAGGATCTGCCACCGGAGGTCTTGCGCTGGATGCGGGGAACAATGGCGAGGGCGAGGTTGGCAGAGCGGAGTTGGCGGGTGGGGGCGTAGAAGTTGAGTCTGTTGTTCAGGTAGGCTGGTCCGGCATTGTGGAGTGCCTTTTGAGCGTGGGTGAGGAGCTTGAAGGTGATCCTCTTGTCCACGGGGAGCCAGTGGAGGTCTCTCAGGTGGTGGGAGATGTGGCAGCAGCGGCGTACGTCGAGGACCAGCCGAGCAGAGGCGTTTTGGATGCGTTGGAGGCGTTGGATGTCTTTTGCTGGGATGCCTGTGTAGAGTGCGTTGCCGTAGTCTAGTCTGCTGCTGACGAGGGCCTGGGTCACCGTTCTTCTGGTTTCCGTTGGGATCCATTTGTAGATTCTACGGAGCATGCGGAGGGTGTTCTGGAATTACAACAACTGCATGCCGAAAATACAGCAATATGACAAGCCCTGGTTTCTTGGTCCATCGATACACCTATTGTGTCAGCCTCGACTCCACGCTATTCGGGAGATCCTAATAAATTAAAGGAGTTCCTTGATTCTTCAACTGTATTCTTTGCATTTCGACCTACTCTGTTCACAAAGTGGGATATTTGATCAGCGCCCTGTCTGGCCCAGCTTTATCCTGGGAGACTCCCATGGTAGCCCCTGAAGACCCACTGTTATTTAACTACTCTGCCCTCATTAAGGCCTTTAAACAGTTAAACAGTTAAACAGTTGAACGACCCGGACTGGAGGCAGCAGCTGAAGAAGCTATATGTGATATACAACAAGGCAATCAGGATTTCCTGAATTATATAACCCGTTTGAAGCAGTTAGACGCTGAAACCACTTTTGTGGAACGCACTTTTGTAACTCTTTTTCCATTGAGGATTACGACACAAAATAAAGGATGAATTGGTGCATTCCATTCCAGTAGATCCTTTGAAAAAATTTATGGATCTAGAGCTAAACATAGAGTATCGTTTACGAAAAAGAAAGATGGAGAAACAGACTATCCAGTAGCAATCCCAGTCAGGAGTATCTCGTTCCACAGTACGTCGCTCAGATGTAAGCCGGTCGGAGAACTAAGCATCCACAGAAGAAGAACCCATGCAATTAGACATAGTTTGTGGACCCTTATCTGAAACAGAACAAGAAAACAGACGAAGTAAGGGCCTGTGCCTCCATTATGGCAATGTGGGTCACTTGCTTTGAATGTGTCCTATTCGTCCTTCCAGACTGATGGGAAATGCCAACTCCTGTCCCTCGTGAGGAATGCTTCTGTCTTGGTGGTGTCTTTTTGTTCCTGCTCCCAGTTGTTCTGGATCTCTGTCCTGTTTTTTCCAGCAGTCTTTGCTGTTCCTGATTCTCAGTTCTTTTTGCCTCTTTTCAGGAGTTTCTGTGGTTAAGGTCTTTTCCCCTAGTTTGGGTTTTTTCTCTGGTAGTCCTTTGGCGCTATATAGTCGGCAGCACCGTTGCTACCAGAAGGGGTCGTACCTTATCTTGGCCAATCTAGAACAAGCAAAAAACCAGGTGGTGCTCCAAGACTTGCAGACTACAGCGGTAAGAGACGTGCAAACCACAACACCATATCATCTGCACCAGGTAACAGATGTAAAAAGGACATGTTGTAGGACAGAAAAGTCAATATGAGTTCTACACCAACGCAATAGAGGAGTGTGAGATAAGCTTCTACTCATTTGTACACCTAGGGCCTGATTCCGAGTGAGGCGGGCGGCAGTAGCCGCCCGCCTCGCGGGAACCGCCATATGGCCGCTCCGCGGTCGAAAGACCGCGGAGGCCATTCAGGCTTTCCCGCTGGGCTGGCGGGCGACCGCCAGGAGGCCGCCCGCCAGCCCAGCGGGAAACCCCGCCCCACGAGGAAGCCGGCTCCGAATGGAGCCGGCGGAGTGGGTATGTGCGACGGGTGCAGTTTGCACCCGTCGCGTATTTCAGTGTCTGCATTGCAGACACTGAAATACACAGTGGGGCCCTCTTACGGGGGCCCCTGCGGCACCCCCTACCGCCATCCTGTTCCTGGCAGGTGAACCGCCAGGAACAGGATGGCAGTATGGGCTGTCAGAATCCCCCATGGTGGGGCAGCAAGCTGCGCCGCCATGGGGGATTCCAAGGGCAGCGGAAAATCGGCGGGAGACCGCCGGTTTTCCTTGTCTGACCGCGGCCAAACCGCCGCGGTCAGAATGCCCTGCGGGGCACCGCCAGCCTGTTGGCGGTGCTCCCGCCGACCCTGGCCCCGGTGGTAGTGAACCGCCGGGGTCAGAATCACCCCCTATGTCAGTAAAGACTCATCATTTTCAGACTAGTCATAAAAGTGCCATGAATAATACTTTAGAAAGGCTGTATGTGCTATGCAAAGTCAGTGTAGGCTCCAGACATGGGTAAATGTCTGTACAGGGTCACAAAGTACATCCCGAGTCGAAAAACAACATGTTTTTCAGCAATCCTGACAGTACACTTACCGATATACACTCAGGTATACGCCCACCACACCAGATGCAAACAATATGTTGGTACCCCTGTTCAGGTGGTAAATTGACCAAAGGAAAACCATAGTAAATCAGCAGTGTGCAAGTCACAAACACTTAAACAAAGTAGCCACCTGTGGCATTCAACAATCACCAATATGGACTATAATGCAATCTGGACAAAGCACCACAGTGCACTCTGGATACCAATCAAAACATTACTTTGGCACAGCAATGATGGTAGAATTATTGCAAATAAGCACATAATCCACATCAATTTACAGTACAACCCATGCGTGTGAAGACCAATGTAGTGTGTACAGGTCTGTGGTAGACCGATATAAGTTACAACATTATTGTGTCCTACCTAGAGGGCCCATATTGCATTTCCATGTGTCAGTCCCAGTGCACAATGACATATTGACTGATGAAAAGCAGCAGCTGAAGGTTGACAATAAATCGCACAATTATCCATGAAACCTGTGCAGAATGCACCACATGTCCTAACCAGATATCACTCACTAAAGGAAGTGAACAATTCAAAGGCTCCGTCATTGGCAGGCAATGCAGAAACAACATCAGTGGTTCCTCAGGGATACAGGTATATGTGAGTGTAAAACTAGTTAGTACTGGTACAGCCTATCTTGGGATGAAAAAACTCCCCATTTTGTGAACAACATACTGTAATTTACAGTGGCAATGGACCTACAAAACACCTATCACACTAAGCTACTGGGTAACTGTGATTGTCGGATTGTAGTACTGTTAAAAGATAGTAGGCCATGCACATGTTTCAATAAGACCCAGAGAACAGGAATAGACATGTGGAATTTTAAAGTGTTAATCTAAGCGTAGGTAAAAGTCTCCAGAACTAGTAGAAATGTGTATAAGTCATTCAGTAAACTTAACAGACATGTACTTGAATGTAGGTTGATCAATGGCCATGATCATTGAGTGACTTTTCTTTCTTTCTCTTTTCAACTGATCAAGGATATGGTCTGCGGCCCTGGGTCCTGACCCCATTTTAACATCCCTAGACAGAGGCGGAGTGCACATACAACAATGCACTGGGCAAGACCAGGGGTATTGTGGACTGGACTTTGTGGCACTAAAGTCTCGCTTCCACTGCCTGGACATGTCCAGGGGAGATTGCTATACTCCCTGCTTATGGTCTGCAAAGTCATCCTAGTGTGCTGTATAATGCACAACATATGTGTGGAGACTAATTTCCAATGGGACGTGGGCCATGAGGACAAGGAAGCACAGATGAAAATGAGGATCAAGATGAGGACAGAGGGAAAAATGTAGCTTGATTTGCGGGGACCTCGTGAAGAAGCAAAAATTATCAGAATGTTTTCAATAAAGCCTGAAGTAGCTTGATGGTCACAAATATATTTTTTTTGTTTAGAAAAAGTTTTCATAAATGTAAATAAATAGGCACTACCTATGTGTATGCAACTTAATTTCAAAGTTACTGTAAACATTAAGGGCTTTAGTACGAGTGTGGCGGTCCTCAGACCGCCACACTTGCAGTGGTGGTCTGGACTGACGCTATTGTGGTTGTCCGACCGCCACATTAAAACTCTGGCGGCCAGACCACTAGGGAACCACCAGCACCGCCAAGTGCCAGAAGCCTAGCGGTGGCAGAGATTGTAATTCGCTGCTTTTCAGATTACCACCTTGTTCTCTGCCAGCCTTTTCATGGTGGTAACACTGCCATGAAAAGGCTGGCAGAGAACAGGTGCAGGGTGCCCCTGAACTGCCCATGCACTTGGAATGGGCAGTGCAGGAGTCCCCCTACCCAGCACCATCGTAATGTTCAGTGTTTGCAGGGCTACAGCATTGCTGCTGGCTCACATACAAGCCGGAAACACTGCTGTAGCCTGTTTCCCGCTAGACCTGCAGGTGGAAACTGAGGTTTCTGCCCAGTGACCTAGCGGGAAACTCTTACTAACTCTGGTGGGGTGGTCTCCACGAAGGCAGCGCTGACCCTTTTGGGAGTTTGACGGACAGCCTTTCCCATCCACCAAACTCTTACTTAGGCCCTAAGACACTTACATCTCACCTAATATTCATTAACCTGTCACAAAGGTTTGTAACTAGGCATTGCAGTCACCCCAGGACAACAATATGTTGACCAAAAGTGTCAATCTCATGTGCTTGGTGAAGACATACACCACACAAAGGTAACAATGTGGAACAGTGTGAGTATGTATCCTGCTACAGTGTTCTGACCATCATACATCCTACCACAATCCAAAGGGAGAGTAAATGTTAGCAGTGTGCAATGATTGCGTGTGTGTGTTTTGTACATAATGACATTTTGGCCCTCATTATGAACTCAGTGGGAAAACCCGCAAAGTTCAGCACTGGTGGTCAACAAAAGACCATCGGCCACATTATGTACATTCAGCTTGGCCAGAGCGCGGAAACAGTGTTTCCGCCAGCCGGCCCAACTGAATGCAGGGCCTGTACATTGATGCTGGCTTCACATGTCACTCGTGAGGCAGTGAGATGCGCGACGGAGCTGTGCACGGGGGCCCATGCACTGCCCATGCCAAGTGCATGGGCAGTGCAGAGGCCCCCAGGGGTCCCTGAGGCACCCATTCTGCCAGCCTTTCTCTGGGGGGGTAAACTGCCAGGGAAAGGCTGGGGGAACCAGGAACATTATACGGCGGGCAGCGCTGCTTGCAGTGCTGTCTTGTCGGATATGTAATTCGGCTATCGCTAGGCTATGTGGCGGCGGAAGCCTGGCAGTGGCGGAGTTACACAAGTGGCGGTTCTGCCACAAATATTATATGGTGGTGTGGGCCGCCTTACTGCCACCGCCAGCGTGGCGTCCCAGACCGCCATGTTCAGAATGAGGGCCTTTTACTGCCATACACTCATGGAGGCCAGTATAGTGACCTCATAGTCCTATGCCTGTGAACAGAGGCCCATATGATGTGCATGGGCATACACTGCAACCCAGATAGCCACCATATGTTTCATCAACATTTGCAAGCAGATAGGAAAAATAAATGTGGTATCTCACATAACACATATCAATGTTGAGTCCTTATCTGTGCTGGTGCTGCATTGGCTACCTAGGCATAAAGCTGGCACACTTTACCCACTCAGCAAGGATGCAACTGTCACATGCAGGAATGGATGTGACAATGTTGGTGTGTCTTACTTTGAAACAAACAATGCTGTAAATCCTATTGCTCCATTTATGTGGGCTAATAAAAACAGTACACAAAGAAAATCAAAAATTAAAATAGGTTTGAAGGTATAACTACATGCAATACCACTCCTGCCAAGGTAGCATGCACTGACGCATTCCAGGTTAGAGCAGCAGTAAATGCACATATGACCATCTGGTGTGAATGCTTACCCACAATCTAAGTTCTCATAAGCCCTCTCTGTTTTCAAATAATAGTAATAATAAACATATTCCTACTTGGAAGCTATCACACTTGGTTTGGCTACTCAAGCTGGCCTTGTGATTTTCAAAATATGGGCTACCAATTTAGGTGCACATTTTTCTGCCGGGGTAATGTGCATATGCCACACACATTGTTCCAGGCACCAAGAGCAGACAGCAGATATGTGTGTACCACTACATAATAAGGTGGTTGTTGGGTATTTCCATCTGGTCCACCTGGATGCCACATACACTGTAGACTGCTTGAAGCAGCTAGTGTATATCATTCCCTGAGTGTATATTGCATTTGTAACACATCCTATGTCAGGAATGCAGACAGATAGTATGTTCTTTACGTTTGGACATTATCATGTATTACAATGTGTATTACATTTGGATAGGACTGCAATATATGTGCAATACAAACATCTACGACACAGCTACGTACATTCAGCCAATCACGATACAAACTGTAAGATATATAAATAATGTCAAGGCCTCAACAATTCACAATATGTCTGTGCATTTTAATGTAATATATTGCGTGTCCTAGTGTCCTCACCATTAATGCAGTGAGTCACACATATGTGCAACACATTCCAAGTCTTCAAGCATGTCAGCTAAGAAAATCTGACCAAGACAACTGAGTCCTGGGAGTGTTTAACTGCAATTAAGTGCACCGTAGCACATACAATGGGCTAGTTGGGTTAATTCAATCAAAACAAATACATTAGCCTTTTGTATGATGTATTGCACCCGGCTCATCACTCGGAAGTCACTCATCCACACCAATGCATCAAAAAGAATGCATTGTGCATTGGCATGCGTTGTTCCTAAATCACACACTGCCTAATCCCCCAATGATGTGTCAGAACAAATGATGCATTTGTAGCAAACGTGTTGCATCCACCTAGAAAATGATGCAATGGCTCTACCATGCTACAAACCAGGAAATGTGAAGTTACTTTCACTTTCACTTACAGTCATTTCGTCTGTGCTGGCTGGTGAAGGTATTTGGGCTGTACTTGGTTGATTGCTTGTGTTGTTTGGTCTTGTTGGTGTTTGTGCTGTCCATGTTGTGTTCCAAATGTGTTATTTGAGTAGTGTATCTGTATTTTGTATTGTTTTGTCCTCTGTATTGTTGGGCGTTCTTTTATTTAGGGGGTTGTAGTTTTAGGGGTTAGGTTAAGTTTAGTTGTAGATAAGGGTGTTTAGTTTTGCTAGGGATATGTTGGGGAGGAGCATATCAAAGAATCTATCAGACGACGAGTTTGGGGATCTGCTGTGGCTCTTGGTCCACTATCTACCGAACATGTTCCCATTGGGGGTAGGGTGAGTCAGGGTTACCCTATCCGAGAGAGAAAGGAGTGGTGGGGAAAGGTTCGCTTCCACATGAGCCATGTCTTTGGATCCAATGCACTGTCCGCCAACTGAAGCACAGGCGGGCAGACGTGGTTAGCTGGAAGTAAGATCTTATCGATCTTGGAATGGAAGTTGGTGAACCTGTTGATAAGTACCTATGTTCCATGAGCTTGTAGCTGTGTGTCTTTAGCAAAAATCTGTTAGTGCTTTTTCCACTGGAAGAGTCACCTATGTTTTCGTGGTATTATGCCATGATACAGGCTAACTCTGCTAAAAAAAAAAGAATCATGCCTTAGAGGTATGTTCACAGTGGCCTAGCTCTAGCCTAAAGAGACCATGCAGTGCAGGGGAAGCCCAGAGGTGATTGGGGGGCCCATTTGGCACTGTGCAGGGAGTGTTGTCACCTGGCCTGCTAGGTCATTACTGACTCCAAACTTTGGGGGCCACCCGCCATGTATGTTGCAGGGGAGTACACTAACATGTCATTGTGTCACAGGTTGGACAGGCTGTTTGGTGCACCCCTAACAATTTACCATCTATTTTATTTTTAAAATGGTCACAATTCCTTTATGGGCCTGTATATGGCATGAATGGAAAATCTTCATTTACCATGAACTAATAACATATAAGGAGCTAAGTGAAGGCAAAAATCAAGCATGGTTACTGTCTGATGTTTGTAGCATTGTTCAGAACATGTATTGATTTGAGACAGTCCCAGTAAAATAATACCTTGCAGAGTGTGGTCTGTCAATTTATTCTATTCACACAGTCATCAAAGCCAGGCACCCTTGCACCATGTTGTTAGGAAGGATGGTTTGGTACTTTGTCTGCACTCTGTGCACTTGAGATGTGATTTCTCTGATATCATCCTTAAACACTGGAACATGGCATACATATATTCATAAGTTAGCCATGTCAACTTTGCCATATGCTACATGTCCAACGTGCAGACATTTGTGAAGCAAATGTACTGTGGTTCGTATGTACACAGTGTACATGTTCAAAATTCACAACCAATGCACCATGTTTTTGTCTCGTAGGTGGACCTGCACCATAGACGAATGCTGAGGTGGACACCTTCAGGGACCCCAGTAATACCAGTGAGTGTCTTCTGAATGTTTACTGTGCTCTGTAAGGATTGTTTGTGATCTCTGAGATTGGTTGCATTGAGATGTGTAGGGGTTTCATCATTCACCTGGAAACAATGTTCATTGCATATTACATCACAAAGGTAGTAGGACCAAGTTGTATGTGCAATAGGTAGGGATAAACATCAATGTGCGTGCATTGCCAATGTATGCAGGCACATATGATGGATAGCTCAGAATCTGCTGTGGTAATGTTTGCCAAATCATCATGTTTATGGGACATGTACCATCACCAGCCCGAAGACCAACGGATGGTCATAGGTTCAAATGTCTCTCACCCATACCATGGACAGAAAGTAGCCAAAATGTACACACATTATGTGACAGAAAAATTGCACGAGTTAGGCTGAAATTTTCAAGACACAGTATGTTTGCCCAAGTCCAAATTTAAGCATGACACAGGTGTGTGGGGTGTATAACACATATCCCAGACAACACTACCAATAGCCAATAATATGTGTTTATGGAAAACAATACAAAGTGAACACTTTTAAAAATTAATAGTTCTCCTATTGAGTTTTCACATCAAACTATGCCCGTACAAGCAGAATACATTTCTCATCAATGTCAGAATTGGTACAGTTTGAAGGTTTGAAGGCATGTGCAGGCATTTGTGCGGTTCAAACATTAAACTGGTCTTGGATCCATACATGTACCAGTAACTAGACATCTTGCCAAATTCTGAAAACCAAGAAACTTGTGTGACCATGTGAGCAGGCTAGGCATCACGAAAAAATAATCCTTCCTAGCATAGATGCTGCATATGTATTTGTGATGTGGCAAAGTTAATAGGTATCATTCATTAGAGCAAATCCTGTTGCCAAATGGCATATCCCAGTTTATTGCTGTGAGTGTGTAAGTGCATTGCCCATAGCAATCATTTACTTGGGCTCACCACTTAGCCCACATTTTTCATCATATTTGGCAACTGTCATCCAGTATCATGGGTACCTGAGCATCCCTCAGAGTGCTGCATGTCAGTAACGTGTGAGATGGGATAGCAGATGAGCAATTTCCCAAATTCCATGTTGGTTTTAAGGATGTTGGAAAGAAAGACTATGGGGGTCATTACAACATTGGCGGTAAAAGCCGCTTACCGCCGTGCAGAAGACCGCCAATACACCGCCGCGGCCGCGGAAATCCGCCACAGCTATTATGACCCACATCTTGGAATCCGCCGAAATTCAGACACCTACACAAGTCCGCCGTACCAAAGGTCAGTGATAAACTGGCGAAAACAAAACCTCCACCGTCACGCCAACAGAAAAACGCCCATGCTATCACGACCCACGAATCCACGCGGCGGTCTTTCAACCGCGGTATTCCATTGGCGGTACACACTGCCGTGCTCAAAACACACACACATCTCCAAAACACCGCCACATTGGACAATTCAAAATGCACACACCTGATACACATACACACACCACTCCCACACATCCAATACAATATAAAACACACACCCACATCACCCACAAACCCCTACGACCAAAACTTATTGACAAAGGCCAGAGAGACTGCACAGCATAGACAACCCCACCACACAGAGGCACACAACACCAACACCCACACAACATCCACGCACAAAACACCACACACCACTACACATCACCACACTCATCACCACATACACCAACCCACACATCACCTACACCATCCCATGGCATGGCAAAGACACCCCAGGTTCTCCAAGGAGGAGCTCAGGGTCATGGTGGAGGAAATCGTACGGGTAGAGCCACAGCTATTTGGATCACAGGTGCAGCACACCTACATAGCTAGGAAAATTGAGCTATGGCGAAGAATAGTCGACAGGGTGAACGCAGTGGGACAACACCCAAGAAATCGACAGCAGGAAGAGGTGGAACGACCTACGGGGGAAGGTGCGTTCCGTGGTCTCCAGGCACAACATCGCGGTACAGCGGACTGGCGGTGGACCCCCACCTCCTCCCCCACTACTAACAACATGGGAGGAGCAGGTCTTGACCATCATGCATCCTGAGGGCCTCAGAGGAGTTGGTGGAGGAATGGACTCTGGTAAGTCAAATCTTAACTATCATATCCCCTACCCTACCTGCATGCTATCACAGACCCACACCCTCACCCCCTCCCCTATCACTCCAACTCCTCACTAATGTACTAATAACACAAACCACACATCCCAACACCAAGCCCTGCATGACACAACAAAGCATGGACACCCCTCACTAAAGCATGCCCACTGCACATACCCATAACACCCCCCCAACCATCATCACACAAGCCCCCACACAGGAATGCTAGCACTGGGGTACACGCTCACCCACCCATTGCACACCATGACACACACAGATGCAATAATCATGCTTTTACACCCCTGCAGGACCACTACCCAACGTCACCAGACAGGAGGGTCCAGACATCCCTACCCCACCCACATAAGAGGCCCACAGTGATGACAGCAGCTCTGGCCAACTGGATCCAGATGACCAGCCCAGACCATCGTGGGCCTCGGGACAGTCGGTTCCCCTCGCACAGGCACAGCCCAACACAGACCTTCCACCCTCTGGAAACACCGGCACAGCACCCACCCAGTGGGCCCATACCTCTGTACCCAGGACACGTCAATCAGCTGTGTGTCCACTACTACAGGGAACCCAGGATAACCCACCACCCCAACAACAACAGGGACCTGGGGCCAGTGGTAGTGGGCACACGGTCCAGGCGACGGAAGCCCAGGAACACAGGGGAACTGGGAGGGCTGCTGTGCGACAGGGGGCGGACAGGCCAAGGGAACCCACTCTCCACGAGGCCCTCTCCTCCATCATGGGAGCATACCACAACTCCCAGGAGACGATGGCTACGGTCCTGGCCAAGTTTCAGGAGACCCAGCGGCTGCAGGAGGACCAGTATTTGGGGTTCAGGGAGGAACTCAGAACCATCAGCTCCGCCCTGGGCACCATCATAGGGGTGCTGAAGGACATACAGAACACCATGAGGGACACCGTGGCCCTCCAAGGGGCCCCTGACACTAGCATGGACGATGAACTGCCCACCACCTCCGCCGGCGCTAGTGGACAGGACGCCCCGCCACAGGACCACCACACCAGCACCCCACCCCCTGCCGACAGAGAACCACCCCGCAAGCGGTCCCTGAGATCCAGGAACAGGACAGAGCACGATGGCAAGACCCCCGCCAAGAAATGAGACCACCCTGATTGTCATCCCACTGTCCCACTTTGTAACCCTGTCGATATTGGAACTGCCCCAGCTCCACTTCCTATGCCCATATGGGCAGTGCACCTGTGAGACTAATAGACTGGACCCTGCCATGGACATTCCTCCACCATCACCCCTGACCATTTTACAGCACCCTCCAATATTTAGCACTTCAATAAACACCCTTGAAGCACAAAACAATCTGGAGTCAGTCTGTGATTTTTAAAATGTGTATTAGCTATGACAGTGACAAAATCCGTTCTCAAATGTAATGTCAACATACCTATGTCACACTTCACAAGTCCATGAAGAATGCAAGCAGATGACACACGTTGCTAACCACACCTGTGAAACCGTAATGGAAATGTACAACTCAGTTACCAAATACTGCTTGAAATTGACAGACAGGATAGAGGTAGAAGTGTGAAAGTACTTGTAGTAGGCAAGAAAGTGTTATCACCTGTGTGTCACTGGAAATCTTGCTGGATGACTGAGTCCCTGGTGTCAATGTCTTCTTCCTCTGCTTCCTCCTCATCACTGTCCACAGGCTCCACAGCTGCCACGACACCGTCATCTGGACCATCCTCCTGCAGAAAAGGCACCTGGCGTCGCAAAGCAAGATTGTGAAGCATACAGCAGGCGATGATGATCTGACACATCTTCCTTGGTGAGTAGAATAGGGAACCACCTGTCATATGGAGGCACCTGAACCTGGCCTTCAGGAGACCGAAGGTGCGTTCGATCACCCTCCTAGTCCGCCCATGGGCCTCATTGTAGCGTTCCTCTGCCCTGGTCCTGGGATTCCTCACTGGGGTCAGTAGCCATGACAGGTTGGGGTAACCAGAGTCCCCTAATAGCCACACACGGTGCCTCTGGAGTTGACCCATCACATAAGGGATGCAGGATGTAGGCGTCATGCACTGAGCCAGGGAACACAGCATTTACCTGGGAGATGTACTGGTCTGCCAAACATACCATCTGTACATTCATGGAATGATAACTCTTCCGGTTCCTGTACACCTGTTCACTCCTGTGGGGGGGACCAAAGCCACATGGGTCCCATCAATGGCACCTATGATGTTAGGGATATGTCCAAGGGCATAGAAGTCACATTTAACAGTAGCCAAATCCTCCACCTGAAGGAAAACGAAGTAGCTCCTCTTGTGTTTCAGCAGGGCAGACAACACTCTGGACAACACGTTGGAAAACATAGGCTGGGACATCCCTGATGCCATGGCCACTGTTATTTGAAATGACCCACTTGCTAGGTATTGGAGCACTGATAGCACCTGCACTTGAGGGAGGATCCCTGTGGGATGGCGGATAGCTGACATCAGGTCAGGCTCCAACTGGGTACACAGTTCCTGGATTGTGGCACGGTCAAACCTGTAGGTGATGATTAAATGTCGCTCTTCCATTGTCAACAGGTCCACCAGCGGTCGGTACACCGGAGGATTCCGCCATCTCCTCACATGTCCCAGCTGACGGTGCCTAGGAAGGACAACAGCGACCACAGAGTCAAGCAACTCAGAGGTATGTTCCCACAGCTACACAGAACATGAAACATAATCCAAAAAGTTGTCTGTATGTGTGTTGAATCCAGGCCTAGGTATGTGTGACGCAGTTGAAAATGAAGCCATGTGGGACCCTGAAATGGCGGCTGCCTGACCTCTAAACTGGGACAATGGGATGTGAGGTAACTGCGCTGGCGTTGTACACTGTCGAGGTAGGCGGTCGAAGACCGCTGCGCAATGCTGCATTGGTTAACATTGGACCCTATGGGTCCCAGGAGCCAATGATGAAGTGCGCCGGCGGAGATGATACGCACCGCCGCGGATGTCACCGCCGCGGACATCACCGCCATTTTCTATCTGTTGAATCACTCGATACCTGATCTTCGACAGGAGAGGACCTATACTGCAAGTGCTTCTGTGACGTCGGTCTGGAAGAGACAATGGCTCATGCGTCTGGGGAAAGGGCCCCTGCCTTCACTGCACAGGAGATGGAGAAGCTCGTGGACGGGGTCCTCCCCCAGTACACGCTACTCTACGGTCCTCCAGACCAACAGGTGAGTACACAGGGAGAAAGTTGTATGGGCTATGCCTGGGTGGAGAGGGCTGGTTGTAAGAAGGAAGGGGGCAGAGTTCTGCGAGCATGAAGGACTGTGAATGCATGTGCCACATGGCAAGGATAGGGATGTGGGCCACTAACTTTGACGGTGCAGTTGCTAATGACTTCTCTTCTCCCCCTGTACATGTCATGTAGGTCAGCGCACACCAGAAGAAGGATATTTGGCGTGCCATCGCCAAGGACATCCGGACCCTAGGGGTCCACCAGAGACGGAGCAACCACTGCCGTAAAAGATGGAAGGACATTCGCCGCTGGAGCAAGAAGACAGCGGAGGCTCAGCTGGGGGTGGCCTCCCAACGTGGAAGGGGTGCCCGTCGCACCATGACCCCCCTGATGTTCTGGATCCTGGCAGTGGCCTACCCTGAGTTGGATGGGCGCTTGAGGGCATCACAGCAGACACAAGGGGGTGAGTACAACATCATTCAGCGGACTTTGTGTGCAGTGAAGGTGTCTGGGTGGGGGAGGAGGGCTGTGGGTTTCCCTAGGCCAGGGCGAATTCCGTAGGCTAGGCCCCTCCGTAATGCAGGCCATGTGGCACTCCACCCCACCTCTGTAGAGTGCCAAGTACAGGTATACATGCCCCTGTGTCATCTATGTGTGCTGATGTCCACCATAGCCATGTAGGCCATATCCCAGGAACTGCATCAGTAGAGCCCAACAGCGCGGGGTGGTGCAGGGGGCTGCTGTGTCTGTCGTGTCCGCAAATGGTAGCGTAGCGGTAAGCCATGCGCTCAACCTGTCCCCCCCCTTTTTGTGCTCTCCCTGTTCTTTTGTGCATCAGCATCATCAGGCGGGGGTACAGTGGCACCGGAGCACGAGGGAGCTGCATCCCACATGGCCATGGAGGGCCACACCACGGACTCTGAATACACCAGTGGGAGGGAGGGCGAGGGGAGCTTCACGGCGGGGACAGGATCAGCAACCAGCGACACGGACTTGTCCTCCGATGGGAGCTCCCTTGTGGTGGCGGCAAAATCTGTGCCCCCCACTTCTTCAGGTACAGCCGCCACCCCCCCTACCAGCACCACCCTCCCAGCAGCCCCTCAGCCTTCGCCCCGTGCCCGCTAACCCAGGAGGGTGGGCATCACCTTCGCACCAGGCACCTCAGGCCCTGCCCCTTTCACCTCTGCTGCCCTCAGTGAGGAGGCCATTGACCTCCTCAGGTCACTCACTGTTGGGCAGTCTACCATTGTGAATGCCATCCAGGGTGTAGAAAGGGAGTTGCAACACAGTAATACATTCCTGGAGGACATTCATTCTGGTCAGGCTGCCCTTCATCAAACCCTGCAATCTCTGGCCTCAGCACTGATGGCAGCCAGTGTCCCTGTCTCTAGCCTCCCCCCTCCAACTTCCTCCACCCAGAGCCAATCCCCTGTACCCCAGCCTATCCCAAGCACACCATCAGACCAGCCTTCACACACGTCAACACACAAGGGAAGCTCAGGCAAACATAAGCACCACACATCCCACAGGCACTCACGCAGGCATCACACACATACAGACACAGCAACATCCACTGCCTCCACTGTGTCCCCCTCCTCGTCGTCTCCCTCCACCCTCCCAGTGTCGTCTACACTCTCACCTGCATGCACTACCACTACAGCCACTAGGTCCTGCACCGGCACAATCACCACCACACCCGCTCACCTGCACTCACCACCCCCACTCCCATTTACACGGCCCCTGTGTCCTCTCCCAGTGTGTCTGTGACGCCCCCTCCCAAAGTACACAAACACGGGCACACACCCACCCAACATCCATCCACCTCACGACAGCCTGCAGCGCATGCACCTGCACCCAAATCAACAAAAGTTACACCTCCTACAACCACCTCCTCTTCCTCCACTCCCAGACCCCCTCCAGCTACCCGTCACAGTGTTCGTCAGAAACTTTTCCTGAGCAACCTTGACCTCTTTCCTACCACCCCCCCTCCAATCATAGGGCCCGTACTAGCACCTCAGCCAAAACATCTCCGGTACCAGTGGTGCCTGTTAGAGGTATGTGGAGTGCACCGGGCACCAGGGCAGCCAGTGTGACACGGAGCCACAGCACAGCCAGTCCCCTCCCTGTGAAGCACCAGAAGTTGGACAGTGCCCGACGGGATAGGGGTAAGACTCCAGCCGGCAAAGCCGCTCACAAGGGTCCTGGGTGGACTATCCACTCAGCTGTGACTCCTCCCAAGGTGGGGAAGGGGCAGAAGAAAGCGCCAAAGTCTGGGAAGAGCAGCACGGCGGAGAAGACCGTCATCATCCCCGCTGCCCAGGAGGCCACCACCAGCCCCATCATCACTGGCCAGGAGGCCACCGCCAGAGTCAGTGCCCAGGAGAGGAGTCCCATCGTCACTGGCCAGGAGGTCACCGCCAGAGTCAGTGCCAAGGAGGGCAGCCCCATCGTCACTGGCCAGGAGGCCACCGCCAGAGTCAGTACCCAGGAGGGCAGTCCCATCGTCACTGGCCAGGAGGCCACCGCCAGAGTCAGTGCCCAGGAGGGCAGCCCCAACGTCACTGGCCAGGAGGCCACCGCCAGAGTCAGTGGCCAGGAGGGCCCCGGCAACCACAGCCCAGCTGGGCAATGAGGGACCACCATGAAAAACACTGCTGCACAGGTCAGAGACAGCAAAGTCAAGCACCTCTGAACAGGGCAAAGACCGCCATGGCAAGTACTGCTGATCAGGGCAAGCACTGCTGAACAGGGCACAGACCGCCATGGCAAGCACCGCTGAACAGGGCAAGCACCGCTGAACAGGGCACAGACCGCCATGGCAAACACCGCTGAACAGGTCAGAGACAGCAAAGTCAAGCACCGCTGAACAGGGCAAAGACCGCCATGGCAAGCACCGCTGAACAGGGCAAGCACCACTGAACAGGGCAAAGACCGCCATGGCAAGCACCGCAGAACAGGGCAAGCACCGCTGAACAGGGCAAAGACCGCCATGGAAAGCACCGCTGCACAGGGCAAGCACCGCTGAACAGGGCACAGACCGCCATGGCAAGCACCGCTGAACAGGGCAAGCACCGCTGAACAGGGCAAAGACTGCCATGGCAAGCACCGCTGAACAGGGCAAGCACCGCCAACTCAAGCACCGCTAGCCCATGTGCGGCAGGGGCAGTGACAGAACTGGGACAGTCACAGGGAGAGTGATGCACTCTGGGCACCAGTCCCCCTCCAGAACCAGTGGAGAACAGCATCCACTCCGTCTGTCCTTAACAGGATTAAGCACTCTGGGCACCAGTCCCCCTCCAGAACCAGTGGAGAACAGCATCCACTCCGTCTGTCCTTAACAGGATGAAGCACTCTGGGCACCAGTCCCCCTCCAGAACCAGTGGAGAACAGCATCCACTCCGTCTGTCCTTAACAGGATAAAGCACTCTGGGCACCAGTCCCCCTAGAGAACCAGTGGAGAACAGCATCCACTCCGTCTGTCCTTAACAGGATGAAGCACTCTGGGCACCAGTCCCCCTCCAGAACCAGTGGAGACATGCATCCACTCCGTCTGTCCTTAACAGGATGAAGCACTCTGGGCATCAGTCCCCCTCCAGAACCAGTGGAGAACAGCATCCACTCCGTCTGTCCTTAACAGGATGAAGCACTCTGGGCACCAGTCCCCCTCCAGAACCAGTGGAGACTGTTGTCGACTTGTGAGACTGTGGCTTTGCACTCCCCAGGATGGTCCAGTGGGCAAGCCACCCACTGTAGAGACTTGAGAGATTGTGGCTTTGCACTCCCCATGATTGGACAGTGGGCAAGCCACCCACTGTAGAGACTTGAGAGACTGTGGCTTTGCACTCCCCAGGATTGAACAGTAGGCAACCCACCCACTGTAGAGACTTGAGAGACTGTGGCTTTGCACTCCCCAGGATTGAACAGTGGGCAAGCCACCCACTGTAGAGACTTGAGAGACTGTGGCTTTGCACTCCCCAGGATGGTCCAGTGGGCAAGCCACCCACTGTAGAGACTTGTGAGACTGTGGCTTTGCACTCCCCAGGATACATCAATGGGCATGGAGCCCCCTCGTGGATCTGGCGTGGTGCACTCATCCAGCTGAGGTGCCCCCCCTTCCCTTCCTCCTGAGGTGCCTGTTGTATTTCTATCTGATGCCCCAGCAGTGTTCTTTCCGTTTTGCTCAGGTATCGTGTGTGGGCCTCGCCCATGCATTTTGGGCCCAGTGGTCCACGGACATTGAATGGTGCATTACCTGCACTACTAATCGTGATGTATATTTTTTTGAATGTGTATATATATCTGTATATATTTGGTTACTGCATTTTTATATATTACAATGGTTACACTCATTTCCTTTTGTTTTTCCATTCTTCCGGGGGGTTTGGGGGTTGTTACTGTAATGTTTGGATATGCATTGGTGTGTGTGTTGTAGTGGGTGAGGGTCGGGGTGGGGTTGGGGGTGTTGCGTGTGTGTTTGTCCCTGACTTTTGCCTCCCCCCTCCCCTATGTCGTAGGTGCAGTACTCACCGTTGTCTTTGGCGGTGGGATTGATGATGATCGTACAGGAGCAGGAAGACTATCGCAGGGAGTATTTGGAGATCCGGCTCCATGGCGTCCTCGTTCCTCGTGGAGTGTGTAGAGGTGAGTGTTTTCCCATTGAAATGGCTGTTTCCGCAGTGTTTTTATCCACGGTGAATCTGCCCCGGAAAAGTTGGCGGATTGGTAGGTTGCGATACTGTTGGCGGTACATTGTCTTCCGCCTGTCTGTTGGCGGTGACCGCCGTGCTGTTTGTCTGTACCGCCGTGGCAGTTGGAGTGTTAAAGTGTCTCTCTTTGTTGGCGGTTTCCGCCACAGTCATAATTCCCTTTTTTTTGCCACCGGCCTGTTTGCGGTCACACCGCTGCTTTAACACCATCCACCAGGGTTGTAATGACCCCCTATGTGAACATGGCTTTGGATGGTTTAACTTCAATGTGCCCGTCTGATGCATATTGCTAATGTAGTTGTAAATATGGGAATGTTTGATCATTTTGTCTGGCAGGTCCACACAGGACGTGAGGATTCCTACCTCAGTGCAGACAGAATAGGTATGACTAGATGTAGCGCATATCACCTGTCCACACATGGTAATACAGTTAAAGGCCTGGGTCATGCTGTATTATACCCAACGTCCTAAACCTGATGCATGATTATACTTTTATAGTGTTTTGTGAAGTAAAAGGCCAATGTATAAAGTACCACATGCTTGTCTGCACTGTGTTGTCAGCCTTCAGCCCACTACACAGTCCACCTACTGGTGGCGTTATCCAAACTGCCTCCCCCAAAAAACTGTCACCCTTGATTAATTTTTGGTGAAATGCCTACAAGGTACAGCACAGATACGGGGGCGTGGCTTGAGGCCCGATGGAGCAGCACGCGTAACGCGGAGCTCCCGGTGGCATCCGATCATCTGGCACATATCCTGTCCCCCCCAGCCGACAGAATCGACCCAGTCTGGGGGGAAAAAATTTCAGAACTACAGGCAGTCCAAATGTGAAAGCCTGGAAAGATCCTATGAGGAGTCGAGACACACGGCGGCCCGAACCGAAAAGGGCGTACAGAAACAAGATGGCAGCGCCGCAGTGACAATAGGAGCAAACACTGAGGCAGATGCCAGGTCGAGGTGGAGAGATAGCCGATCGGTGAGTGGTGCGGGGAGGCCGAACACTCTGTCTGCCTAGCGGGCCCACGGGAAGGTTGAGGCAGTGTGGCTCAGAAGGGAGCGGCGAAGCCCCGGAGTGGGAAAGCCTTCTAGGTGTCGCCGATGTAACTCCTTGGACCGGGGGCGTGCAGGGAAAGGCCCAAGGTCCCCTGAGGAGCTGCATGAGGGGCACAGGCAGGGATCTATCGGAAGGGACCTGCGGCGCGAGATAGCCCGAGACTCATGACTCTCACCAATACATGGCAAGCGAGGTCCCCCACCCATGAAGAGATGAAGGGGAGCGCGGCATGAAGAGCGGTCAGACGGTGAAAAGGCGAAGGATGGGCCTGGACAACGCTTGGGCGCCTTGAGCTTTGGGTGCAAATGTCAGGCTAGTGAAAAAAAGACAGCAGCAGACCATGAATTTGGATCCCGGGGCAGAGGAGCAGGGGCGACCTTTGCGAGCAGGACGGATCCTGGGTGCCCCCCCCAAATAAATCAGCGGGGACAATATCCTACCCGGCAATATAAGCAACAGGGGATGCCATGCTGATTGTGTCCAATGCAAAAAAAATAGAAGTTTCCCGCAGCATAGATCCTGTGACCTGGGATGGCAGAGAAGGGAGGCGTGAGGAGCGTCCGAGCCACTGCCACATGCAACATAAATCTTACGCAGGTACAAGGCCAGCTGAAGACATGGGCAAGCCATAAAAAACGGGACGGCCCTGGCGAAGAGGTGGCAAGAGGCCCCCAGAGGGACAAAGACATGGGCGAACCAGACAAGACCTCACAGCAAGAGACCACCCTGGACACTATATTACAGGCCATACAGGCCTCTCGGGATGCACTAGAACTAAAGATTGACACACTGTCGGTAGATGTAACACTTCTCAGGGATGACCACAGGTGACTGACCGACAGAGTGATCACTAATGAAAAATCCCTGGAACAACTTGTCCCGGAATGCCAGACACTAACCAAAACAGTTGCTGCACTGTCGTCCCGGTTTAAAGTACTCGAAATCTGAGCAGAGGATGCTGAGAATAGAGCGCGGAGAGGCAACCTGCTCCTGGTTGGCTTCCCTGAAAAAGCGGAGCACAGCACACATAATATAGAATCCTACTTGGAGCAATGGATACGGGATGAAGTGGCCCTTGAGGGCCTGTTGTAAAATTTTGCAATAGAGCGAGCTCATGGGCTTCCGGCAAAGCCCCCTCCACCGGGTGCCAGACCACGCCCGATCATAGCCAAACTGCTACACTTCAAAGATAGAGACTTTATCCTGACTCAGGCGCCAACGAAAGGAGACATCACACTTGGAGACCACTGTATAAAGATATTTTCCGGATTTCACAAGAGACACTCAGAAGCAGAGGGCCACCTTTGTTGTAATCAAACGACGACTAAGAGAAAGAGGTATAAGATACTCCATGTTATTCCCAGCCAGACTGAAAGTCATCACAAACAATGACATGCTCTTCTTTACCACACCACAGCAAGCACAGGAATAGCTGGATGCACCTGGAACGAAAGAGATTGGTGGGCCGGAGGGGGCAACGCAGGCCCAAGCAGGAACTTGCATGAGAACGGGGAAATGATGGATGACCGGGGCACCGCCGCGCAGCCAGGCATTGCAAGAAATGCGAGAGGCAGTACATGCAGCAGCATCCCTAGGAGGAGGGGGATCGGGTTCGCCACACCACTCTGAGACTCAATCGGACCAGGAATCCATGTCGGGCAGCGCCTATTGTTCGTCCCATGACGCCACTGAATCTCTGTCGAAGATCACCCCGGGGACATCGGATGAAATCCTTTGAGGGGCCCTGACCCCTGCCTAAAAGACGCATCCTCCTTGGAAGGTGGGCTGTGCTGAACAGCTGACTGGAACCCACTAACACTGTTGACTCACTGAGAGAACAGGCGTGCAAGAGATGGGAGCACTGAGGCTCCACGACTCAGTTAGCTGAAGCGCATAAGCGCCTAAAGACAGCAGGACAAACGAACTTACCTCAACAAGACCGGCAAGAACTTGCCAAAGATGGAGAACCGAACGATGGGAGGAGAGCCCCGGGCGCTGCCCTTGGTCCTCGCTCCCGCCTCCACACATAGGCCCTCATTCCAACCCTGGCGGTCTCTGACCGCCAGGGCGGAGGGCCGGCGGAAGCACCGCCAACAGTCTGATGGTGCTTCCAGGGCTATTCTGACCGCGGCGGTAAAGCCGCAGTCAGAAAAGGGGAACCGGCGGTTTCCCGCCGGTTTTCCCCTGGCCCAGGGAATCCTCCATGGCGGCGGATTCCGACCCCTTTCCCGCCAGCCTGTTTCTGGCGGTTTTCACCGCCAGAACCAGAATGGCGGGAACGGGTGTCGTGGGGCCCCTGGGGGCCCCTGCACTGCCCATGCCACTGGCATGGGCAGTGCACAGGCCCCCTAACAGGGCCCCATACAGATTTTCACTGTTTGCAAAATCGCGACGGGTGCCACTGCACCCGTCGCACCCCTGCAACTCCGCCGGCTCCATTCGGAGCCGGCTTCCTCGTTGCAGGGGCTTTCCCGCTGGGCCGGCGGGCGGGCTTTTGGCGGTCGCCCGGCGGCCCAGCGGGAAAGCCAGAATGGCATCCGCGGTCTCCTGACCGCGGAGCAGCCATTCGGCGGTAACCGCATGGCGGGCGGCGACCGCCGCCCGCTGTGGTCAGAATGACCGCCATAATGTTTAAGCAGCCAGTAAATGTTTGGATGGGATTAGTTTTGTTACCGGTCCTGGGGAGAGGGACTTGTGAGTTTAAGGGAATTGTTTTATTTAATGTTTTTAGGTTTCTAAAGGGGAAGTCAACTCCGTCCTGCCTTCTGACACTGCTAGGGCTAATGCTATTGCCACACAAGTTGGGGACACTCAGGGTCAACAGAACGTTCCAATTACTTAGACTTACAGACCATGGATAGATCTTTAGCTTATAAATTCCTCACATGGAATGTTAGGACACTAAACAGCATGAGTAAACTATATAAAGTGTATAGTCAGCTTGAAAGAAGGGGAGTGCATATAGCAACCATTCAAGAAACACACCTCACAGACAAGGAAGTTAAGGATATAACTAAACATTGGAGGGGGCAGATCTACGCTACGACATACTTAGCGTATGCACGAGGGGTCCTGATATGGATACGACCAGGAGTACCATTCCAAAAAACAGTGGTACACATACATAAGGAAGGACGTTATGTCCTGGTGGCTGGTCATCTAGAGGGTAGGGACATTACACTGGGAGGGCTATATGACCCTAACCAAGACCAAGTCGCCTTTATAAATTCGATTTCACATACGCTAGGGCCACATCCCACCCAGACAACAATCATGGGGGGGTGACTTTAACTGTATTGCAGACACAGAAATGGACAGATCCCATCCCCCCTTGCGACATTCCACTACACATAAGTTGGCCAGAGGGTTCGCAGATTGGAAGCGACACTGGGGTCTCATAGACACCTAGAGACATCTTCACCCACAAGAGCGCAATTAATCCTTCTACTTGCTGTTATATGACTTACATGTACGACTGGACGTCGTCCTGATATCCCCTGACGTAAACAGCATGGTAACTAACGCCGAATATCTCTGCTGAACAGTATCTGATCACAATCCCTTGTTGGTCACTGTGGACTGGAAAAGGGACCGCCCCGCATGCCAGACTGGCGACTCAGAGTGGAAGCACTGGAAGATATCGCCTTCCGCCATTCCCTTAGGGTTGCCATTAATGACTACTTCACACACAACCAGAGCACCGCCACATCCCGGGCACAAGAATGGGAGGCTTTCAAAGTAACCATCAGGGGTCATTGCATGGCCGGGTTGGTGGGATTACGGAAGTCCCTGGAAGGAGAGATAGACAGATACAAGGAAGACCTAAGGGGGATGGAACACAGGAGACCCGAAGATCCGGAACTAGCATCTGTCATATCTGAAACGAGGGGCAAAATATCACAGACTATTGAAAAATTGAGATGCTTGATTACAAAAAATAGGTCGCAGACAACACGTGGAGGGAGATAAAGAGGGAGCGTTGCTGGCTTGGCTGTCGGCCCGCAGAGACAGCACTCCATGGTGATCGAGATTGTGGACTCGGAGGGGAAGAGACTGTATGGACAGGGCGAAATCAATGACACCTTCACTGATTATTACTCCCTATTGTACGCCCCCCCCTAGAACCCTCGACTTAGTCCAATTGCAAAGCTTGGATGATTTAGGGCTTCCTGTATTAGAAACGAAGGCCACCAAGTATTAGGAGATATGATCACCCTATCAGAAGTAACCATAGCATTGGGAGCGATAGCTAGAGGAAAGGTACCGGGGGCGGATGGTTTACCAGCAGCGTTTTATAGTGCCTATATAGACCTGATGGCGCCATGATTGAGTGACCTCTACTCAGAGGTGCTGCAGACTGGTGCGCTTCCTCCATCTACAAATGAAGCAATAGTGATACCATTGCCAAAACAAGGTCGCCAGGCCGACGATGTGTGCTTATACCGCCCTCTATCCATGCTCAACATGGGCCACAAAATACTTAGTCAAATCCTGGACATGAGATTACTGATCCATATGCAAAAATTAATACATTCAGACCAGACAGGATTTATCCTGCACCGTAGTACACCCCTTAATATACGGAGTAAACAGATACGCAATATCAATCTCAATCTCCGAACCTGTGCACCACTGCAATTATACCAGTGGACATTGAAAAAGCGTTCAATAGTCTTAGATAGGACTACCTGGAGGTTGTAATGCAACAGATGGCCCTGGGCCAGGAATACTTAAAAGGGATGAAGCTGTTATACACAACCCCCACTGCCCGTGTTCGCACAGGTCGCACAATTTCGAGATCATACGATATTGGAAGGGGCACCAGACAAGGATGCTCACTGTTGCCACTGCTGTTCGCCATCGCGATGGAACCCCTAGCACAGATGGCAAGAACAGGAAGATCCTATAAGGGACTAACTATCGAGGACCAAACACACCAAATAGCACTATATGCGGACAATATGATAATGTTTCTTGAAGACCCAGACAGCGAGTTGCCAGGTGCCATGGCACTCTTAGAAAAGTGTGGGGACGTGTCGGGTTTGCGTACAAACTGGCAGAAATCTCTTATCTTTCCATTGCACGAGGGAGCACCCTGAGTGGTGGACTCTTGTGGTTTGGAATGGGCCCCCTCCACATTCCGCTATCTGGGTGTGAACATCTACCACAGACCTGCAGATTTACTAGAGGGAAATGTGAATAGAGCGAAAAGGAAGATGAGGGCAGATACCCAGTTCTGGGCGACACTACCCGTATCAATGGCGGGACGCTTGGCGCTGATAAAAATGACAGGTTTGCCCAGGTTAATGTATTACTTCTCGACGCTGCCCCTACTAGTTCCCCACTCGACATTCAGGGAGATAGACTCCATCCTGACTAGCTTTATCTGGGGACCGGGGCGACACAGACTGGCTCTACATAAACTCAAATGGCCAACTGATGAAGGGGGAATGGCAGCATATTTAGCGCCATTGGACACAGCCAGGGGGCAGCAAGCTGAACACACTGATAAGACCCTACACAAGATACTTCTGAGCCATAAGGGGACTCGGAAAACATGGACACCAGACCTACAAGTAATGCGCGTCTGTTGGAGGCGTAGCGCACAGCGCACTAGAACCACGTCACCCTACTCATAGGCTATGCCGCTGGCCTGCCTTAATGTGCTCCCAGGAGGAGAGGCCGCAGTGGCCACGACCAGATTTGCGACATACGGCATCAACACGATAGGGGATCTGTTTTGCAATGGGGAACTGCAGTCATTTGAAACACTGATGGAACAATTTGTACCCCCCTGGGGCTATTCCTCTCACATAGATCAATCTCAGCCCTCATACAGAGACACTGGAAACATGGTCTAAGTGAACCTCCCACTCATGCGGGATGCCACGCCATTTGCACAATGGGGGGAGGGGAAGGTCGTGTCCACGCTCTACAAAATATTACATAGTGACACTTTGCTCCCTCTTTATAGGCTGCGGGCCCTTTGGCAGGAAGATGTCGAGAAACCCATAGATGACACACAGTGGGGGACAATCGCAGCACATATCTACACGGTATCTAGAAACTCCCGTTTTAAACTGATTAACCTGTATATCTTTCACAGGCCGTATCTAAGCCCTACCAAGATAGCATCAATGTACAATACGGGAAACAGTACATGCTCCAGATGTTCGGAACCCGAAGAGGATCTGATGCATATGCTGTGGAGCTGCATGACACTGGAGCAATACTGGGCGGGAATAATACATAACCTAAACGCAGTAACAGACAGGAGGCATCGCTCCTCACTATTAGTGGCCATATTGGGAGGCTTTCCGCGACCACATAAACAGAAAATCACAACTAAATACATTGACCTAGTGCCTAGTGTTAATACTAGCCAAAAGGGAGATAACAATGCACTGGAAAGATCCTAGGGGCCCGCAGATAGCAAGATAGCGAGACACGCTAATTAAATGGGCTGCGACAGAGGGGAGTGCTCTACACCGAGAGGCAGCCAGGGGGGGTTGGGACCGCAGACACAGCGCAGCAATGGGACCATTTCCTAGACTGCCTCAAAAACCTGCAAATGGGAACTCAGGATCAAAGTGCATCTAGGACCTAGCCAATGAGGCGGATCTCAGTCCTTAATACATAGTAATACATTGGCTTCACTTTCATCTGGTATTTAATATCTGGGAGAAGCAATAGCCGAATACCAACTATAAAATGGAAACGGAGTTGACAGTGGGGAAGGGGTTTAGGGTGGGGCGGTTTAATGGGAAGTTGATTTATTCTATGCTTGTTGACCAAATACCAATAAATATGTTTTTTTTAAAAACAGGTCAAGCAGAAGAATAAAGACCTTTAATTCACAAAAAAAAGGTACAGCACAAGATACTCATACATACTCAACTACAGTATTCATGCACACACTTATCGCACAGTTATGGTTTGAGTTTATGTGCCTCAAGGTAACATTCTGAACTGACATGTATGGACAGACACTAGGATATGTAAAAAGGCCACATGGTATTGCTCATATTTCAGTCCGTCAACTATGAAATAAGGTTCCAGGCATTTCCATTAGTCAATATTGGTGATGTGGCCACTGGAGGTAGCTAGCCACCCTACAGCTATGTTTCAACTACATGGCACAAAGTCAGTCTATGCTGCAATTTGTGTGCTTTTGTGTATTTCCCATGTCAATTACGCAATGTTGAGGCACAATACCTGTACCTGCTAGACATTGCTCTTTTCACATAGGTTATTGGCCATAGAATATACCCTCTTGCATGCTGCATGACAAACCATAGGGAGTAGCTATGTGGATCATGAGTACAATTCCATGTGTACATAAAAACACCATAGTTCCTAATTAGTCTTGGTAGTATTATGGGTGTACATTTATTTGGTCATACACTGCTATTTCAAAATCCTACAATCCAGACACAGGAGTACCTTTGCATTGTTACATTAGGAGATGTACATGTTTCTTATGATGGTTTGTCATTTTTATATTAAAACATTCTTTTTTTGACAGGACATGCCACATGTGATGTTTTTGGTAATTTAGGCCTAATGTTGATTACAACATGTACATGTTCAGCTGTGTCTGATACATATTTCCTTCCTCTCTAACAGACAACATGACTACCCAGGAAAAAGTCATTAATCTGGAAAGATACCACCACCTCAGGCATGTTGCCCGGGCCTACCGACGCATAGGCTGTATATACGTTGAGGGAAAGGTAGCTGGAAAACAGAAGCCAGAACCTCAGGGGCACCAAAGACCGAACAAGGCAGGCACCTGCCAGGGTTTCAAAGTGCCTCATGGTGGCCCACAGTTGTGGTTCTGGGATCTTCTACGGTGCAGCCAACACAAGCGCCACTGCCCCAGACCACAACCTCAGGACAGTCCTCTGTTTTCGAACAATTGGGCCTTAAAGAAATATCTGAACTAAAACTATATTTGACAGGCCTTAAACTACAGGTAGACACTCTAATGCAAATGGTGAAGAATTTGCAGCAGTTGGTGAACAGGCTTGCTGAACAGATTGGGACTCCCTTGGACTTTCTGCCATTCCCCTGTTTATTATATATTATTTTTATAGATATGTAATTTATTATAGGTTAGGATATGTTGTAGCACAGGGATAAGTTAGTTTAGTATTAGTAAATGTAACATCTTATTAGTGATTTGTTGTTAGGTGGGGATATGGGTGTGTAGGTTATTAAGTTGGTGGGGCTTGATGTTTAGGCTACATTTAGGATAGGGATGTGCGAACACCAGGGACTCTGAGTACCAGCACCAGGAGCGGCAGGCGGAGCAGGAGCAGGGATTGGAGCCTTGCCCCAGTGAGCACCATTAAGCGCTTGTCAGCTTCCCGCCACGCTGGACCCGCGGACACCAGGGACTCTGAGTCCCAGCACCAGGAGCGGCAGACAGTGCAGGAGCAGGGGGCGGAGTCTTGCCCCAGTGAACGCAATTAAGCGCTTGTCAGCTTCCTGCCACGCGGGACGCGTGCGGGCCAAGGGCGGGCCCGTCCTTCGCCCGTCATCGGCCGACAGAGGCCAGGCCGGGCCACCCCCTTAATTCTCACTTGGAGGGTAAGTGTGGGAACATTTGTTTGGGCATGCTCAAGTGTTTTTTGGTGGCTATAGGCCCCCTCTGGAGGTAAAAATTATTATTTCCAATTGTGTTGTAGCTGCCCTGTTTGTGCTCTGTGAGGATGGGTAGGAAAAGGGGTCAGCAATCTGGAGCCCTGAGTGGTGGTAGAAGGTAGGGAAGCTCAAACACTACATTAGATTCCTTTCTTGCCAGAGTTGTGGGGGTTGTGACAAAGGAGATTAATCTAGCAGAAAGGAGACTTTCCTTGGAGATGGGTGATGGGCACTAAGTTTCTGTAGTAAATGATGCCTTGGGGACTTTGGAAGTCGAGGTGGCCCAGATGGGGGGGAGCAAAGGGCTGATTCAAAAATCCCTCCACCTGTGAAATGGGAGCCTACGGTGGGCCTGGACCCTTGAGGAAAAGTAAGAGACTCTTGATTACCTCTCTCCTGGCCTGTGGCTTGGATAGCAGTAGCCCTCCCCCCAGGCAGGAAAAGATTCTGAAGAAAGCTAGGAATAAAGGTGAATTCATCTTTACCTGAAAGTACTATGGGCCTAATGCATGGCTTTGGTTTTTGCCAGCCTTTGGGCTGTGGAGTAAATAATGTATTGTTAAAATGTAAGGCTATGATTGAGATCAGTCTGTCTCCAGTTCAGGTGAAATTACTGGCCCTTGAAAAAGCAGTTCTCCGGCTGTGTGAGCAGGCGCGGGTAAGGCCGAGTCAACCCACAGGTGGTCCTTTGGATTCCAGCTGTTTCCACCAGTCGAGTGCTTATGAAAGTGCTCCTTGGGCTTTGGAGAAAGCAACTCCGCAACCAACTAACTGTGTAAATCCAGGGGCATTGGGCTCCTGTGTAGAGACTGATTTGGCCCCATTAACTGCTCCATTAACAGGTGTGATGGCAGACAATAGCCCTAGTGATGGTAGGAAACTGGACTGTGGGCGTGTGGTGAATGGGGGGATTTTCAACAAAGCAGCAGGAAACAAAATCGGTATCCGATGAAGAAAAGTTTTCCATTGGTCTGCTTGGAGCTTCCTCTGGCTTGTGCCCATTATGTGGTTTTACTGACAAATGTCCCCGTTCGCGCCCCAGGCCTTACTGAGTCAACGGACCAATTGAAAAATAAGACTGGCCACTGGCTGAGTAAAAACTGTGACTTTGCATGTAAGGAGCTCAGGAATATTCTGTTTGTTAGAAGAATTGACTGGGTGGGGCCCCAAGAAAAACAGGGATCTGGGGATTGTATCATTATAAGCTGTTGTTATCCTGGCCTGGCCCAGCGGCTCCTTTCCACAAAAAGTATGGCTTCTCTGAGAGAAGGTAAGATTGGTATGGTCCCGTTGGGTTACTTTTCTGATCATATACGGCAGGGTGTTGAGTCTCTACCTGGGCGGGCAGGAATTTCCATCAAGATCTGAGTGCTCAGCAGCTAGCTAGTAGGAGATTGGATACTATTAGAACCCCTGATTTAAAGGGGGTGAACTGAAGCTATGAGAAGAGATACACAGCGAGTCTGGTAGCTCCCCCAACGCTGATATGTCAAGGGAGGTACAGGGCAGGAAGACTACTAAGTATTGTCTTATCTCATGGAATATTGCTGGGTACGATTCAAAACTTTCAGATCGGGCACGGGTCAGGTGTTTGGCTCATTATGACTTTATCATGCTCCAAGAAACTTGGTTGGATGGGCAGGCAGCTTGGGATGGTTATCATAGGTCTGCAGTCCCGGCATTCCGATCCCACAGAGGTCGCCCCAAAGGTGGTTTGGTTACCCTAATTCGATTTTCCAAAAATAGTGAGAGCATTTCAAATTAACTGTAACCATCAGGGCATATCGATTGTTTGGGTATTCCTCCCTGATAACTCTTATGTTCCATTGGTCAATTTTTATAATGCTGTCTGGGATGTGGGATGCCAAATTAGGGTCCTTTTTTCAGTTCTTCAGTAATTGAAGGGTAGAATGGAGGAGGTGGGGATGGAATTCTGTACTGAACCCCTTTGAGCTTGAGTGTGAGGATTACCCATCTTAGGGAGCTCTGGATCCTAGGGGTATGGTCTTGATCAAGGGTCTAAGGAATATGGGCCTCTTGAATATTCAGGATTTTAAAGTGGTGGGCTTTGAGCAGCCCCCTACGTTTGTGGGTAGAGGGGCTGGTTCTACTATTGATTATATTTTTTTGTCCCCACCATTAAAAGATCTGGTGTTAGGAGGAGAAGTGCTAGAGAACCACCTTAGTGATCATAACCCCCTCGCAGTCTGCTTTCATTTCTCAGAGTCCTTATGTAAATTAAGACGGGGTGGGCCTGCATTGGTGAGGACAAAAGACCAAGGCAGGAGAGCGGGGTGGAAACAAGTAAATATCCAGCAAGTAGAAGTAAGGGTGGTGTGTGACAATCTAATTCTGATCAAGGGTACACTTCTGGTAGAGGCCTCCAGTCCAAAGGAAGTAATGGCCACAATGCTGAGAGTGAACAAAGATTTTAAGGACTGTTTGTTCTCAGCTGTCCAGTCTCCTGGTATGCATGTCTCTACACGACGCCGGGCCCACCTACCTCAACAACAGACTCAGCTTCTACGTCCCCACACGTCAACTCCGCTCTGCCCACCTCGCCCTCGCCCCCCGAATCCAGCGCAAGACCTCTGGCGGCAGATCCTTCTCCTTCCTCGCCGCCAAGACCTGGAACTCTCTCCCCACCTCGCTACGTCAGACCCAGGACCTCCTCACCTTCAGGAGACTCCTCAAGACTTGGCTCTACGAACGCCAGCAGCACCTCTCCTTCCCCCCCGCCCCCCCCCCCAGCGCCTCGAAACCCTGACGGGTACATAGTGCGCTTTATAAATGTTATGATTGATTGATTGATTGATTGATTGCATGTGGGTGGTTGGTTCAGAAAGCCTGCAACGATGCTCCTAAAACCCTGAGGAGGGCTCCTAAAGCCCACTCCAGAGATACGGACAATATTAGAATTGCGAGTGTTAAGTATAAAAGTGTTATAAAAGCTTAATCTCAAGGAAATAGTCTGGGAGAAATTGGAACGTGCAGAAGAGCACAAGAAAACTGGCCTGTTTTGGAAGGTTGCAAACAGGGTCTCTTTGAAACTGAAACTTCAGAGGGTATGGGCTGTAATATCGCTTCTGATGTTTGGGTGAATCATTTTTGTAGAATTTTTCAGTGGAGTCCCTTAAGAAACAATTGGGACAGACAATTTGATGTTTCACCCAATTTAGCGATCAGGTTCACACTCCCTGAGGTTAGGGAGGCCCTCTGTGGTAGCGCTAGCAATAAAGCTACCGTCCCAGACTTAATTCAATTTTGCCCCCAGTTATGGGCGCCTATTCTGCTACATTTTCTTAATGCAGCAGTTACTGTGGGAATTCCTGCCACTTGGAGATTGGCCTGCATTATTCCTGTGTTCAAAAAGGGGGAGCGTAATGATCCCAAATCCTATCGTCCCTTTTCCCTTCTTGATTCCTCTGCTAAAATCTTGGGCCGGATTACCCTCAGGCGCATGGAGGCTTGGATGGCTGAAAATGAAATTTTGTGCCGGGCACAGTATGGTTTGAGGGGAGGGCTTGGCACTCAGGAACAGTGCCTAAACCTGTTGATGGTGATTGGAAAATATACACTAGCCAGGAAAGGGACTTTGGGGGTCATTCCGACCCTGGCGGTCGGTGATAAAGCGGCGGCCAACCCGCCAACAGGCAGGCGGTCAAAAAAAAGGAATTCTGACCCTGGCGGGAACCGCCGACACAGCCCGCTACTTTACCACTCCGACCGCCACAGCGGGACATACAAACAGCGCGGCGGTCACCGCCAACAGGCAGGCGGCAGACAATGTACCGCCCACCCTATCACAACTCACCAATCCGCCACCTTTTCCGGGGTGGGAGCCCCGCCGATAAAAACACGGCGGAAACAGACTACGAACGGGAAAACGCTCACCTATACACACTCCACGAGGAAGGAGGACAGCATGGAACCCGAATTACACATCCTACCAGCTATTGTCTACCTGCTCATCTACCAGGAGTACGAACGCCGGCGCAGACGACAACGGTGAGTACTGCACCTACGACACAGGCGAGGGGGGAGGAGGAAAGCTTACGGGCACACACATGCGCCATACACCCACCCCCCCACCACAAATACCTACACCCCAATGCCGAGCAACAAGTCAGAGTGACACCACCCAAACCCCCCGGAATAATGCAAAGACACAATTAAAATGATCTATAAAATATATGTATAAATAGCTCCATTGAAGGTATGGGAAATATGCTATATAAAAGATACAAAAATAAGGAATGAACACAGTCAACAATATATACATAGGCAATAAGTCCTGCACATTCCGTCAAAGTTCCATAGTCCGTGGGCCAATGTGCACAAACACATGGGCAAAGCCCACACAGGAGACCAGATACCATTGGAGAGAACACTGCTGGGGCATCAGATGATAAAACTACAGGCACCTCAGGGGGAAGGGAAGGGGGGGCACCTCAGCCACATGAGTCCACGACGCCAGATCCACGAGGGGCCTCCATGCCCACTGTCCCATCCTGGGGAGTGCAAAGCCACAGTCTCACATGTCTCTACAGTGGGTGGCTTGCCCACTGTACCATCCTGGGGAGTGCAAAGCCACAGTCTCTCAAGTCCCTACAGTGGGTGGCTTGCCCACTGTCCCATCCTGGGGAGTGCAAAGCCACAGTCTCACATGTCTCTACAGTGGGTGGCTTGCCCACTGTACCATCCTGGGGAGTGCAAAGCCACAGTCTCTCAAGTCCCTACAGTGGGTGGCTTGCCCACTGTCCCATCCTGGGGAGTGCAAAGCCACAGTCTCACAAGTCTCTACAGTGGGTGGCTTGCCCACTGTCCCATCCTGGGGAGTGCAAAGCCACAGTCTCACAAGTCTCTACAGTGGTTGGCTTGCCCACTGTACCATCCTGGGGAGTGCAAAGCCACAGTCTCTCAAGTCCCTACAGTGGGTGGCTTGCCCACTGTCCCATCCTGGGGAGTGCAAAGCCACAGTCTCTCAAGTCTCTACAGTGGGTGGGTTGCCCACTGGACCATCCTGGGAAGTGCCAAGCCACAGTCCATCAGATGGATTATCGACTCCACTGTTAATGGAGGAGGCATGTGCCCAGAGTGCTTCCTGAAGCCCTGCTCGATACAGAACCGGCACTGTCAATGGGCCAGCGGTGCTTGAGATGAAGGCCCCAGCGGAGCGGTGCTTGACAGGAAGGGCCCAGCGGAGCGGTGCTTGACAGGAAGGGCCCAGCGGAGCGGTGCAGAGACGGCGGGGCCCAGCGGAGCGGTGCTTGAGATGAAGGGCCCAGCGGAGCGGTGCTTGACAGGAAGGGCCCAGCGGAGCGGTGCTTGAGATGAAGGGCCCAGCGGAGCGGTGCTTGACAGGAAGGGCCCAGCGGAGCGGTGCTTGACAGGAAGGGCCCAGCGGAGCGGTGCTTGAGATGAAGGGCCAAGCGGAGCGGTGCTTGAGATGAAGGGCCCAGCGGAGCGGTGCTTGAGACGGCGGGGCCCAGCGGAGCGCTGCTTGAGATGAAGGGCCCAGCGGAGCGGTGCTTGAGACGGCGGGGCCCAGCGGAGCGGTGCCTGACAGGAAGGGCCCAGCGGAGCGGTGCTTGACAGGAAGGGCCCAGCGGAGCGGTGCTTGACAGGAAGGGCCCAGCGGAGCGGTGCTTGAGATGAAGGGCCCAGCGGAGCGGTGCTTGACAGGAAGGGCCCAGCGGAGCAGTGCAGAGACGGCGGGGCCCAGCGGAGCGGTGCTTGAGATGAAGGGCCCAGCGGAGCGGTGCTTGAGACGGCGGGGCCCAGCGGAGCGGTGCTTGACAGGAAGGGCCCAGCGGAGCGGTGCTTGACAGGAAGGGCCCAGCGGAGCGGTGCTTGACAGGAAGGGCCCAGCGGAGCGGTGCTTGAGATGAAGGGCCCAGCGGAGCGGTGCTTGACAGGAAGGGCCCAGCAGAGCGGTGCAGAGACGGCGGGGCCCAGCTGAGCGGTGCTTGAGGTGAAGGGCCCAGCAGCGCGGTTCTTGTCCCGGCGGGCCCCTGTTAAGCGGTTCTTGTCCCGGCGGGCCCCTGTTCAGCGGTTCTTGTCCCGGCGGGCCCCTGTTCAGCAGTTCTTGTCCCGGCGGGCCCCTGTTCAGCGGTTCTTGTCCCGGCGGGGCCCTGTTCAGCGGTGCTCCTCTCGGCGGGGCCCTGTTCAGCGATGCTCCTCCCGGCGGGGCCCTGTTCAGCGGTTTTTGTCCCGGCGGGCCCTGTTCACCAGTGCTCCTCCCGGTGGGGCCCTGTTCAGCGGTGCTCCTCCCGGCGGGGCCCTGTTCAGCGGTGCTCCTCCCGGCGAGGCCCTGTTCAGCGGTTCTTGTCCCGGCGGGCCCCTGTTCAGCGGTTCTTGTCCCGGCGGGCCCCTGTTCAGCAGTTCTTGTCCCGGCGGGCCCCTGTTCAGCGGTTCTTGTCCCGGCGGGGCCCTGTTCAGCGGTGCTCCTTCCGGCGGGACCCTGTTCAGCGGTGCTCCTCCCGGCGGGGCCCTGTTCAGCGGTTCTTGTCCCGGCGGGGCCCTGTTCAGCGGTGCTCCTCCCGGCGGGGCCCTGTTCAGCGGTGCTCCTCCCGGCGGGGCCCTGTTCAGCGGTGCTCCTCCCGGCGGGGCCCTGTTCAGCGGTTCTTGTCCCGGCGGGGCCCTGTTCAGCGGTGCTCCTCCCGGCGGGCCCCTGTTCAGCGGTTCTTGTCCCAGCGGGCCCTGTTCAGCGGTGCTCCTCCCGGCGGGGCCCTGTTCAGCGGTGCTCCTCCCGGCAGGCCCCTGTTCAGCGGTTCTTGTCCCGGCGGGGCCCTGTTCAGCGGTTCTTGTCCCGGCGAGGCCCTGTTCAGCGGTGCTTGTCCTGGCGGGGCCCTGTTCAGCGGTGCTTGTCCTGTGTGTCTAGGGAGCCAGACCTGGGCAAGACTTCCCGCTCATTCGCCATCCGAACTTGCGGTTGCGGGGCCCTCCTGTGATGGAGTCCTGGGCCCGTGGGTGTCGTCCATCACAACCGGAATGGGGCTGGTGGGGCCCTCCTGGGCAGCTCGCCTGCTGCCTGACTTCTCCACCCTGCTGCTCTTGCCCTCCTTCGCTGAAGCTCTGTGGCCCTTGCCTCACTTGGATGATGTGGCAGGTGACGGGGCAAGGCTACTGTCCTTGGTGGCAGCCGTCTCAGTCTTGTCGCGCCGGGCCTTTTTCTTTTTTGTCCTCTTCCCAGGGGGTTGGCTGGCTGTCCCCTTGCTGCTGGCCGATGTTCCTGCCCTAGGATCTGGTGGACTCCAATAGCCCTGCACTATGGTCACAGTAGATGCAGGGCTGGTGGTGGCTGAGGTGCTTTTTTTACTCTTACCAGATGGAGGGGGTGGGTCAGTGATTGGAACGAGCTCAAGGTTGGAAAGGAAAAGGACTTGGGAAGGACAGGGACGGGTAGGTGTAGTGGGTATGGGAGTGGAGGAAGAGGATGTGGTTGTAGGAGAGTCAAGTGTGCTGTCTTTGGGTGCAGGTGCTTGTGACGGAGGCTGTCGTTAGGTGGATGGCTGTTGGGTGGGTGGCTGCCTGCGTTTGTGTGGTTTGAAAGAGGGGGTGACAGACACTCTGGGAGAGGACATAGGGGACGTGTAAATGGCAGTGGGGGTGGTGACTGCACGTGTGCGGACTGTAATGGAGGGTGTGCTGGTGATGGAAGTACTGGCTGATGGTGGTGTGCATGCAGGTGTGAGTGGAGACGTCACAGGGAGGGAGGAAGGAGATGAGGAGGTGGGGGACACAGAGGTGGTAGTGACTGTTGGCATGTCTGCATCTGGATGTTGCTTGGGTGAATGCTTGTGGGATCTGTGGTGCTTATGTCTGGATGAGCTGCCCTTGGGTGTAGAGGTGTGTGCAGGCTGGTCTGATGGTGTGGATGGGATAGGCAGAGGAACAGGAGACTGGGACTGGGTGGAGGGAGTCAGAAGAGGGAGGCTGGAGACAGGGACAATGGCTGCCGTCAGTGCTGAGGCCAGAGCGTTGAACGATCGCTGATGGGCAGCCTGACCCGAATGAATGCCCTCCAGGTATGCATTGCTCCGATGCACCTCCCTTTCTACACACTGGATGGCATTCAAAAGGGTAGACTGCCCAACAATGAGTGTCCTGAGGAGGTCAATGACCTCCTCACTGAGGGCAGCAGGGGTAACTGGGGCAGGGCCTGAGGTGCCTGGGGCGAAGGAGATGCCCGCCTTCCTGGCCGAGCGGGCACGGAGCGAAGGCTGAGGGGCTTCTGGGAGGGCGGGGCTGGTGCGCTGGGTGGCGGCTGTACCTGTTGTGGCGGTGGGCACGGATGTTGCCGCCACCGCTAGGGAGCTCCCTTCCGAGGACGTGTCGACGTCTCCACGGGTCCCCGTTGTGGAGCTCCACTCGCCCTCCGTCTCACTGGTGTACTCAGAGTCTGTTGTATGGCCCTCCGGGGCCATGTGAGATGCAGCTCCCTCGTGCGCCGATGCCACTTCTCCTCCGCCTGATGATGCTAATGCACACATGAACAGGAAGACAAAGAAAATGGGGGGGGGGAGAAATGAAGACAGGTTGAGTGCATGCATTGGCAACACTGTTGTCGGAGAGGACAGACACGGAAGCCCCCTGAACTAGGCCGCGCAATCGGGGTACACTACTCAGTTATTGTGACTAGGCCTACAGGTCTATGGACGACAAATGCACACATGGGTGAGGCCGGACCATGGATAGCTGTACTTGGCACCCTACAGAGGTGGGGGGCGGGGGCATAGGGCCGTGTCTAACGGAGGGGCCTAGCCTACAGAATGCACCCTGGCCTGGAGATAGCCACAGCCCTCCTCCCCCACCCAGACACCTTCACTGCGCGCAAAGATAGCAGAATGTGCTGATACTCTCCCCATTGTGTCTGCTGTGATGTCCTCACGCGCCCATCCAAATCGGGGTAGGCCACCGCCAGGATCCGGGACATCAGGGGGGTCAATTGGCGGCTGGCACCCCTCCTACGTTGGGAGGCCATCCCCTGCAGAGACTCGGCGGTCTTTCTGGTCCCGCGCGGATGTCCTCCCACTTCTTTCGGCAGAGGGTGCCCCGTCTGTTGTGGACCCCCAGGGCCCGGACGTCCTTGGAGATGGCACGCCAAATGTCGATCTTCTGATGGGCGCTGACCTATGTGACATGTACAGGGTGGTAAAGGAAATCGCACCAGTTTTCTGCCTGGTCAATGTGAGTGGCCCCCCCCTCCCCAACCTTGCCATGTGGCACATGCTCTCATCTTTCGTGCGTTGCACTCCTCATTCGCTCCCCTCCCCACCATCTTACATACACCCCACTCAACACAGGCATAGCCCATTCAACGTGCACCCTGTGTACTAACCTGTTGGTCTGGAGGACCGTAGAGTAGCGCATACTGGGGGAGGACCCCATCAACAAGTCTCTCCAATTCTTCGGAAGTGAAGGCAGGGGCCCTTTCCCCAGTCGCAGCAGCCATTGTATCTCCCAGACCGAGGTCACAGCAGCACTTGCAGTATAGGTCCTCTCCTGTGGATGATCAGGTCTCGAGTGATTAATCAGATAGAAAATGACGGTCACGCCCGCGGCGGTGCGTACCGCGACCGCCGGCGCACATCGTCATTGGCTCCTGAGACCCATAGGGTTCAATGTTAACCAATGCTGCTTTGCGCCGCGGTCTTCAACCGCTTACCGCCACGGTGTGCCACGCCAGCGCAGTGACCTCACATCCCACTTTCAATGCATAGCGATTCGTGTACTGTGCAAGCTGTGTGAACGAACCTGTGGGTTGCTTGACTCTGTGCTCCATGTTGTCCTTCCTAGGCCCTGTCCGCTGGGACTTGCGAGGAGAAGGATGAATCCTCCCGTGTACCGACCGCTGGTGGACCTGTCGACAATGGAAGAACGACATATCATACTTACATACAGGCTTGACAGAGCAACTATACATGAACTATGTGCCCAGCTGGAGCCAGACCTGATGTCCCCCATCCGCCAACCCACAGGGATTCCCCCTCTGGTGCAGGTTCTGTCAGTACTCCATTTTTTGGCAAGTGGGTCTTTTCAGACAACAGTGGCCATATCATCTGGGATGTCTCAGCCTATGTTTTCTAAGGTTTTGTCCAGAGTGTTGTCTGCCCTGATGAAATACATGCAGAGCTACATTATTTTCCCTGAGGTGGGCGAATTGGCTACAGTGAAGGGTGATTTCTATGCCCTTGGACATATCCCCAACATCATTGGTGCCATTGATGGGACCCATGTGGCTTTGGTTCCCCCCAAAGAAAGTGAGCAGGTGTACAGAAACAGAAAAAGTTATCATTCGATGAATGTCCAGGTAGTCTGTTTGGCTGACCAGTACATCTCCCATGTAAATGCCAAGTTCCCTGGGTCAGTGCATGACGCGTATGTCATGCGAAATAGCAGCATCCCTTATATGATGGAACAGCTACAGAGACACCGTGTGTGGCTAATTGGTGACTCTGGTTACCCCAACCTGTTGTGGCTACTGACCCCAGTGAGGAATCCCCGGACCAGGGCAGAGGAACGGTACAATGAGGCCCATGGGCGAACTAGGAGGATCATAGAAAGGACCTTCGGGGTCCTGAAGGCCAGGTTTAGGTGCCTGCATATGACAGGGGGATCCCTCATGTATTCACCAAAGAAGGTGTGCCAGATCATCGTGGCCTGCTGTATGCTTCGCAATCTTGCATTGCGACGCCAGGTGCCTTTTCTGTAGGAGGATGGTCCAGATGGTGGTGTTGTAGCAGCTGTGGAGCCTGTGGAGAGTGAAGAGGAGGAAGACGGCGGGGACGACACGGACAACAGGGATACAGTCATACAACAATATTTTCAGTAGCACACAGGTAAGAATCAGCCACCCCATTTTACATTTACTTAAGGCCTCATGCGTCTCCACTGTCTGTGTTTCCCCCCAGTTCCTGTTAACTGATTTGTGACTTTCCCTTCCCCTTTCAGAGCTGTATGACCCACTGCCTGACTTCAGCTTTGTTTGCCCATGGACTAAAGCTTATTGAAATTGGTATTTTGTCATCACAAAGTAACTGGACATTATTGCACCGTTATGTGTAATACATTTGTTAAGAATACAAGCAGATTCCTGTTTTTTTAAGTGCAATAAGTGATTTATTTTAAGTGCTACATATAGGTACATGATTGGGAAACGGTGATGGGTGGGGGTGGAGTAATGTCCATGGCAGAGTCCAGTTCTCAGTCGCACAGGTGCATTGTCCATATGCCTGTGGAAGGATGGAGCAGGGGCAGTTCAAGGTTGGACAGGGTGACAATGTGGGACAATGGGATGACATCAGGGGATATCTTAGGCTGGCGGGGGTCTTGCAATCCTACTCTGTCTTCTTGTGAGATCTCAGGTTCCGCTTACGGGGTGGTTCTTCTTCTGCAGGAGGTGGGGTTCTGGTGGCCTGTCGTTGTGTGTGGGCCTCCTGTCCACTAGCGCCGGCGGAGGTGGTAGGCTGTTCCTGGCCTGGGCTAGTGACAGGGGCCCTTTGGGGTGCCACATGGTCCCGCAATGTGGTGACGATCTGGGTAAGGGCCACGACGATGGTCCCCATTGCGGAACCGATGTTCCTCAGTTCCTCCCTGAACCCCATGTACCGTTCCTCCTGCAGTTCCTGGATCTCCTGGAACCGGGCCAGTACCGTCGCCATCGTCTCCTGGGAGCGGTGGTATGCTCCCATGATGGAGGAGAGGGCCTCTTGGAGAGTCGGTTCCCCGGGCCTGTCCCCCCCCTGTCGCACAGCAGCCCTCCCAGTTCCCCTGTGTTCCTGGGCCTCTGTCCCCTGGACGGTGTGCCCACTACCACTGCCCCCAGGTCCCTGTTGTTGTTGGGGTGGTGGGTCAACCTGGGTGCCCTGTAGTGGTGGACACACCGCTGATTTACGTGTCCTGGAGACAGAGGCATGGGCCCGCTGGGTGGGAGCTGTGCTGGTGTTCCCAGAGGGGGTTGGGTCTGGTGTAGCCTGTGGCTGTCTGTGGGGAACCGACTGTCCAGAGGTCCCCGATGGGCCGGGCTGGTCATCTGGCTCCAGGGAGACAGAGCTGCTGTCATCGCTGGGGGCCTCTTCTGGGGGTGGGATGGACATCTCTGGACCCTCCGTGGCGGTGTGGTGGCGTTCGGGTCCTGCAGGGGTATAAAGGTATGGTTATTGCTTCTGTGTGTGGCATTTCGTGTGATGGGTGGGTGTCCGTGTACCCATGTGCAGGCATTTCCTTGTGGGGGCTTTTGTGAGGGTGGCTTGTGGGGGTGATGTGTGTGTGCAGTGGGCATGCTTTGGTGATGGGTGTCCATGCTTTGTGGTCGCATGCAGGGCTTGGTGTTGGGATGGGTGGGTTGTGATGGTGAGCCTTTTGCTAGGTGTTGGTGTGATGGGGAGGGGGGGAGGGTGGGGGTATGATTTGGCATGCAGGTGGGAAGCAGTAGTGAAAATTTGCCTTACCAGAGTCCATTCCTCCGCCTACTCCTGCGAGGCCCTCAGGATGCAGGATGTGCAAGACTTCCTCCTCCCATGCGGTAAATTCGGGGGGGAGTAGGTGGGGGTCCGCCGCCAGTCTTCTGCACCGCAATGTTGTGCCTTGATACCATGGAACGCACCTTCCCCCGTAGGTCGTTCCATCTCTTCCTGATGTCCTCCCGATTGCGTGGATGCTGTCCCACCGCGTTAACCCTGTCCACTATCCTTTGCCATAGCTCCATCTTCCTGGCAATTGTGGTGTGCTGCACCTGTGCCCCGAAGAGCTGGGGCTCTACACGGACTATTTCCTCCACCATGACCCTGAGTTCGGCGTCACTGAACCTGGGGTGTCTTTGGGGTGCCATGGGGTGGTGTGGTTGAGGTGTGGGGTGGCGTTTGTGGTGATGAGTGTGGTGCGTGTGGTGGTGTGTGGTGTTTGGTGCGTGGATTCTGTGTGGGTGATGGTGTTGTGTGCCTCTGTGTTGTGGGATTGTCTATTCTGTGCTCTCTCTCTAGCCTTCGTCAATAATTTTGGGTCGTAGGGGCTTGTGGGTGATGTGGGTGTGTGTTTTATATTTTGTTGGGTGTGTGGGAGTGGTGTTAGTATGTGTATCAGGTGTGTGTATTTCAAACTGACCAATGTGGCTGAGTTTTCTATGTGTGTGTGTATTTTGACCGCGGCGGTGTGTACTGCCAATGGAATACCGCGTTTGAAAGACCGCCGCGTGGATTTGTGGGTCGGAATGGTATGGGCGTATTTCTGTTGGCGTGATGGTGGAGGTTTGGTCATCGCAATTTTTGCGCTGACCTTTGGTGGGGCGGACTTTTGTGGATGTTGGGTTTTTGGCAGTTTGCCAGTTGCGGGTCAGAATGACCGTGGCGGTTTACCACGGCCGCGGCGGTGTTATGGCGGTCTTCTGACCGGCGGTAAGCGCCTTTTACCGCCGAGGTCAGAATGACCCCCTTTATGTCTTGCCTTTATGGACCTTAGCTGTGCCTTTGATAAGGTAAATCGGGCCAAACTTTCGGAGAGGCAAAATCAGTTAGGCATGGATCCCAACATTGTTGAGTTGCTTCGGTACCTCCACGTAGGAAATAATGCTGGGGATAAATGGGGAATGTTCGGATACTTTTGAGTTAAATAGGGGGGTGCACCAGGGTTGTGTCCTGGCTCCTACGCTTTTCCTTTTGTATATCAATGGATTGTTTGACTTTTTAGCTGAACATTGTAGGGATGCTCCTAAATCAATGGTAAAAGTGTCCCTGCTTTGATCTATGCAGATGATGCGGTGCCTATGGCCCTCACTATGAATGGCCTACATGAAGCAGTCTGACCCTATGATTCCTTTATGTCAGCACTTGATCTAGAGGTTAATTGTAAAAAATCACATTTTATGGTCTTTGGGAAGCCTCTTAGCAGGGTGGGGGTGCTGAAGATTAAAGAACAAGTTATCAGCAAGGTCAAGGATTTCTCCTATTTGGGGGTTGTTTTTGATGATAAAGGTACCTGGAACCCCTGTATTTCTAGAAGAGGGGTTCTCTTCAATTCTACAGTTACTGCCACGTTTGACTTGGCTGCAAGGGAAAGAAACCTGTCAAGCCCCTCCTTGAATTCTATAGGCGTAAATGCCTTCCAGTCCTCCTGTATGGTGCTATCCTCTGGGGGTATGCCGACATCAGGGCCCCTGTAGTTGAGGAAAACTGTTTTTGTATAAGGCTATTGGGAGTTGGTCAAAATACTTCTGGTTTCTGCTTGCACACTGAATTAGCTCTTGAGTTTGCACAAGATACCATCCAGCTTGCTCCGTTCTTGCTATGGATCTCTATTTGGGCTAATGAATGTGCCTCCTTTAATAGAGAGATCCTGCAGGACTGCTTGGCCTGTGATCATGTGAAGGATATTCCTTGGCTGATGTACATAAGAAAGGTAGCATATCTGTTGGGGCGTCTGGATATGTTTGAGGCTCCTGAGGGTCTGACTAGCCGTGACAAACACTGGGCTAAGGCAAATTTCCTGAAAATCTTGGGGGCCAAACGAGAGGAGGAGGTTCTGAGGAACAAATCGGTAAGGGAGTTTTTTAAGATAAAGAAGGGGGTGGGCCCTGAACCCTATCTCTTAGAGATAAGAAATGTGAGGGAAAGGTGTCTCATTACGCAATTTCGTATGGGGGTTGTGAGAAGTAACCTATGTTTTCGCTAGGTCAGTACAATGAAAAATCTATCTGACTTTGCCCCTGCAATGGTGTGTCTCTGCAGACTTTGATTCACTTTACCTTGTTCTGTGATTTTTATGCACCATTCAGGCGCCGGTTTTTCCTATCTCTGCTGAGGCTGAAGGGTTTTATGCAATGTCGCTCAGCTTTTTTGTGGCTGCGTATGGCTTCTGATGCACTGGTGTGGCGTGGGCTGGGGTCCTTTTTGAAGGGTGCTATTACCTGGCGGAATAATTTGGAGTATGTTTAAAAGTTCTTAACATTTTTACCTCAACTGTTTTAATATCCTATTTTAACAAATTCGATGGCATTTAAATACTGGTGGAATGAATGTAGGTTTTATGTATTGTATTGTTTATTTATCTTTATGGTTGATTATTCTCATACCGAATAAAGTGTTCTGATGATGATGATAGGTTTTTTAAACAAAATATTAAACAATCCCAAAAAAATATTTGTTTAGGTTCATGTCAAAATGTGTATTAAGGTGGTGGGGGGTTTATGTTTAACATGTCTGATGTTGTAAAGTATAAGATAATCTTAGGAAGGTTAAGATAGATTTTAGTTAAGGTAGTGTAGGTTAGTTAGCATGAGTTAGTTTAGTCATGCTTTAGATGGGATTAGTAAGGCATTGTAGGGTAGTTAGTTTCAGATTGTATAAGTTTTAAATTGATTATTATAAACATTTTTTTTAACTTTCACGACTGCTTTATGATTTACTGTGTATGAGTTGTCATATATGCTTAGGTTTTGTTAAGCACATGCTGTGCGACTTACAGGCAGTTTTTGTATCCATGTGTAACTAGGAAAAACACCTACTGAAAAGATCCTGTCAAATTTGCAATGGGGTCGCTTAAGGGATCTTCAAACATGATTTTGCACTGAAAGTGGCACTCTTGCTGTGAACGGACACACAGCCCAAAACAGGTATTCACATACTATGGCACTGTGTGTGTAAGTTATGCTACATGTTTTATATGGATGATTGCGTCAAACAATTGTCACTAATCAAGGACAGTTTGGGCCACACACTGATGCCAGCCACTTACACACTCACTCTTGCACCATCTCATTGCTACAGCCATTTTGCTTGCTGGCTAGTATAATAGAGGTGGCCCTCATCTGTGCAGTAACTTTATTCAGCCTTAAAATTGACTTATTGCAAATTGTTTCACCTCATGTTTTGAACATTGGCTAGCTAGTTGTTAGGTTAGATGCAGAATGGGTTCATATAAACGTTTCCCCTTGGCCTATGTAGATTTTCCATGGCTCAATGAAACACAATTTCCTTTAGATAGGAGGTTGTGTATTTAGGGTTAGCACATCCACGTGGTCTACTTAGTCTAATCATTAACAAACATACAATATGAAGGTTGAAGATAGTGCGTTTACTTACATCTGTGTAAATATGAAGGGTCACAGTAGCAGTTAATGCAGCAACAACCCCAACATTATAGAACTAACAAATGTCCAGACAGAGTTAATGGGGGATGTGAAGGAGAGGAGTATTCCAGTGGGGAGGAGATCCAAATTGTCATTATAGTAGGGAGCCCACATTGACAGTCCACAAATGGATAAGAGCAACATGTGGGCAAACACAAAGTAGACAGTGCCACATGACAAGGGCAATGCCATGTTACTCAACTCAGGTCCAATAGGCAATTGTGTAGTAGTTAATGCTTGCCAATTGATGCTAAAAGAGCAGATGATGGCCGGAATGCTGAACAATGCAGACATTCACCCCCAGTCACAAAGATATGGGTTTAAACCATCACTTTTTTGCTCACCACACCACCCCAGTTTGGACCCAGACATATGTAAATCAGTCTTGACTATGTTCCCCGTGGGAATAGTCCTGCCCGAACTGCCAAGCCAGGTCATCCCTGGACCAGAAATAAGCATCCTAGGACTGGTTTTTGGGTATCACCCTTCATGGCCCCAAAAACATGTGGTATATATCCAATTGCATAGAATCCAGCCTTCACAATGGGTAAATCTACCTGGGGGAATGCAATGTAGCTGCACATGTGTTTGAGCAAGGCTGTCAAAACCCTTGAAAGCATAGTAGAGAGCACTGGCTGTGACATTCCAGCAGCCAATCCCACTGTCACCTGGAAAGTGCCTGTTGCCAGAAAATGGAGCACTGAGAGTACCTACACCCCTTAATATACGGAGTAAACACATACGCAATATAATGCAATCTCAATCTCCGAACCTGTGCACCACTGCAATTATACCAGTGGACTTTGAAAAAGCGTTCAATAGTCTAAGATAGGACTACCTGGAGGTTATAATGCAACAGATGGGCCTGGACCAGGAATACTTAAAAGGAATGAAGCTGTTATACACAACCCCCACTGCCCGTGTTCGCACAGGTCGCACAATTTCGAGATCGTACAATATTGGAAGGGGCACCAGACAAGGATGCTCACTGTTGCCACTGCTGTTCGCCATCGCGATGGAACCCCTAGCACAGATGGCAAGAACAGGAAGATCCTATAAGGGACTAACTATCGAGGGCCAAACACACCAAATAGCACTATATGCGGACAATATGATAATGTTTCTTGAAGACCCAGACAGCGAGTTGCCAGGTGCCATGGCACTCTTAGAAAAGTGTGGGGACGTGTCGGGTTTGCGTACAAACTGGCAGAAATCTCTTATCTTTCCATTGCATGAGGGAGCACCCTGAGTGGTGGACTCTTGTGGTTTGGAATGGGCCCCCTCCACATTCCGCTATCTGGGTGTGAACATCTACCACAGACCTGCAGATTTACTAGAGGGAAATGTGAATAGAGCGAAAAGGAAGATGAGGGCAGATACCCAGTTCTGGGCGACACTACCCGTATCAATGGCGGGACGCTTGGCGCTGATAAAAATGACAGGTTTGCCCAGGTTAATGTATTACTTCTCAACGCTGCCCCTACTAGTTCCCCACTCGACATTCAGGGAGATAGACTCCATCCTGACTAGCTTTATCTGGGGACGGGGGCAACACAGACTGGCTCTACATAAACTCAAATGGCCAACTGATGAAGGGGGAATGGCAGCATATTTAGCACCATTGGACACAGCCAGGGAGCAGCAAGCTGAACACACTGATAAGACCCTACACAAGATACTTCTGAGCCATAAGGGGACTCGGAAAACACGGACACCAGACCTACAAGTAATGCGCGTCTGTTGGAGGCGTAGCGCACAGCGCACTAGAACCACGTCACCCTACTCATAGGCTATGCCGCTGGCCTGCCTTAATGTGCTCCCAGGAGGAGAGGCTGCAGTGGGCACGACCAGATTTGCGACATACGGCATCAACACGATAGGGGATCTGTTTTGCAATGGGGAACTGCAGTCATTCGAAACACTGATGGAACAATTTGTACCCTCCCTGGGGCTATTCCTCTCACATAGATCAATCTCAGCCCTCATACAGAGACACTGGAAACATGGTCTAAGTGAACCTCCCACTCATGCGGGATGCCACGCCATTTGCACAATGGGGGGAGGGGAAGGTCGTGTCCACGCTCTACAAAATATTACATAGTGACACTTTGCTCCCTCTTTATAGGCTGCGGGCCCTTTGGCAGGAAGATGTCGAGAAACCCATAGATGACACACAGTGGGGGACAATCGCAGCACATATCTACACGGTATCTAGAAACGCCCGTTTTAAACTGATTAACCTGTATATCTTTCACAGGCCGTATCTAAGCCCTACCAAGATAGCATCAATGTACAATACGGGAAACAGTACATGCTCCAGATGTTCGGAACCCGAAGAGGATCTGATGCATATGCTGTGGAGCTGCATGACACTGGAGCAATACTGGGCGGGAATAATACATAACCTAAACGCTGTAACAGACAGGAGGCATCGCTCCTCACTATTAGTGGCCATATTGGGAGGCTTTCCGCGAGCACATAAACAGAAAATCACAACTAAATACATTGACCTAGTGCCTAGTGTTAATACTAGCCAAAAGGGAGATAACAATGCACTGGAAAGATCCTAGGGGCCGCAGATAGCAAGATAGCGAGACACGCTAATTAAATGGGCTGCGACAGAGGGGAGTGCTCTACACAGAGAGGCAGCCAGGGGGTTTGGGACCGCAGACACAGCGCAGCAATGGGACCATTTCCTAGACTGCCTCAAAAACCTGCAAATGGGAACTCAGGATCAAAGCGCATCTAGGACCTAGCCAATGAGGCGGATCTGAGTCCTTAATACATAGTAATACATTGGCTTCACCTTCATCTGGTATTTAATGTCTGGGAGAAGCAATAGCCGAATACCAACTATAAAATGGAAACGGAGTTGACAGAGGGGAAGGGGTTTACGGTGGGGCGGTTTAATGGGAAGTTGATTTATTGTATGCTTGTTGACCAAATACCAATAAATATATTTAAAAAAAAAAACAGGTCAAGCAGAAGAATAAAGACCTTTAATTTACAAAAAAAAAAGGTACAGCTAAGATACTCATACATACTCAACTACAGTATTCATGCACACACTTATCACACAGTTATGGTTTGAGTTTATGTGCCTCAAGGTAACATTCTGAACTGACATGTATGGACAGACACTAGGATATGTAAAAAGGCCACATGGTATTGCTCACATTTCAGTCCGTCAACTATGAAATAAGGTTCCAGGCATTTCCATTAGTCAATATTGGTGATGTGGCCAGTGGAGGTAGCTAGCCACCCTACAGCTATGTTTCAACTACCTGGCACACAGTCAGTCTATGCTGCAATTTGTGTGCTTTTGTGTATTTCCCATGTCAATTACACAATGTTGAGGCACAGTACCTGTACCTGCTAGACATTGCTCTTTTCACATAGGTTATTGGCCATAGAATATACCCTCTTGCATGCTGCATGACAAACCATAGGGAGTAGCTATGTGGATCATGAGTACAATTCCATGTGTACATAAAAACACCATTGTTCCTAATTAGTCTTGGTAGTATTATGGGTGTACATTTATTTGGTCATACACTGCTATTTCAAAATCCTACAATCCAGACACAGGAGTACCTTTGCATTGTTACATTAGGAGATGTACATGTTTCTTATGATGGTTTGTCATTTTTATATTAAAACATTCTTTTTTTGACAGGACATGCCACATGTGATGTTTTTGGTAATTTAGGCCTAATGTTGATTACAACATGTACATGTTCAGCTGTGTCTGATACATATTTCCTTCCTCTCTAACATACAACATGACTACCCAGGAAAAAGTCATTCATCTGGAAAGATACCACCACCTCAGGCATGTTGCCCGGGCCTACCGATGCATAGGCTGTAAATACGTTGAGGGAAAGGTAGCTGGAAAACAGAAGTCAGAACCTCAGGGGCACCAAAGACCGAACAAGGCAGGCACCTGCCAGGGTTTCAAAGTGCCTCATGGTGGCCCACAGTTGTGGTTCTGGGATCTTCTACGGTGCAGCCAACACAAGCGCCACTTCCCCAGACCCCAACCTCAGGACAGTCCTCTGTTTTCGAACAATTGGGCCTTAAAGAAATATCTGAACTAAAACTATATTTGACAGGCCTTAAACTACAGGTAGACACTCTAATGCAAATGGTGAAGAATTTGCAGCAGTTGGTGAACAGGCTTGCTGAACAGATTGGGACTCCCTTGGACTTTCTGCCCTTCCCCTGTTTATTATATATTATGTTTATAGATACGTAATTTATTATAGGTTAGGATATGTTGTAGCACAGGGATAAGTTAGTTTAGTATTAGTAAATGTAACATCTTATTAGTGATTTGTTGTTAGGTGGGGATATGGGTGTGTAGGTTATTAAGTTGGTGGGGCTTGATGTTTAGGCTACATTTAGGATAGGGATGTGCGAACACCAGGGACTCTGAGTCCCAGCACCAGGAGCGGCAGGCGGAGCAGGAGCAGGGATTGGAGCCTTGCCCCAGTGAGCACCATTAAGCACTTGTCAGCTTCCCGCCACGCTGGACGCGCGGACACCAGGGACTCTGAGTCCCAGCACCAGGAGCGGCAGACAGAGCAGGAGCAGGGGGCGGAGTCTTGCCCCAGTGAACGCAATTAAGCGCTTGTCAGCTTCCTGCCACGCGGGACGCGTGCGGGACAAGGGTGGGCCCGTCCTTCGCCTGTCATCAGCTGACAGAGGCCAGGCCGGGCCACCCCCCTTAATTCTCACTTGGAGGGTAAGTGTGGGAACATTTGTTTGGGCATGCTAAAGTGTTTTTTGGTGGCTATAGGCCCCCTCTGGAGGTAAAAATTATTATTTCCAATTGTGTTGTAGCTGCCCTGTTTGTGCTCTGTGAGGATGGGTAGGAAAAGGGGTCAGCAAGCTGGAACCCTGAGTGGTGGTGGAAGGCAGGGAAGCTCAAACACTACATTAGATTCCTTTCTTGCCAGAGTTGTGCCGGAGACTTTCCTTGGAGATGGGTGATGGGCACTAAGTTTCTGTAGTAAATGATGCCTTGGGGACTTTGGAAGTCGAGGTGGCCCAGATGGGGGGGAGCAAAGGGCTGATTCAGAAATCCCTCCACCTGTGAAATGGGAGCCTACGGTTGGCCTGGACCCTTGAGGAAAAGTAAGAGACTCCTGATTACCTCTCTCCTGGCCTGTGGCTTGGATAGCAGTAGCCCTCCCCCCAGGCAGGAAAAGATTCTGAAGAAAGCTAGGAATAAAGGTGAAGGTGAATTCATCTTTACCTGAAAGTACTATGGGCCTAATGCATGGCTTTGGTTTTTGCCAGCCTTTGGGCTGTGGAGTAAATAACGTATTGTTAAAATTTAAAGATGTGATTGAGATCAGTCGGTCTCCAGTTCAGGGGAAATTACTGGCCCTTGAAAAAGCAGTTCTCTGGCTGTGTGAGCAGGCGCGGGTAAGGCCGAGTCAACCCACAGGTGGTCCTTTGGATTCCATCTGTTTCCACCAGTCGAGTGATTATGAAAGTGCTCCTTGGGCTTTGGAGAAAGCAACTCCGCAACCAACTAACTGTGTAAATCCAGGGGCATTGGGCTCCTGTGTAGAGACTGATTTGGCCCCATTAACTGCTCCATTAACAGGTGTGATGGTAGACAATAGCCCTAGTGATGGTAGGGAACTGGACTGTGGACGTGTGGTGAATGGGGGGATTTTCAACAAAGCAGCAGGAAACAAAATCGGTATCCGATTAAGAAAAGTTTTCCATTGGTCTGCTTGGAGCTTCCCCTGGCTTGTGCCCATTATGTGGTGTTACTGACAAATGTCCCCGTTCACGCCCCAGGCCTTACTGAGTCAAAGGACCAATTGAAAAATAAGACTGCCCACTGGCTGAGTAAAAACTGTGACTTTGCATGTAAGGAGCTCAGGAATATTCTGTTTGTTAGAAGAATTGACTGGGTGGGGCCCCAAGAAAAACAGGGAACTGGGGATTGTATCATTATAAACTGTTGTTATCCTGGCCTGGCCCAGCGGCTCCTTTCCACAAAAAGTATGGCTTCTCTGAGAGAAGGTAAGATTGGTATGGTCCCATTGGGTTACTTTTCTGATCATATACGGAAGGGTGTTGAGTCTCTACCTGGGTCGGGCTGGAATTTCCATCAAGATCTGAGTGCTCAGCAGCTAGCTAGTAGGAGATTGGATACTATTAGAACCCCTGATTTAAAGGGGTTGAACTGAAGCTATGAGAAGAGATACACAGCGAGCCTGGTAGCTCCCCCAACGCTGATATGTCAAGGGAGGTACAGGGCAGGAAGACTACTAAGTATTGTCTTATGTCATGGAATATTGCTGGGTACGATTCAAAACTTTCAGATCGGGCACGGGTCAGGTGTTTGGCTCATTATGACTTTATCATGCTCCAAGAAACTTGGTTAGATGGGCAGGCAGCTTGGGACGGTTATCATAGGTCTGCAGTCCCGGCATTCCGATCCCACAGAGGTCGCCCCAAAGGTGGTTTGGTTACCCTAATTCGATTTTCCAAAAATAGTGAGAGCATTTCAAATTAACTGTAACCATCAGGGCATATCGATTGTTTGGGTATTCCTCCCTGACAACTCTTATGTTCCATTGGTCAATTTTTATAATGCTGTCTGGGATGTGGGATGCCAAATTAGGGTCCTTTTTTCAGTTCTTCAGTAATTGAAGTGTAGAATGGAGGAGGTGGGGATGGAATTCTGTGCTGAACCCCTTTGAGCTTGAGTGTGAGGATTACCCATCTGAGGAAGCTCTGGATCCTAGGGGTATGGTCTTGATCAAGGGTCTAAGGAATATGGGCCTCTTGAATATTCAGGATTTTAAAGTGGTGGGCTTTGAGCTTTGAGCAGCCCCCTACTTTTGTGGGTAGAAGGGCTGGTTCTACTATTGATTATATTTTTGTGTCCCCACCATTAAAAGATCTGGTGTTAGGAGGAGAAGTGCTAGAGAACCACCTTACTGATCATAATCCCCTCACAGTCTGCTTTCATTTCTCAGAGTCCTTATGTAAATCAAGACGGGCTGGGCCTGCATTGGTGAAGACAAAAGACCAAGGCAGGAGAGCGGGGTTGAAACAAGTAAATATCCAGCAAGTAGAAGTAAGGGTGGTGTGTGACAATCTAATTCTGATCAAGGGTACACTTCTGGTAGAGGCCTCCAGTCCAAAGGAAGTAATGGCCGCAATGCTGAGAGTGAACAAAGCTTTTAAGGACTGTTTGTTCTCAGCTGTCCAGTCTCCTGGTATGCATGTGGGTGGTTGGTTCAGAAAGCCAGCAACGATGCTTCTAAAACCCTGAGGAGGGCTCCTAAAGTCCACCCCAGAGATACGGACCATATTAGAATTGCAAGTGTTAAGTATAAAAGTGTTATGAAAGCTTAATCTCAAGGAAATAGTCTGGGAGAAATTGGAACGTGCAGTAGAGCACAAGAATCCTGGCCTGTTTTGGAAGGTTGCAAACAGGGTCTCTTTGAAACTGAAACTTGAGAGGGTATGGGCTGTAATATCACTTCTGATGTTTGGGTGAATCATTTTTGTAGAATTTTTCAGTGGAGTCCCTTAAGAAAGAATTGGGACAGACAATTTGATGTTTCACCCAATTTAGCGATCAGGTTCACACTCCCTGAGGTTAGGGAGGCGCTCTATGGTAGCGCTAGCAATAAAGCTCCGGTCCCAGACTTAATTCAATTTTGCCCCCAGTTATGGGCGCCTATTCTGCTACATTTTCTTAATGCAGCAGTTACTGTGGGAATTCCTGCCACTTGGAGATCGGCCTGCATTATTCCTGTGTTCAAAAAGGGGGACCGTAATGATCCCAAATCCTATCGTCCCATTTCCCTTCTTGATTCCTCTGCTAAAATCTTGGGCCGGATTACCCTCAGGCGCATGGAGGCTTGGATGGCTGAAAATGAAATTTTGTGCCGGGCACAGTATGGTTTGAGGAGAGGGCTTGGCACTCAGGAACAGTGCCTAAACCTGTTGATGGTGATTGGAAAATATACACTAGCCAGGAAAGGGACTTTGGGGGTCATTCTAACCCTGGCGGTAAAAACCGCCAGGGCGAATGACCGCGGTAGCACCGCCAACAGGCTGGCGGTGCACCGCTGGGCATTCTGACCGCGGCGGTTCAGCCGCAGCCAGAAACGGAAAGTCGGCAGTGTACTGCCGACTTTCCGCTGCCCTTGAGAATCCTCCATGGCGGCGGAGCGCGCTCCGCCGCCATGGGGATTCTGACACCCCCTACCGCCATCCTGTTCCTGGCGGGTCTCCCGCCAGGAACAGGATGGCGGTAGGGGGTGCCGCGGGGCCCCTGGGGGCCCCTGCAGTGCCCATGCCAATGGCATGGGCACTGCAGGGGCCCCCATAAGAGGGCCCCAAAAGGAATTTCAGTGTCTGCCTAGCAGACACTGAAATTCGCGACGGGTGCTACTGCACCCGTCGCACTCCAGCAACTCCGCCGGCTCCATTCGGAGCCGGCTTCATCGTTGCTGGGTCTTTCCCGCTGTGCTGGCGGGCAGCCTTTTGGCGGTTGCCCGCCAGCACAGCGGGAAAGCCAGAATGGCCGCCGCGGTCTTGTGACCGCGGTGCGGTCATTTGGCGGTAACCGCATGGCGGGCGGCGACCGCCGCCCGCCGCGGTTAGAATCACCGCCCTTATGTCTTGCCTTTATGGACCTTAGCTGTGCCTTTGATAAGGTAAATCGGGCCAAACTTTCGGATAGGCTAAATCAGTTAGGCATGGATCCCAACATTGTTGAGTTGCTTCGGTACCTCCACGTAGGAAATAATGCTGGGGATAAATGGGGAATGTTCGGATACTTTTGAGTTAAATAGGGGGGTGCACCAGGGTTGTGTCCTGGCTCCTACGCTTTTCCTTTTGTATATCAATGGATTGTTTGACTTTTTAGCTGAACATTGTAGGGATGCTCCTAAATCAATGGTAAAAGTGTCCCTGCTTTGATCTATGCAGATGATGCAGTGCCTATGGCCCTCACTATGAATGGCCTACGTGAAGCAGTCAGACCCTATGATTCCTTTATGTCAGCACTTGATCTAGAGGTTAATTGTAAAAAATCACATTTTATGGTCTTTGGGAAGCCTCTTAGCAGGGTGGGGGTGCTGAAGATTAAAGGACAAGTTATCAGCAAGGTCCAGGATTTCTCCTATTTGGGGGTTGTTTTTGATGATAAAGGTACCTGGAACCCCTGTATTTCTAGAAGAGGGGTTCTCTTCAATTCTACAGTTACTGCCACGTTTGACTTGGCTGCAAGGGAAATAAACCTGTCAAGCCCCTCCTTGAATTCTATAGGCGTAAATGCCTTCCAGTCCTCCTGTATGGTGCTGCTCTCTGGGGGTATGCCGACATCAGGGCCCCTGTAGTTGAGGAAAACTGTTTTTGTATAAGGCTATTGGGAGTTGGTCAAAATACTTCTGGTTTCTGCTTGCACACTGAATTAGCTCTTGAGTTTGCACAAGATACCATCCAGCTTGCTCCGTTCTTGCTATGGATCTCTATTTGGGCTAATGAATGTGCCTCCTTTAATAGACAGATCCTGCAGGACTGCTTGGCCTGTGGTCATGTGAAGGATATTCCTTGTCTGATGTACATAAGAAAGGTAGCATATCTGTTGGGGCGTCTGGATATGTTTGAGGCTCCTGAGGGTCTGACTAGCCGTGACAAACACTGGGCTAAGGCAAATTTCCTGAAAATCTTGGGGGCCAAACGAGAGGAGGAGGTTCTGAGGAACAAATCGGTAAGGGAGTTTATTATGATAAAGAAGGGGGTGGGCCCTGAACCCTATCTCTTAGAGATAAGAAATGTGAGGGAAAGGTGTCTCATTACGCAATTTCGTATGGGGGTTGTGAGAAGTAACCTATGTTTTCGCTAGGTCAGTACAATGAAAAATCTATCCGACTTTGCCCCTGCGATGGTGTGTCTCTGCATACTTTGATTCACTTTACCTTGTTCTGTGATTTTTATGCACCATTCAAGCGCCGGTTTTTCCTATCTCTGCTGAGGCTGAAGGGTTTTGTGCAATGTCGCTCAGCTTTTTTGTGGCTGCGTATGGCTTCTGATGCACTGGTGTGGCGTGGGCTGGGGTCCTTTTTGAAGGGTGCTATTACCTGGCGGAATAATTTGGAGTATGTTTAAAAGTTCTTAACATTTTTACCTCAACTGTTTTAATATCCTATTTTAACAAATTCGATGGCATTTAAATACTTGTGGAATTAATCTAGGTTTTATGTATTGTATTCTTTATGGTTGATTATTCTCATACCGAATAAAGTGTTCTGATGATGATGATAGGTTTTTTAAACAAAATATTAAACAATCCCAAAAAAATATTTGTTTAGGTTCATGTCAAAATGTGTATTAAGGGGGTGGGGGATTTATGTTTAACATGTCTGATGTTGTAAAGTATAAGATAAGCTTAGGAAGGTTAAGATAGATTTTAGTTAAGGTAGTGTAGGTTAGTTAGCATAAGTTAGTTTAGTCATGCTTTAGATGGGATTAGTAAGGCATTGTAGGGTAGTTAGTTTCAGATTGTATAAGTTTTAAATTGATTATTATAAACATTTATTTTAACTTTCACGACTGCTTTATGATTTACTGTGTATGAGTTGTCATATATGCTTAGGTTTTGTTAAGCACATGCTGTGCGACGTACAGGCAGTTTTTGTATCCATGTGTAACTAGGAAAAACACCTACTGAAAAGATCCTGTCAAATTTGCAATGGGGTCGCTTAAGGGATGTTCAAACATGATTTTGCACTGAAAGTGGCACTCTTGCTGTGAACGGACACGCAGCCCAAAACAGGTATTCACATACTATGGCACTGTGGGGGTCATTCCAACCCTGGCGGTAAATACCGCCAGGGCCGGGGACCGCGGGAGCACCGCCAACAGGCTGGCGGTGCTCCCTTGGGCATTCTGACCGCGGCGGTTCGGCCGCGGTCAGAACAGGAAAACCGGCGGTCTCCCGCCGGTTTTCCGCTGCCCTGGAAATCCTCCATGGTGGCGCAGCTTGCTGCGCCGCCATGGGGGATTCCGACCCCCTCACCGCCATCCTGTTCCTGGCGGTTCCGCCCACCAGGAACAGGATGGCGGTGAGGGGTGTCGTGGGGCCCCTGGGGGCCCCTGCAGTGCCCATGCCAATGGCATGGGCACTGCAGGGGCCCCCGTAAGAGGGCCCCACTTTGTATTTCAGTGTCTGCATTGCAGACACTGAAATACGCGACGGGTGCCACTGCACCCGTCGCACATCCTCCACTCCGCCGGCTCCATTCGGAGCCGGCATCCTCATGGAGGGCTGTTTCCAACTGGGCTGGCGGGCGGCCTTTTGGCGGTCGCCCGCCAGCCCAGTGGGAAACCCAGAATGACCGCCGCGGTCTTTTGACCGCGGTACGGTCTTCTGCCGGTTCCCTCCAGGCGGGCGGCTCCCGCCGCCCGCCGGGGTCAGAATGACCCCCTGTGTGTGTAAGTTATGCTACATGTTTTATATGGATGATTGCGTCAAACAATTGTCACTAATCAAGGACAGTTTGGGCCACACACTGATGCCAGCCACTTACACACTCACTCTTGCACCATCTCATTGCTACAGCCATTTTGCTTGCTGGCTAGTATCAATGGAGGTGGCCCTCATCTGTGCAGAAACTTTATTCAGCCTTAAAATTGACTTATTGCAAATTGTTTCACCTCATGTTTTGAACATTGGCTAACTAGTTGTTAGGTTAGATGCAGAATGGGTTCATATAAACGTTTCCCCTTGGCCTATGTAGATTTTCCATGGCTCAATGAAACATAATTTCCTTTAGATAGCAGGTTGTGTATTTAGGGTTAGCACATCCACGTGGTCTACTTAGTCTAATCATTAACAAACATACAATATGAAGGTTGAAGATAGTGGCTTTACTTACATCTGTGTAAATATGAAGGGTCACAGTAGCAGTTAATGCAGCAACAACCCCAACATTATAGAACTAACAAATGTCCAGACAGAGTTAATGGGGGATGTGAAGTAGAGGAGTATTCCAGTGGGGAGGAGATCCAAATTGCCATTATAGTAGGGAGCCCACATTGACAGTCCACAAATGGATAAGAGCAACTTGTGGGCAAACACAAAGTAGACAGTGCCACATGACAAGGGCAATGCCATGTTACTCAACTCAGGTCCAATAGGCAATTGTGCAGTAGTTAATGCTTGCCAATTGATGCTAAAAGAGCAGATGATGGCCGGAATGCTGAACAATGCAGACATTCACCCCCAGTCGCAAAGATATGGGTTTAAACCATCACTTTTTTGCTCACCACACCACCCCAGTTTGGACCCAGTCATATGTAAATCAGTCTTGACCCTGTTCCCCGTGGGAATAGTCCTGCCCGAACTGCCAAGCCAGGTCATCGCTGGACCAGAAATAAGCATCCTAGGACTGGTTTTTGGGTATCACCCTTCATGGCCCCAAAAACATGTGGTATATATCCCATTGCATAGAATCCAGCCTTCACAATGGGTAAATCTACCTGGGGGAATGCAATGTAGCTGCACATGTGTTTGAGCAAGGCTGTCAAAACCCTTGAAAGCATAGTAGTGAGCACTGGCTGTGACATTCCAGCAGCCAAGCCCACTGTCACCTGGAAAGTGCCTGTTGCCAGAAAATGGAGCACTGAGAGTACCTGCACAAGAGGGGAGATTGCTATGGTGTTACGTATAGCAGGTAGCAGATCAGGCTCCAGTTGTTCACACAGCTCTGTGATTGTGGCCCTGTCCAGATGATAGGTGAATATGATGTGCCGGTCCTCCAGTTTAGCCAAGTCCACAAGGGGTCTGTACACAGGTGTATGCCTCCTACTATTCCTCTGCAGTGGTTGGTACCCAAGGGACCCAAAGATAAGAAAGGAGTGACAACAGGAACCATGAAAACACCATAGCAGTGTACACAGAGCATGTTTGTATGTTGGATAGTGGAATTTTGTAGGTGAGTACATTCGACTAAATGACACACTAATTAATCTGTACATGTGTACCAGCATTAGAAAATGGCACCCGCCTGTTCTGTATTCAGGGACAGGTGGAAGTGACCTCACACCGCTGGCGTTCACGTCATGGCGGAATGCAGTCTGCACCGCTGTGCAATTCCTCATTGGCTAACATGGCCCTCTATGGATAATGGGAACCAATGATGGTCAATGTTGACGGTGTTTACCGACGCGGACGTGACCGCCATTTCCTTTCAACCACTTCACTTGATTCCTGACTTTCCCCAGAACGACATCTCAAGTGCGTGTGCTGCTGTGCCCTGTGTATGGATCCTGCCATGGCTCGTGCTACAGGGGAAAGGGCCCCAGCCTTCACGTCGGAGGAGTTGGAGTTCCTCGTGGACAGTGTCCTACCCCAGTTTGGCCAATTTTATGGGCCTCCAGACCAACAGGTGAGTACACCATGGGTACGTTGCATGCAACATGACTGCATGGAGATGTGTGTGTGTGTGCTGGCAGTGTGTCAGGGGGAGAGAGGGAATGGCTGGTGGCAGAGTCAATGCAGGGGTATGGATCATGTGTGTGCCTGATATGGGGAAATGCTTGTCGTGGGCCATATGTGTGACAGAATGGATTGTCAGGTTCATGGTGCCCCACCTTCTGTGTTTTTTCTGCAGGTCAGTGCCCATCAGAAGAAGGGATTGTGGTGTGCCATTGCCAAGGATGTGCAGACCCTTGGGGTCTATAGCAGGAGGAGCACCCACTGCAGGAAACAGTGGGAGGGCCTGAGATGCTGGGCCCGGAAGACTGCAGAGGCCTAGCTGGGGATGGCCTCCCATCGGAACCTGACCCCCCTGATGGCCTGCAAACTGGTGGTGGCCTACCCAGAGATGCATGGGCGTTTGAGGGCATCCCAGCAGCCACAAGGGGATGAGTACAGCCTGTTTGTCAAACATCTCTGTTGCCTGGCATGGGAATTGGATGCAGGGCACTAGTCAGCGGATGCTCCAATATGCCAGTTCAGATATTGCTGCATGGCTCAGCTCAGGTTAATAGGGTGGAAAGCATGTATTAGATAGCTAGGTAGATGGCTTTCCAAGTCAGACAGGGCTTAGGTGGTGCCAGTGGGTGTGTAACTGGCAGTGTTTGGCTCCTACGTGCTGTAGTACTTAGCCAATGGTATGCCAGTGTGGTCCATACTGCCCAATCCCAGTCTCAGTGTGTGACAGTGATGGGTCTGCCACCTGTGCTGTTGGTGCTGAGATTGACCGTGTGCTCCCTTTCTCTTTCCCCTCTCTCTCCTTTTGTCATCTTGTCTGTGTGTGCGCTAGCATCATCTGGTGAAGGAGCATGGGCCCCGGAGAGTGAGGGAGCTGCAGCCCACTGGACCAAGGAGGCAGAGTCCACTGACGCCGAGGGGACCAGTGGGGCGGAGGGCGAGGGGAGCACCACAGCGGAGACAGGAGGTGACACCACTGGCTCTGAATAGTCCTCCTTTAGGAGCTCCCTAGTGGTGGCGGACCCCTCTGCGACCACCCCAGCTAGAGGTTCTACTGCCACCCCTGTATCAACACTGCCCTCCCAGTAGCCCCCCCACTGAGTTGCCTGTACCCGCTCACCCTCCTGTCCAGTGCCCGCTGACCCAGGAGGGTGTGCATCTCCTTCGCCCCAGTCACATCAGGTCCTGCCCCAGACAGCCCTGCTGCCCTCAGTGCGGAGGCTATTGACCTCCTGAGATCCATCTTTGCAGGGTAGTCAACCATTGTGAATACCACCCAGAGGCTGGCATCCCATATGGGATGGAGGGCATCCTCGGTAGGTTGGCGACCCTACAGAGATCATTTCAGTCTCTAGCCTCTTCACTAATGGCAGCCAGGGTTCCTGTTTCATCCGTCCCCCCTCCAAGTACCAATACCCAGTCCCAGTCTCCTCACCCCCAACCCATCCCACACACACATTCTGACAAGCATGCACCCAAAACAACACACAAGACTCGCACAGACAAACACAAGCAGTACACTTCAATCCACAAGCACTCACACAGCCAACACCCAGATGGACACACAACATCATCCCCTGCCTCCACTGTCTCCCCCTCCTCCTCCTCCCTCACAGTCACATCCACACTCACACCTGCATGCACTGCATCATCAATCCCAGATCCTGCCACCTGCACAGCCTTGCCCACAGTTACCACAACAGTGACCAGCAGACATGCACAACACACACCACATGCGCAGTCACCACCACCACCACCTCATGCAGCACACCCACTTCATATGCAGACACCACCCCACCATATTTACACGTCATGTTTGTCCTCCCCAACCCTGTCTGCCCCCCTCCAGTAACACTCAGACCCCCAACAGCTATCCACCTCACACATGCACATTGTTCATGCACCTGCACCCAAGTCCAGCACACCTCCTCCTCCTACAACCACTCCCTTTACCTCCACTCCCATCCCTCCTCCCACATCCCGCCCGAATGTTCCTAAGAAGCTTTTCCTTGCCCGCCTTGACCTCTTCCCTCCCCCTTCCCCCCTCCTGCACATAAAAGGAAGGTCACAACTCACAAGCCAAGTACCTCGAGCACCCACGCTGACACAGCTCTACCCCCAAAGTCTCCAGCTGCCACTAAGGGGCACGTGAGTAAGAAGCTGCCCCCGCAACAAGGACACTCCTCCCCCTAAAACAGAGGGCTAAAGAGCCACCCCCTCCCAAACAGACTGGCAAGACCATGGGGTCACCTCCAAATCCCAGGGCATAGGAGGCCCCAAAGAAATCCCTGCCCAAGCAGGCCCCCCAAAAATCAAAGGCCAAGGACGCCCCCCAGAAATCAAAAGCCAAGAGGCTCCCCAGAAATCCAAGGACAAGGAGGCCCCCCAGAAATCCATTGACAAGGAGGCCCCACAGAAACCCCTGGACAAGGAGTCCCCACAGAAAACCCTGGACAAGGATGCCCCACAGAAATCCCTGAACAAGGAGGCCCCACTCAAAATTGTGGCCAAGGAGCAGCATCTGGAACCAGTGGAAAAGAAGCAGCATCCGTAACCAAAGGCCAAGGGGCACCATCAATAACCAGTAGGAAGGCTGCCCCCTCCTCAACCTGTGGCCAGGAATCCCATCTAGAACTAGTGGGAGGCAGCCGCCCTCCTCAAACTGTGGGCAGGAAGCCCCCTCCTCACCCTGCGGGCAGGAATCCCCCTTCAGAACCAGTGGGCAGTCAGCCCCCCCCAGAACCTGTAGGCAGGAAGCCCCCTCCTCAATCTGTGGGCCAGAAGACCCCTCCTCAACCAGTGGGCAGGAAGCCCCCTCTTTAACTTGTGTGCAGGAAGCCCCCTCCAGAACCAGTGGGTTATGAGCCCCCTCACAATGAGTTGCAGATCCTTGTCTTCCGCCTGCCTGTAGGTGGCTACCGCTGTGTTTGGTGTTCGTACTGCGCTGGCTCATTGTTGTGGTATATTGGCTGTCTATGGGAGGGATCACCGCCATGGTCATAATTAGACGGTCATTACAGCCATCCTGTTGGCGGTGATACCGCCACATTAACCCTGGCGGTCAGAATACCGCTGGGATCATAATGACCACCATAATGTCTATTCCTTCACGACCATCTTGCAACGGTTGAGTTACGTTTATGTGCATTAATTTATTTGCCGCATCACAAGATAATGCTCCTTTTAGGTTTAAACGCAACAAAAGAGGGTGTCACTGTGATGCACACACCTAATTGTGACAGAAAATTAATCCACAGAGCTGACACTAGCTATCAGTAGCAAGTCTCACTGCTTTGCTGCCACACTATGGCCCTCTTTACACCCCTGGTGGTCAAAGACCACCAGGGCTGTTTTGATGGAAGGCCCACCAAAAGGCTGGCGGTGCTTCACATGGGATTACAACAGCAGCGGAAGTGCCGGGGTCGCACCGCTGGGACCGGCTGTTTCCTGCCATATTGGTCCCGGCGGTTGTAATCCCCTGCTTGCAGCGCTGCCCTGGGGATTACGAGTCCCCTCCCGCCAGCCTTTCATGGCAGTATGAACCGCCATGAAAAGGCTGGCGGAAAGGGGAGTCGCAGGGCCCCCTGCCACGCCACGCCCCCATGGAGCTTTTCACTGTCTGCATAGCAGACTTCAGAATTACACATGTGCCTTTTAACAAGAATGGAAGAGGGGATTATGTATCTAGATTCCGAGTAGCTGAAACAGATAAGGGTATAATAGAGGATGAAGACCAAGACAGTTGTTCCTTTGCATCTATTGATGGGGAGAGCATGTGTGCTATCAGTAAGAAGGAGTGGAGAGTAAAATTATCCAAAGATGGAGTGTTGCTACAAATTATGAAGTTTGTGAAAGAAGGTTGGCCCAAAGAGAAATGTGGTTCATACCACTTTCAAACTTTTGTCAAAGTTTCTCTTGAACTATCTGTTGAGGATGGCATTCTCATTCACTATGGTAGGTTGGTACCACCTGAAAACAAGAAAGAGAAAGAACAATGTGTGGGGCTCATGAAGGACATTTAGGCAGCACATTAATGAAACGTAGGATACGTAAAATGTGTTGGTGGCCTTTCATGGACAAAGCAATTGATGAGTTTGTGCAGGATTGTATGGTGTGTAGCAATTCAGAAAAGGCATTTTATGTGTAAACTTCCCCATGCAGCCATTACAATACGCTTAAGGACCTTGGGAAAAGGTTGCCATTTACCTAGTAGGTCCATTCTTTGCTTTACCTCTTGCATCCAGGTCTGCTGTTATAGTCTTTGACTATTACTCAAAGTGGCCTGGAATTCAGTTTATGAGTGAACCAACTTCAAAATAAGCCATAGATTTTTAAAAGACATATTTTTGAGAGAAGGTTTGCCAACTTCTATTGTTTAGGAAAATGGTGTTCAATTTGTCAGTTTGGAATTTCAATGTTTTTTGCAGCAAGGGGGTATAGCACATTGTAGAAGTTCATTTTGTCACCCACAGGCAAATAGTCTAGGATCAACAGATGAATCAAGTGTTTTCTAACTGTGTCGCGTGGGAGAATGCAAGTAATTGTGTGGTACAGAATGCTGTGCGCTCAATGCTTTGTTTCTACCGTACCACACCACATTCCTCCAAAAAAGTATTTCCTTTTGAGTTGATAAGGGGAAGGAAGCCATTCTCCAAAATCTGTCTTGGATGGATGTCAAAATGGGTGAAAATGGATGTCATTGAAGGGGTAGAGGATATTGTGAGACAGAATGTTAAAAGGTCTCAGAACTGTCAAAAACAATATTTTAACTCCAGGAAAAGGGTTGCTCAACAACAGGTAAAGGTGGGAGCTGTGGTGCGCATAAAAGCACCTATTCACATGAAGAAAGGCCATTCAAAGTATTATGAACCGAAAGTTGTTGATAAAGTATGTGGAAATGCTACCCGTGTTGATAAAAAGAATTGGTTGAATAAGACAAAAGTTGTCAAAATTAAGAATTCTGATGTAATCTATGATGAGAAAATTATGTGTGATTCTCATAGGCAGAATGATCTCCCAAGCTCCCAAATGGAAATGGATGAGGTAAAATTCAAACTCCGCAGGAGTAAACAACAATGTTCCGTTCCAATGAGGTATTGCTAAAGTTTCTGAAACGAACGGGTAACTTATCCATATTATCATATTCATAGAGAACTATAACAATGTAAAATTTAAAGGTATGCTATACTCAGTGATGTCAGTAACTATACCCTATCTTGAGGAACAATCCAAAATATCAGTATTTGTTTTGTAAATAAGTAGATTTCAAATTAATGTTAGAGGTATGTGGCATCTAATAGTGTGCTAAGTGATTAATATAAGTTGCATCTAAGATTGTATTATACTTGTTGATTAATGTTAGCTTATTTTGAATGTATAAATATTAGAGGGAAAGGACAATGTAGTGGTTATTGCTTGTTCTATAATGCTGCCACTGGCAGAATGTTGGGGAAATTTATGAGGAATGACTTTCCACATGTGATGTAATAAAGGGAAGAGAACAGCATTTGGAGAGGGCCGAGAGAGAGTGAGAGAGATGAAGAAGGTCTGTTGTGTGCCCCGGACACAGCACTTGTCATTAAATAGACAGCATTTATCACCAAGTCTGGCTGGCTAGATTACTTCAAACTGGCCTAAGTACACAGGCAAATGTTACTGGGAACTTCTCAGCCTGAAAGGGAGAACGTCCACATCTTCCTCCTCTGATGTGTGGTGTGCCTCCACTGAGGATGGTGGTGTTTATGCAGGAAGCATCTGAAGTACACACACCAGGGGCTAGAGATGTGGATCCCTTGCCCCAGCAGCATTTACCTGTGTCAACAAGGAAGGCAGCACAGCTCTGAGAAGCGCCTGCTGTCTTGTCAGCACTGCAACAACTTTACAGTGAAAGCACCCATTTTTGTAATTCAGGAGTCTTGCTTCGGCTCCATAAATTGAAGGACGGTGTTTGTAGCCCCTAGCTGGTGGCAACCTCACTGCTGTCATATTGCCAGGGCTGTTGTTGTTGCTTTTGCTTCATGACACCAGCAATGTTAACCAAGAACTGTTCCAATCTCTGGAGCAGAGTGTAAGTGCCTCTAATTGCATCAGAGGTGTCCTTATTGTTACTGAGAAACCGCAGACTCCCTCTTGGGAGTCCACAATGGTCTTCATCTCCGTCCACACCTCATCCAACCTCTGCCACTGGATTCCTACTGCTTGGCATTGAAATACAACCTGTGGGTTGTCGGAGTCCACAGCTGGCCTGGGATATGCAGATGGGGTAGGTTGGGTTGTAGGCAGTTCCTCTGGAAACCCATGACACTGCCAGCCCCTCCCACTCCCAGAGAAGGTACCCCATGATTTGATGAAACAGTCTTCATCCATGGGGGGGCAGGTCATCATTGGCAGCAAGTTGGTCATCCTGGACAGGCTGTTGGTCAGGAGTTTTTTCTCACTCTGAAAATCAAATAGATACATGTCAATGTTGATCAGTGCTACATCCTGACAGTAGTTATCTGGCTCAAATACAGTATTAATCCTCATTCACTTTCATCTCAACATTGATGTGTGGTACCTATGTGACTTGTATGTATTGAGGGAAGCAGAACTGTAGTTGCTTTCAGATGGCATTATCTGTGCATTGTTCACATGCTACTGTGTGACAAGGGTGTTTGTGTCATACCACACATTGCACCACAGTTACACAGCTTGCTGGCCTGCCTTGCCATTGTGGATATATTTAGGTAAGGTACACATCGAGCTTGAAGATTGCCACTTATTTTCATGATGGCTATGCATAATGTTTCTTCAAGTATTTACCCCAGTACTGTGCACATTGCACCAACATTGTCCCAAGTAACCAGTGTTCCATGCATTCCCTGTGGTCACTATTCAGGGCACAGTTCCTGTGAAAGTGAAGAGGGTTTGGTGATACATTCAATTTGTTCCGGCTGTTAGCCTTACTCACGCTACATCATAGCACTCTGCTTTGTGCTGTCTGGCATGCACATTGTGCATTAATGTGACAAAGGTTTATATTGGTCAAACATCCAGGAGAAATGTGTAATTGCATGTACATTTAATGGGTGGCTATCTGTGAAAACAGTGGCAAGCCTTGCTGACTCTGAGGGGATATACACAATCCAACTGGGCAGAAAGCTAGCACTGACACTCCCTTTATTTCATCATTGCCAGAACTGGTTATCTGCTGAGTATCACACACTGTTAGACTCAGACCCACTCACTTGAATGTGTATATTACTTCTCAAGCAATCCTCATTTAGGCTCAGTGACTCAACTTGCTCTCATACACAGATGGAAGCCTGATCATACATTGACTCACATATGACATCAAAGCCTACATTTACATTCACCACTTCCAATGCCTAACATTGATGAGTGTATTTGTGAGCTATGTATCAGACTGGACCCACACGTTAGTAATTCTGATAATGCATGACATGTACCTAACCAGGTTTGCCACACAACTTTACCCATACTTCTCAACCTCAAACCTTTGCAGATTCCTGCCCACAGTTATGGCAACCTAGCTCATTCTGTCATTTCTGAATTCCCTGTTTGTCATCCTCCTGCTTTGGCATATGTATACTGGTACAAGATTTATTCTTCCATATCCTGGCATGTGCTACATCTTCCCTCTGGTGTACAACACATGTAGGATGTAGTACACATATGCCCTCTTCTATGTCATCCCTTCCCAGCTGCAACAGATTTTGACACTATCAAACACTGCATTTCAGGTGTATAGCTCAGGCTACCCTGCAGTACACATGTCACTTCTCACCACCTTGCCATGCGGTATGTCCCCATTCAACCACAGTGACAGTTCAATGTGCTCAGTCACACTTCCATTAAATAGCACTATCAGAAGCCAACCTGTCTCACACATCATCTATTGTTTGACAGGACACAAAGTTCCCTAATTTATGCATGACTTGCATCACTCCCCCCTCAGATTTTTTACATACCAGGATTTAGGGTGTTGGTTACCATGACAGGCTACACCTGTGTGCTTACACCCCACAAATCTGTGCAGCTGTGTGCAATGTAGTTTAATGCTCAGGAGAAAGGGACTTTTTTATAGCACCGTGCACCACCAGTGCAACACTTGTTTTGACACACCAGTGGTGCAGAGGGCAGACCCATATTTATGAAGTCAAGCAAAGGCTATTTGCATGCCTTTGATTGTACTCATAGATATGGAGTACGTCAAGGCATGGAAACTTGCTGATTTGGCTTAGTCTGCATCAGGGAGGCATTCAATGGGTGTTGTGGTGGTTTTCCAACGCAACCCCCATGGGTTTTGACACATTCCCAGATTTCCAAGGACGTGTAAACCTGGAAATGCATAAAAAACATATACCTCCGCATGATAGGCAGAATGAGGAGAAATGCCTTAATTTCGCCTACTTTTTGCCACTTTCCGTGTGTACTGCATTTTGGTGCACAGATGGGAGGAGGTAAATGCTTCCATGGATTGTTATTGAGTTGGAAGGTATGCCTTCTAGCACAAAGACAATCATGCATGCAACAAAGGCACCCTTGCAACACGTTGCAAGGGTGCCTGCATTGACGCTAGACAGCCAGAGGTGCAACAGTGCTGGGGTAAGGAACAGGAAAGCACAGTTTTTTTTAAAGATATTGCATTACTGCCCTTTCCCTGTGGAGCAGGGCAGAACAGCATGGTCACATGCTGTGCTGTCCTGGACCACTATTATACTTATGCCCCTCTGGACATGCCTCTGCACATGGTCCTATGTGGTGGTACTTCACATGCCTAGCACCTGATTCCCCTCTCAGGTGAGGAATTGGTCCTCTGATACCCACATTCCATTGAATTACTTTGCAGTCCAGATTTGGCTGAATGGCCCCAAGAGAAACCTACTAGCCGCGTGGTGCAAGGGGGCATACATTATCCAAGTCAGGGTTCCAGTGTCCTGCAATGTTGTGGTGTTACAGTCCAGATCTTTTGCTTGATGTTGTGGGACTTGAAGTCCTGGACACTGATGTTATACATTGCCCAAGAGCAAACTGTGAAGCTGGACTAGAGCTGGCCATCACGCATGGACTGAACACATATGATGGATGTGGACTGGCATGTGCAAAATGTGAGTGGTTTTCTTAAGTTACATTTCTATGAAGTTTGACTGAACATGTGGCTATTTCCATCCATCGCCCTTACACTCATAGCAGTGCAGAGCAGAAACAAGGCATTCTGCACTGGTGAGCCAGACATATTTGATGATATTGTCCCTTGTTGCCACTTACCCTGTGTGTCTTGTTGGTCCTTATAGGCACTGTCATGTCCTTCCACTCCTCTCACCAACTCGGCTGGGACGACTGATGCCACCTGCTCCTCCATAGACATCAGCTCCTCCTGAACCTTAGGTCCTTCTCCTCCGGTCCTCATAGCTGCCTTCAAGTTACTGGGCAATTTTTCCTTGATCCTGCGATTGTAGTCAAGTCAGCACTTCTTGCAGTCTGTCACTGTCCTTTTGACTTGCCCTATACTGTTGATTTTACCCACAGTAGACTTCCATATGGCCTCTTTCTTCCCTAATGACAATTTTGAGGTGACAAATAGTTGATGTTCATGCTTTGTCACCTCTGTTATGAATATGTGATTCTCCTCCTCACTACAATTACTCTTCCCATTCCCCTGGGACTCTGCCTGAACTTCCTGGATTGTGCTGGGGTTGTTGATCTGGCTGCTGCTGCCTGATACATCATTTCTTTTCTATGAATGGGGGAAACTTTAATTTTTAAATGAGTCACTTTCTAAAGGATTTCTGATGCATTCAGCACTCAAAGGTGATGCAAGGCTGAATTGCCTTGCTTTACATGCTGCAAATCAGCCATGAATCTCTTTCCCAGCACATGCATCAGTTTTCCTTACAACATCCCCCTTATGGACACATAATTTTTGTGACACACCGTTGGACCTTATGCCAGGGTGCACCATGAAAGTACAGCACATCCATGGTGTGGAAAATTGTTGGACTGCATCACAAGTTTTTTTAATGCATCACTTTATTACCACAGCGATGCGTCAGTTCTTGTAAACATGGCCCTTAGTGTTGGTGTGTAGGATGGTGTGTAAATTAACTACTGACATAGGAATTCATCAGGGGATTCCATTGTTTGCTCATTTTACTGAACCTCTGTCACAATTTAATATGGCTATAACTTTATAACAAGGCACTCATTGTAGTTGAGAAGAGTTTCCTCACAATCTTATGTAATTTGCAGGCTACGTCATATGGAAATGAGAAGTACATGGCAAACCTCAGTACACTGTTGTTTGGTAAGAGGGTGTATCCAAAGAAAACAACTTCTTACAGGCAACTAGATTCTGCGTGGCTCCCTGCTCCAAATAATCAATGAAAACTGTAAGGTCTAAAAATCTAAACATCCATTAAATACCTTGGGATGATCCGAACCATGATATACTCTTCACATAAACAACGGCTGAATGGGACTCAGCCAATCACTATAACAGCTGAAGGAGGCAGAGCAGAATCCCTTATTTGTGAACTTCTTTTTGTGTTGATAAGATGAAGTTTGGCAAGAAGCTAATGCTGTCTGTAGACAGACTTAAAAAGAACGTCTTTTGCGCATAATGGAACTTTAGCACCATTTGGAGGATATCTTGTAATTCAGACCTATATTTTAGAAACTATTTAAAGTGGAAGCAGCTACACGATTTTTACTTTATTTGACAGTATAGCGTACACACAGATGGACGTCAATTCACCAAAATGCCAGGGGTAGCGGAAGTGACATCACATGCCCTTTGACCTCCACTTTTACTCACAGACACATGCTTACACATACACACACACTCTCTCACATAAACACACTCTCACCCTCAAGCACGCACACAACATACATTTAAAATAACTTCTACTTACCTCAGTTGCCATGGAAGGGCATATTTACATGTTTATTACACTAATAGTAAATAATTTATTATGATTCATTATTTGCATATTAAGAAACTGACAAAAAGCAAAGGGAGGGGAGCTTTGACTGAAGTCAATAAGTACTAGCTGCCTCTGTGTTCCTGCACTGAATTTGCCACCTCTGAAGCTAGGGGTCGAAAGAGAGTGCCAGGGGTTGCAAAGGAGAAGCGAACTTTGGCGACGCCTAAATGACGTCCACACTGACACTTTGGTTTTTATTTATTATGCAAACGGTGTTTCTTGCAAACAGACTTTTATGCATTGTTAGGGGATAAGAAACACTACCTCCTCCTCCACTGGTCTGACAAAAATGTTTTTTGCGTAATTAACCAAGCTACCCATTCTATTGAGTGAGTTGTCCTTACTAATTGTCTTACTTAGTGGAACGTGGGCAATTGTGATTTTCGTTGTGCAATTGAGAGAGCTGGTATTATATTCTGTTCAAAATATATCTAAAAGACAAACATTGCATGTGCACAGTCTTTATTTTTCAAAGATATTAAAATTTATTTTTGTTTTTTTTTAAATTGTATGCAAAAAATTAGGAGTAGATAAGTACATGACTTCAACCTGACATTTTTGTTTCGACTTCAAAGGCATACTCAAATGATTATTTTTGCATTTCTATCTGTTCACCTTATTTATCGTTCAGATATCTGTGTTAATATGAACAGTCATCCACTGAGTTCTTAAGAAATTCCAACACTTTGAACTGGAAAGAAAAAACGAAACTGCTGAACAGATATTTACTAGGACAGGAAAATCCATGGTGGTTGATTGGCAGACCAGGGTGAACATGATTTATGAATACAATCTATACTGAAGAGCGGACAGGTGCTCTGATCTACAGCCTCATTACAGAGAAGCGTCAGTCTTACATTATGTAAATTGCACTTAGATCCATGCTTGATGACAGTGGATTAACCAACAGTAGCCACCTTCATAAACTAATGAGTTTTACACCTCCGGCGCTAGTGAAGGCTTTTACACTGGAAGAGTTGCTGCTGCGACAGATGGTGATGTGGACATTTTAATGTACCTAAAAAGTAGCATCTCTGTTAGTTCACCTGTTGAAGGGCCTATTGAGTTATTATCTTTATTGATCCGTCGGTACAACCTATCAAGGTGATGTGCACTCTATCTCAGATATTAGCTCTCACACATGTATCTCACCGGTACAGTTATTTACTAAGTCCTCGGATAGTTTTTCTCCGGTTTCCCATCCCAAATCCAGCAAGATGCAGGTTTTCATTGATCCTACTTAATCACTTTGACAAGATGTTCAATAAGGTTCAATCGTCCTCTTTACCTAAATTAATTGACTTGTTTTAATTAGGAAACATTATAATGGCCCTACTCTTATTTACCAGTGCGCCTGCCTGCACAATTAACAGTGATCGAAGAACTCTTCAACCTGGATGGTATTGGGCTTTATTGCAGCAACCAAAGAAAACAAAATAGGCTGTATTTTGTTTGCAGGGAGTTCGCGTCTGTTAAGCTCTTCTGGTGGTAAAGTGAAGTTCACAGAGCCCTAGAACATAATGGAACATAATGGGAAGCATGGCATCAGGGCTGGTGGCGCCCAGTGCGGCAATGATTGCAGGTGCCCCCCAATGACCACCTCCGCCATGGATTCCACACTAACACACTCTAACAGAGCCGCTCATGTCTCCATAGCCACACACTCTTTAATTCTTTTTATAGCGCCACGCATACCAGTGTGGGGTAGGATGTCAGAGTAGAGGCAATCAATCCTAGGTGTGTAAATCAGTGTATAGGAAATGTTACGTACGACAGAGGAGTATAGGTGTAGGAGTCACAGGTCATCCATACTCGTAGGCAGTATAGTTAAGACTGCTTGTTCTGGAGAAGGGTACACTCAGAATCTAAAACGTAACACCACGGTTGGGATTTCTCTTTAATAAGAAGAATTGATTTCTACCCAAATGAACCCTTTTTGCGACATTAGGAAAAGGAAAGACTGTGGTAAAAATCATAATGCTCTAATCTATACCTCGATGGTTTCATGCAGCTCTTTGCTGACAATAGCTTATCTGTATTTAGGATTTTAACTTATAAACTGCAAGTCACAAAAGGATCTCTCTGACAAAAACAGTACCACTCTGACATTTGTATATTATAAGCACTTTGTGGTCTGCATGGTTCACATTCTGTGCAGCAGGCATAGTAAGCTCCTGCATTACCTTACCATAGAGTCAAAACGTCCACTAGACAGAACTCCGACCTCTGTCCAGAAAGAACATTAATCACTGAGTTATCTTGACATTTTTACTGTTGCCTGAAAATAACTGGAAATAGGGAATACCTGTAGTCGCTGCTTTTATTATCCTAATACTCTTGCAAATAGGTGCTCCCACCTGAAGTCAGCACCCAATGCGGTGGCACCAATCGCACCGCCCTGGAGCCGGCCCTGCATAGCATCACGAGTGATCGGAATAAAGGCAGCGTGGGGAAATGACAAAACAGCAGTACATTGAATTACAGATACTGCATAGGATCATTGTTACTCTTCACCAAGACCCCTTGTGTAACCTTATGTCTCAAAAGGACAGCGGAGGAATTATAGTTGTTAATATTGAATCCAAAGTTGAAGGGTTGCTATATCATGACCATAATAACGAGCGACAAAATAACGAGCAAGTAAGAACACAGAGAGACCTAAGGATTTACTTCTATTAACTTTCTAAGTTGATATAGCTAGAGGATGGCAATAGGGATTCGTTAAGTAAATAATATTAAAAACCACAGATTTTAATACCTTTCAATAGGCGCACCTCTGGTTGTATTCCAAGATTCACTCTGCCATTGTTGCACAAAGTTACTAGTTAGTCCAGTAGTTGAAATCCTACCTACGTCCTTTCTTATACGAAATGTATGTAATAGGAAGCACTCCTTCAAAAGTTACTTACGACAAACTTTTCAGCTATGTGGGTACGATTGCACCATAACTAAAGATCTAACACATGCATTAAACGTCGATCAAGAAATACACATGTGAAAGCAACTTGACCAGCACCATATTCAGCACATCTCAAGAGATGGAACCATCCCGAACAGAGTATCTACCTAACCAGTTGCAACATTAACACCCACAGCACACAACATGCTAATGCTGTGCACTGTCTTGAACTGCATCACTTTCTGAAACAACTGTAATTGTCTAGCTGCATGAGCCATAGAAGTGGCAGTAGAGTGCCACAGTAGGCAGATATCCGTTTCTGTTCAGTTCACGAAGTGGGTCTCATATGTGATCCCGCCTTTTCTTTAGTGCTCATATTTCCTGTTTCCAAAATCGATTTATTCCAAATGTGCCCCTTCTAATTCTGCAACCTCCGTAAAATGTGTCTTCTCAACCCAAACACATGCTTTGCTGGGTAAAGATAAGGGGGCTGATTTATATGTTGGTACTGTGTGTATACTTATTCGCACTGGTGATGGAGTATACACACCACCAACATTCTGGTCCACTATAGGTTTGGCTACGGGGTGACTACTCTGTCATGGCCATATCCAATCTTCTCCAATGGGCCAACAGAGTAAGGGCCGTTAGAGAAATGGCTATATGACCACCCACCCAATCAGGATGGGCAGGCATGTAGCCATTTTTTTCAGTCCATCTCCCTAACTGAGGGAGAGTAAAATGTAAGTAATGCTCCCCCCATCATTGGAGATGACTTCCATGGTGAGGGGAGCATTATTTTTTTGGGGAAAACAAAATACATTATTGGGATTTTATTTTTCAAAATACAAAAAAAACTGCACCAAACAGTGGTATGCACTGACAGGAACTGCTGTTGCGGGGCTTTCTGCCAATGCTTTATAAAGGACCACTAGGTTGATGGTCATTAATAAAGTGCCAACGTATAAATCGGCCACATAGCCAAAGAGTGATCAGTTGAGCAACAAAGTTCTGGGAGTGGACGTGTACTGTTAGTTTGTAAAGGTGGAAAGTTCTTTAAAGACTTGTGTCTTCAGCAGGGTCAGACTGGCGCATGGAACAGTGGCAGAAGGGCTGGTTTAAGAGGTCTGTTTTTGGCTGTTTGTTGGCCTTTTTTTATGGTCGTATGGACTGATTTTTACTATTGATTTCCCAGATGCCACCACAAACATTGCTTGCAGCAAGTAAAAACACTTGTCGTCTCCCATACCTGGCAAACCACTTATACAGAATGGCTTCAAATGCTCAAAAGTGCTCTGATTTACAAAATGTTGGCCACTTTCTTAGCTATCTGTTTCGCAAATGGGGCAGGGGGAGGACTATTATTTAGTGGCTCTGGCCTATTGTCTGTGCCTGTCTGCTCATGGTTTTTGGCTGTTTCCTAAACTGGAGTGAGGTTGAGGTAATCCTGATGTTTTCATGATTGTTGTTCCAGATCTTCAGTTTATAAACAGCGTTTTAACTTATTTTTTATTTTTTCACTTTATTTGCTCCAAACAAACTTTTCCTCAGAAGTATGCAGCTGATGCTATCAAATGTTGTGTGCCAAATACCAAGGCCGCATAGTCATGCCAATTAAATCCACCACCAAGCACTCCTTGCCTCTTTATCTCACTCACACAGGTTCCTTTTCATTGCTGCTTTGTCACTTTGTCACTGATTTGCCATCTTTCTCTTCCTCCTTTTTTCCCTTTTGTGTTTTCTCCCTCTTCCTCTCGGTCAAAATTGCTAAGTAAAAGTAAGTGCCAATCCCCAAAAATGAGTACTCCCAGGATTCACATACAACCACAGCTCAAATTAAGCACTGTGTCTCAACCTGAAAAATATCACAACTGAGTTCCCCTAAATCACCTTTTAGGATTAATATAAACCCATTAATATGTCAAACATAAAGTACAAAACGTGTAATCCATAATTGCACACTTCCACACAGCCGAGATGTCTATACAGGATCACTGTCTGCATTTACCCATGTTTCAAGTTGCAAGGATTGCTGCCTACATGTGTTGCAACCCATGGACACACACATGTCATTAGTAGAAACCGAGGGACAATGCAGTGCACATTAGCAATGTCCTATTTGTAACTGTGGATACCTTATGTTACAATGATTTCTACCCATGATGATGTTTGACAATTTCCAGGAGAAGATGTACAACATGGCATCCATGTCTAGTTTGGCCACCAGAAAATTGATGTGGACTTCATTTTGCGAATGCTGTCGTGGCTGGTGACATGGTTATCATAGTGGATGAAACTGTGAAGTATCCGCAGGTGGCACTAGCTTCATGTCTTAATCAACAGTATGACAAATATCAGTTTTGTGTCAATGCATTGTGGCTGGTTGTGATCATTCACTAAATACTTCAGGACAGCTTTGTGGAAAATGGTGCTGCACCAAGTGCAGTGCCACTTTCCCTGCACCCCTTAGCACCCCCATGTGTGAGCCGTATTTAACCGTGGCTCAGGGTAGGGAGCAATAGTGTCATTTTTCATGACGCTATTGATGGACCCTGCATGAGTAGCATCACAATATTGGGGCTATTCATGCAGAGTACATAGGGGCCATTATAAATAATGGAAGCCCCCTTTCAACGCCTTCTCCGAGCAGGCGTTAAAAGTGCCGTAAAAAATGACACAAGGAAATCTCTTAGTTTCTTGCAGCATTTTTTCAGCCCCCCCCCCCCTAACGGGGGAACGCCCCCATTGCATACATTATGCCTGGTGCAGCCATAATATAGCTCAAAGGGTTACAAAGTGGCACAATGCATGTATTGTGCCACTTTGTAAATATGGAGCTAGGATTTTGGTCTCGTTGGGCCACATTAGCGTAAAAAAAATGACACTGATGTGGCACAAGGTGGCACTAGGGGCTTATAAATAGCCCCTTACAGCTTAATTTATATTATGGCAGGTGGGCAATTATTCACAGTTACTTATTCCATCGCCCTGATGAAGGTGCCATCCACCGAATTTAGAAATGATTGCTAAGCTGCTGGTCATTTCTAAAGCATTGGCAGGAGGGAAACACCAGGAACAACAACTCCGGAACCACAAAGTTGTGAAAAACAAAAGTGAAACAACGGTTTCGTTTTCCACGACTTCCTGGTTTTGGTACTTTTACCACGCATGTCTGAACAACGTACATGCGTGGTTAAGGTACAGAAGAAGGGAGTCAGAGTTGAGGTGAAGGAGGAGGTAAGTTGGGCTGGGACTGGGACTGTTTTTGGGGGAGGGGTGAGGGTGGTGGGGGTAATTAGGGTTTAGGGGGGTCAGGGTTTAGGTTTAAGGGGTGGGTTGGGGTTTTAGGTATTAGGGGTGGGGGTGGGGACTCAGGGTATTTTTAGTTTTGGGGGTGGGGTGGGGGCTGGGGGTGATTAGGCTTTGGGGGAGGAGGGGAAGCATGCTCGAACCGTGCATGCTAATCGCTAATGCCTTTAGCAGGAATGCATTTACAATGGTAAAATCATTGTAAACGCATCGTGGTAAAGGCATTAGTGGTTAGAACGAGGTCGTTGTTCCGACCTCGTTGTTGAGCCACGGGTGCTTGAAGCACCCGTGGTTCTGACATATAACCTTAGCAGGAACCACCATCACAACTGTTTCTTTCACTGCTGTTTGCAGTTTGGTGCAAGGATCTGGCATCATGACGGAGCCCTGCACCAAAGTGTTTTCTTTCTGTTTTCTTAAAGAAAATCCTGAAAAGTGATTTTCTTTTTGAACAAATGAAGGAAAATGCTCCCCTCGCCATAGGAGCCCTCACACATGGTGATGGGAGCATTAAGCAGTTTTCACTTCCCCTTAAAGCCAGGATTTTCTTGGCGATGAGAGGCAGTGAAAACTGACCTCTAATTCCACCCATCTAAACTAGGTAGGCATCCTACAGCTCTTACTCCACAGGGCTATCCGTAGGGTTTTATCACAGCAGAAACATGCTTTTCTCCAACTTGATTAAACCTAAGGTATGCATGCAAATAAATGTGGTAGGTGGACCATTATCTTTGTGGTACAAATACGATGGTGGTACGATATAAATCTGCCCTAAGTTTCCTCTTAAGCCATGACATGTACATACATGAGTACATGGAACATGATTAGCGTCAACCTAGCCTAAAGTCAGTAGAGCACTGGAACACAGTCAATGAATGATAGGAGAAGGAGCTAGATTCTGAGCGCAAAAGTGTACTGTTACTGCATTGCTATGCAGTGTTCCCCGAAGAGGGGCACTTTCAGCTCTTTCCTAAATTGGAGCAGTGTTCATGTAGTCCTGGTGGATACATGGATGTAGTTACAGGTCTTGCAGGCATAGATGGAAAAGGCCTACTGCCTTATTTTTCCTTTTTTTTTTTCCTTTGGTCATAATTTAGAGTTTGGCAGATGGGTTAGTCTATCACTCTGTCCCTTATTACAAGTGCATTATATCCTATGGAACTTGTAATAGGGCATACAGGATAGCCGTCATGTTTCTGATGGAGTGCACATCTGTCAAACTCTAAATCAGGACCCTAGTCGCCAGTCTGATGGTATCTTGGCTGAGAGGTGTGCTGAGAACCACCAGCAACAGTGAGCTTATCTGCAGTATAAATGGGAGTGCTGGTCACAGCATGCAATATTTCACAACTTATCTTACATTAATTCCCAGTCTGCTCAGAATTTCTCTCCTTTCTCCTGGTACGCCTGCCAATTTTACCTCCAATATGGTGAAAGCCTTTTCTTCCAGTGACATGAGGGTTAACATTTCACACAAATGTGTTGCTACTACATCCTGCAACTGCCAGGTCATATTGTTTCAGGATTTCTTTATGTCATCTACTGCATGTGGATATTTGAACACTTCAACCATTAGTTGGTCATCGCCCTGTGGACTGGGCTACTAAAGTGGTGATTTCAAAAACTAGGACTGCCAGATTCCCATGAGGTAATTCATATTTTCATGGCCTGCTAACCCCTGCCATGTTCTTTGGTGAGAGTGTGCAGGCAGTGATGGGGGGGGTGGGAGAAACTAATACATCTCCTGGCTCTCAGATAAATTGCTCCGAGGGTGCAGCACATACCAAAAGGGTTTTTTTTTGTGCTTGAAAGGTGGGAGGAGCGCACCCCCCGTAATCTAGCCCACCAGTAGGCATCACATGCCCAATGCATAATCAAGAATGATGGTGCAGTGGTCCAGCCACTGGCTTCAAAAGTACTGCTTTCCTCCAATGGAAGTACAAGTGGGAGAGTGGTCTCAATGGCTTCCTGTTCTTTGGTAGGTCAGGGTCACAGAAATGCCATGCACTGTGAGGACATTTTGCTAGCATGATGCCAGGGGTGCCTTTAGCCCCAGAGAAATGCGCAGAGACACCCATAGAGTTACCATTTGTAGATATTGAGCTGGATATATTGAACCAAGAGTGTAATTTGCCAATTGAGAAGGCATCAGCTGGAATGAGACAGAGGTTACAATTTACCAGGCCATCTAAGAGACTGAAAGACACCCTGAAGGTGAGAAACTTCTTTTGGGCAGATTACAATGGGGTCTCTCTGTGAAAAGAGGGGAGCATTCCAATAATGCTTTAGCTCAACATACTGATGTGACAGGCAGAAGAGAAGAAGGTGTGTGCAATAGTGAACTCAGGCATTGTGGTATCATGGTCTTTGTGGAGCTGGTACATATTTCAGTGGAAGTGACAGTATGACTCAAATCATTGAGATACAAGAACATCATTTTTGGTCAGACGGTTCGTTGTTGGAGCAGGTACTGAATCTATTCTGGAAATATACTGACCAATATCCTCTCTCTTAGGTCACTGATGCTGCAGTGATCGAAGGTGAATATTTTTTTCATGCTCGATTTGTGGAAGGCTGAAAACATGTAATTGTTGATGCTTTATCTTGTGGTAAGTTCAAGGTTTTCAGGAGTCTGGCTCGATATGCAGAGGAAATGGAGCATGCCCCCCATACCTTGGGGATTTTGGGAAAGTACAATTGAATCAGAAGGAATTGCACTCTCTTAGTGAACTGATATGGGATACGGATGAGGTGAATATAGAAGGCTACAATAAGTGGTTCCATAGGAAGAGTAGATCCTGAATCAATTGCTTACAGGAAATGCTAGGTTCAAATTATTGAATGAGCCAGGTTTAAGGTTAAGAGTAGATTGCATGTGACTCCAAGGCTGGCAGCGATGAACTTTGTGTCTAAGACAAAGGGCAGGGGGGAATTTGAAATGGTATATCTGACCAGGATGACGATGATAGGTTGAGGCAGGCTGACAAAGGATCCAATGAATAAAAAGGCATAGGATTGCATTGCACACTCTGGAGGATATATGAAAAGGCCTGCTGCCTTGTTTTTTTTTTTATTTTATTTTTTTACGATTCTTTGGGCCTGATATTGAGTCAAGAATGAAATGGACATCTATTTGCCTTATTACAACTGCATTATATCCTACGGCAATTTTTAAAAAAGGCAGACGTCTATCTGTCACATTTGTGAAGGAATACACATCTGTCAAACTCTAAATCAGACTCTTTGTCTCACGTCTGGTGTTGTCCTGGTGGAGGGCGTGCTGAGAGCCACCAGAGATGGTGAGCTTATTTGTAGAGAGTGTGGGCTTTATAGTATGAGCCCTCATGTTTTACAATGTGCTTTTGTGCTATCGTTCTTTGTAGCTTTGTAAGTTACAATGCAGAATGGATTACTGGCATTAAGGTGCTCATTCTTTCTGAATAGGTGCAAAATCAGAAGTGGTGGCTGGAGCAGATGGTGAAGCTATTATGAAGATTAGGCATGGATGTCGCAATGCTATTGCCCTTATGTGCTTCCTCTCAATATGATACTGCAAGATTATCTCATGTTTTCATCCTCTTTTAATGGCTACATGTCTTGGCTCCACTGGTCACTAGTAAAGGACCTCATGGGAATTTACCCACCTCATGGGTTTATTTCAAGAGGTGATGGTTTTTGCCCATGCAGAACAAAATGGCCGGAGGGGTGTGTCATGTGATGCTCAATCAACTGGGTAATTGCTGTATAAGGTGGCATTGTACTAGGCAGAATTATATAGCTCAGCTATGTATTGCTATTTGATCAAATTTGCCTTATTTAAAGAGTTTTCATTTATCTGAGATGCACTTAAAAGGAATGTTTAAAACCTCTGTTAAACAGAGTTATAAATCTTTAGCTATTGAAAGAGAATAGAGAAAAAAGTGGAGTTGCTGGGGAAGTGGCTTTTCTGACACTGGTGTTAGTTGGTGTGGCATTCCTCCTTTGGCTAAAGTGGGCCCTGACCTTATCAACAGCTGTGGTGGTAGCACCAGCTGCACCAGGTGTGTATAGGCAGCTGTGGAAAACACAGAATTTGATGGAGACTAGTGTTTGCAAGTGATATGTCGGAGAACCAAGGGACAAAACTACCCTGTAATTCAGCTTTGACTGAGGGACCACACTCTACATTCTTAGTTTCCATTTAAGGGATGGTCATCCCTCAGAATGGTAACATTTGTCTTAGTAAGTGATGAGAATATAACTTTGAAGTTCTGCAGAAGGTGCGGATGTGGACCCTTCCATCAATTTGAACTGATAATATTAATCTAGCACGTACAGAATGCCTCCAAATAAGTACCGTAAACACAGAGGTGAGTGGGCTAATGGTATTTTTCCCACAGGGAAATAGATGGCAAAATAGAATAACATTGTTAATAATAATAAGCAAGTAAAATAATCAGTTACAATCTATGGAAAAAATCCACAAAAATATATTAGCAACAGCACGCTCATGTACATGCTTCACATACAACTCTGGCTCATTGAAAATGACCCTGAAGGTACTATCATAATGACCTTGGAAAAGGCATCAATATCTTAAGCAAATTATCACTGCATGTGCAGACCTACTACACACATTAAGACTAGCAATACAATTCTGGTATTGCTTGTATTTTCAGGATTATACAGATAGCATTTTCAACACCCAAGAAGATACCAACAGTTTATAATAAAACCCAACAAACAGGTTGAATGGAGATCAGCATAGACATACAACACTGGTTAATCCGTCATGTGCAGGCATTGGTCAGTGGCCAATAACAGCACTCCCTCTCTGGTGCGTCCACTTGGGAGGACTTAAGAGTAACTGTTGCAGAGGAACACTCTAGATGCGATTTCCTGCAACACATTTATTGTAGCTGAGAAGCAGGAAGAGACACAGCTTGTAGTGTGTCCTTCATCAACTGTCCCAACAAAATCTCACCAATTCAATATACACATTCCACGAATGCCAGCTAGTCTAGCATTCTATGTAACTAAGCAACACAACACTTGTCTCCCTTCCCACCATAAACAAATTAATTACATTAATAAGGAATAAAATAACAATTAAATTAACAAGGTTACACATGTAAAAAACAAGGTCACAGTAATCACTAAACATCAATCTTAAGAATACATGACAGGCTAATATGACACAAAATTGCATAGAGATGTACATGGCAAAATAATGTTACAACCTCATACAAATGTACATTGCAATAAATTGTTATCACCTGAGCAAAATCAATTTGTTGTTGACAATGTAATCGTTCAACCAACCCGGGACCTTTTTGAACTTTGGTTAAGATCGAGGTCCACCTTTTGTCCTACATTTGCACCTGCAGCATCTAAAGCATCTGGTGTACTTACACTGACAGACTTACACAAGATATCACTTGCCTCTTCCAAAACACTTACAGTATTTACACTGACTGACTAGTCTGGCCTCACAATCTTTCCCCACTCTTATCAACCAGAGACTCATTCAAGACAATCTCCTGAGTGGTATTTCTATCCACAGTTAGCTCACTGGTTCCAAGCACATTCTCAGATTCTTTAACCGTACTTTTAGCCTGATCCACTCAAATTCTCCTCCTGTACTGCTATCAGTTTTCCTGTCAGTGGCAATCCTGTTAAAATTCTATACCTTACCATTCCTAAGTGTCACCACATTCTGCAACACTTCTACCATCTATTCCGGGTCATAAAATTGACTTGCTGCCTTACACACCAAACCAGGTTTCCTAACATACACCCAGTCCCCCACTTCTATCTTAGCAGGTCTTGCACCATGCTATGTTTTACTTCTCTTATGTGTCATTTCCATCCTGTTCTGCACCTCATCCTTTGACTGCAACTCCATACCTGTGGAATATACCCATTCAGGGTTGTATTTAAATCTATCCTCCCAAAATCATAAATTGTTGTAACCCTGTTGCATCATTGCCTGCCACTTAATAATCCCAAACCATCTTACACACTCGTACAATGCAATCAACATTTTTTCCCATGGCTAACTGAATGGTGCCCTTCAAACCGCAGTAATATCTCTCACCATTCCATTGCCACAGGGATTGTATATTGATGGGGTCCTATGTCTAATTCTAAATCTTTCAAAATATGTTTGGCCTTACTGGAAATAAATTGTTCACCATTGTCACTCACAATAGATGCAGGAATGCTACATAAGTGAAGGTCTTTCACCGCTGGCCAATGTGAAAATAAGTCACTTAACCAAATCAGGTACTTTTACGGATCACCCACAGGACCCATTACATCAATTGCTACAGTCTCTCTTGGTTTCTTAGGAATATACCCATCATTCATGCGAAGAGGCAAGGTCTGCAATGACTTATCCACAGTTGAACATGCACTACATTCTCTCACCCTTCTTTCAGCTGCCATATCTATTGTAGGTCTCCAAAATATTTTTCTTAAGAACAGATGTGGTTCTGACAATGCCAGAATGTCCTTAATGGCATAAATCCACAATCAACCCATGTAATACTTCCAGGTGAATTATCCTGTCTCTTCTAGACAAGGTGCCCTCATTAACTGTCAATTCTGACCTCACTTCCCAAAAAGTCCTAATCAATGTGTTAAAAGACTCTTTCATAGGCCACCCATTCATCACTTAGAACCAAACTTCCTGTAAAACCTGGTCATTCAGGTATTCCATATTCCATTCACTCTCATTAATAGCAGATTAACCCTGATTGTGTATCAAGACCACCTGGAACCCATTGCATGTTTCATCTTCACAGCTTTCCAACATGACAGGCATTCTTGAGAGGAAATCTCCCAGAACATTAAATTCCCTGGTGTGTAAATCAATTTGTATATAATATTTTGCATGCACATTGAAATTCTGGCCAGTGTTGATGAAGTGTTAGTTGAACCCTCTGTCTTTAAAACCTGAACCAATGGTTCATGATCACAGTGAGTTTTTCAAGTCTTCCCCCAAATAAATGATTTGAAGCGCTCCAAGGTCCACACGCAAGATAGCACCTCCCTTTCAATTATCAGGTAATTCTCCTCACAGAGTGACAAGGACCTGATGCATACGTTAATATGTGTTCTTTGCCTTTGCAGTCCTTTTGGGACACAACAGCTCCTAAGCCATTATTGCTTCCATCAGTAGAAATGATACTAACAGCTGAAGGGTCAAAAGGTCTCAAAGGCGTTGCCTTAGCTATTGCTCTTTTTATGGTCTTGAAATCATCATCACAGTTCAGGGACCAAAGGAATTTACGATCCTTCTTGAGCAATTGGTGAATATTGCATATTTTGTTAGCAAAATTGGGAATATATTTTGCACAAAACTATGCCACACCCAGAAATGACCTTACTGATTCCTTATCGGTGTGCATAAAGGCATTCTCAATTGCAGATACTAAGGTGGGCATGGGTTGACTCCCAACTCATCAATGACATTACCCAAATATGTAACACTTTGACTTTTAAACCTTCATTTTGAATGTTCTACACTAAGACCCCTTTGTTCCAAAATCCTTAAAACATTCAATAATCTAGTCCTATGTTCTTCTTTACTAGAGCCAAATACCAATATGTTGTCTTGAAAGAAAGTAATCCCCTGTTCTTTACTAAATAGTTGGAACATTAAGTGCCGAAATACGGTGGCCGCCAATGCTAGGCCAAAAGGCATGCACATAAATTGAAAGCAACCAAAAGGTGTGATGAAAGATGTTAATATATTGGATTCTGGCGATAAGGAGACCTTGTGGTAAGCAGAATATAAGTCTATAGTAGAGAACCATTTTGCATCTTTTAAACAGGTTATCTCATTTATTTTAGGCAAGGGAAACCTGTCTATAACAATATAATTATTTAGGTGGCAAAAATTCATACATAGCCTTATTTTGCCATTGCTTTGTCTGGCATTCAATAAGGGAGAAATCCAATCAGAGGCCCTTATTGTCTCTTTTACTTGTGCAGCTACTAACTGGTCTAACTCTTTACAAACTCTCTCACCAACACAGGTATATCACAACTTTTATACACCTTAGGTACTGCCTTATTCTTGAGAATGATCTTGTATTCAACCTCCTGAAGGTTACCCACCTATTTACGGAACACAGAGGAAAATTCTTTTAACGTTTTATTACCAACAGTCATGCCTTTGTCCAGCACCAAAACTTGCTCCTTACTATTAGGATCCAGGATGATGTGCAACATTTTCTGAGGGAGCCATCTCAAATCAGGTAGACTTGTTCTGGCAGCATACAATTTACCTCTGGTTTCCCTACTTTTAAATTTGAAAGTGAACCATTGGTAACCTTCAGTATGCATGTCAGGTGCAAATAATTGTTCTCCCACTTTCGGCACAAAATACATTTTCCATAGTTCTTCATTGATAATTGTGTAAGGTGAACCAGAATCAGTGAATATTTTAACCTTCACCCCACCAATCACCATCAAACACTCTTGTTTATTTTTGCCTAACTCATCATTGATGTTTAACACAAGATTGCTCCTCACATTCCTGACAATGTTACTGAGTAAAGCATTGCCCTCATCCCCTTCATCTCCACTATCAACACTACCCACACACTGATCACCCACGCATTTAACACAAGTTTTCCTTTTCCTATAAACTTTAGCATAATGCCCTAAAATGCCACAATTACTGCTCTTTTGTTTGGCTGCAGGACAGTTTTTACTGTATGCCAGATGATCACAATGACCACATCTGTTAGATGTTCCCTGGCCTGTGATTTTAGTCTTATCACAACAGAATGTTTCAGCTAATTTATTTCTCCCTATCTATGTTCACCTCCCCCTACAACCTCAGATGCTTGGGCATCTGGTTTGAGAGATACTGCACATCTACTTGAAGTTTCTGCCTTACGTACGATTTTTGTTATTATTACTATTACACCATTTATAAAATGCATGACTACCCAATAATCAGGTTTCCAAGCATTGTAAAAAGAAAAAAAGGAGTACAAAAACCTAACCCTCAATTTAAGGGAAAAGAACCGTCTTTAGCTTTTTCCTGAAACTCAGATGATTATTATCCTCTTGCAGACTTTTCGGTAATGCGTTCCACATTTTATATGAGAATGATCTCCCACCGGTTCTTGCTGTTTGGAATTTTGGAACTACCAGCAGCTTTAGCGGGTTGAACCTTAAATCCCTACACATCTCATATGGCGCCACAATTTGTTGCAGGAGGGTAGGGCCTGCACTATGCTTTGAAAGGTGCAGAATGCAGAGAGCCTTAAATTGTATTCTGTATTTTATCTGCAGCCAATAGAGAGACTTAAGTGCAGTGCTTGCCGACTTTGTTTTCAGTATTCCCAACAGACTACGAGCAGCAGTGTTCTGAATAATCTATAGCTTAGGTAGAGCACATTTCCATAGTCAAGGCACGACAGAATGACCCCTTGAACCACCACTCTGTGATTCCATTGGGAGTCATCTTAACGCCTTCCTAAGAGCTCTCACAAGGCCAAAGCAGCAGCTCAATATCTTTTTTACGTGTGGGGGTCATAGTCAGATGTTTGTCAAGGGTCATTCCCGGACTCTTTACCTCTTCCTTAGGGGATGGTTGATACCCTAGAGAGGTTGGCCACACAATCCTGTCCCAGAGCATAGTGTTGCATCCCATCACCAAACCTCAGTTTTCTCCCCACTGAGTCTTAGGCAACTGGTTCCCTTTTCAAACAGCAGTTTAATCTTAACAAAACTGCATCAATGTCTGGAGATAGTGTAACCACCATCTGTGTGTTGTCTGCGTGGGAGACCATCTTAAATCCAAACGTGTCGATGATGTCTCCAAGAGGGCGCACATAAATCATAAAAATGGTCAGACTTAAGGATGCGGTACACCACACCTCAGCAAGTAACTAGATTAAAGTTTTGTTACTTCACTGACTTTGAAGTTGTGATGTTGCATACAGGAGGCAAGCCATCTTTGAGCCTTCTCGATGATGCCTACTCTATTCAGCTGCTGGAGCAATGTAGCGTATGAACTGTGCCAAGGCTGCACTCAGATCCAAAAATATCAGGCCTGCCGATATCCCTCGGTCCATGGTCATTTTCAGGTCCTCTGTGGCTCTTAAGAGAGCAGTTTCAATACTGTGTCCTGCTCAAAAGCCCATTTGAGTAGGATGGAGCAAGTTGTTAGCCTCAAGATGGTCAATAATCTTTTTATTGATTATTTTCTCTAAAATTGTACTTACTCCTGGCAGTAAGGAGACTGGTCTGTAATTTCCAATTGACTCTGGATCCAAAAGTGGACGGATGATGGCGTGCTTCCAGTCCTTAGGGACACTACCTTTTTCCACTTCAGTCATCTTCTCACCCTCTCTTAATAAAATGTCAATTGGAACTGGGTCAGCTGGAGACCCCGATTTTACAGAGGTTCACACCCTTACTCCATCCTCCTTGGTTAATTGGACTAAACTCAAAAGTATAGGACCATTATTATCTATTCCTGACTCCTCCTCTAAGCTAGTGCTCCCTCTTGTTATGACTATCAGCGAGTAATAAATGTCACTGATAGCAAGGACTTCCTCTAAAGATGCGTCACCATTTACCCAGAGCCACTCTTGAATGGAGGGGTTACAAGTGTGCATGACAGCTTGATCTCTAATCAAGTCTTCAAGTAAATTACAAAATTTACAATCCAACACTATTTTTTTTTAGCTCTGCAGCATAATTATCAATGGATTCTGCCTTACTCTGCTTCCTTTGAAAAATAAATTAAATCTTGTTATGTCAATGCAAACTTTAGGTGCAAAATAATTGCCTGAATTCAACAGTGCTAAATCACACACATTCACATCCCCTGAAACCAACACCATGGTCATTTGGTTATACAGTTTCAACCCAGCTGGTCCTAAAGAATGAAGAAAATTTCTCTACTTCTGTTCTGCATCCATCTTCCCAGATTCATCCACTGCATCGATGTAACTCGTGGAATAAGCTTTCCATGCCAGCCATTTTAGAGAAGGCTCCGATCCAGGATGTATGATGGAACAACGCATGTGAGAACCACGCATGCCTGAACAGCACGGTCGGAACAACGACTGTGTTGTTACCATAAACGCCTTTACCACGCATGCCTTTAAAAAAAAAATTGTTGTAAAAGAATGCCCAATAAAGGCATGTGTGAGCAGGTCATGTGTGGTTCTAGCATGATACCCCCACCCACCCTAAAGCCCAAAAGTACCCCACCCCTAATACTAAAACTACCCCAACCCCCACACCCGCCCCTAAAAACAAAAGTCCACCCAACACACCCCACCCACCCTGAGCCCTAAAACCATCCCGACACCCCCACCCGCCCTGAAAACAACAGACCCCACCCCTAAAAAAAAACTACCCCAATTCCCCACCCCTGCTCCTAAAAATAAAAACTACCCGACCTCCCTACCCCCACCTCAAAAACAAAACTACCCCAACCCCACCACCCCACCCCTAAAAACAAAATTAACCCAATCCCCCCACCCTGCCCCTAAAAACAAAACTACCCTGACACTGCCCTGAGCCCTAAAACCTTCCCTGAACCCCTACCTGCCCTAAAAACAACTGACCCTACACCTCACCCCTAAAAAACAAAACTACCCCGATTCCCCACCCCGCCCCTAAAAAACAAACTTGTCGTTCCCCACCCCTAAAAACCAAACTACCCCGATCTCCCAACCCTAAAAACCAAACTACCTCGACCCCCAACCCTAAAAACAAAACTACCCTGATACCCTCCACAAACCCCGAGCCCTAAAACCTACCCTACCCACCCGAATAGCAAGAGACCCCGCACCCTGTCCCTAAAAACAAAACAACCCGACCCCCACCCCTAAAAACAAAACTACTCCAACCCCGACCGTAAAAACAAAACTCACCCGACTTCACCACCCCGTCCCTAAAAACAAAACTACCCTGACACTCACCATGAGCCCTAAAACCTTCCCTGACCCCCACCCACCTGAAAACAACAGACCCCCACCCCTGCCCCTAAAAACAAAACTACCCGACCCCCCCACCAGTGCCCCTGCAATCCAAACTACCCGACCCTTCCAACCCTGCCCCAAGCCCTTAATCCACCCCCACCCCTGAAAACTACCCCCAACCCTGCACAACCCCACTCACCTATCCAAACTACCCCAATTTCTCCATCACCCCTAAAAATTAAACTACCTGATCTGCCATCTCCTGCCCCTAAAAACAAACTACCCAGGTCCCCCCACACCCACCCTAAAAACAAAACTACCCCGATCCTCCCACCCCGCCCCCTAAAAGCCAAACTTCTCAGAACCCCATAGCCCCCAACCCCAACCCAAGCCCTTCATCTACCCCACCCCTAAAAATTACCCCCAATCCTGCCCCATCCCAACTCACCTGACCAATATTCCCTCGACCCCCCCTACACCTGCCCGGAATACTTATTCCACCCCAGCCCTAAAATCTACCCCCATCCCTGCCCCACCCCACTCACCTGACAAACTACCCCGACCCCCACCCCTAAAAACCAAACTAGCCCGATCCCCCCACTCCGCCCCTAAAAAACAAACTACCCTAATACCCTCACCCCTAAAAACCAAACTACCCCCACCCCGCCCCTAAAAACCAAACTACCCTGACCCCCTCACCCAACCCCAAGCCCTAATCTAACCCCACCCTAAAACCTATCCCAACCCTGTCCCAACCTCACTTATCTGACCAAACTACGCCTATCCCCCACCCCACCCCTAAAAACCAAACTACCCCGATCCCTCTACCCCACTCCTAAAAACCAAACCACCCTGACCCCCACACCCTGCCCCAAGCCCTTAATCCACCCCACCCCTAAAAACTATCCCCAACCCTGCCCCAGCCACACTCACCTGACCAAACTACCCTGATCCCTCCACTCCCACCCCTAAAAAACAAATTACCCAATCCACCCACCCCACCCCTAAAAAACAAACTACCCCGGTCCCCCATCTCGCCCCTAAAATCCAAACTACCCTGACTCCCTGACTCCCACTCCAAGCCCTTAATCCACCTCCCACCCCTAAAAAATACCCCAACCCTGCCCCAACTCCACTCACCTGACCACACTACCCGATCCCCCACCCGTTCCCCTAAAAACCAAACTACCCTGATCCCCCCACTCCGACCCTAAAAACCAAACTACCCTATTACCCTCACCCCTAGAAACCAAACCACCCCACCCACCCCTAAAAACCAAACTACCCTGACCCCCTCACCCCACCCCAAGCCCTTAATCTAACCCCATCCTAAAACCTATCCCAACCCTGTCCCAACCTCACTTATCTGACCAAACTACGCTGATCCCCCACCCTAAAAACCAAACTACCCCGATCCCTCCACCCCACTCCTAAAAACCAAACCACCCTGACCCCCACACCCTGCCCCAAGCCCTTAATCCACACCACCCCTAAAAACTATCCCCAACCCTGCCCTAGCCACACTCACCTGACCAAACTACCCTGATCCCTCCACTCCCACCCCTAAAAAACAAATTACACAATCCACCCACCCCACCCCTAAAAAACAAACTACCCCGGTACCCCCATCTCGCCCCTAAAATCCAAACTACCCTGACTCCCACTCCAAGCCCTTAATCCACCTCCCACCCCTAAAAAATACCCCCAACCCTGCCCCAACTCCACTCACCTGACCACACTACCCGATCCCCCACCCGTTCCCCTAAAAACCAAACTACCCGATCCCCTCACCCCGCTTCTAAAAGCCAAATTATTCCAGTTTCCCCACCCGCCCATAAAATCCATACTACCCCGAGCCCCACCCCACCCAAAGCTCTTTATCCTCCCCACCCCTAAAAACTACCCCACCCTGCCCCAACCCCACTTACCTAACCAAACTACCCCGATTCCCCACCCATGCCCCTAAAAATCAATCCCCCACCCAGCCCCTAAAAACCAAACTACCACGACAGCCCATCCCACGCCCCAAGCCCTTAATCCACTACCCCCAACCCTGCCCCGGCACCATTTACCTGACCACACCCTGTACCCGGTCTACTCTGCCTCTTTCTTTGCCTTAACCACTCATATGCGTAGTTCAGCACATGCATGGTTAAGGCACAGAAAAAAACATGCATTGTTCTAGCAACTTTGCTTAAGCTCGTGTTGGAGACATAGGCCCTCATTATGACTCCGGCGGGCGGCGGAGGTCGCCTGCCAGAATTCCGCCCTCCGTAATACCGCTCCGCGGTCAGAAGACCGCGGAGGGTATTATGAGTTTTTCCCTGGGCTGGCGGGCGGTCTCCAAAAGACCGCCCGCCAGCCCAGGGAAAAACTCCCTTCCCACGAGGATGCCGGCTCGTAATAGAGCCGGCGGAGTGGGAAGGTGCGACGGGTGCTGTTGCACCCGTCGCGTATTTCACTGTCTGCAAGGCAGACAGTGAAATACATTTTGGGGCCCTCTTACGGGGGCCCCTGCAGTGCCCATGCCGTTGGCATGGGCACTGCAGGGGCCCCCAGGGGCCCCGCGACTCCCCCTCCCGCCATCCGGTTCCCGGCGGGAGAACCGCCAGGAACTGGATGGCGGGAGGGGGAGTCGGAATCCCCAAGCCGGCACAGCAAGCTGCGCCGGCTTGGAGGATTCCTTGGGGGCAGCGGGAAACCGGCGGGAGACCGCCGGTTTCCCTTCTCTGACCGCGGCTAAGCCGCCGCGGTCAGAATGCGCCGCGGGGCACCGCCGGCCTGTCGGCGGTGCCTCCGCGTCCAGCGGCCCTGGCGGTTACAAACCGCCAGGGTCGTAATGAGGGCCATAATTGTTGTTCCGGGGTCATGGTTCAGGACGTTTCCCAGCTGGTCAAAATGGTTGAGGTGGACAGATACAATCATTTTGTGTGCGCATTTTGAATGGATTTGTCAAGTGTCCACTCTTCACACAAGGACTAGTTCACTGTGCAATCTTCACCACAACAAAAGAGCACCAAGAAATTGTGTAATAGTAATAACATCTGTACAAAGCAGTATATTGCAGAATAAAAAGACTTGTAAACTACCTTAAACACAGCCAAAATACAACTAAAATGCAATGGATGCCATTAAAACTGCCAAAATTGTGCAACAACGCTGGAATGCACCGCAAATGAGGTAAACAGCATTTTAATACTTCTAAAATGGCCATGCTGCAAGGTCACGCTGTGTGACCCCGCACGATGATGACACTTCCTGCAAGGAGATCCCATGCAGATATTTAGCAGATGGCTGCACTCCACAACAGTGTGAACAAGTTATGGTAAGCTCCCCACATCAGGGCTCAACATGTTCCACACAACAGGGGCAGGTAACTGTAACCTCCGCACAGGGAGCAGCAGTTGAAAACAGAGCATGCTGCCAATAAAACCTCCAAAACTAAATGCTCCCAATTAAATCCAATAACCGCATCCCATTACCGAGCAGTAAAAGAAAAATATCTGCAGAATGCCTCAGGGCACAAAACTCCAGCAGGATTAATTAGGCAAGTACTAAGTCAATTCCAGGAGTAACACTTATTCCAAAAATATCCAAATCACGTAGATTTGTGTAGCTCCTCAGCACTCATCGCCAGTTTCACAAAGGAAAACTCTTGATGTGATTTCCAGCAATATATTTATTGTAGCTGAGGACCATAAAGAAACACAGCTTCCAATAGCATCTCCTTTTTCAACTGTCCCACCAACATCTTACCAATTGAATATACACATTCCATGAATGCCAGCTAGTCTGGCATTCTAGGTAACTGACCAACATAAAAGGAACCTCTGGTGCTTGCACTGGAGGTTTCCTTGTTCAGAACCCCAACATGGGAGCAAAGCAAATTCCCTTCCGCTTCAGCTTCTACCCCACCTTTCACCCATCTGTGACGTCAGTGAGCTGCAAGGTGTGCTGACATCACAAATCCCCACTGGAACTGCGAGAAGAAGCAGATAAGTTTTAGGGCAAAAGTGGTCTGCCCAGGGCTGGGGAAGACATCAATGGTTTGTGAATTGTTGGTTTTCTCACTAGGGGTAAACAAAATGACAGAGATGAGTTTCTGTTTTTTTGAGGGGTTGCCTGCACCAGTAAACTAAATATTTATTGAAATGTGTGTTTTCCATGTACCCTCCCAGGGGAATACAAAAAAAATGCTCACACATTCTGGGGGTCACCCTTCCCTAGACAAGGGTCAACACTCCTGGGGAGAATTGTTTTTTTGAAATATTTGTTTTCCCCTAGGTGGGGTGCATTTGTACCCCAAGAAGAGCACAATCACACCCCCAGGGGAAAACAATGCTCAACAAAAGCAAGGTGGCCCTATTATTGAATCAGATAGCTAAAATGGTGGCTCACTTGTACACATCAGGGCAGCTTTGAACTTGTGATTACAGACTGTATTAGCTCTTTGTGAGATATTGAAGACTCTGTGCTTGCTTCAGGCAATGCTTGTGGTGATTTTCATAGAAATCAAAAGTAAAAACCCACCCACCAGTCTATAAAATTGGCCCACAAACAGCCAAAAGGCCACATAATCTGTCAGAACAGCTCTTCAAGCAGTGCTAGATTGCACTATAGGCCAGTCCAACACTGATGCTCAGATATTCTGGGGATCAGATCTCCCAAGACACAGGCCAACACCCATGAGGACAATTATATTTTAGAAATATTTTTGCTTTCACCTGGAGGGCCGTGATTGCACGGCCAACGATGACAGGATTGCACTCCCTAGTGGAAAACAAAATGGACCCAATACACTGGATGACCAGTGAGTTTGTGGGACCACATAATCTGCATGTTGTTTATTTACCTAATCATTGATGACAAACTTTACTGAAGCAAGCACAAATGCATGCAGTCTTCTATACCATGACAAACACCATCACTGCTTTTCGTCACTAACACAATATGGATCAGATATACAAAAATGTTGCCTTATGATTGCATGACTCTTTTCACGCATACACAACATGCAATCCATGTTGGGGAATTACAATGCAATGCAAATAGCTACTTGCTGTGCTTCGTAAAAAAATTTACAGTAGGGCATTCTGCTGTTTTACGTTACTTTGCATCAGGGAGGCATTCTGAGAGTGGCGCCTGGGCATTCTCGTGCAGCCACCCTTGGTTTTTGGAGCAAAATCATATCTACAAGGAGTTGTAGACATGGACATGCAGCAAAATCTGGTGCTTTCTGAGGCTGGTGTAATATGGAGAAAGATGTTATTTAAAACTTGTATATTTGCTGCATTTCGCAGCACACATATATCGAAGAAAAAGTCTCAAAGGGTAGGTTTTATGCAGGAAGTGGACCCTTCCTTCACAAAAACTATCCTGACTATAACATAGACACCTTTGCACTACGGCTCAAGGATGCCTCCGTCGGTTCAAGACAGCACACAAAACTCCAGTGCATTGAGAAAGCGGAACTGGAGCATTTTAGGGAAAATATAGGGCAGCTCTGCGTTCCCTAGTAGATGCACCACAGCAACTTTGCTTTCTGCATTTTCTGACCTGTCCCATGAAGTATGTTGTGATGTTGCATATGTGACAAGTTGGAGTAATACTTTAGTTTTTTTGTATTTTTAGTGTATTTGGAGAAGTTCCTAAAAAGCATTTATCAGACTTTCTTGAAGAAATTGTGCTCCAAACAAATGTGTGTGCCAAACAGATGCTCAGGGAGCATGGAGGTACTGTTCATTCTCATTCTAGGGCACACAGGTAGAATCTCACTTCACAAATCAAGCATACAGTACTATTAGTCTTTTCTCATGATTTGGATAACACCCAGCGTCGCACAGGTCATGAGGAGAGATCTTGTTTTGCTATTGCAGCACATGCTGCATGTCAATGATAATTCTGCTGCATTGCCCCAGGACTATCCAGACCATGACTGGTTGTTCAAAATTTGTCCTGCCATGGAACATTTGTATGCCATGTTTCCGGAGTTATATACTCTTGGAAATTAAATAGCCACTGAGCACTTCATCCTGTACAAAGGACGGTCACAGTTCAGGCAGTACATACCGATCAAACAAGCTAGTTATGGCATCCAGATGTACATGCTACATGAGACTTCTGTTGATTATGCATACAGCCTGAGAGTGTATACAAGGAATTACTTTACTCTAAATCATGTAGGTTGCCTTTATATAGTAGAAATCATGGCAAAGGTTGTATGGGAGCTTGTCCAACCACTCCTTCATAAAGGTTATAACCTTTATGTGGACAACTTCCATATGGGAGTAGAGCTGTTCATTGTGCTACATAAAGCTGCCACTGTGGCAAGTGGTACACTTTAATGTCACTGAAAAGGATTCCAGCAGGTATTTGCTTGTAAGAACCTCCAAAAACCCCAGCGCACGCTGTTGCATTCCAACAAATTGCTTGCAGTCAAATTCTTCGTGCGGTGAGATGTGTATGTTTCTCAATACAATCAATGATGAGAGCACTTCCCTGGGTGTTTTTTGGGGTCAGTTGAGTAAACTTCACAAGCCCGTTGTATATGTGGGTGGAGTGCATAAGAATGACCAGGTACTTCAGCCATATAATGGAAGTCGTAAAACTCACACATGGTATAAGAAGATGTTTCGCTACACAATCCAGCTGGCAACCCACAATATGCGTGTGGTTTACTGTCCACAGGAAGACCAATGTCTTTCTTTGATTTTCAGTTGAATTTCATTCAAAGTCTTACTGCTGCAGAAGCAGTAGCCTCAATTTCATCTGAGTTTGAGGCTAGCCTGCGTGATCAGTACTTTTGCCAACCACATTCCTGCAACAGTGGGAAAGACTCAGTTATGTCGTCATTGCAGAGTTTGCATAGGAACAGATTAAACCCAGATCAATGGGAGTTCTGGCAAGGGGACTCCCATTGACCTTTGTTTAATTTGTTCCATCTTCAGGCAGCAGTACCACTCATTCAAGTTCGGCAGTGTTTTTATCAGAACCAGTGGGGTAACTCTAGGGGGTTAGGAATTTTGCAGATTCCTGCTGATTCTGCAAGTTTCCATCACAGAAATGTAAGAAAAATGTCTGATTTTAGGCAAAGTATGAGGCTTGCAGGGTATTGTGGATAAGGAAATGTTTTTAGGATCAAAAAAAGGCACACCACAACAAAGACATTTTTTTAGGATCAACAAAAGGCACACCACAACAATTCTGTGGTTGGCATGTTTCCACTGGTGGCCACCGAGCCCAGCCTGGCCACAAAGCCTGCAGCTACCCATATCTATGATCTATCTGTAGTGTTTTAGGGCCTTTTGTGGCATGGCCGCTTGGCCAGTTGGCCCACCCATACATGTGAGGTACTGTTGTTATCAGGAAGCATATGGGAATGCTGAGTTGTAGGAAATTTGTGGATTCCCTCAGATTCCAGATTTTTCATGCACAGAAATGTGAGTAAAATGCATGTTTTGAGTCAAAGTTTGAGGGTTGAAAGGGCTTCTAGGTAAGAAAACCTCTTGAGATCGATAAAATCCACACCACCATGGACTGCCCTGGTTTCAGAAATGCACAGGTTTGATAAGTTTACTTTTGCTGTAGCCTTGACACGCCCCAAAATCCAAAGCTATGCCCATTGTTAAAACACAGTTGGTTTCTGTTAGAAATGGGGCCTTTGGTTGACAGTCAGGTCACCCCCTGTTCAAGCAAGGACCCTCACTCTAGTCAGGGCAAAAGAGAATCACCCTCAGCTAACCCCTGCTTACACTCTTGGTAGCTTGGCAGAGCAGTAGGCTTAACTTCAGAGTGCTAGGTGTAAAGTATTTGTACCAACACACACAGTAACTTAATAAAAAGACTACAAAATGACACAACACCAGTTTAGAAAAATAGGAAATATTTATCTAAACAAAACAAGACCAAAACGACAAAAATCCACAAACACACAAGTCAAGTTATCGGTAAAAATGCAAAAAGAGTCTTTAAGTAGTTTTAAACATGCACTAGCGCTGCTAGCGTGAAAACGTACCTGCTGCATATCAAACATAACCCCCCACGGGCGGGTGTGCGGCAAAAATAACTCAGCACTGTGGTACGTGAGTCGGAAATCCAGCCGCACGGTGATGCGAAAACCCCGCAGCTCAAGTTGTGATCTCCCAGCCTCTGTTAGCGATGCTGCGTGTCGTTTCTCCTGCTCCGTGCATCGATTCTTCGGTCGCGTTTCCTGCGAGCATCGTTTCTCAGCTGGGGAGCTGGCGGCACGTCGTTTTTTCAGCCACAGATCGGATTTGCGTCAATCTTTTCCCCGCACGGCACTCTGTGTGTGGATTTCCTTGTCTTTAGGCTGCCAGCTTCTCCTTTCAGGGTCCCCGGAACTAGATGGGCACCACAGGGCAGAGTAGGTGTGTCTCTAGAGACTCCATGTGCTGGCAGAGAGAAGTCTTTGCTGTCCCTGAGACTTCAAACAACAGGAGGCAAGCTCTAGATCAAGCCCTTGGAGATTTCTTTTCAAGATGGAAGGCACACAAAGTCCAGTCTTTGCCCTCTTACTCTGGCAGAAGCAGCAACTGCAGGATAGCTCCACGAAGCACAGTCACAGGCAGGGCAGCTCTTCTTCCTCAGCTATTCAGCTCCTCTCCAGGCAGAGGTTCCTCTTGGTTCCAGAAGTGTTTCTAAAGTCTGTGGTTTTGGGTGCCCTTCTTATACCCAATTTCTCCTTTGAAGTAGGCCTACTTCAAAGTAAAGTCTATTTTTAATGTGAAATCCTGCCTTGCCCAGGCCATGCCCCAGACACTCACCAGGAGGTTGGAGACTGCATTGTGTGAGGGCAGGCACAGCCCTTTCAGGTGTAAGTGACCACTCCTCCTCTCCCTCCTAGCACAGATGGCTCATCAGGAAATGCAGACTACACCCCAGCTCCTTTTGTGTCTGTCTAGTGTGAGGTGCAACCAGCCCAACTGTCAAACTGACCCAGACAGGGAATTCACAAACAGGCAGAGTCACAGAAATGGTATAAGCAAGAAAATGCTCACTTTCTAAAAGTGGCATTTCCAAGCACACAATCTCAAAATCAACTTTACTAGAAGATGTATTTTTAAATTGTGAGCTCAGAGACCCCAAACTCCACATGTCCATCCGCTCCCAAAGGGAATCTACACTTTAATCAAATTTAAAGGTAGCCCCCATATTTACCTATGAGAGGGACAGACCTTGCAACAGTGAAAAACGAATTTAGCAATATTTCACTGTCAGGACATGTAAAACACATCGCTATATGTCCTACCTTAACCATACACTGCACCCTGCCCTTGGGGCTAACTAGGGCCTACCTTAGGGGTGTCTGACATGTAAGAAAAGGGAAGGTTTAGGCCTGGCAAGTGGATACACTTGCCAAGTCGAATTTACAGTTAAAACTGCACACACAGAAACTGCAGTGGCAGGTCTGAGACATGATTACAGAGCTACTTATGTGGGTGGTACAACCAGTGCTGCAGGCCCACTAGTAGAATGTGATTTACAGGCCCTGGCACCTCTAGTGCACTTTACTAGGGACTTACTAGTAAATCAAATATGCCATTCATGGATAAACCAATCACATACAATTTTACACAGAGAGCATATGCACGTTAGCACTGGTTAGCAGTGGTAAAGTGCTCAGAGTTCAAAAGCCAACAGTAACAGGTGAGAAAAAATAGGAGGCAGGAGGCAAAAAGACTGGGGATAACCCTGCAAAAATGGCCATTTCCAACAGTTTCAGTGAATGAAATTGATGTGACCATGTTGGGCCTCATTCTCCGCCGCCCGCCAAAGTACCGCCGTCAGTATACCGCTGTGCGGTCAAAAGACCGCCGCGGTAATTCTGAGTTTCCCGCTGGGCTGGCGGGCGACCGCCAGAAGGCCGCCCGCCAGCCCAGCCAGAAACCCCCTTCCACGAGGATGCCGGCTCCGAATGGAGCCGGCGGAGTGGAAAGGGTGCGACGGGTGCAGTTGCACCCGTCGCGATTTTCAGTGTCTGCTATGCAGACACTGAAAATCTTGGTGGGGCCCTGTTAGGGGGCACCTGCAGTGCCCATGCCATTGGCATGGGCACTGCAGGGCCCCCCAGGGGCCCCACGACACCCGTTACCGCCAACCAGGTTCTGGCGGTCAAAACCGCCAGAACCAGGCTGGCGGTAAGGGGGTCGGAATCCCATTGCAGCGCTGCCTGCAGCGCCGCCATGGAGGTTTCCTTAGGCCAGGGGAAAACCGGCGGGAAACCGCCAGTTTCCCTTTTCTGACCGCGGCTTTACCGCCGCAGTCAGAATAGGCCTGGATGCACCGCCAGCCTGTTGGCGGTGCATCCGCGGTCCCCGGCCCTGGCGGTCCTTGACCGCCGGGGTCGTAATGACCCCGTTGTGTTTTATGCTCTTTCTTGCTGCAGGCACTAGGTCCACTCATACAAGTGAGGTATCATTTCTGTAGATTTGGGAAATGCAGGGTGGTAGGAAATTTGTATATCCCTGCAAAATCGAGAACTTTCCAACACAGAAATAGAAGGGGACATTGGAAGAGTACAAGGGGTTCTGGGACTCCCCGGATGTTTAGTTTTCAGAAATATGTAGGTTTGGTATGTTTTCTCTAGTTGCTGACTGAGCTAGAAAATGTTGGTTTTCAGTGGAAAAAGTTGATGTGTCTATATTGTGTTTTGAGCCCTCTCCTGTGTTTTGAGCCCTCTCCTGTTGCAGGCTAGGCTCACCCACACAAGTGTGGGGCCTGTTTTATCGGGAAACTTGATGTAATGCTGGGTGCTAGGAAATTTGTGGCTCTCAGCAGATTCCAGAACTTTCTGTCACAGAAATGTGGGGAAGATGTGTGTTTTTAGCCAAAGTTTGATGTCTGCAAGGGTTTTTGCGTAAAGAAACTTGATGAGAACCACACAAGTCACACCACATCATACCCCCTCAGGTGTCTAAGTTTGGAATGTGCAGCTGTGGTAGATTTCCCTAAGTGCTGTCTGAGCTACAGCCTAATATTCACAGCTTCTCAACTTGCAAAATCAGGATTCATGTTCAGCAGAAAAAGTAGATATTGTCTATGTTGTGTTATGGGCCCTTTCTTGTTGCGTGAACTATGTTCCCCAACACAAGTGAGGTACACTTTTTATAAAGAGACTTGGGGGGATATGAGCCGGTAGAAGATTTGTAGCTCCCTGCTAATTCTAGAACATTCTGTCAAAGAAATGTGAGAAAATGTGTTTTCTTAGCCAAAGCTTGAGGTTTGCAGGGACATCGAGTAAAAATAAAACCATGCAAGTCATGCCAGCTTGGACTCCCCTAGATGACTAGTTTTCAGAAATGTGCGGGTTTGTATAGGTCTACATAAGTGCAGACTGAGTTAGGACCCAAAATCCACAACTACCAAACTTGCAAAAAAAGCTTGGGGCCTGATTCATAAAGGTAAACTTAAACTTTTGTGCAAGTTTACACTTGTTTGGTAGTCACAAAAGGAATTATGAGTAGTATGCTTACAAATGTGTCTACGTACATAAATAGGTAGGACAGACCTCCTATCTTTTTATGTGTGGAGCCTCCTCACTACTAAAGTTACTATTAGTAAATCCCTGTGTGATCACCTAACAACTATAAATTTACACAAAAATTTAAGTTTACCTTCATGAATCAGGTTGGTGGTTTTCAGCGGAAAAAGTTGATGTGTCTATGTTGTGTTTTGGGCAATTTCCTGTCATGGATACCTGGCTCATCCATACAAAGGAGGTGCCATTTTTAACACAACCTATGGGGAAACACTAGATGATAGTACAATTGTGACTCCCTACTGATTACAGAACTTTCTGTGATAAAAATATAAGTGTGATGCATGTTTTGGCAAAATGTGAAATTTGCAAGGGCATCAGGGTAAAAACAATACAGGTAAAAGCCATGCAAGTCATGGTACCCTGGATTCCCTCAGGTGTCTAGTTTTCAGAAATGTGCAGGTTTGGTAGGCTTCCCTCAGCAGGTAGAGGAAAGGTCCATATTCTGCAGCACTAACTTTGCGGAAAAGGGTCAGTTTATGGGTGGACACAATTTTAATCTGCCCATGTTGTGTTTTGGTCCTTTTCTGGTCATTGTCGCTAGACCCACCCACACTAGTGATGGGAAAAAGGACGCAAATTTAATTTGGTATATCATATTGCATCATAGGTACACTGCTTCTTATTTGGAGTACCTGTAATGTGATATGATATACTGAAGTAAATTATCAGTTTAATTTGAACTGATTGATTCTGAATTGTAATTCTTTGCCTAAGAAGTTTATCCCTGAAACCTCACCTACAGATAACCATTGTTCTGTTTTTGCATTCACTAGCCCAAGTTCCCAGGGTTACTGGGTTGCCCATAAAAGTTTGTGACGTTCTTCTCTACAGTAGCATAGCCTGTTTGGCTGTCCTTCGCCAAAAGGGCATTGGGCCTCAAAGAACTCTTGCCGGCTTCATCCTCCATCCTTGTCTCACTGGAGATTTTGGATTTCTGAAAAGAGATGGTCTGAATAAAGAAATCTTCACCTGAACTTTATCCAGTGGCTCCCCCCGTCCATGAAGACCCCAGCAGTCACCACCTGCTTCCCCGTTCCACTGATTTTTACCTTCTCCGAACATTTTCTCCAGACTTTTTTCTGAATCCAAAGGTAAGCCCTGGTTGGACCCAATCTATCCTTGGTATCCGATCTGCACTCCATTGCAATTGGCCATTTTTTTTACTTTGACCTGGTGTCCTGTGACTATATATTCACTCTTAGGGGCATATTTAAGAGCCCCTAGCGCGACCGGAGCGTCACCTTTAGTGACGCTCTGGTGGTGCTATGTCCTGCGCTGTATTTACAAGATGGCATTGAGCTACTTACTGTGGCTCAATGCCACCTTCTATATACAGCCCCTACCATGCAGCTCTTTGCGTGGAAGGGGCATGCAATGGTTGTTGCTGTGGGCATGCCACAGCAATACCCTTTGCATTTTGACTCTTCCTCAGACTCACAAGATTTCGTAAACCTGAGGCAGCGCCAAAATCTAACACCACTACAGGGGTGACATTAGCAAGGCACAACGAGGAGGAATCCTTTTACTCCTCCTCGTTTTTTGCTTTTTCTATACGTGCTGCATCCTGCAAAATGCCAGACATGATTGTTACTGTACACGAAGGTGTTCCTTCCGGCACATAAACAATCTTTTAAAAATTATGCTTTTGCACTTCTGTGTGTGCTGCATTCTGCAGAATGCAGCACACACAGAAGTGCCAACTCATCATTAGTGATTGCTTATGTGCAGGAAGGGACACCTTCCCACACATAAACAATCAAACCCCCCGACTGATACATCCTTGCACGATGGTGCAAGGATGCCTCTGTTGGCGCTAGGGAGCTAATTTAGTGCCAGTGCAACACAGGGGTGCACCGTATTCAATTTAATACAGCACATTACTGCATTGTAAAAATTACGAAGGGCTGCCCTGCCAATTTTTGCGCAGCGTCGTGCTCCGTCATTTTTTGTTAAATATGGGCCTTTGTGCTTTGATCTTTTAGGCACTATGTTTACCTTAATTATTTTTTTTTTATCATAACTACAGTTCTACTGATTGGAATTTTGTTGGTTTGGTGTCAAATGATTTTTCAAACTTGTTTGTTTCCGATTTCTTATATAGCGTGACTACTCACCTGTAAGGGTCTCAAGGGATGTGGGAATGAGGAGTGGGGTGGAAGCATCTGCGGTTGTTCTATTTTTCTAAATTGTGCTGTGTTTTCACTTTGTCATTGTTTGTGTGCTACATTAATACTTTACAAATTGCCTCTAAGTCAAGTCTGACTGCTTATGTACCAGAGCGTTAGGCACCGGTTGATTAGGTGACTTTTGTGGTTTACCCAGTTGGGGAATGTTGGTTGAATGACCATCCCCCTCATTCAACCAACAACCCAAATTCTCACACTGGTGCTCAGTGATGGGGTCTAGTACTTGAGTTTTTACAGAGCCTATAGTGATTTGTGCAAAACATGTCACATTAAAAAAATTCAACAGCAGAGTTGGTCACTTTTTAAATTCTTCTTAGTACCCTACCTCCCTTTGTTGTACCATGGAGATGGATCTGTTCAAGTTTGGAACCTTCAGCAGGGCTGAGCTGCTTAAGCTTTCTAAAGAAAAGGGGTTGAAGGCAGATAGGAAGGATATCAAGCTGGATCTCCAGGTAGCCCTCAGATCCTTTGATGTAGTACAGAGGTACCAGACCACCCCAAAGGAGGATAACCAAGAGGAGGAGGGGTCCAACTTGAATAATGAGTAGATGGAGGACCCAAACCTAGGTTAGAGGAAGCAGAATAACCCCAACTCACCCCCTGAGGGTGCCCAGGATTCCGAGGATGAGGCAAGGAGAAGTGGAGAAATGTGGTTGCTGGAGTCTGTCCAAGAGGAGTTGGAGGATAGGGGAGGCAGAGAGGGAACTCAGACTGCAACTGGCCAAAATGAGCTGGAAGCAGAGGAGTGGAAGTCTGAGCCTGAAAGAGCCTTAGCAGAAAAAAAGCTATTGCTGAGGAAAACGGGGTTGAGGCTGAGAGAGTCCTTGGCAAGGGAGAGACTAGCCATGGAGGAAAAGAGGGAGCCCATGAACTCAGGATGAAGGAGCTGGACATTAGAGCCAAGCAAGTAGAGTCCAGAAGTATTGGTAGCATTATTACCCCAGTGCCCATTTGAAGAAAGAGCCCCTATCGCAAAAGATCTAGGGCGAGATGTAGCAAAGGGTTTGCGCCTCCCAAACGGCGAAAAACGCCGTTTGCGAGGCGCAAAAGCCTCTCTGCTATGCAGAAATGCATTTTGCAAGTCGGATCCGACTCGCAAAATGCATTTCCGACTCGCAAATAGGAAGGGGTGTTCCCTTCCTATTTGCGACTCGCAATGCTATGCAATTTCATTTGCGCCCGCGAAAGCGGTCGCAAATGAAATCGCTGTTACCATCCACTTGAAGTGGATGGTAACCCATTCGCAAACGGGAAGGGGTCCCCATGGGACCCCTTCCCCTTTGTGAATGATCACAAAAACAATTTTTCAGAGCAGGTAGTGGTCCTATGGACCACTGCCTGCTCTGAAAAATACCGAAACAAAAGGTTTCGGGTTTTTTTCTAAGTGCAGCTCGTTTTCCTTTAAGGAAAACGGGCTGCAGATAGAAAAAAAAAAAACTGCTTTATTAAAAAGCAGTCACGGACATGGTGGTCTGCTGTCTCCAGCAGGCCACCATCCCCGTGAGTGCCCATACTCGCAATGGGGTCGCAAAGTGCGACCCACCTCATAAATATTTATGAGGTGGGTCTTTGCGACCCCATTGCGAGTTGCAGAAGGTGTCTGAGACACCTTTCTGCATAGCAAATTGCGACTTGCAATTTGCGAGTCGCACGGACTCGCAAATTGCAAGTCGCAATTTGCTTTTTTCCTACATCTGGCCCCTAGTGCCTAACTTTGCTGTGGGAGATGACATATACAATTAGTTTTGAGGCATTTGAGGTTGCCCTGGAGATAAATAGTATCCTTGAAGAAGACTGGGGGATGGGCAGCCTCTGGAAGCACATTCCCAGTGAAGGGAGGAATGCCCAGTTAGCCATGGGGAAAGGGGACAGGATGAAGTATCCCCTCATGATGGAGACCCTGACCAGAAAATATGGGCTTACTCCATAGCAGTACAAGCAGAAGTGAGTGATTGCAAGTGCCTGTACTACTTGATTACTAGAGTCCACAAGAAGGTACCTGGGAATGACCCCAAGAATGTTGTTGCAGGTGTCCCCCCAGCACAGTGAGAGAGAGGTGAAGGCAGACATAGACAAGACACAAAGCAAGGGACGGGGGGAAAGGGTTCTGTGAGAAACTAGGGCTGATTGCAGAGGCCCCATAACTTTTTGCCCCCATTTTTCCACTTTATGCTGGTGTTTTCCTGACTCTGATGGTGCCCTGGGTACTGCTAACCAGTCCCAGGGCCTGTGCTCTGTGTAAAATGGATATGCAAATTAGGCTAATTATAATTGGCTAAGTTAACCTACCTATAAGTCCCTAGTATATGGTAGGGCATGTAGGTTTAGGGACCACAGCATAGGTGGTGCACACCTAGGTGCATTGCTGAGGTGCCCAGTGTCATTTTAAAAGCAAGCCTGCCTTGCTGGCTGCTTTTAAATTAAAGTTATATGCAAATTCGACTTTGGAATTAAAGGTACTTCCAAAGTCTTAAACTACCTTATTTTTACATATAAGTCACCCCTAAGGTGTGCCCTATGTGCCCCTAGGGCTGGGTGCCATGTAAATATAAGCAGGGACTTTATAAAAATAGATTTATAAGCCCTGGTGAGGTAAAAACAGCCAAATTCGTTTTTCCCTCATTGAAGTAAATGGCCTTCATAGGCTAGAATGGGCAGACTTTATTTTAAATTTTAAAGTCTCCTTAAATGTTACATACCAAGAATTTGGTATCAAATTGATTGTTGTAATAAATCCCACAACTTCCAGTTGTTGGATTTAATATAACTTGTCCAGGTAAAAAGTTTAGACTTTACCTAAAAAGTTGCCAATTTCAGCTCTGCATTGTTTTTGCTGCTGTGCTCTGATTGGCCAGCCTGCAGCAGCTTCTGCCAGGCTGCCTTGATGAGGTGTGAAGTGGCCAGACTTCACACAAAGGAATGTGCTTGGGGGAGAGAATCTCCCCTCAGCAGATGGTGAGGCAGGAAGGGGGAGGGCTGCCAAACTGGTCTTCAAAGGCAGAGAAGGACATTTGCAGCACCCAGCAACACCCCCACATCCTGCAACCCCAGACAGCTAGGTGCCCCCTTGATTAGATTAGGAGAGGGCAGGAGAGGGGTGTGTTTATGATTTTTAGCCACACCAGTGGGTGGGCTCAGCCAGATGTAACCTCCAAAAATCAGATTCATCCATGTTGGATTTTTAGAGACTTTTGCCTTCTGGGATGGATTTTTGCCACACTTCCCAGGAAGTGGTCATCACAGGGGGACGACCCTGTCCCTGATTGGAGAACCAGGGCCCCCCTGCTTTTCACCCAGGAGCAAGGATAAAACTGGCAGACCTGCACCCACACCTCAGATCCCCTCCAGAATTCAACAAGAAAGGAACTAAAGAAGAAGAAGGACTGCCCTGCTGGACCCCTGGCCTGCACCTGGACCCTGCACTCAGAAGGACTGCACCAGCTGCACACTTGGGCTTCACCACAAGAAGGACTTTGCCTGGCTTCAACTGGTTCAAGGAGGGACTCCCTGTTTGCTACAGGTGAAAAATTGCTAAACCAGAGTCCCCTGCACCAACTCCTGAAGAAAGCGACCAGCGGACCACTGTCCAGTGGCCAAAAAGGAGTTTGCGCCAGGTGCATTCTGGGAGTTGAAGTCCGCACCCCCCAAGGACCATCACAGAACTTCTGGACAATTGGGGTGAGCTGTGGACCCCAAAAGAACCTTAAAAGAACATCTGGAACACCCAGAAGTTTGGAAAAGATTTGAGAATTTTTGGAAAAAAGCTCCAGAGAGGGACCGACCCGACGCGGAAATTCTAGCCGGCTTGCCTCAACCGCGACCCGGCCTGACTTCGTGGTTCGTCCCGGTAAAGAAAAACATCCAAAAAAGAGACTAAGTCCGAACGTAAAAAGTTGACCGGGACCTCCCAGCCATCGTATCCGAGAAGGGCTCCATGGACGTCGGATCAAGATCCAGGTTAACCCGGTCGAAGGATTTTCATCTCGAAAAAACGACTAAGTCCGAAGGTAAAAATCACCACTGAGGAAACCGACTTCGCGTATCCGGACAAGGGCTCCAGGAGGTCGGATTCAACTGGCAGGTTCGTCCCGGGGAAGAAAAACATCAAAAAAGAGACTAAGTCAGAAGGTAACTTTTTAACCGAGGCCTCCCGCGACTTGTAGCCGAGCAGGGCTCCATCGCGTTCGGCCTGAAAGTTTGACTTTGCCCCGGTCCTGGTGCAACCAGATGACCCGATTGGCGCTTTTTGTTTCTAAGCGCTAGAAAATAATAATACTTTAAAAATTCATATCTCCGGTTCCCCTGAACCGATTTTAATCGTTTTTGTGTCATTTTAAAGATAAAAATATAAGCTATTTTTATAAATTGGTTTTGGATTTTTAAACTGTTTCCTGTGTTTTATTTAATTACTGTTTTGTGATATTTGAATGCTTTACACTTTGTCTCCTAAGTTAAGCCTTGACGCTCGATGCCAAGCTACCAAGGGTAGAGCTGGGATTAATTTACTGAGACCTAACTGTACCTATGTGGAGGTTAGTGGCTTGTTGCTAGGTGTAGGTACCTACCTGCCCTACCAATAACCCATTTTCCAACATAATTGGAAGCAGCGACGGGATCCTGTACTTGTGTTCAATATCACGTTACAGTTTTAGGTAAAACAAATTAAAAATCCTTTAAATTGTCCTAGTGCAAAAACTGTTTTTAATTTTTAATTTGGATTAATTTTAATTATTGAATTTTTGTAATTTTTCTAAATTCTTGTTTCCAATTTTTGCAAAAAGTTTTTGTTGACACAAAACTAGGGAACCATGGAGCATGATCTGGCTAGCCTACCCACACTGACAGTAGTCCAGCTTAGGGGGTTGTGTATTGAAAGAGGGTTGCCTGCAACCACTGATCTCAGGAAGCAAATCCTGATCACATCCCTGACAGCATGGGCTGAGGCCCAAGAGGTAGAGTCAGAAGAAGCTCCAGAGGAGGGAGAAAGAAGGGAGGATGCAAGCTCTAACCACTCAGGGGAGGGAAGGCATCTGAGCCCAAGTGAGGATGAGGAAGAACTGTCCTCAGTAAATACAGTCACTAGGGGCAGATCCAAAGCTAGTGGTGGGAAGGGGGTCCTTTCAGGAGGAGAGAACCCATCCATCAGAGAAAGGGAGCTGGAGGCCCAGCTAGCATACATAGCTTTGGAAGCAGAGAAGCTGGCCCTAGAAAAGCAAAAGTGGGCATACCAAGAAAAAAGAGATGGAAGCAGCGATAAAGAAGCTGAGGTGTCCATGGGTGGGGGAGTTTGCCCCAGATTACCCAAAGGGGTGGTTCCTGCCTATGTAGAGGGGGATGACATAGATAAGTGGCTGGGGGCCTTTGAGAGGGCACTCCAAATGAGAAGGGTTAGGCCTCAATACTGGGGTTCCCTTTTGTGGGAGTTGGTCCCCAACTCAGGGAGGGATAGGCTTCTGACCTTAAGGGGGGAGGAGGCAGATTCATACCCTAGTATGAAGAGGTGCTTAGCCAAGGAGTTTGGTCTGACCCCAGAGCAATATAGAATGAAGTTCAGGGACACCCAGAAGGTCAGTACCCAGTCTTGGGTTGACTTTGTGGACATTTCACTAAAGGCACTAGAGGGCTGGATTATTGGTAACAAAGTAGATACTTATGAGGGGTTATACAATCTGATCATGAGAGAGCACATCTTGACCAATTGTACCCAAGAAAGGTTACGCCAGCATCTAGTGGACTCTAAGCAGACCAACCCTAGAGAGCTAGGGGAGGCAGCTGATGAGTGGTTGAGAACCAGGGTGGTTGTCAAGTCCCAGGGGGGAGACTCCAAGAAGGGGGGGACAGGTCCCCAAAAACCTAAGGAGGGAGGTGGTAAGCCCACCACAGAGACTCCCTCTGTACCCCAGAACCCTAAGAAGGAGGAGAGTAAATCCCACTCCCACTCTGACAAGCAGAGACAGGGAGACCCAGGGTTAAAAAAACTCTTGGACAGTAGGGCTTGCTTTGACTGTCAGCAGACAGGTCACTTCAGGGGAGATGCAGCCTGTCCAAGGAAGGTGGTTAGCACTGGGCTGTCCAGTGTAGCCATAGAGGAGGATTCCTCAGATGATGAAGTCCTCCTAGCATTGTGCTGGGAGACAGGACCAGATGGTAAGCTGGTGATCCCTGAGGGTGGGAGTAGGCACTTCCACCACATTCAAGTGAATGGGATCCCTACCACTGGCCTGAGAGACACCTGTGCCAGTCACACTATAGTGAGTGACCGGTTAGTGACGCCAGACATGTATGTCCCAGGAAAGACAAAGAAAGTCAGGATAGCCACAGGGGAGGTCACCTCCAAACCTGTAGCCATAGTGCCCCTAGAGAGGGAGGGTATCCTTGACTGGATTAGGGTGGTAGTCAGTGCTGACCTTCCCCTAGATTGAATCCTGGGCAATGACCTCCCAGAGGTGAGTCTGGTCACAGATGGGGTGGTCGCCCAGTGCGCCCCCCCAACCCAAAGTCCTGGGGAGTCAGTCCCAACAGTTAGGAGACAGGGGTCCCCAAGAAAAGGAAAGAAGAAAAGGAAGGGTAGGCCACTCTTAAAGAGAGTTCCAGGGAGCCAAGGGCCTTCTGCCCCAGTAAGGGGGGAGCCCAGAGTTGCCACTGGTGAGGCCTCACCTGACCCCAAGGAAGTCTTGAGTAGTCAGGCAGCTGTCCAGATGCAAGGTGTTGCCCCTGCACTGACAGAAGGGAGAGTGGAAGGAGGGTGTCTGCCACAGGAGGTGGTAGCCCCCCACTCTAGACAGCAAGAGGGGTGCCAGGACCCCAAAGATGCCCCTAAAGCAGCTCAGCCACCTGTCAGTGGAGAGCTTAGGGTGTGGTTCTGGGTACTGGCAGCTGTCAGTAGCCTCTGCTGGGTGCTAGCCTTCCTGGCAGCACTGTACTTGGCCTGGGAGGCAGACCCCAGGGCCAATAGCAAAGTAGGCCCCCTGACCCTGTTGGTCATGGTGGGGTTGCTCAAGTGTTGGGTGACCTCTTTGGGTAAGCTAGGTGTTGCCCTAGCAAAGTTAGGAGTAGGGGAGGTGGGCACCTCACTACCCAAGTTGGCAGAGAGAGAGGAGGAAGACCCCCCTAGAGGGAAGTTTCAGTTTGAGTTGGGTCCTTTTACTGTTGGGATGGCTTCACTACCCAGAGGGAGTGACCCTGACAGGAGGATATAAGGCAGAGTAGGCCCTGCAAAGGGACAGCCAGTTTTCTTCACTGTCTTCTTCGCCTAACAAGCCAGGAAGACTCTCCCAGGGTTGGGCTGAGTCTCCTGGGTGTGTGGGCTGGGGGGGGGGGTTGTGTGAGAAACTAGGGCTGATTGCAGAGGCCCTATAACTTTTTGCCCCCATTTTTCCACTTTATGCTGGTGTTTTCCTGACTCTGATGGTGCCCTGGGTACTGCTAACCAGTCCCAGGGCCTGTGCTCTGTGAAAAATGGATATGCAAATTAGGCTAATTATAATTGGCTAAGTTAACCTACCTATAAGTCCCTAGTATATGGTAGGGCATGTAGGTTTAGGGACCAAAGCATAGGTGGTGCACACCTAGGTGCATTGCTGAGGTGCCCAGTGTCATTTTAAAAGCAAACCTGCCTTGCTGGCTGCTTTTAAATTAAAGTTATATGCAAATTCGACTTTGGAATTAAAGGTACTTCCAAAGTCTTAAACTACCTTATTTTTACATATAAGTCACCCCTAAGGTGTGCCCTATGTGCCCCTAGGGCTGGGTGCCATGTAACTATAAGCAGGGACTTTATAAAAATAGATTTATAAGCCCTGGTGAGGTAAAAACAGCCAAATTCGTTTTTCCCTCATTGAAGTAAATGGCCTTCATAGGCTAGAATGGGCAGACTTTATTTTAAATTTTAAAGTCTCCTTAAATGTTACATACCAAGAATTTGGTATCAAATTGATTGTTGTAATAAATCCCACAACTTCCAGTTGTTGGATTTAATATAACTTGTCCAGGTAAAAAGTTTAGACTTTACCTAAAAAGTTGCCAATTTCAGCTCTGCATTGTTTTTGCTGCTGTGCTCTGATTGGCCAGCCTGCAGCAGCTTCTGCCAGGCTGCCTTGATGAGGTGTGAAGTGGCCAGACTTCACACAAAGGAATGTGCTTGGGGGAGAGAATCTCCCCTCAGCAGATGGTGAGGCAGGAAGGGGGAGGGCTGCCAAACTGGTCTTCAAAGGCAGAGAAGGACATTTGCAGCACCCAGCAACACCCCCACATCCTGCAACCCCAGACAGCTAGGTGCCCCCTTGATTAGATTAGGAGAGGGCAGGAGAGGGGTGTGTTTATGATTTTTAGCCACACCAGTGGGTGGGCTCAGCCAGATGTAACCTCCAAAAATCAGATTCATCCATGTTGGATTTTTAGAGACTTTTGCCTTCTGGGATGGATTTTTGCCACACTTCCCAGGAAGTGGTCATCACAGGGGGACGACCCTGTCCCTGATTGGAGAACCAGGGCCCCCCTGCTTTTCACCCAGGAGCAAGGATAAAACTGGCAGACCTGCACCCACACCTCAGATCCCCTCCAGAATTCAACAAGAAAGGAACTAAAGAAGAAGAAGGACTGCCCTGCTGGACCCCTGGCCTGCACCTGGACACTGCACTCAGAAGGACTGCACCAGCTGCACACTTGGGCTTCACCACAAGAAGGACTTTGCCTGGCTTCAACTGGTTCAAGGAGGGACTCCCTGTTTGCTACAGGTGAAAAATTGCTAAACCAGAGTCCCCTGCACCAACTCCTGAAGAAAGCGACCAGCTGACCACTGTCCAGTGGCCAAAAAGGAGTTTGCGCCAGGTGCATTCTGGGAGTTGAAGTCCGCACCCCCCAAGGACCATCACAGAACTTCTGGACCCTTGGGGTGAGCTGTGGACCCCGGAAGAACCTTAAAAGAACATCTGGGTGAAGCCCCAGAAGTTTGGAAAAGATTTGAGAATTTTTGGAAAAAAGCTCCAGAGAGGGACCGACCCGACGCGGAAATTCTAGCCGGCTTGCCTCAACCGCGACCCGGCCTGACTTCGTGGTTCGTCCCGGTAAAGAAAAACATCCAAAAAAGAGACTAAGTCCGAACGTAAAAAGTTGACCGGGACCTCCCAGCCATCGTATCCGAGAAGGGCTCCATGGACGTCGGATCAAGATCCAGGTTTACCCCGGTCGAAGGATTTTCATCTCGAAAAAACGACTAAGTCCGAAGGTAAAAATCACCACCGAGGAAACCGACTTCGCGTATCCGGACAAGGGCTCCAGGAGGTCGGATTCAACAGGGCATTCTGATCGCGGCGGTTCGGCCGCGGTCAGAAGAGGCAAACCGGCGGTCTCCCGCCGGTTTACCGCTGCCCTTAGAATCCCCCATGGCGGCGCAGCTTGCTGCGCAGCCATGGGGGATTCTGACACCCCCTACCGCCATCCTGTTCCTGGCGGTTCGCCCGCCAGGAACAAGATGGCGGTAGGGGGTGCCGCGGGGCCCCTGGGGGCCCCTGCCGTGCCCATGCCAATGGCATGGGCACGGCAGGGGCCCCCGTAAGAGGGCCCCGAAAAGTATTTCAGTGTCTGCTAAGCAGACACTGAAATACGCGACGGGTGCAACTGCACCCGTCGCACCCCTGCAACTACGCCGGCTCAATTCTGAGCCGGCGTCCTCGTTGCAGGGGCATTTCCTCTGGGCCGGTGGGCGCTCTTTTGGAGAGCGCCCGCCGGCCCAGAGGAAATGTCTGAATGGCCGCCGCGGTCTTTTGACCGCGGTGCGGTCATTCAGCGGCGGTACCCTGGCGGACGGCCTCCGCCGTCCGCCAGGGTCAGAATGAGGCCCTTTGTCTCCTAAGTTAAGCCTTGACGCTCAATGCCAAGCTACCAAGGGTAGAGCTGGGATTAATTTACTGAGACCTAACTGTACCTATGTGGAGGTTATTGGCTTGTTGCTAGGTGTAGGTACCTACCTGCCCTACCAATAACCCATTTTCCAACAGGTTCCAATGATCCCTCCTGAGAAGAAGAAGGGAGGTTCTGGTGGGCAGTAGTACAGAGTGCCCTATTTCCAACACCGCTGCCTTGATTGTTACAAGCTAGGACACCAACAGGGGGACTCTGTCCTAAGAATCCAACCAATGGTGGGACCTCTAAAGGGGTGGCCAACTTGGCCTTATGGATAAGTAGTCCCCAGGGCAGGAGGTAGACAATGCCATTGTCTCCCTTAGTTCCTAGGTGAACTCAAACGGTAGACTTGTGATCCCTGAGGGTAGACGTTGACACTTCCACCAGCTCAAGGTAAATAGAGTCCCTGTCACTGCTCTGAGGGACACCTAGGCCATCCAGACCATTGCAGTGGAAAAGTTGATATCCCCAGAGCAATACACTGGCCAGGTGTGTAGGGTAACTAAGGCCTAGGGGCAGGACATTTTTAGCCACATGGCCCTGGTATCCCTTGGGTGAGCAGGAGGTGACCCAAAGGGGGGTCAGATTCTGGTCCCAGATGCACATTGACGGTATTCTGAAATATGAGTTGCCACCAGTGCTTGAAGAGCTGCTTCAAAGAAAGCACAAGATATAAAAATAGGACCCTCAGACCTACTCTTCAGTTCACTTTCTGGATCTGTGGGAGGGTTCTCAGAGGGCCCCAAGGGACAGAAAAAGGCTCCCATCATCATGAACCCACACCTAGAGCAAGTCTGAGTGAGTTCTAATCCCTCAAAGTGGCGCCCCTTCAGTCCTAGACCCTTAATGGTGGTGCTAAAAGTGACCAGATAGCCAAGAGCCAAAACTTGGGGCTTTTTTGGCTAAAGACTGCTCAAAGAACCATGAGTGGTCAGACTGGGACACCCTTCTTGTCTATCCACCCAAGATGCATTGCTGGTGAGGCCTGACATCATGTTTTTCTCTACAGCAGTAAATACTTTTTAGCTGACCTTCGTCAAAGGGTTATCTGGCCTTGTGAAACTCTCACACAGCCGCCAACCTTCTCCCACTGGAGACTTTCAACTTTAGAAGAAGAGGTTAAGTGTGAATGTAGATATTTTCACTGCAATAACCTGCAGCCTTTCCCTGCTGAACTTTCCCTTTTCAGAACACTTTTCCTTAAAACCTCCTAAATCTGAATGTAAGTGTCAATCAGGCCCTACCCCCTCTTTGCACTGGGCCTGGGCTTATGGGTTCTCTTTGGCTTTCTTCCAGGACTGCTAAATCTGGGCTCAGAGTACCAGCCTTTAGCTGACCATATCCTGGGGCTCTTCCTGGAAGCATACTCCCAGCCCTCCTTCACCAGATTGAGTGGTCCTTTCAGCAGGTGCTCATACAGAAGTTCAAAGGGGCTGAAGCCACCCCCTTCTGTGGTACTTTTTGAAAGCAAACAAAAGGCATGGCAAGTGGACGTCCCACTTCAGCCTCAAGGGCTCTGATAGGCACATGATCATGCCTTTTATGGTCTTGCCGAACCGTTCAACAAGCACATTTGTTTGAGGGTAGGAAGGAGTGGAGAACTTGTAGGTTATCCCACACTCCTTCTACATGGCCTTCATACACGCCAACATGAAGGTGGTACCATGGTCAAATACCACCTCCCTGGGGAACTCCACACTGGTAAAGATCCCCATCAGTGCCCTGGCCACAAAGAGTGGAGTCACCATCCTCACAGGTATAACTTCTGGGTACTGAGTGGCATGGTAAACCAAAAGCAGGATGGACCTCTTGCCAAGGGGCTGTCTTGAGGTTCAGAGGCCCAATAATGTTGATGCCTACCTGATCAAAGGGAGTGCCAATGACTGGAAATGACTGCAGGGGAGCCTTGTGCTTCCCTTCTGACTTGCCACTGGCCTTGCAGGTAGGACACGACCTGCAGGACGCATCTGAGTCCATCCTCATCTGGGCCAAAAAAAGGGAGTGAACAGCCATTCAAAGTTCTTGCCCTGGCCTAGATGACCTGACAGGGGTACATCATGAGCTAGCTCCAGTAGGAAAGCCCTGTAGCACTGTGGGGCCACCAAGCTACAGTTTACCCCAAGCTCAGGAACCTTAGGGTCACTATACAGGGGACCATTCACCCAGTAAATTAGGTGATCACCAGAGGTGTTGCCAGCTGCTTGGACTTCAGGCTGCGGCCATAGGCCCTCCAGAGTAGGGAACTCCATTTGTGTTTTTCAGAACTCCTCCCTGGTGGGACCCCCTTCCTGCTGACAGTTGTTCAGCTCAGGTAAGTTTCCCAGAACAGCTATGTCCTTCCCTGTAAGCTCTGGGGTGTCTCCCTCGGGTTCAGCCTCCTCATGGACCGTGGGAGTTTCCACAGTGGCATTTCCATGCCCCTTGTCCTTCATCTTTTCAGCAGCCAACTGGGACATTCTTCCAAGCTCTAGGTCCTCCTGACTACCCTCTCTGGTGGCCATTGACCGTGTGGTCAGGCGCACCTACACAGGGAACCTTAACATCTCCAAGTGGGACCTGAGCTTTACTTCCTTTCAGATGCTGTGCTCTAGGTTATTGCCAAGCAGACAATTCACAGGCATGGATGGACTCACAGCTACCCTCAAGGAACCTTAGACCCACCCACTCAAAGGAAATCAGAGCCACTGGATAGTTACATTCATGGTTGTTGGCTGTAACAACTTGGTGAAATGTATTAGGGACTACCTGCTTTGAGGTTACCAGATGTCATCTGACAGTTGCCACTCTGGTTCCAGTGTCTCTCTGAGCCTCCACTCTCTGTCCATTGATGGTGACTCACTGCCTGTAGTTCCTAATGTTGCTAGGTATGTGAGTTCTCTGCCCCATTACTCCATCACCCAGGGACACTAGGGTAATCGCTATGCTACCTACCACACTATCTGGCCAAACTCCCCCCCAAGTACTACACTAACCAACCCCAGAGTCTGCCACCTAGTGGGGTGCCGTGCCCACTTGGGACACTTGGCACCCTCCTAGAAGTGCCCAAACTATTGACACACATAGCACAAAGGGGATACCTTCCTTGAAGACTTACTATTCTTTGGTTCAGGCAGGGATTGGAAGTTCTAACCCTTAGAGCTGGTTTGTTTTTATGTTTGTCTCCCTCTTTTTTCTGGTTTAGGCCCTGTCCACCCTTATGGTGAACCCCCAGATACTTTCTTATGGACCCTGGTGCTGAGCCAGGTGCCACTAACTTATTGTTAACAAGGTGTTGGTGCGGATCTGCAAAACAAAGTACATGTGATCTCTTGAAATCTACATGTACAGCCCCTGATAATCCTTGATTTCACTACCCTTCACACAACCACCAAGTGCCTTGCAATAGGAGTCCACAAAATTCACCCAAGACTGCTGGGGCAGCTTCTGACTGTCCTTAAACTTCAGCCTGTACTTCTCAAGGGGTAGGGCCACACAGTCTGACTAGGGTTTCTTTCATGGAGTGATACCTCATCCTGCTCCCCTTATCTAGGGTCAGTGTGGCATCCCTCTCCTCACCAGAGATGTGCTTTCAGAGGCTACCCCTCCCAATCTTCCTCAGGGATCATATGGAGCTGTTAAGCCACCTCTTAAGCTTCAAACAACTTGTCAATGTTAACTCCCACAACAAAGTCAGACACCAGACCTTTGGGAGCATGGACCTTCTTATCTCTTATTTTCAGAGGACACTGTAGGTATGCTGCCTCCAAAGTGGTGCACTCCGTTTTACCTAGGCCTTATGTCCAGCTCTATGAGGCTCCATTTGTGAGCCATTTTAGTTTCTTATGCTTCCATGTTCAGTTTCTTCTCCTCCTTGGTCAGTTTTTTTCTCCATCATGGTCTGTTTCAGCTGGGCCACCTTCAGTTGAAACTCTCTTTCAGCCTTCCTGTCCTCCCGCACCACTGGACACAGGCCTTGAGAAGAGATTCTGCTCTGCACTGTTGCAGAATGTTCCAACTCGGGGGTCAAGTCATCCCGCACAACTAAATGCTGCATCTCAGTGCTGGTATCCGGGCCCTACAAATCATCCTCTCTATGGTGACTGGCAACTGTGGGCATCCATCCATGCCCACAAAGACTTCTGAAGTTCAGTCTTCTTGGTGCTCCTTTTGTAAAATTCCTTGCGCTCAGCCACAGTGTAGCTCTCCAGACTGAGAAGCTCGAATTCCATCTTTGCAGTGAAGCCACATACACCAACAGTCAGGTAGAATAAGAGTGAATTTGGAAAAACAAAAAGGCCAATCAAGGAGATCGTAAAACTCGAATTGGTCTCAGATATGGGATGGTAGTATACACAAAATCACTGTATGGCACTGTACAACCACAATCCCCATCCCCACCGCTGATTACCGATGTAAGAAATGTGGTTCTTGGTTGACTGAGATGTGCGCCCAGGTCAAGCAGGAACCACAATTCTTGTCAGGGTGAGGCGCAAGCCACCCCTAAATTAACCTGTGCTTATCCCACTACTCGTTTGGCACAGAGCAGTCAGGCTAGATTAAGGGCAATGTGTAAAGTATGTGTGCAACACTTCAAACAGTTATAAAACAAAAACACCACACTAAAAAAATCCTACACCAAGTTAGAAAATGATAATTATTTTTTATAAATAAACTAAGACCAAGGAATGTGAGGGCCTTTGAGGAGAAAGCATTGACAGAAGCAGTTGCGATGTGATAATGGGCTTAATGAAATGTGGTCCTTGGAGGTGGTACCACTCCACACAGCAGAAGTGATGTGTTGGTTATTCTTGAGGATGCGCCGCACAGCAGAGAAGATTCTTTGGTCCTGCTGGATCCACAGAGACTAGAAGAGCACCTTAGGCTTAGGCCCACTTCTAAGGGTTGAGGACTGGGGTGGCACCACATGGTAGGGAAGAATCACAGATGGCAGTCCAGGTGCTTTTGGAGTATTCTGCCACTGATTTTTAATCAAAAGGCCAGAAAACTAGCCCTTGGAGTCCTATGTTGAACAGATGCAGGGCCAGTCCTTCTCACCCCATCAATAGGCCAGCAGGTCAGCAGTCTTTCAGAGCAGCAGTCAAGCAGAGTGGCAGTTCTTTCAGCAGCACTGCAGTCTCACTTGCTGACAAAATGTCCACAGGTCCAGAAGTGTACTGAAAAGTTGGTGTCTGAAGTACAGTATTTATACCACGTTGTGCCTTTGACATATGTAGAGCTTCTAGAAGCATGCCTTTGAACTTCACAGGTGGCCTGCCTCCCTTGCTCTGACTCCAGACTAACTACAGGGGCTTTACAGCCCTTTGTGTGGAGGCAGGACACAGTCTGTTTCAGTGTAAGTGAGGCTAAGACCAGCTCCTCCCTCCCATCCTGGCAGTGATGGTCCATCCAGGCACACCTAAGATCCCTATTGTGTGTGGCTGTCTAGGAGTAATACACAAATCCCAACTGTCAATTACACCCTATCATGTGACACAGAGACAGTTTGTAGGCATCAGATGGCTATGGCAGGAAAATGCCAACTTTATAAAAGTTGCATTTTGCAAGTTGTAATTTAACATCTGATTTACAGCTTATTAAATGTAATGAGGTATCTCCAATTTTACTCTTGCAGTAGTGAACAATGAATTTAAGAGTTTTTCACTGCAGGACATGTAAAATCTAAAAGTACATGTCCTACTTTTTAAGTATTTTGCACCCTTTAAGTATATTGCACCTTGTCCTCCGGGCTGTTCAGGGCCTACCCTAAGTGTGACATTTGTATTAAAAAGGAAGGTTTGGGCCTGGCAACATTTTTAATTTACCAAGTCAAAAACGCAGTTTAACACCGACTGTTGGCATGCCTGGGACATGTTTAAAAGTGCTACTTAAGTGGTTGGCACAATCAGTTCTGCATGTCCACTAGTAGCATTTAATTTACAGGGCCTGGGCCCAGGTAGCACCAACTTCCTAGAGACCTACAAGTAAACTAGATATGATAATTGTGTATAAGCTCATCTTACCATGGTTTAAGGAGAGAGCACAGGAGCTTTAGCACTGGTTGGCAGTGGTAACTTGTACAGAGTCTTAAGACCAACAAAAACAAAGTCAGCAATACAGGAGGCCAGAAGGCAAAACATTAGGGAGAAAACCATGCCAAGGGTGCCAGGACTAGGTACATGAATACAAGTGCTGTTGATTGAGGGGGTGGCTGCAGTAAAAAGAGGTTGGGAAGTCAATGAGGGGAAAGGTACGTTTTTGCTACTTCATCTATTATTTAACAGTTGTTTCTCAGTTGGGTTTCCTGCCATTGGTTACTGCTCGCAGTGGCCTAAACAGTTGTTTTCTTCTTTTAAATTGCCTGGGGGGAAGTTAAAAGGAGTAAAAAATAAAATCACATGTTCATAAATCATATGTCCATATTGAAAGAGAAAATGGTTATTAGGTTGTTAGGAAGTATGAGAGAAATTAATAAGCAGCATGGAGAGGCCCTATTTGGGAACTTCCATATTTTATTGACTGAAGTGGCCACAGTCTTAATGAGGGGTGTAGCGTCAGAATTGGTCTTGGAACTTCCACATGAGTGAAATCAATAAAAGGAAGCAGTAGTAGTTTCTCCAACTCATAAAGAACAGCGTCTTATTGACATGATTCAATTTCTTTGCCTTCAATGTCTGATACAGTTGCAGATTTTACTGAACCCTGTCATTCTTTCTCCCTACATTCGATAAAATCACTACATAATGGTAATTTGCAAATAGGGGATCTAATCAGCAGCAGTAAACTCTTTTCAAATTCAGGAGCCAGTATGGGAGTTTTTGTACACATTCTCCAGGCTTTTAACCATTCCATCTGATATTGAATCTGGAAACGTCTGCAACTTTCTCCTCTTCAATGTTGGAAATAATGTTATTAAAGGAAAACACTTGTCAAGGGATCTTTGAGGCAATGGTTTTGAATAACGATGTATTAAAATCGAACTCAATTTATCTTACAACAGTAGATACAGAGTCAACAACAAATAAATCCCTGTGTGCACTCACATGTGCAGCAAACAATAAACATCCATGAAAGTAGTCATCAAGTGAAAGAGAAGAACTTAGCCTCAAGGGATAAGCTGTCCCCCTAAATCTTTGTGGCAAGAAGGCCAATGTTGATTAAAAAGAGAGGGGAGAGCATATTCTATAAAAGTTATAACCCATTAAGAAGGAAATATTATAAAAGAGTAAGAAGAATAAAGACATTATATAATAAAAAGTCAAACCCAAGTACTCCCTCAGTATCCAGATCATCTGACATATGTGCAAAGACTGATGCAGTTATAAAAAAATATTATTAGTTAAGCTAATCAGAGAACTGGTTCTCTCAGCTAGTTAATGAAGCACTTGGTATGTCATAGAAAGAGCTAATCTCTCAAGGTATTAACTTTCTATCTAGGGATAACATAGTCGCTATAATTACAGAAACAGATCAATTTTTACAAAATCATGAAGGGTTAGGAATTACCCAGGTTTCTTTGCGACCACAACTAAAACAATTTCCATTTATCCCAACAGGTCTATGTGAGAGAGTGGATTATTACTTAAGTAGATTGTAGTCTGTGTCAAATAATAATATAAATATTCTTGTTACGTCCAGACAATATTTCAGTAATTAAAACCTGAGCTCAACCTTTGGTAGCTGAGGAATACAGCAGACAGGATTACTTTAGGATTATGTGTAAAGCATTTAGAGGTACCAAAACAATTAAAAGTCAAAAACACAACACAATAAAATTCCCAATCCAATTTGCAAAGATAGAGAATAATTTAATGAACAAAACAACACCAAAACAAAATGCAATAAGGGTAACAGAGATATGAGTTTTTAATGTTTATATTTTTAAATAGTGTCTCTGAAATGGAAGTGGAAAATCTTCAGTGGAGCAAGGCAGCAGGCTGTAACCAAGAAGGGCTCCATGAGGCCGTATACCAGTTGAACAAGGTCTTAGTGAAGCTACTCAATTTTGGTGGTAAAGCTTCATGCACAAGAAATTAAAAATTCACTCCCTAGGTAGGTCCACCGCCCACCAGATGCATTTGGTGCCTTCATTTGGTGAAGATTTCTAAGTTCTGACTTAGTCCCTTTTTTGGGGCTTGAATTCCTCCAGCGAGGAAAGGATACAAGATATATCCAATCAGGGCTTCACGAGTTTGGGTGCCCTCGGCGTGGTGTCCAGCTGAAATAGATTTACTGTTGCAGAAACAGTCCGAGTGTGAGTTGTCTAAATCTTTGGCCCAGCTGAAATACTCCTTCATGGGATTGACTTGGGCATGTTTGTCCTAGTGCTCCGGAGGTCCCTGGAGCCAAAATGTTTCTAAGTCCCAGGTTTTTCAGGATGGTAGGAGGAGTACACTTTGATACAGCCAAAGGTCCTGAAGAGGGTGCCCAGGAAAGGCATATTTATGCATGGCACTAGCCTGTGGGTGACTTCTGGCCTCTCAAGAACTAATCAGAAAAAGGTTCCCTTGGCCAGCACTAACCAATTTTGCAGCAGTTCCTGTGTGTTCTTGTGCAAACAACCCTACAGTGCCCCCCCACCTAAAACCAAGAGGGTAGAAACGGTCTTTCCTCATGCAGAGCTCCTATGCCCACCTTAGAGGTATGTCCACGGAAATGAGCAACCCCTCCCCTGTGTTTACTTCAAACCATTCCTAGGGGAAGCTCCTCTCCCACTGGCATTTGTGCCTGTCGGACTATTTATGCAAAAGAGAGTCATGCCCAGTGGTCCGCTAACATCTGCCTGTCACAGGGTAGGCCTCTTTGATGTTAGTCAAGATACCAGACACAGCCAGTTGATCCCCCTTCCAGATGAACAGAAGACCTCACCACACCCAAGGCCTTCATATCAGTTCTGGGAGCAAGTTCACTTCTCATATTTGGATCCTGGGGAACATTTGGAAGCTCATGTAAATGGGCTTCTGGAGGTTTAGGCAGCGAAAAGGAAACGTTATAAAAGTTCCTTTTCCAAAGTATTTATTAAAATGTGTCTTTTTCAGTGAATTGGGCTTTTAAATGATATTTTGAAAGGTCTGAAATTGTAGCTGTTTCCTATTAATATTCCATTTAATATTGTATCCCAGTGCTTTCCAACTCAACAGCTAACTCTACTACAGAGAACATACATTTTAGAGCGTTTTCACTGTAAGGACCTGTTTTATATTAACCTATTACATGTATTACTTTTAAATACCATGCACCCAGTCATACAGGCTCTAAGGCCTACTTAGGGGTGAGTTATTAATATGTGAAAGGAGAGTTTAGGACCCTTGAAAGGGGTGAGTTTGACAGGTCGAATCTGCATCTTTTAAACTTGCACAGACAGGTAACAGTGGTAGGCACTCAGTCATGTTTGTACTGTTATTGTAGTTGATAGCACAATGAGTGCTGTAGTCTGCTGACATTTAACTTACAGGCCCTGATTACACTTTGTACCTATACTAAGAATGTATGGGTAAGTTGAATTTGCCAATTAGGAGCATAGCCAATTTCATCATTTTTTAGGGGTCAGATCACCTGCACGGTGACCTTTTGTAGGAGAGTCCCAGTGTACAAAAAACCTGCAGCATCAGTCACAGAAAGTGGGGGTGATCATGCCAACGAGACATTTTCCTACAGTCTATAATCAGAATGAAGCAACTTTGAAAGTACCAATACCAACGACCGAGAAGTCATAGTGGGGTCCAAGAATCTTAGATGAGAAAAATATAGAAAGGCAACCCGAATCTGGCTGTCTTGCTTTTTTTCTGACTGGAAATAGTGATCACCCGTGAAAGATTCCCATTTTGTGTTTCTTATTCTTTGATGTACAAACAGGTTGTAAATTGTGATTAGCCTCAAATATGGGTTTTAGCAGCCACAAATTTGCATCAAGCTGAAGCAACCTATAAAAGGAGAGGAAACTCCCTTTTTTTCCACAGTGGCTGCCTTATATGACATGGGAAGGAGGATGGGGATTTTCGCTTCTCACCAGCAGAGGAGATAACCAAGACAGGAGGGCATTTTCAGAGATGTAGTGATTTATTCCACTGGATTGAGGAGGAGACTTATGAGAAGAGTTATAAGAAAAATAGACTGAGAAGCAATATTATTTTTTATCTAATTTCTCAATTAGACCCTGTGTGTCTATTTCAACAATATACAAGTACTTTGCTGCCTTCACTTATTAGTCTCAGGAAGCTATCAGGGGTTGTTTCCACAGCAGTAGGGGTTTCACACAGCTCGCTTTCATGTTTTTCTTAGAATTTGTTTGGATGCAATGCTGCTCAACAGTAACAGACACAATGCATTTCAAAATACTCCCCATGATTTGCAGTAAACAAAATTGAATTTTTTTGTATGGTACATTTTTCTCAGGTTATAGGCTGTGTGGAAGAGATACTGTACATGTTTAAATTTTTCCCCACATGCTACAGAATTTGTATATATCATTTTAGGATAAGCCCGCACCCTTGAAACATACAGATTGCATGCAGTGTTAACTGCTTAATTACAGACCTTGTTGCAAACATCAAGACATAATTCATATAGCTTCAGGTAATCTGGCATATACAACCACCTTTTAAGAGGAGACTTTGGTGATGACTTTGTTTTACGTATTTATAAGAATGTAAATTGTGTTTTTGAAAAACATTGTTTTGCAGTGTTTTAAAATTTGTCATTGTTTTTTCTGTTATTGACCATGCATATGCTTTGTGTACGTAGACAATGCAGATCAGGGGACTCATAGAAAGGACGTTTGCCCTTCTGAAGGTGAAACTTCGCCTGCCTGTACAGAAGTGGAGAAATTCCCCAATATACCCTGGGTGTGGCCTGCAAAATAGTAGAAGGTTGTGCTATATTGCACAGCATGCAGGCTGGAAGTGACTTCCTACTCAGCTTGAAGCAGATAGGAGAAAGAGCTGCCACCATAGAATCCATTATATAATGATACCAGAGCTGGAAGTGATAGACTCACATAGATTACAAACAACAATTTTGAAGGTAAGTTTATTAAATGTGCAAAATGAAATCTAAAAATGAATACTCAAAGTCACAATGTGGATATATATATTTTTTATTTCAATGTTCATTCACAGGATATTTGAAGACCCACAATGCAGAAAGGTATAATAATTTTTAAACAACGTTTAAAAATGCCAGCCGTGTGAAACCACAAAAAATTATGTTATGAATATTACAAAATTATTTTATTTGCTTCTTAATTTAGTAGGAATGGACCTCTCTATATTTGCTTGCAAAATGTTTACTTCAATTTATAGCACACCTACATTTAGGCCCAGATTTAAGAGGGCCTAGCTCCTCCTTGCGCCACATTAGCGTATTTTTTTTTATGCCAATGTGGCACAACAAGGCCAAAATCGGCGCACCATATTTACAAAGTGGCGCAATGCATGCATTGCGCCACTTTGTAACCCTTTGCACCACATTATGTCACCGCCAGAAATAATCTATCCAATGGGTGCATTCCCCGTAGGTGGACTGAAAAAATGGTGCGAAGAAATCTAAAAGATTTCTTTGTGTTATTTCTTGTGGTGTTTTTAACACCTGCACAGAGCGGGCATTAAAAGGAGGCACACCGTCATTTATAATTGGACTCAGAGTGCTTTGCAGGATTAGCATCAACATTTGTGAGGGTAATCCTGCAAAGTGCCAAAGTAGCATAACATTTTTTGACGCTAGTTCCCTAACTACTGCCATGGTGTGCCGTATCTTATATACGGTGCACATGTGGTGGTGTTAGGGGGGCGCTAAGGGGTGCAACAAAAGTGGTGCTGCATTGGGTGCAGAGCCACATTTCCTTAGTCTGCCCCTAAGTGTGGCTCGAAACCTCCTCAGATTTTACAGCAGGGGTTGCCTCATTTCTGGAATGTATTTCATAGCATGAACTGCCCCAAGCCTTTAGCTACATACTTCCTACAGTATGCAATTTCCTGATGAATATGTATGATTCTCCAGCTGACTACCCCATAGCATTAGCCAATTTTTCAACACTCTTCCCATAGTTTTGCATTTTAAACACTACATTATGATATATGTTGTTCTATTGTTGAGTTTCCTCCTAAATAGCATCATGTAAAGATATCCATGGCTTCATTCAAGTTATCAATTCTACTAGCTTTGTAGACAATCATGTTTGTAGTGTCCAATTACTTTGTAGTGAATCCTAGTTTATTTTAACGGGTTAACAGGAGTTAGCTTAGCCGTAGGCTTGTAAACTCGTGCCCCCGTCACCCAGTGACTTTTAACCTACTTAGCTTGCTCTGGCTTAGTCCATTTAATTATTTATTTCCTTTAAAATGGCGGCCTTGTTTATAGTTAGGCCACTTGTTATGGGTTCTATTATCAGTGTCACTGCGCCAAGGCGTCAAGATCAAGCACCAAAGACAAACATACAGTAGGCATTCACACTTAGGGATTTTCCCTCTCTATACTTTCGAGGGATTGTTGATATTAATTGCCGTCCCAAGCATGCCTGTTATCTATTGTTATGAATAACACTTATGTCAGGGGACCTTGTAGATCTGTATAAATACAACACACTTTTAGACAGATAATCAGAGGGATTCCGACCAGAGGGCATCGCCACCATCGCTGATACCGATGCTGCAGTCATCTTGACACTGATCCAGTCTTCGTGTCCCTGCGGAGTCTGAGATAGAGACCTCATTCCAAGGTAACGAGGGTTGGGGGCTCCTCTCATGGACACGGTTTTGGCAGATTAGGTTTAACGAACCCAGCTCTTCCTTTTTAGGTAGAAGGTTAGACCTACTCTCCTTAGGGTATTAGGGCTTATTCCATCTTTTACATATATATATATTTTTATCTTATATTGCATAATGGTGGGGGTCTTTATAACAATGACTCTCCTCTTTACTATACTGTTGCTTGGTATATTCATTATCCTAATCATTGCAGTTCATGCAACTTATCACAAATTGCAGTTATGTTGAATAAAAACTTTTATAACTTTACTGCATCTGTGTTATTGCCTTTGTTTGTATGAGATATTATAAATCTGTGAGAAAAGGGTAATTTCCGTTTAACCACGACAACCCTGAGATATTGTATTTTGAGTCCATGCGTAAGCGACTGCTACAAATCACCTTTTACTATTGTGTTTTCGGTGAGGTACTGCTAGTAAGCCGGTAAGGTTTGGACAACAGTTACAAATAGTTGTAGGAAGAGACCTAGTCACCTACGAACGAAAGTACTGTCATCCTGAGACCAGCAGTCTTGCTCAAAGCAAGAGTCCAAACTACGACAACTTATTTAGAAGTTCTAGCATAGATTTCTCTACGTGACAAACCACTATTTCGATTGTGTTTCACCTGTTTCATCATGCCTTTGAGAAATTTGTATTGTATGAATCTTTGCCTCCTAAGGCTATGGATATAAAAGTTTGTTCTATGTTGTATAGGAGGACATATATTTCTAGAAGCACTAGCTGTGGTTCTGTCATGAGCACTGGTGGTCGTATGCTGTGGACGGAACCATTCTGAGTCTTGTCGCATGACCATGAAATCCCTCTGCTGTATACAGCAGAGGGATTTAATTTTTTTTCACCTCAGGATCTGGGAAAGATCTTCCTCAGGTTGCCCAAGGCATTTTCTTTCTTTAATTGCATTGACGAACGGCGTGCATGATGCGCTGACGTTATTACAATGAAAGTGAAAGTTAAATGAGCCAATTGGTTCATTTCACTTTCGCTGCTTTGGGGCTCATGGGGCTATCTCAGCCTCTGATCACCAAAGTACACAGGAGAGGTATCGTGGAAAGGAGAGAATCTTCCCTTTTCAATGGCATCTTATCACGTGGATACCTGCTTGCATGCCCTCCTCCCAAAAAAAGAAAACAGTCTTTCTGCCCCTTAGGGGGCATATGGGGGCATTTACCCCAGAGTCCACTAGACACCAGGGATTACTTTTTTACCTTAGGGTCACTATACAGGGGACCATTCACCCAGTAAATTAGGTGATCACCAGAGGTGTTGCCAGCTGCTTGGACTTCAGGCTGCGGCCATAGGCCCTCCAGAGTAGGGAACTCCATTTGTGTTTTTCAGAACTCCTCCCTGGTGGGACCCCCTTCCTGCTGACAGTTGTTCAGCTCAGGTAAGTTTCCCAGAACAGCTATGTCCTTCCCTGTAAGCTCTGGGGTGTCTCCCTCGGGTTCAGCCTCCTCATGGACTGTGGGAGTTTCCACAGTGGCATTTCCATGCCCCTTGTCCTTCATCTTTTCAGCAGCCAACTGGGACATTCTTCCAAGCTCTAGGTCCTCCTGACTACCCTCTCTGGTGGCCATTGACCGTGTGGTCAGGCGCACCTACACAGGGAACCTTAACATCTCCAAGTGGGACCTGAGCTTTACTTCCTTTCAGATGCTGTGCTCTAGGTTATTGCCAAGCAGACAATTCACAGGCATGGATGGACTCACAGCTACCCTCAAGGAACCTTAGACCCACCCACTCAAAGGAAATCAGAGCCACTGGATAGTTACATTCATGGTTGTTGGCTGTAACAACTTGGTGAAATGTATTAGGGACTACCTGCTCAGAGGTTACCAGATGTCATCTGACAGTTGCCACTCTGGTTCCAGTGTCTCTCTGAGCCTCCACTCTCTGTCCATTGATGGTGACTCACTGCCTGTAGTTCCTAATGTTGCTAGGTATGTGAGTTCTCTGCCCCATTACTCCATCGCCCAGGGACACTAGGGTAATCGCTATGCTACCTACCACACTATCTGGCCAAACTCCTCCCCAAGTACTACACTAACCAACCCCAGAGTCTGCCACCTAGTGGGGTGCCGTGCCCACTTGGGACACTTGGCACCCTCCTAGAAGTGCCCAAACTATTGACACACATAGCACAAAGGGGATACCTTCCTTGAAGACTTACTATTCTTTGGTTCAGGCAGGGATTGGAAGTTCTAACCCTTAGAGCTGGTTTGTTTTTATGTTTGTCTCCCACTTTTTTCTGGTTTAGGCCCTGTCCACCCTTATGGTGATCCCCCAGATACTTTCTTATGGACCCTGGTGCTGAGCCAGGTGCCAGTTAACTTATTGTTAACAAGGTGTTGGTGCGGATCTGCAAAACAAAGTACATGTGATCTCTTGAAATCTACATGTACAGCCCCTGATAATCCTTGATTTCACTACCCTTCACACAACCACCAAGTGCCTTGCAAAAGGAGTCCACAAAATTCACCCAAGACTGCTGGGGCAGCTTCTGACTGTCCTTAAACTTCAGCCTGTACTTCTCAAGGGGTAGGGCCACACAGTCTGACTAGGGTTTCTTTCATGGAGTGATACCTCATCCTGCTCCCCTTATCTCGGGTCAGTGTGGCATCCCTCTCCTCACCAGAGATGTGCTTTCAGAGGCTACCCCCCCCAATCTTCCTCAGGGATCATATGCAGCTGTTAAGCCGCCTCTTAAGCTTCAAACAACTTGTCAATGTTAACTCCCACAACAAAGTCAGACACCAGACCTTTGGGAGCATGGACCTTCTTATCTCTTATTTTCAGAGGACACTGTAGGTACGCTGCCTCCAAAGTGATGCACTCCGTTTTACCAAGGCCTTATGTCCAGCTCTATGAGGCTCCATTCGTGAGCCATTTTAGTTTCTTATGCTTCCATGTTCAGTTTCTTCTCCTCCTTGGTCAGTTTTTTTCTCCATCATGGTCTGTTTCAGCTGGGCCACCTTCAGTTGAAACTCTCTTTCAGCCTTCCTGTCCTCCCGCACCACTGGGGACAGGCCTTGAGAAGAGATTCTGCTCTGCACTGTTGCAGAATGTTCCAACTCGGGGGTCAAGTCATCCCGCACAACTAAATGCTGCATCTCAGTGCTGGTATCCGGGCCCTACAAATCATCCTCTCTATGGTGACTGGCAACTGTGGGCATCCATCCATGCCCACAAAGACTTCTGAAGTTCAGTCTTCTTGGTGCTCCTTTTGTAAAATTCCTTGCGCTCAGCCACAGTGTAGCTCTCCAGACTGAGAAGCTCGAATTCCATCTTTGCAGTGAAGCCACATACACCAACAGTCAGGTAGAATAAGAGTGAATTTGGAAAAACAAAAAGGCCAATCAAGGAGATCGTAAAACTCGAATTGGTCTCAGATATGGGATGGTAGTATACACAAAATCACTGTATGGCACTGTACAACCACAATCCTCATCCTCACCGCTGATTACCGATGTAAGAAATGTGGTTCTTGGTTGACTGAGGTGTGCGCCCAGGTCAAGCAGGAACCACAATTCTTGTCAGGGTGAGGCGCAAGCCACCCCTAAATTAACCTGTGCTTATCCCACTACTCGTTTGGCACAGAGCAGTCAGGCTAGATTAGGGGCAATGTGTAAAGTATGTGTGCAACACTTCAAACAGTTATAAAACAAAAACACCACACTAAAAAAATCCTACACCAAGTTAGAAAATTAGAATTATTTTTGATAAATAAACTAAGACCAAGGAATGTGAGGGCCTTTGAGGAGAAAGCATTGACAGAAGCAGTTGCGATGTGATAATGGGCTCAATGAAATGTGGTCCTTGGAGGTTGTACCACTCCACACAGCAGAAGTGATGTGTTGGTTATTCTTGAGGATGCGCCGCACAGCAGAGAAGATTCTTTGGTCCTGCTGGATCCACAGAGACTGGAAGAGCACCTTAGGCTTAGGCCCACTTCTAAGGGTTGAGGACTGGGGTGGCACCACATGGTAGGGAAGAATCACATATGGCAGTCCAGGTGCTTTTGGAGTATTCTGCCACTGATGTTTAATCAGAAGGCCAGAAAACTAGCCCTTGGAGTCACTCTGGTAGTCCTATGTTGAACAGATGCAGGGCCAGTCCTTCTCACCCCATCAATAGGCCAGCAGGTCAGCAGTCTTTCAGAGCAGCAGTCAAGCAGAGTGGCAGTTCTTTCAGCAGCACTGCAGTCTCACTTGCTGACAAAATGTCCACAGGTCCAGAAGTGTACTGAAAAGTTGGTGTCTGAAGTACAGTATTTATACCACGTTGTGCCTTTGACATATGTAGAGCTTCTAGAAGCATGCCTTTGAAGTTCACAGGTGGCCTGCCTCCCTTGCTCTGACTCCAGACTTACTACAGGGGATTTACAGCCCTTTGTGTGGCGGCAGGACACAGTCTGTTTCAGTGTAAGTGAGGCTAAGACCAGCTCCTCCCTCCCATCCTGGCAGTGATGGTCCATCCAGGCACACCTAAGATCCCTATTGTGTGTGGCTGTCTAGGAGTAATACACAAATCCCAACTGTCAATTACACCCTATCATGTGACACAGAGACAGTTTGTAGGCATCAGATGGCTATGGCAGGAAAATGCCAACTTTATAAAAGTTGCATTTTGCAAGTTGTAATTTAACATCTGATTTACAGCTTATTAAATGTAATGAGGTATCTCCAATTTTACTCTTGCAGTAGTGAAAAATGAATTTAAGAGTTTTTCACTGCAGGACATGTAAAATCTAAAAGTACATGTCCTACTTTTTAAGTATTTTGCACCCTTTAAGTATATTGCACCTTGTCCTCCGGGCTGTTCAGGGCCTACCCTAAGTGTGACATTTGTATTAAAAAGGAAGGTTTGGGTCTGGCAACATTTTTAATTTACCAAGTCAAAAAGGCAGTTTAACACCGACTGTTGGCATGCCTGGGACATGTTTAAAGTGCTACTTAAGTGGTTGGCACAATCAGTTCTGCATGTCCACTAGTAGCATTTAATTTACAGGGCCTGGGCCCAGGTAGCACCAACTTACTAGAGACCTACAAGTAAACTAGATATGATAATTGTGTATAAGCTCATCTTACCATGGTTTAAGGAGAGAGCACAGGAGCTTTAGCACTGGTTGGCAGTGGTAACTTGTACAGAGTCTTAAGACCAACAAAAACAAAGTCAGCAATACAGGAGGCCAGAAGGCAAAACATTAGGGAGAAAACCATGCCAAGGGTGCCAGGACTAGGTACATGAATACAAGTGCTGTTGATTGAGGGGGTGGCTGCAGTAAAAAGAGGTTGGGAAGTCAATGAGTGGAAAGGTACGTTTTTGCTACTTCATCTATTATTTAACAGTTGTTTCTCAGTTGGGTTTCCTGCCATTGGTTACTGCTCGCAGTGGCCTAAACAGTTGTTTTCTTCTTTTAAATTGCCTGGGGGGAAGTTAAAAGAGCTAAAAAATAAAATCACATGTTCATAAATCATATGTCCATATTGAAAGAGAAAATGGTTATTAGGTTGTTAGGAAGTATGAGAGAAATTAATAAGCAGCATGGAGAGGCCCTATCTGGGAACTTCCATATTTTATTGACTGAAGTGGCCACAGTCTTAATGAGGGGTGTAGCGTCAGAATTGGTCTTGGAACTTCCACATGAGTGAAATCAATAAAAGGAAGCAGTAGTAGTTTCTCCAACTCATAAAGAACAGCGTCTTATTGACATGATTCAATTTCTTTGCCTTCAATGTCTGATACAGTTGCAGATTTTACTGAACCCTGTCATTCTTTCTCCCTACATTCGATAAAATCACTACATAATGGTAATTTGCAAATAGGGGATCTAATCAGCAGCAGTAAACTCTTTTCAAATTCAGGAGCCACTATGGGAGTTTTTGTACACATTCTCCAGGCTTTTAACCATTCCATCTGATATTGAATCTGGAAACGTCTGCAACTTTCTCCTCTTCAATGTTGGAAATAATGTTATTAAAGGAAAACACTTGTCAAGGGATCTTTGAGGCAATGGTTTTGAATAACATTGTATTAAAATCGAACTCAATTAATCTTACAACAGCAGATACAGAGTCAACAACAAATAAATCCCTGTGTGCACTCACATGTGCAGCAAACAATAAACATCCATGAAAGTAGTCATCAAGTGAAAGAGAAAAACTTAGCCTCAAGGGATAAGCTGTCCCCCTAAATCTTTGTGGCAAGAATGCCAATGTTGATTAAAAAGAGAGGGGAGAGCATATTCTATAAAAGTTATAACCCATTAAGAAGGAAATATTATAAAAGAGTAAGAAGAATAAAGACATTATATAATAAAAAGTCAAACCCAAGTACTCCCTCAGTATCCAGATCATCTGACATATGTGCAAAGACTGATGCAGTTATAAAAAAATATTATTAGTTAAGCTAATCAGAGAACTGGTTCTCTCAGCTAGTTAATGAAGCACTTGGTATGTCATAGAAAGAGCTAATCTCTCAAGGTATTAACTTTCTATCTAGGGATAACATAGTCGCTATAATTACAGAAACAGATCAATTTTTACAAAATCATGAAGGGTTAGGAATTACCCAGGTTTCTTTGCCACTACAACTAAAACAATTTCCATTTATCCCAACAGGTCTATGTGAGAGAGTGGATTATTACTTAAGTAGATTGTAGTCCATGTCAAATAATAATATAAATATTCTTGTTACGTCCAGACAATATTTCAGTAATTAAAACCTGAGCTCAACCTTTGGTAGCTGAGGAATACAGCAGACAGGATTACTTTAGGATTATGTGTAAAGCATTTAGAGGTACCAAAACAATTAAAAGTCAAAAACACAACACAATAAAATTCCCAATCCAATTTGCAAAGATAGAGAATAATTTAATGAACAAAACAACACCAAAACAAAATGCAATAAGGGTAACAGAGATATGAGTTTTTAATGTTTTTATTTTTAAATAGTGTCTCTGAAATGGAAGTGGAAAATCTTCAGTGGAGCAAGGCAGCAGGCTGTAACCAAGAAGGGCTCCATGAGGCCGTATACCAGTTGAACAAGGTCTTAGTGAAGCTACTCAATTTTGGTGGTAAAGCTTCATGCACAAGAAATTAAAAATTCACTCCCTAGGTAGGTCCACCGCCCACCAGATGCATTTGGTGCCTTCATTTGGTGAAGATTTCTAAGTTCTGACTTAGTCACTTTTTTGGGGCTTGAATTCCTCCAGCGAGGAAAGGATACAAGATATATCCAATCAGGGCTTCACGAGTTTGGGTGCCCTCGGCGTGGTGTCCAGCTGAAATAGATTTACTGTTGCAGAAACAGTCCGAGTGTGAGTTGTCTAAATCTTTGGCCCAGCTGAAATACTCCTTCATGGGATTGACTTGGGCATGTTTGTCCTAGTGCTGCGGAGGTCCCTGGAGCCAAAATGTTTCTAAGTCCCAGGTTTTTCAGGATGGTAGGAGGAGTACACTTTGATACAGCCAAAGGTCCTGAAGAGGGTGCCCAGGAAAGGCATATTTATGCATGGCACTAGCCTGTGGGTGACTTCTGGCCTCTGAAGAACTAATCAGAAAAAGGTTCCCTTGGCCAGCACTAACCAATTTTGCAGCAGTTCCTGTGTGTTCTTGTGCAAACAACCCTACAGTGCCCCCCCACCTAAAACCAAGAGGGTAGAAACGGTCTTTCCTCATGCAGAGCTCCTATGCCCACCTTAGAGGTATGTCCACGGAAATGAGCAACCCCTCCCCTGTGTTTACTTCAAACCATTCCTAGGGGAAGCTCCTCTCCCACTGGCATTTGTGCCTGTCGGACTATTTATGCAAAAGAGAGTCATGCCCAGTGGTCCGCTAACATTTGCCTGTCACAGGGTAGGCCTCTTTGATGTTAGTCAAGATACCAGACACAGCCAGTTGATCCCCCTTCCAGATGAACAGAAGACCTCACCACACCCAAGGCCTTCATATCAGTTCTGGGAGCAAGTTCACTTCTCATATTTGGATCCTGGGGAACATTTGGAAGCTCATGTAAATGGGCTTCTGGAGGTTTAGGCAGCGAAAAGGAAACGTCATAAAAGTTCCTTTTCCAAAGTATTTATTAAAATGTGTCTTTTTCAGTGAATTGGGCTTTTAAATGATATTTTGAAAGGTCTGAAATTGTAGCTGTTTCCTATTAATATTCCATTTAATATTGTATCCCAGTGCTTTCCAACTCAACAGCTAACTCTACTACAGAGAACATACCTTTTAGAGCGTTTTCACTGTAAGGACCTGTTTTATATTAACCTATTACATGTATTACTTTTAAATACCATGCACCCAGTCATACAGGCTCTAAGGCCTACTTAGGGGTGAGTTATTAATATGTGAAAGGAGAGTTTAGGACCCTTGAAAGGGGTGAGTTTGACAGGTCGAATCTGCATCTTTTAAACTTGCACAGACAGGTAACAGTGGTAGGCACTCAGTCATGTTTGTACTGTTATTGTAGTTGATAGCACAATGAGTGCTGTAGTCTGCTGACATTTAACTTACAGGCCCTGATTACACTTTGTACCTATACTAAGAATGTATGGGTAAGTTGAATTTGCCAATTAGGAGCATAGCCAATTTCATCATTTTTTAGGGGTCAGATCACCTGCACGGTGACCTTTTGTAGGAGAGTCCCAGTGTACAAAAAACCTGCAGCATCAGTCACAGAAAGTGGGGGTGATCATGCCAACGAGACATTTTCCTACAGTCTATAATCAGAATGAAGCAACTTTGAAAGTACCAATACCAACGACCGAGAAGTCATAGTGGGGTCCAAGAATCTTAGATGAGAAAAATATAGAAAGGCAACCCGAATCTGGCTGTCTTGCTTTTTTTCTGACTGGAAATAGTGATCACCCGTGAAAGATTCCCATTTTGTGTTTCTTATTTTATGATGTACAAACAGGTTGTAAATTGTGATTAGCCTCAAATATGGGTTTTAGCAGCCATAAATTTGCATTAAGCTGAAGCAACCTATAAAAGGAGAGGAAACTCCCTTTTTTTCCACAGTGGCTGCCTTATATGACATGGGATGGAGGATGAGGATTTTCGCTTCTCACCAGCAGAGGAGATAACCAAGACAGGAGGGCATTTTCAGAGATGTAGTGATTTATTCCACTGGATTGAGGAGGAGACTTATGAGAAGAGTTATAAGAAAAATAGACTGAGAAGCAATATTATTTTTTATCTAATTTCTCAATTAGACCCTGTGTGTCTATTCCACCAATATACAAGTACTTTGCTGCCTTCACTTATTAGTCTCAGGAAGCTATCAGGGGTTGTTTCCACAGCAGTAGGGGTTTCACACAGCTCGCTTTCATGTTTTTCTTAGAATTTGTTTGGATGCAATGCTGCTCAACAGTAACAGACACAATGCATTTCAAAATACTCCCCAAGATTTGCAGTAAACAAAATTGCATTTTTTTGTATGGTACATTTTTCTCAGGTTATAGGCTGTGTGGAAGAGATACATGTTTTAATTTTTCCCCACATGCTACAGAATTTGTATATATCATTTTAGGATAAGCCTGCACCCTTGAAACATACAGATTGCATGCAGTGTTAACTGCTTAATTACAGACCTTGTTGCAAACATCAAGACATAATTCATATAGCTTCAGGTAATCTGGCATATACAACCACCTTTTAAGAGGAGACTTTGGTGATGACTTTGTTTTACGTATTTATAAGAATGTAAATTGTGTTTTTGAAAAACATTGTTTTGCAGTGTTTTAAAATTTGTCATGTTTTTTCTGTTATTGACCATGCATATGCTTTGTGTACGTAGACAATGCAGATCCATGGGACTCATAGAAAGGACGTTTGCCCTTCTGAAGGTGAAACTTCGCCTGCCTTACAGAAGTGGAGAAATTCCCCAATATACCCTGGGTGTGGCCTGCAAAATAGTAGAAGGTTGTGCTATATTGCACAGCATGCAGGCTGGAAGTGACTTCCTACTCAGCTTGAAGCAGATAGGAGAAAGAGCTGCCACCATAGAATCCATTATATAATGATACCAGAGCTGGAAGTGATAGACTCACATAGATTACAAACAACAATTTTGAAGGTAAGTTTATTAAATGTGCAAAATGAAATCTAAAAATGAATACTCAAAGTCACAATGTGGATATATATATTTTTTATTTCAATGTTCATTCACAGGATATTTGAAGACCCACAATGCAGAAAGGTATAATAATTTTTAAACAACGTTTAAAAATGCCAGCCGTGTGAAACCACAAAAAATTATGTTATGAATATTACAAAATTATTTTATTTGCTTCTTAATTTAGTAGGAATGGACCTCTCTATATTTGCTTGCAAAATGTTTACTTCAATTTATAGCACACCTACATTTAGGCCCAGATTTAAGAGGGCCTAGCTCCTCCTTGCGCCACATTAGCGTATTTTTTTTTATGCCAATGTGGCACAACAAGGCCAAAATCGGCGCACCATATTTACAAAGTGGCGCAATGCATGCATTGCGCCACTTTGTAACCCTTTGCACCACATTATGTCACCGCCAGAAATAATCTATTCAAGGGGTGCATTCCCCCGTAGGTGGACTGAAAAAATGGTGCGAAGAAATCTAAAAGATTTATTTGTGTTATTTCTTGTGGTGTTTTTAACACCTGCACAGAGCGGGCATTAAAAGGAGGCACACCGTCATTTATAATTGGACTCAGAGTGCTTTTCAGGATTAGCATCAACATTTGTGAGGGTAATCCTGCAAAGTGCCAAAGTAGCATAACATTTTTTGACGCTAGTTCCCTAACTACTGCCATGGTGTGCCGTATCTTATATACGGTGCACATGTGGTGGTGTTAGGGGGGCGCTAAGGGGTGCAACAAAAGTGGTGCTGCATTGGGTGCAGAGCCACATTTCCTTAGTCTGCCCCTAAGTGTGGCTCGAAACCTCCTCAGATTTTACAGCAGGGGTTGCCTGATTTCTGGAATGTATTTCATAGCATGAACTGCCCCAAGCCTTTAGCTACATACTTCCTACAGAATGCAATTTCCTGATGAATATGTATGATTCTCCAGCTGACTACCCCATAGCACTAGCCAATTTTTCAACACTCTTCCATAGTTTTGCATTTTAAACACTACATTATGATATATGTTGCTCTATTGTTGAGTTTCCTCCTAAATAGCATCATGTAAAGATATCCATGGCTTCATTCAAGTTATCAATTCTACTAGCTTTGTAGACAATCATGTTTGTAGTGTCCAATTACTTTGTAGTGAGTCCTAGTTTATTTTAACGGGTTAACAGGAGTTAGCTTAGCCGTAGGCTTGTAAACTCGTGCCCCCGTCACCCAGTGACTTTTAACCTACTTAGCTTGCTCTGGCTTAGTCCATTTAATTATTTATTTCCTTTAAAACGGCGGCCTTGTTTATAGTTAGGCCACTTGTTATGGGTTCTATTATCAGTGTCACTGCGCCAAGGCGTCAAGATCAAGCACCAAAGACAAACATACAGTAGGCATTCACACTTAGGGATTTTCCCTCTCTATACTTTCGAGGGATTGTTGATATTAATTGCCGTCCCAAGCATGCCTGTTATCTATTGTTATGAATAACACTTATGTCAGGGGACCTTGTAGATCTGTATAAATACAACACACTTTTAGACAGATAATCAGAGGGATTCCGACCAGAGGGCATCGCCACCATCGCTGATACCGATGCTGCAGTCATCTTGACACTGATCCAGTCTTCGTGTCCCTGCGGAGTCTGAGATAGAGACCTCATTCCAAGGTAACGAGGGTTGGGGGCTCCTCTCATGGACACGGTTTTGGCAGATTAGGTTTAACGAACCCAGCTCTTCCTTTTTAGGTAGAAGGTTAGACCTACTCTCCTTAGGGTATTAGGGCTTATTCCATCTTTTACATATATATATATTTTTATCTTATATTGCATAATGGTGGGGGTCTTTATAACAATGACTCTCCTCTTTACTATACTGTTGCTTGGTATATTCATTATCCTAATCATTGCAGTTCATGCAACTTATCACAAATTGCAGTTATGTTGAATAAAAACTATTATAACTTTACTGCATCTGTGTTATTGCCTTTGTTTGTATGAGACATTATAAATCTGTGAGAAAAGGGTAATTTCCGTTTAACCACGACAACCCTGAGATATTGTATTTTGAGTCCATGCGTAAGCGACTGCTACAAATCACCTTTTACTATTGTGTTTTCGGTGAGGTACTGCTAGTAAGCCGGTAAGGTTTGGACAACAGTTACAAATAGTTGTAGGAAGAGACCTAGTCACCTACGAACTAAAGTACTGTCATCCTGAGACCAGCAGTCTTGCTCAAAGCAAGAGTCCAAACTATGACAACTTATTTAGAAGTTCTAGCATAGATTTCTCTACGTGACAAACCACTATTTCGATTGTGTTTCACCTGTTTCATCATGCCTTTGAGAAATTTGTATTGGTATGAATCTTTGCCTCCTAAGGCTATGGATATAAAAGTTTGTTCTATGTTGTATAGGAGGACATATATTTCTAGAAGCACTAGCTGTGGTTCTGTCATGAGCACTGGTGGTCGTATGCTGTGGACGGAACCATTCTGAGTCTTGTCACATGACCATGAAATCCCTCTGCTGTATACAGCAGAGGGATTTAATTTTTTTTCACCTCAGGATCTGGGAAAGATCTTCCTCAGGTTGCCCAAGGCATTTTCTTTCTTTAATTGCATTGACGAACGGCGTGCATGATGCGCTGACGTCATTACAATGAAAGTGAAAGTTAAATGAGCCAATTGGTTCATTTCACTTTCGCTGCTTTGGGGCTCATGGGGCTATCTCAGCCTCTGATCACCAAAGTACACAGGAGAGGTATCGTGGAAAGGAGAGAATCTTCCCTTTTCAATGGCATCTTATCAGGTGGATACCTGCTTGCATGCCCTCCTCCCAAAAAAAGAAAACAGTCTTTCTGCCCCTTAGGGGGCATATGGGGGCATTTACCCCAGAGTCCACTAGACACCAGGGATTACTTTTTTACCTTAGGGTCACTATACAGGGGACCATTCACCCAGTAAATTAGGTGATCACCAGAGGTGTTGCCAGCTGCTTGGACTTCAGGCTGCGGCCATAGGCCCTCCAGAGTAGGGAACTCCATTTGTGTTTTTCAGAACTCCTCCCTGGTGGGACCCCCTTCCTGCTGACAGTTGTTCAGCTCAGGTAAGTTTCCCAGAACAGCTATGTCCTTCCCTGTAAGCTCTGGGGTGTCTCCCTCGGGTTCAGCCTCCTCATGGACCGTGGGAGTTTCCACAGTGGCATTTCCATGCCCCTTGTCCTTCATCTTTTCAGCAGCCAACTGGGACATTCTTCCAAGCTCTAGGTCCTCCTGACTACCCTCTCTGGTGGCCATTGACCGTGTGGTCAGGCGCACCTACACAGGGAACCTTAACATCTCCAAGTGGGACCTGAGCTTTACTTCCTTTCAGATGCTGTGCTCTAGGTTATTGCCAAGCAGACAATTCACAGGCATGGATGGACTCACAGCTACCCTCAAGGAACCTTAGACCCACCCACTCAAAGGAAATCAGAGCCACTGGATAGTTACATTCATGGTTGTTGGCTGTAACAACTTGGTGAAATGTATTAGGGACTACCTGCTCAGAGGTTACCAGATGTCATCTGACAGTTGCCACTCTGGTTCCAGTGTCTCTCTGAGCCTCCACTCTCTGTCCATTGATGGTGACTCACTGCCTGTAGTTCCTAATGTTGCTAGGTATGTGAGTTCTCTGCCCCATTACTCCATCGCCCAGGGACACTAGGGTAATCGCTATGCTACCTACCACACTATCTGGCCAAACTCCTCCCCAAGTACTACACTAACCAACCCCAGAGTCTGCCACCTAGTGGGGTGCCGTGCCCACTTGGGACACTTGGCACCCTCCTAGAAGTGCCCAAACTATTGACACACATAGCACAAAGGGGATACCTTCCTTGAAGACTTACTATTCTTTGGTTCAGGCAGGGATTGGAAGTTCTAACCCTTAGAGCTGGTTTGTTTTTATGTTTGTCTCCCTCTTTTTTCTGGTTTAGGCCCTGTCCACCCTTATGGTGATCCCCCAGATACTTTCTTATGGACCCTGGTGCTGAGCCAGGTGCCAGTTAACTTATTGTTAACAAGGTGTTGGTGCAGATCTGCAAAACAAAGTACATGTGATCTCTTGAAATCTACATGTACAGCCCCTGATAATCCTTGATTTCACTACCCTTCACACAACCACCAAGTGCCTTGCAAAAGGAGTCCACAAAATTCACCCAAGACTGCTGGGGCAGCTTCTGACTGTCCTTAAACTTCAGCCTGTACTTCTCAAGGGGTAGGGCCACACAGTCTGACTAGGGTTTCTTTCATGGAGTGATACCTCATCCTGCTCCCCTTATCTCGGGTCAGTGTGGCATCCCTCTCCTCACCAGAGATGTGCTTTCAGAGGCTACCCCCCCCAATCTTCCTCAGGGATCATATGCAGCTGTTAAGCCGCCTCTTAAGCTTCAAACAACTTGTCAATGTTAACTCCCACAACAAAGTCAGACACCAGACCTTTGGGAGCATGGACCTTCTTATCTCTTATTTTCAGAGGACACTGTAAGTATGCTGCCTCCAAAGTGATGCACTCCGTTTTACCAAGGCCTTATGTCCTGCTCTATGAGGCTCCATTCGTGAGCCATTTTAGTTTCTTATGCTTCCATGTTCAGTTTCTTCTCCTCCTTGGTCAGTTTTTTTCTCCATCATGGTCTGTTTCAGCTGGGCCACCTTCAGTTGAAACTCTCTTTCAGCCTTCCTGTCCTCCCGCACCACTGGGGACAGGCCTTGAGAAGAGATTCTGCTCTGCACTGTTGCAGAATGTTCCAACTCGGGGGTCAAGTCATCCCGCACAACTAAATGCTGCATCTCAGTGCTGGTATCCGGGCCCTACAAATCATCCTCTCTATGGTGACTGGCAACTGTGGGCATCCATCCATGCCGACAAAGACTTCTGAAGTTCAGTCTTCTTGGTGCTCCTTTTGTAAAATTCCTTGCGCTCAGCCACAGTGTAGCTCTCCAGACTGAGAAGCTCGAATTCCATCTTTGCAGTGAAGCCATATACACCAACAGTCAGGTAGAATAAGAGTGAATTTGGAAAAACAAAAAGGCCAATCAAGGAGATCGTAAAACTCGAATTGGTCTCAGATATGGGATGGTAGTATACACAAAATCACTGTATGGCACTGTACAACCACAATCCTCATCCTCACCGCTGATTACCGATGTAAGAAATGTGGTTCTTGGTTGACTGAGGTGTGCGCCCAGGTCAAGCAGGAACCACAATTCTTGTCAGGGTGAGGCGCAAGCCACCCCTAAATTAACCTGTGCTTATCCCACTACTCGTTTGGCACAGAGCAGTCAGGCTAGATTAGGGGCAATGTGTAAAGTATGTGTGCAACACTTCAAACAGTTATAAAATAAAAACACCACACTAAAAAAATCCTACACCAAGTTAGAAAATTAGAATTATTTTGGATAAATAAACTAAGACCAAGGAATGTGAGGGCCTTTGAGGAGAAAGCATTGACAGAAGCAGTTGCGATGTGATAATGGGCTCAATGAAATGTGGTCCTTGGAGGTTGTACCACTCCACACAGCAGAAGTGATGTGTTGGTTATTCTTGAGGATGCGCCGCACAGCAGAGAAGATTCTTTGGTCCTGCTGGATCCACAGAGACTGGAAGAGCACCTTAGGCCCACTTCTAAGGGTTGAGGACTGGGGTGGCACCACATGGCAGGGAAGAATCACAGGTGGCAGTCCTGGTGCTTTTGGAGTATTCTGCCACTGATGTTTAATCAGAAGGCCAGAAAACTAGCCCTTGGAGTCACTCTGGTAGTCCTACGTTGAACAGATGCAGGGCCAGTCCTTCTCACCCCATCAATAGGCCAGCATGTCAGCAGTCTTTCAGAGAAGCAGTCAAGCAGAGTGGCAGTTCTTTCAGCAGCACTGCAGTCTCACTTCCTGACAAAATGTCCACAGGTCCAGAAGTGTACTGAAAAGTTGGTGTCTGAAGTGCAGTATTTATACCACGTTGTGCCTGTGACATATGTAGAGCTTCTAGAAGCATGCCTTTGAAGTTCACAGGTGGCCTGCCTCCCTTCTCTGACTCCAGACTAACTACAGGGGCTTTACAGCCCTTTGTGTGGAGGCAGGACACAGTCTGTTTCAGTGTAAGTGAGGCTAAGACCAGCTCCTCCCTCCCATCCTGGCAGTGATGGTCCATCCAGGCACACCTAAGATCCCTATTGTGTGTGGCTGTCTAGGAGTAATACACAAATCCCAACTGTCAATTACACCCTATCATGTGACACAGAGACAGTTTGTAGGCATCAGATGGCTATGGCAGGAAAATGCCAACTTTATAAAAGTTGCATTTTGCAAGTTGTAATTTAACATCTGATTTACAGCTTATTAAATGTAATGAGGTAACTCCAATTTTACTCTTGCAGTAGTGAAAAATGAATTTAAGAGTTTTTCACTGCAGGACATGTAAAATCTAAAAGTACATGTCCTACTTTTTAAGTATTTTGCACCCTTTAAGTATATTGCACCTTGTCCTCCGGGCTGTTCAGGGCCTACCCTAAGTGTGACATTTGTATTAAAAAGGAAGGTTTGGGCCTGGCAACATTTTTAATTTACCAAGTCAAAAAGGCAGTTTAACACCGACTGTTGGCATGCCTGGGACATGTTTAAAGTGCTACTTAAGTGGTTGGCACAATCAGTTCTGCATGTCCACTAGTAGCATTTAATTTACAGGGCCTGGCCCAGGTAGCACCAACTTACTAGAGACCTACAAGTAAACTAGATATGATAATTGTGTATAAGCTCATCTTACCATGGTTTAAGGAGAGAGCACAGGACCTTTAGCACTGGTTGGCAGTGGTAACTTGTACAGAGTCTTAAGACCAACAAAAACAAAGTCAGCAATACAGGAGGTCAGAAGGCAAAACATTAGGGAGAAAAATATGCCAAGGGTGCCAGGACTAGGTACATGAATACAAGTGCTGTTGATTGAGGGGGTGGCTGAAGTAAAAAGAGGTTGGGAAGTCAATGAGGGGAAAGGTACGTTTTTGCTACTTCATCTATTATTTAACAGTTGTTTCTCAGTTGGGTTTCCTGCCATTGGTTACTGCTCGCAGTGGCCTAAACAGTTGTTTTCTTCTTTTAAATTGCCTGGGGGGAAGTTAAAAGAGCTAAAAAATAAAATCACATGTTCATAAATCATATGTCCATATTGAAAGAGAAAATGGTTATTAGGTTGTTAGTAAGTATGAGAGAAATTAATAAGCAGCATGGAGAGGCCCTATTTGGGAACTTCCATATTTTATTGACTGAAGTGGCCACAGTCTTAATGAGGGGTGTAGCGTCAGAATTGGTCTTGGAACTTCCACATGAGTGAAATCAATAAAAGGAAGCAGTAGTAGTTTCTCCAACTCATAAAGAACAGCGTCTTATTGACATGATTCAATTTCTTTGCCTTCAATGTCTGATACAGTTGCAGATTTTACTGAACCCTGTCATTCTTTCTCCCTACATTCGATAAAATCACTACATAATGGTAATTTGCAAATAGGAGATCTAATCAGCAGCAGTAAACTCTTTTCAAATTCAGGAGCCACTATGGGAGTTTTTTTTACACATTCTCCAGGCTTTTAACCATTCCATCTGATATTGAATCTGGAAACGTCTGCAACTTTCTCCTCTTCAATGTTGGAAATAATGTTATTAAAGGAAAACACTTGTCAAGGGATCTTTGAGGCAATGGTTTTGAATAACGATGTATTAAAATCGAACTCAATTAATCTTACAACAGTAGATACAGAGTCAACAACAAATAAATCCCTGTGTGCACTCACATGTGCAGCAAACAATAAACATCCATGAAAGTAGTCATCAAGTGAAAGAGAAGAACTTAGCCTCAAGGGATAAGCTGTCCCCCTAAATCTTTGTGGCAAGAAGGCCAATGTTGATTAAAAAGAGAGGGGAGAGCATATTCTATAAAAGTTATAACCCATTAAGAAGGAAATATTATAAAAGAGTAAGAAGAATAAAGACATTATATAATAAAAAGTCAAACCCAAGTACTCCCTCAGTATCCAGATCATCTGACATATGTGCAAAGACTGATGCAGTTATAAAACAATATTATTAGTTAAGCTAATCAGAGAACTGGTTCTCTCAGCTAGTTAATGAAGCACTTGGTATGTCATAGAAAGAGCTAATCTCTCAAGGTATTAACTTTCTATCTAGGGATAACATAGTCGCTATAATTACAGAAACAGATCAATTTTTACAAAATCATGAAGGGTTAGGAATTACCCAGGTTTCTTTGCCACTACAACTAAAACAATTTCCATTTATCCCAACAGGTCTATGTGAGAGAGTGGATTATTACTTAAGTAGATTGTAGTCCATGTCAAATAATAATATAAATATTCTTGTTACGTCCAGACAATATTTCAGTAATTAAAACCTGAGCTCAACCTTTGGTAGCTGAGGAATACAGCAGACAGGATTACTTTAGGATTATGTGTAAAGCATTTAGAGGTACCAAAACAATTAAAAGTCAAAAACACAACACAATAAAATTCCCAATCCAATTTGCAAAGATAGAGAATAATTTAATGAACAAAACAACACCAAAACAAAATGCAATAAGGGTAACAGAGATATGAGTTTTTAATGTTTATATTTTTAAATAGTGTCTCTGAAATGGAAGTGGAAAATCTTCAGTGGAGCAAGGCAGCAGGCTGTAACCAAGAAGGGCTCCATGAGGCCGTATACCAGTTGAACAAGGTCTTAGTGAAGCTACTCAATTTTGGTGGTAAAGCTTCATGCACAAGAAATTAAAAATTCACTCCCTAGGAAGGTCCACCGTCCACCAGATGCATTTGGTGCCTTCATTTGGTGAAGATTTCTAAGTTCTGACTTAGTCACTTTTTTGGTGCTTGAATTCCTCCAGCGAGGAAAGGATACAAGATATATCCAATCAGGGCTTCACGAGTTTGGGTGCCCTCGGCGTGGTGTCCCGCTGAAATAGATTTACTGTTGCAGAAACAGTCCGAGTGTGAGTTGTCTAAATCTTTGGCCCACCTGAAATACTCCTTCATGGGATTGACTTGGGCATGTTTGTCCTGGTGCTCCGGAGGTCCCTGGAGCCAAAATGTTTCTAAGTCCCAGGTTTTCAGGATGGTAGGAGGAGTACACTTTGATACAGCCAAAGGTCCTGAAGAGGGTGCCCAGGAAAGGCATATTTATGCATGGCACTAGCCTGTGGGTGACTTCTGGCCTCTCAAGAACTAATCAGAAAAAGGTTCCCTTGGCCAGCACTAACCAATTTTGCAGCAGTTCCTGTGTGTTCTTGTGCAAACAACCCTACAGTGCCCCCCCACCTAAAACCAAGAGGGTAGAAACGGTCTTTCCTCATGCAGAGCTCCTATGCCCACCTTAGAGGTATGTCCACGGAAATGAGCAACCCCTCCCCTGTGTTTACTTCAAACCATTCCTAGGGGAAGCTCCTCTCCCACTGGCATTTGTGCCTGTCGGACTATTTATGCAAAAGAGAGTGATGCCCAGTGGTCCGCTAACATTTGCCTGTCACAGGGTAGGCCTCTTTGATGTTAGTCAAGATACCAGACACAGCCAGTTGATCCCCCTTCCAGATGAACAGAAGACCTCACCACACCCAAGGCCTTCATATCAGTTCTGGGAGCAAGTTCACTTCTCATATTTGGATCCTGGGGAACATTTGGAAGCTCATGTAAATGGGCTTCTGGAGGTTTAGGCAGCAAAAAGGAAACGTCATAAAAGTTCCTTTTCCAAAGTATTTATTAAAATGTGGCTTTTTCAGTGAATTGGGCTTTTAAATGATATTTTGAAAGGTCTGAAATTGTAGCTGTTTCCTATTAATATTCCATTTAATATTGTATCCCAGTGCTTTCCAACTCAACAGCTAACTCTACTACAGAGAACATACCTTTTAGAGCGGTTTCACTGTAAGGACCTGTTTTAAATTAACCTATTACATGTTTTACTTTTAAATACCATGCACCCAGTCATACAGGCTCTAAGGCCTACTTAGGGGTGAGTTATTAATATGTGAAAGGAGAGTTTAGGACCCTTGAAAGGGGTGAGTTTGACATGTCGAATCTGCATCTTTTAAACTTGCACAGACAGGTAACAGTGGTAGGCACTCAGTCATGTTTGTACTGTTATTGTAGTTGATAGCACAATGAGTGCTGTAGTCTGCTGACATTTAACTTACAGGCCCTGATTACACTTTGTACCTATATTAAGAATGTATGGGTAAGTTGAATTTGCCAATTAGGAGCATAGCCAATTTCATCATTTTTTAGGGGTCAGATCACCTGCACGGTGACCTTTTGTAGGAGAGTCCCAGTGTACAAAAAACCTGCAGCATCAGTCACAGAAAGTGGGGGTGATCATGCCAACGAGACATTTTCCTACAGTCTATAATCAGAATGAAGCAACTTTGAAAGTACCAATACCAACGACCGAGAAGTCATAGTGGGGTCCAAGAATCTTAGATGAGAAAAATATAGAAAGGCAACCCGAATCTGGCTGTCTTGCTTTTTTTCTGACTGGAAATAGTGATCACCCGTGAAAGATTCCCATTTTGTGTTTCTTATTTTATGATGTACAAACAGGTTGTAAATTGTGATTAGCCTCAAATATGGGTTTTAGCAGCCACAAATTTGCATCAAGCTGAAGCAACCTATAAAAGGAGAGGAAACTCCCTTTTTTTCCACAGTGGCTGCCTTATATGACATGGGAACGAGGGTGGGGATTTTCGCTTCTCACCAGCAGAGGAGATAACCAAGAAAGGAGGGCATTTTCAGAGATGTAGTGATTTATTCCACTGGATTGAGGAGGAGACTTATGAGAAGAGTTATAAGAAAAATAGACTGAGAAGCAATATTATTTTTTATCTAATTTCTCAATTAGACCCTGTGTGTCTATTCCACCAATATACAAGTTCTTTGCTGCCTTCACTTATTAGTCTCAGGAAGCTATCAGGGGTTGTTTCCACAGCAGTAGGGGTTTCACACAGCTCGCTTTCATGTTTTTCTTAGAATTTGTTTGGATGCAATGCTGCTCAACAGTAACAGACACAATGCATTTCAAAATACTCCCCAAGATTTGCAGTAAACAAAATTGCATTTTTTTCTATGGTACATTTTTCTCAGGTTATAGGCTGTGTGGAAGAGATACATGTTTTAATTTTTCCCCACATGCTACAGAATTTGTATATATCATTTTAGGATATGCCCGCACCCTTGAAACATACAGATTGCATGCAGTGTTAGCTGCTTAATTACAGACCTTGTTGCAAACATCAAGACATAATTCATATAGCTTCAGGTAATCTGGCATATACAACCACCTTTTAAGAGGAGACTTTGGTGATGACTTTGTTTTACGTATTTATAAGAATGTAAATTGTGTTTTTGAAAAACATTGTTTTGCAGTGTTTTAAAATTTGTCATTGTTTTTTCTGTTATTGACCATGCATATGCTTTGTGCACGTAGACAATGCAGATCCAGGGGACTCATAGAAAGGACGTTTGCCCTTCTGAAGGTGAAACTTCGCCTGCCTGTACAGAAGTGGAGAAATTCCCCAATATACCCTGGGTGTGGCCTGCAAAATAGTAGAAGGTTGTGCTATATTGCACAGCATGCAGGCTGGAAGTGACTTCCTACTCAGCTTGAAGCAGATAGGAGAAAGAGCTGCCATCATAGAATCCATTATATAATGATAGTAGAGCTGGAAGTGATAGACTCACATAGATTACAAACAACAATTTTGAAGGTAAGTTTATTAAACGTGCAAAATGAAATCTAAAAATGAATACTCAAAGTCACAATGTGGATATATATATTTTTTATTTCAATGTTCATTCACAGGATATTTGAAGACCCACAATGCAGAAAGGTATAATAATTTTTAAACAACGTTTAAAAATGCCAGCGGTGTGAAACCACAAAAAATTATGTTTTGAATATTACAAAATTATTTTATTTGCTTCTTAATTTAGTAGGAATGGACCTCTCTATATTTGCTTGCAAAATGTTTACTTCAATTTATAGCACACCTACATTTAGGCCCAGATTTAAGAGGGCCTAGCTCCTCCTTGCGCCACATTAGCGTATTTTTTTTTATGCCAATGTGGCACAACAAGGCCAAAATCGGCGCACCATATTTACAAAGTGGCGCAATGCATGCATTGCGCCACTTTGTAACCCTTTCCACCACATTATGTCACCGCCAGAAATAATCTATTTAAGGGGTGCATTCCCCCGTAGGTGGACTGAAAAAATGGTGCGAAGAAATCTAAAAGATTTCTTTGTGTTATTTCTTGTGGTGTTTTTAACACCTGCACAGAGCGGGCATTAAAAGGAGGCACACCGTCATTTATAATTGGACTCAGAGTGCTTTGCAGGATTAGCATCAACATTTGTGAGGGTAATCCTGCAAAGCGCCAAAGTAGCATAACATTTTTTGACGCTAGTTCCCTAACTACTGCCATGGTGTGCCGTATGTTATATACGGTGCACATGTGGTGGTGTTAGGGGGCGCTAAGAGGTGCAACAAAAGTGGTGCTGCATTGGATGCAGAGCCACATTTCCTTAGTCTGCCCCTAAGTGTGGCTGGAAACCTCCTCAGATTCTACAGCAGGGGTTGCCTGATTTCTGGAATGTATTTCATAGCATGAACTGCCCCAAGCCTTTAGCTACATACTTCCTACAGTATGCAATTTCCTGGTGAATATGTATGATTCTCCAGCTGACTACCCCATAGCATTAGCCAATTTTTCAACACTCTTCCCATAGTTTTGCATTTTAAACACTACATTATGATATATGTTGTTCTATTGTTGAGTTTCCTCCTAAATAGCATCATGTAAAGATATCCATGGCTTCATTCAAGTTATCAATTCTACTAGCTTTGTAGACAATCATGTTTGTAGTGTCCAATTACTTATTTAGAAGTTCTAGCATAGATTTCTCTACGTGACAAACCACTATTTCGATTGTGTTTCACCTGTTTCATCATGCCTTTGAGAAATTTGTATTGGTATGAATCTTTGCCTCCTAAGGCTATGGATATAAAAGTTTGTTCTATGTTGTATAGGAGGACATATATTTCTAGAAGCACTAGCTGTGGTTCTGTCATGAGCACTGGTGGTCGTATGCTGTGGACAGAACCATTCTGTCTCGTCACATGACCATGAAATCCCTCTGCTGTATACAGCAGAGGGATTTAATTTTTTTTCACCTCAGGATCTGGGAAAGATCTTCCTCAGGTTGCCCAAGGCATTTTCTTTCTTTAATTGCATTGACGAACGGCGTGCATGATGCGCTGACGTCATTACAATGAAAGTGAAAGTTAAATGAGCCAATTGGTTCATTTCACTTTCGCTGCTTTGGGGCTCATGGGGCTATCTCAGCCTCTGATCACCAAAGTACACAGGAGAGGTATCGTGGAAAGGAGAGAATCTTCCCTTTTCAATGGCATCTTATCAAGTGGATACCTGCTTGCATGCCCTCCTCCCAAAAAAAGAAAACAGTCTTTCTGCCCCTTAGGGGGCATATGGGGGCATTTACCCCAGAGTCCACTAGACACCAGGGAGTACTTTTTTAATATTTATTGGTGGGGCCTGCCCAGCATGGGTATGGACATGCCGTCACCCCCTCTCAAATAAGGAAAACAGTCGTTCTGCCCCCTGGGGGCGGATTGGGGCAATTAATCCTATCTGCCATCCCAGAGGGGGCAGGAAAGCCTACTAGACACTAGGGATTATGTTTTTTTAATTTGTATCTGTGGGGGCTGCCCAGCACGGGCATCCACATGCCCCACCCCCCAAAAAAGGGGGCAGATGGGAGCAAATACACCCATCTGCCCTCCTGGGGGCAGAAATCCCGATGGACACCAGGGATTACTTTTTTTCTTTTTATTTGTATTGGTAGGGGCTGCCCAGCATGGGCATGACCATGTCCCCACCCCCTCAAATAAAAGGGAGACAGTCTTTCTCCCCCCCTTCCTCCCCTCTAAAAAAGGGAAACAGTCTTTCTGTCTCCCACAGGAGGTAGATGGGTCAATTATTCCCAGAAAGCCCACTAGACACCAGTGATTCATTTTTTTTATTTGTATGGGTGGGTGTTGCCCGGCATGGGCATGCACCACCCTTCAAAAAATGAGGAAACAGTTTTTTTGCTCTACTGCAGACTAAAACATTTAGGGCCAGATGTAGGAAGAGAGCAATTTGCGACTTGCAAATTGCGAGTCCCTGCGACTCGCAATTTGCAAGTCGCAAATTGCTATGCAGTACGGTGTCTCAGACACCGTCTGCAACTCGCAATGGGGTCGCAATGACCCACCTCATGAATATTCATGAGGTGGGTCGCAAATTGCGGCCCCATTGTGAGTATAGGCACTCGCTAACATGGAGGCCTGCTGACGTCAGCAGGCCTCCATGTTAGCGACCTGCCTTTTCAATAAAGCATTTTTTTTTTTTTTTAATGTAGCCCGTTTTCCCTAAGGGAAAACGAGCTGCATTTAAAAAAAATCCGAAAACTTTTGTTTCGTTTTTTTCAGGGCAGGGAATTGTCCCTTGGACCACTCCCTGCCCTGAAAAAATGTTTTGGGGTCCAGTCTCAAACTGGAAGGGGTCCCATGGGGGGGGGGCATAATGTCAAAAAAATCAAAAAGAGTCCGCACACAAGGGCTCACATTGTTTTTGGTTTAATCTGTTCTTGTTGCGGCACTAGGCCCAGCCACACAAGTGGTGCAGCATTTATACTGCCACAAATGGGGTAATGCTGCATGGTAGCAATTCTGTGGATTCCTGTAGATTCCTATAGTTTTCATCACAGAAACGTAAGGAAAATGCTTGTTTTTAGGCGACGTTAGAGGTTTGCAGGTCAATGTGGGTAAAAAAAGAACCTCGAGGGATCCATGCAAAGCACCCCTCCCTGGGTTTCACTAGGTGTCCTGTTTTAAAAAATGTACTGGTTTGCTAGGTTTCCCTAGGTGCCGGCTGAGATAGGGCCCAAAAACTACAGCTACCCACTTTGCAAAAAACGGGTCAGTTTCACATAGATAAATTTGATGTATCCATGTTGTGCTTTGGGCCATTTCCTGTTGTGGCCACTAGGTCTATCCACACAAGTGAGGTATGATTCTCATCAGAAGACTTAGCAGAATGCTGGATAAAAGGATGTTTGTGGCTCTGTGAAGATTCCAGAACTTTCCGTAACAGAAATGTGAGGAAAATGTGTTTTTAGTCAAAGTCTGAGGTTTGCATGGAATTCTGGGTAAAACAACCCTGTGAGAGACATGCAAGTCACCCCATCTTAGATTACTCTAGGTGTTTGGTTTCCATAAATGTACAAGTTTGCTAGGTTTCTCTAGGTGTTGGCTGAGGAGGGCCCTAAAACCACAGCTACCCACTTTGCAAAAACAAAAGGTAAGTTTTGCGTGGAAAAAAATGATTATCCATCTTGCTTTTTGGGCCGTTTAATGTTGCAGGCATTAAGCCTACCCACACAAGTGAGGTACCGTTCTCATCAGAAAGGCTTAGGAGAATGCTTGGTGGAAGGATGTTTGTGGCTCTATGCAGATTCCATAACTTTCCATCACAGAAATGTGATGAAAATGTGTTTTTGAGTCAAACCTTAAGGTTTGCAAGGGATTCTGGGTAAAACAACCTGGCGAGTGCCATGCAAGTCACCCTATCCAGGATCCCTCTAAGTGTCTAGTTTCCAAAAATTTACAAGTTTGGTAGGTTTCCCTTAGTGCCAGCTGTTGCAGGTACTAGGCCTACAAGTGAGGTATCATTTTTATTGGGCGATATAGGGGGATACAAAATAGTAGAATAAGTGTTAGTACCTATTGTATTTCTCTGCATTTGCACCTTCCAAATGTAAAACAATGTGTGTAAAAGAAGTAATTTTGAGACATACCTTCTAAGTCAGATGCTGGCATGTTTACCCACAAATACAGAGATGTGCAAATAACCCCTGCTTCTAAACTCCATATCTTGTGCCCAGAAATACATAGGTTTCCTTGATACCTATTTTTCACAATTTATATTTTACCATATAAATTGGTCTATACCTGGTACACAATGAAAAACTGTTGCAAGATGCAGCTAAGTTATTGGCTCTGGGTACCTCGAATTTTTGGAATACCCGCAAATCTTATTAATCCTCACAACCAGAAGGGTCTAGCAGATGTAATGGCTTTTGTGAATTGGCCATCGTGATGAGAAGTTATAAATAAAAATGTTGTCTCTAAAGCCCATTTTTTCATATTAATTGTCAATGTTTTATTTCAACACTTGGGGGGTCATTACGACCTTGGCGGCCGGCATCAGCCGGCCGCCAAGTTCTGATCGCCATGCGGCCGCACCCCCGCCGCGGCCATCTGGAGATCCCCGCTGGTTTCCGCCCGCCGGCCCAGCGGGGATCACGGGCGCAACATAGGAGCCGGCTTAGTGAACAGCAGACAGTGAAAAGCCGCATGGGGCCTGTCAGGGGGCCCCTGCACTGCCCATGCCAGTGGCATGGGCAGTGCAGGGGCCCCCAGGGGCTCCACGACTCCCCGTACCGCCAGCCTTTTCCTGGCGGTTCAGACCACCAGAAAAAGGCTGGCGGTCGGGGACTCGTAATCCCCTGGGTAGTGCTGCAAGAAGCGCTGCCCTGGCAGATTGCATCCGCCGGGGCCATTGTGGCAGAAAACCGCCGGCCCCGGCGGTGCGACCGTGGCGCTACAGCTGCGGTCAAAATACGCCGGGAGGCACCGCCAGCCTGTAGCCTTGTAGCCCCAACTCCCAGCACTTCTCTCTGGAATGCACAGTATCCTGCCTCTGCTGCATTAACATGGTACCCTTCTTTAAGTGTGCTGAATGGGCCTCACAGCGACTCCTGTGCCTGCTGCTCCTGGGCCGCCTGTGGGGGCTGCCTCCTCTTCTTGTGATTGGCCCAGGTGCTGAGGGTCACCCCAAACTACCCTCCATGGGTTGAGTCCCCTGGACCTTGCTGGTCCTCTTCATCCTTGCAAAACCTTCTTCTCCGACTCTTGGATTTTCCAAGGCTTGTAGATGGTATTTCAGCACCAATAGTGACTGCATCACGACTGCCGATGTGGGACTTCACTTGCATCACTCCTGCAACTCCTCTTCTGCCCCTGTGCAGCACTTCTGACCTTCTTTGTCCACTGTCGACCTGGTCCTGCATCCACAGAACGGTAGGCAGTGTCTTCTGCCTGAACCAGACACTCCAGCTCGAACTGGACTTGGTTCTCTTCCTTTGCAGGACCCCTTCGGTCAGGATCCACCTTTGGGTTCTTCAAGTCTTGTCTGGGTCTTGCATAATCCTTTTCCAAAGTCCTCCTGTTTGTTTTGGGGAAAGCCAGGGGGCATATTTATACTCTGTTTGTGTTGGATTTGCGGATTTTTTTTTTTACACAAATCTGGCTCAAACTTAAATCCATGTTTATATTTTGATGCTAGACCCGCCTAGCATCAAATATTGGAGTCAACATCATTTTTTTCCTGTGAAAACCTACCTTGCATCAATGAGATGCAAGGTAGGCGTTCCCAGGCAAAAATTAACTCTAAGGCCTTAGCGCCTATTTATCCTCCCATGCAAAAATCACACACAGGAGGAGGAGGGCCTTAAATAATGGGTTGGGGCAGGCATTTGGGGACCTGTGGGCTCATTTCCATGGTCAGAGACCATGGAAACAGCCCACAGGTGCCCTTACCTTCCCCTAGGGACAACCCCCACCCACCCCTACCCACACCTGGAGGACACCTAAGATTGGGGGTACCCATCCCAGGTAAGTCCAGGTAAGTTTGTTTTTTTAAGTGCCATATGGGGGCCTAACTTGGGCCCCCCTACATGGCACTGTGCCCAATGGCCATGCCCAGGGGACAAAAGTCCCCTGGGAATGGCATTTGGGCAGGGGGGGATGACTCCTATCTTTACTAAGACAGGAGTCATGTCCATGGGGGTTGTGTGTCAATAAATGATGCTAGCCAGGTTAGAGTCATTTTTCTGACTCTAACCTGTGTAGCGCCATTCTTTGACGCACAACCTCCTGTTTCCCCTACGCCTCCCCCACCCAGTTAGCGCCATTTATTTTGACGCTAACCTGGCCTTACCGCTACCTAGCGTCATTCCTTAAATATGATTCCCGGCTGGCGTCCAGGAATGGCTCTAGCCGGCAGTAAACTTTTTGAAGCAAACCTGCGCTAATGCAGGTTTGTGTCAAAAAGTATAAATCAGGGCCCAGGTACTTACCTCTGCTCTCTGGGGTCGCTCTGGTACTCACCTTTTGGATTTCCTAGTTCCTCCTGCTCCCCTCTACTGTTTCCATTTCCTTGGGTGGGGGACTGCCTTTCACATTCCACTTTTATAGTATATGGTTAGGCCCTCCCATAGGGCCCTCACTATTTGCTATTGCTTTTACCAATGCCCATTGCTTTTTATGCTAATTACTTATTTCTAATGTGTATATAATAGTGTATTTACTTAACTCCTGTTCTGGTATTGCCTATACCAGCGGTTCCCAACATTTTACCACCACTTTGTCATTAATGGAATCTGGGGATCCCCACTGAATCATTATTGGTATCTGGGGCGGCCCCACTGAGCCATTACTAAAAGCTGGGGACCTAATCTGTTAATATTATTTAATTTTCTAAGCAGTCAGGGACCCCTTGAGGAGGCTTTGCAGACCCCCAATGGGTCCCCGGCCACAGATTGGGAACCACTGGCCTATACAATATTTAAATATTTGTGTTTTGTAACAATGTGTGGTTTTGTCATGTTTGTAAGTGCTGTGTGACTATAGTGGTATTGCATAAACTCTGCATGTCTCCTGGATTAGTCTTGGCTGCTCATCCACAGCTACCTCTAGAGAGTCCTGGCTTCCTAGACACTGCCCACTCCTCACTAATTGGGGATACCTGGACATGGTATAAGGTGATAACGCCATAGGTGCTCTTCACACACCAGGCCAGCTCCCTACACCTTTCAGTTGTCAAATCAATATGTAGGTAACTGAACTGCATTGTATACTCTACATGGTATTTGGAGGTGATGATGAATCTGTATTGCACATAATATAGGGATTAATGAATGTTGTTCGAGGTGAAGTAAGATAAACACTCATCATCATCATTGATTTCCTATCAAATGTTTTTAAAATAGATGCAAATTTTATGATAGTTAAAAGATTATTTTCAAGTACATTACATTTAAAATTTCCCAATTATAATATTTAGTGTTTAAGCTGTATGCACGAGAATTCTAAATGAATTATCTGATTCAATTAAAAAATATAACAGTGCAATAATTGCCTCAATGCTAAGAATGGCTTCTGCTGCCCCTTCCCGCTCCAAGATTGACTTCTAGCTGTACAGGATCTTCAAAGAAGAACGTAAAATAGAATATTGGTTATTCTTGTTCTGGGTATGTCAGAGGGCAAAACAAACTCCTTTAATTTTAATAATGTCCTTTCTTTCAATAAAATGACCACTGCCAGTTTATTGGAATGCTTTATATATTAGATAAAATAAAAATAATGAAAAAGAGTTTAATGGCTGAAATTGTTCCATTTACAGAATGGCGAGGCTGTTGTACTGCCTGACTATCAGCAAGCCTTGGGTAACAAGGGAAGAAAATTTAATGTAAACAAGAGATACACTCTTGTTATTTCTTCTAGGTTCCTTTGTTCTAAATCTACTTCTGGGGCTGTATTATGTATCGGCTGCCTCGTTCATGTTTGTGACATGGTGGGCCTTTAAAGTGGTTCACTGAAATATGAAGAGAGCACCTGATTGCATTAAACTCGCACTTCTCTATGCACAGTGCGCTCAGTGAAATACGGAAGAGCTACTTTAATCAGATGATCCGTGATAATCATTGGATCACATGATCAATAGAATCCTATTTTTTCGTTTTTGGGTTTCAAACTATATTTATTATTAAGAAAATTGTAACTTTAAAAAAATATATATTTTTTATTGCGCCATATCAGTATCCCATAAGAGGAGAGAGCTAAAATGCATTCAAGTCCAATTAGAAATGTAAACACCGTGATCCCATAGCAGCAATAGCACAAGAAGAAACAAGACATTCTGTAAAAGTGCATTTTGTTACCATGACCATAGCACTGGGAGTCAAGCAAAGACGAAAAGCAAGTTGTTAACTAAACAACCTAAATACTGCGCTTGCACACCAGGATCCGAAATAGGCCTATTTACAAAGAAAGTCATATTAAACAATACCCGAAATATAAGAACACATATACTATCAGGCGAACCCCAGTCTCTGCGATGCATTCCATCAATTCAACTAAAGTGCGTAGTCAAGCAGTAAAGGACATTGTACATATGGAGATGACACAGCATCATCCTACATTAATAAACCCCTTTGTGAGAATTGGTCAAGTCCCAGAGATAGGACCAAATCTGCGTCCATTTCACCCTCGCTCTCTTGCTCTTACAGACATATAGGGGGTGATTCTGACCTCGGCGGTAAAATGCCCTTACCGCCGGTCAGAAGACCGCCATAACACCGCCGCGGCCGCGGTCAACCGCCACGGTCATTCTGACCCACAACGGCCAAACCTCCAAAAATCCGTCCTCCACTGCAGCCCGCCACATCGGCGGGCAGCGATAAACTGGAGATGACCAAACCTCCACCGTCACGCCAACAGAAATACGCCCATGTCATTACGACCCACGAATCCACACGGCGGTCATTCAAACGCGGTATTCCATTGGCGCTACACACCGCCGCGGTCAGAATACACACACATCACCAAAACACAGCCACATTGGACAATTTGAAAAACACACACCTGATACACATACACACACCACTCCCACACAATCAACCAACTATAAAACACCCACCCACATCACCCACAAACCCCTGCGACCCCAATTACTGAGAGAAGGAGAGAGAGACACAGCAGACAATCCAAAGCAAGACACACTGAGGCACACTACACCATCACACACACCACATAGTAGCACAAAGCACCACTCACCAACACACTCCTCATCACATACACCACCCCACACCTCACCCACACCACCCCATGGCACCCCAAAGGCATCCACGATTTTCGGACCAAGAACTCCGGGTCATGGTGGAGGAAATCCTAAGAGTGGAACCCCAGCTCTTCGGCTCGCAGGTGCAGCACACCAGTATAGCCAGGAAGGCGGAGCTATGGCAGCGGATCGTGGACAGGGTCAACGCGGTGGGACAGCATCCCAGGAATAGGGAGGACATACGCAAAAGATGGAACGACCTACGGGGTAAGGTCCGATCGATGGTCTCCAGGCACAACATCGCGGTCCAGAAGACTGGCGGCGGACCCCCACCCACCCCTCCCGAATTTACATCGTGGGAGCAAGAGGTCTTGACCATCCTGCATCCTCAGGGCCTCGCAGGAGTAGCCGGAGGAATGGACTCTGGTAAGTCCCATCTCAACTACTATATCCCCCACACCCCACCAGCATGCCAACCCACACCCCCACCCTCACCCCCAACCCCCCAGCACACATCCTTCCTGACAATGTCTCACCAGCACAACCCACCCATCCCAACACCAACTCCTGCATGCCAACAAAAACCATGGGCACCCATCACCTAAGCATGACCACTGCACTAACCCCTCCCCCCCACTAAATACCCTCACAACACCTCCCTCCAGGGAATGCCTGCACTGGGGGACAAGGGCACCCACAACACGCATGCTATTGCACACACAGAAACAATAACCAAACTCTCTTACCCCATGCTGGACCCGAACGACAACACACCAGCCAGGAGGGTCCAGAACTGTCCATCCCACCACCGGAACAGGCCCACACTGAGGATAGCAGCTCTGTCGACAGTGAACCTGATGACCAGCCCGGACCATCGGGGACCTCTGGGCAGTCGGTTCCCCTCACCCAGACACAGGCCACACCAGACCCGACCCCCTCTGCCGACACCAGCACAGCTCCCACCCAGCGGGCCCATGCCTCTGTCTCTAGGACAGCTCAATCAGCGGTGTGTCTGCCACTACAGGGCACCCAGGCTAACCCGACACCCCAACAACAACAGGGACCTGGGGGCAGTGGGAGCGGGGACACCGGCCAGGGGACTGAGGCCGGGGGAAACCGGGCAGCTCGGAGGGCTGCTGTGCGACAGGGGGGGGAGGAGAGGCCCAGGGAACCCACTCTCCAAGAGGCCCTCACCACCATCATGGGGGCATACCACCACTCCCAAGAAACGATGGCGACGGTACTGGCCAGGTTCACTGAGATCCAGGCACAGCAGGAAGAACGCTACATGGGGTTCAGGGAGGAGCTGAGAATCATCGGGACCGCAATGGGGACCAACGTCCTGGCCCTCCACAGGATAGAGGACGCGTTGCAGGACCATGGTGCACCACACAGGGCCCCTGTCACTAGGCCGGACCAGGAACAGCCTACCAGCTCCGCCGGCGCTAGTGGACAGGAGGTCCCAACACCTCGACAGCCCACCAGAACCCCACCTCCTGCTGAAGAACAACCACCCCGTAAGAGGAGCCTGAGACCAAAGAAAAAGACAGAGTAGGATGTCAAGACCCCCGCCAGCAGGACATACCCCCTCAAGTCTTCCCACTGTCCCACATTGCCACCCTGTCCAACCATGAACTGCCTATGCTCCATCCTTCCACAGGCAAAAGAACAATGCACCTGTGAGACTGAGAACTGGACTCTGCCATGGATATTCCTCCACCCCCACCCATCACCCTTAGAATCACATGTACCGGTATCTAGCACTGTAAATAAATCACATTTTGCACACAAACCTGTTTTGAGTCATGCTGTATTATTAACAAATGGATAACATATTACTGTTCAATTTCTGTTCTGTCAATTAGTCATGACAACATACCAATGTCAATACGCTGTATTTCATGGGCGAACCAAGCAGAAGTCAGGTACTGAGTCAGACAGCACTGAGAAGGGAAGGGAAAGGCATAAATTAATAAAAAACATCTGTGGGGAACTACAGAAAGTATAGATGCAGGAGGCTAGAAGCAATTGTGAAATGGCGTGGGTGATTCTTACCTGGGTGTTACTGGAAATACTGTTGTATCACTCTGTCCCTATTGTCTGTGTCGTCCTCAGAGTCTTCCTCCTCTTCACTCTCCACAGGCTCCACGGCTTCTACAACACCACCATCTGGACCATCCTCCTGCAGGAAAGGCACCTGGCGTCGCAAAGCCAGGTTGTGAAGCATACAGCACGCCACGATGATATGGCACACCTTCTTTGGTGAGTACATTAGGGATCCACCAGTCATATGCAGGCACCTAAACCTGGCCTTCAGGAGGCCAAAGGTTCGCTCAATCACCCTCCTTGTACGCCCATGGGCCTCATTGTAGCGTTCCTCTGCCCTAGTCCGGGGATTCCTTACTGGGGTCATTAGCCACGGCAGGTTGGGGTAACCAGAGTCACCTATTAGCCACACACGTTGTCTCTGTAGCTGCTCCATCACATAGGGGATGCTGCTATTTCGCATCACATACGCGTCATGCACTGACCCTGGGAACTTGGCATTTACATGGGAGATGTACTGGTCAGCCAAACAGACCACCTGGACATTCATCGAATGATAATTCTTTCTGTTTCGGTACACCTGCTCATCGTCTTTTGGGGGTACCAAAGCCACATGGGTCCCATCAATGGCACCAATGATGTTGGGGATATGTCCAAGGGCATAGAAATCACCCTTCACTGTGGGCAAGTCACCCTCCTCGGGGAAAATGATGTAGCTCCGCATGAGTTTCATCAGGGCAGACAACACTCTGCTCAAAATCTTTGAAAACATAGGCTGAGACATTCCAGATGACATGGCCACTGTGGTCTGGAATGACCCACTGGCCAAAAAATGGAGGACTGACAAAACCTGCACCAGAGGGGGAATCCCTGTGGGTTGGCGGATGGGGGACATCAGGGCTGGCTCCAGCTGGGCACACAGTTCATGGATAGTGGCACGGTCAAGTCGGTATCGAAGGATTATATGGCGTTCTTCCATTGTCGACAGGTCCACCAGCGGTCAGTACACGCGAGGATTCCTCCTTCTCATCCCAAGTCCCACCGGACGGTGCCTAGGAAGGACAACATGGAGCACAGAGTCAGCCAAAACACAGGTACGTACAGACAGCTTGCACAGTTAAAGAATGGCAATGGGTTGAAAGGCGTGTATGTGTGGCAATGCAAGGCCTAGGCCTGTGTGTCGCAGTCAAAATTAAGCCATGTGGGCCCTTGAAATGGCGGCTGCCTGACCTGTGAAGTGGGACAATGGGATGTGAGGTCACTGCGCTGGCGGGGCACACCGTGGCGGTAGGCGGTCGAAGACCGCGGCGCAAAGCCGCATTGGTTAACATTGAAGCCTATGGGTTTCAGGAGCCAATAACGAAGTGCGCCGGCGGTCGCGGTACGCACCGCCGCGGTACGCACCGCCGCGGTACGCACCGCCGCGGACGTGACCGCCATTTTCTATCTGCTTAATCACTCGAGACCTGATCATCCACAGGAGAGGACCTATACTGCAAGTGCTGCTGTGACCTCGGTCTGGAAGATACAATGGCTGCTGTGACTGGGGAAAGGGCCCCTGCCTTCACGTCTGAAGAATTGGACAAGCTCATGGATGGGGTCCTCCCCCAGTATGCGCTACTCTACGGTCCTCCAGACCAACAAGTGAGTACCCCGGGTGCTAATGGAATGGGCTATGCCTGTGTGGATTGGGGTGGATGTAAGTTGGTGGGGTGGGGGGCGAATGAGGAGTGCAACGCCCGACAGATGAGAGCATGTGCCATATGGCAAAGTGGGGGGGGGGCAATTACATCTAACATGCAGGCCATTGATGATTTCCTCCTTTCCACCCTGTACATGTCTAATAGGTCAGCGCCCATCAGAAGATCGAGATTTGGCGTGCCATCGCCAAGGACGTCCGGACCTTGGGGGTCCACAACAGACGGGGCACCCACTGCCGCAAGAGGTGGGAGGACATCCGCCGCGGAACAAGGAAGACCGCAGAAACACTGCTGGGGATGGCCTCCCAACCTAGGAGGGGTGCCAGTCGCACCATGACCCCCCTGATGTCCCGGATCCTGGCGGTGGCCTACCCTGAATTGGATGGGCGCTTTAAGACATCACAGCAGACACAAGGGGGTGAGTATCAGCACATTCTCCTATCTTTCTGCGCAGTGGAGGCGTCTGGGTGGGGGAGGAGGGCTGTGGGTGACATTAGGCCAGGGCGCTTTCTGTAGTGTAGTCCTCTCCCTTAGGCATGGCCCTGTGCCCCCGGCCCCCACCTCTGTAGGGTGACAAGTACAGCCATTGAAGGTCCAGCATCTCCCATGTGCGCGTTTGACGTCTCTTGGCCTGTTGTCTTAGTCAGTAGTACTGAGTAGTGTACCCCGAATGCGCGGCTTAGTGCATTAGGCACCTGTGTCTGTCCTCTCCGCCAACGGTGTTGACATTGCATGCACTCAACCTGGTCTTCTTTTTTCTCCCCCACCCTTTCTCTTCATCTTCTTGTGCATGTGTGCATTAGCATCATCAGGCGGAGGAGATATGGCATCGGAGCACGAGGGAGCTGCAGGACACAAGGCCCCGGTGGGCCCAGGAACAGACACCGAGGGCACCAGTGATCCGGAGGGCGAGGGGAGCACCACGACGGGGACCGCTGGTGAGAGCAGCGAAAGCGACACGTCCTCGGATGGGAGCTCCCTAGCAGTGGCGGCAACATCCGTGCCCCCCGCCTCTACAGGTACAGCCGCCACCCAGCGCACCAGCCCCGCCCTCCCAGCAGCCCCTCAGTCTTCGCTCCGTGCCGGTTCGCCCAGGAAGGCGCGCGTCTCCTTCGCCCCAGGCACCTCAGCCCCTGCCCCTGTTGCCCCTGCTGCCCTCAGTGCGGAGCTCATTGACCTGGTAAGGACGCTCATTGTTGGGCAGACGACCCTTTTGAATGCCATCCAGGGTGTGCAAAGGGAGGTGCAACAGAGCAATGCGTACCTGGAGGGCATTCATTCGGGTCAGGCTGCCCATCAACGAGCGTTCACTGCTCTGGCCTCAGCACTGACGGCAGCCATTGTACCTGTTTCCAGCCTCCCTCTTCTGACTGCCTCCAGCCTGTCTCTGTCTCCTGTTCCTCAGCCTATCCCATCCACACCATCAGACCAGCCTGCACACACCTCAACACCCAAGAGCAGCTCATCCAAACACAAGCACCACAGATCCCGCAAACACTCACCCGAGCAACACCCAGATGCAGACATGCCAACAGCCACTGCCACCCCTGTGTCCCCCTCCTCCTCGTCTCCCTCCTCCCTCCCTGTGACGTCTACACTCACACCTGCATGCACCCCAACATCAGCCAGTGCTTCCATCACCACCTCACCCTCCAGTACAGTCCACACTCGTGCAGTCACCACCCCCACTGCCATTTACACGTCCCCTGTGTCCTCTCCCACTGTGTCTGTCACCCCCTCTTCCAAGACACACAAACGCAGGCAGCCACCCACCCAACAGCCATCCACCTCACAACAGCCTACAGCACCAGCACCTTCACCCAATGACAGCACACCTGACTCTCCTACAACCACCTCCTCTACCTCCACTTCCATCTCCACTTCTCCTACCCTTTACCTTGGCCCTAAAAAACTTTTCCTGGCTAACCTTAACCTCTTTCCCCCCGATGACCTCCCCCATCCATCTTCAAAGAGTCCCAAGAGCACCGCAGCCACCACCAGCCCAGCTTCGGGTGTCACTGTTGTGCCTGGGTTCTGGAGCCCACCCTTTGCCAGCAGTGACACATCGATCAGCAGCAAGGACACGTCCAGCCCCCCCCCCGGCAAGAGGACCCGCAAAACCAAGGACCGCCGTGCGAGGACCGACAGGGCTGCCCCCAAGGAGCAATGTGCGGCCACTTCACCACCCACACCATCTGGGGGAGGCAAGGGCCCGAGAGCCCCATCAAAGGAGCGGAAGGGCAGCAGGAGCGCGGAGAAGGTGGACCCCACATGCCACATCCCAGCTGGGAAGGAGGACACTAAGGAGGCCAGGAGTCCGTCCCCGAAGGGTCCAGAAACGTCACGGTCCGAGGGCGACTGAACAGGGAGTCCAGGCCAGGTCTGGCTCCCTTGACCTGCTGGATGAGCACCGCTGAACAGGGCCCGCGGTGCAGAAGAGGACCGCTGAACAGGGCCCGCGGTGCAGAAGAGGACCGCTGAACAGGGCCCCGCCGTGGAGATAGGCACCGCTGAACAGGGCCCGCGGTGCAGAAGAGCACCGCTGAACAGGGCCCCGCCGTTGAGATAGGCACTGCTGAACAGGGCCTGCGGTGCAGAAGAGCACCGCTGAACAGGGCCCCGCCGTGGAGATAGGCACCGCTGAACAGGGCCCGCGGTGCAGAAGAGTACCGCTGAACAGGGCCCCGCCGTGGAGATAGGCACCGCTGAACAGGGCCCGCGGTGCAGAAGAGTACCGCTGAACAGGGCCCCGCCGTGGAGATAGGCACCGTTGAACAGGGCCCGCGTGCAGAAGAGTACCGCTGAACAGGGCCCCGCCGTGGAGATAGGCACCGCTGAACAGGGCCCCGCCGTCTGAAGCACCGCTCCGCTGGGCCCTTCCTGTCAAGCACCGCTCCGCTGGGCCCTTCCTCTCAAGCACCGCTCCGCTGGGCCCTTCCTCTCAAGCACCGCTCCGCTGGGCCCTTCCTCTCAAGCACCGCTCCGCTGGGCCCTTCCTCTCAAGCACCGCTCCGCTGGGCCCCGCCGTCTCAAGCACCGCTCCGCTGGGCCCTTCCTCTCAAGCACCGCTCCGCTGGGCCCTTCCTCTCAAGCACCGCTCCGCTGGGCCCTTCCTCTCAAGCACCGCTCCGCTGGGCCCTTCCTCTCAAGCACCGCTCCGCTGGGCCCTTCCTCTCAAGCACCGCTCCGCTGGGCCCTTCCTCTCAAGCACCGCTCCGCTGGGCCCGCCGTCTCAAGCACCGCTCCGCTGGGCCCTTCCTCTCAAGCACCGCTCTGCTGGGCCCTTCCTCTCAAGCACCGCTCCGCTGGGCCCCGCCGTCTCAAGCACCGCTCCGCTGGGCCCCGCCGTCTCAAGCACCGCTCCGCTGGGCCCTTCCTCTCAAGCACCGCTCCGCTGGGCCCCGCCGTCTCAAGCACCGCTCCGCTGGGCCCTTCCTGTCAAGCACCGCTCCGCTGGGCCCCGCCGTCTCAAGCACCGCTCCGCTGGGCCCTTCCTCTCAAGCACCGCTCCGCTGGGCCCTTCCTGTCAAGCACCGCTCCGCTGGGCCCCGCCGTCTCAAGCACCGCTCCGCTGGGCCCTTCCTCTCAAGCACCTCTCCGCTGGGCCCTTCCTCTCAAGCACCGCTCCGCTGGGCCCTTCCTCTCAAGCACCGCTCCGCTGGGCCCCGCCGTCTCAAGCACCGCTCCGCTGGGCCCCGCCGTCTCAAGCACCGCTCCGCTGGGCCCTTCCTCTCAAGCACCGCTCCGCTGGGCCCCACCGTCTCAAGCACCGCTCCGCTGGGCCCTTCCTGTCAAGCACCGCTCCGCTGGGCCCCGCAGTCTCAAGCACCGCTCCGCTGGGCCCCTCCTCTCAAGCACCGCTCCGCTGGGCCCTTCCTGTCAAGCACCGCTCCGCTGGGCCCCGCCGTCTCAAGCACCGCTCCGCTGGGCCCTTCCTCTCAAGCACCGCTCCGCTGGGCCCTTCCTGTCAAGCACCGCTCCGCTGGGCCCTTCCTCTCAAGCACCGCTCCGCTGGGCCCCGCCGTCTCAAGCACCGCTCCGCTGGGCCCTTCCTCTCAAGCACCGCTCCGCTGGGCCCTTCCTCTCAAGTACCGCTCCGCTGGGCCCTTCCTGTCAAGCACCGCTCCGCTGGGCCCCGCCGTCTCAAGCACCGCTCCGCTGGGCCCTTCCTGTCAAGCACCGCTCCGCTGGGCCCCGCCGTCTCAAGCACCGCTCCGCTGGGCCCTTCCTCTCAAGCACCGCTCCGCTGGGCCCTTCCTGTCAAGCACCGCTCCGCTGGGCCGCGCCGTCTCAAGCAACGCTCCGCTGGGCCCCGCCGTCTCAAGCACCGCTGAACAGGGCACCGCCGTCTCAAGCACCGTTGATGGTTCACTGTGCCCACCATGCCTCCTCCTTGACCAGTGGAGACTGTCATCCACCTGATGGACTGTGGCTTTGCACTCCCCAGGATGGTCCAGTGGGCAGCCCACCCACTGTAGAGACATTGAGAGACTGTGGCTTTGCACTCCCCAGGATGGTCCAGTGGGCAGCCCACCCACTGTAGAGACATTGAGAGACTGTGGCTTTGCACTCCCCAGGATGGTCCAGTGGGCAGCCCACCCACTGTAGAGACATTGAGAGACTGTGGCTTTGCACTCCCCAGGATGGTCCCGTGGGCATGGTGGCTCCTCGTGGATCTGGCGTCGTGGACTCATGTGGCTGTGGTGCCCCCCCCTTCCCTTCCCCCTGAGGTGCCTGTAGTTTTTACATCTGATGCCCCTGCAGTGTTCTCTCCAAAGGACTCAGGTCTCCTGTGTGGGCTTTGCCCTTGTTTCTCAAGACTTTGGCCCACGGACATGCTGAATTCGTAGGATGTGCAGGACTTGGTACTTCAGTTATACACTGATGTGTATGTCATTTGTTTTGTTGTGGATATCTTTCATGGTTGTACGCTAATTTTCTGGAGCTTTTTGGTACATAAATATTTATTCCAAATATGATTATGTCCTAGCATTTTTCAGGGGTGTTTGGGTGGTGTCACTGTGACTTGGTGCTCTGCATTGGTAAGTACATGATTGGGGGGGGGGGGGGGTCGCATATGTGTGTTCCCGTAACCTTTCGTCCTCCCCCTCCCGTGTGTCGTAGGTGCAGTACTCACCGTTGTCGTCTGCGCCGGACTTCGTACTCGTGGTAGATGAGAAGGTAGACGAGAGCAGGTAGGATGTTTAATTCGGGTTCCATGCTGTCCTCCGTACTCGTGGAGTGTTTTTTGGTGAGCGTTTTCCCGTTCGTAGTCTGTTTCCGCCGTGTTTTTATCGGCGGTGCTCCCGCCCCGGAAAAGGTGGCGGATTGGTGAGTTATGATAGTGTGGGCGGTACATTGTCTGCCGCCTGCCTGTTGGCGGTGACCGCCGCGCTGTTTGTCGGTACCGCCGCGGCGGTCGGAGTGTTAAGTTGGCGGGCTGTGTTGGCGGTTCCCGCCAGGGTCAGAATTCCATTTTTTGGACCGCCAGCCTGTTGGCGGGTTGGCCGCCGCTTTAACACCGACCGCCAGGGTTAGAATCACCCCCATAATGCCCATTTCAGACTAGATGACGCCAGCAATCTTGACAGCCACTGCTGAAATGTCAGAGGCTTCGCATCTAGCCACGCTGATGTGACACAGAGCCTCAACACCCTCAGAGAAGCGAAAAAGGAATAGGTGACAGGATCTGGGGACCACATCATTATGCACTCCCAGGAGAACCAACTAGTGAGTTAACCTGATAGTAATCCCTAGAAAGGCTTCCAAAAATTTCAAAATGTCCTTGCTGAGTGGCCCAAGAATAGGATAAATTCAAAAAATGCATGGTAAATCCACCGTGACTGCGGGGACAGCACGTAAAGATTTTGGCAGGGGTATAGTAGACATCAATGGTGGTTTTATAGTATTGGGCTTGTAATCCAGTGAAACATATTACCAGCTGCAATAATTCTAGAGATCTGAGACAAAAGCAGTCCAAGGCTTTTCCTGACATTTTCCTGGCTGCTTCTCCAAGTCCAAGCTGGAGTGGAGTCAAAAAAGGTTAATAATAATAACTTTATTCGGTATGAAAAAATTCATCCATTACAATAAATATTCTCCAATACATTTGTTAAAAATAGCAATAAAACCATAAATAATAAGAACACCCATCAGGAATAAAAAACATATATAACCACATACATAGAAGCAATAAAATAGAAAATTCATTCTAAAAACTCCACATTATTACGCCAAGTAATAGCTCCCTTCAGGAATGATCCCAGCCCCTTCCACACCAATACATCTGAGGCCATCTTCAACCCCATAAAAGCAGGACGATATTGCACAAAACCCTTGGGCCTTTCAAGAGGTAATAAAAAACGAGCTCTGAATGGTGCATAAAAAACACAAAACAAAGTAAAATGGGGCAAGGTCTGTTGGGACACCCCATCACAGGGGCAGGGTCTAATACATTTGTCCCCATACTGACCTAACGGGAAACACAGATAACTTCTGATGATTCCCAAGCGGAAACGGGTTATGAGAGACCTTTCCCTCACATCCTTTATCTCTAAGAGATAGCGCTCAGGACCTACCCACATCTTTAGCATAATGAAATCCCTGAACAATTTTTTCCCTAAGGCCTCCCCCTCCCTCCTGTTCTTCTGGATCCTTAAAAAATGCTCCTTAACCCATTTCTTGTCACAGCTAATCAGGCCTTCGGGATGATCAACCAGTTCAGGCCACCCCAGATAACGAGCCAACTTTCTTATGTGCATCAACCAGGGAATATTCTTTGCATTATCACAAGCCAGACAATCCTTTAAAATATCCCTATTCAGAGTGGCATGTTCGTTAGTCCAAACTGAGATCCATAGCAGAATGGGAGCCAACTGAATAGTGTCCTGCACAAACTCCAGCTCCAGTTCCAAATGGAGGCTAAAACCAGGGATATTTTGTGCAACTCCCAATAGCCTTCTACAGAACCGATTTTCTTCCACCGTGAGGGCTCGGGAGTCTGTATACCCCCAATGTGCAGCACCATACAGCAAGACAGGGAGACATTTCTGCCTATAAATTTCAAGCAAAGGCTTGATAGGTTTACTGCCTACCCTTACAGCAAAGTCAAAAGTCGCGCCAACAGCTGCATGAAAAAGCGCACCCCTTCTGGCAATACAAGGTTTCCAAGATCCTTTCTCATCAAAAATAATCCCTAGGTATGGAAACTCATGGACCCTGCTAATAATTTGATCCTCCACCCTTAGCTCTCCCACCCTACTCAAGGGTCTTCCACACACCATAAAATGAGATTTCTTAAAATTGACCTCTAAACCCAAAGCTGACATAAAGGAGGTATAAGCTCTAACTATTTCCCGGAGACCATTCATAGTACGGGCCATGAGGACTGCGTCATACGCGTACGTCAGCACAGGGATATCAGTACCATTCACCTTTGGAGCATCGCTACAATGTTTCATCAGAAAATCAGACAGTCCATTTATATATAGAAGGAACAAAGTAGGAGCCAGAACACACTCCTGACGCACACCCCTTGAAAGCTTAAAGGCCTCTGAGCATTCCCCATTCGACTCCACCCTCACATTTGCAACCGTCCCAGAATGTAGATATCGGAGCAACTCTACAATATTAGGATCCAGCCCTAGCTGATTTAATCTTTCCCATAATATAGACCGGTTCACCTTATCGAAGGCACAGCTAAGATCCATAAAAGCAAGATAGAGCGTACCTTTCCTGGCCTGCGTGTATTTGCCGATCAGCATCAATAAGTTGAGACATTGATCTCGCGTGCCAAGGCCTTCCCTAAAACCATACTGGTCCCGGCTTAAGATATCATTCCCTACCATCCAGGACTCCAAGCGCCTTAAAATAATCCGTCCCAGAATCTTCGCCGAAGAGTCCAGTAGAGAAACAGGGCGGTAGGACTTAGGATCATTTTGGTCGCCCTTTTTAAACATTGGGACAATACATGCCAGTCTCCAAGAGGCAGGGGTACCCACAGTAACTGCTGCATTAAGGACATTTAAGAGAACAGGTGCCCATAACTGGGGGTTCGCTTTAAACAAGTCCATAGGGATCGAATCCGGGTCCGGAGCTTTATTGCTCGCACTACACTGTATCGCATCCATAACCTCCTGAAGCAAAAACCTAATTTCTAGGTTGGGAGCCATCTCATACTCGTTCTCCCGGTGATTTCTTAGGGGAGAACCCTCAAAAATACTACAAAAGTAAGCAACCCATGCTTCCGGGGCGATGTTACAGCCAAGGCCCTCAGATGTATCTGTTCCAAAGGAACCTCTATTTACCACTTTCCAGAACAGGATCCTTCAGAGCTATGGCACGTTCTAACTCTTCCCAGGCTTTATCTTTATGTTTTATCTTACTATCCCTCAAGGCCCTCTTATATTTCAATCTAGCTTCTTTTACGAGGACCCAATCTCTAGGATATTTCTTAGTAGCCATCTTCAGGTTTGCCCTTGCAACATAGCAGGTCTTATCATACCAACCACAATTACGTTTGCTAGGTAGGATGCCTACTGAAAAAAGGCAGTCTCTCACTGCTGCATTTACTACTGTTATTGCATTCATAACAGTTTTAGGATTAGGATCCTCTATCAAAAGTGTGTCCATAAATAAATGTAAATTTTCCCCCACCACCCTTTCTACAACTTTTAGGGAATCCACTTGCTTCCACCCAAGCCGCCTACCTTGGTCCTTTATCTCCACTACTACCGGCTTACCTCGTCCTAATTTTCGTAGGGCCCCAGGGAGTTTAAAGGATACTATAAGGGGATTATGATCACTGAAACTCTCCCCCAGCACCTCCCCCCCAGTCACCAGGTCTTTCAAAGGTGGAGACATAAAAATATAGTCAATAGTGGATTCAGATCCTCTTCCCACATAGGTTGGGAGTTGATGAGTGCCTACGGCTTCTATATCACACAAATTCAGAAGGCCCATCTTCCTGAGTTCCTTGATTAGAACCCTGCCTCTGGAGTCCTGCAGACCATCCACTAAATTATCCTTGTAGTAAAAAATAAAGGGATTAACCACAGTGCTGAGCCTCCCCAGCTTGGCATTAAAGTCTCCAGAGACAATAGCACAGAATTCTAACCCTATCTCCTCCATTCTGTGTTTCAAAACCTGAAGAACGGAAAACAGGGCCCCAATTTGGCATCCCACATCCCACACAGCATTATAAAAGTTAACCAGTAAAATATTAAAATTATTAGAGAAAATTACCCATACAAGCAATATACCTTGGTGATTGCAGTTAATTTGAAAAGCACCCACTATCTTAGAGAGGCGAATTAGGGTAACCAAGCCACCTTTTGAGCGGCCACCAAGAGACTTCACAGCTGGAATTGCAAATCTGTTATACCCATCCCACACAGACAACCCCTCTGACCAGGTTTCCTGAAGCATGATCACATCAAAAGTAGTCACACACCTAATCCACGCCTGATCAGATAACTTAGCATCATAGCCCGCAATATTCCATGGGATAAGCTTACACTGTGGGGGCACCTCTTCCCGTATAGCCAGAGTCTTGGCGCATTGTCAGTCCACCCCTTCCAAGGATAAATTACTGTTAGAGACAGTTCTTCTGCTGGATTCCCGGTGACTATTTTGACCCAGGGGGGGAACCTACCAGAACCCGAAGATACCCCAGCACTCAATCGCATGTGGTCATAAAAATAACCCAAAGGGACCATACCAATTGCACCAGCTCTAAATACAGCAGGGCGGTAGGTAGAAAGGAGCCTTTGACTCAGGGCTGGGTATCTAACATTTATAATAATACAATCTTCATCCCCCACCTTTTTTTGGGCCCAACCCATCCAATTCTTCTGGCAAACAAAATATAATTGAAATCCTTGCATGAGAAATCACAGTTCTTACTCAACCAATATACAGCCTTCTTTGTGAGTTGGGCCGTGGACTCAGTTACCCTGGGGGCAAGAGCAGGTACATTCGTCAACACCACCACATAAGGAGCACAAGCTGGGGGGGGGATCCAAACAGGTCATTGCTGGCCTGGCCGTCGGGAAAATCAGATTATTATTCCCAACCAGCTGTTGGTCAGCCCCCCGTTACCACAAATTCAGGATCAGGCTGCCTACTACAGCTAGGCCTATTGATAATCCTATCCGCCCTTACTATAGAAGTCGGTGCAGCCAACGCAATCTCAGCATGAGCGCCCTGTCCCCCAGAATTTCCAGAATTAACCAATAACTGAGATGATTTTCCCAGAGGCCCCAATGGCCCCGCAGCGTCCTCCGGCAGGGGCGATTCCTCACAGGGATGGGATCGCCTGGTCGGGGCCACACATCCACCTACACAGTGCTTCCCCTGACTTCTTTGCACCGATATCAAAGAAACTGCCTTTTCTATGGCCGATAATTTTGCCACAACAGGGGATAAAATCTCCTGGATCATTTCACAAAATTTTGACAATAAAATAGTAACATCACAACCCAGCTGCTGGCAAGGTGCAGGGTCACTACTTGTACCCTTAGGAAGTTCCAAGGGGAGTGTTTTCGGCTTGGGGATTGATTTCTTTAACCCCTTCGCTGCCAGGCCTTTTCCCCCTCCTGTGCCAGGCCTTTTTTTGCCTATTTGGGGCAGTTCGCGCTTAGGCCCTCATAACTTTTTGTCCACATAAGCTAACCAAGCCAAATTTGCGTCCTTTTTTTCCAACATCCTAGGGATTCTAGAGGTACCCAGACTTTGTGGGTTCCCTTGAAGGAGGCGAAGAAATTGGCCAAAATACAGTGAAAATTTCGTTTTTTTCAAAAAAATTGGAAAAAGTGGCTGCAGAAGAAGGCTTGTGGATTTCCCCCTGAAAATGGCATCAACAAAGGGTTTACAGTGCTAAACTCAGCAGCCTCCCAGCTTTCAGGAACAGGCAGACTTGAATCAGAAAACCCAATTTTTCAACACAATTTTGGCATTTTACTGGGGCATACCCCATTTTTGCAATTTTTTGTGCTTTCAGCCTCCTTCCAGTCAGTGACAGGAATGGGCATGAAACCAATACTGGATCCCAGACACCTAACCATTTCTGAAAAGTAGACAAAATTCTGAATTCAGCAAGGGGTCATTTGTGTAGATCCTACAAGGGTTTCCTACAGAAAATAACAGCTGAAAAAGAAAAATATTGAAATTGAGGTGAAAAAAACATCAATTTTTCTCTACGTTTTACTCTGTAACTTTTCCCTGCAATGTCAGATTATCGAAAGCAATATACCGTTACGTCTGCTGGACTCCTCTGGTTGCGGGGATATATAGGGCTTGTAGGTTCATCAAGAACCCGAGGAACCCAGAGCCAATAAATGAGCTGCACCCTGCAGTGCGTTTTCATTCTATACCGGGTATACAGCAATTCATTTCCTGAAATATAAAGAGTAAAAAATTGCTATCAAGAAAACCTTTGTATTTCCAAAAAGGGCACAAGATAAGGTGTGGAGGAGCAGTGGTTATTTGCACATCTCTGAATTCCGGGGTGACCATACTAGCATGTGAATTACAGGGCATTTCTCAAATAGATGTCTTTTTTACACACTCTCCTATATTTGGAAGGAAAAAATTTAGAGAAAGACAAGGGGCAATAACACTTGTTTTGCTAATCTATGTTCCCCCAAGTCTCCCGATAAAAATGATACCTCACTTGTGTGGGTAGGCCTAGCGCCCGCGACAGGAAACGCCCCAAAGTGCAATGTGGACACATCCAAATTTTGGGAAGAAAACAGAGGTGTTTTTTGCGAAGTGCCTACCTGTATATTTTGGCCTCTAGCTCAGCCGGCACCTAGGGAAACCTACCAAATCTGTGCATTTCTGAAAACTAGAGACCTAGGGGAATCCAAGGAGGGGTGACTTGCGGAGCTCGGACCAGGTTCTGTTACCCAGAATCCTTTGCAAACCTCAAAATTTGGCTAAAAAAACACATGTTCCTCACATTTCTGTGGCAAAAAGTTCTGGAATCTGAGAGGAGCCACAAATTTCCTTCCACCCAGCGTTCCCCCAAGTCTCCCGATAAAAATGATACCTCACTTGTGTGGGTAGGCCTAGCGCCCGCGACAGGAAACGCCCCAAAGCGCAACGTGGACACATCCACATTTTTGAAAGAAAACAGAGGTGTTTTTTGCGAAGTGCCTACCTGTAGATTTTGGCCTCTAGCTCAGCCGGCACCTAGAGAAACCTACCAAACCTGTGCATTTCTGAAAACTAGAGACCTAGGGGAATCCAAGGAGGGGTGACTTGCGTGGCTCGGACCAGGTTCTGTTACCCAGAATCCTTTGCAAACCTCAAAATTTGGCTAAAAAAACACATGTTCCTCAAATTTCTGTGGCAGAAAGTTCGGGAATCTGAGAGGAGCCACAAATTTCCTTCCACCCAGCGTTCCCCCAAGTCTCCCGATAAAAATGATACCTCACTTGTGTGGGTAGGCCTAGCGCCCGCGACAGGAAACGCCCCAAAGCGCAATGTGGACACATCCAAATTTTTGGAAGAAAACAGAGGTGTTTTTTGCGAAGTGCCTACCTGTAGATTTGGCCTCTAGCTCAGCCGGCACCTAGGGAAACCTACCAAACCTGTGCATTTCTGAAAACTAGAGACCTAGGGGAATCCAAGGAGGGGTGACTTGCGGGGCTCGGACCAGGGTCTGTTACCCAGAATCCTTTGCAAACCTCAAAATTTGGCTAAAAAACCACATGTTCCTCACATTTCTGTGGCAGAAAGTTCGGGAATCTGAGAGGAGCCACAAATTTCCTTCCACCCAGCGTTCCCCCAAGTCTCCCGATAAAAATGATACCTCACTTGTGTGGGTAGGCCTAGCGCCCGCGACAGGAAACGCCCCAAAGCGCAACGTGGACACATCCAAATTTTTGGAAGAAAACAGAGGTGTTTTTTGCGAAGTGCCTACCTGTAGATTTTGGCCTCTAGCTCAGCCGGCACCTAGGGAAACCTACCAAACCTGTGCATTTCTGAAAACTAGAGACCTAGGAGAATCCAAGGAGGGGTGACTTGCGGAGCTCGGACCAGGTTCTGTTACCCAGATCCTTTGCAAACCTCAAAATTTGGCTAAAAAAACACATGGTCCTCACATTTCTGTGGCAGAAAGTTCTGGAATCTGAGAGGAGCCACAAATTTCCTACCACCCAGCGTTCCCCCAAGTCTCCCGATAAAAATGATACCTCACTTGTGTGGGTAGGCCTAGCGCCCGTGACAGGAAACGCCCCAAAGCGCAACGTGGACACATCCAAATTTTGGGAAGAAAACAGTGCCTACCTGTGGATTTTGGCCTGTAGCTCAGCCGGCACCTAGGGAAACCTACCAACCCTGTGCATTTTTGAAAACTAGAGACCTAGGGGAATCCAAGATGCGGTGACTTGTGGGGCTCGGACCAGGTTCTGTTACCCAGAATCCTTTGCAAACCTCAAAATTTGGCTAAAAAAACACATGTTCCTCACATTTCTGTGGCAGAAAGTTCTGGAATCTGAGAGGAGCCACAAATTTCCTTCCACCCAGCGTTCCCCTAAGTCTCTCAATAAAAATGGTACCTCACTTCTGTGGGTAGGCCTAGCGCCCACGAAAGGAAATGGCCCAAAACACAACGTGGACACAACATATTTTTTCACAGAAAACAGAGGTGTTTTTTGCAAAGTGCCTACCTGTGGAGTTTGGCCTCTAGCTCAGCCGGCCCCGGGAGGGGGGGGCAGAAATGCCCTAAAATAAATTTGACCCCCCCCAAGCCCTCCCTGCCCGGGAACGACCCTTGCCTACGGGGTCGCTCCCCCTGCGTGACATTGGCGCCAAAAAACAAATCCCAGTTGCCTAGTGGTTTCTGCCCCCTTGGGGGCAGATTGACCTAAAATCAGCCAATCTGCCCCCAAGAGGGGCAGAAATGGCCTAAATACAATTTGCCCCCCAGGGGAGCGACCCTTGCCTGATGGGTCGCTCCCCATCTCTAAAAAAACAAACAAACACAAAAAAAACACAATTTTTTTTTTTGCCTTGGTGCCTTGAGGGTTCTGCCCCCCCGGGGGCAGTTCGGCCTAATAATAGACCGATCTGCCCCCAGGGGGGGCAGTAATGGCCTAAAATAAATTTGCCCCCCCCCCGGAGCGACCCTTGCCTACGGTGTCGCTCCCCCTGCGTGAAATTGGCGCCAAAAAACAAATCCCCGGTGCCTAGTGGTTTCTGCCCCCTTGGGGGCAGATTGACCTAAAATCGGCCAATCTGCCCCCAGGGGGGCAGAAATGGCCTAAATACAATTTGCCCCCCAGGGGAGCGACCCTTGCCTGATGGGTCGCTCCCCATCTCTAAAAAAACAAACAAACACAAAAAAAACACAATTTTTTTTTTTGCCTTGGTGCCTTGAGGGTTCTGCCCCCCCGGGGGCAGTTCGGCCTAATAATAGACCGATCTGCCCCCAGGGGGGGCAGAAATGGCCTAAAATAAATTTGCCCCCCCAGCCCCCTCCCCCGGGAGCGACCCTTGCCTACGGGGTCACTCCCCCTGCGTGACATTGGCGCCAAAAAACAAATCCCCCGGTGCCTAGTCGTTTCTGCCCCCTTGGGGGCAGATTGACCTAAAATCGGCCAATCTGCCCCCAGGGGGGCAGAAATGGTCTAAATACAATTTGCCCCCCAGGGGAGAGACCCTTGCCTGATGGGTCGCTCCCCATCTCTAAAAAAAGAAACAAAAAAAAAAAAAATACAAAAAAAAAAATTGCCCTGGCGCCTAGTGGTTTCTGCCCCCCCTGGGGCAGTTCAGCCTAATAATAGGCCGATCTGCCCCCAGGGGGGGCAGTAATGGCCTAAAATAAATTTGCCCCCCCAACCCCCACCCCCCACCCCCGGAGCGACCCTTGCCTACGGGGTTGCTCCCCCCTGCGTGACATTGGCGCCAAAAAACAAATCCCAGGTGCCTAGTGGTTTCTGCCCCCTTGGGGGCAGATTGACCTAAAATTGGCCAATCAGTCCCCAAGGGGGGCAGAAATGGCCTAAATACAATTTGCCCCCCAGGGGAGCGACCCTTGTCTGATGGGTCGCTCCCCATCTCTAAAAAAAGAAACAACCAAAAAAAAAAACACACATTTTTTTTTGCCCTGGTGCCTAGAGGTTTCTGCCCCCCCTGGGGGCAGATCGGCCTAATAATAGGCTGATCTGCCCCCAGGGGGGGAAGAAATGGCCTAAAATAAATTGCCCTCCCCCCCAGGGAGCGACCCTTGCCTAAGGGGTCGCTCCCTTTGCGTGAAATTCATGCAAAGAAAAAACTCCCTGGTGTCTAGTGGTTTCTACCCCCCTTGGGGGCAGATTGGCCTCATCAAAATAGGCCAATCTGCCCCCAAAGGGGGCAGAAATGGCCAAAATATAATTTTCCCCCAAGGGGAGCGACCCTTGCCTAAGGGGTCGCTCCCCACCAAAAAAAAAAAAAAACTGAAACATAAAAAAAAAAAAAAATGGTCCCTGGTGCCTAGAGGTTTCTGCCCCCAGGGGGAGCAGAAAAGGCCTTCCTGAAAAAATGCCCCCCATGGGAGCGACCCTTGCCCAAGGGGTCGCTCCCTTATGTGAACTTTAGTAAAAAAAAAAAAGAAATCCCTGGTGTCTAGTGGGGTTTCAAAAGCCGGATTGCAAGCAATCCGGCTTTTGAAACCCTCGGAGGGACTTCAAAGGGAAGGAAATACTTTTCCTTCCCTTTGAAGCCCCTCCGGGCCTCCCCATTGATTGAAAGAGAAATGATTTTGCATTTCTCTTTCAATCGCGCTGGAAGCAGAGCTTCCAGCGCGACAAGGGAGCCCCCTGTGACTAATCAGCGCGCGCGCGCTGACGTCACAGGGGGGGGTGGGAGGGGTCGGGGTGGAAGGGGAAGGTCTTCCCCTTCCATCCCCGACTTGGGGGGGGGGAGGGGTGTGCACACCAAAGTTCCACTGTGCCATGGACGAGATGATCTCGTCCAAGGCACAGGCGAACTGTAGCCTTGGACGAGATCATCTCGTCCAAGGCACAGAAGAGGTTAAGACCTTTTTTTTCCTCGGGGGGGACTACATTTATCCAGGGGGCAGGCCGGGGGTGAAGATAATAAAAGTCTTTTGCTCCTTCTGGAAGGTCCATGGCCACCAGAACACTCTGTTGACTCAATTAGCTCAATTTGAGCAGGCTCAGCAGCAACCATAACAGTACCTTGGTCTCCCCCCGGATAAGTTACCTCCACATCCTCAACCTCACGAGGACCACTATCTAATGGGGCCAGACGCCAGTCCTCCAGTTCCATGGATAACCTCCTCTCTGCCAGGTCAATCTCCTTTGTTACGACCCTGACAGCTCTTGCGAAGAAGGAGTCCAATGTGGTGGTGCCACTCCCCTGTCTACTGCCGCCACCACCCCCCCCATGGGACCACTTAACGGTCCTCTTTTCCTGCCCATTTAAAAAATATTTGAATACCGAATCAAACAGAACAAATTAAAATAAAAATTAGAAATATTAAAAGCCCACTAGAACCACAAAAAAAAAAACAATATTAGTAAGTGTATAAATAGTCACCCTCTACTGGAGATGAAAGAGGGGTGGCCCAGCCAGCCTCAGACGGGCGATGACGGGCCCGCCCTTGGCCCGGGCGCCGCCCGCGCATGTCCCACGGTTGCGGGAGCGCGATTTAGTTTTTAAAGGGCTCCTGTCCAGTGACGCCGCCTCCACACTCCTTGCGCTTCCTGCGGTTGCGGGAGCTCGATTTAGTTTTTAAAGGGCTCCTGCCCAGTGACGCCGCCTCCACACTCCTCGCGCTTCCCGCGGTTGCGGGAGCTCGATTTAGTTTTTAAAGGGCTCCTGCCCAGTGACACCGCCTCCACTCTCCTCGCGCTTCCCGAGTCAAGATGCAAAACACTCTTCCCAGTTCTTGAACATGCAGCTGCAATAATTGATTCAGGTAACCCAGTTCCAAGGATAATTACATCAAAGTCTGAGGGAAGACTCTCTGCCCGAGTGGAGTATAAAAGTTTAACCGACCCAAGCCTAACTTTTTCCAGAGTGCCATCCAGATCTTATAGGCAGCATTTAGGTTCAATCTGCCATAATAGATTCCCCGCTGCCTCTTCCCCAATCAGTAACTCACGGATAACAGGTATTTCTCTGCCACTTCATTGTTCCTCCCCTCCTCCCCCTACTAATAGACACATAAATTGCAGAGCAGCTGACCAATAATAAAGCCTAAAATTCTGGGTGGCCCAACCCACCTTTTCCCTGGGCAATGTTAGTTACTTTAAGGATCTTCTGGACTTAGCATAAGCCCATAAAAATCTTCCAATCAGTCTGTCTAAGGCCTTGAACCACCCTTGCTCGAATTCTAGGGAGATGGCTCTAAAAAATTATAAAATGTTTGGCAAGAATAGCTTTTTGAATATGTTGCTATGGCCAATGATTGGCAGGTGCAGATTATTTTCCAAAGGCCCATCTTGGTTTTCTGTATAACCGGGGCCAGATTGGCCTCTAACACCCTCTACAACCCTGTCAGGATCTGCCGTGATAGTAATATCCAAGTATGTAGCCTTCTCCACTAAAAGTGTATTGTGGAATTGCAGATGTTTATTAATCACAACTTGGGTCTTATCCTGATTCAGTGAGTATCCTGAGATTCTCTCGGATGCTACTGCCTCTCGCTCAATCTCCTTTAATGTCGTACTGGGCTCTGATGTGACACTAGCCACATCACCCACATGGGCAAGGACCTTAGTGTCCCAACCCTGCGAATGAGCTGGTGCTATAAGATGGTTAGATTCCAACTTCGTGAGCAGGGGATTAATATATAAAGCAAAAAGTAGTGGGGAGTAGGACACTCCTGCCCATTGCCCTACTTGATCGGGATCGGGAAAGACTGCCCCCCCAAAATCTAAACCCCAGCAGTAGGTTTATGATAAACGTCCATCACTGCGTTGATAAAGCCCCCTCCGAACCCATACTGTCTCATTACAGCCCATAAAAAACTCCAAGAGACCCTATCAAATGTTTTCTCAGCCTTCAGTAAAATAAGTGCCATAGGGTCTCCTATGGCACACGCTAGTTCAAACAGCATGATTACTCACCAAGTATGGCCCTTGCAGATGTATAAACCTATGTTGCTGAGGCGAGAACAATTTCATTATGATATTATTAGCGTGATCAGGGGCGGTTTCTGTTCAAGGGCATTTGGGCACCGCCCCCTTTATGTCCCTTTCCCACTCCCATCTACCCCAGCTCAAAATAAAATCATTTTTGAAGCTACAACAGTGCTTCATAAAAATAAAATGGATGTGCACACAGTTAGTCTTGCTGGCTAGGAGGCAGGGTTGCTGCACTCACCCCAGTCACGTTTGTTGTCTTCTGCAGCCTGCCTCTGCATTCCTGGCACCTGCTCCTCCCCTTGGCCTGAATTGTCTATTTGCTGGGCTGAACAACCTTACAGCCCTGAGGCCTGTGACGTTGTTATCTCTCCAAAGGTATGGCTTGAATGAGTGATCCCCACCCACTGGCAACGTGAAGCTGCATTTAACCCCGGGCGTTTCAGGCTGAAGCCCTTCAGCACTGAGGCTGCACGTCAGTCAGGGAGCAGTGTCCCCACCCTTTCCCAACTCTTTACAGGGTGGGGTGTGTCCCCAGGCTGTGACGATTTGGGAAAGGGTGGGTAGAGGCTGCAGGTGGGAGTCTGCGAAGTTTATCATCAGGAGTTTTGAAGATACTCTGCGCAGATTCGAGGTGTCTCCTTCCCGTGCTGCGTTTAGTACAGGATCGAGGGGCACCATTTCAGCTCTAGTGGAGCCAAAGTGTGCATTGCAGGTTGCATCTGGGAGCGGCTTCAGAAGGGGCCTAAATTCCATCTAGATCGTGCCCTGCAGCTCCCAGCCCTGTTTTCTTATGTGTGGATAAAGTAAGTAACTAAACAAAGTAAAAAAAGAATGTTTGCCATTGCCGAAGTGTGTTTGAAGGTGACTTTTTTAATGGAGCAGTCAATGAAAAAAATGAACTTTTTTTATCCGTGTGAAGGAGCACACTGCATAGATGCTGCCTCTTAATTAATAGAAGGCTAGCCTAAACTCCAGAGTTTTCAAGCCCCTGGATTTACTGGGCACGGTTACCATTCTTTTATTTCATTGTGCTATTCATATTATCAGTATATGTATTTACAATAAGTGCCCAAATCCATGCTCACAGTGCACAGCAGGAGGCCTAGAACATTTTCAACCTCAAAAGAGGTATTGAAATTTGTTGTTGGTATAGATGTTCATGTAGTGTGTTTGGTTTTACTCATTTGCATATAGATTTGGATTTAGACCGCAGAGGGACTTAGAAGAGAAAGGAACATATTATATGTTAGTCATGTTATACCTGCAGGCTCGCTTGGTGCAGGACGACATACCAAACTCTTCTACCACAACCTAGCCCCGATGCCTGGCACTGCGGGGTGTCACTGCATTTTGCATGCAGTGCTTACATTAGATGAGCACAGAATGTCCCTGTTGGGCTTTCTTACGCTCTCAGCCAGCTGCACTGCACCAAATCGAATCTCTAAGAGTAAGAATTCAGCATAAAACCTGACTGAACACACGCTACTCGCTTTTTACTGCAGATTCAATATTCAATATACCGCCGAGATCCGGATGGCGGTAGGGGGGGTCGCGGGGCCCCTGGGGGCCCCTGCAGTGCCCATGCCACTGGCATGGGCATTGCAGGGGCCCCCGTAAGAGGGCCCCTACATGTATTTCACTGTCTGCTGCGCAGACAGTGAAATACGCGACGGGTGCAACTGCACCCGTCGCACAGCTTCCACTCCGCCGGCTCGATTCCGAGCCGGCTTCATCGTGGAAGCCTCTTTCCCGCTGGGCTGGCTGGCGGTCTGAAGGAGACCGCCCGCCAGCCCAGCGGGAAAGTCAGAATTACCGCCGCGGTCTTTCGACCGCGGAACGGTAACCTGACGGCGGGACTTTGGCGGGCGGCCTCCGCCGCCCGCCAAGGTCAGAATGAGGGCCAAAGTGTTTTGCAGCAGGAGGAACCAAGCCCACTGAGCTATCTCAACAACTAAAATGAAGACAGAGTAAGGGAAAATCACCTTGTGTAAACATAAGTATTTATAAACAGATGTTTGAATATCTGAATGCATATGTGTTATTCATATATATCTGTAGAAGAATATGAATGTCACTAAACATATGTGTCATCAAGTTGTGATAATATCAGAGTGCCTCAACGCCTCTGTGTGTGTTCGTTGAAGTGTGTGATTACTATGTGTCTGTGTGAGTGGCAGTCAGTTTCTCAGTGTCCCAATGGTCTTCAGTCCCCGGGGGAGGTGGGGAAGTGAGACAGCTGTATGCAGTATTTGTGGATTTTTGGGGATGTTTTGTTTATAGTTTTTTTATTTATTTTTAATACACCTCTTACAGCTCAAATATGAGATAGCCACACGAGAGACCTAGGAAATCTAAAGGCTTGTGGAGATGGGATCGAGTCAGTCACAAGTGGCACGGCATGAATGAGTCTGACATATGTCAAACTCTTCAACTCATTTTTCATACGTTAGGGGGTTGGTGATAAGTACATTATGACTGAACACTCCATTGTGAAGGTCCTTGGTACATTTATACCCGGACACTCCATGGATAGTTGATGCTTTCCTGTAGAGCTGGTAGAGTGAGAGAAGAACTCCATGCTGAGTGCAGCAGTTTATGAGCACTTGAGAAATGCCGCAGTTTTAACCCTAGTGGCCCCCGAGACTTCTTGAGAGAGTGCACATATCACAACCACCTTGTGTACCTCAGCTGTAGAGAACTGTGCTGAGTTTGGGTACACAAACACCTTCCAATGGTGAAAAATTCTATACTGTGTGCCCCCACTGGGCCACATGGTTCTGAGAACAGTGGGTTCATAGGGGCGTGGGTGTGGGACAGGGAATGGTTTCTCTTTACAAAGGGGTATTTAACTGGTTACAACAGGCTCGAACCACAGCCTCCTTCCTCGTCCTTGTGAAAAGATAGCAGTCTGTGAAAAGATAGCAGTCTGAATTTGGATGGGGGAAGGTACACATTACACCTGCTGCCCTTCTTGGTACAAGGTGAGATACCTGACTTTTCAGCCCCCGCCTCACCCTCCAGGGTGGCACTTTCTATGCAGTGCCAACATCACATGCACATGGGGGTGGCAACAGAGTGGCCCTACTGGTCTTCCTCCTGCTCTCTGCCATCTAGAATGCAAGCGGGCAAAGGACTGAGGGTAATAATCAATCACAAGACCTCCACTGAGCTTATTTATTTGGGTGTGTATGTAAATATATATACAGTATATGTACATATATATATATATAGAGAGAGAGAGAGAGAGAGAGTTGTTTTCTCAAATGGGCTTTGGTATTGGAGAGCCAGGCAGTGACTTCCACTTCGACTGTTTGAGAGTTGGAGGGCTTGCCACAATACTGCAGGCTTGTGTAGACGGGGGCTGCTTCGTCTGGGGCAGACAGAAGCCCTTCTTTTTCCTTTGCCTTATTTTAGGAGCGGTGGTAAGATGACTATGTAGGGCCACTGGCAGTATGTGACTTTGTGGCCATGATGTCTTTTTGATTTTCCACATCTGCCACATAATCCACCATCTGCTATCTAATTTGAAGATTTTAACCTAAAAAATGTTTCAAGGTCAAACGGATCAAAAGTTGCTAAATAACCAGAGGGCACTACTCAAAGGTTGCTTTTTCATTTTTCAGTGGCATATTGCTCACGTGACCCTTGCCCAGCCCCACCACTCTCAAACTTCACCAGCCGCCACTGAGCGTGATCCGCCTGTAAGACCCTGGTTTCTGTGGAGGTTTTCCCTTTGTAATAAAGACTTCAATGTTCGCCACAGACCATGACTCAGGAGACAATTGTGTTCCAGCAGGAACAATTCAGCTGATCGGAGTAGGGGGGAAAAAGCTTTATAAAACTTCAATGGAATTGTATGTGTGCCAGTCGCTTTCTTTGATGCCTACCAGCTAAGGGCAGCTTCGAGTTCATCCTACATTATAGAAGAGTCCCACAGCGCACGCTCTTCATCTGGTACTCTGTTAAAAGACAGTGAATCTGCATATCGCCAACCACTCCCATTTCCCCATTCATGTTGTTCACTTCCGTATAATTTCTCATAGTATACCCGGACGTCCTCCCTAATTTCATCCCGGTCATTGACCAGCCTACCCTGCCCAACTTTGATTTCAACAATGTCCCGCTGCACCTCTTTTTGTCTGAATCAGATCACTAATATATGCCCTACTCGCTCACTATACTCATGACACTCACATCTCCATACCAAGAATTTTTCTGCAGCTTGTGACAAAATATCACAGATTGCCACTTTAGCCACTGCAGCCACCACCTGTGCCTCTTCTAGATTCTTATCTGACTCTACCACAATTAACTGAGTCTCAGCCCTCTACAGTTTCTCATATATTTCAGTAACTAGCAGGCCCTGTTTTTTTTGCTTATTATGGCTGAAGCTGAGTGTCTCCTCCTCTACACCAGTCTTAAAGGCATCTATAAACAATACAAGAGGGGGAGCACTCCCTACATTGATTCTAAAATATTCTGGAAAACAATTATTCATATGTTGAATATACTCTGCATCCAAAAGTAATGCTCTCTCAAATGTCCAGTTACACGATGGTAAATCTAGGCCCCTCAGTAAAAACCTCTAGTACTAGGGGATTATGATTGAACATAACCGTTGGGAATTTCTCAATCTTACATCCTTGAAGCAAGCACCGGGAGATCAGAAAACAATTAAGTTGGACATGTTTCTTGTGTGGTGCTGAGAAGTATGTGAAGCCAGGATCGGGAGATTTGATCGTGTACCAGGCATCAATTAATCTATGACCCTCATCATCTGAACCTCTGACCTGAAAACTTTAGGTTTTTAGCCCTTATAACTGCAGACCACAGCCTCTATCAAACCCCTGCCATGTTAATATTAACATCTCTGGTAATTATAACTGGAGTAGGCAACACTGTAAGCTACCAAGTTAGTCAATCAAACTGTTTTGGGTCATCCAGTGTCAAGCCACAAACAGAGCACAATGTAAAAGACCTCCCAGAATTACAAAATTCAATGATAACCCTTCATCCATGCCTATGTGCTAGACTATGTTGAAAACAACAGAGCTGCCTCCAAGCCAGAATAGTGACCCCCGTGTCCTAACACCTTGTGTTCTTCCCGCTACTAATGAAAAGCCCAAGGATTCAAGTAGGCTTCTCCTGACATCTTCAATATGGGTTTCCTGCAGGCACACAATGTCTGCTCGTAAGAAATTCAGGTTGTGGGCTACCTCTTGTTTTTTTACACTATTGTTCAGCTCACAGATGTTAATAATTGGTATGTATAGTCGTAACTTAGCAGTAAATTGAAGGAAGTCTGCCACTGCACCCTACCCGACCTCCTCCCCCGATAATCTGAGATCAGGAACAGTTATAAATAGTTTATCCCAAGAGCAATCATCTCCTCTTGTGCAATATCCCCTAACCTTCCCCCACCCCCTCCCCCCTCATCCATCCCTGCTCCCCAACCGCTTCCCCCACCCTTCTGCCCCATGCCCATTTGCCCTTATCGTTATGTCCCCCTTCCCACACCCTCATCCCCAAACCACCTCCAGAAGCAGCCAGACCACTCACAGCCTGAGCGAAACCTCCCACAGTTGCCCTCCTTCACCCCCTCTCCGTCCTCCATCAACAGTGCAATATATCATTTTAGAAAAGGTGAAGTGGTAAACTACTCTTCATTTATTACTCAGATTATTCTAATCAGTTAGATCAAGACACATCTCAATCCAAAAAGGCCCAAATGAAAATGGATACAAAGAAAACAATCTAACTGAGACTGCACACGCATTTTACAGAACGCCGTGACTACCAAAGCCTTAATTCAGTGAGGGCATTAATTTATCCACTAGCACTACAACACCAGCCCTTAAAATAGAAAGACCAGAATTAATTCCTGTCCCTAGCTCATTCAAATACTCTTTAGCCTTGATTTCAGATGTAAAAAGATCATGATTTGCCATTAACATTGACCTTTAACCGGGCAGGGTTGTTTAAAAAAGCCTTGCCCCCAGCATCTTGAAATGGTTTTATGATCTACATTAACCACCATCTCCTTTCAACCGTAACATGGCAAAAGTCAGGTCCTACGCAAGCTTTTTCAAAGATCACCTGTGTTAGAAATTGGGTCTTTGGTTGACAGTCAGGTTACCCCCTGTTCAAGCAAGGACCCTCACTCTAGTCAGGGTAAAAGAGAATCAGCTAACCCCTTCTTAACCCCTTGGCAGCTTGGCAGAGCAGTATGCTTAACTTTAGAGTGCTAGGTGTAAAGTATTTGTACCCCCACACACAGTAACTTAATGAAAACACTACAAAATGACACAACACCAGTTTAGAATAATAGGAAATATTTATCTAAACAAAACAATACCAAAATGACAAAATTCCGCCATACACAAGTCAAGTTATGCATTTTTAAAGATTAAACTCAAAAATAGAGCTTAGAAACACAAAATGCTTCGATGAGGTGTTAACACGGCATTGTGACGGAGTCGTTCCGTTCCCAACAATCCGACACCAGCAGCCAAGGAGCTACAGTGACCCCCAGGTACAATACCTTTGGTGAAGAGTGAAAACAAGCCGATGTACAAAGTCGGGGATCGCGGCGTCTGTGCGAAACATTGAATCCGCGCACTTCGAGCGGCGTCGGTCACGACGTGGTGCGGCGACATCCACAGAGTCGCGGACTTCAGCGGGGCTGCAGCGGTGTCGGGCCTGCGAAGGTCATCACATTCCAGCGAAGATCACAGAGTCGGTTGCAGGCGGCGTCACCGGATTCAGCAGCAGTGTCTGTCCGGAGTCGTCCAAAGTAGATTTCCTTAAATTTTCACCACCTTTTCCTTTCAAGGGCCCATGGACTGGATAGGGCACCACTTGTCAGGGCAGGAGTCTCAGCAGAGAGTCCAAGTGCTGGTAAGGGAAGTCTTTGATGGCACAGAACAAGGGGCAAGCTCAGTCCAAGCCCTTGGAGAGTCATACTCAAGCAGGAATATACTGTTGTGTAGCCATTTTAGTAATAGCTCCATGCACGATATTTTAAAACACTAGGCCACTGTGCACCATCACCTAGATATATTTTATTCGGCTTCGCATTGTTATTCTTACAATAACCATTTTTACTGTCTTGTTTTATTTTCATCTATCTAACTGTTTTTGCTTAGCCTAGCACTGTGTTCTCAAACAAGATATTCTTGATCACTCTGTGCTTCATTCAAGGCTACAGTTTGGTACATTGCCGGTGAACATGGTAGAAGTTTAGTCTCCAACATTCGTAGAAAATACACATCCTTACGTAGGGACTTTTTCTGAGAACATCAGCTGTGTTATTATAAAAACACTTCCTAGACCCATTACACGTTAAGAGTGAGATTCCAGCCAGGGAACCACTACTGTAAGCTGATTGCCGAAAGCTTCGCTACAGATGCTAACGCAGACTACAGGCCTTTGCTCAGGTATGAGGGTCGATGTCTTCCCGGGGGAACCTGAAAGGCAGAATTAGAGCTTCACATGCTGTGCTCAGATTATGATTTAGAGAGGAAATAATCCATCGATCATAGTGACAATATGATAGCGTTATTTTTATGCTTCACCCTTCTCGTCACTATTTTGATATTGTCATGTTGTGTCATCCTGGTTATTGCAGCTCACGCTTTGCTCTCTAAGATGCAGTCATTTTATTAAACTAATCATTGAAATGTATACTGCTTCTGTTTGTCATTTATATATGAGACCGAATTGTACATGAGAGAACCAGATGCGACCTGAGTGACCACGAATTCCCTGAGAAGCCTAATATGTCATGCGCTCGGCTGCCCAATCATCACTATCCTCTGGTAGAGATGAGGCACTGCTAGTTGGCCAGAGCAAAACCCGGATTTAGAGCGACAGGTGTCATCCGCAGTGGGTTAGACTCAGTCTCCCACACCATGGATGATCCTGCTTCTCAAAATCCAGTAGTCTCATTAGAATAATGAGAGCCTACGTGACAGTACCACAAAGTCCAGTCCTTGTCCCCTTGCACAGGCAGAAGCAGCAACTGCAGGATAGCTCCACAAAGCACAGTCACAGGCAGGGCAGCACTTCTCCTCAGCTCTTCAGCTCTTCTGCAGGCAGAGGTTCCTCTTGATGTCCAGAAGTGATCTAAAGTCTGTGGTTTTGGGTGCCCTTCTTACACCCAATTTCTCCTTTGAAGTAGGCCTACTTCAAAGTAAAGTCTCTTTTGAATGTGAAATCCTGCCTTGCCCAGGCCAGGCCCCAGACACTCACTAGGGGATTGGAGACTGCATTGTGTGAGGACAGGCACAGCCCTTTCAGGTGTAAGTGACCACTCCTCCCTTCCCTCCTAGCACAGATGGCACATCAGGATATGCAGGCTACACCCCACCTCCCTTTGTGTCACTGTCTAGTGTGAGGTGCGATCAGCCCAACTGTCAAACTGACCCAGACACGGAATCCACAAATGGGCAGAGTCACAGAAATGGTATAAGCAAGAAAATGCTCACTTTCTAAAAGTGGCATTTTCAAACACACAATCTTAAAATCAACTTTACTAAAATATGTATTTTTAAATTGTGAGCTCAGAGACCCCAAACTCCACATGTCCATCCGCTCCTAAAGGGAATCTACACTTTAATCATATTTAAAGGTAGCCCCCATGTTAACCTATGAGAGGGACAGGCCTTATAACAGTGAAACTGAATTTAACAATATTTCACTGTCAGGACATATAAAACACATTACTATATGTCCTACCTTAACCATACCCTGCACCCTGCCCTTGGGGCTACCTAGTGCCTACCTTAGGGGTGTCAGACATGTAGGAAAAGGGAAGGTTTAGGCCTGGCAAGTGGGCACACTTCGGATATACAGTTAAAACTGCACACAGACACTGCAGTGGCAGGTCTGAGACATGATTACAGAGCTACTTATGTGGGTGGCACAACCAGTGCTGGTGGCCCACTAGTAGCATTTGATTTACAGGTCCTGGCACCTTTAGTGCACTCTACTAGGGACTTACTAGTAAATCAAATATTTCAATCATGGATAAACCAATCAACCATACAATTTACACAGAGAGCATATGCACTTTAGCACTGGTTAGCAGTGGTAAAGGGCTCAGAGTTCAAAATCCAACAGGAACAGGTCAGATAAAATAGGAGGCAGGAGGCAAAAAGATTGGGGATGACCCTGCATAAGCAAAAAAGTCCAACAACCTCTCTGAGCAAATATTTGCTAAAGTGTGCCAAAATCTCTCTAGGTCTGGATGTTGAGGTCCCCTCTTATCTCCTGAGCATCAAGGGAAATTGATGAGCTCTCTGGACCTCCAGATCCCAGTTCTAGATGTCAATTCTTGGAAAGCTCCCTTGAGGAGAGATATCATAAAGGCCCTAATGTCATTGCCCTTGGCCCCTTAAGCGATTACCAGAAATCTCTGATTGTTTCGGTGCTGTTTAGTTTCAAAATCGTCCATCTTCCAAAGAACATCTAACAGCTGGAATTCATGAACCTCCCCCTGACCCTTAAGACCCCCCATATCCACCTCTATCACTGCTGCTCTGTCTTCAATTGTAGTGATCCGTTCCCCAATCTCAGTACACAGCTTCCTGATAGTTTCTTTTTTTGTTGCTACCCACGCACTTTGGCTCTCATTGCGTGGTTCCCCTTAAAGTTGCTTGATTGATTTGTATATGAGACTTAGAGAAGGCTCTCCCGAGGAAATGCCCAAACCCATCTGCCTGGTCTCTGATAGCTGTGCTGTAGCTAGTTGCTCTTGTCCCTCACCATACACCTGCTGTGTCACTGAGTAGTCCAATTTCAAAGAACACGGGGATATACGCCCTTTCCATCCCCCTTACTACTGGTGTGACTCTTAACCTTCTTCCTTCGCTTGATCCACTTGACAGTAGCCCTGGACCCTTCAGCAGTCCATCCATCCGTTACAGCTGGGCCTCGGAATTGATGCCTGCAAGACGGAAGTATAACTTAGAGTTGAGTCAGCGATTTCAGACTCCTCAGTGAAAGAGAATAATTTATCGCCATATTCTGAGGGGTCAGTCCCCATAGAAACACCCCCAATCTCTCTTGCAGCTTCTTTAGTCTCCTGAGACATCTGGGGTGTAGGATTCAAACGATTATTCTTCTCATCTTTCATGCTAAACATTCATCACTAGGCTACCTTCACAGACCTGTAGATCGTTGTCACGACTGTTTGTCATCCCTGGCCAATACACAACTTTGAACTATTGCATGGTGCCGGATAGCAAGCTCTTAGTAGCTGAGTCCAAATGTAAAGGGGCTCTAGTTTCGGCTTTAAGCTTATCTCCAGAGTCAGGCTCGGGCTCTACAACAGAATATTGTTTCACACAATTTTCTGGTGCCGGCCTGCTGTCTTCCAAAGGCTCTGTATCTTCTGGCGTGTCACTGCTGGTAGACTCCGTAGTAGCTGAGATAGAGGATGTGTTAAAGAGGCTGGCAATTGATAATGGTATTTAAGCCCCGCTGCAGGTGATTATAGTGCATGAGGGCTTTCCTCCCGGGGACACCCGGGACCTCGAATTAGCTCGCCTCTTTTTTGCAGCCCATGTTGCCACTACTTTAGTTAGATTTCGGATGCAACTGACCCACCTTTCACTACTGCTGCTGAGCTGTCATATCCGCTCGGTCCCGTGTTGCGCTCACTCCCTTTGGTGCCAGCATGTCACCTGGCGCGTGAGCCCACAGCAGACCCTGCACCTCTTTGGACTTTCAGGGTCTACATAGCCCAGAATTGAATGCTGACCTCTCGTGTCAGCTGGCGCACCGCACAGAATGTCAGGATCGCAGGCACTACAAGCCACCATGGGACATATGTACGAACACTTTTTCCCATAGACACAGAATAGGTAAAAACCTTTGCTACATCTGGCCCCATGTCTCTTCCCTGCCGCCGTTACAATGCAGAAGTTTCACACGTGGCCAGTCCTGCCACATGGCATATCGTATGGTTACGGCAAAGATGTCGATTCCCTTCACCAAACCGCTACCACATAGCACTGGGAGTAGTGAAGGAGAGCGGCACGAGGAAACGCATGCGGTCGCTGTCTTGCTTCCATGCAACTTGCTTTTTCTGATTGATAGGTTCCTGTTGAAGTGGTCGTGGCTACACACCTCTTGTTCTTGAAATGGGTGCACTTTACAATGTGGACATTGTGACTTATAAAAGATCATCATGATTAAGAATTCTTAGAAACAGATGCAATAAAAGAGCCAAAAGCCCTGAGATGTCATTGGAAACACGTGTTGGATGGCTGTACAAATGGATTTAAAATTAAATTGAATACATATATACTTGAATAAATAAAAAACATATCGCAAATTATTGTGGAATATCTCAAATGAGAACATGAAATAAGATAACAATTGAAAATATACCTCCTATTGATGGACTTGGATCAGTGATTTATGAATTCAATACTTTCATACATGCACACGTGAAATAATGAAAATCAGAAATATTAGGGATAATTATAACCTTGTTGTCACTAGGGACATCTTCCGGCACAAAAACAAACCTGAGAGGCATATCCCTCTTTCTATGTGTGCTACAAAATGCAGCACAACTAGAAAGAGGAAGTAACAATGAGAAATACAGATGTTTCTTCTTGTTATGCCTCACCAGAGAAGGCATATCTTTTTGTGCATTCCCAGGTCTACCAGTTCTGGTAAATCTGGGAATGCATCAAGAACCATGGGAGTTGCATGGGAACACTCATGCAATGCCCATAGAACGCCCTCCCAGGGCAGAGAAGGGCAGTGCAGCCACTTGCGCTGCGTTGCCTTACTCCATAATTATGGAGCCAATTAGGGCGACGCAAAGTGACCCTGCGTAGCTTCATAAATCACATGTAAGATTTGCATCGATCTTGCACCACATGATGCAAAAGCGACGCTAACTGGCTCATAAGTAGGCCTCACACTGTATAGTTAAGGAATTAAGGGAATTAATCCAGTGCACAGTGTCCGATATATTTACCACTGCCGAAAGGGGGGTTGAAGAGGGGGGGCAGACGGTGAGAATCAGCTCTGTCTGTTGCTCAGGGATGTTTGGTTAAGTGAAAATCCTTCCTCTGCTTCTAACATCAGACGGTGAGAATGAACAACATAAAGTAAACCATTTGCAGAGAATCAAGCAGTCCTTAGAAGAAATTATCTAGCAAACTGCAAACAGGATTTAGTCCAAGAATGCAGAAAGAGGAAAACCCTACATCCCTCTAAAAATACCTCAATGACAGCTGCCAGAGTGTAAAGGTCACACCCAAAAATAAAACATCTGGAGGAGGAAAACCTCTGTCGTAGTGGACATGACAGGAAGTGCACAGAAACACCCACCACTGATTGTTGTGAACCGTCTTTTCTTTGTTGAATCCAGTGCATGTGAAATGTATAACCAGGGAATGTCTTGTTATGTATTGGTAATGAGGGTTCGAAACGTAAACGCAGGTTGTTAAGCCTCCCTTGTAGGATTCCTAGAGAATGTTTTCTGCCAAGGAATGCGCTATACATCAATCATCAGTTTCAACAATAACTTTAGGTATAAAATAGGGCTTATGCTACTTGTGAATATGAAAGCACCGTGCAAGGCATTGTATAGAGGTGGGTTCCTAATATGAGACTGTTCTTGCGAACAATAATCGTTTCCTTTAGAAGGAACAAGGCTGGCTGCTATGCAAAGTGTGATTCATTAAAGTATGCTCTTCATCGCTCAGAAGAAATAAACAAGAAATACCTTCTGGCTATTGAATTGAAAAGAGTGGCTGGGTGCACGAAATTGGATGGATAGCCACCGGGTGCACATATTTTGCGTTAATAAACTGCACATCAGTTTAAGGCTACATCATCCAGGAAATATGAGATGGCTTCATCATCCTTCCTGGCATTATGCATATAAAAATGTAGAACAATATCCTGTAACCTTTACCTATTATTCAGTTTAATAAAGGGCTTTCCATACACAATGTACTTGTACAAAATACAATCATCAATCTTTCAGGGAACATTTTAATTTCAACTTTTCAAATCTGCAGCAATCTGGCATAAACTAAGTCAGTTTTACAGGCACGTAAAACTGTGTCTGAGTGCTATGCGACGACACCATTGCAGGCAAGCTCTGTGCAGCAGGCTTTAGGAACTGTGATGTCATTTTGGCTGCGCCAGCAGGGCAACACTGATCAAATATTCTGCCTTGAAAAATTGTATGACTACAGAGCACTGCACACTGGAAACTGGAGCCACACAAAGTGACAGATCAGCTGAAACAAGGAACGAGTCAGTCCTACATCGTCATTGGGTCCCATCAGTCACAGTTTCTTTAAACAGCAAAATCGTATACAATAAATGTTATAAACTATGATAGCTACAAGGGTAGACAAAATGTTTATTCTATCTGTGAAACTGAGAAAAGTTCATTATTGTTGTACTTTGTCAAGTTTAGCGAAGGTCTGAACCTAAGGACAATTTGACTTCTGGCAGATTTACCCCACAGTTTATATCATTTTGCCACACAATTCTCACTCAAAAAGTAAATATCTGCGTTTTTATTTAAAATGGGTATTTGCTCCTCCTTACTTCACCACAAGCCTAATTTCGTAGACCTTTTTTTCGAGCACCGTGATTAAAGCAGCGGTGCAAATTTAATAGCATTTCACAAGATTCATGATCTTTGCAAAGATTTTCACACCAGTTGATGAAATGTGTGGCCAACCATTTTATAGTTCGATTGAAAAAAACCACTCTGGGCATGATTCACAAACATAAACCTGCACTTAAGTTAGTGTAAGTTTCAGTGGAGGCTCCTCCATAAGGGCGAAGGAGCGTCAGCCAGCAGCAATCACTACACATCCTTTCACAAGGAAGGGATAATAAATTGTGTTTATTATCCCTTTCTTGTGAAAGGGGCCGGCCATTGGGGGTGACGGGCAGAGGGCACTGTGCACTCTCCTCAGAGCGCATGTGTGCTTGCCGGCGCCTCGGGTCGCCCAAACACACATGCACACAGGGATATCTCCAGACCAGCAACAAGGTTGCTGGGCTGGAGAAAGCCTGCACAGGTTCCCAGTCTGCCTGGGAGTGCCCTGGCTGGGCGCTCTCAGCATCAGAATTGGTCGCAGGGTGGGCTGGGAGCTTGTGCCTGCATGCAGCGTCAACGCACGAGAGAGGAGCGGCATACCAATGGAGGAGGTACATTTTTTTACATTTTATTTTATTAAATGTTATTAATCCACATGAACCCCCCCCCCCCCCCTGTGTGCTGCCCCACCCCGCCCCACCCTCAGGAATCCCAGCGACTGGTAATTTTACAATTTTTTGGTATTCACAAACACCAACAGTCAGGACAGAGAACTGCGCATAAAAATATAGAACAGGCCTATCATTTTCTGTGCGGAAATTCCACGCCCTGCAGTCGTAAAGTTACTATTCATTCGGAGTTTGTGAATACCAAATGAAAGTAAACTTACACAACAGTGTAAGTTTATCTTTGTGAATCAGGACAACAGTGAACACATTATTTAAATTTCAAGGTTTCCAAGGACTGCTTCAGGGATTAGTTCAACACATTCTTGGTGCGCATAGGGAGAACCTTGATTTTTACGTCAACAACATAGTCCAATGGTATTTTAAAGCCTAAGGGATCCCCAAAGACTGCTTTGATGGCCCTCCCGCATACAATCATCCCACAACCTCCTATTTTCAGGCAGCTCCTGCTGAACTTAGCCCAAGGTATAATTAGCTTCAAGGAGATCAGCTCTGTAGTCGGGGTGACATTCTGGAATCAAAAATTGATTTTGTTGGTATTGAATTACTAAAAGGGAGTTTAGGAGATGTCTAGGGAACTATTAACTTTTGCATGGTGTACCCAAGATTTTTACTCTATCTGTTTATGATGGCTGTAGAACTCTATGCAACTTTGTGCATAACTGCAGTTCAACCTGTCAAATGAAAGCCTTTTTATCAACGTAGGCCTTCCTTTTAAACATTAATAAGTCATCCCTATGCAGTTCTTATAGCCCACAAGGCTGTGTGCATGGTATTTAAAAGTAGGGCATGTAGACATTTAGGTGGTCATTACAACCATGGCGGACGGTGTTAAAGCGGCGGTAAGACTGCAAACAGGCCGGCGGAGAAAAAATGGGAATTATGACTGTGGCGGAAACCGCCAACAAAGACAGCCACTTTAACACTCCGACCGTCGCGGCGGTACAGACATACAGCGCGGCGGTCACCGCCAACAGACAGGCGGGAGACAAAGTACCGCCCACAGTATCACAACAGGCCAATCCGCCACCTTTTCCGGGGCAGAATCACCGTGGATAAAAACACGGCGGAAACAGCTATTTCAATGGGAAAACGCTCACCTCTACACACCCCACGAGGAACAAGGACGCCATGGAACCGGAACTCCAAATACTCCCTGCGATAGTCTACCTGCTCCTGTACGACCATCATCAACACCGGCGCCGAAGACAACGATGAGTACTGCACCTACGACATAGGGGAGGCAAAAGTCAGGGACACACACACGCAACACCCCCACCCCCACCCCGACCCTCACCCACTACAACACACACATCAATGCATATCCAAACATTACAGTAACAACCCCCAAGCCCCCCGGAAGAATGCAAAGACAAAAGGAAATTAATTCAACCATTGTAATATATCAAAATACAGTAACCAAATATATACAGTTATAATTTCACATTCCACAAAATATACATCACGATTAGTAGTGCAGGTAATGCACCATTCAATGTCCGTGGACCACTGGGCCCAAAATGCATGGGCGAGGCCCACACACGATACCTGAGCAAAACGGAGAGAACACTGCTGGGGCATCAGATAGAAATGCAACAGGCATCTCAGGCGGAAGGGAAGGGGGGGCACCTCAGCCGGATGAGTGCACCATGCCAGATCCACGAGGGGGCTCCATGCCCATTGATGTATCCTGGGGAGTGCAAAGCCACAGTCTCTCAAGTCTCTACAGTGGGTGGGTTGCCCACTGTTCCATCCTGGGGAGTGCAAAGCCACAGTCTCTCAAGTCTCTACAGTGGGTGGGTTGCCCACTGTTCCATCCTGGGGAGTGCAAAGCCACAGTCTCTCAAGTCTCTACAGTGGGTGGGTTGCCCACTGTTCCATCCTGGGGAGTGCAAAGCCACAGTCTCTCAAGTCGATAACAGTCTCCACTGGTTCTGGAGGGGGACTGGTGCCCAGAGTGCTTCATCCTGTTAAGGACAGACGGAGTGGATGCATGTCTCCACTGGTTCTGGACGGGGACTGGTGCCCAGAGTGCTTCATCCTGTTAAGGACAGACGGAGTGGATGCATGTCTCCACTGTTTCTGGAAGGGGACTGGTGCCCAGAGTGCATCCGTCTCCCCCTGACGGTCCCAGTTCCGTCACTGCCCCTGCCGCACATGGGCTAGCGTGCTTGAGTTGGTGGTGCTTGCCCTGTTCAGCGGTGCTTGCCATGGCGGTCTTTGCCCTGTTCAGCGGTGCTTGCCCTGTTCAGCGGTGCTTGGCTCAGCGGTGCTTGCCATGGTGGTCTTTGCCCTGTTCAGCGGTGCTTGCCCTGTTCATCGGTGCTTGTCCTGTTCAGCGGTGCTTGCCATGGCGGTCTTTGCCCTGTTCAGCGGTGCTTGTCTTGTTCAGCGGTGATTGCCATGGCGGTCTTTGCCCTGTTCAGCGGTGCTTGCCCGGTGCTTGTCCTGTTCAGCGGTGCTTGCCATGGCAGTCTTTGCCCTGTTCAGCGATGCTTGACTTTGCTGTCCATGACCTGTTCAGCGGTGCTTGCCATGGCGGTCCTTCATTGCCCAGCGGGGCTGTGGCTGCCGGGGCCCTCCTGGGCACTGACTCTGGCGGTGGCCTCCTGGCCAGTAACAATGGGGCTGCCCTCCTGGGCACTGACTCTGACGGTGGCCTCCTGGCCAGTGACGATGGGGCTGGCGGTGGCCTCCTGGGCAGCGGGGATGATGGCGGTCTTCTCCGCCGTGCTGCTCTTCCCAGACTTTGGTGATTTCTTCTGCCCCTTCCCCACCTTGGGAGGAGTCACAGCTGAGTGGACACTCCCCCCGGGACCCTTGTGAGCGGCTTTGCCGGCTGGAGTCTTCCCCCTCTCCCATCGGGCACTGTCCAACTTCTGGTGCTTCACAGGGGGGGACTGGCTGTGCTGTGGCTCCGTGTCACACTGGCTGCCCTGGTGCCTGGTGCACTCCACATACCTCTAACAGGCACCACTGGTACCGACGATATTTTGGCTGAGGTGCTAGTACGGGACCTATGAATTGGAGCGGGCGGGGGTGGTGGGAAAGAGGCCAAGGTTGCTCAGGAAGCATTTCTGATGAACAATGGACGGGTAGCAGGAGGGGGTCTGGGAGTGGAGGAAGAGGAGGTGGTTGTAGGAGGTGTAAGTTTTGTTGATTTGGGTGCAGGTGCATGCGCTGGAGGCTGTCGTGAGGTGGATGGCTGTTGGGTGGTTGTGTGCTTGCGTTTGTGTACTTTGGGAGGGGGCGTCACAGACACACTGGGAGAGGACACAGGGGACGTGTAATTGGTAGTGGGAGTGGTGAGTGCACGTGAGCGGGGTGTGCTGGTGGGTGTGCTGGTGCGGGACCTAGTGGCTGTAGTGGTAGTGCATGCAGGTGAGAGTGTAGACGAGACTGGGAGGGAGGAGGGAGATGACAAGGAGGGGGACACAGTGGAAGCAGTGGATGTTGCTGTGTCTGTATGTGTGTGATGCTTGCGTGAGTGCCTGTGGGATGTGTGGTGCCTATGTTTGCCTGAGCTTCCCTTGTGTGGTGAGGTGTGTGCAGGCTGGTCTGATGGTGTGCTTGGGTTAGACTGGGGTACAGGGGATTGGGTCTGGGTGGAGGAAGTTGGAGGGGGGAGGCTAGAGGCAGGGACAATGGCTGCCATCAGTGCTGAGGCCAGAGATTGCAGGGTTCGATGATGGGCAGCCTGACCAGAATGAATGCCCTCCAGGAATGCATTTGTGTGTTGCAATTCCCTTTCTACACCCTGGATGGCATTCACAATGGTAGACTGCCCAACAGTGACTGACCTGAGGAGGTCAATGGCCTCCTCACTGAGGGCAGCAGAGGTGACAGGGGCAGGGGTTGAGGTGCCTGGGGCGAAGGTGATGCCCATCCTCCTGGGTGAGCGGGCACGGGCGAAGGCTGAGGGGCTGCTGGGACGGCAGTGCTGGTAGGTGGGATGGCGGCTGTACCTGTAGAAGTGGGGGGCACAGATTTTGCCGCCACCACAAGGGAGCTCCCATCGGAGGACGAGTCCGTGTCGCTAGTTGCTGATCCTGTGACCGCCGTGAAGCTCCCCTCGCCCTCCGTCCCACTGGTGTATTCAGAGTCCGTGGTGTGGCCCTCCATGACCATGTGGGATGCAGCTCCCTCGTGCTCCGGTGCCACTGTACCTCCGCCTGATGATGCTAATGCACACAAGAACAGGGAGAGCACAAAAAGGGGGGGGGGACGACAGAAGAAAGACAGGTTGAGTGCATGGCTTACCGCTACCGTTGGTGGACAATACAGACACAGCAGCCCCCTGCACTACGCCGCGCTGTTGGGCTCTACTGATGTAGTTCCTGGGATATGGCCTATATGGCTATGGTGAACATCAGCACACATAGATGACACAGGGGCATGTATACCTGTACTTGGCACTCTACAGAGGTGGGGTGGGGTGCCACATGGCCTGCATTACGGAGGGGCCTAGCCTACGGAACTCGCCCTGGCCTAGCGAAACCCACAGCCCTCCTTCCCACCCAGACACCTTCAATGCACGCAAAGTCCGATGAATGAGAGTGTACTCACCCCCTTGTGTCTGCTGTGATGCCCTCATGCGCCCATCCAACTCAGGGTAGGCCACCGCCAGGATCCTGAACATCAGGGGGGTCATGGTGAGATAGGCACCCCTCTCACGTTGGGAGGCCATCCCCAGCTGAGCCTCCGCCGTCTTCTTGCTCCAGCGGCGAATGTCCTCCCATCTTTTACGGCAGTGGGTGCTCCGTCTCTGGTGGACCCCCAGGGTCCGGACGTCCTTGGCGATGGCACGCCAAATATCCTTCTTCTGGTGGGCGCTGACCTACATGACATGTACAGGGGAAGAAGAGAAGTCATTACCAACTGCACCGTCAAAGTGAGTGGCCCACATCCCTACCCTTGCCTTGTGGCACATGCATTCACAGTCCTTCATGCTCGCAGAACTCTGCCCCCTTCCTTCTTACAACCAGCCCTCTCCACCCAGGCATAGCCCATATAACTTGCTCCCTGTGTACTCACCTGTTGGTCTGGAGTACCGTAGAGTAGCGTGTACTGGGGGAGGACCCCGTCCACGAGCTTCTCCAACTCCTGTGCAGTGAAGGCAGGGGCCCTTTCCCCAGACGCACAAGCCATTGTCTCTTCCAGACCGAGGTCACAGCAGCACTTGCAGTGTAAGTCCTCTCCTGTCGAAGATCAGGTATCGAGTGATTCAACAGATAGAAAATGGCGGTGACGTCCGTGGCAGTGCGTATCATCACCGCCGGCGCACTTCGTCATTGGCTCCTGGGACCCATAGGGTCCAATGTTAACCAATGCAGCATTGCGCAGCGGTCTTCGACTGCCTACCGCGACGGTGTACAATGCGAGCGCAGTTACCTCACATCCCATTGTCCCAGTTTAGAGGTCAGGCAGCCGCCATATCAGGGGCCCACATGGCTTCATTTTCAACTGCGTCACACATAACTAGGCCTGGACTCAACACACATACAGACAACTTTTTGGATTATGTTTCGTGTTCTGTGTAGACTGTGGACACATACCTCTGAGTTGCATGACTCTGTGGTCGCTGTTGTCCTTCCTAGGCACCGTCAGCTGGGACATGTGAGGAGATGGCGGAATCCTCCGGTGTACCGACCGCTGGTGGACCTGTTGACAATGGGGGAGTGACATTTAATCATCACCTACAGGTTTTACCGTGCCACAATCCAGGAACTGTGTACCCAGTTGGAGCCAGACCTGATGTCAGCTATCCGCCATCCCACAGGGATCCCCCCTCAAGTGCAGGTGCTGTCAGTGCTCCATTTCCTTGCAAGTGGGTCTTTTCAAACAACAGTGGCCATTGCATCAGGGATGTCCCAGCCTATGTTTTCCAACGTGTTGGCCGAGGTGTTGTCTGCCCTGCTGAAACACATGAGGAGCTACATCGTTTTCCCTCAGGTGGAGGATTTTGCTGCTGTTAAAGGTGACTTCTATGTCCTTGGACATATCCCCAACATCATAGGTGCCATTGATGGGACCCATGGGGCTTTGGTACCAACCCCGCAGGAGTGAACAGGTGTACAGGAACCGGAAGAGCCATCATTCGATGAATGTACAGATGGTATGTTTGGCAGACCAGTACATCTCCCAGGTAAATACTATGTTCCCTGGCTCAGTGCATGATGCCTACATCCTGCGGAATAGCAGCATACCTTATGTGATGGGTCAACTCCAGAGGCACTGTGTGTGGCTATTAGGGGACTCTGGTTACCCCAACCTGTCATGGCTACTGACCCCAGTGAGGAATCCCAGGACCAGGGCAGAGGAATGCTACAATGAGGCCCATGGGCGGACTAGGAGGGTGATCGAACGCACCTTTGGTCTCCTGAAGGCCAGATTCAGGTGCCTCCATATGACAGGTGGTTCCCTATTCTACTCACTAAGGAAGGTGTGCCAGATCATCATCGCCTGCTGTATGCTTCACAATCTGACTTTGCGACGCCAGGTGCCTTTTCTGCAGGATGATGGGGCAGATGACGGTGTTGTGGCAGCTGTGGAGCCTGTGGACAGTGATGAGGAGTAAGCAGAGGAAGAAGACATTGACAACAGGGACTCAGTCATCCAGCAATACTCCAGTGACACACAGGTGAGAACACATTCTTGCCTACTACAAGTACTTTCACACTTCTACCTCTATCCTGTCTGTCAATTTCAAGCAGTATATGGTAACTGAGTTGTACATTTCCATTACGGTTTCACAGGTGTGGTTACCAACGTGTATCATCTGCTTACATTCTTCATGGACTTGTGATGTGTGACATAGGTATGTTGACATTACATTTGTGAACGGATTTTGCCACTGTCATTGCTAATACACATTTTCAAAATCACAGACTGACTCCAGATTGTTTTGTGCTTCAAGGGTGTTTATTGAAGTGCTAAATATTGGAGGAGGGGGGTAAAATGGTGAGGGGTGATGGTGAAGGAATGTCCATGACAGAGTCCAGTCTATTAGTCTCACAGGTGCACTGCCCATATGGGCATAGGAAGTGGAGCTGGGGCAGTTTAAGTATGGACAGGGTGACAAAGTGGGACAGTGGGATGACAATCAGGGTGGTCTAATTTCTTGGCAGGGGTCTTGCCATCGTGCTCTGTCCTGTTCCTGGATCTCAGGGACCGCTTGCGGGGTGGTTTTCCGTCTGCAGGGGGTGGGGTGCTGGTGTGGTGGTCCTGTGGCGGTGCCTCCTGTCCACTAGCTCCGGCGGAGGTGGTGGGCAGTTCATCATCCATGCTAGTGTCAGGGGCCCCTTGGAGTGCCACGGTGTCCCTCCTGGTGTTCAGTATCTCCTTCAGCACCCCTACGATGGTGCCCAGGGCAGAGCTGGTGAATCTGAGTTCCTCCCTGAACCCCATATACTGCTCCTCCTGCATGCGCTGGGTCTCCTGAAACTTGTCCAGGACCGTTGCCATCATCTCCTGGGAGTGGTGGTAGGCTCCCATGATGGAGGAGAGGGCCTCGTGGAGAGTGGGTTCCCTTGGCCTGTCCGCCCCCTGTCGCACAGCAGTCCTCCCAGTTCCCCTGTGTTCCTGGGCCTCCGTCCCCTGGACCGTGTGCCCACTGCCCCCAGGTCCCTGTTGTTGTTGGGGTGGTGGGTTATCCTGGGCTCCCTGTAGTGGTGGTCACACAGCTGATTGACGTGTCCTGGGGATGGAGGTATGGGCCCGCTGGGTGGGTGCTGTGCTGGTGTTACCAGAGGGTGGAAGGTCTGTGGTGGGCTGTGCCTGTGCGAGGGGAACCGACTGTCCCGAGGCCCACGATGTTCCGGGCTGGTCATCTGGATCCAGTTGGCCAGAGCTGCTGTCATCACTGTGGGCCTCTTCTGTGGGTGGGGTAGAGATGTCTGGACCCTCCTGTCTGGTTCCGTTGGGTAGTGGTCCTGTAGGGTTGTAAAAGCATGATTATTGCATGTGTGTGTGTCATGGTGTGCAATGGGTGGGTGAGCGTGTACCCCAGTGCTAGCATTCCTGTGTGGGGGCTTGTGTGATGATGGTTGGGGGGGTGTTATGGGTATGTGCAGTGGGCATGCTTTAGTGAGGGGGGTCCATGCTTTGTTGTGTCATGCAGGGCTTGGTGTTGGGATGGGTGGTTTGTGTTATTAGTACATTAGTGAGGAGTTGGAGTGATAGGGGAGGGGGGTATGTGATAGCGTGCAGGTAGGGTGGGGTGGGGGATATGATAGTTAAGATTTGACTTACCAGAGTCCATTCCTCCACCGACTCCTCCGAGGCCCGCAGGATGCATAATGGTCAAGACCTGCTCCTCCCATTTTGTTAGTTGTGGGGGAGGAGGTGGGGGTCCGCCGCCAGTCCGCTGAACCGCCAGGTGGTGTCTTGAGACCACGGAACGCACCTTCCCCCATAGGTCGTTCCACCTCTTCCTGATGTCATCCCGATTTCTTGGGTGTTGTCCCACTGCGTTGACCCTGTTGACTATTCTTCGCCATAGCTCCATCTTCCTAGCTATGGAGGTGTGCTGCACCTGTGCTCCAAATAGCTTTGGCTCTACCTGGACGATTTCCTCCACCATGACCCTGAGCTCCTCCTCGGAGAACCTGGGGTGTCTTTGCCGTGCCATGGGGTGGTGTAGGTGATGTGTGGGGTGGTGTATGTGGTGATGAGTGTGGTGATGTGTAGTGGTGTGTGGTGTTTTGTGTGTGGATGTTGTGTGGGTGATGGTGTTGTGTGCCTCTGTGTGGTGGGGTTGTCTATGCTGTGCAGTCTCTGTGGCCTTCGTCAAAATTTTTGGTCGTAGGGGTTTGTGGGTAATGTGGGTGTGTGTTTTATATAGTATTGGGTGTGTGGGAGTGGTGTTTGTATGTGTATCAGGTGTGTGTATTTCGAATTGTCCAATGTGGCTGTGTTTTGGAGATGTGTGTGTATTTTGAGCGCGGCGGTGTGTACCGCCAATGGAATACCGTGGTTGAAAGACCGCCGCATGGATTCGTGTGTCGTGATAGCATGGGCGTGTTTCTGTTGGCGTGCCGGTGGAGGTTTTGTTTTCGCCAGTTTATCACTGACCTTTGGTGTGGCGGACTTGTGTGGGTGTCTGAATTTCGGCGGATTCCGAGATGTGGGTCATAATAGCTGTGGCGGATTCCCGCGGCGGTGTGGTGGCGGTCTTCTGCACGGCGGTAAGCGGCTTTTACCGCCAATGTTGTAATGAGGGCTATAGTGTTAACATGTCTTTACAGTGACTAGCACCCAAATGTTATTTGCACTGTAGGAAGGCTGGTTGGACGATAGAGAAGCACTGGGAAGCAATATTAAATATCACTTCTACTATCTAAGGGTAAGAACCAGCTGGAAACATGATTTAACAACCACCTTTAATATTTATCAAAAGCCATCTTAACGATGAAGCTGGAGTTTTGTGGAATAATAAGGAAACATAACTTTTAGAACGTTCGCTTTTCGCTTTTCCTGCTCAGAAACTCCTAAAGACTAATTTACCTGAGCCTTCCTACTGTTGCCTAACTGATAAATGGCCCTGAATGAGGTGTGAAAACTGCTCCCCAAGCAGATAAAAAGGCATGAGTGTGGGAAGGTTGATTTTTCCTCTGACAGGATGACTATTTGGGCTGTGACAATGAACTTAAATTACTTCAAATGGGCCTCTCCTATCATACACAGATGTCAGTTGACACCTGGATAGGCATCCTCTTTTGTTCCCCCTGTCAGGAAGGCACCAATCCCAATGAGAGGGAAGAAGTGTTTTGGATTTTATGAGTGAGGAACACTGTGAGACTGTTTGCAGTAGGGCAGACTTGAACTACTGAAAACATGGGCAGGGCTAACCATGGCAACTTTTACCCCATTGGTAAGGGGAAGGCCCGGAATTACCAGAGTAAGCTAAAATCATATCACCTTCCCTAACAATAGTGACACTTACATTGTTTGTTGAGTGAATTTCAATTTATTTTTTCAACATATAGTAAGATTGTGCTACCATACCTGAACTATGACATCACTTTAACCTTTTTTTTTCTGTATTGCTTGTTTTTTTCATATTCACCCAAATTCCTTACTTACCATAGCTGTTGTCCATGCATTGTAGAGGGCTGGATGCAGATGCCAGCTTCTCCCAACCACCCATGGACTGTCCTCAACCATCGATGTATCATCAACCTCTGATGTGCAAGCGCAACAGGGCATTCGCCATAGGGCTGGCCACCCTCCCACAAACAATCAACTCTCTAGGTCCCCAAATCAAATTATCATTGTGAATTTATTTTTATTTTTTTCACAGTGCCATGATACTCCTAAGGCACTGCCACACAAGTGGTACTCCAAAGTACACCAGTAAAATGCAAGCTTTACTTTAATCACTTGTATGGACCCACTGTACCCTGCGGCACTCTGGCACCAAAAAAGCTGGAGGAGCATATGGAGTTCCACAGGAATCCCTTGGGACCTCAAGAGAAAGCCTCTGAGGGTCCTGAGAAAGTACCAGAGGAGTAAAATGGTACCCACAGCACAATTATTGTTTATTTTGGCCTCAGAGGGGCCATTTGGGACCCCACCACCAAGCCCAGTGAGTAAGAATACCTCTAGCCTGGCTCATTGTATGTTATTTGTTTTTTTAAACTCAGGGCAAAACATTCTTATTCCAAATCACATAAAGTGTGTTTTCTGATTAAAGATTCACATGTCTCCCAAATTTGGTAAAATTCTGTTTAGCCATTCTTCAGTACTGCCTTACAAAATTCCCATGGGAAATTACATGAGAAAAATGTGTTTTGGGAATCCCTTTTTTTCTTGGCCCCTGCTTGACAGATCACCCTGAAACTTTCCAGGATTGAACAAAAGTGGAAGGCCTATTTTGGCAGGTTTTGTGAAGATTTGTCAAATGGTGCCAAAGTTATTAGTAAAACAAAAAACTATCTTCCTGTTGAAAATCTGATCAAACATATATACTCACGGAAAATGCACAGTTTTGTCGCCAAAAATGTTACTGCAAATATATCATTGGTATTATAAATGATGTCATCAAATATGTCATGAGTGATGTAATTTGGGGGGTACCTAGTAGTGCATGGTGAGGCCGCAAGTTATAGTTAACTCTAACTATAACTAGTGAATTTCCATGGTTTTGTACATATAAAATGTGAGCTTAACTATAACGTCCCTGTAACCTTTGTTTTTTTTCAGTGAATTTCTATTGTTATTTTAACGTACAGTAATTTTCATTACTATACATCAATCCAACCACAGCTGCGCATTACCTTCGGCCATGTTCAACGGCGGTTGGCCACAGGCCTGGTCTGTAGCCAGGCTCTGTGGCCAATCCCCTCTAAGCACGCAGCTGTGCATGGCCTTTGCTTGTGCGCAGAAGGGGTTGTCCGCAAGGCCTGGCCTGCAGACAGTCCCTGTTGCCAGCCCCCTAACCACCCAGCTCTACTCTGCACACAGGCCTTTGGCCTCGCATGGTGGGATGCAGTCTAGCTCTCTGGGTGTGAGAATAGGTGGTTCTGGGAGTGGCTGTGAGAGTTTTTGTCTGAGTGTGAGAGTGTGTGCATCAGTGTCTTAGTGGGTGTGTAAGTGTCTGTGCAGGTCTGTGAGAGAGTGCATGAGTGTCTGATTGGGGCTAGGAGCGGGTGCACAAGGATCTGAGTTTGACTGTGAGTGGGTGCTTGAGTGTCTGAATGTGTCTGTGAGTAGGTGTGAGAAGGTGTGAGTGGGTGTGTGAGTGGGAGAAAGAGGTTAAAAGAGAGAGAGAGAAAATGAGAGTGAGAGAGAGATAGATAGAGAGGTCTTTAGGCTTTGATGGATGCCATACTTAGAGTGAGAAATTTCTGCACAAATTGAAAAGAAAAATATATTTGTCAATTAAAAAAGTAAGATCACTTTTCAGTATGAGCCTTAAACATTTGCAGTTGAAAAAATACAGGAGGGAAATGACCAGGGATACACCTGGACTCGAATCCTCAACACTCAGTGTGAAGGCATGTGACCTTCACAATTAATCTATTTTTATTTTATTTTTAATATATTTTGTTAGCCCTTTCTGGGCTATGTTGGACCACAGGCCTCCCCCATGGTCCCTACCCATTTTTTTAAATGTATTTTATTATATGCCCTTTATGGGCTATGTGGGACTGCATGGGGAGCCTCAAGGCCTCCCCCATGGCCCCATTGCTCCAGCAGGCAGGCAGCTGCTTTCAACAGCAGCTCCTCGGTCAGTAGAGCAGTGCTCTCATCTCTGTTCCCTGCACGCACACATGTGTGCGGGGAACAGAGATGAAAAGTCCGCTATGTGATAGCTGGACCTGTTTCACAGGTCCAGCTGTCAGAAACCGGACTGTTTGCTGTGACCTGGTTGCAGCTGTCAAAGGGGTGGGTGCCCCCCCCCGGATATAGTAGGAGCTGGCTCTGGTGGGTGGCGGTCCGCAGGGCCATCAGTGGCTCCATGAGGGGGACTGCGTGGCCCCCTTCCAACAAGATAGTCCTGGGGAGGTGGTGGCCCCGGGGCAGCGAGGGGGGTGCGGGACCCCCTACACGCAATAGAAATATGGCCCTGGGGAGGTGGTTGTCCCTAGGGTTGCAGGGGGCTGTAAGTGGTAGAGGGAGTGTTGGACCTGGCCCTTTTACAGGGTCATTCCCCAGACATTTTACCTTTTGCCTCCTTCTTTTTCTGATCTTTGGTGGCTGACATTATGCCTCTGAGCACTTTTTCACTGCTAACCAGTGCTAAAGTGCATGTGCTCTCCCTTGTAAAATTGGTATTATTGGCTTTTACCTAATTGGCATATTTAATTTACCTATAAGTCCCTTGTAACGTGGTATGCCTACACCCAGGGCCTGTAAATTAAATGCTACTAGTGGGCCTGCAGCGCTGCGTGCGCCACCCACTGAAGTAGCCTCTCAAACCTATCTCAGGCCTGCTAGCACAGGGCCTATGTGCACAGTTTTCTGCCACAGGAACCTGGCATTTAAATTTACTTGCCAGGCCCAGAACTCCCCTTTTACTACACGTAAGTCACCCCTAAGGTACGCCCTAGCTGGCCCTATGGGCAGGGTGCCATGTATGTAGAAGGCAGGACATGTGCCAGGTTGCGTGGTCTGTCCTGGTAGTGACAAACAGCCTAACTTGGTGTCTCACTGCTGTGAGTGCTACCTTTTCATAGGATTGCATTAGAAATGCCCTGCCTTATGTGTAAGGGGTATTGTGTGATTTATGATGGGTAGCGTAGGCATGTTTGGTATGGTTGTGATAGTGATAAGAAATGCTACTTACTGGTGTAGTTGTATTTTTTATTACTATTATAGAAATGCCACTTCTAGAAAGTGCACATTTATCTGTGCTTATGACTCTGGTGTTTTTTCAGCTTGACTCCAATAAACATCTGGGAAGTCTGACAGTTGGGGCTTTGTGCATACTTTTCAGACAGCCTGTACACAGTGAGGGTGGAGGTGTCACAGAGGTGCATCCACATACTGTATAGTCTTCCTGGGCTGACAGAAGGGAGAAGCAGGGCACACCTGCATTTGTAAAGGCTATGCCCTGGCCTCCCAAAATAGGGTCGTTTACCCCCCACTGATGTTTGGAGCCCGTGCCGGAGGAGAGAAGGGTCACCACCAGAATCAGTTGTAACTGGTTGGAACCCCCTCTCCTCCTCATTGACAAAGGCACTGTAAACTGAGTATAAGTACAAGGGAATTTTCCCCACAATTTGGACACTCTTGAGGACTGAAGGACATTCTTGAACCTTGAAGAAGCTTACCTGAAACTGGACACTGGACACTGCTGAGAGGTCTCTTAAGCAACACAAAAGAATAATGGACGCTCACCCCCAGTCACATATCTGGGTTTAATCCATCGTTCTTTTGCTCACCATGCCACCACAGTTTGGACCCAGCCATATGCAAATCAGTCTTGACCCTGTTCCCTATAGGAACAGTCCAGCCCGAACTGCCAGGCCAGGTCCTCCCTGGACCGGAAACAAGCATCCTAGGACCGATTGCAGGGTATCACCCTTCATCAGCTAGGCTAGCTTGAATCCAGGGGCACAGTGAGCAAGGGACCCATGTCTGGGCATACCCTTCCCATTTAGGGCACTGTTGAGAGGTCTCACCAGGACCCACCTTGGACTGCTGCTGTTGTGCTGACCTGTAACCTGCCTGGTCACTAGGAGGAACTGCCACTGCTTGCATCCACTTTTATGCTGGCCTATAGCTGGATTTGCCAGCCCTGTGCTCCCTCTTTTTCTCCTGTCTCCAGGGGAAGGGTGTTGTGGCCCCTGACCCCTGTCATTCCAGTCAGAGCCCCATGAGTGCTCCCTCTTCTTTCATTGGGGGGCCATATGCTGAGTGCCCGCTTTCACCGCCGCAAACCTGGGCTCCCTTTCTGCTGAAAATCCGAGCGCGTCGGGGCACGGGAAGGCGTTAATCAGAGCTGCTGGGACTTTCAAAGTCCACCCGGGGGGACAAACCGGCACTAACTGTAGTGCCGCTTTCACTTTTGCAGCCGGGGAACTTGCGCACCAGGATCAGGTGCAATTGTGCTGAGAGAAGGAGGTGCCGGGCTCAGGTGAGCTTGCGGTGCGCCTCTTCTCCTTCTGTTCTTCGTCGGAGGGCTGGCCACAGGAGGCCTTCTCCATTTCCTAGTCCTTGTTTGCCTGACCTGGGCTTGGTAAAATGAAGAAGGGAGGCCTTACTGGAGGCCCCTTCCTGTACCCCCCATTGCTTTGTTGGGCTGCCCTGCCTCCCCCTTGGTGGTAGGGCCAGTGGAGGCCTGGGGAGGGCCCCACAGAGATCACGGCCCCCTGGAGGGTCCTATTCTGTACATCAGAGAGGGTGTTGACGGCTCCTCTCCCCTAGGAACTACATGTGACCACCCATGGAGCGCAAAAGAGCGCCGAAGGCCCCACGACGATCTTCCGGGCACTAGGAGTGCCTTACTCCGCAAAAATAAGGTACTCTTAGGGACACTGGGAGGGTGGGATGCTCCAGGGTTACCTTCCTAAAGATAGACATTTTCTTTATGACTTGCCATATGTTCTCTTATGTTCCTATTATGGATATTTATGATGTGTTTATGACTAGTACATATATTTATTTATTTGTAATTCCTGACTACTGCTTATGTTGCAGAACCCTGAGTACTTACGTGTTCTAATGTGACAACTGCTTATTCTGGCAGAGTATTTGTAACTTGTGTAACGTTCCGACAACTGCTAAGGTAGCAGGGTATTACTAACATATAATGTTTGGTCTAATTATGTTTTGTGCAATACAGTTTATTTTTACATAGCTCAGTGTTGTGTTTACTTTGTGGTGTACATCCTGTGTCACGTGTGTTGTGTGTGTTGTGCAAAAACTTTACACATTGCCTCCGGATTAGGCCTGACTCCTCGTGCCAAGCTACCAAGGGGGTGAGCAGGGGTTATCTTGGACGTGTAACTCCCTTGCCCTGACTAGAGTGGGTGGGTTCTGCCTGGCATAGGTGCATACCCTAGCCAACCAGAAATTCTATTTCTAACAGGTAGGCAGAGGGAGAGAGCTTTATACAGAAATAGAAAATTTGGAGGTCCTCTAGAGAGAAAGTTCTCTTTCACAGGAGAGCCATTGGAAGGTGGGGGCCCTTGGCAATTGCCCACTTTGCCCATGCCTCAAAAGTCTCTGGCCACACACGTCCTTTTTCAATTTCTTATTTCTCCATCTCTTCTTAGGTGTTCTGATCAGAAGCCCTGCCCCTGCCAGTTAGAGCAGCAGTGACAAAAGTGAAACTAATTGTCTCCAAATAGTATTCTCCATGTACATTGGCTATAGGGCCATCACCCACAAGCTGTGCTTTATTTGCAAAAATATACAAGTGCCAGGACCCATGGTATTCCGCTGCAACTGGCACCACCCACACCCGCTGCCACTGCAGTCCAATGGCAGTGCCAGCATCATCTACTAACCATCACACTTAAAACAAAGTGTGCTATTAAGACTATTGCAGGTCACCCCAGGTTGTAAGAATGACCTGGAATTTAGTGTTTTCCTATTTCATAAAATTAAACACTTGTGTTGTGCGAAAAAACTGTGGCCTGAGAGTGCTATTGTGTGGTCTACTCTCATAAAAAAAGTACTAGTGTTTGCAAAAAAGTGCTGGTGCCAAGTACTAGTCAACACCAGTACCGGCTACTCACCACATCATGAGGAGACCCCTGCCTTCGCCTGAGGTTATCAGTAGCAGAGAAGGGACAATTAAACTCAGCTTCTTTCACCAGTCCCAGTTGAACAGGTGTAGTCGAGACCTGTTCTGTTTGCTTAAAATCTTCTCTGCTTATTTAGCAGACAGGGTCTCAGAGAATCCTCAATATGTCAGCACTGCACTGCTAGTATATGTTTTATGATCCTGCTACCGCCACACTAGAGCCCTTAGTTGACCTCGCTGCTGCATTGCGGGAGCTCCTAACATGGGTCACAAAGCATAATGCTCAATGTTTAAGTCATAAATGTACACAAATATTGCAAAGGGTAAAGTATCACAGGAACAGCAGATTGTTGCAGTTGACAGTGTTAAGCTATCACAGAAATTCCCAATACATAGTGAAATTTCCACAATTGCTGAGCAATGGTTAAGGTGTTGAGTGGCTGTTATGGTAATACATGCTTGTACAAAGCAACCTTGCATTGCACATTAAAAAATAGTGCAAAATGCTAAATTCTACATTTCGCAAAATGTTGTGTATTCTTTGGACATTGCACTCAATTTCCCCAAAGGTTATTAAAGAAATTTCACCCAGGGCTGGTTTAGTGCTTTTTTCGGTATCTGTTAAATGTAGCAAACATCCACAATTTTTTAGATCTACAGTTATTCACTGCTATTTACACTTTGGCCAAAGAAACACACACAAGTGTAGGAACAAGTGTGCTGTGTTGGGACAAGAAGGGGAAAATGTCCCCACGGAGAAATAAAATAAAAATGCGCAAATGCCCATTTGTGTTCTATTTCTGCATACACAGATGTACAATTTATTATGATTCTGACGTTCTTCAATAAAGCAAAAAACGTTTTAAATGTGCTCTAAATAAAGGAATATTAATCCAAGATCCAAATGCTGACAGTTTCACAAAGTTTTGTGAACGGGCCTTTAGATGTTTGATTTAGTATAAAACTGAGAAGGAAGGGATATTTAAAGCCCAACTATAAATCTCAACCTAGCGTTTAAGCACTATTATATATTTTGTAAGTGGCATAAATTCCCAACATAGGTCCAGATGTACTATGCAATATTCTGATTCGTAGTGTGCAAACCCAAAAAGGAGTCTAAAGATTTACCAAACTTGTAAAATGGGAGTGCGATGCCATACCAAATCACTATTTGGAATGAACGTGTTGTATTCGCCCATTCCAAATCCTGAATCAATATGGTATGTGTCAATGTTTTGCAACTGAAATACAGTCATAAAACATTGAATAATGACTGCCTTCCAGTGTAAGGTAGGAATTAATTCACAAAAGGGAAAGGGATCATTTTGGACCCTTACCCTTTGTGAATTAAAAGAAAAGTGTGTCAGGGAGTAGTCAGTGGTTAAGTTGGCCACTATCAGCTCTCAAAAAACCTCTAAAAAATGTAAAAAGTTTTATAAACTGGCCCTTTTTCCATTAAGGAAAATTGGCTGCATTTAAAAACCATGTTTACTTTATAAGAAAGCGATCAGGCACATGGACGTCTGCTGACCCCAGCTGGTCACCATCCCATCCATTTGTAGTGGGTTTCATTTTACGACCTACCTCATTATTATTCTTGAGGTAGGTTAGATTATGGTTCACTACAATTCGGAATTATTTTACAAACCAATCTATTAGTACATAGGTTAGTTCATAAAATGTGTGACCAGGTATTTGTACTTCTGGTCCTAAGAGCTGATGACACCACATTTCAGGATTGCAGCTTGATTTGCTTCTAAAAATGTGTGGATCTGGACCAGTACTTAACACTACTGCACACAGGAGACATACGGATTAATGGACCACCAGGCATGCTGCTTACCTCTCAACATTTGCTCTAATGTACTCTTAGTGGGACGGGGCTCTTCATCCTCCTGGAGCAAAGGGTACTCAGGGCACATACTTTTTGGGTTGGGGTTGTGATTTAAGGATTCATTTGGGAGGGCAGGGCCTGGGGGTTCTGGGAAAAAAAGCTTATGGGAAGGATGGGCATGGAAGGGTTTATGGAAAGTCGGTCTCCCTGATTTAGAGGTTGGAGAACAGGTACTTCATCACAAATGTGTTAAATATCCTATCCATCTTATTTCAAGCATTGTAAGCTATAATACACTTCTGTTAAGGTGAACTGACTATCCATTACATTTGTGGCAGAGTAACCTGTCTGTTAAACTCTAAATCAGTCCCTATGTTACCTCTAAAACAGCAGATGGGATAACCTTCATGTTTGCTAAGGACAATCACATCCTCAAAAAAATATATATAAAAAACCCTTTTAGAAAAATCATGCTTGTTAGGTAGCCTGCACATACATATGTTTGTAGCCACATTCATGTCAACACATGTTAATATGCAAAGATACAGCCCCAAATAAAAAAACAAAAACATTGTTAATATTGACACAGAAACCATTGAGGAGACACATTAGACTTTTTAGTGATTGGTGTCTGTGTTACTCTGTGACGTATTATATCCCATAAATCTTGGAATACAGAAGACAGTGTTCCACAATTTCGATTCAGTATTCCATCCATCAAAATGGAAAAATGGGTTAAAAGGAACACTATTTTTTTTAGGCTGATGAATTTTACCCTCATGTCACTGCTCCATTGCCTTCAGCTCCCCAACTATGCTGATGTAGTCCACCTCCACAATACTCTGCATCAAGGGAGTCTGCAACTGTTGCATCTTTTTTTCTACCAGGAAGGTCTTTCCAATCGATTTAATGCAATAAGGCATGCGCATCTCTGAAGTTTCTCCGGACCTGGTGGCACACTCCCTGCAGTGGCCAACCAGATCTTCTGAAGCGCTTTACCTACACAGAAGGAATTAAGAAAACAAAATATAATGCTTTTAATAAAAATGTAATAGAAGACAACACAATGTTTTACTAAACATTGTGTATATATTACGTGACATTGACTTACCATACAATGTTCAGATTGTGCATTGTTTGTGACGAATATCGTGTCCACTGTATTATATGAGCATTATATACTGTGTGACTTGTAATGTTGTGCACAGCATACCTGTCACGTTGTGATGAAGTAACCATTCACCCAAACTCTAACTTAGGGTCTTTGTGTTTTGTGGAGGAAATAGTCCATCTAAAACTTGATGTAGTACCCTGTACCTCAAAATGACAGTATGAATGCTCTCTTTAGAGTTGAGAGAACTTTGATTGTTCCTATGGCAGCGTCTCTGCTGGCTTAGCTGTCAGAAAGCTGACTTCCACAACCATATATGCCCTTGGGTCAGGTACTGGCATGTCCTAAACAACTGTCACCTCTCCCCACTTAAACACAAAACATGACAAACGTTTTGAAACCATGGATGTCTCTCAGTTTGTACCTTAGACTGTTGTTGCCATGATCATTCAGCTTCCTTGTGCCAATGGGAGGCCTTGCATTCCTTGATCACTTACCAACTGAGGACTGTTTTTACACGTATCTGGCAAGGAAAGAACTCCAGACTGAATTTTGAGTTTTATGTATCCTTCATCCAATAATAAACATGGATAAATGGATATTAGGTTTGCATATTTTAGATCTATGCCTTAACTGATGACAGCACAGGAAAAATAATATAAAATTCTGCTAAATGAGTAATCTTTTGCATCATACTGCAGATCATTGGCAACCATTTTCACATATTCCACCTAATACAACTTTTACATTTTTTTCCTCCCTCCCACCCCTGAAGATGTACCCAAAACTGCTAAAGCCAGATTCAAATTTTTGTTTGGCTACCTAAATGTAACGTAGGTGTACAGAGGTACATTTGCAATTTTAGAGTGCAAATTTTAATTTACAGAATCAAAAAATTAAAACTTAAAAAGTTCACTCATGTTAATGAAAATGTTCTCTTATGGTATTTTCCCCCATTATAAATATTATCTTGGCAGTAGGATGGATTTCAAGGTCCTGTGTGGTGAAGAGAAGTATTTGAACGCCAGAAGCTAAATCAGTACTTTTGTGGACTCAAACCATCCTTCTTACATTTTAATATTCAATCTTATGCCTCCCAGTCCTTTTTTTCTTCAGGTGGACCCATCCTACTGCAATTCCTTCTACCCTATCAGAGCTCCTCCTGTTCCTGAGTTTTAAGATCTTGTTTATTTTTTTCCTTTTTCTCTTTTTAATCTTTTTGTCCCATCTGGTTCATTCTCACTCTCCTTTAAGCACATCATTATTCTACAATTTCTGAATCAGTCTACTCTTGACACTCCAGATTCTTCTACTTTCTTCCCAATATTAGTTCTCCCCTTCCTCTATACATGCATTAAACATACTGCACACCACCAACTCTCTTTTTGTTTCACAGTTAGGGCCTGATTTTGAGTTTGTAAATGTAACAGATGTCCTGTCTCCCTTATCACGATTCTATGATATTCTATAGACAGCGTAATACAGCAGATGGGATTTTACTCATGTTTGTAATAGAGTAACCCCTTTGTCAAACTCTAAATCTGGTCCTATGGCCCATATTTAAAGGAAAACTGGCAGCGCTGTGCTCTGTCATTTCTACAATGCAGGAATGCACTGTATTTAATTGAATACCCTGGCGCTAAATTGAGCTGCCAAAACAGGCTTCCGTGCACCATTGTGCAAGGATGTCTGCGTTGGGACGTTTAATTGGTTATGTGCAGAAAGGGACACCTTTCCGCCCATAAACAATCATGTCTGGTATTTTACTCTTTCTATGTGTGCTGCAAAAAGCAAAAAACAAGGAGGAGTAAAAGTATTCCTCCTTGTTGTGCCAAGGGGAGGTGTTAGATTTTGGCGCTGCCTCAGGTTTATGAAAACCCGTAAATCTGAGGCAGCGTCAAAATGCAAATGGGTGTTGCATGCACGCAGCAACACCCATTGCACGCCCCTTCCATGCAAAGGGCTGCATGTGAAGGGGACTTATTTACAAGGTGGCTTAATTCCACCTTGTAAATATACGGTGCAGGGCATAGTGCCACCGAAGCGTCACAGAAAAGTGATGCTCCAGTGGCACTAGGGGCTCATAAATAGGCCCCTAAGTCTCTGCTTCTCCCTCTTTGATCAAGCCTCTGTCCTGTCCCTTCACTTGAAACAGCACTTCTTTTTACATTCTGCTTTCCACTCCAAATTATCTTGTCATCTCATACTCCTGGATCGGTCCATTGCATTCAGTATCACAATATCCCGCTCTCTGTCTTTTCTTCTGTAAGCATCTCCTGCACACCTCTAGGTTAGTTCCCCTTTTACTTCTCTGGTCACAATTATTCTGTTTCCTGGGCCAATTCTTCTACTTGTCTCTTGCTCTTCTTTGTATGGGTACAAAAGAGTCTGCCCTGCTTTTTCCTACCAACATTTGTCCTGTCACGGATCATCATTTCTTTCAAGACATTTTTTACTTCCATTTCAATGTTACTTTGTAGTTTTTCATCTGTTTTCCTCTATTGTTCATTACACATTTTTCTGACTGTGGAGGAGTAGGGTTTCAACGCTTGGATATCTATACAGAAAAAGAGCTCTTGTCAGTTTAAGATTTTAGGGGAAAAAAAACAAAGTTGCAAGCCTTTCTGAGTTAGAGGTTAATCCTTAGATGGTAGTTCTGCAGTTTCAATTGAAGATCCACTCTTACACCTGTTGAGCATCACTTACTGCCTTAATTTACAAGTGTGTAACCAGGCCAGAGTTTGGATGGCTGGGTGAAATGGTTGCATGAGGAGATAAAGACTTATTGGGAGGTCCTTATCATAGGCGATTTGCAACATTCAGATGTGAGGGAATACAATCAGGGCCTGCACTCTGTTGGGAAACCGAGGTGAGTAAAAATATGGGATGTAACTTTCACATTGTATAAAAGGTGACTTCAGATACTTTAAAATGTCATTGGAGTGAGAATTTGGAATTCATAATTACTTGCATGTTCTTCACCTTAGTTAAAAGGTTTGTTTGTAATACAAGATCCTATGGTTATTAAATGGGAGAGTCCAAACTAGACCTAGCTATGCAGGGTAAAATCTCCTTCTTAGAGGATCCGAGCTTCAGCTCATTCTGCTGTATCTAGAGAATGACGGCTTGAACATACTGTACAAGAATACAGAAGATTTTCTAGCTTTAAAATGCTTTGGAAAATATTTATTTGGAGCTGGTCAGTTTGAAGGAGGTGATCAACTTTGGGAGAGGACTGACCCATACATCATTGAAAAGAATAAGGGTGATAGTAGATCCTTGTAACTGGAAGGTGAAAGGTGACAAGTAGACAGTACTAAGCGATAATTAAGTGAGAATTGATCCAATCATTGGTGGCATCCTGTATTAGGAATTTGCTTAGTATTTGAAGTAATACTTTACAATTCACCATGTTGAAGGCTGAAGAAAGGTCTAGAAGTTAGGCGGCAGACAGTATTTTCTTAATCATTCGAGACTGCAAATAAGGTGGACTCAATGCCTCTCCCGGGTTGGAATATGGTTTGCCCATCTAAGAGGATATTGTTTTCTTCAAAGAAAGCTGAGATATGGATGAAGGTTGCTTATGAAAAAACCTTACCCACTAGGGTCCATTTAAAACTGCCTGGAATTAACAAGGTGTGCTGGCTCACAGTCTTGATTTGTTAGGATAGATTTTATGTGGAAGGTTTGAAGTTCAGTTTGGAACTCCTTTTTCTCTTCATTGGAATGGCAGAGGATATAAGGCAGATGTTTTTAACATGTTTGTGGGACACACATCTGTAGCATAACCTGCAATAACATTTAACCTGATTAGGTTAGTGATTGCTTTCATCAGGAGCAGATAAAAGGGGCAGAGCCCAAGTTGGGGGTAATTTCAAGTAGTGCTATATATTGGCGGCAGCACAGCAGAAGCACTCCTCATTTTCATCAGATAATGAAATTCAAGATTATTTGCTTTAATTCCACATGAATGAGACTTTCACTTTCCCAGAAAGAGCTGAAATGTATCTATTATTGTTAGCGCATCTGACCTTAATAAGTAAACTTAGAAGGAGACGCGAATAGGTCGATGAACCTTTTGTCTCGCAATTAAGATGTTCTTACCATAGCTCAAGTACATCATCAATAAACAATACACAACATCAATAATCAACAACAATCAATTACATCAATAATCAATGAAGTCAGTAAGTGTCACAAACCATGACCTTTGGTCATGATTAACCACACCTGTTAGTAAAAGTTAGAATATTTATTTCCCTATAGTAACAATGCTACAGTCATGTAGATTAATCTCGAAATCAAATGAAACACATACAGAAACAATACTGGCTGTTCAAAGCGGCGGAAGAAACGTAATCTAATCAAAGCCTGAAGTATGACTCATTCTAAGGTTACAGTACAAATTAATAGCATGAACTGCGCCAAAGTGATTACATACATTTAAGTTCAGTGGAGAAATTCATAATTCATGATTCCCTATTAGCATAATTTCATTAGTGAGGATCCTACACTAACATCAGATTAGCATCAGCATGTTGGACTTCATGCAAAACAATTTAGTAACACAAATTTGGAAAAACATCTAACTATGGCTCTATCAAACCAGTGCAGTAGGTACCTAGAAAGGAAAAACAACTATGCATAATAATCAACAGTCTAATTCATAATACCTATCCTCAATGTGGATCAGCAAGCAGAGTCAGTCTTCGTCCTCAGGACATTAGTCGATGAGCAAGGCATCAGGATTCAGCATAAAAATTCTGAAAACGCAAAGTCTTTAAGCATTGAAGCTAAGCACGTCTCTTGTCAAGACGCAAAATGGGCAAGAATGAGCTATGGCAAATGTAGAATGCTGGGCTGAAATGAAAAAAATGCAGAATGCTGGGTTCTTCTCAGTACAATTCTGTTAAATCAAAACTAGTACAACTATTTCTCAAATCCCTATTGGTCAGATAATCGCATGTTCACACTTTGTCCAATAAAACTAAAACTCCAAATCTATGAATTCTACCATTACTCCATTCACATGTCTTTGGTTGATTTGTCCTGCAATGTCCTCATAATATGGATTGTCAGGTAACAATATTGTTGCAGCTTCCACTTCAGTCAGGATCTCCATTGTTCTTCTCCTGAGAAAGTCAGTCTCACACATATTACACCCAAAATGTTACATTAGCAAGAACAGCATTTTCTAGCATTTGCTTCTCATGAGAAAGGACTTCAGCTATGAGCACATTTAAACAATACAAAATGAAAATCACAGTTTAACTCTCTAGGACAGCCATTTATTAAATGTTAAGACACTCACTAAATTAAGGCCTACAATTAATAAAACCATGGCATAATGCATAACCTTTTCATATGACATATTACTACATCAGTCAAACATTTATGCAACATTTCACAATCTTAATCAACTAGTAAGTACACTTTATGAACATTGGCGGCCACTCATCGTAATCACAATTTCGAATGCGTGCATTATTTTTCTACGGTATTATATTTTCTACATAAACCACTTATTCAGAATACATGGACACTCATTAATACGTTTTATTAAAGCACCTGCGCTAGCAATCCTCCCCTGATGGCTAAATGTGTCATCACACTAACTACCACCCACAAATGTTTGCATCAGCAAAAATTCCGTCAATTAAGTCCCTACATACTTTTGTTTCCCTTTTGAATGTTCCCTGTACAATTTTTCCCTTTTCTTTTCTTCAATCCTCTGATTACTCTTTGACCTGTTTGTTAGAAATGGGGTCTTTGGTTGGCAGTCCGGTTACCCCCATGTCCAAGCAAGGACCCTCACTCTAGACAGAGTAAAAGAGCGCTAGGTGTAAAGTATTTGAACCAACGCACACAGTAACTCAGTGAAAACACTACAAAATGGCAAATCACAGGTTTAGAAAAATAGAAAATATTTATCTAAACAAGACCAAAACGACATAAATCCAGGATACACAAGTCAAGCTATTGATTAAAAAGCAAAAAGAGTCTTAAATCCTTGAGAAAACAGGTAAAACACTGTTAGCATTGAAAAATACCTGGGTAGCGTAGTGTGCTCCGAAAAAGGTAAGCTGTGCGTCAATTTCTGACCCCCAAAGCGAGCTTGTGCATCGTTTTTCCTTCTCCGATCAGACCGGTGTGTGTCATTTTCCTCCCCGCAGGGGAGTGATGCGTCAATCCAGACGGCACCCAGGTCCGGTCAGACGTTGCATTGTTTTTCCACACCCAGCAAGTTTTGTGTCGCAAATCCTGCCGCACGGTCTCAGCAAAACCGCGCCATGTGGTTGCGACGTTAACAGCCTCCGTCAGTGGGTGTGATCATTGTTCTTCCAGCTCCGTGCATCGATTTTCCAGCTGCGATGCCAGTGGAGCATTGTTTCTGCAGCGAAGCTGGCAGCGTGTCGTTTTTCAAACGTGTCCCATGTTAACCTATGAGAGGGACATACCTTGCAATAGTGAAAAACGAATTTAGCAATATTTCACTGTCAAGACATATAAAACACATTACTATATGTACTACCTTAACCGTACACTGCACCCTGGCCTTGGGGCTACCTAGGGCCTACCGTAGGGGTGTCTTACATGTAATAAAAGGGAAGGTTTAGGCCTGGCACGTGTGTACACTTGCGAAGTCAAATTTACAGTTAAAAACTGCACACTCAGACACTGCAGTGGCAGGTCTGAGACATGATTACAGAGCTACTTGGGTGGGTGGAAAAACCAGTGCTGCACGCCCACTAGTAGCCTTTGGTTTACAGGCTCTGGGCACCTCTAGTGCACTTTGCTAGGCACTTTCTAGTAAATCAAATATGCCAATCAGGGATAAACCAATTACATACACATTTTGCACTTTAGCACTGGCTAGCAGTGGTAAAGTGCCCAGAGTAACAAAAAGAGCAAAAACAGAGTCCAGCATGCATCAACAACCTGGGAAACAGAGGCAAAAAGTTAAGGGGACCACGCCAAGGATGAAAAGTCTAATACTTTTCAATTGAATCCCTTTGCACAGTTTACAAAATCCCCATATTCCAATTAGACAAACCACAGTAGTTAATATTCCCTGTAAGATTTTCAATAGTATTCCATTCCAAATGTTGCTGAGCCAATTTCCCAATGAAGCAAAACCTTTGCCAACGTTTTCCCAAACACCTGGTTCTTTCAATTCTTTCAAATCAGCACTTTCATTAGTCAGATTAGTAATTAAGACTCTAATTTCTCTACTGTTATCAGGAATGTATGAACAGCAATGCCTAGAAATAATCATTCTACAGACTCCACCATTCTTCGCTAAAAGACTGTCTAAAGCAAGACTATTTTGAAGTCATAACTCTATTAGCAGCTAAGTCAATATCTATCAGGAGTATGGTCCCTGAAAAATGTGACAGCATGTTATCCACAATAGTAGACAACTTTATCTTTATCAAATTCAGAATGACTCCCACTGGAGGAATCACTGCTCCAGATATATCTCCCACTATACCAGAAGAGGACTCCCTCCTCTGTCTCATATGATGTAATTCAGTCACTTTCAGAAACTTCTTCAAATAATCCATTTGATAAATCCACTACCTAATTATAGGAACAAACAAAAACGCCATATCATAATTTGAGTAAAAGTACTGAATGTACTCTGTGGTTATAAAATCTTGTTAGTAGCAACTTATTCCATAAATTAATGGCAAGCTATGATATGTAACTCCTTCTTCAACTGATGAAGGAATCTGCGTACACACATAACAACTCCTCACATTCATCGTCTCAACATACTCACTCAACAAGTGATAGAAGACATTAGAAGAAAGTTCTCCTTGTGCAATAGTATCCTCATGCAAATATTTCTCATCTAACCTAAACTTCTCTATTGCTGTTAGTGCTGAAGTTGCCTCAAAAGCAGAAGTATGGTTGGCTTCACTCTTATTAAGAACAGACATCCCCACGATCAGCACCACAAACAATATTCCACACATAATCGCCACAACCAATGCCCATATATTTGCAGCGCCTAGTATTCCTACCCTGTTGACTTATGTTACTCATGAGCCGTGAAAAATCAGAAAGCAAGAGAAAATTTAGAAAACTTGCAGCAAAAATCAAAAATAGACAACTCTTCTTTCTGCAGTTATTTTCAGCTCTCAGTCTCACTTCGAGGATCCCTTGTCAAAATCGGTAAGCAGCTTGTCAAAATCAGGTTTCAAAAATCAAATCAGTGTATCAATGTCTCTTCTGTTTACTTTCAATAGTCTCTTTCCCAAAATATTTCTCTCAGAGTGTTTCAACAGTTCAGTTTATCAGCTTCCTTCAAGTGCCAAAATACTGGCCCGGCATGTCTCTATCAAACCAAAAAGACAAAATTCTTGCTGCAGTTCACTTGTAGTTGCATACACCCACTGAGGACTTGCGTCTCTTCGACTTGCTATTCTCTTTCTTCTCAACTTTTGATCACCATTCAATTCTCCTTCACTTAGATCTTTTCTCCTTGTTGTATCTACTTCTTCCTCGATTGTTGTCTCAACAACCACTTTCTTTCCTCTTTCTAGTTGCGACTCCAGCCACTTATCTCCTTTCAGTGGACCTTTTCTCAGTGTTCCCTTCAGAGTCGAATATAAACCTGCTCCTTGTTCTGCAGTGTTTTCTCTTGACGGACCTGCAATCTGTTCAGGTGGAGTCGGATCAGAAAGGCCTTGATCGACCTCAACTCCTTTCCCCTCTCGATCTGGCAAATGCTGTTTGTCTCTCAAGATCGTCTGCCTCTGGGAAACCCCTCCTCTGACTAGGCTTTCCTGCTGCCTCAATTGGGTTAGGCTCTCCGTCACCTTCCTGAAGGTCTTCTCCTTCGTCTCTCACAGGAGTGACTGAACTGTCCTCAACGGGCTCACATCCTGTCACAGTTCCCCTTTGTTCTTTTTCCAGCCCTGAGACTTGTTTCGCTGGTTGGTTGGTACTCTCAACAACTCTTCTTCTTTGTGATCCAGTGGACATGCCACTTTCTTCATATGACTCGCATTAATCCAGTTCGGAATTCCAGTGCACTTCACAGCTCATGGATCGGTGGCAGTGTGGTGGCTTCCACCTGCTGAGAGAAAGAGCAAACCACATCAGCCAGGCCTTTGAAGTAGTCCAACACCATATCATCTGTAATGTTGACAGTGCTTTTGCAGGCACCACTGGAAACCTCATGGCTCTGCCCATAAGGATTTCAATGCTGCAGCAATCCTGTCTTCCTGTCGGGTGCGTTTCTCATTGACATCAGCACTAAAGGAAATGCATCAGACCATTTCAAATTCGTGGCCGCACACATCTTTGCAGCTCTTGACTTCACTGTACCATTCATCTGTTCCACTAGTCCTGATTCTTCATCTTTTCTTCAATGCTGCACACAGTAATTTAATTACTTCATTGTTGAAGTGACTTCCCCTATCTGATTCTAAAGAGATCGGAAACCGGAAACGCAGTATCAGTTCCCTAAGCAGTAGCTTTATGTAGGGTACACTTCAATCCAGTGACTGAAAATGCAAACAATCACCAACACATATCTCAAACCTCCACACACAGGCATCTAAAAAAAAATCCATATGCATTCTGCTGAATGGACCTCCCGCCCTTCCAATGTGGCTGAAATTAACCACTGTCCCTTTCCCTGCGTTAAACTGTTGGCAAATGAAACAATGATGGCAAACTGCTGCAGCAACTTGTCTAAACTTTGGGTTGAACCAATCATGTTTGAACAATCGAATCATGGCATCCCTCCCAATATGTGCTTGACCATTTGAGACAACAGACTATTTGGCAAAACCAATTGACCCTCTTCTGAAACCCACAATTCATCTTGTCTTTGCTCACATTTCATTTTGCTCCATGAACAATTTTTCTCCCTGTCATCATTATTTTGTAGCATTTTCAATTCCTCAAAAGTGTCAATTATTTTCAATGCGTATGTTGTACAGGTTTTATCTTCTTCAGATAACAGTTCCCACTTGTCCTTGAATGGTATACAGTTCAATGGGCAAAACCTTGTGACTTGATCTACATATCCATTTCCCAACGATACAAAGTGCTGCGACTTCAGAGGTGCACTGCATTTCACCACAGCAATCTTTGCAGGCATTTGAATAGCATGTAACAATTCTTTAATTCTCTAACCATTTCTCACTGGCGAACCAGAAGAGGCCATGAAACCTCTCTGTGACCACAACTGGCCAAAATAATGGACTATTCCAAATCCATACTGGCTATTCGTATAGAACTTTCAGCTGAGCAGAAACATGGGATGCTCTACTTGGGCAGAATGTACTCCTCGAAGCCAAGAAGCTTCCAAAATACCAGTAATTGTGCACATGGCACATCCTGCTCTCAGTGTCTGTCTCTGCATTGTCTCTCTGACAAGAACCATCAACAAAGATAATTTGGTCATTTTCTTCCAATCGGGTGTCTCTAATGTCAGGTCATGGTTTTGTGCACAAGTCAGTTACTTCAAGACAATCATGCTCAACATCTTCCATCTTTTCGATTTCAAAATTTTCATTTGGAAGTAAGGTTGCCGGGTTTAGCACTGTACATCTTTTCAATTACACATTTGGTGACCCTAAAAAACTCGTTACATATCTAGTCAACCTCGGCCCAGTAAAATATTGGATTTTTGTTCTTGAAAGTAGAATCTCAATGGAGTGAGGGACCATTACAGTCAGGGGATGTCCCATCACAATGCTTTCACACTGTGTAAGGCTCTGACTAACTGCTGAAACTATGCACAAACAACCTGGTAAGGCGGTCGCAACTGGGTCCAAAGTAGCTGAAAAATATGCTACTGGGCAAGAGAGACAAAGAGCATGCATCACGCTCATGACAAAACAATGTGAAAGGTTTCATGTAATCAACCATACCCAATGCCTTGCACAAACTCTCTCTCAACTCAGTGAACGCTTTCATTCCAGCCTGGTCTAATATTATAGGATCAGTGACTTCCTTATGAGTCAGATTATGCAATGGTCACGAAATGAGTGAAAAATGTGGAATCCACTGCCGACAATAGCCTACCATCCCTAAAAACAGCCTGACATCTCTCTGTGTGGTCGGGGAATTTATCTGCAATATGGTTGTAATCCTTTCTCTGCATATGTTTCTTGAACCCTTCTCAATTTGGTGACCCAAGAATATCACTACTTTTTGACAGTATTGCAATTTAAGCGGAGACACTTTGTGACTATTCTTTCCCAAATGGTTCAACAGGGCAATCGTATCATACTTGCACTCATCCCTTGTCTTGGACGCAATCAACAAGTCATCAATGTACTGCACCAAGGTCAATTGGAAAGGCAATTCCAACTACTCCAAGTTCTTCTTCAAGATCTGAGTGACTATGGAAGGTGACTTTGAAAACCCTTGAGGAATTCTGCACCAGCAATAACCTTGATCTGGAAATTTGAAACAAAAGAGAAATTGTCTGTACTCATGAAGAGGCACAGAAAAGAAGGCTTGTGACAAATTAATGACAGTGAACCACTCAGTATCTCATGAAACATTATCACAGCTGGATTTGGCACCAAAGGACAACATTTGACCACAGTCTCATTTATTTTTCTCAACTCCTGAACAAATCGAACTTTCCCACAGGGCTTTTGCATGTGGTACTGCGGAAGTTGAGGAAAAACTGCATTCAGTTTCACAGTAACGTCAAATGGCTCAACTCCCTTTATCAAACCTACTTCTTTTCCTGTCAAATCCCACACTTTCACTTTAATTGATTTTCCTGCAAATCAATTTCACTGTGAACATTGGGAAAATTTAAATCAGAGGGTACTCCTCATTTGTAGTCTCACCTTCTTTCTCTAGGGCTTGGTCATCTTCATCATCACTTTTCGCCTGAACCTCAATTCCCTCATTTGAACAGGTAATCGAACACTTCGTTTTCCACAGCAAGTCTCTTCCCTGTAGGGATACCGGACTTGAATCGCAGACTACGAATTTGTGCAGTCCCTCAAGATTACCAATGCTGGACAGAGTGCTGACATTTTTCAAACACTCACCCCCAGTCACAGATCTGGGTTTCATCCATTGTTCTTTTGCACACCATACCACCCCAGTTTGGTCCCACCCATATGCAAATCAGTCTTGACCATGCTCCCCATGGGAACAGTCCAGCCCGAACTGCCAGACCAGGTCCTCACTGGACCGGAAACAAGCATCCTGGCACCAGTTTCAGGGTAGCACCCATTATCAGCCAGGCTAGCTTGAATCCAATGGAATAATGAGCACAGGACCCATGTCTGGGCATACCCTTCCTACTTAGGGCACCTATAGCAACACAAAAAGATGTTGGACAAAGTGCTGAAACTTTTCAAACATTTACACCCAGTCATAGATCTGGGTTTAATCCATTGTTCTTTTGCTCACCATGCCACCCCAGTTTGTACCCACCCATATTCAAATCAGTCTTGACGCTGTTCCCCATGGGAACAGTCAAGCCCATACTGCCAGGCCAGGTCCTAACTGGACTGGAAACAAGCATCCTAGGGCCAGTTTTGGGGTATCATCCTTCATCAGCCAGCCATCAACGAGACTGCCCAACGGTGGGCAAGAAATGCTCCTCATGTGGTAAACTCAACTACTATGCAAAGGTGTGTCACTCAATGCCGTCATAGCAAGGACAGCAAAAGCATCAGTCAACAGCATGGAAACCCCCACTGGCCGAAAGAGAAGAAGGACATGGACAATGACGGCCAGGAGGGTGGGGTCAATGCGGTCCACAATGTAAAACCAGATCAACTCCATGTCAGAGGTACACTGAGTTGCAACATGACCCTAACAGGCTGACAGAAAATAGCACTCACAGAGATGGGAGCCTCCATCAACATCATGACTCACAATCTTTTCAAAATGCTGCCCCAATGGCTGACACTCAGCCTGATGACCACCAGTTTGACACCACCACACACTTTCCTCTCACAGCTGTCTTCATGGTAGACCTCATTCACAAGACAAACTCAACACGGGCCAAAGTATACATCACAAGAGAGAGCACCAGCATGCTCCTCTGCTGCCAGACTGCAGAGTGCCTGCAGCTAGTGACATTCATATTTAGCATCCACACTAGTAGCATCACCGCGGTCCTGGAGGTGTTTGCATCACAAGGCAATGGCTGCCTGGGAGGCCTGATGATCCACCTACATATAGGCAAATCCATCCATCTGATTGCGCTACACCACCGATTTGTGGCATAACACCTCGGGCCCATGGTGAAGGAGGAACTCCAAAAATTCAAAAAAGCAGACCAGACATCATTAAGGTCATTGACAGGACCACTCCATGGGTGTGACCCATTACCATGCCAGGAAACTCAAGCAATCTGGAGAAGTTGGGATATATGTTGACCTTCATATATCCAACACGATCTTCAAATGAGAGAAACACTTGACCCAAATGGTCAATGACTTTATAGCAGAAGTCACAGTTCTCCAAAATGAGCTTGCAGTCTGGATTCTATCAGATCATGAAAGCATTAGAGACCTGACACGTCACCACCTTCTCCAACCATTTAGGCCTAAGGTAATACACGTAGTTACGTTTTGGAATCTCCAGTGCTGCAGAAATGTTTCAGGATGCCATCAGAGGAATACTGAGGGGGCTTCTAGAATCCTCAAATTTATCCATGACATATTGCTACATACCCCAAACATCAAACACCACCTCAACCGATTCTGAGTGACATTCCACCTCCTCCTGGCCAGTGAGCTCACTCACTCTGCACCTTGAAAAGTGTGAGTTTTTATAAAGTAAGATCAGTTCTTTGTTTATTATTTTTCTACAACAGGTGTGATATCAGTTCCCATTAAGGTGCAAGACATCCAGTCCGCTCCTACCCCACCCACGTAAACTGGAGTCTGGAGCATCTTGAGGTTGGTCACCTACTGTGGGAGATTCTTGCAGAATTTGACTGCCCTTACTGGACCACTCCATGAACTGACAAATGCGAACATGCCCTAGACATGGGACATCGCACAGGAAGAGGCATTTCAAGCTACCAGGAAAGCACTATCCAAACATAACACGCTGGCGTATTTTGATCCACAGAAAGAGTTTGAATTGTCTATCTATGCCAGCCCTACTGGCCTGTGGGCTTTCCTATCACAGAAGCAGGACAGTGAGGACTGGGTTCTGATTACTTGTGTTACCCAGACCCTAACAGACACTGAAGAGAGATACTCAGAGATACTTATATATCGAAATACACTAGGGCTGCAGGCACTCCCACATATACCTCTCTGAACACCCCTTTGTGGTATGCATGGATCACAAGCCCTCATTCCACAGAACAATTTATGTGAATCCTGAACAAAGTCATCCAAATAGCAAAAATCTAAAAACTGCAAAAAAGTGCTGTACGGTTTTTCACAGGGAGTATCAACTTACACCGTATACCATCACAGGGCTGAGACCTAGCCCGCTCTGCTTTGGGTGGTAAGTCTAGGGCACAATTCCCAACCCTCCACAGTGGTCCTCAATCCCGGTGCCAGACATCCAAGTGCCACTGGGTCATCAAGACTACAACAATAAGATATCTAAGTGAAGAAGGGCCAGGATGAGTTTACTGCAAGCAGGCACTCAAGAACATGTGAAAGGCAGACATCCGAGAAGTAAATTCTGCCTCTCATTCGAGACTGAAGCATGGTGCAACACATACATCCACGAAACCATGGTGACCACCAGTAAAGGCACAGGGACGACCACAAGAAATGTGTCATTCTTCCTGCATGTCCTCCTCGCAATCACCAATGACGCATCAAAGGGAGCTGACATCATAGGAGACAGGGGAATAGGGAGATGAGACAGTGAGCACCTCGATCCAAGAGAAGAATGGACAGATGGACGGACATTCAACTCAGGACTCGCTTCATCAGAACTCATCCATAGCGAGGAATATCAGGGCTGACGAAGAGGTACAGTCAGACCCACCGAACCGCCCTACACTCTACATTTTTCAGAATAATCTAGCAGTACCAAGCGGGGTCTCAAACAGTATAATCTGAGACACAAACCAACAATTCCCAGAAGCTTTGTGAGGGCACAGGAACGGATTTATAATCTAAAATAAAGCTTTTAAGATGGAATCTCTCTCTGTCTGTCATCCTTGTGCGATGGCTGTGCCTTAAATTGAAATTGATATTTTGCATGCTTTTTACAGGCACAGCAAGGATCACCAAAATCCAACCTACACCACTCCTTATCCATAATGTCACGTAGAGAACCAGGTTTGGTGTGACGTCAACACCTACCTGAGCATCTGAATGCTTGGGGTTTGTCTTGCCATTCATAAAGAGAATTTAGGATACCATCGTAATTTATATAATGCTATCTTGCACAATTGGTCCCACTGAGTGCGAACCAAAGACTGGTTAGAGGTGAAGCCAACAGTGACTGAAACGATTTACAACAGCAATTATAAGAACGTTACCTCACCAATGAATTGGGTTGCCTTAGGCTTGTTCATGAAGAAATTAATCTCACAGATGAAATGGCAGTCATTGTGAAACTGGCACGCAGGTCTTAGTCACTGTGATGAGACTCACAAATAGAAACCAATAATGACGATGACGATTTTAGCAGAAAAAAACCTCAAATGATCAGCAACTTCTACTTATTTCGCAATGGCAAGCAAACATCCGCTTGAAAATGTTTAACAGCCACCACTAATCTCATCAGATTTAAAAAGTGACATGAACCTTTCAGTGTATGATAAGCCAGGTGTGGAAAAGGCCTTGCCGCTTTTAACAACATTAATGTAGGGGTTTTGAAAACCTATGTCCATTTTACGTATGTGGATTGATCGCTAAATGTGAGTGCATTTAGCTGGATCAATATTAAGACTGCACAAGCCCATTGAAATGTTGAGACTTTCCCTGTAGGCTGGAGTGAGCACCGGCTTGAATCGTCTCCCAGGAGTGTGAGCCCATGCTGGGTAAAAACTAGTCCAAGAGAAATGCAAGCAAAGACAAAGAATATCTGCAAGGCATGGCTAGTCTATCTCTGTCTCATTCCAATATGTGTGTTAGTTTATATGCTCTGGCAATCTTGTCAGTGAAAAATGCTCCCCATCCATCTGAGCCGTCCCCTTACCTGGCAGTCTCCATCTGAGTCCCCCAACAAACATCACCAAGAGGCATTCCTCGTTATTCACATTTATGATGCCTCTATTATTGTGCCTGTTTTCTGCACCTCTTGGCTGCCTGTCACCTCTCTGCTTTCAGCTGTGGAGTAGTCAGCATGTCATAGGCCCTAGTGCAAGGAAGGAAATTGACCAGGGCTAATGTCTGAACTACAAAATGCATCAAAAACGAGGGATCCGAAGACCTCTGGGCCCCAGTGCACTTGCTGCACAAATCGAAGCTACCTGAAATCCCCAGTCTTTCAGTGCCCTCATCTCCACTACCAGTTCCTTTGTGAATGCACTTTGGCTGCACGTGCTCCTCTTACTGACACCTCACACTAGCCATCAGCTAGCCTGTCCCTCTCTGTCGCTGCAGTTTCAGCCGCATATGCCCGTGGCTCTGCCACTCAATTTCCTGCCCATAGTAGATTATCTCCACTACTCTGACCTTCTTCCCTGCTGTCCGTCTACCCTCTACAAAATAGAGATGAAGGCTGAAAAGAACGTGTTCCCAGATAACCTAATCCATACTGGGTTTGTTAGCACTGTACTTTATTTCCTTCGTTGCTAATTTGATCAAACAGGTCCCTCGACACAGTGGCGTAACAAAGGCCCCTTCAACTCCTGTGGTGCGGGGGGCCTTGCTCGAGGAGGCCCCCTCAGCTCAGTATCTTGGTCAGAGAATTCCTGAGTGAGTCCGGAGGTGGGCCCCTCCATGTACTGTTCCGGGGGAGGGGAGGGCTTAAGTTTCGTTAGGCCACTGCCTCGACATTCCCAGTGGGACCCATTTACACCTTGAAAGAGGCCGAGGCACTGTTTGCTTATCACATTCAAGTCATCCATCATTTTTGCTCACTGGGCCACTGCAGACAAGAACCACCTATAGTCAGGTCTTCCTTGTTTCTTCCCCAATAGAAAAAGTCAAAGTGACTGCTGCTACATCCCTCTGAATGGAAACTAAAGTAACCCCAGACCTGTTTTAAAAATAAATTACACAATTTCACCGTATCGGAGCTCTCGCTAGAAAAGGGTCAGTTAGATTCTAGTCCTAAAATACATTATATTGACATGAATATACACATGCTCACACACATTTGTTTTCTCTCAGGGGAAGACTATGGACCCTAATTACACCACAGAAACTTGTTATTATCTGCAAAATGTATCTAATGTGCTGGTGGCAGGATATTCTCATGTGGGATGTGTGAGACATTCTTGAGGAGAACATATTATTCTTGCTGATTAAAGAGCCCCTAGCACCATCCTAACAATACATTAGTGTCATTTTTTTACACTAAAGTGGCGTTAGATGGTGAAAAACACCAAGCCATATTTATAAAGTGGCACAATGCAGCCACTTTGTAGCATAATGTATGCAAAGAGGGATTTCCCCCTGTTAGGAGGAGCTGTAAAATGGTGCAAAGAAATCTAGACTTCTTTGTGTCATTTGTTTTTGGCACTTTTAATGCCCTCTCAGAGCAGGCATTAAAAGGAGGCACACCTTTATAATGCGCCTCAGAGGGCTTTGTAGGATAAACAGCAACAATTTTTATGCTAATCCTGCCAAGCTCAGAACTAGTATAAAAAATGTTGATGCTAGTTCCCCACAATACCACCAATGGGTGTTACAAAATTCAGTATCCAGACCTGGGCCCTGGAACTTAGGGCCAGATTTAAGCAGGGTTCTGCGCCAAAATTGGTAGCGCCATGCTGTGTCATTTTAGAAATGCAGGGATGCACCGTATTTAAGGGAATACGACGCACCCCTGCGTTTCCCCCTGCCCTGGTGCTAAATTTAGCTGCCAGCGCCAACGCAGGCATCCTTGCTACATTGTGCAAGGATGTCTGCGTTGAGAGGTGTGATTGTTTATGTATGGGAAGGTGTCCCTTCCTGCACATAAACCATCACTAATGGTGCTTTGGTACTTCTGTGTGTGCTGCAGAAGTGCCAAAGCGTCATTTTCAAATGATTGTTTAAGTGCAGGAAGGGACACCGTCCTGCACATAAACAATAATTTCTGGCAGTTTGTTCTTTCGATGTGTGCTGCAGAATGCAGTATGCATAGAAAAAGCAAAAAACAAGGAGGAATAAAAGTATTCCTGCTCGTTGCGCACTACTAATGCCACCCCTGGGGATAGTGTTAGATTTTGGCGCTGCCTCAGGTTTACGAACTTTCATAAATATGAGGCTGTGTCAAAATGCAATGGGTGTTGCTGTGGCATGCTCACAGCAACACCCATTGCACATTCCTTCCATGCACAGTGCTGCGTGGGAAGGGGCTGTATTTACAAGGTGGCGTTCAGCCACAAAAAGTGGCTTAATGGCACCTTGTAAATGCGTGAAGTGCTTACCGCCACAGGAGCGTCACAAAATGTGACGCTCCTGTGGCGCTAGGGGCCTATAAATACAGCCCTTATTTTTTTACAAGTTAAGTGCTGTGGTAGATGGGTCACAGGTGAAATCCAGAAACAAGGGAGGGGAATTGTTAGAAATGGGGTCTTTGGTTGACAGTCAGGTTACCCCCTGTTCAAGCAAGGACCCTCACTCTAGTCAGGGTAAAAGAGAATCACCCTCAGCTAACCCCTGCTTACCCCCTTGGTAGCTTGGCAGAGCAGTAGGCTTAACTTCAGAGCGCTAGGTGTAAAGTATTTGTACCAACACACACAGTAACTTAATGAAAACACTACAAAATGACACAACACCAGTTTAGAAAAATAGGAAATATTTATCTGAACAAAACAAGACCAAAACGACAAAAATCCAACATACACAAGACAAGTTATGAATTTTGAAAGATTAAACTCAAAAATAGCGCTTAGAAACAAAATTGCTTCGATGAGGTGTTTACACGGCGTCGTGACGGAGTCGTTCCCAACAAGCCGACACCAGCGGCGCCGGACACCGAGTAGTGTAGACCCCCAAGTAGAGTACCTTTGGTGAAGGGTGAAAACAAGTCGATGTGCAAAGTCGGGGATCGTGGCGTCGGTGCAAAACGTTGAATCCGCGCACTTCGAGTGACGTCGGTCATGATGTGGTGCGGCAACTTCCACGGAGTCGCGGACTTCAGCGGGGCTGCAGTGGCGTCAGGCCGGCAAAGATCGTCGCGTTCCAGCAGAGTTCATGGCGTCGGGTGCGGGCGGCGTCACCGGATTCAGCAGCGGCGTCGGTCCCAAGTTGATTTCCTTGGATTTCCACCAGCTTTCCTTTCAAGGGCCCAGGAACTGGATAGGGCACCACTTGTCAGAGCAGGAGCCTCTCCAGAGACTCCAGGTGCTGGCAGAGAGAAGTCTTTGCTGTCCCTGAGACTTCAAACAACAGGAGGCAAGCTCTAAATCAAGCCCTTGGAGATTTCTTCACAAGATGGAAGGCACACAAAGTCCAGTCTTTGCCCTCTTACTCTGGCAGAAGCAGCAACTGCAGGAAAGCTCAACAAAGCACAGTCACAGGCAGGGCAGCACTTCTTCCTCAGCTATGCAGCTCTTCTCCTGCAGAGGTTCCTCTTGGTTCCAGAAGTGTTTTTTCAAGTCTGTGGTTTTGGGTGCCCTTTTTATACCCACCCAATTTCTCCTTTGAAGTAGGCCTACTTCAAAGTAAAGTCTCTTTGGAATGTGAAATCCTGCCTTGCCCATGCCAGGCCCCAGACACTCACCAGGGGGGTGGAGACTGCATTGTGTGAGGACAGGCACAGCCCTTTCAGGTGTAAGTGACCACTCCTCCCCTCCCTCCTAGCACAGATGGCTCATCAGGATATGCAGGCTACACCCCAGCTCCCTTTGTGTCACTGTCTAGTGTAAGGTGCAACCAGCCCAACTGTCAAACTGACACAGACATGGAATCCACAAACAGGCAGAGTCGCAGAAATGGTATAAGCAATAAAATGCTCACTTTCTAAAAGTGGCATTTTCAAACACACAATCTTAAAACCAGCTTTACTAAAAGATGTATTTTTAAATTGTGAGCTCAGAGACCCCAAACTCCACATATCCATCCACTCCCAAAGGGAGTCTACACTTCAATCAGATTTAAAGGTAGCCCCCATGTTAACCTATTAGAGGGACAGGCCTTGCAACAGTGAAAAACGAATTTAGCAATATTTCACCGTCAGGACATATAAAACACATTACTATGGCCCTCATTCTGACCTTGGCGGGCGGCGGAGGCCGCCCGCCAAAGTCCCGCCGTCAGGTTACCGTTCCGCGTTCGAAAGACCGCGGCGGTAATTCTGACTTTCCCGCTGGGCTGGCGGGCGGTCGCCTTCAGACCGCCAGCCAGCCCAGCGGGAAAGAGGCTTCCACAATGAAGCCGGCTCGGAATCGAGCCGGCGGAGTGGAAGCTGTGCGACGGGTGCAGTTGCACCCGTCGCGTATTTCACTGTCTGCGCAGCAGACAGTGAAATACATGTAGGGGCCCTCTTACGGGGGCCCCTGCAATGCCCATGCCAGTGGCATGGGCACTGCAGGGGCCCCCAGGTGCCCCGCGACCCCCCCTACCGCCATCCGGATCTCGGCGGTCCGACCGCCGGGATCTGGATGGCGGTAGGGGGGGTCGGAATCCCCGCGGCGGTGCAGCAAGCTGCGCCGCCGCGGAGGATTCAATGGGGCCGCGGTACACTGGCGGGACCCCGCCAGTGGTGCCGGTCCGACCGCGGCTTTACCGCCGCGGTCGGAATCCCCATTGGAGCACCGCCGGCCTGTCGGCGGTGCTCCCGCGGTCCTCCGCCCTGGCGGTCAAAGACCGCCAGGGTCAGAATGACCACCTATATGTCCTAACTTAACCATACACTGCACCCTGCCCTTGGGGCTACCTAGGGGTGTCTGACATGTAAGAAAAGGGAAGGTTCGGGTCTGGCAAGTGGGTACACTTGCCAAGTCGAATTTACAGTTAAAACTGCACACACAGACACTGCAGTGGCAGGTCTGAGACATGATTACAGAGCTACTTATGTGGGTGGCACAACCAGTGCTGCAGGCCCACTAGTAGCATTTGATTTACAGGCCCTGGCACCTGTAGTGCACTTTACTAGGGACTGACTAATAAATCAAATATGCCAATCACGAATAAACCAATCACATACACATTTTGTAAAGGAGCACTTCACTTTAGCACTGGTTAGCAGTGGTAAAGTGCCCAGAGTAACAAAAACAGTAAAATCAGAGTCCAGCACACATCAACAACCTGGGGAACAGAGGCAAAAAGTTAAGGGAGACCACGCCAAGGATGAAAAGTCTAACAGGAATGATTTAGGTAAGATGCATCTTTAGTTTAGGCCTGCCCAATCAAAAGTTTTCCCTCCATCCCACTAAAACATGTGACATTACTGCCCTGGCTGACATTTGTTAAGTGTTGCTGTGTACTCTGGTAGCAGCATATTTTGAAACCCTGTTATTTTCTAATGTTTTGGTTATCTAAAAATTATAATCAAATACATGTGTAAACGCTTCCCTTTTTCATCATGACACATTCCTCACGTTGTTGAAAACGTTGGTGCATCAAAGTAGTGCACCTTTTGTTTCCCTTGTTTGTGAACATTTCTAAGAGCTTCTTTCAGCCTCGTGGAGCCCAGCATCCCATCTCAGTACAAAACAGGATCTACTCTTTTATAAACCGTGACAACATCTTGACATGCCCCGTGCAGGGAGTCAAATACCAATTCATCATCTCCATCAAGAACCATCTGGAGTTATTTTAATAAAGACTTTTCGCCTGTCACGTGTAACTAAATGTGACCCCTCCTAGAAATATTATTATAAAACTGCATCCATTGGAATTTGAATGAAGGAGGTGGAAAATCGTTCCTTCCAGTGATCATTCATAATCTTCTCATTCTCTCAATATGGAGTCGAGCCTCATCAATCAGTGCCTGCGTATCTTCACGTGGAGTGGCCTTTTAAAGGATTTTTCTGTAGCTTCTGCATCTCGCTCATCCATCATTCTTTGGCCTTTGGACATTCAGGAGCCAGTTGCTCATATTCTCGAACACCGAGGCGCTTTCTCTCCCGCATTCCACAAAATGCAAGCCTAGTCCAAAGCACAAAGCAAGTTACCTCGTAGGACTGGTGAGCAATCTGTGAAGACTTGAAAGTAAAGGTAGAGAACGGTCAGTGTGACTCCGCAGAGGACCTAATTACGATGTGGTCGGTGCATTCCAACCCATGTGCAAAACCATGTTTACATACGCTGTGGAATTACAAGTTAAAAGGTATTTAGTGTGTCCGATAGTTATCGCATGCATTAAACACATAAGGGCTGTAAAATGTCAGTAGGTCAAACCTGCCTAAAATTAACAGGGGAAAAGCATACAGTATTTACCATAGCATGCAGATGATTTGGGTGCAGTGAACACCAAAATCTGCATGTTATTCCCCATAAACTCGTAACCTGTGGTATCGTTATTTATCAAGTGCACTAAATAGCACCTACACTCGTACTCAGGACCATAATAAAATAACAGAGTAGAATATATTGGACTAAAACGTTTTTGGTCTTATGTATTTAATGGAAACTACATGGCTTATAGAATTCATGATCAAAATTAATATCAAAGTACAACATTTGGATGCCTTGGCATCTCTAGTTTTCCAAAATTGGACTTAAATGGCACACACATTGTCTACAAACAAAAGCATTGTTGAACCTTGTTATTAACTTTTTGACTTCTGCTCAATATTAAGAGCAAAAACTCTTCCCATCTAGCCTTTTTTTGTTACTTTTAGTTAAAGTGACCTTTGTAGGTCTGTTTACCCAGAACCTTTTTTCCCAGAAAGAAAGCCTAAAATATATATAAACACATAGGGCCTCATTTACAAGGAATTTAGTGTGCGTAGGATCATTTTTTTTACTCTATGGCTGCGCAAGCATTACCCCACACAGTGCCGTATTTGCAAACTGGCACAAATTTCACCATTGGACCAGTTTGTAAAGCCTTTCACCACATTATTCATGCAGCGGGCATGAAGTATGCAGGGTCGGCGTACCCCGGCAAAAAGCCCTGCAGGAATTGGGCAGTGAAATCTGCACCGTCACAGAGTACTTTTTTTAACGCCTGCTCAGGACAGACGTTAAAGTGGGGCTGTGCTGTTTGCAATGGGGCCCCCTTAGCATTGCTGGACTAGCGTCAACATTTTTGATGCTAGTCCAGCAATGGTAAGGTTTAGCACCACAGCTGCATCTGAATTCCTGATGCAGTTGTGGTCACAGTGCGCCATAGAGCACTATATCGTAAATACAGCACTCCTATGGCGTCGTTAGGGGGCGCAGGGCAGCGCATGAAAACTGGCACATCGATCATGATGCACACGTTTCTTGTAAATGAGGCCCATAGAAGGGATTTTTAGTCATTCCACTTCATCATTGGTCTGATGTTTTGTTGCTCAAATTTTTCTCCCACCCACCACATGGGGCAGTAGATCAGCCTACTTAAGCCCACAATGTGAGTGATGGCATTCTGCCTGTGTACAAAGTGATCGTCCCCACATTAAGTAGAGCACTTCAGTGACACTCCTTGGGGCAAAGTTTCTTTTTATTCACATTTGTTTTTGCTCATGCCCTGCAGCTCCACCATTCTCTCACAGGACGCTTGTTCGTATTAATGGCATCCATTGCTCTAGCTCGCTCTAGATTCGGTGAAGCGTGTGCAAATGAGTTAAACATTGGTGGAGCTGAAGTGGACATAATTTCAAGGAGTGCTCAAGGGGCCACTTTGACCCAGCATCCTGCTATTTACTCCAATTGGCGACCTCAGCTGAAGACACTTCAGCTGTGGCAATTAAGATACTATTAGGAGCAGGATTAAAACATTTTAACACAACAGATTGTTGCTCATCCCTGAACTTTTTTAAGCCCGCTACAGATTTCTCTCCGAACTGTCTGAATTTTCCAAGAGTGAAAAAATCTAAGGAAGAATGTAATTTGTATTATTTGCATTAGCAATACATTGAAAAGAAGACATTAGCTTCTTATTAAACATAAATTATAGGTAAGTACTTGTTTGCCCTAGTAGAGAATGTGTACACGTATTTTTCAAATTAAGTTTGACTAGGGCTTTTTATTTTTACTGATCACTTCTCTGTAATTATGCAAAAAATTATGTAAAAAAAATTAATGGTTTTAAAAAATGCAAGCTTGCACTAAAGAGATTTTATTGGGCATATTTATGAGAACTGAAGTATCGATGTGTCAGAAAGAGTTGTGCTGCGGTATGACAGTGAGCAACGCTAATAATATGCCACATTTACGGGACTGCACACCATGTTGTAAGGTCCCAAGGTGCATAAACAAAATGACACATCAGTGGGATGGATGGCACAGAAAAAACTGATGCATGTGCAGCCAAAGTGATGCAAAGCTGCTTTGTGGTTTGTAAACCAATGGTTACGTGCCGCAAATCACCTCACAATGGAGTGCACAATGGAGTGCATCATGCATCAGCTCTTTATCACTTTCAAATTGCCATTATGGAAAAGAGAAGCTATTTGTCAGTCCATAGTAGAGAAGCCAAACAGTGTGTGCAAACTAAAAGGACAGTGCCAAAGTAGAAGAAGCACTGACATGATTATAAGCGTAAGACCAAGGAGAAACTGGCCAGTAACCTGAGGGAAGACGTGCAGACGTGGGAGGACCTGGATAAGCTAAACCCATTGGAGAAGCAGGTGGCATCATCCCAGCAGAGTTGGTGGCAGGTATGGAAGGACACAACAGTGCTGGCTTTGAGGACCAGCACGACCAACAGGGCAAGTGGCAACAAAGGACAATATGTATAACATGGCATGCTATGCAGCACTGCGAGCTATGTTCCAGCACTGTACTGCACTGTGTGTTAGGGAAAAGGCAGGAATCACTCACATAATCAGTTATACATTACATAAATCTAAGTCATACTGCCCAGTTACATGTTGTACAGCCCAGCCAACTTTGTCAGGTATGTCCATTCCATGTGTGAGGTGCAGCACCAGTCGAGGTCCACCTGGGATTTGTAGTGGAACATTTAACTTGAGTGAATAGGACTACAAGTCCCACAATACAAAGCAAAAACACCTGGACTGGAACAGCACAACATACATGGACACTTAAACCCTGCCCAACCTGACTTGGACAATGCTGGTCCCCTTGCGCCATGAGGTTACTGTGTCTTTTATGGGACCATATCGTTAAATCTGGACTATAAGCAATTGATATGAATTGAGTTGACAGAGGATTAGCTCCTCACTTGAGATTGGCTTCTGGCATGGTGTATGTGAAGTTTCACCATGTAGGAGCAAGCAAATAGCTACGAGTATAGTCACTTGCATAACACTATATTGCATGCAGCTGTCATGAAGTGTAGGGTGAAAGCACACAGGTGCTGTCTGACATGGTAGAGACCACACTACCTCCTGTGAACTACAAATTTATACTTGGGGTGGTGGTGAATGGAAGTGAGTCATATTAGAGAAACATGAGTGGCTTTTGGAAGAATAGATGGTGTGTGAGCTTTCTGGGCTCTTGGTGGTGTATTGCAATGTAGATGTGGCTGAGCACATTGAGCTGGCACTGTGTCTGAATGGGGAGACATTCCATAGCAAGAAGGTGAGCTGTAATATGTGTACTTCAAGGTAGCCTGAGTGATACTCACGCAATCAATCAATCAATCAATAATTTATAAAGCGCGCTATGTACCCGTTAGGGTTTCGAGGCGCTGGGGGGGGGGTGCTGCTATCGTTCGAAGAGCCATGTCTTGAGGAGTCTCCTGAAGGTGAGGAGGTCCTGGGTCTGGCGCAGTGAGGTCGGGAGTGAGTTCCAGGTTTTGGCGGCGAGGTAGGAGAAGGATCTGCCGCCAGAGGTCTTGCGCTGGATTCGGGGGACGATGGCGAGGGCAAGGTTGGCAGAGCGTAGTTGTCGTGAGGGAACGTGGAAGTTGAGTTTGGTGTTCAGGTAGGCGGGTCCGGTGTCGTGTAGAGCCTTGTGTGCGTGGGTGAGGAGTTTAAAGGTGATCCTCTTGTCCACGGGGAGCCAGTGGAGGTCCTTCAGGTGAGGGGAGATGTGACATCGGCGGGGTATGTCGAGGATCAGGCGGGCGGATGCGTTCTGGATGCGTTGGAGTCGTTTGATGTCTTTTGTTGGGATGCCTGTGTAGAGTGCGTTGCCGTAGTCGAGTCTGCTACCGACGAGGGCTTGGGTCACTGTCTTTCTGGTTCCTGTTGGAATCCACTTGAAGATCATTCGGAGGGTGTTAAAACAGGAGGATGAGACTGCGTTGACCTGTTTGGACATGGTGAGGGTGGAGTCGAGGATGAAGCCAAGATTTCGTGCGTGGCTGGCTGGGGTGGGTGGGGGGCCCAGGGCGGTGGGCCACCACGAGTCGTTCCAGGCCGAGGGGGTGTGCCCGAGGATGAGGACTTCCGTCTTGTCGGAGTTGAGTTTCAGGCGGCTGTTGTTCATCCACTCGGCGATGGATTTCAGTCCCTCGTGGAGGTTGGCTTTGGCGGTGAGAGGATCTTTGGTCATGGAGAGGACGAGTTGGGTGTCGTCGGTGTAGGTGAGGATGCTGAGGTTGTGCTGGCGGGCCAGTTGTGCGAGGGGGGCCATGTAGACGTTGAACAGCGTTGGGCTTAGTGAGGAGCCTTGGGGTACGCCGCAGATGAGGTTGGTGGCATTGGAGCGGAAAGGTGAGAGTCGGACCCTCTGGGTTCTGCCGGAGAGAAAGGAGGAGATCCATTTGAGGGCCTTTTCTTGGATGCCGGCTTCGTGTAAGCAGGTTAGTAGGGTGCAGTGGCAGACTGTATCGAAGGCGGCTGATAGGTCTAGGAGGATCAGGGCTGAGGTTTCGCCGTTGTCCATTTGTAGTCTGATGTCATCTGTGGCAGCGAGGAGTGCAGTCTCTGTGCTGTGGTTTCACCTGAAGCCAGATTGGGAGTGGTCAAGGATGGAGTTGTCTTCTAGGTAGTGGGCGAGCTGTGCGTTGACGATCTTCTCGATGACTTTCGCTGGGAAAGGGAGGAGGGAGATCGGTCGGAAGTTTTTGAGATCGTTGAGGTCAGCCTTAGGTTTCTTGAGGAGGGGTTGGATTTCTGCGTGCTTCCAGCTGTCCGGGAAGGTAGCGGTGTTGAAGGAAAGGTTGATGATCTTTCAGAGTGCGGGGGCGATGGTGGCGTCGGCTTTGTTGAACACTTGATGTGGGCAGGGGTCAGAGGGAGATCCTGAGTGGATGGAGTTCATGGTCTTTAGGGTTTCGGCGTCGTCTACTTGGGTCCATGTGGTGATGTGGTCGGCGTGGGAGGAGTTGTTGGGGGTGGGGTCTGGCGGAGGTGAGGTGTTGAAGCTGTCGTGGATGGCTGCAATTTTCTGGTAGAAGAAGGTGGAGAGATCGTTGCAGAGTTTCTGGGATGGAGGGATGTCGTTGACAATGGCGTTGGGGTTGGCGAGTTCTTTCACAATGCCGAAGATTCCTTGCAGTTGTGAGCGTTGTTGTTGAGGCGTTCTGTGAAGTGGGAGCGCTTCGCGAGTCGGATCCGTTGGTGGTGTTCACGGTTGGCTTCCTTGAGGGTAGCAAGGTTCTCGGGTGTGCGCTCGAGGATCCATTTTTTCTTGAGTTTCTGGCAGGTGCATTTGGAGGTGGTCAGTTCGTCTGTGAACCAGGCTGGTTTTTTCTTTTCTTGGTTGGCGGTGGGTCTCTGAAGTGGGGCTAGGATGTTGGCGCAGTCGAGGATCCATTGTTGGAGGTTGGTGGCGGCGGAGTCCGGGTCGGTGGGGTCGGGTGGTGGGTTTTTGGCGAGGGTGTTGGTAAGTTGATCTTCGGTGACTTTTCCCCAGCGGCGGTGCGGTGGTGGAGGAGTGTGGTGGTGTTCGGTGTTTTTCTGAAAGGAGAAATGGACGCAGTGATGGTCGGTCCAGTGGAGTTCGGAGGTGTGGCTGAAAGAGATGTGATTGCTTGAAGTGAAGAGTGGGTCAAGGGTGTGGCCGGCGATGTGGGTGGGAGTGTTGACCAGCTGACGGAGTCCGAGGTTGGAGAGGTTGGTGGTCAGTGATGCGGTATTGACATCATTCTTGTTTTCCAGGTGGAAGTTTAGATCTCCCAGGAGGATGTAGTCTGAAGAGGCGAGGGCGTGGGTGCTTGCGAGGTCGGAGACGGCGTCGCTGAAGAGGGCTCTAGGTCCTGGAGGGCGGTAAATGAGGGCTCCTCTGAGGGTAGTGTTGGGGTCTGTGTGAATCTGGAAGTGGAGGTTTTCGGCTGTCTTGAGGGTGTCGTCCGTGTGGGTGTGGATCTTAAGGGTAGATTTGTGATCGATGGCTATTCCTCCGCCGATTCCGTTGGTGCGATCTCTTCTGGTGATCTTGTAGCCGTCAGGGATGGTGAAGGCGATGTCAGGGGCCGAGGAGTCGTTCCACCAGGTTTCGGTCAAGAAGGCTACGTCTGGGGCTGTGGTGTCGAGCAGGTCCCAGAGTTCGATGGCGTGCTTTCGTGCGGAGCGTGTGTTGAGGAGGATGCAGTGCAGGTGGTTGGTGTTGGTTGTTGCTGGTTTCGTTGTTTTGTTGCAGGTGAAGTTGCAGGTGCGGCAGGAAAAAGGTCCTTTGGTGTGCTTCGGGGTGGCCAGGAAGCACTCTGAGGAGGGGCCAGGGTTGAGGGCGAGGAGTTCGCTGGCCGAGTAGAGAAGGCATGGGGCGCGGGGGCGTGAGGACCAGGGGGGTGTCGCTGGGCGCGGTCCAGGCACGGACGGGCGCCGACGGTCTTGCCTCTGGCGCGCCTCTGGTGCGCCAGCGGCGCGGACGCGCAGCACCAGCCATTAAGAAGGGAGGGGGGAGGGAGGAGCAGCTGGGAGGCGGGAGGCGGGAGGGAGCGGCGAATGGGGGCGCGAGGCCGCAGGGAGGCAGCGGCAGGGAGAGAACTGCAAGGGGGAGCGCCCAAGGGGCGAAAACACGAAAAACAAGGCACAAAAAAGTCGGGCACAATTAGAAAAACAGTCACAAAATACACTAATGGCACAAAATACAGTCGGGGTACAGCAATCAGAGGGGCACAACGGGGGCAGAAGCGCAAGGAGGCAAGGCGCTGAAAAATCGGAAAAACACTTACAAGCCGGCGAAAAGCGGCACACGGGTCAAGTGAGGCTTACCAGGGCCTCAAACACGCTAGCAGCAGCGTGGGAGGGGGTCAGAGGCAGGAGACAGCAGGTTGGTGCTGCGGACGTGGGGGGCGAGCTCTGGACCAAAACAGGTCAGAGGTCGCTCACTCGCGACGCGCAGCGCCAGCCATTAAGAAGGGAGGGGGAGGGAGGAGCGAACTGCTATGTCTGATAGTGTCACACTTGTTGTAGCAGCTGTGAAGGGATGCTATAGAAGAGGGCATGGGTGTTCTTCAACCTTCATGGAATATAGACCTAGGTGAAGATGTATCATATGTGGGAGCTGGACAAAGAAATGCTGAACTATGACACATATGTCAAAGCAGGATGAAGTGAAACAGGGAATAGTGAAGGGACAACAAAGAACAATATACACATAGTACAACAGATAGGTCCCCATGCCAATGGGCAATTTGTATGGATGTGTGGAGGGTGAACCCTACGGGCCTAGTTGTGTGGCCAACCCGGGTACGTATATGTCAAATGATATGTTTACTACTAGCATGCAGGGAACAGATCAACCCATAGTTCTCAAATACAGACAGTCATGTTGTTTTATTGCATATGGTAACTTTTTTGGTTGGTGTTGTAATCACAAGAGAGTCATTGTATGTTTGGGCTGGCATCAATGTGTGACAGTAAGTTGAGTCCCTGCTTCTAAATGAGGATTGCCAGAGGGGTCATGATCTGATTACCCCACGTCATGCCCACTTACCAGCCCAAGCCCAGTTCTGGACTCCAAGGACCTGTAAGTTGTGTTCCAAAAGCAAGCAGCAGGAGTCCAGCAGCAGCTGGTAGATTAGGTGTTAGTGGGGATGGACACCATCGTGGGCACCCTAGAGGGAGTTTGTAGGTGCCTCAATCTCATTAAGGAGATCTCTGCGGCAATAAAAGACACCTACTCTTCGCTTCAATCAATGGATCAATCCCTGGCTGACATTGCTGGTGTCATGAGGCAACAACATCAACAGCCCTGCCAATGTGTCACCAGTGAGGTTACCACACAGCTGGGGGCCATCCACAACATCCTCCTATCAATGGAGTGCCAACAGGACTCTTGCAACCTGGAACAGTGGAGCCACAGCTTCTGTGCCTGATGTGTGTGGGCCTCAGATTCCTCCAGCAGATACAGTACCATCCTGAGGGGAGGCACAACAAACATGAGGATGAAGATATGGACTTCACCACTTTCCATTGGCAAACTGCCCAGTAACATTTCTTATTGGGCCTGTGTTGATCATCATGCCATCTCTCCTGTCAGCTAGTACTGTCCCCTTTTTGTACACCCCCCTGTTAATTTGATCTATTTGTGGACGTTTGATGTGGCCTACCTTCCCTTAATGGCAATTTTGACTTTCTCACAGGAATACTCCTCACCTTGACATGTCACATGGCATGTGTCTCATATGGGCCCTGTATAAACATCCTTTGAACTTCAACAATGTTGGGGTTGTTGCCGCAAGAACTGTCACTTTAATATTGACTATGTACACACAGGTAACCAAACCCACTCACATGAACCAGGATGTTATCTGTCTGTGACAAATAGGACTAACTAGACCATGGTGGATGTGTTCCTACAAAAGCCACTTCTTACTATCTCAAGGAAATAGCTCTATAGTCAATATCACCTGCTCTGGCTGGACATGCCCAAGCATCATGTACATCCACTGCTCTGGAAGTGTGTTTTAAGTCTCATTTAAGTATTGAATGTCATGGTGTAACAAAAGGCAACAGTTTTTGACAGGCACAATGATAAAGCCTTCATATTCGCACAAATGTCTACCTGCACAAAATGTTTTACATATCCACCTTCCTCTTTCTTTGTGATCCTGAAAACATGATCAAGCACAGACTTTTGCCTCAATGCTTACACTTAAGATTTACTAAGTTACCCTAATGCATATAATCCTACTTCATATCTATGACATTCAAGTGCAACACGTTGGATGTCAATATGCATGAAATGCTAGTAATGTGGTGCTGTGTCAAAAGATAAATGTTATCTAAAGATACACTGGATATATAGTGTCAGTTAGTACCTCTGCCCCTGACAGCCATCACATGCTTTGAGTGTGAATGTAAATACCCATGACATCAATTGGACAATATACACTCATATCACCAAATAGGAGCAAAAGCACAGATCCAGGAACAATGTGAGACTTATGACATTCAAACTTAGCAAGTAGTCTGCCAAAGTCACATGCATGAAATGCCACACTTAATAAGTACTCAATGCACAGGATGATTGAGGATACCCAGGCAGTTGAGGACCACATCCATGATTTCCAAACAGCTTACAATGACCACCTAGTACAATGGTGCAAAAGTGAGTGAGTAAATGGCAGGTACCAGTGCGTGTCCCGCCATGGCCAGGAATGGGTAATCTGGAGAGATAGAACTATCCATACTGAGCATGCAACATCTCGTGAACACATTGAACAATAGTAGGTGACTATCTGTGTTGCGCCCTGTGCTAATTCACATGAAGAAGACCACTCACAGTGCCTAAAGACTCAAGTGTGAAATAGACTGACTCTTGTCCATTGGCCTCACACAGAGTTACACATATCTACAAACAATGCAGGCAATAGTTTAATCATGTACTCAACTCACCCTAAGCAATGATGACAATTCCTTAGCATGACATGATTCTGAAGTTGTGGAAGTAGTAAAAATATAGTTATATATTCATATTTTACCCTTTTTACCTCTTCACTCCCAGGCTGTTTCCCCCTCGGATGCCAGGCCTTTTTCTGGCTATTTGGGACAGTTTGCGCATAGGCCCTCATAACATTTTGCTACCCAAGGCAAATTTTCATCTTTTTTTCCAGCATCCTAGGGATTCTAGAGGTTCCCAGAGTTTGTGGATTCCCCTGGAGGAGACCAAGAAATTAGCCACAATAGGCAAAAAGTTTTTTTTTTTTAATAATTGGGAAAAAGGGATGCAGAAGAAGGCTTGTGGTTTTTTCCCTGAAAATGGCATCAACCAAGTATTTGTGGTACTAAAATCACCATCTTCCTAGCTTTCAGGAACAGGCAGACTTGAATCAGAAAATCACATTTTTCAACAATATTTTGGCATTTTACTGGGACAGACCCAATTTTTGCTATTTTTTGTGCTTTTAGCCTCCTTCCAGTTAGCAACAGAAATGGGTGTGAAACCAATGCTGGATCTCAGAAAGCTGAACATTTATGAACAGTAGACAGAATTCTGAATTCATCAAGGGGTCATTTGTGTAGATCCTACAAGGTTTTCGTACAGAAAATAACAGCTGAAATAAAACAAATATTGAAATTGAGGTAAAAAAAAGCAATTTTTCTTCACGTTTTATTCTGTACTTTTTTCCTGTCATGCCAGATTTTTTAAAGAAATATAGCGTTACTTCTGCTGGGCTCTTCTGGTTGCAGGATATGTTGGGCTTGTAGGTTCATCAAGAACCATAGGTACCCGGAGCCAATAAATTAGCTGCACCTTGCAATGGGTATTTATTTTATACCTGGTATACAGCAATTCATTTGGTGAAATATAAAGAGTGAAAAATAGATATCAAGGAAACCTTTGTATTTCCAAATTGTGCACAAGATAAGGTGTTGAGAAGCAGTGGTTATTTGCACATCTCTGAATTTCGGGGTGCCCATACTAGCATGTGAATTACAGGGCATTTCTCAAATAGACATCTTTTTTACAGACTGTCTTACATTTGGAAGGAAAAAATGTAGAGAAACACAAGGAGCAATAACACTTTTTCTGCTATTCTGTGTCCCCTAAGTCTCTGCCCCAGATGGGTGACTAGAGCAGAATATTTTAAAGCACACCACCCTGGACTCAACCAAATGTTTAGTTTTCAGATGTGTCCAGGTCTCATAGATTTTTCTACATGGCAGTGTCCCAAAGTCCAAAAAGTGTAGCCCTCACCATTCCAAGTGGGACGATTTTGAGAGTTAGACAAGCTCTCATGGCCGAAATGTAAAACCAAAACCCCCAAAAAATCAAATGTCCTCCTGCTTGTTGTGGGATAAGATGTTTTAGTGTGCGGGGGGAGAGCTGAAATAGTGTTACCCCCTTCAGTTGGGGTGGGGGCATAACCATGCCCATACTGGTTGGTAGCCACCATCCCATTATTTATTTATTTTTTAAATTCCCTAGCATCTAGTACGTTTTCTGCCCTCCCAGAGAGTGAATCAGGGGTAATTGCCCCGTCTGCCCAGGGGTGGGCAGAACAACTTTGTCTCCATTTATTTGGGGTGGGGGTATGACCATGGTCTGAATAATTGAGATGGGTCTGACTTCTAAAGGTCGTGGAGAACAAGGGACATTCCATAACCCTACTGCCTTCACATCTGTATAGTTTTTCCATTTTTCAGTACCCCTTTGCAACCAGTATGACATGGCACACCAGCGACTCTGCATGTCAAATGTCATGAGATCATCACTTGTCATGTTATCTAGGGGCAGAATGGTACAACTTTGTTAGCACAAGCTGTACTTGTATTGGATGAGTGTGAAAGTAGTTGACATTATGACACAATCATATGTGCATGATCTGACCAACTCACAGAATTAATATATATATGATATATATAGGATATATGCACAAGATTCTGTCACTACATGCACAACCTCTACTTGATGAAGGAAAATAGAATTTTCTGTGATCTGTGTAGGTTAACTCTATATAAATATGCTAACAATGTGCTAACACCATATCATGCCTACCAATGATTCACACTCATGTTGATGTATAGATTTTACAAAGACCACATGGTCCTGAGTCTGTAAATTTGGTGGAAGAATTGCAAGTGGGTAGAGACTTTCTTATACACATACCTCAAAGTAGTTAAGGTGATACAATCTAGGAAGTGTGCCTTTATGTTGCATTGCTGCACTGCACCATAATCCACCAAGGGGCAAGCCGGGGGAGGCATCTATAATAGTGGGTACATTCCTCTGAATCCCTGCCAAGTCTATAAGCTGTCACCCGTCTACTCTTAACATTCCTGAAACTTTTCCAACCTATTGATGAATTTAGGTCTCTATAATTGGTTTGAAAGTATACAAAGAACTTGAAAAATTACTGTAATAAGTAGATTGGTGAAATAAACACATGGCAGTTCCCTTGACCAGAGATAGCCCCTCTCCCGCACAAGCAAAGAAAACGAAGGCAAAAGAGAGTCAGTGTGAGAGGCAAGAGAAAGACACTGAGGTTGTGTGTGGTATACTTGTGTGTGTGTGCTTGTGTATATCATGATTAATATTTATTTATGGTAGATATTCATTACAGCATGACACTAAGTATATGGAGCAAATTTGGGTTTTTATAAAGATCATTTTTTATGACAGAAGAGGCATCTCAAACCTTAGGTTCTGAATGATGATCAGTACTGTGTGCATGGCGTTAGAGGTTAAACTAGATATTAACGCCTCAGCTCATCTTCAAGTGCCTGTGTATATGTCTGTTGAAGGAATCGGTCATTAGGCTTCCACATGGGGCACAGGCCTTCACTGGTCATTCCAAGGCTGATTACAACTTTAATATCAAACAAAGACACACAAGCTAGATAATTCTTAGCACCTCTTTACTAATATGGAAATTATGCAAAGTTTGTCCCTTCCCAGTTAAGGATGTTATGGAGGTTTCAAATGGACTAAATCCACTGAAAGTCTCTAACTCAGATGTGGATTCAATTAATACCTTAAGGGGAGTTGTTGGTGTTGGAGTTGAGAGTCCTCCTCTGATGGCAGGTGCCTCATTTCGCCTACTTTACACTTTCTAACCTGTTTTCCCCATTTTCAACAGCTATCTCAGTAGTATTCTGTTGGGGAGCTGGTATAAGGAGTGACAGAAATTCTAGAAGTGGCAAACCTTGATGAACATAAACACGATTTTTCATGAACACAGGTATTCAAATATTTACACCACTTTTTTTAGACTAAAAGCAGAATACATAGCACAAAGATATTGAATAATGCTGGAAACCTATAAACCAGGGATTCTAGATGAGATAGACAGTGATCAGTTAAAAGTATAAAAAAATCCAAAATCCTGAGTTCAAATTTGGTGAGAACAACCCTTTGTTTTGTTACAAAGGTAATTGTAAATGTAGTGAGAAAAACCCTATTAACAGTTCCACTCAGTTCTTAGTATAGTAGGGAATATTACATGCGAAAATAATTATTAATCACCTTTAACTAACAGCATGCCTTCTGAAAACACAGGCTGAACAGTGACAAAGGGAAACTGTTAAATACTGTCAAGAGTTCGACAGGCATGCCTATTGCAAATCATAATGCTCCAGTCATAATGATAAAGTCAGGATCCACAAGGCAAGTCTGTTTTGCTCCTTCACTTGTGTTATCGCCTTGAAAATAGCTTTTGTTGTTCAGATTTCAGTCCTTTTTGTTTATAGGTACAGTGAAGTGCACGACATCGAGGGAGGATACAGACCCGATGAGGAAAGAAGCTGACATTGAGGATGCCAGAATACCTGAAAGCACAAAGCCCAGATGTCACCCACACCAGATGTATTTTCAGAGACAGGTATAGGCGCTAGAGGATTTAAAGTGAGAAAACTGTAACTTTCTAAAAGTGACATTTTCAGAATAGAAATTCAAAATCTTCACCATCAGTTGCAATTTTAAATTGTGATTTCAGAGATACCAAACAAGGGGGTCCTATCTCTTCCCAATTGGAAATTATACTTATAAAATATAATAAGGCATTGCCAATGTTAACCTATTGGAGAGATAGGCCTTGTAGAAGTGAAAAACAAATGTAATCGTTTTTCACTACTAGGACATGCATAACTAAAAACTACATGTCCAACATTTTAAATACACTGTACCCTGCCCTTGAGGTTGTCCACGGACTATCTTGGGGTGCCCTGCTATATATATTAGAAAGGAAGCTTTGGGCCTTGACAGGTCGACATGGCAGTTTAAACCTAGATATGCAGGCTCTGCAGTGACAGGCCTGAGTCATGTTTGCAGGACTAGTGAAGTGGGTGGCACAACCAGTGCTGCAGGTCAACTAGTAGCATTTAATATACAGGCCCTGAACACATGTAGTGCATTTCACTATGGACTTATAAGTAAATTAAATACGCCAATTGTGGATAACCTAATGTTACCATGTTTTAAGCAGAGAGCACATGCACTTTGGCACTGGTTAGCAGTGGTAAAGTGCTTAGAGTCCCAAAGCCAACATAAACAAATTCAGCAAAAAGTGGAGGGAAAAGGCAAAATGTCTGGGGATGACCGTAAAGAAAGGGTCAGGACCAACGCCCACTAAAGTAGCCTTTCAAAACATGTCTCAGGCAACTTCAACCTGCAATGCAGTTTTAAATTACCATTTTAACTTGGCAAATTAAATCATTTGCTAGGCCTAAAACATCCTTTTACTACTTATAAATCACCCCTAATGCAGGTGACAAATGCTTATATGGCAGGGTTCATTGAAAGTAGGACATGTGTACTTATGTTTTACATGTCCTAGCATTGAAAAACTCCTAAAGTTGTTTTTCTCTGCTGTAAGGCTTCTCTAACCCATTGATTACCATTGAATTACATTATTACATTTCATAAGTGCTAAAGTTAGATAGGGAGCAAGTATAAATATACTGTTGTAATTTAAAATCCTAGTTAATTGTAAAGTTTAATTTTAAGTCACAACTCTGAAACACCACTTGTAGAAAGTTGGGATTTCCTTGTTCCAACCATTTCCGTCTTCTGCCACTGTCCTGGAGCACATGACTGTGATTGGCTCCACTGTTGGGGTTTGTGTACTAGTTCCAGGCAGTAACACAAAGGAGTCTTAGACGTAAACAATACGGGCCATCCTGACAGGATGACTGGAGGAGCTGTACCCAGCCCATGTAGACTTCAAAGGGCTTTGCCTTCTGCACATCCAAAGGAAATTGACACCAGGCCTGCTCTGCTGTTTGTTGTTCCCAGACAGTTTGGAGCCTTGACAGGGAGGGGGAGAACTCTCCAGATATGTAGAAGGACAGGAAGTCCCCTCACCCAAAGGCTGGCTTCGGAGCCAATCATGAGAACACTCATGAATCTTTGGAAGTTATAAAGAAGAACTACCCTGTTGCCAGAAGACTGCCCTGTTGCTTGAAGAACTGCCTTGCTATCTGAAAACGAGGACTAGACCTGATTGCCTTCATCCTAGGCTAACCAGAGCAATTCTAAAGATCAGTTGGCTTTGTCCTTATGGAGAAATTTTAAAAAACAAATCTTACATTTTATAATAAATTTGTAGAAATATGTTCTGTTAAATATTAATGCAAAATCATGTTAAATATTTGATTTAAATGTAGAACAAAATAAACCAAGTGTTACAGCACTATTAACTTAATTTTGAATTAACATTTTTAATTCATTTAAATATGTTTTCTGAAGTTTAAATAAAAATATAAATTACCACCTAAAGTAAGAATCATAATTGTATTATGCTGTATTAATTATTAAAACTGATGTAACGAAATAAGTAAATAAGTAAAAAATATATTATATTTATTAAACATCAATTTTACACTAATGTGTAGATTCAAACTGTTTGTTAAAATGTGTCCAATTTAAATGAATATGTTTTAGATCTATATTTTGAAAATAATTAATGTATGCTTATTTACATTTTTTATGATTTTAAATAATTCAATTTGATTTGAAAGTATTTCCTATGGTGATTTATTTTAAGACCCTACCACCATTATGTTTTATGGGAGTGTCTTGCAGTACTAGTGGTAGGCCATGTGTAGTGTTGGACGTACTATTGTTTCATTTTTGGTTGTAGTAACTGCCACTCATAAATTTGACTTCAACTCTCTTTCCAGGTGGTGGAGATGTGCAGGTCTAGACTTTTGAGTAACTTTAAATTCAGATTTTTCAAACAGCGAAAAGTTGTAAAGCTACTCAAAAGTGTAAGAGTAAATTACTCGCAAGTGTAAGTTACCTGCGAATAGAACCCAAATTTTCTAGGGTGCTATATATTCAATGTATCCCTCATTAATCTGGAACACATTTCAATTTTTGGGAGTCAACATGAAAAATGAACATATCTTACCAAAATCCACTGCTTGTGCCCTAAATTGAAATGAGTGTTTCTGCATCCTGCCATGCTGACCATAATCAACTCACATCAGTTTACAAAATCCTATATGCTGTGTATCACTACTCATCGAAAATGTATTTGAATTCTCTGAATATACAGGCTAGTTGGAAGCTCAAATTTTAAAAATGTATATAATATTTTTAGTTTGGTGCATGGTTTCTAACAAGAGGCAATGGTTTGGAAAGCAGTATTGGCATTTGAAAGGCAATCCTTGATGACACCAATGTGTGCTTTGACTGGCCTAATTCAGGTGAATGTTTTCATATCTATGGTGATGTAATCAGGCCAATGTCTTACTGAAACAACGTAAAATTTCTACATCACTTTTTATCTGAAATTCTTTGACTCCTTAAACCATACCCTTCAATCTAGACCTCACTGACTCTCACTTTAATACCATTTGCACTTGCCACTCTCTGCTCACAACGATGGATCAACCAAGGAGTTTGGGCATTTAAAACTACCATGCAAACCAATCACTGATGATTGCTTAAACCATAAAGCACAAAAATCTTACTGTACGGAAACTAGCACTTACCACACTGTTCACCACTTCCCTTTATCAAACCACATCTACCCACTAACCAAACCTTCTCTAATCCCTACATGATAATTCTCGAATGTGACCAACCCCATCCAATCCCTCCTTCCTTTACCATGCTTTACTAAAGGGCCATTCTGCTTCATTCTAGGCCAGTTCCCTCTCACAGCCCATAGCTCTCAACCACTGTTTCCTTCATAATATTGCTAGGTTCTCTCTTGCACTAAGAATTCAACACACTTCCCTTCTCCTGCCTTGCTTAAGAAATAACGTACACTCTTGTGGCCACTTGGCCTATTCACCATATCACAAAACAAATTAATTTCCATTCCAAAAACTTCTAAGTACTTCTTGCCTCTATTAGTGCCCTTTAACACACTAATCATAATGACATGAACTTTAATAGAGAACGCTTCCACTCCACCTAGCATTTGAGCCACTCACTCCTCAGTTGCAATACTGAATTTTAGTATAGAAGTAGCCATACTCCATTTAGGATATTTACTGTTGATGCACTTACTTCCTTTATCCACTGTACATTTGACTTTTACCACACATCTTCAAAACTCTAGCATGCATGGTGTTCAATCAGCTCACTGACACCTTGATACTCATAATACACTCAGCTCTTTCCAAGAATATGCTGCTTCCAATTTAGAGGAAATGCCTTCACCTACCCCTCCAACTTTATCTCTACTGCATTCTACAAACACCTATTCTCCATCCACATCTTTCTTGGCTTGCCCACAAAAATGTTAGCATCTTTGTGTGCCTTGATACTGTTTCTTCTCTTAGAATATTGGAAACTAACTTACTTGTGTTATCTAACCAGGTAGTTTACAAATTTATAGATAGATTGCTGGGATGAATAACCTGAGATTTCAGAAGGAACTGAGTTGGGTAGTTACATAAAATCTCATGTGACTCTTGCCTTAGACGGGTTTTCTCAAGAAGATGTTAGTGATTTGACCTCATTCTTAAAGCCAGTGTTGAAGATTTCTCTGAAAGAATAAACAATTGTGATAGGTGGAAAGTGTGAGTTGGATGCTCTAAAAATAGTCATGGTTTATGTTCATGAAATATAATGCACTAGAAGTATTACCTTTAAGAATTAGCAAGATGGCCAATTTATATTTGGTACACATTGTTTTACTACTTAAAATAGAGGTAGTATGGAATTAAGGGTCACATGTACCCTTGTTAGAGACTCACAATTTGCCAGTTGCAAAACCGGATGTACTTTACACAGTGGTCCGTGGGACCAGCTTCTCTGAAAAATTATCTTCGCTGCTATTCACAAAGAGGAAGGGGTCCCATTGGGACCCCTTCCCGTTTGCGAATGGGTTAGCACCAGTTTGAAACTGGTGCTAACTGTGATTGTTTTGCGACTGCATTCGAGGTCACAAAACAATCATACATGCCATTTGGATTCCGTACTAGGAATGAACACCCTTGACAAGCCCCTTCCTAATATCGAATCACAAAACCCAAACTGCGATTTGGTAACAAGATGCCGAATCGCAGTTTGGGCTTTGTACATCCCAAAAAGCATTTTACAAGTCGCAAACTGCTGCGACTTGAAAAATGCTTCGTACATCTGGTCCATACACATCTCTGAGGTCTTGCTAAAAATAATGGATTATGTGAAGTGGAATTTGTAGTTATTGAATGTGCTCAAGTTTTATGTGAAATATTTCATTGTTAGCAATGTACTATCATGTTTGATTAATTGGTCTTGTAGGTTTTCTTGAATTTTATATAAAAAACAATAACTATTTGACTTCTCTGACTGAGCCATGAAAACTCTTTTTTTCGTTTTTCCAAACCATAATTCACAACCCAAATGAAATGCTCATGATAAAACAATACTGGTACTGCTGAATGGCAGGAAGTAACAACACAGTCATTGAGAATTGTACAATTCTATAATGAAACCTAGACCACACATCCATTTTCCTGCATTTTTAACTCTCATTGTTTCATTAATCACAATTCTAACCTTTTCACACAATGTACCTGTCCTTTGCTATTACATGTTAGTTGCATGTTATCCTGTGATACTTTACGGGCGTGTTCTACTAGATCATTACTTCTACAATAGTATAATGAGATTCAAAATTGCTTCAGTCCAATCAAACCTGAACATTCTTCCAACAGTTGGCCACGATTGGCTGTGTTGCTATGTAAAATTTGAACCTAACAACAAGATCCCTATGGCCTTTGATCTGGCCAAACATTTTTTTTTTAAACTCCTTTCTTGCGCTGGAGGGTCCCTCTGGGACTCTAGCACCAGAGCTGAGGGGTCAGGTGACTCTACCCTGGCCACCTTACTTATTTTTTTACTTTTTGTCTGAGGCTCAGCTGAAGCCGAGTCCCAATATAGCTGCCAACACTTCCTTGTTAATGTGTTGGCAACCAATCCGATCTCGGCACGAGATCGGGAGGGTTTGTGGATCCTTTGCGTTCCTATATATATAAATTTGGATTTTATTTAAATTCACAAAAACTACCAAACAAATTTACACCAAATAACAAAAAGGGCTCTTTCTGGAGCAAGAGCTACCTTTTTACTAAATTTGGTGTAAATCCATCCAGTAGTTTGGGTGCTATCGCTGTTCAAAATCCCTAAGGAAAATTGAATGGGGAAAATGCATTTTGGCCCTACTTTTCTCAGCCCCCGCTTGATGGATCACCCCAAACTCTCTAGACAGCAACTGAAGTGAGCATCGTCTTTTCTTAGAACATTTCGTGAAGATTCATTATACAGCTCCAAAAATATTAGCAAACAAATAAAAATGTTTTTTCTATAGAAATGAGGTCCTAACTATAACTATATACCTACCTAGTGGTGGCTGCCATTAGGTTTTATATATATATATATATATATATATATATATATATATATATATATATATATATATATTTGTATATATATATATATATATATATATACATACACACACACACACACACACACACACACATATATATATATATATATATTCACACATATATGCATATATAAAGATATAGATAGATTGCTATATATATATATATATATACATATATATATATATTAACTGAAAAAACAAAGGTTAGAGGGATGTTATAGTTAGGTCCTGAATTCACATGCACACAACCATAGAAATTCAGCTATTATAGTTAGATTTATTTCAAGTAACTATAACTTGTGCCCCAAGGTGTCCATAACTCGCTTCCCCACATGCACAGTTTTCTCATCAATAATTTTATTACAAACATTTAAGTTATATTATCAATGGTGCCATTAATTCTGTAATTTGTGGGTTAATTAGCTGTGCATGGCGTGGGTTCTTTTTTTTTTAATTGCTAGGATTTGTGGATCCTCTGCGGTTTTAGGGGAAATAAAAAAAAAAAATGCTTTTTGGCCATGGTGGGGTCCCTGGGAGACCCCAGCACCAAGCATAAGGAGTCTGCATATTCCTACCCTGACCCTTTTCTTTACTTTAAGTTTCAGCTGAGACTTGTCCCAAAATGGCTATGAACTCTTCCTGGTCGTAGTGTTGGCAGCCAATCAGATATCAGCACAGGGACTATCAGATTTGGGGGGGATCCACGTCCCTAGATATCTTTACTTATTTTTCCTTTAATATATCAAAAACTACTTAATGGATTTACACTAAATGTCAAAAAGGGCTCTTCTGTACCAAGAGCTAACTTTCTGCCAAATGTGTTGTACTACCGTCCCGTGGTTCGGTCTGTAGTTGTGTTCAAAATCCCTGTGGGAAATAGCATGGGGAAAACGTGTTTTCGGACCACCATTTTTCTCAACCCCACTTTATGAATCTCCCAGAAACTTTCCAGACAGCAGCTGAAATGAGTGGTGTACTAGTTTTGAAACTTCATCAAACAGCACCAATGGTATTGGCAAAACAAAAAACACTTTTCCTATGGAGAGTATGTCCTAACTATACCTACCAACTAGCTAAAGCAATTCAACAATATATATTCAAGTTCTGTGTGGGCTTCTTAGTCAGGGAAGCAGAGTTCATCCTCACACTTGTGGGGTTCGCCCATAAGTTCATCTGCTAACACAGTTGAGTTTGACCAATTGCCCTCATCAACTGCTGCTTCAGGCACAGTGTGATCTTGTGTCATGAAGCGCTGGTTCATTTTAATCATGGTCAATCTCTACACATTCTGAGGTGACAAACTGGCCCTTCTGAGTGTGATATCTGTGCCAACTGCGCTGAACATGCACACATAAGACACACTGGCTACTGGACAGGCCAGATACCTTTTGGCCGGCGTGCAGAGCTCTAGCCACTGTCACATCTTCCCATTTCAAAAGACCAATGGGTTTTTATCAAGTAGACCTCTTTGCATCATCCAGATAGTCTTGGACCATCCTCTAAATGGTCATTGCTGCTGCCACTTGCTCGACCTCTGTTAACTTCACCTCTGCATTTGACATAAGCACTGCTTCTTGAAACCAAGTCATTGTAGATGTTGGGTTGAATTATTTTGTTCTGTGTGTTGCTAGAGTTGCTGGTGATGATGATGTTGCTGGCTGTGAGACAACATCACTACCTTCTCTGGAGGTTGAAGGTGGCATGCCAGAACTTTTGCCTAGGCCTCTAACGTTGAAACGTTCCTCCTCTAGGTCTCTCAATGACAATCAATTGATGGACAATCAAAGACTTGCAAAAGTGAAGCATACTCTGAAAGGAATGAACTGTGGATCAAGTATTGTGGTGCATATGTAAGTTTGGATGACACACTCTCTCTTTGTAGCTTGGATAAACAGCCACAAAAAAGGATTAAGCTCTGAATAAACTCATGTGCTTCTTCATTCATATTGGTGAACCTTTGTGCCACATTTTTCAACAGGTCCTGTAGCAGGTGAAACAATGAGATTGCTTGGCTCATTGACTGTCCTCTTTTCTGACTTCCCATGTGAAAACCTCAAAAACAAGTAGCATTTGTATCAGGCATACCTATGCTTTTCCCAGTTCTATCCCCTCCTCTTTCAGCAATATAGTTGGTGATTGGCCTGTACTGTTCAAACAAACAATGCAGCTTATAGTAGCTTGAGTACCAATGTCTTGGCACCCCCTGTATGAGGGCTTTAACCAGTACTCTGTTAGCACTCTGAATGGTCCTCAACTGCTTCTAGGCATCAAAAGAATTACAGAAATGAGTGCAGATTTCTCAGCAGGTTGTCAATATGTTGCTGATCATCTTCTTTTTTTTAGAAGGTCCTGCACAATCAGGTTGATACACTGTGCCAAACACAGGACCCAGAAATTTCCACCATCTGCCATGACTTTGACTAATTACTGCTAAGAATATAATTCTGAGACCTCTAGGTCAAAGCCAATAAAACACCTTGTTGTTAAACTCTTCCAAGCTGCAAATTATTTCTCCATAGTGAACATTGCTACTGTTGTATGCCGCTGAATGTTCATAAAACTTTCTTCAGCGTTCAGAGCTACAGATATGTCTTGCCTAACCCCCACAACAGAAAATTAATGTGCAGTAATATTCCTGTATTAAGCTGATTGACAACTGATCCAAAGGTGGATAGTGTGAACAACTCTCTGCTGCACAGCTTGGCCAACCAATTGCAGCACATCATGATCAAGCACTGGAACAGCAAGTCTGGAAAGATGGGTCCAGCTGGGAACCTTCAATTTGGGGCCACAAAAGAAAAATGTAGGAGGTCTAGCACTAACATTTTAACCAGCTTCCCATTGTGCAAATGTACCGTTGGGTGGTTGTGTTTTTAGGGCGCCCCTCCTACCTAAACATGCCTACAATAGTTGCTTGTATTTATTTCTTTTGTGGTGTCAATGAAAAAGGTGACTTCCAGAGAGAACCAGGAGGTTATAGACTCAATGTGCATTTTGGGTGAGTAATTGTATGTGGCAAAGGTATCTGCATGTGCGTCTTGTGCCATTTAGAGGTTGCCGACGCAGGTAATATTGGTAAACAACTGGGCAGGGCCACTTTGAGTAATGATGTAATTCTCTTCTTTCTCATAACCAACTTCTTCTCTCTCCTTGTGAACTGAGCTGCTTCCCCTCTTTCATCATCATCACCACCACCAGCTATCTTTTTAAGGTGCTCCTCCCAACAGAGTGCTCAATGTTTTTTTCAGATTGTAAATTTGGCCTCCAGTACTGTAACATGAATCTGGCTTACCGCTATGAACACTCCTGTGGCAAGTGGGACATATTGCAATGTAATCTTCCTGCTTGCAAATCATACGGAAATCCCAAACTGGGGAGGAGAACAGTTTTAGAGTGTCAATGCCTGAAGAACTGAAGGTAGGTGGCTGTGTTGTTTTCCTCTCTGTAGGGCGTACTTCAACTGTGGTAGTGGTGGATGCAGATCCTGGGGTGGGGTCTTACAAATATGGAAGCCGGCGATGGTGGAGGAGGAACCACATCCCTCTCAGCAGGTTGAATAGGAGGGGTCTTCTTGGTGTTCCATGAGCCGCCCTCCATAGTGACAATCACTGGGTGTTGGAAAATGGGTTATTGGTAGGGCAGGTAGGTACCTACACCTAGCAACAAGCCACTAACCTCCACCTAGGTACAGTTAGGTCTCAGTAAATTAATCCCAGCTCAACCCTTGGTAGCTTGGCAACGAGCGTCAAGGCTTAACTTAGGAGACAAAGTGTAAAGCATTCAAATATTACAAAACAGTAATTAAATAAAACACAGGAAACAGTTTAAAAATCCAAAACCAATTTATAAAAATAGTTTATATTTTTATCTTTAAAATGACACAAAAACAATTAAAATCGGTTCAGGGGAACCGGAGATATGAATTTTTAAAGAATTATTATTTTTCTAGCGCTTAGAAACAAAAAGCGCCAATCGGGTCATCTGGTTGTACCTCGACCGGGGCAAAGTCAAACTTTCAGGCCGACCGCGATGGAGCCCTGCTCGGCTACAAGTCACGGGAGGCCTCGGTTAAAAAGTTACCTTCTGACTTAGTCTTTATTTTGAAGTTTTTCTTCACCGGGACGAACCTGCCAGTTGAATCCGACCTCCTGGAGCCCTTGTCCGGATACGCGATGTGGGTTTCCTCGGTGGAGACTTTTACCTTCGGACTTAGTCGTTTTTTCGAGATGAAAATCCTTCGACCGGGGTAAACCTGGATCTTGATCCGACGTCCATGGAGCCCTTCTCGGATACGATGGCTGGGAGGTCCCGGTCAACTTTTTACGTTCGGACTTAGTCTCTTTTTTGGATGTTTTTCTTTACCGGGACGAACCACGAAGTCAGGCCGGGTCGCGGTTGAGGCAAGCCGGCTAGAATTTCCGCGGCGGGTCGGTCCCTCTCTGGAGCTTTTTTCCAAAAATTCTCAAATCTTTTCCAAACTTCTGGGGCTTCACCCAGATGTTCTTTTAAGGTTCTTTTGGGGTCCACAGCTCACCCCAAGGGTCCAGAAGTTCTGTGATGGTCCTTGGGGGGTGCTGACTTCAACTCCCAGAATGCACCTGGCGCAAACTCCTTTTTGGCCACTGGACAGTGGTCAGCTGGTCGCTTTCTTCAGGAGTTGGTGCAGGGGACTCTGGTTAGCAATTTTTCACCTGTAGCAAACAGGGAGTCCCTCCTTGAACCAGTTGAAGCCAGGCAAAGTCCTTCTTGTGGTGAAGCCCAAGTGTGCAGCTGGTGCAGTCCTTCTGAGTGCAGGGTCCAGGTGCAGGCCAGGGGTCCAGCAGGGCAGTCCTTCTTCTTCTTTAGTTCCTTTCTTGTTGAAATCTGGAGGGGATCTGAGGTGTGGGTGCAGGTTTGCCAGTTTTATCCTTGCTCCTGGGTGAAAAGCAGGGGGGCCCTTGTTCTCCAATCAGGGACAGGGTCGTCCCCCTGTGATGACCACTTCCTGGGAAGTGTGGCAAAAATCCATCCCAGAAGGCAACAGTCTCTAAAAATCCAACATGGATGAATCTGATTTTTGGAGGTTACATCTGGCTGAGCCCACCCACTGGTGTGGCTAAAAATCATAAACACACCCCTCTCCTGCCCTCTCCTAATCTAATCAAGGGGGCACCTAGCTGTCTGGGGTTGCAGGATGTGGGGGTGTTGCTGGGTGCTGCAAATGTCCTTCTCTGCCTTTGAAGACCAGTTTGGCAGCCCTCCCCCTTCCTGCCTCACCATCTGCTGAGGGGAGATTCTCTCCCCCAAGCACATTCCTTTGTGTGAAGCCTGGCCACTTCACACCTCATCAAGGCAGCCTGGCAGAAGCTGCTGCAGGCTGGCCAATCAGAGCACAGCAGCAAAAACAATGCAGAGCTGAAATTGGCAACTTTTTAGGTAAAGTCTAAACTTTTTACCTGAACAAGTTATATTAAATCCAACAACTGGAAGTTGTGGGATTTATTACAACAATTAATTTGATACCAAATTCTTGGTACGTAACATTTAAGGAGACTTTAAAATTTAAAATAAAGTCTGCCCATTCTAGCCTATGAAGGCCATTTACTTCAATGAGGGAAAAACGAATTTGGCTGTTTTTACCTCACCAGGGCTTATAAATCTATTTTTATAAAGTCCCTGCTTATAGTTACATGGCACCCAGCCCTAGGGGCACATAGGGCACCTTAGGGGTGACTTATATGTAAAAATAAGGTAGTTTAAGACTTTGGAAGTACCTTTAATTCCAAAGTCGAATTTGCATATAACTTTAATTTAAAAGCAGCCAGCAAGGCAGGCTTGCTTTTAAAATGACACTGGGCACCTCAGCAGTGCACCTAGGTGTGCACCACCTATGCTGTGGTCCCTAAACCTACATGCCCTACCATATACTAGGGACTTATAGGTAGGTTAACTTAGCCAATTATAATTAGCCTAGTTTGCATATCCATTTTACACAGAGCACAGGCCCTAGGACTGGTTAGCAGTACCCAGGGCACCATCAAAGTCAGGAAAACACCAGCAAAAAGAGGAAAATGGGGGCAAAAAGTTATGGGGCCTCTGCAATCAGCCCTATTTTCTCACACAACCCCGGCCCCCCCAGCCCACACGCCCAGGAGACTCAGCCCAACCCTGGGAGAGTCTTCCTGGCTTGTTAGGCGAGGAAGACAGTGAAGAAAACTGGCTGTCCCTTTGCAGGGCCTACTCTGCCTTACATCCTCCTGTCATGGTCACTCCCTCTGGGTAGTGAAGCCATCCCAACAGTGAAAGGACCCATCTCAAAGTGAAACTTCCCTCTAGGGGGTCTTCCTCCTCTCTCTCTGCCAACTTGGGTAGTGAGGTGCCCACCTCCCCTACTCCAAACTTTGCTAGGGCAACACCTAGCTTACCCAAAGAGGTTACGCAACACTTGAGCAACCCCACCATGACCAATAGGGTCAGGGGGCCTACTTTGCTATTGGCCCTGGGGTCTGCCTCCCAGGCCAAGTACATTGCTGCCAGGAAGGCTAGCACCCAGCAGAGGCTACTGACAGCTGTCAGTACCCAGAACCACACCCTAAGCTCTCCACTGACAGGTGGCTGAGCTGCTTTAGGGGCATCTTTGGGGTCCTGGCACCCCTCTTGCTGTCTAGAGTGGGGGGCTACCACCTCCTGTGGCAGACACCCTCCTTCCACTCTCCCTTCTGTCAGTGCAGGGCAACACCTTGCATCTGGACAGCTGCCTGACTACTCAGGACTTCCTTGGTGTCAGGTGAGGCCTCACCAGTGCCAACTCTGGGCTCCCCCCTTACTGGGGCAGAAGGCCTTTGGCTCCCTGGAACTCTCTTTAAGAATGGCCTACCGTTCCTTTTCTTCTTTCCTTTTCTTGGGGACCCCTGTCTCCTAACTGTAGGGACTGACTCCCCAGGACTTTGGGTTGGGGGGGCGCCCTGGGCGACCACCCCATCTGTGACCAGACTCACCTCTGGGAGGTCATTGCCCAGAATACAATCTAGGGGAAGGTCAGCACTGACTACCACCCTAATCCAGTCAAGGATACCCTCCCTCTCTAGGGGCATCATGGCTACAGGTTTGGAGGTGACCTCCCCTGTGGCTATCCTGACTTTCTTTGTCTTACCTGGGACATACATGTCTGGGGTCACTAACCGGTCACTCACTATAGTGTGACTGGCACCGGTGTCTCTCAGGCCAGTGGTAGGGATCCCATTCACTTGAATGTGGTGGAAGTGCCTACTCCCACCCTCAGGGATCACCAGCTTACCATCTGGTCCTGTCTCCCAGCTCAATGCTAGGAGGACTTCATCATCTGAGGAATCCTCCTCTATGGCTACACTGAACAGCCCAGTGCTAACCACCTTCTTTGGACAGGCTGCATCTCCTCTGAAGTGACCTGTCTGCTGACAGTCAAAGCAAGCCCTACTGTCCAAGAGCTTTTTTAACCCTGGGTCTAACTGTCTCTGCTGGTCAGAGTGGGATTTACTCTCCTCCTTCTTAGGGTTCTGGGGTACAGAGGGAGTCTCTGTGGTGGGCTTACCACCTCCCTCCTTAGGTTTTTGGGGACCTGTCCCCCCCTTCTTGGAGTCTCCCCCCTGGGACTTGACAACCACCCTGGTTCTCAACCACTCATCAGCTGCCTCCCCTAGCTCTCTAGGGTTGGTCTGCTTAGAGTCCACTAGATGCTGGCGAACCTTTCTTGGATACAATTGGTCAAGATGTGCTCTCTCATGATCAGATTGTATAACCCCTCATAAGTATTTACTTTGTTGCCAATAATCCAGCCCTCTAGTGCCTTTAGTGAAATGTCCACAAAGTCAACCCAAGACTGGGTACTGACCTTCTGGGTGTCCCTGAACTTCATTCTATATTGCTCTGGGGTCAGACCAAACTTCTTGGCTAAGCACCTCTTCATACTAGGGTATGAATCTGCCTCCTCCCCCCTTAAGGTGAGAAGCCTATCCCTCCCTGAGTTGGGGACCAACTCCCACAAAAGGGAACCCCAGTATTGAGGCCTAACCCTTCTCATTTGGAGTGCCCTCTCAAAGGCCCCCAGCCACTTATCTATGTCATCCCCCTCTACATAAGCAGGAACTACCCCCTTGGGTAATCTGGGGCAAACTCCCCCACCCATGTGGTGGGTCGCTGCTTCCATCTCTTTTCTCTTTGTATGCCCACTTTTTCTTTTCTAGGGCCAGCTTCTCTGCTTCCAAAGCTATGTATGCTAGCTGGGCCTCCAGCTCTCTTTCTCTGATGGATGGGTTCTCTCCTCCTGAAAGAACCCCCTTCCCACCACTAGCTTTGGATCTGCCCCTAGTGACTGTATTTTCTGAGGACCGTTCTTCCTCATCCTCACTTGGGCTCAGATGCCTTCCCTCCCCTGAGTGGTTAGAGCTTGCATCCTCCCTTCTTTCTCCCTCCTCTGGAGCTTCTTCTGACTCTACCTCTTGGGCCTCAGCCCATGCTGTCAGGGATGTGATCAGGATTTGCTTCCTGAGATCAGTGGTTGCAGGCAACCCTCTTTCAATACACAACCCCCTAAGCTGGACTACTGTCAGTGTGGGTAGGCTAGCCAGATCAAGCTCCATGGTTCCCTAGTTTTGTGTCAACAAAAACTTTTTGCAAAAATTGGAAACAAGAATTTAGAAAAATTACAAAAATTCAATAATTGAAATTAATCCAAATTAAAAATTAAAAACAATTTTTGCACTAGGACAATTTAAAGGATTTTTAATTTGTTTGACCTAAAACTGTAACGTGATATTGAACACAAGTACAGGATCCCGTCGCTGCTTCCAATTATGTTGGAAAATGGGTTATTGGTAGGGCAGGTAGGTACCTACACCTAGCAACAAGCCACTAACCTCCACCTAGGTACAGTTAGGTCTCAGTAAATTAATCCCAGCTCAACCCTTGGTAGCTTGGCAACGAGCGTCAAGGCTTAACTTAGGAGACAAAGTGTAAAGCATTCAAATATCACAAAACAGTAATTAAATAAAACACAGGAAACAGTTTAAAAATCCAAAACCAATTTATAAAAATAGTTTATATTTTTATCTTTAAAATGACACAAAAACGATTAAAATCGGTTCAGGGGAACCGGAGATATGAATTTTTAAAGAATTATTACTTTTCTAGCGCTTAGAAACAAAAAGCGCCAATCGGGTCATCTGGTTGTACCTCGACCGGGGCAAAGTCAAACTTTCAGGCCGACCGCGATGGAGCCCTGCTCGGCTACAAGTCGCGGGAGGCCTCGGTTAAAAAGTTACCTTCTGACTTAGTCTTTATTTTGAAGTTTTTCTTCACCGGGACGAACCTGCTAGTTGAATCCGACCTCCTGGAGCCCTTGTCCGGATATGCGATGTGGGTTTTCTCGGTGGAGACTTTTACCTTCGGACTTAGTCGTTTTTTCGAGATGAAAATCCTTCGACCGGGGTAAACCTGGATCTTGATCCGACGTCCATGGAGCCCTTCTCGGATACGATGGCTGGGAGGTCCCGGTCAACTTTTTACGTTCGGACTTAGTCTCTTTTTTGGATGTTTTTCTTTACCGGGACGAACCACGAAGTCAGGCCGGGTCGCGGTTGAGGCAAGCCGGCTAGAATTTCCGCGGCGGGTCGGTCCCTCTCTGGAGCTTTTTTCCAAAAATTCTCAAATCTTTTCCAAACTTCTGGGGCTTCACCCAGATGTTCTTTTAAGGTTCTTTTGGGGTCCACAGCTCACCCCAAGGGTCCAGAAGTTCTGTGATGGTCCTTGGGGGGTGCAGACTTCAACTCCCAGAATGCACCTGGCGCATACTCCTTTTTGGCCACTGGACAGTGGTCAGCTGGTCGCTTTCTTCAGGAGTTGGTGCAGGGGACTCTGGTTAGCGATTTTTCACCTGTAGCAAACAGGGAGTCCCTCCTTGAACCAGTTGAAGCCAGGCAAAGTCCTTCTTGTGGTGAAGCCCAAGTGTGCAGCTGGTGCAGTCCTTCTGAGTGCAGGGTCCAGGTGCAGGCCAGGGGTCCAGCAGGGCAGTCCTTCTTCTTCTTTAGTTCCTTTCTTGTTGAAATCTGGAGGGGATCTGAGGTGTGGGTGCAGGTTTGCCAGTTTTATCCTTGCTCCTGGGTGAAAAGCAGGGGGGCCTGGTTCTCCAACCAGGGACAGGGTCGTCCCCCTGTGATGACCACTTCCTGGGAAGTGTGGCAAAAATCCATCCCAGAAGGCAACAGTCGCTAAAAATCCAACATGGATGAATCTGATTTTTGGAGGTTACATCTGGCTGAGCCCACCCACTGGTGTGGCTAAAAATCATAAACACACCCCTCTCCTGCCCTCTCCTAATCTAATCAAGGGGGCACCTAGCTGTCTGGGGTTGCAGGATGTGGGGGTGTTGCTGGGTGCTGCAAATGTCCTTCTCTGCCTTTGAAGACCAGTTTGGCAGCCCTCCCCCTTCCTGCCTCACCATCTGCTGAGGGGAGATTCTCTCCCCCAAGCACATTCCTTTGTGTGAAGCCTGGCCACTTCACACCTCATCAAGGCAGCCTGGCAGAAGCTGCTGCAGGCTGGCCAATCAGAGCACAGAAGCAAAAACAATGCAGAGCTGAAATTGGCAACTTTTTAGGTAAAGTCTAAACTTTTTACCTGAACAAGTTATATTAAATCCAACAACTGGAAGTTGTGGGATTTATTACAACAATTAATTTGATACCAAATTCTTGGTATGTAACATTTAAGGAGACTTTAAAATTTAAAATAAAGTCTGCCCATTCTAGACTATGAAGGCCATTTACTTCAATGAGGGAAAAACGAATTTGGCTGTTTTTACCTCACCAGGGCTTATAAATCTATTTTTATAAAGTCCCTGCTTATAGTTACATGGCACCCAGCCCTAGGGGCACATAGGGCACCTTAGGGGTGACTTATATGTAAAAATAAGGTAGTTTAAGACTTTGGAAGTACCTTTAATTCCAAAGTCGAATTTGCATATAACTTTAATTTAAAAGCAGCCAGCAAGGCAGGCTTGCTTTTAAAATGACACTGGGCACCTCAGCAGTGCACCTAGGTGTGCACCACCTATGCTGTGGTCCCTAAACCTACATGCCCTACCATATACTAGGGACTTATAGGTAGGTTAACTTAGCCAATTATAATTAGCCTAGTTTGCATATCCATTTTACACAGAGCACAGGCCCTGGGACTGGTTAGCAATCCCCAGGGCACCATCAAAGTCAGGAAAACACCAGCAAAAAGAGGAAAATGGGGGCAAAAAGTTATGGGGCCTCTGCAATCAGCCCTGTTTTCTCACACAGGGTTATCCTCATCACTGTCACTTTCCATAATTTAAAGACTTTCAGGAACTTTCCTTTTTCCTTGTCTCTCCAGGTGGGGTAGTCCAATCTATGTCCAGATCATCAGAAGGGGGGCTTGCTGCAGATGGTAGAGTAGCCTTTCTTTTTTTCCTGGGGATCAATTGGTGAAGAGCAACGTTGTGCTCAGTGGGTAGCTCATTCTCCTGTTCTGCTCCTACTGCAGTAACAAATGTAGCTGGCTGAAGCTCCTGTTTTACACTTTCCTGCGACAATTGGGTACTTTGCAGCTGAGACAAGTCTAGCTGAGACTCACTGTTCATCGCCATGACTGCAGTGGCAGTGTTTGAACTTAGCCTTAGGTTGGAGTGGTCGATGTGGAAGTGCTGCACCCATTCTTTTGCTGCCCAGAGGAGAGTTCAGAAGATACATCACATTTCCTGAAAAAAGGGGTGGGATGATGCCAATGGTGGCAATATCCTTCTTCATCTCTTCATCACTGGCCACATTCTTGGCAGGAGCACACTTCCTTGAGGCCATTTACAAATTCTTTCTTAGCTCCATTGCCACTTAGCTACATAAGTGGAGGCAAAGGAGGACTCAGGTGGTGTCACTGGCAGCTTTTTTTCTATCTGGCAGTGCTGTGTGTGACGTCTCTTGAGCATCTAAAAGCAAACAAACAAGAGACAAAATCTCAGTGAAACATGGCATTTTCAGTTGAAATCTGCAGACAATATAATTTATTGAGGTCATCCCAAATAGTTAACAATAGTGTATCCATTCCAAAACCATGCAGAAACATAGGATTTCAATAATGGTCATATAAAAAAGCTTACTTGCTTTGCCACTAAAGCCTATGAGATGTCATTGGCAGGCAGGGGTACAAGCAGAAATGCAATGATCCTTCAAAATGTATGCTGGTGTGAACCTACACAACACCTATGGCAGGCATGGGAGAAAATTAAATTAAATCACAAATGAGAGTACGGGGTTCTTGTAACTGTAAGTAGGTCGATAGTGCGCCAATTGTGACACTAGACCAATCGTATGCCTCGACTAGAGGTAAACTGTAGGTGAACTGTGGAGTGGTGTAAGGTCTGAGGGGGGGGGAAGGAAAATTTCCTTTACGGACTAGGTGGTCTCACACACTATATAGTGTCATGCTTCATCATATGACCACCTAGCCCCACCCAGGTAGGACAGTGCCACCTGGGTGGACTCAACCTAACTGTTAAAAGAACAGGAGGGAGTGTGTAAATTAATTTAATTTCTGGAAAGGGGGATCCAGCTATGCTAGGGAAATAAAAACACCTACTCAGATACCCGGGTGAGTTTAATAGACGGTTCTGTGTGGTGTGATGAAAAGAAATGGGGAACCAGTGTGAGAGCAATGACTCACAAGGTCACCTATCTAAAAGAAGTAGCCGACATGTTTCTGCCCTTATAATTGAGCTATGGAGGGTCTCTGGGCATTCATCAGGGCGTTGGATCCCTGTTGCATATGCTTCTTAAGCGCTGCAGAAATAATCACAATAGAAAAGGGGATGAGGAAGGGCCTACCTTAAACGAGGAAATACCTGGGGAGGACCTACAGTAAATAAAATAAAAATAGAATAAAAACAGACCAAAATTGACGGTGAAAATACACAGCAAACCACAACACACGTAACATAGTTCATGCAGCACACAGGAGTAATGGTTGCAATTATGAATAACAGTCGCATCAATGCTAGCTATGCAAGGCAGACGATAGGTCAGGGAAGACAATTCCTTACCCTAACTCTCGAGGCTAGTAGCCTCTGGTATCCTGGAGAGGGAGCATCCCCTTATAGTCAGACTCTAGGGTTAGAGGGAAAAAGGCAGAAGGGAAGAACAAAGATGAAAGTAGACAGAGATATACAAAAGGAGGAGAAAAAAAGGGGGGGTTCTCTCAAATGAGTGAAATGGAACGGGAGGGGAGGGGAAAGAGAAAGAGGGAAGAGGGTAGTCCAAAAATGGAAGAATGGTAGAGACCAAGGAAAGGGTTAAGACAATAGAAATCAAAGAGGGAGGTGAAGCAAAGTCGCTGGAGTGAGGGAAAAAAAGGGGAAAGGAAGGAAAAAGGGCAAAAAAGGGGCAAAGGGGGAGAATAGAGAACAAGGAGAAAGAGAGAAAAAGGGAAACATAAACTGAGAGAGAGAAAGAAAGAAAGAAAGAGAGAATTAGAAAAACATATAGAGAATTAGAGAAAGAGATAAATGGGAGAGGAGAGGTCTCTTATCTGTGAATCCAACGTTGGCCGACTCACTGCATCAAAGGTGGGCGCTCTCTGTGCGCCTATACCGACCTCTCCTTCAGGACCGCTTGAATGAAGTGGCCTGGTTGTCGGTAGAAGATATAGTGATCTTAATTGGGTAGGATAAGCTACAGCTGCTGATAATCACCGTCGCGGCCCGGGGGGACCGGAAGTGTTGCGAACTGCCTTCGTTTCTGTCGGCCAAATGTACACCGGCCAACCCCGGACATGTCGGGCCGGAACTGGCCATCGGCGATGGGGAGCGCCACGAAGTGACACTGCCCTCGCGTTGTGATTCATCGGGGGTCGTCTGAGCCGCCGCGTAGAGCGGCCGTGGCTCAGGGAGATCCCTCGCGCTGGGCGGAGACGCCCAACCCGCGAGTATTGCCGGGAAACATAGTTTCCCGGCAGCACTGCAGGCTGCCTACAGACGAGTCGCTGGGAAACGTAGTTTCCCGTCGGCAAGAGAGGCTGCCTTTAGTTCGGCCCGGCCGAAACACGGAGAGAGGGGTGGGGGGAGGCGGGGGGGGGGTTGGAGGAGAAAGGGGATAAGAGAAAAGAAGAAAGAGAAAAGAAAAAAGGAAGAAAAAAAGGCTGAGAACAGAAGGGGGATAACAAAAAAAGGGGAGGGGGGGGAAAGGGAAAGAGAGAGAAAGGGGAGGCATATGCAGGGAAGGGGTGGGGAAAGGGAGGGAGATGGAGTGGGGGGGAAGGGAAAGAGCGGAAGGAAGAGAGGGAAAGAGGAGAGGGAAAGAAGGGGGGAAAAAGGGAAGGGGGAAGGGGATGGAGGGGAAGCCAAGGGTCGAGGAACAAGGGGACAACAGAAGATGAAGTGGGTAATGAGGTGTTGAGAGAGGGGAAATAGGAGGCAAGAAAAAGAAAATTGGAAAGAATGGAGAAAAAGGTAGGAAAAGAAAGAGAAAGGAGAAAAAGGCGAAGAAGGGAAGGCAAAAGCTAGTCAGTGTAGAGAGGGAATATGACGGGGAAAAAAAGGGGAAAATCAGGGGAGGGGGGGAGTAAGAGGGTTCTAAGTATGAAGAGAGAACCAAGGTATCTCGTCATTTAATCCAACCGTGTCGGTGTGTAACCTCCAAATCCAGCGTTGCTCAGCCCTAAATAGTTTTTCAGACATGTTAGGGGTCGGAGGAGAGAAATGTTCCAGGACCGTCCAAGACATGTCATCTGGGGAGAGATTTTTTTGTAGGAAATGGCTAGTGAGTTTTGTTGCATCTCGTTTGCACCTGATCGTGCTTCTGTGCTCACAGATTCTGGTGCTAACCTTCCTCGTAGTCATCCCCACATATTTGAGTAGGCAAGGGCATTTGATTAAATAGACTACGTTTTTGCTGTTGCAATTCGTAAGTGATTTTTGCACCCATGGGGTTTTAAGGTCAAGATTGATGGTGGAAGATCTGTGGGTAAAAGGGCAAACGCTGCAATTGCCGCATGGGTGATGACCTGCGGGGGGGGCCATTTGCCAAAGTGTAGTCTGTGTGGTACGTCGCTTCTCCTTTGGTCTTGTGTGGACCACCATGTCGCGTATATTGTTTGCTCTCTTATACGCGTGTAGTGGTGGTTCAAAGGGTAAACCACCTGATGGCAGGATTTTCCAATTATCTCTTATAATCTTCTGGATTTCATTGGATAAGGGATTGAAAGTGGTAACACATACGATCTTGTCCAAGCTTGGTTTCAGTGTTCGGGGCTGTAGCAGCTGGTCTCTGTTATTGTTGCGTGCCCTTTTTCGTGCCCTACTGACCAGATGTGGGGGATAATCCTTGGTGTGTAGCTTGGTAGTTAGTTTGTCTGCATGTTTGCGGTAATCGATGACGGATGAGCAGTTTCGTCTTAACCGTAGGAACTGCCCAACCGGGAGGTTATCTCTTAGAGCTCGTGGGTGGAAACTCTGGTATTGTAACAAATTGTTGCAGTCCGTTGGTTTAAAGTAAACTTCTGTGGCTAACCCGCCGTCATGTTCATAGATGAGTAGGTCGAGGAAAGGTAGCTTGTTTTCACCTATGTTCATTGTGAACGTTAGAAAGGGGTTGGCTCCGTTAAGCCAAACAGCGAATGCCTGGGCCTCTTCTTTACTACCAGTCCATATTAGCAGTACATCATCGATGTATCGCTTCCAGAGTTTGATCTGGTCTCGATAGGGATTGTCCTCATGCAGGACCGTATGCCTTTCAAAGTGGTCAACGTATAGACATGCTAGACTTGGGGCAAATGTGCTACCCATCGATGTGCCTTGTGTCTGCAAAAAGAAACTATCTTCAAATTTGAAGTAGTTCCTGGTGAGAGCGAGGTGTGCTAAGTCCAGTATAAAGCCAGGGGGGGTTTGGGATTCACCCATATGTATTTCCAGTAGGTTGCTTATCACTTCCAGGGTGGCCTCTTGCGGAATGTTTGTGTAAAGTGATTCCACATCAAGAGTAATCAGAAGTTCCTTAGATTTGTCAAAGGCTATAGATTCCAATAGGAGGAGGACATGGGTGGTGTCCTTGAGGTAGGTCGGGATTCTTTTAACTAACGGTTGTAGGAAGAAATCCATGAATTTTGACAAGGGTTCTAGTGCTGAGCCAATCCCGGAGACTATGGGCCTTCCGGGGGGAGGGATCTTCTCTTTATGTACTTTTGGTAGAATATAAAAGTACGGGATTCTTGGGTTAGTCTGTATCAGGTATGATGCCTCATGATCTGAGAGCCAGTTGTTTTCTTTCCCTTTTGATACTAGGAAAGCGATTTCTTCTTGGACATCAGTTGTAGGATCACGAGCCAGACGCTTGTAGTGTCTGGTATTCCCCAGAAGTCGCTCACACTCGTCTCTATACATTTTTTGTGGAAGAATCACTGTAGCCCCGCCCTTGTCTGCTGGTTTGATAATGATATTAGGATCGGCTGTAAGGCTCTTCAGTGACTCTATTTCGATTTTGCTCATATTGTGGAATACTTTGTTGGGTGCCTCAGTAAGCCCATTGATCTTAAGGGATACTGATTTCTCGAAAGCCAGTACCTCAGGGGGCATTTGCCCTGCTGGGGGGCAAAAGGTGGACTTAGGACGTAGTCCTGTATTCTGTGCGGGAGTGTCATATTCCTTCCCGAGGAAAAAGGTTTTTAATCGGATCTTACGAAACAGACCCGCTAGTTCTGTTCTGGTTCTGAACAAGTCAACTTTTGGGGTAGGCACGAAATTCAGGCCTTTATTTAATGCTTGGGTTTCGGTTTGGCTCAGGGTCCGATTGCTTAGGTTAATGATGTTGACTGTATTCTCTGGGTCGGGTTTCACTTTGCCTTGTTTGTCCCTGGGATGGCCTCCCTGTGTGTTGGGTTTTCCAAGGCATCCTCTTTTGGGCGCCATTGTACTTCTTTTCTCCTCCCTCTGTCCCTCCCATGACCTCTGTCTAAAAAAGGAGGTGTGGGTTCAGAGAAGGACCATTGGGTAGGGTGTTGTAGGTAAGGTGCTTGGTATTGTGGGGGGGGGGCCATACTGGTTGGGCCAACCCCATTGTTGGTTGAAGTATGGGGGGTATGGGGGAGGTAAGGGTGGATAGTTCCATCCTCCTCGACGTTGACCACGTCATCCGCAGCGTTTTCGTGTATTCCCTGACGAGTTACTGTCACTATCTGAACTAATGTTGCTCCCTGAGGAAGTTTCAGATGTGTTAGTGGGATTTTTTGCTACATAGTCAGGTTTGGTGTAGGGATATATCCTTTCTAGGGAGAAACGATTTAGGTCTTTTTGAAACTTCCCTATTTTTTGCTGAGTTAGGTATTCTTTGTATTCATTCATGTTTTTATTTACCTCCTCCAGTTTCTTTTTGAAGGAGAGAATGCTCACACCTGACTTCAGGTTATTTTCACTGGTTTTTATCTGGATCAGTAGGGTTTCAGATAACCTAGTGGCGGGTTTTATAATTAGTATCAGCCAATCTCGTGTGCATTTCCATGCTATAAGCGACCAATCTTTACGAAACTCAAGGTCGTCTAGGAATATGCGAGGCTCGTTGGTGACAAGTAGTCCGTTTGGTGCAGAATTACTGCGTAGGTATTCTGTGAGGACAGCTCCGTGTAGTATAGTCTTAACCTGGGAGCGTTTCAATTCCACTAGGGTGTCCCAGTCCCCAAGCTGGGACAAACTCTTTGACAAAGCTGTGTCCCCAAGAAGTGAGGGGGCTGCGAGGATAGCTGACACTTCCTCGTCGTTGAAGGAGAGACCTTCTGCCATAGTGTGGCAGAGGTGGTGGGGGGGGGAAAGTGGTTGGGTTAGGGGTTAAGTCAAAGATAAACAAGTGGGGGAACGTGGGGAAAAAAGGAAAGAACCTAAACCTCTGAGGGGCGCAGGCAAGGCAATGTGCTTGCTAGGTGGAGAAGAGACAAAGAGAAAACAACTCTCGCAGCTGAGAGGCTGCTCTACTATAACTTTACACAAAGGGAGAGTATGTGGGAGCGAGAAAGGACACACACCGTACTCGACTCCCCAAACACAATACTAAATCACAAATGAGAGTACGGGGTTCTTGTAACTGTAAGTAGGTCAATAGTGCGCCAATTGTGACACTAGACCAATCGTATGCCTCGACTAGAGGTAAACTGTAGGTGAACTGTGGAGGGGTGTAAGGTCTGAAGGGGGGGGGGAAGGAAAATTTCCTTTAAGGACTAGGTGGTCTCACACACTATATAGTGTGTGAGACTTCATCATATGACCACCTAGCCCCACCCAGGTAGGACAGTGCCACCTGGGTGGACTCAACCTAACTGTTAAAAGAACAGGAGGGAGTGCGTAAATTAATTTAGTTTCTGGAAAGGGGGATCCAGCTATGCTAGGGAAATAAAAACACCTACTCAGATACCCGGGTGAGTTTAATAGAAGTTTCTGTGTGGTGTGATTAAAAGAAATGGGGAACCAGTGTGAGAGCAATGACTCACAAGGTCACCTATCTAAAAGAAGTAGCCGACATGTTTCTGCCCTTATAATTGAGCTACGGAGGGTCTCTGGGCATTCATCAGGGCGTTGGATCCCTGTTGCATATGCTTCTTAAGCGCTGCAGAAATAATCACAATAGAAAAGGGGATGAGGAAGGGCCTACCTTAACCGAGGAAATACCTGGGGAGGACCTACAGTAAATAAAATAAAAATAGAATAAAAACAGACCACAATTGACGGTGAAAATACACAGCAAACCACAACACACGTGACATAGTTCATGCAGCACACAGGAGTAATGGTTGCAATTATGAATAACAGTCGCATCAATGCTAGCTATGCAAGGCAGACGATAGGTCAGGGAAGACAATTCCTTACCCTAACACTCGAGGCTAGTAGCCTCTGGTATCCTGGAGAGGGAGCGCCCCCTTATAGTCAGACTCTAGGGTTAGAGGGAAAAAGGCAGAAGGGAAGAACAAAGATGAAAATAGACAGAGATATACAAAAGGAGGAGAAAAAAAGGGGGGGTTCTCTCAAGTGAGTGAAATGGAACGGGAGGGGAAAGAGAAAGAGGGAAGAGGGTAGTCCAAAAATGGAAGAATGGTAGAAACCAAGGAAAGGGTTAAGACAATAGAAATCAAAGAGGGAGGTGAAGCAAAGTCGCTGGAGTGGGGGAAAAAAAGGGGAAAGGAAGGAAAAAGGGCAAAAAAGGGGCAAAGGGGGAGAATGGAGAACAAGGAGAAAGAGAGAAAAAGGGAAACATAAACTGAGAGAGAGAAAGAAAGAAAGAGAGAATTAGAAAGACATATAGAGAATTAGAGAAAGAGAGAAATGGGAGAGGAGAGGTCTCTTATCTGTGAATCCAACGTTGGCTGACTCACTGCATCAAAGGTGGGCGCTCTTAGTGCGCCTATACTGACCTCTCCTTAAGGACCGCTTGAATGAAGTGGCCTGGTTGTCGGTAGAAGATATAGTGATCTTAATTGGGTAGGATAAGCTACAGCTGCTGATAATCACTGTCGCGGCCCGGGGGGACCGGAAGTGTTGCGAACTGCCTTTGTTTCTGTCGGCTAAATGTACACCGGCCAACCCCGGACATGTCGGGGGCCGGAAGTGGCCTTCGGCGATGGGGAGCGCCACGAAGTGACGCTGCCCTCGTGTTGTGATTCATTGGGGGTCGCCTGAGCCGTGGCTCAGGGAGATCCCTCGCGCTGGGCGGAGACGCCCAACCCGCGAGTATTGCCGGGAAACATAGTTTCCCGGCAGCACTGCAGGCTGCCTACAGACGAGTCGCTGGGAAACGTAGTTTCCCGGCGGCAAGAGAGGCTGCCTTTAGTTCGGCCCGGCCGAAACACGGAGAGAGGGGTGGGGGAAGGCGGGGGGGGTTGGAGGCGAAAGGGGATAAGAGAAAAGAAGAAAGAGAAAAGAAAAAAGAAGGAAAAAAGGCTGAGAACAGAAGGGGGATAACAAAAAAAGGGGGGGAAAGGAAAGAGAGAGAAAGGGGAGGCAGATGCAGGGAAGGGGTGGGGAAAGGGAGGGAGATGGAGTGGGGGGAAGGGAAAGAGCGGAAGGAAGAGAGGGAAAGAGGAGAGGGAAAGAAGGGGGAAAAAGGGAAGGGGGATGGAGGGGAAGCCAAGGGTTGAGGAACAAGGGGACAACAGAAGATGAAGTGGGTAATGAGGTGTTGAGAGAGGGGAAATAGGAGGCAAGAAAAAGAAAATTGGAAAGAATGGAGAAAAGGTAGGAAAAGAAAGAGAAAGGAGAAAAAGGCGAAGAAGGGAAGGCAAAAGCTAGTCAGTGTAGAGAGGGAACATGACGGGGAAAAAAAGGGGAAAATCCGGGGAGGGGGGAGTAAGAGGGTTCTAAGTATGAAGAGAGAACCAAGGTATCTCATCATTTAATCCAACCGTGTCGGTGTGTAACCTCCAAATCCAGCGTTGCTCAGCCCTAAATAGTTTTTCAGACATGTTACGGGTCGAAGAGAGAAATGTTCCAGGACCGTCCAAGACATGTCATCTGGGGAGTGATTTTTTTGTAGGAAATGGCTAGTGAGTTTTGTTGCATCTCGTTTGCACCTGATCGTGCTTCTGTGCTCACAGATTCTGGTGCTAACCTTCCTCGTAGTCATCCCCACATATTTGAGTAGGCAAGGGCATTTGATTAAATAGACTACGTTTTTGCTGTTGCAATTCGTAAGTGATTTTTGCACCCATGGGGTTTTAAGGTCAAGATTGATGGTGGAAGATCTGTGGGTAAAATGAAATTATCCTTAAACAATATTGCGGCTGTGTGCCCATGAGACAACTGTGATAGTCAAGGGGTGCAGGCGAAAATGACATCTATGGTAACCAGCGGTTGCACACACCCATGCACACACTGGCCACACAAAATGGTCACTTGCCTAGCAACGAAAGGAGGCATGGTAAACAATACCATTGATTCAGCCATGCCACAAACAAAAATTAAGACAGCTTTATAAATTTCCTAACCACAAGTATCCCAAGGCATCAAAAATGACCACACTAAAATACACTCTAACACTAACCTTCTATAAAAAGCACACATTGCATTTAATGCAAGGCCATTCATGATTCAATTGTTTTAAAAAAATCACATAGCATACAAATTGTTTTTAATATATATATGTATATATATATATACAATGGCTATTGATGGCTGCCTGTGTGGGCAGACTAGGCCCCAGACAGTAAAATGAGCAGCATGATGCAACATTCACAAAAGGCACACGAAAAATGGAGAAAGGGTATGTTAAATCCAGTACCCCAGCCCTTCCAAAAAGGTGTGAATGTTTGAATGCAAAATAGGCCCCTACTGCAACTCCAGGCCTCCCACACCAAATGAAAAATGTTAAGAAAAAAAAGTAAAGGGTAGAAAAATTCTAGAGCATGCCCTCCATCAAACAAGATACATATCCAAAGCTCTTCAACTTACTTGATTGCTCATACAAAAAATCCTTAAAACACAATGATATATATGTAGTAGGGATTGTACACATAGAGAATGATACTTTCCCCTAAAAATCTAAAAGAAAAGTGAACAAGGTATGGACAAAGCTCTGAGAGGAGACTAATAGGCAGGAAGTGGAAGTTGTAGTCGATGTGGCACTTCCTTCCTGGTAAAACAAATAGTAAAATAAAAGAATGAATGCACTACAAAAACCTTGAACTGTCTTTTCAGATAGTATACCTACTCAAAAACCTATTTTTGAGTTGATCTTGCTGCTACTCGAGTTGAAAATCTACAAAAAAAATAGCCCTGCTGACTGCAGCTGCCAACACTATTAAATGGCATTAAAAGGCTTCCTAGCAACCCAAAATTGCACTAGAGAAAGCCAAATCTGTCAACATCATTCCCAACAAAGGTAATCAGTAACCAAGAAAATACTTGATTACAGGCTTTAACACAGTGCACAAACAATCCCCCCCTTAGGGCTAATTGGCATTTCACATATTTGTACATAATCCGTAAATCAGGCCTACTGTCTTTGTCACAATTTTTTATAATAAACATATGAGACATCTGGCATCTGAAAAACCTTTTCCTGGTGAACCAATAAGATCTATTGCTGTTATCTTTGGCGTATCAGCATCACCAGCTCAGGACTACTCTATAGAGGTGCACCTTGCTCAAAAGGCAACCATCTCAACCAATCAATCATAGTTCTTATACAGCATGGCTAATCACCTGTTTGGGTCTCAAGGTGCTGTGGGGTGCTCTGCAGCTCAGTCGAGGTGCTGGATGGCCGGTTCAGTTGAAGAGCCAGGTCTTGAGGTCCTTCCTGAATTGAGGCAGAGAGGGAGATTGCCTGAGATGAAGAGGAAGCAAGTTCCAGGTCTTTGTGGTGAGGTAGGAGAAGGATCTTCCTCCAGATGTGGTCTTGCGGATACGTGGGATGGTGGTCAGGGCCAGGTGAACGGAACAGAGTTGACTGGTGGGGGTGTGGAAGGAAAGGCGATGGTTGAGGTCGGATGTGGAGGGTCTTGTAGGCAGGAGTGAGGAGATTGAAGGTTATTTTTTTGTTGATCGGGAGCCAGTATAGGTCTCTCAGATGCCCAGGGATGTGGCTGCAGCAAGGGATGTCCAGGATAAGTCTATCTGCAGCTTTCTGGATTCTTTACATTTTATTGTGGAACTTCTGAGTAGTGCCAGGGTGACTGTTATTCTGGATTTGATGGGGATGCACTAGAAGATCTTTTGGAGCAGGCAGAGCTTGTGGAAGCACGAGGTCAAGACAGTATTAACTTGGTGTTTCATAAAAAGCGAGAAGTTGAGGATGATGCCGAAGTTGCAAGTATGGTTGTTTGGTCGACTGAAGGTTTGTCGTGAGGCAGAGGATCAGCTGAGTGTCATCTGTGTAGGAGATGATGTTAAGTCTGTGGTTCTGACGATGTCTGCTAGCAGGGCCATGTAGATGTCGAAGAGGGTGGGGCTCAGGGAGGAGCCTTGGGGGATGCCACTGCTGATCTCTGTAGGTTCGAATGTGAAGGGTGGGAGCCTGACTCTCTGGGTTGGGCCGGTAAGGAAGGAGAAGATCCATTTGAGGACTTTGCCACGGATGCTGGTGTTGTGAAGTCTTGTGCGGAGGGTAGGGTAGGAGACTGTGTCAAAGGCATCCGAGAGGTCCAGGAGGATGCGAGTTGCGGTTTCACTTTAGATTTTGTCTGTTGCGGCGAGGAGAGCAGTCTCCGTGCTGTGGTTGCTTCTGAAACTGGATTGGGAGGGGTCCAGGATGTGACTCTGGCCGGGGATGGAGGGGGGATAAAGATGGGTCTGGAGCTCTTGAGGTCCATCAGGTCGGTGGAGGGTTTCTTAGGGAGGAGGTTGATCTCTGCGTGTTTCTAATCTTCAGGGAAGGTAGCGGTCTCGATGGAGCAGTTGATGGTGCAGCAGAGCTTGGGGGAGATGATCTTCCTGGCTCAGTTGTTGGGGGACAGGGGTCCAAGGGGGCTCCTGAGTGGTCGGTCTTCATGATCCATAGGGTGTCGTCGGTGGTGAGGGTGGTCCAGTTGGTCAGAGTCGGCTGGGATCCGGAGCCTTTGGGTGTGGCGGTTGAGAGTTGGGCTGGTGGGTTCTGTGTTCTGAAGTTGTCATAGATGTTGCAGATCTTGTGGTGGAAGAAGGTGGTGAGGTTGTTGCAGAGGGCTTGGGGTGGGGAATGTCTGTGGTGTCAGTGCTGGGTTAGGTGAATTCTTTAATCACAGTGAAGAGTTGTTTGCAGTTGAGTGCATTGGCGTTGATTCGCTCTTGTATGGCTCTTATATGGCGGTTTTCTTTGTGGGTCTGATGAGGTGGTAGTGTGATGTGACTGCGGATTTCAGGGCTGCATGGTCTGCCAGAGCCTTCCTGCACCTCAATCTTCTCTCGAGTCATCTACAAGTGCGTAGGGACTCTTGGAGGACAGGGGAGACTCAGTTGGCTTCCTAAGTAGTCTGTTTGCTGGAGGGTTTCCTGAGGGCGGCCAGAGTGTTGGTGCAGTTGGAAATCTTCGGGAGAGGAGGCATGCAATGTGGTGGCATCCGTGGAGGTCAGTGGTGGTGTGTTGCAGAGGGTGGTGGCCAGTTGGTCTTTGGTGACCTTGGTCTAGCTTCTATGCAAAGGGCGTGGTTGTGATGGGTGGGTTAGGTGGAAGAGAAGTGGACACAGTGGTGGTCAGTCCATAGGAGTTCAGAGGTGTGGCTGACGGAGATATTTCTGCTGGTGGTGAAGATGGGGTCGAGCGTGTATCCTGCTGAGTGCATTGGGGAGGTGACCAGTTGTTTGAGTCCTATGCTGGTGAGGTTCTCCAGTAGGGATGAGGTGTTGGGGACACTGAGGTTGTCAAGGTAGAAATTGAGTTTGCCTAAAAAGATGTAGTCTGTAGAGGTGAGGGAGTGATGTGCCATGACATCGGCTATGGATTTCCTGAAGGGGGAGCAGAGTCCGGGGGATCTGTAGACAAGGGTGATGTGTAGGGTGGTATTTGAGTTGGTGTGGATCTGGAAGTGGAGGTGTTCTATGTCGGGTGCATGGTCATCGGTGCTGGTTGTGAGGTGGAGGGTGTTCTTGTGTACTGTTGGACCTGGTGCTTTTTGCAGGGTCATCTCCAATCCTTTTGCCTTTTTCCTCCTATTTTTCTGACCTGTTTTTGTTGGCTTTAGGACTCTGGGCACTTTACCACTGCTAACCAGTGCTAAAGTGCATATGCTGTTTGTGTAAATTGTATTGGTGATCCCTGATTGGCATATTTGATTTACCAGTAAGTCCCTGGTAAAGTGCACTAGAGGTGCCCAGAGCCGTTAACTCAAATGCTACTAGTGAGTGTGCAGCACTGGTTGTGCCACCCACAGGGGTAGCCCTGTAAACATGCCTCAGACATGCACTGCAGTGTCTGTAGATACAGTTTTAAACTGCCAATTCGACTTTGCAAGTTTACCCACTTGCCAGGCCTAAACGTTCCTTTTTTACACATAAATACACCCCTAAAGTAGGGCAGGGTGTAGTGTATGTTAGAGGTGACATGTGTACGGATGTGTGTTACATGTTTTAACAGTGAAATACTGATAAATTCAGTCTTCACTGTTGCAAGGCCTAGCTCTCTCATAGGTTAACATGGGGGCTGCCTTTAAATAACTTTAAAGTGCAGATTCCCTTTGAGAGTAGATAGAAATTTGGAGTTTGGGATCTCTGAACTCACAATTTAAAAATACATATTTTAGTGAAGTTGGTTTTTAGATTCTTAGTTTGAAAATGCCACTTTTAGAAAGTATGCATTTTCTTGCTTAGCCATTCTGTGACTCTGCCTGTTTGTGGATTCTCTGTCTGGCTCATTTTGACAGTTGGGTTTGTGAATCACTCTTGACAGTGAGACAAAGGGAGCTGTGGTGTAAGAGGCAGGGTTGTGATGTAGCCTGAGCCATATGTGCAAGAGTGGAGAGAGGAGTGGTCACTTACACCTGAATGGGCTGTGCCTGCCCTCTCACAATGCAGTCTCCAACCCCCTGGTGTGCATGTCTGTGGCCTGGCCTGGCAAGGCAGGATCTTGTGAACAACAGAGACTTTTCTTTGAAGTATGCCTACTTCAAAGGCAGGACCCATAACGCCTGAAAATTAGATTACTTCTGGGATCAAGAAGAACCTCTGCCAAGGAGAACAGCTGAAGAGCTGAGGAGAAGTACTACCCCTGACTGTGACTGTGCTTTGTTGGGCTCTTCTGCAGTTGCTAGTTCTGCCTGTGAAAGGGGACAAATACTGGACTTTGTTGTGCATTCCTGCTTGAGAAGAATCTCCAAGGGCTTGAACTGAGCTTGCCTCCTGTTTTGAAGTCTCAGAGCAATCAAATACTTCCTCTGCCAGCACCTTGACTCTCTGCTGAGACTCCTGCCCTGACAAGTGGTGTCCTATCCAGTTCTTGGGCCCTTGAGAGGTGAAGTTGGCAGAACAAGTACTGAAATCCACGCACAAAACACCGTGCGGGGAAATCTTCAATCACCATCTGCAACGCGGCTAATAATCACAGCTGAAATCAACGCTCCACCTGCATTGCAGCTGGGAGATCAACGCATCGCGGCTGGAGAAGTGACATGTAACACCCACTTGCAGCTACTGATAATGACGCAAACCCCACGCAGTGCAGTTTTCTCACACATCGTTCCTGGGCGTCAAAGTCATCCCAACCCTGCACGGATCTGAGGTGCGCCATCTGGAAATTGACACATTGCTCCCTGGCGAGGGAGAAAAACGATGCTGATGCGACCAGAGAAAAAATTACGCACAGCCTCCCTTGTGAGGAAGGAATCGATGCATCAATGCCTTTTCTGATGCACACACGCCTATGTGGCTTTATTTTTGAAGCTAACCAGGAACTTTGTGCAAAATCATTGTTTCCATTCTTTTCTATAGAGTGAAACTCTTATACTTTTGAAAATTCATATCTTGACTTGTGTATGTTGGATTTTTGTCATTTTGGTCTTGTTTTACCTATTTTACTGGCGTGGTGTTCATTTTGTAGTGTTTTCACTGTATTACTGTGTGTGTTCGTACAAATTATTTACACATTACTTCTGAGTTAAGCCTGCCTGCTCGTGCCAAGCTACCAAGGGCGTGAGTTGGGGTTAACAACGTGTGCTTCTCCTTTACCCTGACTAGAGTGAGGTTCCTTGCTTGGACAGGGGGTAACCTGACTGCCAACCAATGAACCCACTTCTAACATGTACGATAGCAAAGCCTCCTCCCAGTCAGTTGGCGCGGTCCATCTGGCATTGTTATAATATTACAAAAGAAAACAAATGTATCATTCTCAAAACAAAAATCTATCCTAAAAGGTTCTAAGACATTGTCTATAAACGTGGTTTGACACAGGGGCCAGCTACAGCAAATCCTTGACTACTATGGTAAAATATGGGATTCCATGTAATAAAATACTTACCTGTACTCTGTAATGCAGATCAGGACTACTGGTTTATGGTATTTAATTTTGTTTACATTTTGTCTGTATTTATCCATAATTATATTTTGGCCATCCTATTAGTACTTATCCATATATTTTTTTGTGTTTTGAGAGTAAATGGAGCCGTAAAAATGTTTTCCATATTTATTTAGCTCTTATATGTACACGCATTCATGGATGCCTGTCACGTTTTAACAAATTAAGCAGCCAAATATAACACTCCACCCACAGGTGCATATTATTGTTAAAGTGTTTGCCTGGAACTAATGAAAGACACTATGGAGAATCTCTTCCAAGAAGCACAATTTTCAGAATTTTTCAACTTTTAAAAATAATTACAGACAGGAAGCATATTGTTTTTTTGTTTTATTTATGTGTAAAATTCAGTAAAACCGGAAAACCAAGAGCCTTAGTACAGAGCAATAATGATCTACTCTTATCTGCCTCTTAACAATAACACATCTTTTTCACAACAAATATATCAGTCCTCCTGCCTTTATTGTAAGTTTGCATAACAAACAATCAGGGATGCCACCTTTATCACTGGCTTGTCGTCATAGAAAATTTGGACCTAATCTGTTGGGCATAAGCTTTCCCACCAATCAATCACCAGGTATAATGTAATAGCATTACAAATATATACACAATTACGGTTGTCAGAACAATCTCAAATTCCTCTAACAGAGACTAACAAGGGTTATTGTAATGCATACCTTATATCTCCATGGTTACTTCAAGTGGGCCACCAACACCAAAACCCTTGTCTACTGCAGTAATCTTTGAGATTCCTTTTAACAAAATACGAACCTACAGCCTTTAGCTATAACTATTCTTCGTTAAAAATCTCTTGCCTTTAAAACATGCTTTCCAAAATAAGTAGATGGAGCCCACTGACTTTTTCATAAGGTTTCATATTAATCAGATCAAATCTATGGAACATGTCATAAGAATGTTTCTTACTGAGCCAATAATGCCTATAGTCTTTATCAGTGGCTTGACTAACACAGTCCTATTCAAGTTCATATAACCTGGCAACCATCATGCATATAGTTATAAAATTACACATTTGTAGAAAATACAGTTTGAACAACAACATACAACCTCACTCAAAAGGGCCTAACAAGAATTGTCACAGTGAAAACCCCAAGGATTTGTCTGTGTGGGTAACCAACCCTTTGCCTACTATGGTATTCTGTGGGATTACATGTCACAAAATGCCCCTAACACACTGTGATCACACTCCTTCACTGTTAAAAGCCTACTGGCATTAGCAAATGCTTTTCACAGTAACTAAACTAGGCCTACTTCCTCTATCATAGATTTCATAATAAGACGATAAGACCTATGGCAGCTGATGTAATTTTTTCCCAATGCATTAATCAGGTCTACAGCTTGTCACCATAAACAGGCCTACTGTTTTGAGCATAGGCCTTTCCACATGGCAACTATCAGGTATACAGTCAAAAGTTACAAAGGTATACAAAATTGTAGCGGGCTAAGCAAAATACTATTTTACTTATAAGGCCCTACTAAAGATTCTCACCGCCTCCTTATCTCTTCTTGAATTCCACAAGAAGCTGAAGGCCTGGCTTTTCAATTAATAAACTTACAAATTGCAGGGCTTAGCAAAAACACCTGCTCGATGCCAGGATACGCTTGCAGGTGAAAGTGTGCTTCACAGATAAACATAACATCAAAAACATGCAGAAAAAATGTACAGATTGTTATTTGGGGGAACCCAACACAAAAATCTTGCTATTACAGTAATCTAGAAGATGCCATTTAACAAAAGCCTTCTCTCCTTATCTGCAGCAGGCTTTGACTCTGAGTAACAACAAACTACCCTTAAATTAAATGATATTAAACATGTTTTTTACAATAAATATGTTGGGTCAACTATCTTCATCAGAACTTTCCACAATGAACAGTATATATCTATAGCCATGATCCGTGACTTTTCTCTGTAACCGGCTCAGTCATACTGAATGGAACAGTATGACCGCAAGTCAATAAGTGCAATACAGGCACTTATTTGAGTAGAAGCATACATCTGTGGTGCAATCACATCCTGTATGCAGGAAAACTAACATGTGGGTGGAGCCTAAGCCCCTCTCTCAAGACTACTCTGAAAGCTCTGTTGGGTTTGTCACATAAGGTTAGGCAACGATTGTGCTGTCAAGACAGACGTAAAAATCTCTTGGATAGTTGTGACTTCCCCTATTGAAATGGTGATATAGATCTTTTGATGCACCCTAATATATGTGAATGATCACTAATGGTATCGTAGTACTGTTTTTCCCTAAGTGATAATAGCTATACAGACCAAGCAAAAGTATATCTTATTGTGCTTGTATCACTCAAGTAATCAACCATGATTCTTCTTGTTTATGGCCTTGCCTCCAATGAAAGTTTATGTTGTACTATTGCTAATGACTGTCACAGAGCTTTAGTAGTTGTTTGCAAGAACTTACATCTCTAAACAGATTAATCTTATTGGCATCTTTGGAATTTGGAGTTGGAGTTCCTCTGCAGTTCCCCTGCCTCATTTAGGGCCAGATATACATACCATTTTTCTTGTCGCAAACTGCCCGATTTGCAGAATAGGGCCGTTTGCGACAGGAAAAAAACATTTTGGTATGTACAGACTATTTTGCGATTCGGTAATCTGTTTACCGAACCGCAAAATAGGTTTGCGATTTACAATTAGGAAGGGGTGTTCCCTTCCTAATTGCGAGTCGAAGTGCGATGTAGGATTGTTTTGTGACTGTATATGCGGTCACTAAACAATCGCAGTTAGCACCAGTTTCAAATTGGTGCTAACCCATTCGCAAACGGGAAGGGGTCCCTTTTGTGAATGGTAGCGAAAATATTTTTTCAGAGCAGACAGTGGTCCCACGGACCACTACCTGCTCTGAAAAAATGAAAACAAAACTTTTCATTTTTGTTTTTGAAATGCATCCGGTTTTCCTCTAAAAATGCTTTATTTAAAAGCAGTCACAGATATGGTGGCCTGCTGTCCCCTGCAGGCCACCATTCCTGTGAAGGCGGCCATTCCCAATGGGGTTGCAAATTGCGACCTACCTCATGAATATTTATGAGGTAGGTCATTTGCGACCCCATTGGCATTCGCAAACAGTGTCATTGACACTGTTGCTCATCAGGTTTTGTGACTCGCAATTTTCGAGTTGCAAAACCTAATATTCGTACATGTGGCCACTGAAGAGGAGCTACATAGGCGGCACTTCTGTTTAAATCACTTTGCAATGTACTGGTACCACAAGACCATATTTAAAACTGAATGCTGGCTAACTAAAAACCGTGGCAATTCCTGTTTATTCACCAGTTTTGTGGTCCTCACCCTTCCCGACATGTAAATAATCTGATCGGAATCAATATCTCTCTCTGAATTTATGCTACATTTTGTACGATTTACTTGATCCTAGCCAGGTCTGTTTTTTTACACAAGCAAAGCTAGGAAATATGGGAATAAAATGCAACCAACATACAAGTTATTGTAATATAGGGATTTTCAATTATGTCTTGATTGCAGCCCAGGGAGATTTTAATGAACTGCACATTGTCAGTGTAGAAAGTAATAAAAATGAAAACAAAGTTTTAGTGCTGAAAATGCAATATATATGTTAATGCGCATAAATCTTTTAGAGAAACTAAAACGAAATTAATTGAAAACCACTAACCTAGTGTTGAAGAAAATGGTAAATAATTAAGAAGTGGAAAAGAGAACATCGTGTAATTAGAGCGTTCAAATCCCAAGAATGGATAAAGAACGTTCATGCACTTTTTCAGTTTGACAACCACTACCCATAACAAGATACTGATGTTATAAAGCAACCTTCTATGACAGAAATAGTAACATTGTAATAACAACAATTAAATTAACATTCAAAGCATATTTCTCCCAATCAAAACAAGATGTAATCACGACAAACCAGAAGACACCATATGCCTGCATGTATCTAAACATGTGTTTGTACAGGCAAACACGCGCACACGCGCACACGCACACACACACACAAAGAAGTGGACAAATGCATATAAAGAGCACACCTTATACACGAGTGTACACTCACACATACACATTGTACATTAGGCATGTGCACACAAGAACAAGTACACTCACATGCGCACACATAAACATGCATTCGGATGCACACATCCACAAACCTACAACTGACACATAAACAAGCCTAAATAATTGAAATGGCCAAAGGTAACAGTTTCAAATACACAGGCCCAATTTTTTTCTCGAGGCCAGCCTTTTCTAATCTGACATGACCTGTTTCCTTGTTTTTCCATATCATCCTAAGTATGTTCTCAAGTCAATGTCTCAGGATTGAAATGCACTATTCATTTTATATAATAATAATCTTTATTTTTTCACAATTATAAGTAATTTAAACTGCATAGCCCTTCAAAAAAGAAAGTGCTTATTTTGTCACGAGTATATTTTATACCTTTGGTTGACAATTTTCAGACAATTTGCAGTCTGAATGTAAAAGTTTAGAAAGACTGAGCTCTTCGGATTTGTAAAGTCTCTCACCACACATATCTCTTCCCAAAGAGTCCTTTTGGTCGAGTGTACCAGACAGTGCAAGCTATCTGACTGCAAAGGACATATTGTGAGCCTAACAAAAACAGAGACCGCCCTTTGCTTGCTTTACTGCCACTCCTATTTGCAGACTTTATATTGAATGTTTTCCTTGTTTCAACCTGTGCATCTTGTGTTTGTCCCTCTGGTGGAGCCTAACCGCTTTAACCATGTCTCTCATTGGCATTCTAAGCTTCTTCTGCTTGCTTTTAATAAACTGTGGGCCAGATGTACAACAAACTGGTGCAGTGGGGTGCTGTGCCAAAATGAGCAGCGCTGCACAGTTTTGAAATGCGGGGAAGAACCATATTTACAAGAACCCCTGCGTTTCCCCCTGTGCAGGCGCTAAATTTAGCTACCAACGCAGGCATCCTTGCACCATAGTGCATGGGTGTATGCATTGAGGAGATTGATTATTTATGTGCAGGAAGGTGTCCCTTCCTGCACATAAACAATCATTCATGGTGGTTGCTCTCTTTCTATGTGTGCTGAAGAATGGAGCATGAGGAGAAATTAAAGTATTTCTCCTCATTGTGCCATGCTAATGCCATCCCTGGGGTGGATTAATTTTTGCCGCTGCCACAGATTTATAGATTCTTGTAAATCTGGGGCACCGTCAAAAGCAATGGGTGTTGTGGTGGAACACCCTCAGCAAAACACATTCCACACCTCTCTGATGCAGAAAACTGCGTTGGGTGACATATTAACAAGGCGATGTTAAGCCACAAAAAGTGGCTTAGCACTGACTTGTAAATATGCGTAATGCACAGCACCACCAGAGCGTCACAAAAAGTGAGGCTCCGGTGGCACTATGGGGCTTGAAAATATGTCCAATCTTTTACTTTTTCTTTAAACATTCCTTAAGAGATCCTGTGTTTTCCAGCAGTCTAACTTATTTTATTTTCTCCCCTTTTCACCCATGTGCTTCTCCATTGCCACTGATCCTCATGCTGCCCTCTTTCTCTTTGTCCTATGCTTATCCCTCCGCTCTCCGCATTGCTCTTTTGGCTGTCTTTTCTTCCTCATGTTGCTTCTCCCACTGCCCACTACCTGAAGTGTTACTTCATGTCCCCAGCCCTCCATGTTACTTTTCTCCCCCACCCACCATGTGGCTTTACAACCCTCCCACTCACCAACCCAATGCTGCTTATCCATTTTATTTTTTTAAGTAGGTTTGTGCTAAGTTTACGAAGAGTGCCTTTGCCATACTTTTTTTTATTACACTGATCCATCTCAGAGAGATAAATAAAACAAAGTCCTTTGTAGGCACATGCATGAGTGTTGAATTAAGTGGTGGCCATGCTATCCTGTCTTTCTTTTTTTTAACCATCCTACACGACTGATGCAATGCTGTACAGCATGCCTAAAAACATTGAGAAAGCCAATATGTCATGAACACTGTGACAGTTCCCGTTCCAAGTTTTCTATTTTCCATAATTTGTTATTATCATACTCCACTATTGCTAATCTCTGTCTACATTCCAACTCTTTTACTTCTTTCATAGAAAGTGCGACGTTTTAAAGAGATGTGTAGAAATGTTTCCATTATGTCTACCAAGAGTTTAAGATGGCATGTTTTTGTTGCTTCCAATGATGATTAACTATAATGATATGGTAACTGAGCTGACAAATTTGTAGCCAAGATTGTTTAGTCTTGTTGATTCTTTAGTATCTGCACGTTCTACATTTGTGTTCAGAATAACAGATAATCAACAATCAGATAATATAAAAACTCAGATATTGGGCTATAGTCAGGGACAGATTTCACACTAGGATTATTTGCTGCATCAACTGCCATTGGTAGAGAGAAGCCCCAGGGATGGTGATCAGAACTGGCCCTCAGTCTGTCGCTGTCTTTATTTTCCAGCCCCAAACAAGCTTTGATAGAGAAGACCTGACTTGCTATTTCTAAGGAAAACACAGTTGTGCTGCACGATCCATCTTGAGAAACTCAAACAAAGGCTTGCTATTTAATGCTTTAATTAAAATTTGCCTTCCACTTATAAATAGCTCAAGGGTGTCAGGATGCTAAGAATGCAATACCTATGCTAGAAATGTTTCAGCTGTTCTAGCTGACCATAAAAAGTTTAGTTGCATTCATGTTTGCATTCTGTGCCACCACCATTCATATTTTAAACACTAGAATATGATTTTAAAATAAATATTTTAAAATACATATCACAAAAAGGGTGTGCAAGAAGCTGAAGACCTGACTTTGCAAGCAAAAAGCTTGAATTCCACAAGAAGCTGAAACCTAACTTTTAGAGTAGCCACACTGGGCCATACGTGTGGCTCGACTCACATCTGTTCAGTGCCAGGATACCCTTCCGGGTGGTAGTGCACTTTACTAATCTGCATAAGATACCATTACATAACATGCTATCTGTATCCTGGACTACAAGTGGGCAGGAGCACTCATTGCGTGACCCCTAAAGTAGCCTTTTCAAACATTCCTCAGGCCTGCTGCTGCAGCCTGTAGTGCGGTTTTAATATGCCATTTAGACCTTGCAAAATCAGCCTCTTGCCAGGCCTAACCCTTCCATTTTATATTCATAATCCACCCCAAAGTTAGGTGCTAACTACGCTGAGGGCAAGGTACATAGTGTTTAAAAAGTAGGACCTGAGGTTTTAAGTTGTACATGTCCTGGCAAAGAAAAACTCCTAAAGTCATTTTTCACTGGTATAAGGCCTATCTCTCCCTTTGACTAACATTGGGTTACCTTATTACATTTAATAAGTGCTAACTTTGGATTGGGAGCAGAGAGAGATATGCTGTTTAAACTTCAATTCATTGTAATTTAAAATCCTCTTTAATGGTAAAGTCAGATTTTAACTCAAAATTCTGATAATGCCACTTTTTCAAAGTTGGCATTTTCTTATCCTAGCTATTTTTGTCTTTTGCCAGTGTTTTGGGTCACATGATTGTGAATGGCTCTGCGGTTGTGTTTATGTATTTGTTCCAGACAATATCACAATGGGGCCTTTGGTGTGGACAGGATGGGCCAATCCTAGTAGGATGACTGGGAGGAGCTTTACCCATCCCCACTCACACTTCAAAGGGCTTTGCCTCCTTCACACACATGAATGGTGGTGACATCAGGCTTGCCCTTCCTTTTGTAACCCCCATAGAGTTTGGAGTCCTGACAGGGGAAGGAGGACATTTTTCCAGAACCAGATGTGGGGGTAGAACACTGAGGCCCTCATTTCAAGTGTGGCAGTCCTTGGACAGCCAGACTCGCTGTGGTGGCCTGACCGCTGCCAGGCCAGTGGTAAACACCACCATATTATGACTTTGGCAGATTGGCTAAAGCCAAATTATCGAAACCCCGTCTGTACCGCCAGGCTGGAGGTGAGCGCCTCTGGCCCGGCGGTAGCCGCAATACCTCCATCTGCATTACACCTCTGCAGACAGCCAGCATTTTTGTGACGGTCACACCACCAGGAAAATGCTGGCGGTTATGCACCCGGCGACAGGAATCTCCATTCCTGTCACTGGCAGACACAACCACACAACTACATTCATGTACCCCCATTCACCCACACATTCACTTACAAACATCCCCACACACTTGCACCCAAACACTCACTCAGATACACTCATTCACTCGCACACACGCACTCGAACATACAAATCCACTCACATGCACGCACTCAGACATTCACATCCACTCGCATGCACGCACTCAGACATACACATTCACTTGCATAGTTGCACTCAGATATACGCATTCGCTCACATGCACGCACTCAGACATACGCATTGACTCGCATGCATGCACTCAGACATGCGCATTCACTCACATGCACGCACTCAGACATATGCATTCACTTGCATGCACGCCCTCAGACATACACATTCACTCACATGCACGCACTCAGACATACATCCCCTTCCCCCCTCATTCACAAAAATATACACACATTCACACACACACAACACCTCCCTCAGCATACATGCACTTATAGACACACGCAACACCCCCCCACTTCCCCTTGGCATACATGCACTTACACACACACACACACACTGCCTACCCCCCATATTCATACACACATGCAGACACCACTCACATTCACACAACATCCCCCCTTCGGACAATCAACTTACCTGCTTCGGCAAGGTGGCCGCCCAGGAGGGGATTGGTCCCTGCGCTTTCCACTGCCAGCACTGCACCGCAGTGCAGGAAACTGCTGCACCATATTGAGGATCATAGTACTGGAGACGGAGTCCTGTTGGTGTGCCGGTGGTGGAACCACATCTATTATGACATCAGTCAGGCCAACGGTGTCAGATTTCTGCCTGAAATCGGGTGGAAATCGGCACAATGCCGTAATATGTAGGTCTTCAGACCGCCAGCACTGGCGGTCTTTTGGCACCCACGACTTCTGCTGTCTTACGAAAAGACCGCTGAAGATGAAATGAGCACCTGAGTCTTCCCACACAAAGCTTTGCACCAGGTATAAAGGTTGGACCTTCCGAGCCACTCTTCAGAACACTCCTGGACCTGTGGAAGTTACATAAAAAAGACTGTCTTGCTGCCAGACAACTAACCTTCTGCTTGACTAACTGGGAAGGAAGAATGGATCTCTTTACCTTCATCCTAGGCAAACCAGAGTGACTCCAAAGGTCAGTTAGGTGACTTCCCTTGTGAGCAAGGGATACACAGCAAGCTTCAGAACCCTTCCCGCATTTTCCAGCTGACTTGCTGCAAGTGGGCCTGCCATGATCCACAATAGGACCTCCCAAAGCCCTGCTGGCCTCTTCAGGGGTGAGTCCCTGATCCCCAAAAGGTGCCTCCCTGTTAGACTTGGCATCCTTGGCGTGGCCTCCCCTAACTTTTTGCCTCTGTTTTCCAGGTTGTTGATGTGTGCTAGACTCTGTTTTTGCTGTACTCTGGGCACTTTACCACTGCTATCCAGTGCTAAAGTGTGAGTGCTCCTATGTAAAATGTATGTGTAATTGGCTTTCTATGATTGGCATATTTGATTTACTGGTAAGTCTCTAGTACTGTGCACTAGAGGTGCCCAGGGCCTGTAAATCAAATGCAACCAGTGGGCCTGCAGCACTATTTGTGCCACCCACATTAGTAGCTCTGTAAATATGGCTTAGACCTGCCACTGCAGTGTATGTGAGTGCAGTCTTAACTGCCAATTGGACTTGGCAAGTGTATCCACGTGCCAGGCCTAAACTTTCCCTTTTCTTACATATAAGACACCCCTAAGGTAGGCCCTACGTAGCCCCATGGGCGGGTGCAGTGTATGTTTAAGATGGGACATTTACTAATGTGTTTTATATGTCCTGACAGTGAAATGCTGCCAAATTCGGTTTTCACTGTTGCAAGGCCTATCTCTCTCATAGGTTAACATGGAGGCTACCTTTAAATATTATTAAAGCACAGATTCCCTTTGGGAGTAGATGATCATATGGAGTTTGGAGTCTCTGAACTCACAATTTAAAAATACATCTTTTAGAAAAGTTGGTTTTGAGATTGTGCATTTGAAAATGTCACTTTTAGAAATTAGGCATTTTCTTGCTTAAACTATTCTGTGATTCTGCCTGTTTGTGGATTCCCTGTCTGGGTTAGTTTGACAGTTGGGCTGTTTGCACCTCTCTCTAGACAGTGACACAAAGGGAGCTGGGGTGTAGCCTGCATATCCTGATGAGCCATCTGTGCTAGGAGGGAGTGCTAGTGGTCACTCACACCTGAAAGGGCTGTGCTTGCCCTCACACAATGCAGTTTCGAACCCCCTGGTGTGTGTCTGGGGCCTGGCCTGGGCAAGGCAGGATCTCACAAACAAGAGAGACTTTCCTTTGAAGTAGGCCTACTACAAGGGCAGAAAGGGGTACAAGAAGATCACCCAAAAACCCCGAAAATTAGATCACTTCTGGAACCAAGAGGAACCTTTGCCAAGAAGAGCTGAAGAGCTGAGGAGAAGTGCTGTCCTGCCTATGACTGTGCTTTGTGGAGCTATCCTGCAGTTGCTACTTCTGCCTGTGAAAGGGGACAAAGACTGGACTTTGTTGTGCATTCCTGCTTGTGAAGAATCCCCAAGGGCTTGAAATGAGCTTGCGTCCTGTTGTTGAAGTCTCAGGGCCATCAAAGACTTCACCTGCCAGCACCTGGACTCTCTGCTGAGACTCCTGCCCTGCCAAGTGGTGCCCTATCCAGTACTTGGGCTCTTGAAAGGTGAAGCTGGAAGACAAAGACTGAAAATTCACGCATAGATCGCCCTGCGGGGCAATTTTTGACACACCTTCCATGACGCAGCTGATAAACGATGCACCACTGGCTTCGCTGCTGAAATCAATGCTTCACCTGCATCGCCGCTGGAAGATTGACGCAACACGGCTGGAGAAACGACACGCAACACCTGCTAATGAAGGCTGATAAGGACGCAAACCACACGCAGTGCGGTTTTGTGATACAGTGCGACCAGATTTTCAACGCAACATCATTGGGCGCGGAAAAACAACGCAAAGCCTGCCCAGACCCGAGGTGCCTGTCCGGATCGACGCATCACTCTCTTGTGGGAGAGGAGAAACGACGTACACTGACCTGACCGTAGGAGGAACAACACATGGTCTCTCTTTCGAGGGAGAAATTGACTCATTGCTTGCCTTTTCTGTTGTGCTATTTTGAAGTGTTTTCACTGAATCACTATGTGTATTGTTACAAATACTTTACACATTGCTTCTGAAGTTAAGCCTGCCTGCTCGTGCCAAGCTACCAAGGGGGTGAGCTGGGGTTAACTGAGGGTGATTCTCCTTTGCCCTGACTTGAGTGAGGGTCCTTGCTTGGACAGGGGGTAACCTGAATGCCAACCAAGGACCCTATTTTTAACACTCCCCTGTTCCTAGATCATTGGCTGTCATCAGAGAATACTCCTCCTCAAGAAAAGGAGAAAGTCATGAAGTTTAGGCTCCTCATGATAGCGAATGGTCCTGTTTGAGCCAAGATTCTGCCGACCCCCAACGTGAAGGTTCATTGAGTCCTGGTCTTCATGACGACATCGACCATTAGTGATGACCAGCAACAAAAGACCTGTACTTTGCGCCACAGCAAAGGCAACCCGAGATGACCACCAATGTGAAGCTACAGAAAAGACAGCCCACAACACTTGACTGGCTCCTCAACCCTCCTCCAATGCGAACATAACTCTTCGAGCCAGACTTTGAAGGTAATGCTTTAGCGGAAACCAGCCAGGTCCCTGTATTCAATCTGGCTCCATTGCGGTCAGCCTAAACATGTGACTTTTCCCTGGTCTAGCAGGGCCAGATGACAGAAAGTGGTAGTTCATGCTTTAAGGTGCCATTTTCACAAATTGTCGCTAAAAAGATGCATAACACTAATTATACTGATTGGATTTTTGTCATTCTGATATTTTATTTCTTAGGATTGAATTTTTCTCAAAATTGTTTTGCCATTTTTCTTGTGTTGTGTTTTAACTATATTATTGCTTGTGTGCTGCATAAATACTTACGACACTCCACCAGTTGTGTGAGTACTGAAGCAAGCAAGACCAATCTTTTTATGTATGGCGTTCTCATCCCCAACTGCTGAATATCTGCACTCTGAAATGTATTATTAAAATGCAGTTACTGTATACTGAAAAGCGTGAACTAATAGAAATGTGTAAATTTACCTTTGTGAATCAGGACCAACATATTTATTTCATAGGCATAAATAGATTAAATACATCTGTAATCTGTGGGGTTCCTAATCCATTCAGTCTAAAGGATGTTATCTATTACAATCACTAGATTGATCTAGTTGGTCAGCGATGATAACTTTGGAACCACAGTCCTGGTGACTAAAATCAGCACATGTATCAAATTATGCCAGGTATGCATTTCATTCAAGATCAATATTAAGTTGATAAATGTTCATTCTTAGCATATCTATCTACTATGGTTCTTTAGTCTCAATTTTCTCTCTTGATCTCTACCTCTATGGCTTTTTTTTATACATAATAATGTAATCTGATTATATTTTGAGATTTGTTTTTGATGATTAGTCTCCAATACATATAACAATCATTGATGGACTTATCTTTACAGGGTGTCTCCAGTCAGGGGTGTACACTAAAGGCACATAGGGAGACGGGTTTTCCCTATCTAATTGCTACACAAACGGTCTGCAGCACACATCTGGGGAAAATTAGAGAGCAAGGTGGGAGAATCCTTCCTTGTTCTTAAAAAGGAGGTTCTGTGGCCCTCTCTCTTTTCATAAGTATATGGTCTATCTCAAAGAGCCCTCAGATATGTACTGGGATGTCTTTCAAATTACACCTTGCAGGCTTACTCTATCCTGTTAGCCATTCACCCAAAGGAGTTCCAAAATTGATTCCTGTCCTCATTCATTTAAGCACAACACATGTTTTTTTTGCAGACATGCATGCACCACCCATGTTACACTAGATGGCTTGTCGGATCCAACTGAGAGGAATTGGCAGGTCATATTAACTAAGAGATGCCAGTAAATAACTCCCACAGAAGGTTACATGTAAAAACTCTTGCTCCTTCTATTATATCTGCTGCTGACACCACTGCAATTTCTTCTCACGCACATGATTTGACAGTAGTCATTTTCTGAAAGGATAAAAGGGCACAATTTGTTTTGCTACAGGATATCAGCATACACACTTGATTGTCATATGCGCCAATGCAAATTCCCAAAAATACATATGGACTTGCTGTAAAGGCAACACCAGGCCAGGGCACAACTTCATCAAGCAATGCAGGAGACATTCCAGTACCAATAGGCCTTGTTAAAAAAACAATAATTCAGGGCCTAATTTAGATCTTGGCGGGACTTCCATCGTCCCTCCGTGGCAGAGTAGTACACCATCAAGATAACGGATTCCCATCTACCCTATTTAGATGTATGGCAGCTGAACCTCTGTCTGCGCCAACAGAGTGTTGTTTCCACTGTGTAAGAGGCAGACCACTGACAACACGATTGAGTCCTGCGCTGGCTAACATTACTTTGTCAACGTCAGGGTGGTGGGTTTGTGCCAATCATATTTAGATTTCACAGTTGTGCAAGTGTTGTTCTAGCTGTGGATTCCTGACAGTTGGAGTCCATCCCAGGCCTTGTTCAACATTGCACTATGCCTGTGGCTTGTGGATGACACCTGATGTGTGTTGGCTTATTGTTTTCACCTGCATACCACACTATAAAACACACTCCATTATAGACCATGAGCCTTTGCCACTCCACTGCAACAAAACATTGTAAAGCAGAAATTGTGTCAGTGCAGTCAGGTCTTTTCTTTTTTTATTTCTCTGTTTCTTGTCCTTTTCTCTCCTCTCACTTTTTCTCGTAGGTTAAACATTTTTATTTCACTATTTTTTTATAATGGCAGGTAGGAGAAATCCCAGTTTTACAGAGGGAAAATTGACAGTCATGGTAAGTGAAATCATTAGAGCCACAATTGTTTGGAGCCCAAGTACAAAATACAACCATATCTCAAGAAAGGCAAATGTGGTCCAGAATAGTAGACAGAGTGAATGCTGTAGCAAACACTCTGTGCACATAGGAGGAACTTAGGAAGAGGTGAACAACTTGCTAGTGCAAGTGTGTTCCCTAGCCTACAAGCATCACTTTGAGGCCCAGAGGACTGGTGGTGGTTCTCCCAGCCCTCCCCCTTACAACCTTTTCCCTGGGAGGAGAAGGCCTTGCAGATCCTACATAATGAAGGCTTAACAGGAATCCCTGGTAGAGTGTAGACTGCTAAGTTATACTTTTAAATGTGTCACTAAACCTAAATGTCATTTTTGCTTTTAAGTTAACAGTTGCTAATGTGTTTTGCACCTTTGTAAAACATATAAACCCATAATTAAAATTATCAAATGAATTTTTATCATCTAATTAGCAGCGTTATGGTAGTATCTCTCATTTTATTACTGGTCAATATGTGTTGTAAATATGTATGTTTTTCTTCATGGATTATTTGTTGTATTTACCTTGTTTGTTTGAATGTGTTTTGTTGTACTTAACCCCTTCGCTGCCAGGCCTTTTCCCCCTCCTGTGCCAGGCCTTTTTTTGCCTATTTGGGGCAGTTTGCACTTAGGCCGTCATAACTTTTTGTCCACATAAGCTAACCAGGCCAAATTTGCGTCCTTTTTTTCCAACATCCTAGGGATTCTAGAGGTACCCAGACTTTGTGGGTTCCCCTGAAGGAGGCCGAGAAATTATCCAAAATACAGTGAAATTTTCGTTTTTGTTTCAAAAAAATGGGAAAAAGTGGCTGCAGAAGAAGGCTTGTGGTTTTTCCCCTGAAAATGGCATCAACAAAGAGTTTGCGGTGCTAAACTCAGCAGCTTCCCAGCTTTCAGGAACAGGCAGACTTGAATCAGAAAACCCATTTTTTCAACACAAGTTTGGCATTTTACTGGGACATACCCCATTTTTGCAATTTTTTGTGCTTTCAGCCTCCTTCCAGTCAGTGACAGAAATGGGCATGAAACCAATGCTGGATCCCAGAAACCTAAACATTTCTGAAAAGTAGACAAAATTCTGAATTCAGCAAGGGGTCATTTGTGTAGATCCTACAAGGGTTTCCTACAGAAAATAACAACTGAAAAAGAAAAATATTGAAATTGAGGTGAAAAAAACATCAATTTTTCTCTACGTTTACTCTGTAACTTTTCCCTGCAATGCCAGATTATCGAAAGCAATATACCGTTACATCAGCTGGACTCTTCTGGTTGCGGGGATATATAGGGCTCGTAGGTTCATCAAGAACCCTAGGTACCCAGAGCCAATAAATGAGCTGCACCCTGCAGTGCGTTTTCATTCTATACCGGGTATACAGCAATTCATTTGCTGAAATATAAAGAGTAAAAAATAGCTATCAAGAAAACCTTTGTATTTCCAAAAAGGGCACAAGATAAGGTGTTGAGGAGCAGTGGTTATTTGCACATCTCTGAATTCCGGGGGGACCATACTAGCATGTGAATTACAGGGCATTTCTCAAACAGATGTCTTTTTTACACACTCTCCTACATTTGGAAGAAAAAAATGTAGAGAAAGACAAGGGGCAATAACAATTGTTTTGCTAATCTATGTTCCCCCAATCCTCCTGATAAAAATGATACCTCACTTGTGTGGGTAGGCGTAGCGCCCGTGACAGGAAACGCCCCAAAACGCAACGTGGACACATACCATTTTTTTACAGTAAACAGAGCTGTTATTTGCAAAGTGCCTACCTGTAGATTTTGGCCTCTAGCTCAGCCGGCACCGAGGGAAACCTACCAAACCTGTGCATTTCTGAAAACTAGAGACATAGGGGAATCCAAGATGGGGTGACTTGTGGGGCTCTGACCAGATTCTGTTACCCAGAATCCTTTGCAAACCTCAAAATTTGGCTAAAAAAACACATGTTCCTCACATTTCTGTGGCAGAAAGTTCTGGAATCTGAGAGGAGGCACAAATTTCCTTCCACCCAGCATTCCCCCAAGTCTCCCGATAAAAATGATACCTCACTTGTGTGGGTAGGCCTACCGCCCACGACAGGAAAGGCCCCAAAAACAGAGCTGTATTTTGCCAAGTGCCTACCTGTAGATTTTGGCCTCTAGCTCAGCCGGCACCTAGGGAAACCTACCAAACCTGTGCATTTCTGAAAACTAGAGACTTAGGGGAATCCAAGATGGGGTGACTTGTGGGGCTCTGACGAGGTTCTGTTACCCAGAATCCTTTGCAAACCTCAAAATGTGGCTAAAAAAACACATGTTCCTCACATTTCTGTGGCAGAAAGTTCTGGAATCTGAGAGGAGGCACAAATTTCCTTCCACCCAGCATACCCCAAGTCTCCCGATAAAAATGATACCTCACTTGTGTGGGTAGACCTAGCGCCCGCGACAGGAAATGCCCCAAAGCACAACGTGGACACATCCCATTTTTTTACAGAAAACAGAGCTGTATTTTGCAAAGTGCCTACCTGTAGATTTTGGCCTCTAGCTCATCCGGCACCTAGGGAAACCTACCAGACCTGTGTATTTCTGAAAACTAGAGACCTAGGGGAATCCAAGATGGGGTGACTTGTGGGGCTCTGACCAGGTTCTGTTACCCAGAATCCTTTGCAAACCTCAAAATTTGGCTAAAAAAACACATGTTCCTCACATTTCTGTGGCAGAAAGTTCTGGAATCTGAGAGGAGGCACAAATTTCTTTCCACCCAGCGTTCCCCTAAGTCTCTCGATACAAATGGTACCTCACTTCTGTGGGTAGGCCTAGCGCCCACGAAAGGAAATGGCCCAAAACACAATGTGGACACAACATATTTTTTCACAGAAAACAGAGGTGTTTTTTGCAAAGTGCCTACCTGTGGATTTTGGACTCTAGCTCAGCCGGCCCCCGGGGGGGCAGAAATGCCCTAAAATAAATTTGCGCCCCACCCCTCTCCAAACCCCCCCTGCCCGGGAGCGACCCTTGCCTACGGGGTCGCTCCCCCTGCGTGACATTGGCGCCAAAAAACAAATCCCCGGTGCCTAGTGGTTTCTGCCCCCTTGGGGGCAGATTGACCTAAAATCGACCAATCTGCCCCCAAGGGGGGCAGAAATGGTCTAAATACAATTTGTCCCCCAGGGCAGCGACCCTTGCCTGATGGGTCGCTCCCCATCTCTAAAAAAAAAAAAAAAAAAAAAAAAAAAAACACAAAAAAAAAATTTGCCCTGGTGCCTAGAGGTTTCTGCCCCCGGGGGGTCAGAAATGGCCTAAAATAGATTTGCCCCCCGCCCCCGGGAGCGACCCTTGCCTAATGGGTCGCTCCCCACATCTAAAAAGACAAACACACAAAAAAAATTGCCCTGCTGCCTAGAGGTAATGGCCTAAAACAATTCCCCCCCCCCCCCCCAGGGAGCGACCCTTGCCTAAGAGGTCGCTCCCCTTGCGTGAAATTCACGCAAAGAAAAAACTCCCTGGTTTCTAGTGGTTTCTGCTTGCCTTGGGGGCAGATTGGCCTCATCAAAATAGGCCAATCTGCTCCCAAGGGGGGCAGAAATGGCCTAAATATAATTTGCCCCCTAGGGGAGCGACCCTTGCTCCCCAACTAAAAAAAAAAAAAAAACATTACAAAAAAATGATCCCTGGTGCCTAGAGGTTCCTGCCCCCCCTGGGGGCAGAAAAGGCCTTCCTGAAAAATGCCCCCCCGGGAGCGACCCTAGCCCAAGGGGTCGCTCCGTTATGTCAATTTCTGTACAAAAAAAAAAAATCCCTGGTGTCTAGTGGGGTTTCAAAAGCCGGATTGCAAGCAATCCGGCTTTTGAAACCCTGGGTGAGACTTCAAATGGAAGGAAATACATTTCCTTCCCTTTGAAGCCCCTCCAGGCCTCCCCCAGTGATTGAAAGAGAAATGCTTTGCATTTTTCTTTCAATCGCACTGGAAGCGCGATGGGGGAGGCCCTTGTGACAAATCAGCGTGTGCTCACGCGCTGACATCACAGGGGGGGTTGGAGGGTCGGGGGTGGAAGAAGAAGGTCTTCCCCTTCCATCCCCACCTTGGGGGGGAGGGGGGTGCACAGGGGGGGCGCGCTAGCGCTCCCCCAAGTTCCCGTGTGCCTTGGACGAGGTGACCTCGTCCAAGGCACACGGGAAGTGTAGCCTTGGACGAGGTGACCTCGTCCAAGGCACAGAAGGGGTTAAGACAGGTTCCAACCTCTATTTAATTTCACATGAAGTTATAATGCTTGTAAGTGTTGTTTCACCTAATAACATATTTCAGATATGTTTTACTAGGTGTGTTCAATTTATAATTTTGCACGTTTGTTAGGGGCAGATTTAAGAGCCCCTAGACCCTTCTTGCACCACATTAGCGTCATTTTTTTCCGAGGTTGAAATCCCTGCGCCAATTTTACAAAGTGGCACAATGTTTGTATTGCACCACTTTGTAACCAATTGCTTCACATTATGCCTGCACCAGGCATAATGTATGCAAGTGGGGCAGTCCTCCATTAGTGGGGCCAAAAAAATGGCACAAAGAAATCTAAGAGATTTCTTTGCATCATTTTTTGCAGCACTTTTAATGCCTGCTCAGAGCAGGTATTAAAAGGAGGCACACCATTGTTTATAATGGGCCTCAATGTGCTTTGCAGGCCTAGCGTAAACATTTTTTACGCTAATTCTACAAAGCTCCGAACTAGCGTAAAAAATATTAACAGTAGTTCCCTAACTACTGCCATGGTGCGCCCTTTCTTAGAAATGGTGCACACATGGTGGCGTTATGGGTGGTGCTAAGGGGTGCAAGAAAAGTGGCACTGCACTGGGTGCAGCACCACTTTTTCTAAATCTGGCCCTAGATGTTTAATTGAAACAACTACAACTACCATAATACCATCTTTTTGTTTTTGGAAAATAATATTGCAATGTGATGTTGGTCATTCCCTCTTTTCTTTCATATATGCACATACGCTAAAGTGTTATGTATTTATCAATCTCCATTTTATGCTATGTATTAAAATGTAAATATTTTATTACATTTTGTAAGTTGTCACTTTTTTGTATTTCATTGAATTGATGTAATTGATTTCACAAATCAAAGTATGTTGACTTAAAGATTTTTATATATTTTATGTCGCATGCTGGAATATATGTGGTATTGTTAATAAATGTACTTTGCAATGTTTATATGATGACTAATGCTAGTAATCCTTCAAAGGTGTAAAATACTACGGATTTTAGCCTGGTAGGCCTTAGAATGGTTTATTTTTCAATTCACCTCTCTACTGTGCTGGGTTGAATGTTTCGTATGTTTTATGTACACTTTCTAATCAATCTTTTTCTTTTCTGGCCATCTCTTTAGCTGCTTTTTTGAAGTTTGCGTGTGTGTAATTTATCATAAAACCACTGAAAGGTGTAATCATCCTATTATATATCTTTTCACGTTTAGATAGCTACCTTTGTAGCTTCAAATTCTTTTCATGTATAATGCAGACTGCTACAGTTTTTTTTTTTGTTCAATTCGTACTAAGTCCAACATCCATAGTACGTGGACAACCATCTTCCACTGAGGATATCTCCACTCTAGACCAGGAACAAGCCTTCAGTGAGGACTCCACTTATGCAAGTCCAGGTGATGAGGAGCTCCCTGGTCCATCTGGTCTGCCAGTGGTCTGCCTGGGCAGGGAGCTCCAGTGAGTCTCACTCAGCATACACCTCCACCTCCTACCCCAGCTGTTACTATACCTCAGCCTATGGATACCTCCACTTCCTGTGTCCAAAGGAACATCACTCCAATCTTGTGCTGCCTAGCCCTCGCTGCTACTGATCCAACAAAACTATCACCTCCCGTCAGTTCAGCCAGGACCCAATGGGATGGGAAACACTGGGTCAAGGGCACAGGGTAGTGGGGTTTGAGTTTGTGGGAGGAAATCTCTGGGCCAGTAAAGTGAGGCCACCATTGACCAAGTCTTGGGATCCCTACATCAGTCCCAAAACATTATGGGCCAGGTCCTTACAGAGCTCCGTGACATGAAGAAGTGGCAGAGCGAGCACAATGTAGAAATACAGACTCTAAATTCAAATTTGAGCTCCCTGACGTGGGTGTTGTAGGATATTTTTCACCATATGTGCAGGGCTTTTCTAGCAACATCTTCCACCTCTGTGGTCCAACAACACCAGGGCCAACTACATCTGCCTCAGCCACAGAAAGAGAGGCCCTGTCACAAGAGGAAACACCTGCACCCATCTTAGTCCCTGCAACTGTGGATCCACTAGTCCCCCTCAGCAGGGGACATTCATCCGGACCTCCAGGAGAGGATGGCAAGACCTCCACCACCACCAACAAGAGATGCAGAGCCTACTTTCCTCCAGTGTGTGACAGCATTCACTCTGTGGACTATTTTCTGGACACATTTACCTTTTTGATGCCAGTTGTATTCTGTGCCTTGGATTTCTAACAATTTTGGCTCTACAATAATAGTTCCAATCACCATGATTGATTGACTTTTTAATTTTATTCTTTGAGTTTTTGTTTTCATCCTGTTTTAATTTATTTGGGTTTGTAAAATAAATTTGAAAACAACAAAGTCAAAGACTGGTATTGTATTCCTTTAATTAATTTGTTTATTCTTTACCTTCCATCATACATTTTAAAACGTAAATAATTAACTTGATTGTTATTCAAATTCAGAAATTCCATGTGGGTAATGTTTTTTGCATTATTCAAAATGACAAAAATGAATAAACACAATAAATCTAAACTAGTATCTTCATAAAATAGTAATAAAGAATTTGTTTGCCCAAAAAACCCGCAATCGAATACTTTGTGCCATTTTGTCTTTTGCAGTTCACAATCTTGACACCATGGAAGAACAGGATATAAACCAAAAAATCAGATTTGATAGGCAAACTAATATTGATTTATGCAAGCAGCTGGAACCAGAACTCCTGCCTCACAACAGGAACATACATCAATAACACCAATAGTAAAAATCATGGCAGTACTATAGTTTGTGGCCACTGGACATTTCAATACACTGTGGAAGTAACTGGTGGAATGTCACAATCAAGTTTATGTGGAATGCTACAAGACGTTCTTTCTACAATGATAAGACACGTCAACAGCTTCATACACGTCACATAAAATGGAAATGTTGCCAATGGGAAGGGAGATTAGTGTTCTTTGGGTCGACTACCACATGTTCGAGCTATTTAAGCAGCACACATTGGGTTGGTGGTAACATTCAACAGAAAACAAGTCCAATGCAATCTCAAACACTTCAATTCAATCACTGTCCAAGCTGTCTTTGTACAAGATATGCACATCCAAAGTGTTCCATCCATGTTCACTTTGTACTTTGCAACAGTAGCAAATAACTGCAAATGTCACAACTTTGAAATGTCCAAATGAAGACGGCATGAAGATGGCATGATGAAGGAATCTAAAACAGAATAAAAATAAAAGATTCTTTAAATTACATGACAAAATAGACACATTACAAATGAATAATTATGTGGACGCCTTTTCTAAGAACAATCAAAACAAAGATAAACCATGTAAATGAACACAGAAGTCAATGTGTCAAAACTTTAATCAACAAACATCTTTGCCCTGGAATTTCCTTAACTTGCCCTACCTAAAAAATGTTCAGCATAGACTTTTATTCCCATATATTAAAAGTTGGTTTGAAATTTAATAACAATATGTAAAGATATGCTTACACTCATGTGAAGAAGCTGTCAAACATCTCTTTACGTAAGCCAGTTCTTTACTCTTATGAAACTATCATCTTCATTTGGCATTTCAATACCCTGAAACTGGTCCCAGGATGCTTTTTTTCTGGCCCAGAGAGGACCTGGCTTGGCAGTTCGGGCTGGTCTGTTCCCATAGGGAACAGGGTCAAGATTGAGTTGCATATCGCTGGGTCCAAACTGGAATGGCATGGCAAGCAAAAAAACTGATGGATTAACCCCAGATCTGTGACTGGGGGTGAATGTTTGATCTGCTTTGCATTCCGTCCATCATCTGTTGTTTTTGCTTTTGTCACCCCAAGTGGGAAGGGTATGCCCAGGCGAGGGTCCCGTGCTTGCTATGCCTCCAGATTTAAGCTAGCCTGGCTGATGAAGGGTGATACCCTGAAACCGTTCCCAGGATGCTTTTTTTCTGGTCCAGGGGAATCTGGCCTGGCAGTTCAGGCTGGACTGTTCCCATGGGGAACAGGGTCAAGGCTGATTTGCATATCGCTGGGACCAAACTGGAATGGCATGGCAAGCAAAAAAACTGATGGATTAAACCCAGATCTGTGAATGTTTGATCTGCTCTGCATTCCATCCATCATCTGTTGTTTTTGCTTTTGTTGCCCCAAGTGGGAAGGGTATGCCCAGACGTGGGTCCCGTGCTTGCTATGCCACCAGATTTAAGCTAGCCTGGCTGATGAAAGGTGATACCCTGAAACCGGTCCCAGGATGCTTTTTTTCCAGTCCAGGGAGGACCTGGCCTGGCAGTTCGGGCTGGACTGTTCCCATTGGGAACAGGGTCAAGACTGATTTGCATATCGCTGGGTCCAAACTGGAATGACATGGCAAGCAAAAAAATTGATGGATTAAATCCAGATCTGTGACTGGGGCTGAATATTTGATCTGCTCTGCATTCTGTCCATCATCTGTTGTTTTTGCTTTTGTCGCCCCAAGTGGGAAGGGTATGCCCAGACGTGGGTCCCGTGCTTGCTATGCCACCAGATTTAAGCTAGCCTGGCTGATGAAGGGTGATACCCTGAAACCGGTCCTAGGATGCTTTTTTTTCTGGTCCAGGGAGGACCTAGCCTGGCAGTTTGGGCTGGACTGTTCCCATGGGGAACATGGTCAAGACTGATTTGCATATTGCTGGGTCCAAACTGGAATGGCATGGCAAGCACAAAACTGGTGGATTAAACCCAGATCTGTGACTGGGGGTGATGTTGGATCTGCTTTGCATTCCATCCATCATCTGTTGTTTTTACCTCAGGATAAAGGCATCATGCACAGACCCACGATACTTAGCACTGACGTGGGAGATGTACTGGTCCACCAGGTACACCATCTGGACATTCATTGAGTGAAAACGTTTTCAATTTCTGAAGACCTGTTCATTTTTCTGTGGGGGGGGGAACAAATGCAATATGTGTTCCATTAATCACCCCAATGATGTTGGGGCTATGTCCCATTGCATAGCAGTCAGCCTTCACTGTGGCCAAATCCTCCACCTGGGGGAGAACAATGTAGCTGCACATGTGTTTAATCAGGGCAGCCAACATTCTGGTCAGCACTATTGAGAACATTGGCTGGGACATTCCTGCTGCCAAGCCCACTGTCACTTGGAAAGAACCAGTTGCAAGAAATGGAGCACAGATAGCACTTGCACAAGAGGGGGGATCCCAGTGGGGTGACGGGTAGCAGATATCAGGTCAGGCTCCAGTTGGGCACACAGCTCCGTGACTGTGGCCCTGTCAAGTCTGTAGGTGAGGATAATGTGCCTGTCCTCCATTGTTGCCAAGTCTACCAGGGGTATGTACACGGGGGATGTCTCCATCGCCTATTCATCCTCTGCGGTTGCAATCTATGTGGCAAAAGAGTGAGGAGCCGGTCAGAAACTATACATTGTAGCCACTACAGTTCAATGCATGATGTAAATTTTAAATGTATTATTGGCATTTGTCCTGTATGTACAATTATGATCTGTGATGCAGTTATGATCCATGGCCTGTCCCCCCCACTCCCTGAAATGGTATCTGCATGTCCTGTATGGAGGGACAGGTGGAAATGAGGTAATTCTGCTGACGTAGTGTGCTGTTGCAGAAGGCGGTCGGGAACCGCTGTGCAACGCATCATTGGATAATATTGGGCCATATGGGGTACAGTGGCCAATGGAGATGTACGCCGGCGGTGACGATATGCACCGCCGCGGATGTCACTGCCATTTTCAATCTGTTAACTCACTTGTTCCTGACCTTCAACAGGACAGGACCTACACTGTATGTGCTGCTGTGACTTGTGTCTGGAACCTACCATGGCCCGTGTGCCTGGGGAAAGGGTCCCTGCCTTCACCTCTGCGGAGTTGGAGAGACTAGTGGATGGGGTGCTAACCCAGTACAGACTGCTGTATCGGCCTCCAGACCAACAGGTGAGTACACTGTGAGCACAATGCATGTGGCATGAATGCATGGAGTTGTGTGTGAAGGCCTTGTGTTGGGGGGGGTTGGTGGATGGGCCCTGGGTGGCATGCTGCTTGTGTGCAAGGCCATGTCTGTGCAAATGGGGATGGGAAGGGTTATGGTGGGCCATGAGTGTTACAGCCAGGACGGTCTGACTAATACCTTTCTGTGTGTGTATTTCCTCTGCAGGTCAGCACCCATCAAAAGAAGGGTATATGGCGTGCCATTGCCAAGGACATGCGGACCCTGGGGGTCTACGGCAGGTGGAGCACCCCCTGTTGGAAACAGTGGGAGGACCTGAGATTCTGGGCACAGAAGACGGCGGAGGCCCAGCCGTGGATGGCCTCCCAAAGCAGAAGGGGTGCCTGTCGAACCCTGACCCCCTTGATGGCACACATACTTTTGGTGGCCTATCCGGAGCTGGATGGGCACTTGAGGGCATCACAGCAGCCTCAAGGTGGTGAGTACAGTGCCCATCATTACTACTTACGCATGGTGGGGTGGTATCCGGGTGGGGGATGTGTGTCTGTGGGTGCCCCTAGGCCAGACCTGTCATTGCAGAGGAGGCACCATGTGGGCCAGGGTTCTGATGTGATATTCCTCCAACCTAGGTAGTAGGCATCAACTACTGGGCAGTAGTTGGCGGTATGTGTCCCTCCCCATGCCCTGGTGACTAGCATTGTTACTGGTAGTGCATTGCATAGTGCGTAGGGCTGTTCCCTATGTGTGAGGGTGCTGTGTACGCCAGCAGTGGTGTAGGTGCAGCCACTTATCAAGTGTATCCTTTGTCTCTCGCCCCCCTTTTTGTTTTGTCATCCTGTCCTTATGTGCTTTTGCATCATCTGGCGGAGGAGCAGAGGCACCGGTGATGGAGGGAGCTGCATCCCACAGGACCCAGGAGGCAGAGTCCACTGACGCTGAGGGCACTAGTGGGACGGAGGGCGAGGGGAGCACCACGGTGGAGACTGAAAGGGGCAGTTCGGACACGGATACCTCCTCCAATGGAAGCTCCCTGGTGGTGGCGGACACCTCTGTGCCCACCCAGGTACAGGGACAGCAGCCACCCCGGTACCAGCACCGCCCTCCCAGCAGCCCCTCATCTAGTTGCCCGTGCCCGCTCACCCAGGAGGGTGGGAATCTCCTTCACCCAAGGCACCTCAGGCCCTGCCCCAGTTAGCCCTGCTGCCCTGAGTGAGGAGGCTATTGACCTTCTGCAAACCTTATCTGTTGGGCAGTCAACCATTGTGAATGCCATCAAGGGGCTGGCAGCCCAAATTAAACAGACCAATGCATTTCTGGAGGGCATTCACACTGGCTTGGCGGCCCAAAAGAGTTCAATCCAGGCTCTGGCCACCTCTCTAATGGCAGCCATTATCCCTGTTTCTACCCTCCCCCTCCAACTTCCTCTACCCAATCCCATTCCTCTCAACCCCAACCTCTCCCAAGCACACAGGCAGACAAGCATGAACATAGGACACAAGAGTGGCACAGGCAATCACAAGCACCACACTTCATCCCACAGGCACTTGCAGACATTCCAACATCCACAATTTCTACTGTGTCCCCCTCCTCCTCCTCCACCTTCTTCCCAGTTCCGTCTACACTCACACCTGCATGTACTACATCCTCATCCACTACCGCCATCACCAGCACGCCTATACGAACACACACCTCACTGGCAGACACCACACCAACAGCCATGCACACGTTCCCTGTATCCTCTCCCATTGTGTCTGTGCCCTCCCCTCCCAAAGTACACAAACGCAAGCACTCAGACACCCAACAGCCATCGACCTCACAAGAGCATCCAGCCCATGTACCTGCACCCAAACACAGCAGACTGACCTCCTACAACCACTCCCTCTTACTCCACTCCCAAACCTTCTCTCTTTTCCTACCCCATAGTCCCTAAATAGCTTTTCCTCTCCACCATTGATATCTTCCATTCCCCTCCCCCCGTCCCTCACCTCTGGCCAGGGTGGCTAAAACCCAGGCAAGCACCTCAGCCACCCAGTGCACAGGCCCAGTAGTGTCCACAGCAATTCGTGGTGGGAAAGGATCCAGAGCACCAGGCAGCCACACGGAAAGGGTGCCTGCCCAAGTGCTGCCGGGAAGGGCAAAGAGCCCTCCCTAGCTGCTGCCATGAAGGTCAGGGTGCCACCCCCAGCTGCTGCCAGGAAGGGCAGGGAGCAATCCCCAGCTGCTGCCAGGAAGGGCAAGGAGCAATTCCCAGCTGCTGCCAGGAAGGACAAGGGGCCATCCCCAGATGCTGCCAGGAAGGGCAAGGGGCCTGCACCCGCAGGCAGAAAGGACCAGGGGCCTGGTGCTGGGACTCAGTAGGAGCCCCCACCACTAACCATGGTGGAGCAGCCGTCCGAAGCTGCAGGGGATAGGCTGGAGCTTCCCCCCACCACCCCCACCAGCAGCAGCACCACCACGAACAGTGGGCAGCCGTCCGAGGCTGCAGGGGATGGGCTGGAGCTTCCCCCCACTACCACCACCAGCAGCACCAGTGGGCAGCCATCCAAAGCTGCAGGGGATGGGCTGGAGCTTCCCCTCACCACCAGCAGCAGCATCGGCAGCATCAGCAGCACCAGCACTGAGCAGCTGTCACCGCCGGCGGACAGTCTGTAGTGCTGCGTCCATGGGCTGCTGTGCGGCCTGCCCCCGGCAAATCCTGTGGGTATGACACCCACCTGAGAGACTGTGACCTTGCACTCACCAAGATCTGCATCACCGGGCTTGATGCCCCCTCCCGAACCAGTGGTTATGGCACCCACTCAACCATCCTCCCCAGGACAAAGATCACAGGGCACGATGTCCCCTCCAGGACCGGTGGGCAGGTCACCCACCAAGAGACTGTAGCCTTGCACTCCCCAGGACCAAGCAATGGGCAAATCACCTACCTGAGAGACTGTGGCCTTGCACTCCACCAGGACCAAGCAGTGGGCAAATCACCCACTTGAGAGACTGTGGCCTTGCACTCCCCAGGACCAAGCGCAGGGCATGATGTTTTGGGGGTGGGGGCAGTTGCGTGTGCGTGTCACTCTCTTTTTCCTCCCCCCTCCCCTGTGTGCTAGGCGGCTGTACTCTCTGTGGTCATCTTCGTTGGTGTTCATGGTGGACCAGGACGTAGAAAATCATTGGGAAGATCTGCAGTTCAGGCACCATGGCGGCGTGGTTCTTCCCTGAGTCTCCAATGGTGAGTCGTTTCCCTTCTGTGCAGTGTTTCCGCCAGGCTTTTGATGCCACCCTGGAAAAGGTGGCAGATTGGGCTGTCATAATACAGTGTGTGGAACATTGGCTTCCGCCTGGCTGTAGGCGGCTATCACTGTGGTACCTGTTGATTCCACCCTGGCAGTCGGTGTGGTAAAGTGTCTGTCTGTCTGAGGTCTTTCCGCCATTGTCATAATTTGGCGGTATTACCGCCACTTTATCACCGACCACAAGGGTTGTAATGAGGGCCAATATGTGTGCCATCAATTGCTCCTTCCCCATGTGGTAGATGACCCAAAGCATAAAAATCTCCCTTCACATTTGAAAAATCCTTATTTCATAGAAACTGTATGAAGAAAGCACTTCTTGGAGCACACCACTGGAAGTTAGCTGTGCCATGCCTCCAGATCCTGCCACAGTGTATTGGAAGGATCCCGTGGTCACAACAATGGAGTACTACCATGTTTTTAACTATTGGTGTTCTTGATGTGGGATTCCTATTGTGAGGCAGAATAAAAGGCTCCAGCTGATGACATGAACCAATAATAGTTTACCTAATGAATCTAAATTGTTTCATAATGTCCTGTTCTTCCATGGTGGTAAGGTTAGGAAATGGTTGACAAACTTGACTTCTACCTCTCACTGGGTTCATATGTCTGCATTTAAAACAAAATAGAAAAATATTGATTTACATTTGCAAATATTGTTTATTATTTAACAAAAATATTGTGTATTTATAGTAATATACTTTGTTTCTTAATATATCTGTACACAACATTTATTATTGATTTTGTTATTTAAAATAACTTCTTTGACATGTCTATTAATTGTTTAAAACAATGTGTATATGATACATCTTAAATGTATTATGTACACATTGCATTTTCGTATTTTGTTTTCCTAATAAATTCTGTCAACGGAAGTATTAACAAAACCATGCAACTATCACATTTGATCACAGTAAAGCACTACATAATACTGTTTTTATTTTTAAACAATAAGTAACATTAGCATTTCACATATGTAAACAATCTAACCACCGTTTTGAAGCACTTAACATTCACAAATACACTATTTCACATTTTAAAACAGTGGGCACCTGGCCTTGCTGTCAGGATATTTGCAATCAAATGACTGTCAGAAGAAGGTGACCAGGTAGTGGGTGTAAAAGTCCATAACAGACACAGCCATGGGCTAACGTGGGACAGCAATGTACAGAAGTCAATGGATGTGTCCGTCTCCATTGACAACTGCGCATGTCATGTAGATGTATGAAGCTCACTTACCTCCTAGCACTGCAGCCAACAACACATCCTCAACACTTGCTGCTGTTTTCAACCTCTGGGAGGCACAATGGCAGGGAAAGCAGGTGAGAGGGCTCCTCACTGCTCACCAGAGGAGCTGGAGTTGCTGGCTACGGAGGTCCTGTCCCTGTAAAGCCAGCTGTGTGGCTCTGATTATTTAAACACAGGTTAGAACGTCCCTTTTAGTTCCTGAGTGAAGTGTAGTGATTGAAGTCTCAGGTCTTTTAAAATAAAATAGATACATTATGGTGTGGATTTTGAAACGCATTATGATTAGACAACACCACATTAGAATGTGGTGTGTGTTTGACATGCTTTTTTTTTGGTGTATAGTACTATATATACACAGGTAATAAATTCATGTGAAATCTAGAAAATAAACATGTTAATTTAGAAAATACATTACATTTGAAATACAAATGAACATATATATATATATTTTATTTTTTTCACATACCAAATAAAAATGTTTGTTGCTATATAAATTATTCCCCAAATCATGCAGCCTAAGTCAGGTGTCTCCAACCAGGCGATTGCAAGCAACCAGTAGCTCCCAGTCACCTTCAGACATTAGCAATTAAGCCAATGAAACTGGGCATGGGGGTGTCTGGTAACAATTCACAAGTTGTTTAGCCTTCAGTAGCTCACAGTGACTTTCACTGATCAGAAGTAGGTCTTACACATGTTTTTTTTCTCTCATTTATCATATCCATACAGGTCAACACCCATCAGAAGTAAAACATCTGGAAGGCTATTATGAAGAAGGTGCTGACCCCGTTGGTCTACAAGCAGCACAGCATCAATTGATGCAAAAAATGGGAGGACCTTCGATGCTGAACCAAACAATCAGCTGATGTCCAGCTCGGCCAGTCCTCCCAACATGGGAAGCATATGTGTCGCAGCCTGACCCCACTAATGGCCTGCATACTTGTGATGACCTATCCACAGCTTGATGGGCAGTTGAGAGCATCAAGGGGCTAAGTTATTTTTTGTGTTTTTCTTGTTAAATAACTATTTTCTGCAACAAATTATAACATGAACACAAAGGTTGACACATGTCCAACGCACAAGAAGAGTTCTTGAAAGTGTAAGTTTTGCACAAGGTGTATGATCATGTGTTTTGTATTATTATTTGCAGAAAATGATACCACTTTATTTCTGATAACTACCAAAGGACTGTTTTGAGCAGGCACATGCCTGCCTAAAAAAATGTACATGAGTTTGCTTGATGTTATAAAAGGCAGTTGTACCAAACAGACCCTAATTTATAATTGTGTCACACAGGAAGTGTAGCCTTGGACAAGGTCACCTCGTCCAAGGCACAGAAGGAGGTGACATAGCATAAAATGCACTTCCAAACACCACATTGATGAGTTGGTATTATAGGCAAACAAAAGTGAGCAGGTGAGCCAAAAAGCCTAGAAACATGAAAATAAATGGCAAGATTTTTTTAGTACTATAAACATCAATGAGATTGAGAAGAGACAGCCATTCCTCTTCTCTAACTTCATTAACATACCACCAAAAAGAACAAGCTTGCTACCATGTCATATGTGTGTCATCAATGCCAATCTGCTGCCTTACAACACAAAAACTCTTGTTTTGTTGAAAAACATTTTGTTTTTTAGAAAGACCCTCACCCACCAATCTAGTTGGTGGCATGCTTTATCATTGAGTTCCCACCTAAGATGTCAAATGCATCTTAGGTGTGCTGCAACGTCTGATTACAGCAGAGTTGGTTCTGATTTTTAAAGTGCAGTGAATGTGTCAGTGAAGTTTTAAAACTACCACAAGATATCCACCCATTGAGGGTAAATGTAATCAATAATGGGCCCCTGGGGCAGGATTAAAAACAAGGGAGGATGTTAGTGATCTCTCACATCCTATTGCTTGGTCAACATGTTTCAGACAGAAAACAAGCACAGGTCCATCCCCATTCTTGTCCGCCACCCAGAAACCCAACTCCACCCTCCCTCTCCCCCAGTTGGCCAAACCTGACCTCCTTAAAGAGCTGAGGTCTCCTTCATCGCAGACACTTCACCTCCTGCCCCCAGGCAGCACTGAGTCGGGAGGTCTATTGACCTCTTGAACAGTCTCTCTGTAGGCCAGACTGCGATCATGAATGGCATCCAGGGCCTTTGTTGCCAAATGCAACAAATGGTTGCATTTCTGGATGGCATTCATAGTTCAATACCTGGCATGTAGAAATTGCTTGCTAAAATAGCCTCCACACTCACCCCAGCCCCCAAACAGCCCAACGTTGTGCCTCAACTCAGGTCCCTCCCTCATCCCAACACTCAAGTCCCACCCCTATCCCAAGCATACTCACTTGTTTGTAGGTACACACTCCAACAGAATCAAGCAGCACACACACACACATGCATATATAACCACAAACACACAAAATAATCCAAACAAACATCCAAACAGCATACACTATACCCGCAAGCACCACAACCACCACACCCACCAGTACCACAACCATCAGCACACCCACAACCATCAGCACACCCACAACCACCAGCCAACCCACAAGCACCACAACCACCAGCACGCCCACAACCACCACCACATCCAAAAGCACCACAACCACCCTAACAGCACATTCATCCAAACACACACTCTCACACAAAAGCACACCTACACGGAAAACAGAAGCCACAAAACCCAAACACACACACTCACCTGAACATCAAATACCTGCTAAACCACACACATCCAAACATACACCAGACACACCTGCATCTCTAAAACATACAGGCACACACATCACAGCCCACGCATCCAAACAAAAACACTCACACAAAGACACACACACTCAACACCAACCAAACGCAAATTAACACACTCACCTGAACACCAAACACATTCTAAAAAACAAACAGCCAAACATACACAACATACACCAGACCCACAGGCAACTGCAAAACAGGCAGGCACACACATATCAACCCCTTCAGCTCCCTCTATCTCCAAAACCCAATCCTTGCCCAACCCTCTTACCCATACTCTTCCACCTGAATTAATGCTTACCTGACCCTAACCCCTGTGAAACTAAAACCCACCCCTCACAAAAAGGATCATTGAGTTGCCCACTCCATACCCCTAGATGCCCCTTCCTGATGAGGTAAACCCTTGGTGGTCTATTTAAGAGCCACGTTCTGGACAACAAACCCACAGGATGATGCTATGCATCACAGGTGTCCTACATTTATATTTTTGTTCAACATAGTAATTGAGAGAAGTAGCTTATTTGTTAATATTTTTTTCACAAAGGTTGTCCTGACATTATGATTCAATTACAAGTCACTGATTAGTAACAATGTTAATGATGACAATTTAAGATACATAAACGTATTTACATTTATAACAGTAAACACACAACCATTTTTAAATGACATATTTGTACAGTGCAAACATTAGTGATAAAAATGTGTAGTGGGCATAGACATTTTTGTGCAGGCATTCATCATGATAATGGGCACTTATAACAAAATTAAAAATGTTTGTACTCCAACAAAAGCTCATTCATCGACCTGCCAGCATCTAAATAGAGCAGGCAGATCGCCTAGTAGGCGGAAGGAGAAAATGATGGAAAAACAACATAGGGAACAGATCCACCAAGATCTAAGTGAAGCCCAAAGTGCCTTATTTAAAGCAGGGCAATGATTCTGCCAACAAATAAGAACCTCCTTATGTACCTTCAGAAGATGTTCCACCCGTTTTCAGAGTTCATTTGCTACAGGGCTTCCATGTGACAACATCAATTCTGACTATGGCATCTGGTCCAGTTTGCTATGGTGGAAACTCTGCCACAAGTACAGATGGATCACTGGCCCAAAATAGAGTATCATGTCTGTTAGACTTCAGTAAGTGGATTTCAGCTATGGAAGTGAATTGATTAATAACAAAAATATTTTCTAATTTAAAGATCAGTGAATGGGCTACACCATGATCTATAACATTGATGCAGTATTGATCCCCAGTTGAGACATTACACATATACAATTAATTCATTGTTTTGGTGGGATTATGGGGGACCCACTTTTCTAGATGGTCAAACTCTTAATCTAAAGCTCCATTGCGATTGGATTAAACTTGTGAGACTTCAATCTGGTCTTACACAACCAGATAACCCACAGTGGCTCTGTGCATTTAGGCCCTATAGTTACCTTATATCATTGAAATTAAATTGGTGTAGGATCGTTCTTGTTTATTTTGTTTTTACTTCATTGCTGTTTGTGTGCTACATAAATACTTTACACATTGCCTCTAATAAAGCCTGACTGCTATTGTGTCAAGCTACCAGAGGATTAAGCACAGGTTCATTTACTGATTATTTGTGATTTATCCTGGCAAGCACTTAGGCTGTTGCTTGAGTAGGGTCTCAAACCCCACACACAAAACACCAAATTTCACACAAGGATCACTTATCAATTTCAATTCCCTCCTTTCCAACATATCTGCCATGCTCCCCATGCTGGCATGATCAAATGGTTCCTTAAAGCACCATACTTTTTGGCCATATAGGGCAAAAGAAGATGGTGAAAAAGACAAGGTGCAATGGTGTTCTTCCATTCAGCTGTTTCTGCTGCCTCTTATGTATCATAGTAGGGGTGGGACTAGGCAAATCAGGTATGTCGTGTCTCCAGGTGCTAGTAGGTTGATGTCAGCAAGCCTGGATTCCTCAATCTGGTGGAGGCATTTCTAGTACTGCTACATTCTGGATGCTAAAGTAATACAGACTCAATGTTTGGTTCCAGTGGCACAGTGTGCACAGGACCCATGTCTGGGTACACCTATCTCACTTAGGGAATTGCAGTGAAGTATACACACTGCGCCACTGGAACCAAGCTATACCTAACTGATGAGCCATGATAAGCGTCAAACTGGTCGTGCGTTGCTTGTGTTCCTATTTAGGGAAGTCCTGGCCTGACAATTTGGGCTGAAGTGTTCCAATTGGAGCAAGCTCAAGGCTGATTTTTATTTGACTGGGCTAAACTGAGGTGGCAGGGTGTGAAAAATAAAGATGGGCTGGGATGCGGCTCCAAGTAATTATCAGTGGCTGAGCTCAATTCAGCCATTCTATACACCACTTTTTGTATGCTTCGGTGTGATGCTCTAAGTGGGATGAGTATGTCTAGATGTGGGTCCTGTGCACACTGTGCCACTAGAATCAATCTATACCCGACTGATGAGCCCTAAATAGGTCAAAACTAGCCTTGTATTGCTTGTGTTCTAGATCAGGGATGACATGGCCAAGCAGTTTGGGTTGACTGTTCTCACGAGGACAGTATGAAGACTGATTCACATAAGGTTGGGTCTAAACTGAAGTGGCATGGTGTGCAAAACAATGATGGCCTGTGAAGCCACCCAGAGTAATTACCACTGACTGAGTGCGTCAGAGTTTGGTATTTGAGCACTGGCAGTAGTGTTACTCTAGTACTTCTCTACAGAGCATGACCATAGCAGCTCTCTCATCAGTTACGATCTTGGAGATGGACTCCAATGTCTCCTTTATTTCTATAGTCTCCTTTATTCAAATGGGGCATTGCAAATAAGCTTGGGCTGCAGGAAGCAACCCAAAGAACCAATAGCAAAAGAGAGGGTGGTAATGTGAATACCTTCTGTTAGCAGATGAGGTATAACAGGTAAGGCTCTCTCAAGCAAAGACCAAAAAGAAGAAATGTACTTTTTAGGTCTAGATACATAAAATGTTTGGTGTCTGCCTGAGGTCACATTTACAACATCAAAAACATGCACTGGGAGGGGCTTTGGTTCAGACCTTCAGCCATTGCTTTGTTTGGGTCATCTCCAGTAAGTCACTGTTTGAAGAAAGTGTCATTTACATTTTGCATCAGGAAAGAGCAATATTTTCACTTTTAGACATTAACTGTTAGGTTTGTTAACTTGCCTGTCTAAAAGAGTGCTTCTGATTGCAGTGCGTGTGTGGTGAAGAAAGCAAAACAATCATGATATTCACTGTAGGAATACTTTTGCTCCCGAAAGCATATCCACACTCCTATTGATGATATACTAATTATTACTGTGCACCTAATTACGATATTGCACTTAAACGTGCTCCTAAATGTATTTCCACAATCTTGCAGATTTTGCATCTTGGTGGTTTTGCACTGAGGGAGCGTAGTTCTTATGCTCAAAGTTAACATGAAATGTTTAGGAACTAATGCATAATAATGCTGCATAGAAAATATATTAATGTGTTTTTGCTAAACGTGCGCTTGAAATGTACCCATGGGGAGTGGCCGCCAATGTATACAATGACTAATGAAATTGACTAATAATGAAATAATGAGATGTTAATGTATGATTTTACACTAATATTAAGAGTTATATGTTAAGGTTTTGCTAATAAATCATTAGGCCTTAGTTAGCATGAGTCGAGACCTAGCAGCCCTGTTTCATATTAAATGTGTTTTTCTAACGTGCAGTGTGCTGACTTGCTGAAGGACAGGTACTCGTACTTTTCCAAATTTAGAGGATGTATGTAACCGTAGTGGATCCGTTCTCATGAAATTCGACTTGCTCAGAGAAACATTTTTGCTGAATGCAACAGTGTAGACTAGTTACAAGTACAAGGTCGCCTAAACCGGTACAAACAATGGACCTACTGACTGAGGATGAGAGAGGACCACGAGAGTATGAAATCATACCGGACATTCTACCCGCTGGAGACGTCAATCACAAGAACCAATAAACTACGTGAGAACTGTTATGGGATGACAAAATTTTATAGTACCGCTGGAAACCCATTGGATGGAGATAGTGGGGTGCTAACCCTACCCAATCAGAAATTATGGGACCGTACAACAGAAAAGGGATAAAAACCTTTGACACGAGGAACCAGAGGGAGATGCTATTGCAAACTTTTGCTATAACCCAGACACTTTGTCACTCTGCCTAGAGACTTTGCTGTTTGGTTCTTCAAATCATCTTCGCCCTTACCTTGCCCATTCTCTACTTCTCCTCCTTATGAGGGAAGTGTCCCTTCTTACCTGTCTTGCTGAATTCCCTGGCTGATGGCGAATCAACTGATGTCCTGAGGATGAAGATTGACTCTGTATGCTGACCCATTACGGAGGGTAACTATATGATGATGAAATTGTAATTGTCTGTTTGCCTTTCCTTTCTAGGTACCAACTACTTCTTTTGACCGAGACCATAGTTAGATGTTTTCCAAATTAGTGTTACCAAATTATTTTGCATGAAGCCCAAAATGCCAATGCTAATTCGAGGTTAGTTAAGGGGTTCACTAAATGGACGCAAATAGACAAGTGACTGAATTAATGCTTTGTGGAATAATGCTCTAATGATACTCTGCTAAGGTTAAATCATGTTGACGTCATGCTATGTTCTAATGTTCATGATCTTTGCTTTGATGAAATCCTATTCGAGTTGCCATATTATGACTGTTTTGATGTGTTTCATGGTTTTGAGACTAATAAACTTACTAGTAGAATTGTAACCAAAGGGAATAAACATCATAAAATCGTACTATACTGGTGTGGTTATTCATGACTGAAAGGTCATGGTGGTTTCCGAGTCTTATTGATAACGTTATTGACTTGTTGATTGACATGTTGATTAGCTATCTCGTCCTAAGTTGTCTTCAATAAGAGTCAAAAGATTAATTGGCCTAAAACGAGTCCCAGAGTGAATAAATTAACTAGATTGGGACGCGTTACCAGTTCTGGTGGCAGAGCGAAGGTTTAGGCCCTTTGGGGCCCTAGGACGAGGGACCACTGTTTAAAAGTGTTCTCGGAATAATGCAAATTGGAGGTATGATGTGTCTCTAAATTCCCCATGACTTTCCCGGAATCTCGGAGCTTGACTAAGTGAGTTGGGTATGTTCTCGGCGTTTTAGCATGTGTGGTGTAGAATTTGCGCTTGCTCAGCTTATGCATATTCCAGGTGATTTGTGAAGTTTGTGTGAATTTAGGTAAGGTAATGTTGTTTTAGTAGGAGTGGGCGTACTCCGCAGTATGAGAGTAGGGAAGTCGGCGAACTTCATGTGAATGTGGCGCTTTGTGCTAAAAAATTGTCCACATGGTTGTTGGTGATGTACGGACCCGTCGTGGTCTAAGACTCCGGAGTATATTGATAAGTGTAGGAGGCACTTGGTTTATGTTGTAATTTATGCGGTTTAATAGGTCAATCGGGCGTGGTTGACGAGGCGAGTTTGAGTCAAATTGTGTGAGATGGAGATGGAGATTTGGCAAGTTCTAAAGTGCAATAGAACAAACCATTGACAAGTCGAGAGTAGGATTTTCAGGTCGAATTCTGCTTGCGAGTGCGGGAGCTGAGAAGGAGAGAGTAGCGGCTGAGGCTTCAAGTGAAATCTCTGTAAAGTTCTGAAGCGATTGTGTTACCCTTCCTGTAATAAACCGGCAAATTTGGGTTTTTGTTGTTAAAGGTGCTCGCAATATATTGCATTAGCTTTGTGAGAGGAGGACAAGCCGCAAGACTTTGTCAGCTGCAGTGTGTGTGAGTGTGACGTCAGTGGAGCCATGCTGGGATAGGTCAGTTGCCGAGAGGGGTCGCAAACGGATTGGCAGCCGTGCGTGAGAGGTAATTGGTTGAGAAGGTAGGCGAAGAGTGTTCTGGGAATTAAAGTCACTTCCTGATTAGATTCTAAACAAAATAAAAGACGCAAAAATGAAGTTTTTCAAGGCTCTAAAGTGTACTTTGAGGGGAGATACATACATCACAGCGAGTGTGGGGGAGCCTACACCGCCAGAGGTTACTCCGGCTTATATCGTAATGGAGTAGAAGGGAGTCGTGCCATGTCTTTGGTTAAAGCAGTGGTGCAAACTGACAGAGAAGGAGGGATGTTTGGCGTTTCCGGAATACTGAACGTTTAATATAAGAATTTTGGAAAATTTGCGAAGGGTGTTAAGTGAGCAAAAACCGCCCGAGACCAGCTCAGTATGAGGCATTATCGGTCTGGGATTTAATGGCCATACAACATAGGCAGCAGAAATTTATGAGGAGAATGAAAAGAGCAGAAAAGACTTTAGCGGAGGCTAAATGGGATAGCGAGACCAAGATGTGGAGAAGGGGAATAGTTGACGTAATTAAGATGTTTCCGGCAATAACCCAAGAAGATGAGACACAGAGAAAGAAGGCTACTTGTAAGATAGACAAAGGGGGTCATTCTGACCCCGGCGGGCGGCGGGCAAAAGACCGCTGGTGCCATTCCGACCTTCCCGCTGGGCCGGCAGGCGCTAACATTGTTAGCGCCCGCCGGCCCAGCGGGGAGGGGGCCTGCAACACTGAAGCCGGCTCCGAATGGAGCCGGCGGTGTTGCAGGTGTGCGACGGGTGCAGTTGCACCCATCGCGCTTTTCACTGTCTGCTTGGCAGACAGTGAAAAGCAGGCGGGGGCCCTGAGAGGGGGCCCCTGCACTGCCCATGCCAGTGGCATGGGCAGTGCAGAGGCCCCCAGGGGCCCCTAGACACCCGTTACCGCCAGCCTCTTCCTGGCAGTGTAAACTGCCAGAAACAGGCTGGCGGTAAGGGGGTCGGAATCCCCAAGGCAGCGCTGCTTGCAGCGCTGCCCTGGAGGATTCTCCCAGCCGGGGAAAATCCGGCGGGAAACCGCCGGACCCAGCTGGGCGACCGCGGCTGTACCGCCGCGGTCGGAATGATGAATGAAGCACCTCCAGCCTGTTGGCGGTGCTTCCGTCGCCAGGGTCGGAATGAGGGCCAAAGGCTCTAGTAAACCAAAAGAGACTCAGAGGTCTTGGGCAGACGCAGATGATTCGGACGATGAAGAGTTTCTTAATCAGTTGTTACATGATCGCCCGCCACCATATGCCATAAATGATAATGGACAGAGTACTAGTGTGGGTCCTGAAGATCTGATACAAAATAAGGGAATCACGAATCCAGTACAGACAAGTGATACAGTTTTGATACAGAATGGTGTCAGTGTACCCACTGCACCAGACACGCAGATACAGTTGCAGCCACCACAAATTCAGAGGCTCTATCCTGATGTCCCAGTATTGGAGACAACTACGAATTTGATGGTGCCGCCTGATCCAGTATACACGAGATCAAAGCTAGTACAGATTGAGCCCACTCCACAATTGCTGCCCCAGCTGCAGCAACAGCTGGTTCCGAATTACACTTCTGTTGCAGGACCACAGTCAGTAGCTACAGTACCTATGATGAATCAAGCTATAGGAGTTTAGGCTCCACAGGGTTTGGGAATTGGTCAGTCACCAGCTGCTATATCATTGCCAATTACTGTTGGTCCACCAGTACCGCTGTATGCGCAAGGTAAGCCTGGCATATGTGACCAGGGAATAATGATCCAGGAGGCAATAATAGGAAGGTCCAAGGGAAACTTGTAGAGAATGACACAGAGAGAACAGACAGCTGAAAGGTCTAGGTCCTTGTTGGACTTTAGTCCGATTGGGGTTCCTTAGGAAACAATGAGGCAAGCAGGGTTGGGAACACTAACCCCACAGGTAACAAGTACAAATATGATGCAGACACCAATGATGCAATGGTGGTTAGACAAGCTCAAGACTCCACAGACTACTACAGTCACCACAGAGAGGTCAGAAAGCGAAGAATATCTGAATTTTGTGAGACTGGGTGTAGAAGCCACCAAATTAGTAGAAGGAACGATGGGGGTGAACGGATTAGAGTCATATACGGAAGCAGAATTGACGTATCTGTGCCCCAAAATAACCAAGGAAGTGAGTAGGGTGCATCCGAGGTTGGCAAACCTAGCGGACAAATACGGCATAGACATAGAAAACACTAAGCATTTGAAGAGAGCTATAGGTTAGACTTTGAGCCTAAAGACTTCGATCACATGAGATCTACTGGAATGAAGGCACATCTTAAAGAGATACTGCAGAGTGCTCAAATTTGGGGAGCATTAGAGAAGTGGGAAGGCAGATGGGCAAAGAAGAGAGATAAAGAGAAAGGTGACGGCCCGGAACCAAAGCAGGCGAAAGCTGCACCAGACACGGGGACAATAAAGATGTTACCAATGAGAGAGACAGCTGTAGGGGTTCTAGTCCATGTACCGTGCTCCAGGGGTGACATCCTGTCATTCACAAATGATTATCCCAGGTTGAGGGAGAAGCCGATAGAATGCTACCAGCAGACGGACAGGTTTGTGAAGCTTGCAAAATGTCTCTGGGAAGACTTGAATACCCTGTTTGAGATTATAGTCCCGGCTGATTTATGGCTTGAATGCAAGAGGGGTGTGGATTGGCCGACAGAGGGACCGGCAAGGGACAAGGTTACTGGAGCACCGTCTTCTGAAGTGATGAGGTATTATCATAAAGTGAGTGAGTTTTTGAAGCAGAAAGTGTCGCCGAAGGTGACTGATTGGCAGAAAATTGATCGAATGTCACAAGAGGGCAAAGAGTCGATACATGCTTACTATGAGAGGTTGCTGAAGGCATTCAAACACTACAGTGGCACTGAGGTCATAGAACCGAAAGACATGAATCACCTTGTGTTCAGGTTTGTTGAAGGGCTGAGACCAGAGATTAGCCAGAGGATTAAGAATAATTTGATCTGTTGGCAAGCGAAGCCGATTGATGAGGTGTTGCAGTATGCAAAATAATGTAGTGACGAGATTGAACTGAAACAAAGAAAGTTGAAGGAGAAAGTGATGGTGATGCAAATTAAGGCAGCACAAGCAGGGATGCAGGGAAATGGAATACAGCAGATGGTGCAGCAGCAACCGCAGGGAAATGGAATGTTTCAGGCACAACCAAGAGGATGAGGTCAAGGAGGTTTTGTGAACCGTGGTCCAGATATGAATACTGTTGTGGTTCAAAATGATGTGCAAGGGATGAAAAAGGTGTCACCAGGTCATGCGTGCGGGGGCGTGGGGCACTGGAAACGGGAGTGCCCAATGGTGGTGCAGGATGGTGTTGTTCAACAAAGCAATGATGTCAGTACATTTCAAAATGTGATGGGTCCAAAAGTGAGGGGTCAAAATCCGAACTTCCAGAATAACATGGTGCAGATGCAGGGTCTCCAACCCATGCAACAAATGCAAATGCCACGTGTTCAACCAGCACAGATGCAGCAGGTACAACAGCAGATTTCCATGGTACCTAGACAGGAAAAGCAGATACCATTAGCTCCAATGGGCCAGCAACAGGTGATGCTTCCTCAACAGGTCACAGGTCAAACAATGAGTCAAAATAACACAGTACAACAGTTCCCATTGCGTGGTGCGGATGGAATAAACGATGAATGGTCGGATGATTGTTCAGATAGTAAGGAGTGCAGGCTTGCAGTGTCCCTAGAAGTAGATCAGAGCGGTCCTTATGTAGAAGGAAAGGTGATGGGTCACAAAGTTTCGTTCCTAGTTGATACAGGAGCTACACGATCTACAGTCAGAAGTGCAGAGGTTCCGAAATTGCCACTTTCGAGGCGTACCATAAGGGTGGTAGGAGTGGCAAATCAGTTCCTGACAAATCCAATAACAGATATGGTCCAAGTAGAGATTGGTACCTTCCAGGGATTATATAGATTTGTAGTCTGTGACTCGAGTCCCGTATCTCTACTGGGAAGAGACTTACTATGTAAGACGAGGTGTTCGATTACCTGTTCCAATGAAGGGATTGAGGTGCAGACAAACAGTGATGATGAAGGGGATGATGGTCAGATCTCAGAGACAGAGACAGAGACCGCAAATGAAGTATACCCTTTGATAACCTTATTCCCGATGTTCACAGTGACTGACTTACCAGCCGAATTACAGGGAACAGTGACAGAGAAGGTGTGGGACCTGACAGGAAAAGAAGTGGGGCTAATAAAAGGAGTAGAACCGGTCAAAGTAGAGGGAAAGCCAAATGCAGTGTTTCCCCGGGTACCGCAGTAACACATGGCACAAGATGTTCTTATACAGGTGACGCAGATAATTGCAGACTTTATAAAGCAAGGCGTTCTAAAGGCGGTGATGAGCAGCCCGTGCAATTCACCAATAATGGGTCTGAAAAAGCCTTGTGGGAAGGTTCGAATCGTTCAGGATTTGAGAAAAATAAATGAGATTGTGGTAAAATGTTGTCCGATAGTGCCAAATCCAGCTGTGATCATGTTTCAGGTTCCGTGTGATGCAGAGTGGTTCACAGTTGTGGACCTGTCTCAAGCATTCTTTTCTGTGCCTCTTCATGAGGACAGACAATTTCTTTTCAGTTTCAAATTCCTGGACAAGGTTTACAGTTGGTGTTGAATTCCTCAAGGGTATTCTGAATCACCTTCCATCTTCAATCAGATATTAAAGAAGGACTTGGTGTCATTAGAATTGCCTTTTAGTTCGACTCTAGTACAGTACATTGATGATTTGTTGATTGCGTCCAGAACGAAAGATGACTGTAGGTATGACACAATTGCCTTACTGAATCATTTGGGAAAGAACAAACATAAAGTGTCCCCAAAGAAGCTGCAATACTGTCAGGAAGAGGTGAAGTACTTAGGTCACCTGATTGAGAAAGGGTTGAGAAAAATATCCAAAGAAAGAGTGACAGCCATATTGCAGATGAATCCCCGACAACTAAGAGAGATGTTAGGATGTTTTTGGGAATGGTGGGCTACTGTCGTCAGTGGATTCCCAACTTCTTGATTATCTCTAAACCTTTGGTGAGGTTGACTGTCAAGGAGATTCAGAATGGCCCGGGTGCCATAACCATGTCCGAAAAAGAGACCAGGGCATTCATGGAATTGAGGGAAAGCATGTGCAGGGCACCAGCTTTAGGTATGCCTGATTACACAAAGCCTTTTGTACTGTTTTGTCATAAACAAGATGCTTGTTCTTTGTCTGTCCTGACACAGGTCCATAGAGGTGCAAACCCAGTAGCATATTTTTCAGCTACTTTGGACCCAGTCGCAGCAGCCTTACAGGGTTGTTTGTGTGCAGTTGCAGCAGTTGGTCAAAGCCTCACTCAGTGTGAAGGTATAGTGATGGAACATCCTTTAATAGTAATGGTCCCACACTCAGTTGAAATCCTGTTGACCCGAACAAAGACTCAGCATATGACGAATGCACGCCTAACTAAGTACGAAACAATTATACTGGGATAACCAAATGTATCCTTGAAAAGATGTACTGTGTTGAACCCGGCAACTTTACTTCCTATTGAAAATGCAGACATTGATGATGCCGAGGAGGTAGAAAATTATTGTCTTGAGGTAACAGATCTGTGCACCAAACCGAGACCCGACATTAAAGATATCCAATTGGAAGAAAATGATTACATTATCTTTGTTGATGGTTCATGCCTGAGAGACTCGGTAGGGAGTTAATACCACGTTTCGGGTTTCCGATCTCTTTAGAATCAGATAGGGGAAGGCACTTCAACAATGAGGCGATTAAGCTCTTGAGTGCTGCATTGAACATTGAACAGAAGTTGCATTGTAACTATCGCCCTGAAGCATCAGGACTAGTGGAGCAGATGAATGGTACCTTGAAGTCGAGAATGGCATAAATGTGCGCAGCTACCAATTTGAAATGGCCAGATGCATTGCCCTTAGTGCTGATGTCAATGAGAAACACACCCGACAAGAAAACAGGACTGTCTCCTCATGAGATTCTAATGGGCCGAGCTATGAGATTGCCCGCAGTGTCTGCAAATGCTCTTGTGAATATCACGGATGAAATGGTGTTGGACTACTGCAAGGGTCTGGCTGACGTGGTCCGCTCTTTCTCTCACCAGGTGGAAGCTACCACATTGTCACCGATAAGTGATCCAGGTCACACCCTGAAAGCCGGTGATTGGGTTGTTGTAAAGAAACATGTGAGGAAGTCTTGTTTGGAGCCACGTTGGAAGGGGCCATATCAAGTAATACTGACAACTACAACTGCTGTGAAATGCGCAGGTCTTCCAAATTGGATCCATGCCAGTCATACAAAGAAGGTGACGTGCCCAACTGATGAGGAACTTGAATTGTCAAAAACAACAGCTACAGAAAAGGAAGTCTCAGGGCCGGAGAGTAATCAAAGGGGAACTGAGACTGAAGGAGAGCCCGTTGAGGACCGCTTGGTCACTCTAACAGTAAATGAGATCCAGAGGAGAGACGGTGAGCCTATCTCAACTGAGGCACCAGGAGAACTAAGACAAGGACAGGTTCTCCCAGAAGCAGACGGATACGGGTTTGAAGTTGAGCCCATAACAGACCCTGAAGGCGAAGGATGTGAGGTGGACGAAGGTCAAAGTGTTCTGACTCCCCCCTGAGCCGCTTGCAGATCCATCAAGAGAAAACACCATAGTACAAGAGGAGGTCACTGTTCAACATCCTGAAAGGCCAAGAGGAAAGAAAACACTTAAAGGAGATAACTTGCCGGAGCCACAAGCTGCAAAGGAGAAAATGATCCCTAACGAAACAATAGAGGAAGAAGTTGATACAACCAGGAAAGAAGATCTCAGTGAAGGGGAGTTACAAGGTGATCGCAAACTGAAAAGCAAAAGATTTGCAAACAGGAGATACGCAGGTCCTGAATGGGCGTATGCAACATCAGCTGAATGGCAACAAGAATTCTTGGCATTCTGTTTTGATCAAGAAATTCCAGGTCAATACTACGGCACCTGAATTCGACCATAGAAAGAAACTGTGTTAAGTTGAAAAAAAAAAAAATAGAGAAAAGAGGAATCTGAGAAAAGAGATAAATAAATTACCGGATGTGACACTGTTAACCTGAATTGACTCTGAAAAGCCGATTATGACAAGCTGTTAACCTGATTTGATAAAGGGTCCTGGGAGTGAGTGAAATGCTGTAAATACTTGCTAAGAAAGATACTTTTGCACGAGAAAAAAAAAAAAGAAGCTTTTATATCATCCTCAAGTTGATTGCTTGCTTTATATTCTGCTCTCTGATTCTTTATAGATCATGAGTAACACTAGAAATTATGATAGGGGTAGGATGTGTGGTTGGTTGAGTGTTATTTTGGGTATTGTGTGTGCAATAATAATTATAGGTGTGATTGTGGGAATGCCATTGGTGGATAACAGCTTCTGCGACTGCTACACTAACACCATGGGAGAGGTTTGAGCAGGATACAAAGTACTTGCATGAGGGATCTAATTCAAAAAGGAAACTATCTACTAATGTTTTCTATTGTTTGCTGAATGAGTATGTTGACACAATGGATGCGAAGAATTGCTAAGTGTGCACGAAGATTCCTTTGTCAGTACAAGAAGGGGTTACGTACCATAGTTTGCAGCTTACGTATGGAATAAGTTGTAGTTTGCTATTAACGAGATTCTATGATCAAGAACATGTTCAATACTTCTACTCTAATCTAGATGTAGTGTTTTCTTTTGTCCCTGTAATTGAGTTTCTAAATAAATTAGCTAAGGAACATAACATAAAAATAGTTAGGGGTTTCTTTGAGCCGATACTGACATTTGGAACAGCGTATGCGCACCGCAATAATCTAACTTGCTTACTAACACCTGTAGAGAAGAGCTTCTTAGATCACACTGATGATAGATGAAAAGCATTAAAGGAAAGGCTAGAAAAGGGATTAGAAAAATGAAAGTTTGCAAATGATTATGTTTATAGTGCAATAAAGACACAGGGCAAATTAGCTATAGATGCATTACACGTAGGAAAGCTTTGTATATATAGGCCAAAATCTGATCATGACACTTTATTTGTGGGATCGAGTGAATACAGACATTTGTTTTTGTTTCAGAGTAAATGGACGTTCATGTTAAATGGACAGGATCCAGCGATCCCTGGGATCTATTACATATGTGGACTTAATGCTTATTACCGTCTTCCAAAGGGATGGTATGGGACATGTTATTTAGGAATAGTTTTCCCAAAGATTTCCCAAATTGATGACTTAAAGCAACTTCCTAAAATGTCTGAATTACATCATACTAGACAAAAGAGAGAGACAGCGGCTGCTGACGTTGGTGACATATTTAGAGCCATAATTCCTTCAGTAGGGGTTATCTTAAACTCCATAAAGATTCGAAAGTTGTCTACTATTGTGGATAACATGCTGACAAACTTCACAGTGGCTATACTCCAGATGGATACTGAACTTGCTGCGGAGAGGGCTATGACTCTTCAAAACCGGCTTGCTTTAGACATTGTTTTAGCGAAGTGGCGGAGTCTGTAAGATGCCTAATGAGCCAAACTGTTGTGCATTTATTCCAGACAATAGCAATAAGATTAGAGGTACGCTTACTAACCTAACAAGAGACAGTACAGATTTGAAGGAGCTGAAGGAACCTTTAGTTTGGGAAAAAATTGGAAAAGGAATTACTAAAATAGGGAATTGGTTTAGTAGTATTTGGAATGGGATACTTGCAAAAATAATAGGGAGTATATTGATTGTTCTAACTTGTTTATTCGGACTATGGTTATCATGCAAAGTTAGTAAAAGAATTAAATGAAAATTGATGAAACGCAATAAAAGTAAAGAGGAAAAGAAAAATCAAAGAAATTTGGGAAAAATCAAGAAGGGTTGAAGAATATGAAATGTGTGAGCTAAGAAAGTGAAAGGTTGTGAAGGGAAAGGTTTTGTGTGATGACAAATGTCATCAGAGGAGGGACTGAGGGAGCGTAGTTCTTATACTCAAAGTTAACATGAAATGTTTATGAACTAATGCATAATAATGCTGCATAGAAAATGTATTAATGTGTATTTGCTAAACGTGCGCTTGAAATGTGCCCACGAGGAGGGCCGCCAATGACAATGACTAATGAAATTGACTAATAATGAAATAATGAGATGTTAATGTATCATTTTACACTAATCTTAAGAGTTATATGTTAAGGTTTTGCTAATAAATCATTAGGCCTTAGTTAGCATGAGTCAAGGCCTAGCAGCCCGGTTTCATATTAAATGTGTTTTTCTAACGTGCAGTGTGCTGACTTGCTCAAGGACACGTACTCGTACTTTTCCAAAGCTATAGGATGTATGTAACCGTAGTGGATCTGTTCTCATGAAATTCGACTTGCTCAGAGAAACATTTTTGCTGAATGCAACAGTGTAGACTAGTTACAGGTACAAGGTTGCCTAAACCGGTACAGACAATGGACCTACTGACTGAGGATGCGAGAGGACCACGAGAGAATGAAATCATACCGGACATTCTACCCACTGGAGACGTCAATCACAAGAACTAATAAACTACGTAAGAACTGTTATGGGGTGACAAAATTTGATAGTACCGCTGGAAACCCATTGGATGGAGATAGTGGGGTGCTAACCCTACCCAATCAGAAATTAGGGGACCGTACAACAGAAAAGGGATAAAAACCTTTGACACGAGGAACCAAAGGGAGATGCTATTGCAAACTTTTGCTGTGACCCAGACACGTTGTCACTCTGCCTAGAGACTCTGCTGTTTGGTTCTTCAAACCATCCTCACCCTTACCTTGCCCGTTCTATAACTCTCCTCCTGATGAGGGAAGCGTCCCTTCTTACCCGTCTTGCTGAATTCCCCAGCTGATGGCAAATCAACTGATGTCCTGAGGACGAAGATTGACTCTGTATGCTGACCCATTACAGAGGGTAACTATATGATGATGAAATTGTAATTGTCTGTTTGCCTTTCCTTTCTAGGTACCAACTGCTTCTTTTGACAGAGACCATAGTTAGATATTTTCCAAATTAGTGTTACCAAATTATTTTGCATGAAGCCCAACATGCCAATGCTAATTTGGGGTTAGTTAAGGGGTTCACTAAATGGACGCAAATAGACAAGTGACTGAATTAATGCTTTGTTGAATAATGCTTTAATGAGGCTCTGCTAAGGTTAATTCATGTTGACGTTGTGCTATGTTCTAATGTTCATGATCTTTGCTTTGATGAAATCCTATGCGAGTTGCCATATTATGACTGTTTTGATGTGTTTCATGGTTTTGAGACTAATAAACTTACTAGTAGAAGTGTAACCAATAGGGAATAAACATCATAAAATCATACTAAACTGGTGTGGTTATTCATGACTGAAAGGTCATGGTGGTTTCCGAGTCTTATTGATAATGTTATTGACTTGTTGATTGACATGTTGATTAGTTATCTCGTCCTAAGGTGTCTTCAATCAGGGTCAAAAGATTCATTGGCCTAAAACGAGTCCCAGAGTGAATAAATTAACTAGATTGGGGCGTGTTACCAGCACCATAACATAATGTTGTACTTTTACACTCAATTTAACACCTTATTTCCACATTTCTTCCCTGTAATGAGGGATTTTTCACCTAATTGCGATACAATACTCGGATAGTGATTTTGCAGTTAAATGTGTTATTGCACTGAAAGGTGACTTTTGCACCAACATTTAATTTAGTACTCCAATGTGTTTGGCACCTAAATAATGGCATCTAAATGTCATTTCACATCAAAAAAATGATCTTTTCACATCAATGGCAACAACATCTTGGACACCTCCCAATCAGGCTTCAGGAGCAATCATAGCACGGAGACTGCCTTCCTCACTGCCACAGATGACATTCGCTCACTCCTCAACCACAGCCATACAGCAGCCCTCATACTACTGGACATATCAGCTGCCTTCAACACAGTCTCACACCTCATCCTCTGTTTCCGGCTCTATGCAACCGGCATCTGTGGAAAGGCCCTAAGATGGATACGTTCCTTCCTGTCCGGCAGAACTCAGAGAGTCAGAGTCCTGCCTTACCTGTCAGAATCTACATACAGAGATCAGCAGTGGAGTTCCACAGGGCTCCTCCCTGAGCACGCCAACATTTACATGACCCCGTTCTCAGCCATTGTCAGGGATCATGGGCTGAACATCATCTCCTACGCTGCTGATACCCAGCTGATCATCTCGCTGACTGAAAACCCCAATACGGCCAAGAAGAATTTCAAGAATGGGATGGAAGCTGTCATCGCCTGGATAAAGAACAGCTGCCTCACACTCAACCATGACAAGACTGGGATCCTCATCCTGGGAACTTCCACATCAACCTGGGATGACTCCTGGTGGCCATTGACCCTCGGCATCCTCCACATCCTGACAAACCATGCACGCAAACTCAGCTGCATCCTGGACTCATCCCTCATCATGACCTCCCAAGTCAACTCAGTCATATCCACCTGCTTTCACACACTCCAACTTCTCTGGAAGATCTACAAATGGATCCAAAAAGACTGCTACAAAACTGTAACCCATGCCCTGGTTACCACCAGACTCGACTACAGCAATGCCCCCCTACGCTGGTACCACCCAGAAGAACCTGATGAAATTACAGCATATCCAAAATGCCTCCACCAGACTCATTCTGGACATTCCCCACTGCAAACATACCTCCAATCACCTAAGAGACCTCCACTGGCTTCCCATCGAGGAAATAATTGACTGCAAGCTCCTCTTCCACGCTTACAAGGCCCTCCACGACCTAGGACCCGCCTACCTCAAACACAGCATCACCTTCTACTCCCCCACTAGACCTCTCTGCTCCACTCAACAAACACTAGCCACTGTACCCCGCATATGAAAGGCCTAGGCTGGTGTAAGCACCTTCGCCTACCTTGCAGCAAAAAGCTAGAACACCCTAACCCTTTACCTCAGGGAGTCACCATCGCTACCTCACTTCAGGAAGGACCTTAAAACTTAGCCCTTCAACTGTAGCTCAGAGGACAAAGGCCTTCAGCGTCTTGAGACCCTTACGGGTGAATTAGTTGCGCTTTATAAACTCTGATTTGATTTGATTTTGCCACGGTTGTAATGTCGCGGTCAGACTGCTGCTTTGGTGGCGGTCTGACCTCAACCGCAGGGCTGGTAGTCTGAAGATCGTCAGCCTTTTAATGAGGGCATGAGTGTCAAGAGTGATTTTTCCCATTTACCAAAATGGTAAAGTTTGACAGATTGTGAATACACAGATTTTAGTTCCACTCTGAAATCTATAACTCCAGCTCTACTACCTGATTTTTTTTGTTTTGGTGTCTAAAATTATATAAAATCTGCTTTATTGTTATAAGGTGGTGTCGGATTTCTTTTGATGTTGTGTGAATTACTTATTGTCCATGTTGGTACTCTGAAATGCTTAACACATGTTCCTCTAGTAAACCGTGACTGCCCTTTTCCACACTACCAGAACAGAACTAATAATGTATTAGTGTGAATCCAAAGGACAATCTTTGAGGTATTGTGAGAACATTCAATAGTGAAGCACAACCAGCCTCACTCCATAGTACTCTCCTTTCATACAATAATCCTGCTTCTTTTGTACCACATAATTTTATACCTAAATTGTATTTATACACCTAATGGTTTTACATATTAACGCTCATGTTTCTCCAAGGGTATTCCTGCATCTCAAAGTGTTGCCAACTAAGTTAAATTCACAGTGACATAAACACTTTTCAGGAGTTAAGGAAAGAAGGAGGGATTTTGCCCCTTAATTGGGGTACCACATTCATGCTGACTTCTCACCTGGGGTGATATTATACGAGAATGTGTTTCTGCCTAAAAAATGTTTTTTGTTCTTAAACATGATCTTGCAACTAAGAGTGTCAACCAAATTTAATGTAATACCGATTCACACCTGTTTTCTCAGCATGCAAATTGTGGCTGTTGCATAATCAGCAAGAACAATATGTTATACTTTTTCATGTGCTTTTTCTGTATGATTAGTCGAAGTACTTTTCATTTTTCTGTATCATTATCGTATTATGAATCTGTGTACTATTTCACTGCTTTTCAGTGACTCAGTACATGTCCTCTCACCCTAAAATGACACTCTTAAATTTGCTTAAGCCATTTATTTTACTGAAATTTACTGTAAGTCTCAGAAAATGGTAAAATTCCATGGAATTGTATGCCATACGTGAACTGCAGTGCAAATTAATACCACCCCTATGTTTGACAAAAATATAGAACTGCAAGGAATACCACTGCTCTGGCTGGCCTGCACTTTTAAAACTTTTCAGTAGCACATGCACTGGAAATATGCCTTTGCGATGTAGGAAAACCTATTTTTATATATTATATACGCTTGCCCTAAAATAGGCCTCATCTTCCTACAGGACTGAATCAGTGATCATTATATAAAAATGTGGCATATCACATATTGAAAAAAGAATGCTTTCACAGCGAAATTAACCAAAAGCTATTTTCACTGTCGATATAAGGCAACATTTTCCTGAAACAAATCTAGGTGTAAATACAAAAATCCTTATTTCATATCTGTGCTTGGGGTAAATTGATTCAAAGTTATTTTCCACTATGTATAAAGATCTAATTAAATAGTGAAAAATAGATTTTTGATCATTTTAGTGGAAACATAATTTTTAAAGGTTTACTTTGCTGCTTGAGAAAAAGCAGTTTCAGAACTAGTTTGTCACTCAACCCCACTCCAGCGGCACAATACTCATTCAAGGCTCACAGAGGGCAACAGCTTGGCCTCTGAGCCCAGAAAAGTCGGGATGTTGCCTACTGGCCAATTAATAGAAATTAAACATCTGGGAGGAGAACAGGAATAGATGACAGAAAAAAAGAACAGTCTTAGCACTTTATCCTTTGACTTAGTGGTGCCAAATGGGGTTGGCAGGATATGTTCCATTGTCTCATTCCAGTCCCAGCAGGAGAGAAATGCAGTTTTTGACTTTGTCTGAGGGGAGGGCCCTTATTTGAATAGATGCGTTGCTAGGGGAGGGCTAGTGCTACATCAGATAGAAGAAGAGGTTAGCAATCCTAGCTTTAAGACTCCTTGGAGTTTTTGCAGTTAGCTAGAGAGGAAGTGCTTTAAAGAGAGGAGGGATTTGATAATAAAATAATTAGGGTTGGGTGGTAGGAATTCTCCAATCACTTGCTAGTGCACAGGATATGAATGGAACTTCATTACTGCCTTTTCAAAACACTCCTGGACCTGGGTAGACAACATCTGAAGAAAGAAAGAGCTTGCTGGAAGAAAAGGACCAAAGGAATTCTGACCCTTGCTGGCACCTAGATATTGTAAGTGCTCTCAAGAGGTGAAGTGGTTGGCCTCCTCTTTGCCTGGTCTAGGGGTGTAAAAAAAGAAGGATGTTTGACTCCAAAAAGGTCTAGCTAAACATTGGTGCATAGAAATCTACATTGAGGACATGAGAGTTGCAGGAGTAGCCATGAGGAACTTTCCTAATTGTTGGAGAAAGTGGGATTGTAGGAAAATGGGCTACTGGTTGAGGGCTTGAAACTCAACTCAAGCAGCAGCCACAATCTTTGTCAGGATGAAATACAAGCAATCAACAAAAGTGACCTGTGCTTAATCCTCTGGTAGCTTGGCAAAAAAAGTCAGGCTTAACTTAGAGGCAATGTGAAAAGTGTTTATGCAGCACTTCAAAGATTAATAAAGTGAAAATACAACACAAGAAAAAAATCCAGCAGCAACTTAGAACAAATGGTGTAACATTAAAAAAATAATTGAAACAAAAATGACTAAAATCCAATCAGTTGAACCAGAGAATTTCAAAGTTTTAAGGGAAAATAGTGTGTAGAAGCCTGAAGTGCCAACTACAGTCATCTGGTTGTGCTCGACCAGGCCAAAGTCACAAGTTAAGACTGACTGCAATCAAGCACTGGCTTGATAGAGAGAGATCAAGTTAGGCCGCTGAATTAAGTACTTTGAATCTTGGTTACAAAAGGTTTCGAGATCCGGCATCCAGGATGCTTCAAGCAGTGTTGGTTCCTAAGAAGCTGCGAGGCAGCTATGTGAAGTCCAGCATCATTACCGAGCATGCAGTTGATGCATAGCTTGCAATGTGAAGTCCAGTATTAAGGATGCGCAACACAGCAGGGGCTCGGAGGAAGCTGCGTGCTGCAATCTGAGGATGTGCATCTGGGATGCACTGTGCAGTAATGGTTCCAAAACAGTGCTATGAGGATTTGCACTGCACTGCATCTGTTCTGCCCATAGGATCACAGCTGGGCTGGCAGAGCCCCTTCAAGCCCACTTCCAGTGGTGTAGGACTGGGATGGCACCACATGGGGGTCAAGACTCACAGCAGACAGAGTACTGGTGTTGTGTTCTAGATGGTTGGGGCTATTTCTGTCCCTGAGATTCTGATCAGGAGATCAGCCAACTAGCCCTTGGAGTCATTCTGGTGGGCCTGGGATCAAGGTGCAGGTCTAGTCCTTTTTTTAATCAGGTAGCAGGACTGCAGGGAAACAGGGCAACAGAGTTGCAGCCCTTCTTGTAGAGCAGCACAGCAGTCCTTCTGTGTCTTCCACAGGTCCAAAGGGGTACTGAAGAGCTGGGTCTGAGAGTCCAATATTTATACCTGGTGTAAGCTTTCAAGTATGGGAAGGTTCTAAATGTTTTCATCCCTAGAGGTTCTTGGAATTCCCTGACTCTATACCCTGACTAGTATTAAACTATTTATGAGTGTGCCTAGGCAGGGGCTTTGTGCTGTGCAAGAGGTAGGTGATAGCTCCTCTCTTTCATCAAGTCAGAAATGGACTATCCTTCCAACTCCTATTCCTCCTTTGTCTCAATGTCTTGAAGCAAAACAGAAATTCCAACTGCCATCTACATATAGCCCTGGGACACAGGATACAGGCTACAGGAACCATATGGTTAGGATAAAAAAGTGCCAACTTTCTTAAAAGTGGCATTTACAGAATTGTGACTTCAAAACTGACTTTACGATTAAAGAGGGTTCTAAAGTATAATTCTTTAGACACCATAATTGACATTTCTACTTGCTTCCAAAAGAAAGTTAGCACTTATTGAATGTAATATGGTAACTCAGTGGTATCCTACTGGAGAGGTAGAAACTGCAGTAGTGAAAAAGAATTTAAGATGTTTTCGCTACCAGGACATGTAAAACTTAAAAGTACATATCCAAACTTTTTAAATACACAGCAGGGGTGACATATGCATTAAAAAGGAAGATTTAAGCCTTACAAATTTGTATTTTTGCCATATATAGACTCAATATCAAGAACACTACTTAAAAAAGCAACAGTAAATAAAATTGGACCTCATTATTACATTGGCGATAACAACCGCTTACTTCCGCAGTGACTGTCTCCAACATACCACTCTGGCGGCGACCATCCGTCTGCCAGATTATGAGCACTGCCTGACTTCCGCCACAATAAGGGTGGAAATCAGGCAGTGTTCGTACTGGCAGATGGTGGTGACCTGGCGCTGCCAACACCAGCATCGCCCTGCCAGTGGAACGCCGCCAGCCATATCTTGAGCAGAAATACGACCTGGCAGTGTTCTGCTGGCGGGGCACTGATGGTGGTAGCAGTGCCCCTTCTGTTCCCTGCCGGACGATCTCCTCATCGGACAAGGTATATCGGGCATCTGACAGGGGAGTGGGGTGGGCCGGTGGGGGTGTTGTGTGTATGTGTGTGAGTGTGTGAGTGCATGTGTGAATGTGTCTGTGTGTTGTGTTGTATGCATGTGAGTGAATGCGTGTAAGAATGGTGAAGTGAGTGCGTGTCTGCATGTCAGTGTGTCTGTGTGTAAGAATGTGTGTGAGTATGTCTGGACGAATGCATATGTGAATGCGTGCATGCCAGTGAATGAGTGAATGCGTGTATGCCACTGTACGTGAATGGGTGTATGCATGGTGCGTGTGGGTGTATGTGTACGTGTATGCGGGAAGGGTGTGTGTGCGGTGAGGGGCGCTGTGACTGTAGTGGAGTGGGGGCGGGGGGTGAATGCGTGTATCGGAGGGGGTGGGGTGTTGAATCAGGAGAGTAAGTGGGTGTTTGTATAGAGAGGGGTAGGGGGTGTCATGTGAGTGTTGGCGGGGTGGACAAAGCCACCTACTGGTGACAGGGAAGGAATTTCCAGTCACCGGTAGGGCCTACCGCCATGGATTTCTTTGCGTTGCTAATGACACAGAAACCATGGCTCATAATGCCGCCGCCGGTACTCTGTGGGTCACTGTGTCGGAGACAGACATCTCCAGCCTCGCGGCTCATACCACCATGGAAGTATGAGTGGAGAAGTGGCGGGTTGGCTGCAGCCAACCTGCTACACTCATAATGTGGCAGTATGTACCGCCAGCCAGTTGGCGGTAATACCGCCACATTAACCCTGGCAAAAGACAGCCAGGGTTAAAATGAGGGCCATAGTCATTTATCCTCCCGAAAACACAAACAATCCAATTTTATTCAGGTCTATTCCTAAATATTATTAGAGCAAATTTTAAATAACAGTATGAATAAAAAATAATTCAAAAGACAAAAATTCTGATTGATAATTAAATTTTACTATAATAAGTATTTAAAAATAAGACTATAAAACACAAACTAACAAACATTGTATTAAATGAACAAATACGTTCCTACCACCTATAAAATATGCTAAAACGATAAAAAATATATAGTTATGCAATAAATAACTAAACAGTAGGTCAAAAAAATAATACTGCTGACCCAATATCATAAAGAAATAAAATAAGATAACAATGATGATTTCATAGCTGAAGTCTCAGTGACTGAAATGATGATCCCAAAAATAGAATAAAAAACAAAATCTATAAATAAGATCCCTAAAAATACAAAACTAAACATTGATAAAGTAAAACATCCAGTATGTGTTCAACAATTTGAGAAATCAACTCAAAATCCGAACAATTAGTAAAAGTAGATTTATTCTCCAGGAAAACTGAAAATTCAAGGAAAAAGTAAAAAATGAGTTTGCTCAAACAATAACCTTTTCTTTTTTCTTAAAAAAAATAATCTCACCCTGGTTAAAGATGAAGTCCAATGTCTGACGATAAAAACTTGTGAAGAAAATAACCAAATAGCCCCACTCAAAATTACTTACAACCATAGGATAAACCAAAGCACAGTAAAAAAGCATTGAAATCAATGTTAAACATATAGAACAGTCACATCAATACAAACAAACAATGAACTTTGCAATAAGGCCAACCACAATACCATAGATTAACACATTGTACATTAACACAAGACACAGAGAAACAACATCAAAATACATATAGGTAGCCTGCCCAAGTCTAAACACCCTACTCCCACCACTAAACCCTAAGGAAATACATTTAAAATGGTCTTATCTATACCGAACTGTAAAACAGAGAACAATGGGACTCATTATGAGTTTGGTGGTCCGTGGACCGCCATGGTAAGCGGTGGTGGTCTGACCACCCCAACTTTGGTGGTCAGCTTGCTCGATTAAGAGTTTGGCTGTCGGACTGCCAGAAGACCGCCAGCGGACCACCAGCATCACCATAGTCCGTGCGGCAAGGACTGTGGCCCTCCTGACTCCAGTGGCCAATGTTGGCGATCCCGGCATTAGGATCTCCATGACCAAATGTCAAGATTTCAATGTCGATCTCACCACCATGGAAAGCTTGGCAGTTAGGCAGTTAGGCAGGTAAGGGGCCCAAAGCGGGTGAGGCAGGGGCCAATGTGGGTGCCCTAAAAATGTGGGGTTTGGGGCGCACTGTGTCCTCTGCATGATGTGGTGTATGGGCACAGTCTGCCCGTCATGCTGACAGGTAGGGCTGCCTGGCTGGCAGTAGCTCCATAATTCAGTCCCCTGCCTCCCCCCATCAGTCACGCCAGCCCTGTGGGGAACTCCTAATCCGGCGGTCTTAGGACTGTCGGCCTGGTGCTATTCGAAAGACCATCACCATGGTGATCTGGTAGTCTGGTGGTCTGGCGGTCTGACCGCCAAACTCGTAATGAGGTCCAATGACTGCAAACTCCATGAACAACTGAAAATGATGAATACATTCCAGAAAAGCAAAGAAATTGGAAAAAAATAACGAAAAAAATAAATTGACGCAGACTTCCCGCTCTTCGAAATCAATGTTAAAAACAAAACAGAAATGTATTTTATGTAATAATGTTTATAACATCACAAACAACATGTTAAAAACGTTAAAAACATTTTTGATTTAAAAATGTTCAAATTCTTAAATGTATAAATGTATTTTAAAGTTGAAAAATGTAGGTAATGTAAAAAATTTTATGGAACGATTTAGAAGTTTAGGAATGGGTTCCTCCAGCACAACGATGACGGATACCCCTTCCGCCAAAAACTAAGGGCCAGATGTAGGAAAGCTTTAGCGACTCGCAAACGGCGAAAAACGCCGTTTGCGAGTCGCTAAAGCCCATCTGGTATGTAGAAATGCATTTTGTGAGTCGGAACCGACTCGCAAAATGCATTTCCGAGTCGCAAATAGGAAGGGGTGTTACCTTCCTATTTGGGAGTCGCACTGGTATGCAATTCCATTTGCGACCGCGAAAGTGGTCGCAAATGGACTCGCAGTTACCATCCACTTGAAGTGGATGGTAACCCAGTCGCAAACGGGAAGGGGTCCCCATGGGACCCCTTCCCCTTTGTGTCTGGCCTAAAAAATAGTTTTTCAGAGCAGGCAGTGGTCCAATGAACTACTACCTGCCCTGAAAAATACCGAAACAAAAGGTTTCGGTTTATTTTTCAAAGTGCAGCTCGTTTTCCTTTAAGGAAAACGGGTTGCACTTTGAAAACAAAAAACTGCTTTATTTAAAAGCAGTCACGGACATGGAGGTCTGCTGTTCCCAGCAGGCCTCCATGTCCGTGAGTGCCCTGAATCGCTATGGGGTCGCAAATTGCGACCCACCTCATTAATATTAATGAGGTGGGTCTTTCCGACCCCATAGCGACTCGCAGAAGGTGTCTGAGACACCTTTCTGCATCCCAAATTGCGACTTGCAATTTGCGAGTCTCAGTGACTCGCAAATTGCAAGTCGCAATTTGGGAAGTTGCTACATCTAGCCCTAAATCCCATAGACTATAACATGATTTACATCTCAGCGGACAGGATATCCGTCACTGTTGTGAAGGAGTAACTCGTCCGCTGAGTTCTAAATCGCGCCCTAAGTTTGCTTAAAGTTAATGTAATTCTTACTGTATGTTAAATGAATCTAGAACTGTGAGTAAAAAGTAAGAATATTATTTGTTTCTTGGAATTAAAAAGTATATCAAAAATTTGTTGTATTTATTGAAAAATTATGCTCAGAAAAAAACTGTGAGGCATATTTATGAAAGGCGTGCGCCACTGGAGGGTCACGTTTTTTTGCTGCTCCTGTGGCCCAAGCCTCGCAACCATATCTTTGCATGGCCTCAAAGATATGGAGTCTGACAAAGAAGACCAAGTCAATGTGTTGCCTTACACTCCACCAGGGAGGCATTCCATGGGGGTTGTGGTGGGTTTTCCCACACAACACCCATGGATTTTGACACTGCCCTAGATTTACTCAATCAAGTAAACCTGGGACAGAACAAAATCTTAAGCCTCCCCATAGCCGGTGAAACAAGCTGAAATATTTTAATTTCTCCTCGTTTTGTCCTCTTTCCATGTGTGCTGCATTTTGCAGCACACATGAAAAGAGGAAAACGCCTCTCTGGATTGTTCTTGTGCAGGGATGGCCACATTCCTGCACAAAAATAATCCTGCATGCAATGCAGGCAAAATTGCACCCTGGTGCAAGGGTGCCTGCATTGGCACTAGGCAGCCAATTGTGTGCCAGCACAGGTGGAAAGGGCAGGAATGTACCGTATTTCATAAATACCTACCGTTTCACATTGGCTTATGGCAGCGCAGCAAAAAGACTTGCGATGCTGTCCTATGCCTATTCCCCCTGAATAAGGACCTGTATATATTAAAAGATACATTTACAAAACGTACGTACCGATAAAACATAAACATTATACTTTATAAAACTATATTATTAAACAAACAATTTTGTACTATAAACAACTCTCACTTTTGAATGTACAAAATAAAAAATATAAACAAATAGTCACAGATTTGGATGTCAGATTCACTATTCCCAACAAAGACTTAGGGGGTCATTACGCGTTTTGCAGTCCGTGGACCGCCAAACCAGCTGTGGCAGTTAGATTGCTGTACTCCTGCTGGTCCAACTGCCAGATTACAACCCTGGTGGTCAGACTGCCACCACCGCCGGGATCACGGATCCCCACGGGTTAACGGCGGTCGGACTCATGGTCAGCCATGGCAGTGCCCATTGCAGCATCCCTGTGCTGATCACGAGTCCACTTTCTGGCAACCTTTCCATGGCTGTTTCACCACCATGGAGAGGCTGGTGGATAGCCAGTGCTGGGTGCCACAGGAGGACCCTGCGCAGCCTATGACATTGGCTTGGGCAGTGCAGGGGCCCCTCTTGCCAGCACCCTCAGAATGCATACTGTTTGCTCTGCAGACAGTGCGCATTCCAAGGATGCTAGTGTGCGACGGCATTGGCCTCGCCGGTAGGCCCAGTGGAAACATCGTAATCCAATGAGGGGTGAGGCCTCCGATATGACAGCAGCCTCACCCCCGTGGGTTTGGTGGTGCAATGGTTGGACCGTCAAACTCATAATGACCCCCTTAATCATCCTGGGGAAAGTGTTGTACTTGTCGGGTTTCAGATTTACCATTGCAGCTCCAAAATTCACTGCATTGAGGAAAGTGTTGGACTCTGGGAGAGGGAGTGTCCGACAAGACTCCACTCACCTGAAAGCCAGGGGTCTGCATACCTGAAGAGAGCCTGTCCAATCCACATAACCAAACCTCAGCACGCCTAGTAGTATGAGCGCTGGTAATTAGGATTGGTGATGAGGGAAAATGAGAAAAGAGATGTCAAGAATATTCTCGGATCACTGGGTTCCCAGCTCACAGTTCCTCTCAGGTGCTACGCTCTCTGAAGATTTCTGAACGTGTAGGGAAACAAAGAATGTTCTATTCCAACATAAGAGTATCTGTTTCGAGCCTTTAGCAACCCTTCACACTACACTATTACATTTCCCACTTTTCGTTACCCACCCATGCTCACCTACAATCTTGAGAAGAAGTCTGTAAATCTCTCAACTTCAGAATTATGCTTTCTCAATTCCACAATTGATGGATCGCAGCACTGAATGGTTTGCATAGCTCAAGTTAGTTCAAAGAAGCCAAGCGTTGTGTCAATTTTGTTGCATAATATAGTTCCAAGCATTGGATTTTTCACGTAATTGGGCTTTCTTAGCCCTAGGTAACAAATTGTGAAGAGTCCTATGGGAGGGCACTTCCTATCACACTAGAGTCTTGGAGAGATGGCATAGGTACAGTGCACTGACCTGAGTCTTGAATTCCTCTATGTTTCTTTTAGTTTTCTGTTGTGCTCTTCGACACTCTTGTTCTTATACTTCTTTCCCTTTTCGTTTTGCAGGATTGAAGGTAATGAGCACTGCTCTTGGGAAGACAGAGAAGAGGATGCCTAAAATCCAGGATCCAGAAGAGGTAATTTGGGAAGGTGGGAGGCAGTACTGGAGGACAGGAACTGTCCAGGGACTCAAAGACAAGCAAGGCCTCGTGGAAGGGGAGTGGTATGTAAAAGTCGGCACCCACCATGGCTGCCAAATCTGGCAGGAGTTTAAATCTAATGAGGTTTAGGTTGTGATCGCGAAAGGAGTTCAAAACGGGAGGGAAGGGTGAGGCACCAGGACTTGACCACAATATTTTCTCCAATTTGGCTGTAAGATACTATTCCCTCTGGTTGAACATGATTAAGCAGGGAAAACTGGGCAAGGGGGGAGAGGCCAAGGGGTGAGGCAGATTCAGAAACTTTAAGGATGAGCCAGAAAAGGCCTGGGAGCATTCAGTGATCCAAGAGATAAGGGTGAAATGGGATGGGATAGGACTAAACTTGAGGAGGGACTGGATTAGTTTCTAGTGGCCAGGGGGTAGCCACCATATTCGGTATAGAGCACACTGCATACAATGGAATGGTTGTGGCCTAACAGTGTCAAATTTACTATTACCACATACACCTAACCGTATTGGGAAAGTGTCAGACTTTGGGGGAGGGGGTCAGATTAACTATTGCAACTCCAAACTTAACTTCTTTGAGGAAAGTCTTGGTGTCGGGGTGGGGAAGGGGATTCATTTTACAGTTCCAACTACAAACTTAACCACATGGGCGAAAGCGCTGGACTTAGGGTAGTTCTGATTTACAATTCCATCTCCAAACCAAACCACCTTGGGAGAAGTATTAGACTTTGGTGGGTGCGATGTAGGTCAAATTTACTAATCCAACTCCCATCTTAATTACACTGGGGAAAGTGTTGGACTTTCAATGGTTGGGAAGGGTGCAGATTTCTTAATCAATCTCCAAACCTCACCACACTGGGGAAATTGTTGGACTTTAGGAGGTCAGGTGGGGGCAGACATGCTGTTCCTAGTCCAAATGTAATCACATTGGGGATAGTGTTGAACTTTACAGGAGGTATTTAAAATTCACACATAAAAACCATGAGGGAAAGTACTGTACTTCTGGATTTCAAAATTAATTACTCACACAAAATATTAATAGATGTAACACTGAAAAGAATACATTACAGAAATACATATAAACTACCTCCAAAAGGTACACAACATAAAATGCACATTGAAAGTATTACCAAAAAGCTAAAAAAAAAATCCTACATTATTCAAAATAATCATCATAATTATTTAAAAAAAACAAATACAAACTTTTCAAAGAGCTTTTTTGTTGATAAAATTAATTTACATACATTGGAAAACTCCCAATGTAAAAAATACAGTACAAAAACATTTTAAATTAAACACAACAATAATATTAAATATTACATTGAGGCAAATCCAATTATTTTAATTAAAGAATATTAATTATCAAAGGAAAAATGGTTTAAGAAAAGTATATAGAAACATACTTTTTAGAAAGTTAAAAATATAATATTGTAATTGTTTTTATGTCATGCTTTGTACCCCTGACGTTGTGTCAAAGCACTTTTCGGCAAGTAGTACACCACTCCAGAACCCAAAAGGATTAGTGGCAAACTAGTATAGGGAAATATGAGTTAATTTGAGCAGTGGGCATGTGAGTCTGTTAGGTGGATTGAATAGAATAATGGAGAGATAGAAGAGGGAAACATCTAAACAGTGTTAATTGGGAGATCATAGTAGTAGAGTGAGGTTTTGGATGAGTCAGAGAGAGGAGATAGAGGATAGATTGAGAGAGGTATAGGGCAAAACAGAGTAGTGAAATGGAGGGAGTCATTTTTTGTCTTCTTCTACAGTAGGAGTAAAGTAATAAATATATAGATACATGTGAAATTAAATTAAAGCAAAAATTGTCCCTTAGAATCGGGCACTAAAATGCATGTATATTTAGGTTGATGTTCACATCTCAAAGCAATAAAAGCAGAGATTGTCCCTTAGAATATGGCACTAAAGTGCACGTCTTTTTAGGTTAATGTTCACATGTCAAAGCAAGATGGGCGTCACTCACAATGAAGTCTTGATGTCTGAAGCCATTTGACTCTGAGTCCATCATGTAGCACTAGTATTACCATGGCAGTAGCACTAGTATTACCATGGCAACAAACTCCAGGATCTTCTTTTTGGCAGTCTCCTTCAGGGCGCCTGGCCCCCACTGCAGCTCATATTCAACCGGGTCCAAGTTGAATTTTACATAATTAAAAGAAGACAAACATAATCTAACACAAATAATTCATTATACAAGTTTGATTTAAAAACAACAAATAGCACACCAACAATTTTAAACATAACAAAATTACTCCTACCCTAGTCTTCTACAAAACCAAAATCCCACTTTTTAAATTAATGTATAAAAAACAAACAGTTTGAAAATAAATACATTAATATTTATAGAAATAATAATCTTGTCTGTAGTTTTCTGACATTCAATGTTTTTGACATTACAATATTTGTATCTCACGATATTCTTTTCTCAATAATTTGTCAGAAAAGCAACTCAAATAGACACTTCTATACCTTACATAGGCTTGAAATGTCTTAACGAGTGCACCTCGATAATATAATAAGCTGTCAGTGGTGCAGACATACAAGCACTACCAGAAATATTTAGACTGAAAATGAATCATGACAGTGATTTATTATTCTTTGCATGAGTACTTTTAAGGTCAATGTCAAGATCATTCACATGTCAAGCACTGATTAATTACTCACAAGATACTTGTGACAAGGTGGTTCTGACCATCAAATCCACCCAGATATTAAGCCTTTTATCACCTGGTTTTAGACTTTTTTCTGTGGTGGAGCCTCATAACCTGGGACTCACCCACAGTAAATGCATAGCAAATAGACTGTGTGTGTCTACCACCAGGTTCTGCCTTTTAAGATAAGGCCGCTGTGGCGCAGCAAAGTGCAAGAGGCACTTGGCTGGTTATAAATAGGCATGTGTGCACACGCACGTACACATATTTCAGGGATGTGTGTGGGAGACTTCTCTCATGCACAGTCTAGGAACTGCACACAGGTAATCTGGTGCAAAAGGAACTATGCAGGATTAGGTAGTGACATGGGATAGACGTTATTAAGTGGGTGCACACAACATAGGGAAAGTCAATGTGGCTTACTGTCTTGTCTACAGTGACACTCCATTAACAATTATAGGGAAGGCTGCATTAGGGCTCCACTCCGCTTTGGTCTACTAACTCCAGAGTCATACCGATGTACAGTGTAATCTGTCCATAATGAGCAATTCCGTAAAATCCAAAGACATATCTGCACAGCATATGGGTCATCCTGGAATGACATATTTCTCTGGCTCAGGCAATGATCAGAGCACAGACCTTTTGTCACCCTGCTGGACTGAGTTATTTACTTTTCTCTCCAGCTGCAGGAACAAAGGCCACGCCCCAAAAAAGGAGCAATTAGCAGTGCTTATGTCAGCTCCAGAGAAGGAAAGTGGTAGGGCGGACCGCTCTGCCTCAATCAGCCAGTTGTCACCCTGTGTCAGGAAGAGGGTCTGCCCCAGGTCACTATACCAAGGAGGGAGTCCAGATCTCTAGAGGGCTCCTTTGAAGATTTGCTGGGCAATGCTCTGGCAGTGATGTCAGTGAGAGGTAGAGCTGAGACCTCCAAAGCACATGTTGCAAGTGACACCTTGGTGATGCCATTTTGAGCTATCCCAGAAGTCTGTGCACGGAGGTTGGTACAGAAGTGGAGAGAGGATGTGGCAGGTCAGGATAGGCCAAAGGTGCGTCCCTGCTGGACACTCCTGCCCCCTCTTTAAAGGTCCTGCACAGGGGAGAGAGCTCTCTTTTTGGTGTGCTTTGCTGCTGGACACTGAACCTGGAGGCAGCCTGTTAGAAATGGGGTCTCTGGTTGGCAGTCAGTTTCCACTCTGTCCAAGCAGGGACCCTCACTCTAGCCAGGGTAGAGAGGTACACAACTAGGATAACCCCTGCTCACCCCCTTGGTAGCTTGGCACAAGCATTCAGGCTTATCTCAGAAGCAATGTGCAAAGTATTTGTACCAACACACACAGTAACACAGTGAAAACACAACAAAAGGACTCCACACCAGTTTAGAAAAATAGCTAAATTTATCTAAATCAAATGACCAAAACAACAAAAATCCAACATACACAAGCAAAGATATGAATTTTTAAAGTAAAGAGAGTCTTAATCCGTATCAATGGATGCGTTGTTTTAGCACAAAGTACCTGGTATACCAAAAATTAAGCGGCATGGACGAGCGTTCATCGGAAAAGCAAGCGCTACGATGATTCCTTACATGCAAGTGAGGCTGTGCGACAATTCTTTCACCGCCGGGCAAGAGATGTGTTGATTCATTCCTTGCTGGGAAGAGATGTATCAATTATTTTTTTTGGGGTTAGTGCAGTGATGTTGCAGGTTATGATGCCCAGGGATGATGCGTGGAAAATCTGAATGCACAGTAGTGATGAATCCGTGCTAAGCTGGCGATGTGCCAATTGTACCGGTGATGCAGCAATTTTTCAGGTGCAGTGCAGGCGCTGCATCGATTTTTCTGCCACTCAGCTCTGGTGCATGGATTTTCTCCTTAGGTTCACCAGCTTCTCCTTTCATTGGCCAGGGACTGGATGTGGCAGCACATGGCAGGGTAGGGGTCTCAGCAAGAAAGCCCAGGTGCTGGTGGATGAAGTCTTTAATGGTCCTGAGACTTCAGAACAAGGGGCAAGGTCAGTACAAGCCATTGGAGAATCTTCACTAGCAGGAATCACAGCAAAGTTCAGTCTTTGTCCTCTCTAAGGCAGAAGCAGCAACTGTAGGCCAGCCCTGCAAAGCACACACAGTAACTGGGCAGTACTCCTCCTGCAGCTCTTTAGCTCTTCTCCTTGGCAGAGGTTCCTCTTAATCCAGAAGTGTTCTAAAAGTCTGGGGTTTTGGGTTCACTACCTATACTCTTTTCTGCCTTTGAAGTAGGCAAACTTCAAAGGAAAGCCTCTGTTGTTCACAAGATCCTGCCTTGCCGAGGCCTGGCCCCAGACACACACCAGTGGTTTGGAGACTGCATTGTGTGTGGACAGGCACAGCCATTTCAGGTGTAAGTGTCAGCTCCTTCCTCCCCACTCTAGACCAGGAGACTCATCAGGATATGCAGGACACACCTCAGCTCCCTTTGTGTCACTGTTTAGAGCAAATTCGCCAACAGCCCAACTGTTAGTCTGACTCAGACCTGGATTCCACAGGCAGGCAGAGGCACAGAATGGTTAAGCAAGAAAATGCCCACTTTCTAAAAATGGCATTTTCAAACAGACAATCTAAAAACCAACTCTACCAAAAGATGTATTTTAAATTGTGAGTTCAGAGACCCCAAACACCACATCTCTATCTGCTCCCAATGGGAAACTGCAATTAAAAGGTATTTAAAGGCAGTCTCCATGTTAACATATGGGGGAGATAGGCCTTGCAATAGTGAATTAACTCAAGTTAGCAGTATTTCACTACCAGGACATGTAAAACATAAAAGTACATGCCCTACCTTTTAAATACATTGCACCCTGCCGATGCGGCTACCTAGGGCCTACCTTAAGGGTGACTTACATATTTTAAAAGGGAAGGTTTGGGCCTGACAAGTGGGTATACTTCCCAGGTCGAATTGGCAGAGTAGAACTGCAAACACAGTCACTGCAGTGGCAGTTCTGAAAGATGTTTACAGAACCACTCATGTGGGTGGCATCTGATTTATAGGTTCCGGGCACCTCTAGTGCACTTTACTAGGGACTTTCTAGTAAATCAAATATACCAATCAGGGATAACCAATCACCTGTGCAATTTATACAGGAAGCACTCGCACTTTAGCACTGGTCAGCAGTGTTAAAGTGCCCACAGTACCAAAATAAGCAAAAACAAAGTCCAGCATACTGCCAAAAATACAGGAAGCAGAGGCAAAAAGACAGGGGAAACCAGGCCAAGGATACCAGGTCTAACACAGGTGCAATGGACAATCGAAAGAAGGAACCCCCCTGAGGGCCACCTGGACCAAGGACTCTGACTCTGATTGATTCAGGACCAGTGGGCACTCCACAGGACCAGGTGAGCTAGTCCCTTTACACTTCCTGAGAAATAGTTGGTGGGAAGTCTGAGCTACTTGCCAAGGAGAAGGAGAGACCCAGAGGAAAACAAAGTGAAAGGCTGGTGCAGGGAGCCAGTAAAGCCAGCTTTGTGGAACATTCAGCACCTTTTGAAGCCAGGAGGACTGAAGAAAGGGCTCACCACCAGGGATAAATTGGGACTAACAGCAAGAAAAACAGAATAACAGTGCCCGAGATAGGCCCTGATGAAATTTGATGACTTTGACCTACTTTTGGTGACAAAGGGGGTCATTACAAAATTGGCGGTATAAGGCGCTTACCACCGTGCAGAAGACCGCCAATACACCGCCGCGGCCACGGTAGACCGCCACAGCTATTATCACACACATCACGGAATCCGCCGAAATTCAGACGCCCACACAACACCGCCACACCAAAGGTCAGTGACAAACTGGCGGAAACAAATTCTCCACCTCCACGCCAACAGAAACACGCCCATGCTATCACGACCCACGAATCCACGCTGCAGTCTTTCAACCGCGGTATTCCATTGGCGGTACACACCGCCGCGCTCAAAATACACACACATCTCCAAAACACCACCACATTGGACAATTACAAATACACACACCTGATACACATACACACACCACTCCCACACACCCAACACAATATGAAATACACACCCACATCACCCACAAACCCCTACAACCAGAAATTCTGAGAGAAGGCCAGAGAGAGAGCACAGCTATTGACAACCCCATCACACAGAGGCACACAACACCATCACCCACACAACATCCACGCACAAAACACCACATACCACTACACTCACCACACTCATCAACACATACACCACCCCACACATCACACACACCACCCCATGTCACGCCAAAGACACCCCCGCTTCTCTGAGGAGGAGCTCAGGGTCATGGTGGAGGAAATCGCACGGGTAGAGCCACAGCTATTTGGCTCACAGGTACAGCACACATCAATAGCCAGGAAGATGGAGCTATGGTGCAGAATAGTGGACAGGGTCAACGCCTTGGGACGGCACCCAAGAAATAGGGAGGACATCAGGAAGAGGTGGAACGACCTACGGGGGAAGGTGCGTTCCACGGTCTCCAGGCACAACATCGCGGTGCAGCGGACTGGCGGCGGACCCCCACCTCCTCCCCCACAACTAACAACATGGGAGGAGCAATTCTTGACCATCTTGCATCCAGAGGGCCTCGGAGGAGTCGGTGGAGGATGGGACACTGGTAAGTCAAATCTTAACTATCACATCCCCCACCCTACCTGCATGCTATCACACACCCCCACCCTCACACCCTCCCCTATCACCCCAAATCCTCACTAATCTACCCATGACACCAACCACCCATCCCACCACCAAGTCCTGCATGACACAACTAAGCATGGACACCCCTCACTAAAGCATGCCCACTGCACATACCCAGAACACCCCCCCAACCATCACCACACAAGCACCCACACAGGAATGCCTGCACTGGGGATCACGCACACCCAACCATTTCACACCATGAAACACACACATGCAATAATCATGTTCTTATACCCCTGCAGGAACACGAAGGAACATCACCACACCAGAGGGTCCAGACAACACCACTCCACCCCCAGAAGAGGCCCACAGTGATGACAGCAGCTCTGCCCCACTGGATCCTGATGACCAGCCCGGACCATCGTGGGCCTCAGGACAGTCGGTTCCCCTTGCCCAGCCACAGCCCAACACCGAGCTTTCACCCTCTGGTAACACCACCACACCACCCACCCAGCGGGCCCAAACCTCCCTACCCAGGACAGGTCAATCAGCGGTGTGTCCACCACTACAGGGCACCCAGGCTAACCCACCACCTCAACAACAACAGGGACCTGGGGGCAGTGGTAGTGGGCACACGGTCCAGGGGACGGAGGCACACAAACACCGGGGAACTGGGAGGGCTGCTGTGCGACAGAGGGAGGACAGGCCAAGGGAACCAACTCTCCACGAGGCCCTCTCCTCCATCATGGGAGCATACCACCACTCCCAGGAGACGATGACGATGGTCCTGGACAAGTTGCGGGAGACCCTGCGTCTGCAGGAGGAGCAGTATTTGGGGTTCAGGGAGGAGCTCAGGACCATCGGCTCCGCCCTGGGCACCATCGTAGGGGTGCTGATGGACATTCAAAAGACCTTGAGGGACACCGTGGCACTCCAAGGGGCCCCTGACACTAGCCAGGACGACGAACTGCCCACCACCTCCGCCGGCGCTAGTGGACAGGACGCCCCGCCACAGGACCACCACACCAGCACCCCACCCCCTGCAGACGGACAACCACCACGCAAGCGGGCCCTGAGATCCAGGAACAGGACAGAGCAAGATGGCAAGACCCCCGCCAGGAAATGAGACCACCCTGATTGTCCCCCCACTGTCCCACTTTGTCACCCTGTCCAGATTGGAACTGCCCCACCTCCACTTCCAATGCCCAGATGGGCAGTGCACCTGTGAGACTAATAGACTGGACTCTGCCATGGACATTCCTCCACCATCACCCAACCCCATTTTACAACCCCCCTTCATTTTTTGAGCACTTAAATAAACACCCTTGAAACACAAACAAATCTGGAGTCAGTCTATGATTTGGAACTTTGTATTATCAATTACAGTGTCATAATGGGTTACCCATTGTAAGGCTAACATACCAATGTCACACATCACAAGCCCTTCAAGGATGCAAGCAGTTAACACGAAGGTTACCACACTTGTGAAACTGAAATGGAAGGGTACAACTCAATTAACAAATAGTGAGTGAAATGTTGGTACAGGATAGAGGTAGACGTGTGAAAGTTAATGTAATGTTAAACCAGAAAATGTTCTCACCTGTGTGTCACTGGAAATATTGCTGTATGACTGACTCCCTGTTGTCGTTTACTTCATCCTCAGCTTCATCGTCATCACTGTCCACAGGCTCCACAGCTGCCACAACACCGTCATCTGGATCATCCTCCTGCAGAAAAGGCACCTGGAGTCGCGATGCCAAATTATGGAGCATGGAGCAGGCGACGATGACGTCGCACACCTTCTTCGGTGAGTAGAATAGGGTTCCACCTGTCATATGGAGACACCTGAACCTGGCATTAAGAAGGCCGAAGGTGCGTTTGATTACCCTCCTAGTCCGCCCATGGGCATCATTGTACCGTTCTTCTGCCCTGGTCCTGGGATTCCTCACTGGGGTCAATAGCCAGGAAAGGTTGGGGTAACCAGAGTCCCCCAATAGCCATACACGGTGCCTCTAGAGTTGACCCATCATATCAGGGATGCTGCTATTCCACAGGATGTAGGCGTCATGCACAGAGCCAGGGAACATTGCATTTACCTGCGAGATGTACTGGTCTGCCAAACAGACCATCTGGACATTCATCGAATGATAACTCTTCCTGTTCCTGTACACCTGCTCACTCCTGCGGGGGGACCAGAGCTACATGGGTCCCATCAATGGCACCTATGACGTTGGGGATATGTCCAAGGGCATAGAAGTCACCTTTCACTGTAGGCAAATCCTCCACCTGAGGGAATATGATGTATCTCCTTACGTGTTTCAGCAGGGCAGACAACACTCTGGACAAGACGTTGGAAAACATAGGCTGGGACATCCCTGATGCCATGGCCACTGTTGTCTGAAATGACCCACTTGCAAGGAAATGGAACACTGACAGCACCTGCACGTCAGGGGGGGATTCCAGTCGGATGGCTGATTGGTGACATCAGATCTGGCTCCTACTGGGTACATAGTTCCTGGATTGTGGCACGGTCAAACCTGTAGGTGACGATGACATGTCTTTCTTCCATTGTCAACAGGTCCACCAGCGGTCGGTACACCAGAGGATTCCGCCATCTTCTCATATGTCCCAGCTGACGGTGCCTAAGAAGGACAAGAGCGAAGAACCAGTCACTATTCCTCCAGGTATGTACCCACAGTTACACACAAGACTACACCAAACAAAAAACCCTTCCTGTATGTGTGTTGAGTATAGGCCTAGCTATGTGTGACGCAGTAGTAAATGAAGCCATGTGGGCCCCTGAAATGGCGGCTGCCTGACCTCTAAACTGGGACAATGGGATTGTGGGGTAACTGCGCTGGCGTTCCACACCGTCGCGGTAGGCGGTCTTAGACCGCAGCGCAATGCTGCATTGGTTAACATTGGACCCTATGGGTCCCAGGAGCCAATGAACAGGTGCGCCAGCGGTGATGATGCGCACCGCCGCGGACGTCACCGCCGCAGACGTCACCGCCATATTCTATCTGTTCAATCACTAGATACCTGACCTTCAACAGGAGAGGACCTATACTGCTAGTGCTGCTGTGACCTCGGTCTGGAAGCGACAATGGCTGCTCCGTCTGGGGAAAGGGCCCCTGCCTTCACTGCACAGGAGTTGGAGAAACTTGTGCATGGGGTCCTCCCCCAGTACATGCTACTGTACGGTCCTCCAGACCAACAGGTTAGTACACAGGGAGCACGTTGTATGGGCTAGGCCTGGGTGGAGAGGGCTGGGTGGAAGAGGGAAGGGGCCAGAGTTCATAGAACATTAATGCATGTGAATGAATGGGCCACATGGCCAGAGTAGGGAGGGGGCCACTGACATTGACGGTGCAGTTGGTAATGAGTGTTCCTCTTCCCTTGTGCATGTCATGTAGGTCAGCGCCCACCAGAAGAGGGACATTTGGCGTGCCATCGCCAAGGAGGTCCGGACCCTGGGGGCCCACTAGAGACAGGGCACCCACTGCCGTAAGAGATGGAAGGACATTCGCCGCTGCAGCAAGAAGACGGCGGAGGCTCAGCTGGGGATGGCCTCCCAACGTGGGAGGGGTGCCCGTCGCACCATGACACCCCTGATGTTCCGGATCCTGGCGGTGGCCTACCCGGAGTTAGATGGGTGCTTGAGGACATCACAGCAGACACAAGGGGGTGAGTACAACCTCATTCTGTGGACTTTGCGTGCAGTGGAGGGGTCTGGGTGGGGGAGGTGGGCTGTGGGTGTCCCTAGGCCAGGGCGAGTTAGGTAGGCAAGGCCCCTCCGTAATGTAGGCCATGTGGCACTCATCCCCACCTCAGCAGAGTGCCAAGTTGAGGTATAGTTGCCCCTGTAGCATCCATGTGCGCAGATTTCTACCATTGCCATGTAGGCCATATCCCAGAAATTGCATGTGCAGAGGGCAGGATCACGGCGTAATGCAGGGGGCTGCTGCGTCTGTCTTGTCCGCCAACGGTAGCGGCATGCCATGCACTAAAACTCTCTTTTGTTCTGTCTCCCCCCCTTTTCCTGCTCTTCCTGTCCTTTTGTACATCAGCATCATCAGGCGGAGGTACAGTGGCACCGGAGCACGAGGGAGCTGCATCCCACATGGCCATGGTGGGCCACACCACAGACTCTGAATGCACTTGTGGTACAGAGGGCGAGGGGAGCTTCACGTCGGCCACCGGATCACCAACCAGCGACACTGACTCATCCACTGATGGGAGCTCCCCTGTGGTGGCGGCACCATCTGTGCGCCCCACTTCTACAGGTACAGCCGCCACCTCCCCTACCAGCAACACCCTCCCAGCAGCCCCTCAGCGTTCGCCCCGTGCCCGCTCACCCAGGAGGGTGGGCATCACCTTCGCCCCAGGCACCTCAGGCCCTGCCCCAGTCACCTCTGATGCCCTCAGTGAGGAGGCCATTGACCTCCTCAGGTCACTCACTGTTGGGCAGTCTACCATTGTGAATGCCATCCAGGGTGTAGAAAGGGAGTTGCAACACGGTAATGCATTCCTGGAGGGCATTCATTCTGGTCAGGCTGTCCTTCAGCGAACCCTGCAATCACTGGCCTCAGCACTGATAGCAGCCATTGTCCCTGTGTCTAGCCTCCTACAACTTCCTCCACCCAGACCCAATCTCCTGTACCCCAGCCCATCCCAAGCACACCTACAGACCAGCATGCACACAAGTCAGCACACACAAGTAGCTCAAGCAAACATAGGCACCACACACACCACAGGCACTCACGCAAGCCTCACCTACATACAGACACAGCAACATCCACTGTGTCCACTGTGTCCCCCTCCTCCTCGTCTCCCTTCTCCCTCCCAGTCTCGTCTACACACACACCTGCATGCACCACATCTACAGGCACTAGGACTCGCACTAGGACACCCAGCACCACAAGCCGCTCACCTGCACTCACCACCTCCACTGCCATTTACACGTCCCCTGTGTCCTCTCCCAGTGTGTCTGTGATGCCCCCTCCCAAAGTACACAAACGCCGGCAATCACTCAGCCAACATCCATCCACCTCACGACAGCCTCCAGTACCTGCACCCAAAACACCCAAAGTGTCACCTCCTACAACCACCTCCTCTTCCTCCACTCCCAGACCCCTCCAGCTAACCATCCCAGTGTCCGTCAGAAACTGTCCCTATGTCAAATTGACCTTTTTGCCCCCACCCCACCCTCCAATTCATCAGTCCCGTCGTAGCGCCTCAGCCAAAAAGCCTCCAGTACCAGTGGTGCGTGTTCCAGGTTTTTGGTGTGCACCGGCCACCAGGTCAGGCAGTAGGACCCGGAGCCAAGGCACTGGCAGCCCACCCCCTGTAAAGGCTCCGAAATTGGAGAGTGGACGACGGGACCGTCTTAAGACTCCTGGTGGGACAACAAGTGACATGGGATCAAAGGCGATTGGTGTAACTCCTAAAAAGGGGGGGAAGGTCCAGAGGAAGTCTGCCCAGCCTGTTGTGAGTGTCACCGGCGGAGAAGTGCGCCATCATTTCCGGAGGTCCAGACACAACCGCCAGCACCGTCGTCACTGGTCCAGAGACCACCGCCGGAGTCACAGCCCAGGAGGGCCCAAGTATCGTCACTGGTCCAGAAACCACCGCCAGACTCACAGCCCAGGAGGGCACAAGTAACAAGTATCGTCACTGGTCCAGAGACCACCGCCGGAGTCACAGCCCAGGAGGGCACAAGTATCGTCACTGGTCCAGAGACCACCGCCGGAGTCACAGCCCAGGAGGGCCCAAGTATCGTCACTGGTCCAGAGACCACAGCCGGAGTCACAGCCCAGGAGGGCACAAGTAACAAGTATCGTCACTGGTCCAGAGACCACCGCCGGAGTCACAGCCCAGGAGGGCACAAGTATTGTCACTGGTCCAGAAACCACTGCCAGAGTCACAGCCCAGGAGGGCCCAAGTATCGTCACTGGTCCAGAGACCACCGCCGGAGTCACAGCCCAGGAGGGCCCAAGTATCGTCACTGGTCCAGAGACCACCGCCGGAGTCACAGCCCAGGAGGGCCCAAGTATCGTCACTGGTCCAGAGACCACCGCCGGAGTCACAGCCCAGGAGGGCCCAAGTATCGTCACTGGTCCAGAGACCACCGCCGGAGTTACAGCCCAGGAGGGCACAAGTATCGTCACTGGTCCAGAGACCACCGCCGGAGTCACAGCCCAGGAGGGCACAAGTATCGTCACTGGTCCAGAGACCACCGCCAGAGTCACAGCCCAGGAGGGCACAAGTATCGTCACTGGTCCAGAAACCACCGCCAGAGTCACAGCCCAGGAGGGCCCAAGTATTGTCACTGGTCCAGAAACCACCGCCAGACTCACAGCCCAGGAGGGCACAAGTAACAAGTATTGTCACTGGTCCAGAGACCACCGCCGGAGTCACAGCCCAGGAGGGCACAAGTATCGTCACTGGTCCAGAGACCACCGCCGGAGTCACAGCCCAGGAGGGCCCAAGTATCATCACTGGTCCAGAAACCACCGCCAGAGTCACAGCCCAGGAGGGCCCAAGTATCGTTACTGGTCCAGAAACCACCACCAGAGTCACAGCCCAGGAGGGCACAAGTATCGTTACTGGTCAGGAGACCACCGTCGGAGTCACAGCCCAGGAGGGCCCAAGTATCGTCACTGGTCCAGAGACCACTGCCAGAGTCACAGCCCATGAGGGGCCAGGATGCCACAGCCCCGCTGGGCAATGATGGAACGTCATGCCACACAACAATTCCCATTGTAGAGATCGTCATGCCACACACCAATGCCCAGTGTAGAGATCGTCATGCCACACACCAATGTCCGTATCAGAACCGCCATGCCAAAGCACCGCTGAACAGGGCAAAGACCGCCATGGCAAAGCACCGCTGAACAGGGCAAAGACCGCCATGGCAAAGCACTGATGAACAGGGCAAAGACCGCCATGGCAAAGCACCGCTGAACAGTCCAGAACCGCCATGTCAAAGCACCGCTGAACAGGGCAAAGACTGCCATTGCAAAGAACCGCTGAACAGGGCAAAGACCGCCATGGCAAAGCACCGCTGAACAGGGCATGCACTGTGTAGGAATGAATGGACCACCACATCAGGCATCCTTATCCCATGAGCAGCTGGGACAGTGACAGGACAGGTACTTTCACGGGGAGACTCATCCAGTCTGGGCACCAGCCCCCCTCCAGAACCAGTGGAGACCTGCATCTACTTGAGAGACTGTGGCTTTGCACTCCCCAGGAAGGCACAGTGGGCAACCCACCCACTGTAGAGACTTGAGAGACTGTGGCTTTGCACTCCCCAGGATGGCACAGTGGGCAACCCACCCACTGTAGAGACTTGAGAGACTGTGGCTTTGCACTCCCCAGGATGGCACACTGGGCAACCCACCCACTGTAGAGACTTGAGAGACTGTGGCTTTGCACTCCCCAGGATGGCACAGTGGACAACCCACCCACTGTAGTGACTTGAGAGACTGTGGCTTTGCACTCCCCAAGATACATCAATGGGCATGGAGCCCCGTCGTGGATCTGGCTTCGCATTCATCTGGCTGAGGTGCCCCCCCTTCCCTTCCCCCTGAGGTGCCTGTAGTGTTTCTATCTGATGCCCCGGCAGTGTTCTCTCCGATTTTAGTCAGGTATAGTTTGTGGGCCTCGCCCATGCATTTTTGGACTGTTGGTGCACGGACATTGTTGTGTACATATCTGCACTACTTCTCGGATTGTATGTGTAAATAAGAGTGATTTTGAGATATATATATCTGTATATTTTTTTATGACATGTATATTGGCACATTACAATGTTTGCCCGAATTTCGCATTGTCTTTGCATTCTTCCGGGGGGATTGTGGGTTGTTACTGTGATTTTTGTGACTGCATTGGTGTGTATGTTGTATAATGCGAGGGTGAGGGTGGGGGTGTTTGGTGGGTGTCCCTAACTTTTGCCTCTCCCCTCCCCTCCTCCCCCCCTCCCCCGTGTTGTAGGTGCAGTACTCACCGGTATCTTCTGCGCCTACGTAGCTGTTGGTCGTAAAGGAGCAGAAAAACAAGGGCAGGTAGGATTTGTAATTTCGGCTCCATGGTGTCCTCCTTCCTCGTGGGATGTGCTAAGGTGAGCGTTTTCCCATTGCAGAAACTGTTTCTGCCGTGTTTTTATCCACGGTGAATCCGCCCCGGAAAAGGTGGCGGATTGGCGGGTTGTAATAGTGTGGGCGGTACATTGTCTCCCGCCTGTCTGTTGGCGGTAACCGCTGCGCTGCTTGTCTGTACCGCCGTGGCGGGCGGTGTGTTAAAGTGGCTGTCTTTGTTGGCGGTTTCCGCCAGGGTCATAATTCCCTTTTTTTGTCCGCCAGCCTGTTTGCGGTATTTCCGCACCTTTAACACCGTCCGCCAGGGTCGTAATGACCCCCAAAAAAGTGTGAGGGACTTCGATGCCAGTCTTGAGTTCTGTCTTTGGTGGTACAGGGCCGGGAGGCTATTCCTAAAAAGAAAGTCTGCAGGGAAGCACCATTGTGCTTTCCCTTCAGAGAGTAAGAGGGGGCCCAGGACCCCATACCTAGGCACCATGAAGATCTTAAGCACAAAGGTGCACACGGACTAGCCTGCGAGTGCGGGAATGGGACCCCATCCCTGGGTCCTGACATCAGAAGAGGAATGGGGGAGTGCTGCCAAACTCCATGAACATTGCCACCTTCCCTGCTCTCCCTGCCCATATTTAGGGGGAGCAGAAAGGCCAGCCACACATGACCCATCTGCCCACAGGAACGGGCAGACTAGAAGGAAGCATGCTAGTGTGCCAGCCATGCCGGAGCTGATGAGGGGAGCTAGAGTGGGCTCCCTGAGCTGCCCTCCAATACATCGATGCACACAGAGTGCTCAGGAGGGACTGGGCACCCCGAGCAGAAGCAGTGGCATGAGTCCACCAGCTAAAAAAGGAAAACCAAGAAAGAGGTGAGTAGTGCTAGGCCACGCAATGAAACAGCTTCTATAATACGTGCAAGAAGCACATCGTAATGCCCTGCAGAAACTGGCAGCATTTTTTGTAAAAATCACACATTTTGGCCTTGTGGTGGCCCTAGGGTCACCACCAGCAGGGCCCAAACATGCATGGACCCCCCAAAAGAATTCTAGTGTCCCTACCCTAAGTTGGGTAGGGCTCTAAAGTGATAACCCTTCCACACCCCACCAAAGTATTCCTTGCATTTTCAAGCACTCCCAAGGCTGGAGCTTTCGCTTTCCAGCTAGGAGTGCTGCACTTTCTAGGGGTAAAGAGGGTGGTTGCAGACCTTGTGGCCTAAAGTGGGTCTATGTGAGTTTTCATGTTGCTAGCCGCCCTCTAATGGTGAAAGCTGGTGCTTACACATTTGTGTAATTCTAGATGCAATGCCCTATATGGGCTCTGTTTAACCCCTTTCCCGCCAGGGACGTAATGGTTACGTCCATGGCAGCGCCCGTGTGGCGCCATGGACGTAACCATTACGTCCTGAATGCTGCCCTCGGGAGAAGCGCTAGCGCTCCTCCCGAGGGCCACCCCCCCACCCCCCTAGGTCAGGGCTGACAGGGGAATCCCTTCCCCTTCAACCCCCGACCCCCCCCCCCCACCCCCCCTGTGACGTCAGCGCGCGAGCGCGCGCTGACAATCACACAACCTCCCCCATCGCGAAAGAGAAATGCTCAGCATTTCTCTTTCGATCACGTGGGGGAGGCCCGGAGGGGCTTCAAAGGGAAGGAAATGTATTTCCCTCCCTTTGAAGTCTCTCCGAGGGTTTCAAAAGCCGGATTGCTTGCAATCCGGCTTTTGAAACCCCACTAGACACCAGGGATTTTTTTTTTTTATATATGTAATTGACAGAAGGGAGCGACCCCTTGGGCAAGGGTCGCTCCCAGGGGGTCATTTTTTTTTAAGGCCTTTTCTGCCCCCAGGGGGGGCAGAAACCTCTAGACACCAGGGATACTTTTGTTTTTTTTGTTTTTTGATTTGTTTTCTTTTGTGTTTTAGGTGTGGGATGCGACCCCTTAGGCAAGGGTCGCTCCCATAGGGGGGAAATTATATTTAGGCCATTTCTGCCCCCTTTGGGGGCAGATTGGCGTATTTTTATGAGGCCAATCTGCCCCCAAGGGGGGCAGAAACCACTAGACACCAGGGAGTTTTTTTTGTTTGTTTGTTTTTCACGTAAGGGGAGCGACCCCTTAGGCAAGGGTCGTTCCCATGGGGGGCAAATTTATTTTAGGCCATTTCTGCCCCCCATGGGGGCAGATCAGCCTATTTTTATTAGGCCGATCTGCCCCCACGGGGGGCAGAAACCACTAGGCACCAGGGATTTTTGTTGTTGTTGTGTTTTACAGATGGGGAGCGTCCCCTTAGGCAAGGGTCGCTCCCCTGGAGGGGCAAATTGTATTTAGGCCATTTCTGCCCGCTTTGGGGGCAGATCGGCCGATTGTAGGTCAATCTGCCCCCAAGGGGGGCAGAAACCACTAGGCACCAGGGATCTTTTTTTTTGCGCCGTCACGCAAGGGGAGCGACCTTGTAGGCAAGGGTCGCTCCCCGGGGGGTGGGGGGGTGAGGGGGGCAAATTTATTTTAGGCCATTTCTGCCCCCCCTGGGGGCAGATCGGCCTATTAGTATTAGGCCGATCTGCCCACAGGGGGGGCAGAAACCTCTAGGCGCCTGGGCAAATAGTTTTTTGTGTTTTTTTTTTTGTTTGTTTGTTTTTTTAGAGATGGGGAGCGACGCATTAGGCAAGGGTCGCTCCCCTGGGGGGCAAATTGTATTTAAACCATTTCTGCCCCCCTTGGGGGCAGATTGGTCGATTGTAGGTCAATCTGCCATCAAGGGGGGCAGAAACCACTAGGCACCAGGGATCTTTTTTTTGCGCCGTCACGCAAGGGGAGCGACCTTGCAGGCAAGGGTCGCTCCCCGGGAGGGGTGGGGGGGCAAATTTATTTTAGGCCATTTCTGCCCCTCTGGGGGCAGATCGGCCTATTGGTATTAGGCCGATCTGCCCCCGGGGGGGGCAGAAACCTTTAGGCGCCAGGGCAATTTTTTTTTTGTGTGGTTTTTTTTTTTTTTTGTTTTTTTAGAGATGGGGAGCGACGCATTAGGCAAGGGTCGCTCCCCTGGGGGGCAAATTGTATTTAGACCATTTCTGCCCCCCTTGGAGGCAGATTGGCCGATTGTAGGTCAATCTGCCCCCAAGGGGGGCAGAAACCACTAGGCACCAGGGATCTTTTTTTTGTGCCGTCACGCAAGGGGAGTGACCTTGTAGGCAAGGGTCGCTCCCCGGGGGGGGGGCAAATTTATTTTAGGCCATTTCTGCCCTCCTGGGGGCAGATCGGCCTATTGGTATTAGGCCGATCTGCCCCCGGGGGGGGCAGAAACCTTTAGGCGCCAGGGCAATTTTTTTTTTGTGTGGTTTTTTTTTTTTTTTGTTTTTTTAGAGATGGGGAGCGACGCATTAGGCAAGGGTCGCTCCCCTGGGGGGCAAATTGTATTTAGACCATTTCTGCCCCCCTTGGAGGCAGATTGGCCGATTGTAGGTCAATCTGCCCCCAAGGGGGGCAGAAACCACTAGGCACCAGGGATCTTTTTTTTGTGCCGTCACGCAAGGGGAGTGACCTTGTAGGCAAGGGTCGCTCCCCGGGGGGGGGGCAAATTTATTTTAGGCCATTTCTGCCCTCCTGGGGGCAGATCGGCCTATTGGTATTAGGCCGATCTGCCCCCGGGGGGGGCAGAAACCTATAGGCGCCAGGGCAATTTTTTTTTTGTGTGTTTTTTTTTTTTTTTTTAGAGATGGGGGCAGATTGGCCGATTGTAGGTCAATCTGCCCCCAAGGGGGGCAGAAACCACTAGGCACCGGGGATTTTTTTTTTTGCACCAATGTCACGCAGGGGGAGCGACCCCATAGGCAAGGGTCGCTCCCGGGGGGCAGGGGGGTTGGGGGACAAATTTATTTTAGGCCATTTCTGCCCCCCCTGGGCCCGGCTGAGCTAGAGGCCAAAATCCACAGGTAGGCACTGTTTTCTATGAAAAAATTTGATGTGTCCACGTTGTGTTTTGGGCCATTTCCTGTCGCGGGCGCTAGGCCTACCCACACCAGTGAGGTATCATTTTTATCGGGAGACTTTGGGGAACGCTAGATGGAAGGAAATTTGTGGCTCCTCTGAGATTCCAGAACTTTCTGTCACTGAAATGTGAGGAAAACATGTTTTTTTAGCCAAATTTTGAGGTTTGCAAAGGATTCTGGGTAACAGAACCTGGTCAGAGCCCCACAATTCACCCCATCTTGGATTCCCCTGGGTTTCTAGTTTTCAAAAATGCGCTGGTTTGCTAGGTTTCCCCAGGTGCCGGCTGAGCTAGAGGCCAAAATCCACAGGTAGGCCCTGTTTTCTATGAAAAAATGTGATGTGTCCAGGTTGCGTTTTGGGCCATTTCCTGTCGCGGGCGCTAGGCCTACCCACACAAGTGAGGTATCATTTTTATGGGGAGACTTGGGGAAACGCTGGGTGGAAGGAAATTTGTGGCTCCTCTCAGATTCCAGAACTTTCTGTCACCAAAATGTGAGGAAAATGTGTTTTTTTAGCCAAAATTTGAGGTTTGCAAAGGATTCTGGGTAACAGAACCTGGTCCGATCCCCACAAGTCACCCCATCTTGGATTCCCCTAGGTCTCTAGTTTTCAAAAATGCACAGGTTTGGTAGGTTTCCCTAAGTGCCGGCTGAGCTAGAGGCCAAAATCTACAAGTAGGCACTTTGCAAAAAACAGCTCTGTTTTCTGTGATGTGTCCACGTTGTGTTTTGGGGCATATCCTGTCGCGGGCGCTGGGCCTAACCACACAAGTGAGGTACCATTTTTATCGGGAGACTTGGGGGAACGCTGGGTAGAAGGAAATTTGTGGCTCCTCTCAGATTCCAGAACATTCTGACACAGAAATGTGAGGAACATGTGTTTTTTTAGCCAAATTTTGAGGTTTGCAAAGGATTCTGGGTAACAGAACCTGGTCCGAGCCCCGCAAGTCACCCCTCCTTGGATTCCCCTAGGTCTCTAGTTTTCAGAAATGCACAGGTTTGGTAGGTTTCCCTAGGTGCCGGCTGAGCTAGAGGCCAAAATCTACAGGTAGGCACTTCGCAAAAAACACCTCTGTTGTCTTCCAAAAATTTGGATGTGTCCACGTTGCGCTTTGGGGCGTTTCCTGTCGCGGGCGCTAGGCCTACCCACACAAGTGAGGTATCATTTTTATCGGGAGACTTGGGGGAACGCTGGGTGAAAGGAAATTTTTGGCTCCTCTCAGATTCCAGAACTTTCTGCCACAGAAATGTGAGGAACATGTGTTTTTTTAGCCAAATTTTGAGATTTGCACAGGATTCTGGGTAACAGAACCTGGTCCGAGCCCCGCAAGTCACCCCTCCTTGGATTCCCCTAGGTCTCTAGTTTTCAGAAATGCACAGGTTTGGTAGGTTTCCCTAGGTGCCGGCTGAGCTAGAGGCCAAAATCTACAGGTAGGCACTTCGCAAAAAACACCTCTGTTTTCTTCCAAAAATTTGGATGTGTCCACGTTGCGCTTTGGGGCGTTTCCTGTCGCGGGCGCTAGGCCTACCCACACAAGTGAGGTATCATTTTTATCGGGAGACTTGGGGGAACGCTGGGTGGAAGGAAATTTGTGGCTCCTCTCAGATTCCAGAACTTTCTGACACAGAAATGTGAGGAACATGTGTTTTTTTAGCCAAATTTTGAGGTTTGCAAAGGATTCTGGGTAACAGAACCTGGTCCGAGCCCCGCAAGTCACCCCTCCTTGGATTCCCCTAGATCTCTAGTTTTCGGAAATGCACAGGTTTGGTAGGTTTCCCTAGGTGCCGGCTGAGCTAGAGGCCAAAATCTACAGGTAGGCACTTCGCAAAAAACACCTCTGTTGTCTTCCAAAAATTTGGATGTGTCCACGTTGCGCTTTGGGGCGTTTCCTGTCGCGGGCGCTAGGCCTACCCACACAAGTGAGGTATCATTTTTATCGGGAGACTTGGGGGAACGCTGGGTGAAAGGAAATTTTTGGCTCCTCTCAGATTCCAGAACTTTCTGCCACAGAAATGTGAGGAACATGTGTTTTTTTAGCCAAATTTTGAGGTTTGCACAGGATTCTGGGTAACAGAACCTGGTCCGAGCCCCGCAAGTTACCCCTCCTTGGATTCCCCTAGGTCTCTAGTTTTCAGAAATGCACAGGTTTGGTAGGTTTCCCTAGGTGCCAGCTGAGCTAGAGGCCAAAACCTACAGGTAGGCACTTCGCAAAAAACACCTCAGTTTTCTTCCAAAAATTTGGATGTGTCCACGTTGCGCTTTGGGGCGTTTCCTGTCGCGGGCGCTAGGCCTACCCACACAAGTGAGGTATCATTTTTATCGGGAGACTTGGGAGAACGCTGGGTGGAAGGAAATTTGTGGCTCCTCTCAGATTCCAGAACTTTCTGACACAGAAATGTGAGGAACATGTGTTTTTTTAGCCAAATTTTGAGGTTTGCAAAGGATTCTGGGTAACAGAACCTGGTCCGAGCCCCGCAAGTCACCCCTCCTTGGATTCCCCTAGGTCTCTAGTTTTCAGAAATGCACAGGTTTGGTAGGTTTCCCTAGGTGCCGGCTGAGCTAGAGGCCAAAATCTACAGGTAGGCACTTCGCAAAAAACACCTCTGTTGTCTTCCACAAATTTGGATGTGTCCACGTTGCGCTTTGGGGCGTTTCCTGTCGCGGGCGCTAGGCCTACCCACACAAGTGAGGTATCATTTTTATCGGGAGACTTGGGGGAACGCTGGGTGAAAGGAAATTTTTGGCTCCTCTCAGATTCCAGAACTTTTTGCCACAGAAATGTGAGGAACATGTGTTTTTTTAGCCAAATTTTGAGGTTTACAAAGGATTCTGGGTAACAGAACCTGGTCCGAGCCCCGCAAGTCACCCCTCCTTGGATTCCCCTAGGTCTCTAGTTTTCAGAAATGCACAGGTTTGGTAGGTTTCCCTAGGTGCCGGCTGAGCTAGAGGCCAAAATCTACAGGTAGGCACTTCGCAAAAAACACCTCTGTTTTCTTCCAAAAATGTGGATGTGTCCACGTTGCGCTTTGGGGCGTTTCCTGTCGCGGGCGCTAGGCCTACCCACACAAGTGAGGTATCATTTTTATCAGGAGACTTGGGGGAACATAGATTAGCAAAACAAGTGTTATTGCCCCTTGTCTTTCTCTACATTTTTTCCTTCCAAATATAGGAGAGTGTGTAAAAAAGACATCTATTTGAGAAAAGCCCTGTAATTCACATGCTTGTATGGTCACCCCGGAATTCAGAGATGTGCAAATAACCACTGCTCCTCAACACCTTATCTTGTGCCCTTTTTGGAAATACAAAGGTTTTCTTGATAGCAATTTTTTACTCTTTATATTTCAGCAAATGAATTGCTGTATACCCGGTATAGAATGAAAACGCACGTCAGGGTGCAGCTCATTTATTGGCTCTGGGTTCCTCGGGTTCTTGATAAACCTACAAGCCCTATATATCCCTGCAACCAGAGGAGTCCAGCAGACGTAACGGTATATTGCTTTCGATAATCTGACATTGCAGGGAAAAGTTACAGAGTAAAACGTAGAGAAACATTTATGTTTTTTTCACCTAAATTTCAATATTTTTCTTTTTCAGTTGTTATTTTCTGTAGGAAACCCTTGTAGGATCTACACCAATGACCCCTTGCTGAATTCAGAATTTTGTCTACATTTCAGAAATGTTTAGGTTTCTGGGATCCAGCATTGGTTTCATGCCCATTTCTGTCACTGACTGGAAGGAGGCTGAAAGCACAAAAAATTGCAAAAATGGGGTATGTCCCAGAAAAATGCCAAAATTGTGTTGAAAAATTGGGTTTTCTGATTCAAGTCTGCCTGTTCCTGAAAGCTGGGAAGCTGCTGAGTTTAGCACCGCAAACCCTTTGTTGATGCCATTTTCAGGGGAAAAACCACAAGCCTTCTTCTGCAGCCACTTTTTCCAATTTTTTTTTAAAAAACAAAATTTTCCCGGTATTTTGGCAAATTTCTTGGCCTCTTTCAGGGGAACCCACAAAGTCTGGGTACCTTCAGAATCCCTAGGATGTTGGAAAAAAAGGACGCAAATTTGGCTTGGTAAGCTTATGTGGACAAAAAGTTATGCGGGCCTAAGCGCAAACTGCCCCAAATAGGCAAAAAAAGGCCTGGCACAGGAGGGGGAAAAGGCCTGGCAGCGAAGGGGTTAAAGTGTAGTATGATATACTCAGTTATGAGTGTTTGCTGTAAACATCCTTTTGGGGTGAAAATAAATACTTACACTGGCTGTGATTACAATTGTGACAATTTAATTGTGTTATTCATACTAAGAGTTCACTAAACACCCAGCCATGCTTAACCCGTTCCCTTGTGTATGTTTTAATGAAGAAATGATGCTGACAACCACTCACTTTCAAAGTAAACATGGTTTATTTCCAATATTAAGGAGGTCATTATGGCTTGGCAGATGGAAAAGCTGTCCGTCTAAGTCCTGACAGGTAGGTTGCTGCAATACGGCTCCCTCCCCGCCAGCCCCATTACGAGTTTCCTGCTGGGTCAGTGGGCGGAAACAGAGGCCCTCATTATGACATTGGCGGTAAATGCCACTTAACGCCATGATGACGGCCGCTAACTTATCGCGGCGGATATCCGTCCACCATATTATGACACACACCAATCCGACAGAATTCAGCCACATACACAAATCCGCCAACCTAAAGTTCAGTGATAAACTGGCAGTATCAAAACTCACACAGTTACACCAACAGAACAACGCCCATCACATTATGACCCACGAATCACCACGGCGGACATTCAAAAGCTGGAAACCATTGGCGGTACATACCACTGCGCTCACAATGGACACCCACATACAAAACAACACCACATTAGACAATTCAAACAACACACACCTGACACCCAAACATACACCACACCCACACACCCACACCTCTATAAAACACACACCCACATTACCCACAACCCTTTATGATTACAATTCATTGCCAACAGAGAGACACCAAGACCACTGACACAACTAGAGCCACACACTACTCACACCTACACATCACTCACACACTCCACATCACAAACCCCAACACATTACCCAACACATCCTCACCAACACACCTCACATAACACCCATGGCACCACAAAGACACCCATGTTTCACAGAGGAGGAGCTAAGGGTCATGGTGGAGGAAATTGTCAGGGTAGAGCCACAGCTATTTGGAGCACAGGTGCAGCAGATATCAATACCCAGGAAGATGGAACTATTGCGGAGAATCGTGGACAGGGTCAACGTCATGGGACAGAACCCCAGAACAAGGGATGACATCAGGAAGAGGTGGAATGACCTACGGGGGAAGGTGCGTTCCATAGCAGCAAGACACCAGCTCGCTATCCAGAGAACTGCCGGTGGACCCCCACCTCCTCCCCCACAACTCACAGCATGTGAGGAGCAAGTCTTGGCAATACTGCATCCTGAGGGCCTGGTCGGAGTCAGAGGAGGACTGGACCCTGGTGTGTCAACTCTCTACTATTATCACCCCCCTACCTGCATGCCATCTCTTACCCTCACCCTCGCTCCCATCACTCCACTACATCCCACATACTCCACCATCACATCTCACTCATCCCAATGCCAAGACCTGCATGCTGTACCAATGCATGGACTCCCCTCACAGCCCTGCATGGACACTCATCACTAAAGCATGTACAGCACAGAGAACTAACAATCCCAACATACACTAACATACAAAAGTGAAAGCTGTCAGGGCAAATCCAACCATAGAGGGGAAGCCAGGGATGCACAATAGGTCATACACATAAATCATAACACATCATTTACATACCCACAGGTACTCCAACCAATGTCACTGGAGAGGAGGTGCCAGCACTATCCAGTCCCCCAACGGAAGAGGCTCACAGTGATGACAGTAACTCTGGTCTTCAGGATCTGGATGATCTACCTGGCCCATCAGGGACCACTGGACAACCGGTTACCCAAGCCCAGTCACAGACCACCACGGAGCCTCCCCCATCAGGAAACAACAACACAGCACCCACCCAGCGTACCCAAACCTCTGTCCCAAGGACACGTCAATCAGCAGTGTGTCCACCTCTACAGGGACCCCAGGCCACACCTCGCACACAAGACAATCAGGGACCTAGGGCCAGTGGCAGTGGGTACACCATTCAGGAGACAGAGGCACAGGCCAACAGGGAAAATGGGAGGAGTGCTGTGCGCCAGGTGGAGGACAGGCCCAGGGAACCGACTCTCCAGGACGCACTCTCCGAGATCCTGGGAGCCTACCAACATTCCCAGGACAGATAAGACAGATCCTGGACAACGTACAGGAGAACAGGCGGCTGCAGGAGGGACAGTACAAGGGGATCAGGGAGGACTTGCAGGCCATCAACAACACCCTGATCTCCATAGCAGGGGTGCTGGCAGACATGGCCAACATTATGAGGGAGGCAGTCTCACACCACCGGGCCCCTGCCACTAGCCAGCCATCTGAACAGCCTTCCACCTCCGCTGTCGCTAGTGGCCAGAAGGCCCCGCCACAGGACTCATAGGCCACCAGTACCCCTCCCCCTGCAGAAGGTGAACCACCCCGCAAACGATCCCTGCGATCCAGAGAGGATGCTTCAGGAGGCCAAAGGTTCTTTCAATAATCCTTCTGGTTCACCCATGTGCCTCATTATAACCTTCTTCTGCCCTTGTCCTGGCATTCCTCACAGGGGTCAGCAGCCATGATAGGTTGGATAACCAGAGTCATCTGTAAATATTGAGGGACAACATTTAGCCACACACTATCCTATATGGCCCACACCATACACCAACATATACTGGGTGGGAACCAGGACTCACCTATTAGCCACACCCTGTGCCTCTGTAGTTGGGCCATCACATTTGGGATGCTGCTATTCCTCAGGAAAAAGACATCATGCACTGACCCAGGATACCTAGCATTGACGTGGGAGATGTACTGGTCCGCCAAGCACACCATCTGAACATTCACGGAGTGGAAACTCTTGCGATTCCCGAACACCTGTTCATTCTGGCGGGATGGGATAAATGCAATATGTGTACCATCAGTCACCCCATTTATGTTGGGGATATGTCCTATTGCATAAAACTCAGCCTTCACTGTGGCCAAACCTCAACCTGGGGGAAAACGATGTAGCTGCACATGTGTTTAATCAGGGCAGACAACACTCTTGTCAGCATGTTTGAGAACATTGGCTGTGACATTCCTGCTGCCAAGCCCACTGTCACTTGGAAAAAAACATTTGCCAGAAAATGGAGTACAGATAGCACTTGCACAAGAGGGGGATCCCAGTGGGATGACGGATAGCTGAGATCAGGTCAGGTTCCAACTAGGCACACAGCTCTGTGATTGTGGCCCTGTCCAGTCTATAGATTAGTATAATGTGCCTGTCCTCCAGTATAGCCAAGTCCAACAGGGGTCTGTACACGGGGTATGTCTCCATCTCCTATTCATCCACAGCGGTAAGTATCTAAGGGACACAAGAGTGAGGAGGCTGTCACAAACTGAACATTGGAGCCACAACAGTAGTTAGCATTCTGTAAACATGTAATGGGTCAGTGTGATTTGTCCAGTATGTGCCTATTTCTCCTGTGACGCAGCATGATTCCGTAGGGCTGGCCCCCCATGAAATGGCGTCTGCCTGTCCTGTGTGGAGGGACAGGTAGCAGTGAGGTAATTCCGCTCATGTTGTGCCCCGTGGCGGGAGGCAGTCATTAACTCCTGTGCAGATCCTCATTGGCTGATATTGGGCTCTATGGGATATTGTGGCCAATGGTGGTCTACGCCAGCAGTGACGGTATGCACTGCCGCGGACGTGACCGCTATTTTCTATCTGATTACTCACTTGCTAACTGGCCTTCCATAGGTGAGGACGTACACTGCATATGCTGCTGTGACCTGTGTCTGGAACCTACCATGGCCCATGTGACGGGAGAAAGGGCCTCAGCCTTCACTTCAGAGGAGTTGGGGAGACTGGTGGACGGGGTCCTACCCCAGTACGGACTGCTGTATGGGCCTCCAGACCAACAGGTGAGTCCACTGTGGGGACGATGCATGTGGCATGCATATATGGAGGTGTGGGCGATGGCTCCGTGTAAGGGGGAGGGATGTCTTCTGGGCTGGGTACACACTGGGTGCTGGGCAATGTGTGTTCCAATAGTGCTATAAATGGGTGTGGTGGGCAATATGTGTAACTGGCTGGACTGTTTGTCTAATGGTGTTTTCCTGACTGTATTGCCTCTGCAGGTCAACGCCCATCAAAAGAAGGGTATATGGCGTGCCCTCTCGAAGGAATGTGGACCCTGGCGGTCTATGGCAGGCGGAGCACCCAATGTCGCAAACGGTGGGAGGACCTGAGACGCTGGGCATGGAAGACGGCAGAGGCCCAGCTGGGTTGGCCTCCCAACGAAGAAGGGGTGCCCGTCGGACCTTGACCCCCCTGATGGCCTGCATACTGGCGGTGGCCTATCCAGAGCTGGATGGGCACTTTAGGGCATCACAGCAGCCACAAGGGGGTGAGTGCAGTGGCTAACATTACAACTTACGGCTGGTGGGGTGGTATCCGGGTGGTGGATGTGTGTTAGTGGGTACCCGTAGGCCAGGCCTGACATAGCAATGTAGGTCCTCTTGTGGCTAGGGTTCTGAAGGGATAATCCTGCCTTCCTAGCTTGTAAGCATCCACTACTGGTCAGGGCTGCATGGGTCCCAGGTGTGCCGCACTTGGTGGTGTGTGCCCCTCTTCATGCCTTGGTGGCTAGCAATATCAGTAGTGGTGCAATGCATAGTGTGTAGGCCTGTTACCTGTGTGTGAGGGTGCTGTGCACGCCAGCGGTGGTGTTGGTGCAGCCATTGACCCAGTGTATCCTTTGTCACCCCCTTTTTTGTTTTGTCATCCTGTCCTAATGGGCATTAGCATCATCTGGCGGAGGAGCAGAAGCACTGGCAACGGAGGGAGCTGCATCCCATAGGACCCAGGAGGCAGAGTCCACCGATGCTGAGGGCACCAGTGGGACGGAGGACGAGGGGAGCACAACGGCAGAGACTGGAGGGGAAAATTCAGACTCAGCTATCTCCTCCGATGGAAGCTCCCTGGTGGATACTTCTGTGACCACCCCAGCTACAGGTACAGCCGCCACCCCCGTACAAGCACTGCCCTCTCAGCAGCCCCTCAGCGAGTTGCTCGTGCCTGCTCACCAAGGAGGGTGGGCATCTCCTTTGCCCCAGGCACCTCAGGCCCTGCCCCAGTGAGCCCTGCTGCCCTATGTGAGGAGGCTTTTGGCCTCCTGAGATCCACATCTGTAGGGCAAACAACCATTGTGAATGCCATCCAGGGGCTGGCAGCCCAGATACAACAATCTAATGCATTCCTGAAGGGCATCCACACTGGATTGGTGGCCTAACAGAGATCAATCCAGGCTCTGGCCTCCTCTCTGATGGCAGCCATTGTGCCTGTTTCTACCATCCCCCTCCAACTACCACTTCCCAGACCTGTTCCCCTACACAGCCGGACGAGCATGCACACAGGACAACACCCAAGAGTGTCACAGGCAAACACAAGCACCACTCTTCATCCCACAGGCACTCACACAAACACCATCCAGTTGCAGACAACAACATCCACTATTTCCACTACTCCCCCTCTTCCTCCTCCTCCATCTACCACCCAGTTACGTCTACCCTCACACCTGCATGCACTACATCATCATTCACTACCTGCATCATCACCACACCAAGCAGAACACACACTTCACTGGCAGACACCTCCACAACAGCCATGCGCACGTCCCCTGTGCCCTCTCCCACTGTGTCTGCCCCCCCCCTCCTATGGTACACAAATGCAAGCACTCAGACACCCAACAGCCATCCACCTCACAACAGCATACAGTCCATGCACCTGCACCCAAATCCAGCAGACAGACACATCCAACAACCACTCCCTCATCCTCCACTCCCATGACTTCTCCCTCTCCCCACCACCACAGGCACCTCCACAGTGCAGCCGACACCGCCGGCAGATGCTATGTGATCTAGCCTCCATGGGCTGCTGTGCTGCCTGTCCTCTTACCCTCCAGAAACAGTGGGGAAGACACCCACCTGAGAGAATGTGGCCTTCAACTCTCCAGGACCAGGCACAGGGCATGTTGGCCCCTCAAAAACCAGTGGACAAGTCACCCACTCAAGAGACTGTGGCCTATCACTCCCCAGGGCAAAGCACAGGGCATGTTGCCCCCTCCAGAACAAGTGGGCAACTCACCCACTCGAGAGACTGTGGCCTATCACTCCCCAAGACAAAGCACAGGGCATGTTGCCCCCTCCAGAACTAGTGGGCAAGTCACCCACGAGAGAGACTGTGGCCTTGCACTACCCAGGACAAAGCACAGGGCATGTTGCCCCCTCCAGAACCAGTGGCCTTGTTTCTGCATCCAGCTGAGGCGTCTCCCTCTGAGGTGCCTGCCTATTTGCCAACTGATACCCCTGCAGTGTTCCCTCTGAATTGATGCAGGTGACAAGTAGGGCATTGGACTTTGCCCTGGGGCATTGTGGCCCACGAGAACTGAGGACTGGCAGTGTCCCTTTTTCTGTACATTTGTAAATATCTGTAGCACTGGCTAAATTATTTATACTGTGTTGGTCTTATTACAATCCCTTTCGGTACATTCCTGTTGTCCTTGCAATATTCAGCCGATTTAGGGGGATTAACTTGTTTTCTTGTGCAGCTGGTTGTGGGTATGGTGTGTGTGTTGGGTGTGTGTTGTGCGTGGGTGTGTCACTCTGGCTTTCATTCCCACCTCCCTTGTGTGCTAGGTGGCTGTACTCACCGTCGTCGTCTTCGTCGGCATTGGTGTTCGTGGTGGAGCAGAACGTATAATATCATTGGAAATACTTGCAGTTTTGGTTCCATGGCGGCGTGGTTCTTCCCTGTGTATCCAATGGTGAGTCCTTTCACTTCTGTGCAGTGTTTCTGCCAGGCTTTTGATGTCATTGGTGCCACCTCAGAGAAGGTGGCAGATTGTCTGGTCATAATATGGTCGGAGGAACTTTGACTTCCATCTGGCTGTAGGCGGCTACCGCCCTGACGATCGGTGTGGTACATTGGCTGTCTTTCGGAGATCTTTCGGCCATGGTCATAATTTGTCGGTAGTTACCGCCGGCTTGGTGATGGTATTACCCCCACTTTATCACCGACCACCAGGGTAGTAATGAGGGCCAGAGTTTTCACCCACAGGCCCAGTGGGAAATGGCCACCTGCATTGTCGCAGGGTTGTAATAGAGCCGGCAGAAATGCTGTAGTGCATAGGGTGCACCAGCACCCATCGCAAAGTTCACTGTCTGTTTGTGTCGGGGCTGGCCAAGGGGACCCCTGCACTGCCCATGCCAAGTATAGGCTTCTCCAGACCTTTTAATGATGGTGCTACTGCCATGAAACCGTTGGCGGAGAAGGGAGTTGTAATCCCCAGAGGCGCTGCTTGCAGCGCAGCCCTGGCGGATTAGGACCGCCAGCACCGCCGCACCATCCTGTGGAGGAAAAGTGCCGGTCCTGGCAGTCCGCCCATGGCACTACCGCAGCATTGGCGCAGGTCGGACAGCCACCGCTACCCTGGCAGTCTTAAAACTACCAGGGTCATAATGAGGGCCTAAGTGCGTTCATTCAAAGTGATATTTTGTCCTGGCATTTTACTATAAGTGAAGGTTTAGACATGTGATTTGTTGATCTAGATCTCCCTTTGGGAGGGGTAAGGGTGATTACGTAGTGTCACCAGGAAGCATTTCAATCCATTATGTATATTTTTGAATTGCTGCATGGTATGGAGTGGTGTGTGTGTGTAACAAATGTACTTTTTCCTTTTTCAAAAGAAAAAGCACAGATTTGACAATCATTTATTGATTGTTATTACTTTGTCTTATGAATGGGGACTCTAGCCCACACCACCTCCATTGAGTAGGCCTTGGACCGCTCCGCTTTGCTACCCTGAGAGAGTCAAGCCCTACAAAGGGGTGTTTGGTTCCCAGTGGAGGACAAATGTGGACCCATTGCTTGTGCAGGCAACACAACGTATGACCCATTTTATACCCGTACCTATATAGATAGCCTTTGCTTGAGGCTTGGTTTCAAAAGCAACACAAGCTCAATTTGCAATGATCCAAATCACTGAGATAGTGTCTCAGTGAGCTGAATGTTCAGTGACAAATGTGATGTTCTAATGGTCATCTATTTGAATTAATGCAAGGAAGCCTTCATCCAGTTGGTAAAATGAGTGCCATAGCTTATTAATAGTTACATCTGTAATTTACGGAACTCAAAAGTATCATAATTAAAACATATATTGCTATAAACAAACCGACTTATGGTTATGAACACCTAATCACACCATGCAAAAGGTCTGGAAAATGATAGATTCACTTTGATGGAACAACATTAGTTACTCTGGCACCCATCACTGTGAAAGTGAAGGGCAGAAGCTGAAGGATATCAATGATGCATGTAAAGAATTATGGGAGGCAAAAATGTACACCTCCTAGAGACATGTATAAAGTTTGAGCTTCAAAAACCTTGCACGTGCGCTATTCTGCGCAGCACACATACAAAGTGAAACTAAGGGCCCTTCACTGTGCAGCACACATACAAAGTTAAACTATGTCAAATAATATTTTGTACTGGAATTATACCTTTCCACTACAGACCTATGCTTGACATCATGCACTATCATGCAAGGGTGTGTGCACTGATGCACAACACTGTTACATACACCACCACAGGGGTAGAGAGAAACAGGCTCACACAATGTAGCATTACAACTTTGTAGGAAATGCTAGTAAATTGTGGCGCAGATTTAAAAGTACTTTGCAGCAGGGTTCTGTTAAGTGTTTTACACAAATCAGACACAAAGGGGTGTGATAGGATTTACAAAATCACGATTTGCATTGGATTGTAACCCAATGTAAAACAAAAGCTGCTCAATGTGCTGTCTTGCATTACTTTGCATCAAGGTGGCCTTTCTTGGGTGGTGCACTTGTGGCTCTTGGTGTAAATATCAATCTATAAAGAATTGTAGATAGGGATTTGCACCAAAATCCCACACCTCCTCAACACACACATAATGAGTAGAAATTGTACAGCACATTTACAAAGTGGGAAATCCTTAAAGAATAGTTTTTGTACTGGAAGGGACTTCTTCCATCACAAAGTGTATGCTTCTGAAAACACAGACACCCTTGCACTTTGGCACAAGGATGTCTGAAGTGGACATGGTAGCCAAAAATGTGCTAGAACAGAGAGAGAGAACTGAACAGCACAATATCTTACTAGATATGGCGCTGTTCTACTTACCCCTTTCATGCAACACAGCACAGCAACTTTACTTGCTACCCTTCATGTGTTTCATATTCTGGGAGTTGTTGGATGCCCTGGTGTTTTGTACCCTAAACGTAAAGCAGAATATTATGGTCCAAATGTAAGAAAAGTGGTGCTCCATTACATGCAGCCCCACTTTTCTTGTGCTCCTTAGCGCTCCCCAAAGGCCACCATGTGTGCGCCGTATTTATCATACAGTGCACCATGGCACAGGTTAGGGACAATAGCATCATAATTTTTTACACTATTGTAGTACATTGCAGGATTAGCACCAAATATGTTGATGCTAATCCTGCAAAGTACATAGGGACCCATTAAGAATAATGCCATTTTTGCTGTCCCTAATGGTGGAACACCTCTTTTGCATACATAATGGCTGGCGCCGGCATAATGTGGCACAAGGGGTTACAAAGTGGTCCAATAAATGCATTGTGCCACTTGGTAAATCTGGTGTGGCGAATTTGGCCTCATTGGGCCACATTAGTGTCAGAAAAAATTCAATTAATGTTGCGCAAGGAGGCCGTGGGCCTTCTTAAATCTGGTAAACAATAATGAATACACTGTTCCTGGCAAAGAATAGGAAACCCACTGGTTTAGGAGCAAGAGCCCTCACACATCCATTCGGATGTCATGCTTCATCAAGGGGATAAGACCAAGATTAAAAACAACTTGAAAGTGATAAAATGAGATAATGCTCAAACACTTTCTAGAATAGTAGGGGGCGGGAAACAATCTCAAGGCCACCTAAATATTGGTCAACATGTTTCACGTCTAGCGGTCTAACAGATCTTATGACGCTTCTTCAGGACCATCAAAAACAAAGAAACTTCTCCTGTATCACAAGGAACAAAGTACCTAGTACAGTTTATCAAAATCAAATAAACCAAACAAAACGTCGCAGTCACTTACAATGAAGCGTACTGTCCAACTGGTCAACTAAACACATATAGGTCGCCCATCCATTTGGGAGGACACGCTGGGGTAGGTGACAGATGACGGGACTGCTGCAGTAATATTAGCGACAATCCTATGTATGTACCTCCTAAGGAGCCCTTCCTACAGTTGGGGAGCCCATCAGACATTGCAGCGCCGGTCTGACGAGGAGCACCCCGATGATGAAGCATGACATCCAAATGGATGTGTGAGGGCTCTTGCTCCTAAACCAGTGAGGTTCCCATTCTTTGCCAGGAACAGTGTATTCATTATTGTTTATTGTTACTTGGGGAGACTGTACACTGGACCTTCAATACTCCCTGTCCTTCTCTTTGATGTTGATACTTCTTAAATCTGGGCCTATGTTTGCCCACTATCCCTGTCTTTTACTGTGGTGAGGGCATTGCCCAAGGCTTGCCAAGAGGACAAGGTTGGAATTCGTTAACAAAACTATGAGTCAAGTGAAGTCAAGCTGCATGTCACTGAGATTCAGGAAATGGCTATTGTTAAGCTTTATGGAATATATGCTGTTCCTGTAGTGTGGAAAACACTTTGCCATTGACTTCCATGCGGTCTAAAAATTAGCTTTTTCTTGCACCACGCACCGATACTTCCTAGTGAAAGCACTCTTAGAGGGGCACCAATGCATGTGTTTGTGAAGAAACAAAGCAGTGTGGGTTATGAAAATGTAAAGCAAGAATTCTAACTTTCTCCTCAGTAAATGACACAGGAGATCCCCAACCTCATAGAAAGTCTTTGGAGACACTTAAGTGCTGTGCATGCTCTCCAGGAGTTGCATGGGAGGAATGTTGGACAATTACATCAGATGTCTAGCCACACCACTCACAGAAATGGATTGAAGTTGCAAACAGTGGACTTTCCTAATGGGTCGAGCAAGGTCACATAACTCTAGCTGCAAAAGTACGGCCTGATTTAGATATAGGCAGATGGGTTCCTCCATCACAACAGTGACTGATATCCCATCCGCCCAAATCTAGATCCAATTATTTTCGATGGTATTCAGATTTTGGCAGATGCGATATCTGTCACCGTTTTGATGGAGTAATCCATCTACCAGTATCTAAATCAGCCCCATAATCACTAAAAATGCAAGCCTAAGGACCTCATATGGAAATAAACTGACCAGTAAAGAGTATGCTCTTGCTATACATCTGTCAACCCCCATAAAGCTACAGCAAATGCTCAATCTGTGCAGAGAATGGAAGGTAAAGACCTACGGCAGTGCCAACAAGTAGTGATTCAGTCATTGGCAGAGCGGTTTGGGGAACTGCTCATGCAAGAGCAGAATTTGTGGTTCTTCCTGGTGCAGCCTGGCCAGGGTCACTTGTTGCTTCGCAGCGGCCTCCCATCCACTTGTGGAATAGCAAAGCAAAGGATCTGTCTCTGCCTGCTCTCCAATGACCAGGTGGGAGGGGGTTGTTTGGGTTGTGGTCACTGAGAGCAAAACTGGCCTCAGACAGGCACTGGCATCTCGAAATGTGAATTGATGCAGCACAGCTGGCAGCATCTAGAGGATGCATTCGTGGGTCGGTGCTTGGCCGGCCTGTGCCTCACTTGGAACTTTGCAAGCTGGACACTTCCACATCTCCATAGCAGCTTCAACCAGTGCCAGAGCCGGCTTCCACAGACCCGACCCGGAGAAAGGACAGGCAGCTGTCACAGCGACCTATGAATCAATAGTGCTGCTGGTGGTGTGGCTCTGGGGCGTAACGCTGTGAGGGGCACATATTAACCCAATTAGTAATTATTTTGTTCCTATCCGATCAGGGGATGGAGGTCCGATGCCTGTGCTTGCATTAGAGCCCATGATGCCTTTCTACTCCACTGCTGGACAGCAGAAGATCTAGGCCAGATGAACACATGGTATGACGCTGTCATCTCAGCCTATTGCTAAATATGAAGTACGGATAATGTTTTGCAGCAGTGGCAGTAAAAACAAGCTGTTTATGGAACTTTTTATAGATGCGTTTATGTGTTTCTGTGGTTTTATGTCACAGAGCTATCATCACTTAAATGCAACCTTCATTGCAAAAGCAACAGGCAATCAAGGTTTTAGGAGCAATATTTATGATAACGAGTTCTATGATCCAAAATCCTGAAAGGGTCGGTCACTTCTCAAATAAACCTGCTCCATTTTTATCTACAGTTCGAACACAGCTTTGTGAGTAGTGTGAAGAGAGGATTTACGATGCAATAACATGTCATTTTACAGGGCAGGGCACGTAAAGCATTTAACTTAAGTGATTTTGTATAGATGCAAGGGTAATTATGATTGCCACAGGGCTCACAATTTTCTGATTTAACGATTCCGTTCAGTAATTTATGGGTCGACTCTATCGCATGAAGAAATGAGTTTCACAATGAAAATCATGCGCGGTGTGCACAATTCGACATTGGATAGTAGATTAATGCCTTGATTCGGAGTAAAGTCGTCAGGAGGCAAAGGGTACCACGTATGGGTTATTGTGTGCATTTATTTCCTTGGGTACTTTTGTATGCATTACTTTATTTAATTGCGAATTTATTTGTGTGACTCAAATCAAAGAATGGACAACTTCCCAATGTAGGCACAACGGCCTAATCCCACTTTTTTCACCTTATTATTTTTTGAAGACTTTACAGATTGTAAAGAATCTTGGGATAAATGGCTAGGGTGTAGGCATTCATAGCCTGTGCTTAATTTGTAAACGATAAGTGCCTGGGCACAAAGTTTTGCTGAGAAGCCTGCTGCAGTACTTATTGAATGCTGATGTGCCAAATACCCAGACTGAATAGTCTTGATTGCTCCTTGTACCTGTGCAATCCACCAACAGACACCCCCTTCCCCTTCATCTCACACTGGTAGGTTATTTTACAGGTCTTCTCCCACCTTAGTCAAATTTCTTACTTCTTTCTTTTTCTCCTTCTATACTTTTTTCGTGTCTTCTCTCTCATACTCTGGGTCAAAATGCCTGTGAAATTATGCACTTTGTACAGCGCATCAGATCCCAACCAAAGTGCTGTGGACCTAATAGTGAGAATTTATTCCCACCTAGGTTATTAAACTGGACAGCCTGAATCAAGTGGTGAAGCCTCCCAATCACCCAGAAGTCATGCTACATTTGTTACTACATTTCATGTTTTTTAACACCATCTAAAATGTCAAATTTGATTTCAACTGCATGTTTTCAATAGCGCTCCAAAATAAAAATCCAGTCAAATTCAATTGATAGTGCTTTCATCAAAAAAATGTCCAAAGACCAACACGTTTCGTGAACCATATACAATGGTGGGGTTGTTTATCTTTTTCATGCTCATTGTAATGATGATCACTGTGTTATGTTTAATCAGCGTTGTTATTGCAGCTCATTCTTTATATGCTAGGATGCAACTGCTTCAATAAATATATTGAAATCCAGCTTGCATCTCTTGTTCTGCCTTGGCATGTGTGAGTCTTTGAGTAACTGAGAGAAAGGGGTATCATTTGTTCACCACAACTTCCTTGAGGAGTCAGAGTGTCAGGTTTCGGTTGCCACAAATCACTACTACCATGATTGGGGTGGGTGAGGTATTGAAGGCTAGCCAGGAGTTAGGTCAACAGCTTCCAGACAGTGTGGGGTTGACTCAGTCTCCCATATGCAGAGGTGCTGCTGCCCGTTTCTCATGCCATAATAAGAGACATGAGACAAGGGTTGGTAACTATTAAAATATGGTAAGATGTTCTGATGCCCTGCTTCCTTACATGCATTGGCTTAGAAATATTACTAACTGCATCCAGGAACAAAATCACCTTAATCTCACAGATATTGTGATCATTAATGTGCGTTAACCCCTACTATAGTCTTGTCATTTGGTTATATTACTTTAGTAATTAAACTGAAAATTAAACGGTTAGAAAAGGGGTTTCTGGTTTGCACCCGAGCTAAGCAGAAACTACCCATTCTAGTTAGGTCGAGGGAGTAATACACCCAAGATAACCCCTGCTTACCCCCTTGGTAGCTTGTCACGCGTAGTCAGGTCTCTCCCAGAGGCAATGTGTAAAGTGATTGCACAACACACACAACACATGTGGCGCACTATCCCCACCACAAAGGAAACACAAGACCCAGTTATATAAAAATAAACTGTATTGTACACAACATCATTAGACCAAACACAACGGCATTGATACCCTGCTACTCAAGTAGCTGTCAGAACATTACACAGTGTTATCACGCTGCAAAAGCCAGATGTAGTCATATAAAACATAAAGGTTACTGATTATCCTGCAATATAAGCAGCAGTCAGTTTGCCATTACTAAAAGAATGCACATGTCATAATACCATCATAAATGTCCATAAAAGGAACATCAGGGAACACATGGCAAGTCATGAAAACATATCATCTTAAACATGGTAAGACTTAATCATAAAAGCTCCTGAAATGCAGCATTACCCAAACAGCAGGTTAGTAGTGTCACCAACATAGCTGTACATGACAGGGAAACACTTCAGCTGGTCACCTCACAGAAAACAGGACACCTGTCTGACTCCAGGGGCTCATGTGCTTTTTTTTATCAGGAATCTGGTAAATGTGGTGATGCAGGTTTAATTTGGCAGGGCCGGGGACCTCCGTTGAGGGTCACCACCCCAGCCTGCTATATGAGCTACCAAACATGAAGATCCTGGTGAGAATCAGGGGCATGCCCAACCCCTCGCACCCGAGGAGACCACGTGTCTCCTAATACTGGGGTGTTCTCCCCTTCACGGGGTCCTTAGGAGGCTCAGCTCTTCTTCCTCTGCAGAGGGACCTTTCTTCCTGGGTCCCCGTGCAAAGTAGCACATTCCTTCTGCTGCCGCCCGTGTCCTTTAGGCGTCTGCAGATGCTAGCGGCTTCCTGGCGAGCTGCGCTCCTCCTGGAAACTACGGCTGGGGCCTCACTGGTCCTCCTGCGTTGTCACCACGTGTAAGCGTGCGTATTTATGCCGATTCTCGGCCTTTTTAAACTCTCCACATCTGGAGAAGGGGAGAGGGTAGCCGCAGCCACACAGACATGGGGCGCTTCCATGTGCCTGGAGGGGGGAAGACACTGAAAAAGTGCTTGTCCTGCGCTTAAGTAAACCACAGATAAAACGCTTAGAATACATTGGAGTATGCAAGCATGATGCTTCCCTCACACCAGGGAAGCAGAGGGTAAAGCACTCTTCTATAGCTCTGATGCAAGGAACAGGGACCTCACCACCCAGCCCCTGGAAACAGCAAGAGGGAGCACAGGGTGGCAGGGCCCAGCAAGCAGGCCAGCACAAAGAGTTGCGGTCAGTGACAGTTCCTCCTAGTGACCCATCAGGTCACAGGTCAACACAACAACTGCAGTCCAAGGCAGTTCCTGGTGAGTCCGTCGAGCAGTATCCTGTGTCCAAGTCAGGAGTCCATTATTGTCTCAGAGTGTCTCTATTTCATGGGGAAAACTCCCTGTACTTCTACTCAGTTTTGCACAAGCTTTCACAAAGAGGGGGGAGAAGAGGTTCCAACCAGATCCAACTAGTTCTAGGAGTGTCCCCTCTCTCCTCCAGCCCAGGCTCCAGACATCAGTTGGGGGTAAATGAGCCCTTTGTGTGAGGCCAAGGCACAGCCTTTATAAATGCAGGTGTGCCCCACCTCCCCTTCCTTCAGCCCAGGAAGAGCATTCAATATGCAGATGCACCTCTGTGACACCTCCACCATCCCTGTGTAACGGGCTGTCTGAAACGTATGCACAAAGGCCAGCTGTCACTCTGCCCCAGACATGGATTAGAGTCAAGCTGCAAAACACCAGAATCATAAGCACAGAGAAATGCTCATTTTCTAGAAGTGGCATTTCGATAAGGGTAATAAAAAACTCCACCTACACCAGTAAGCAGCATTTCTCACTACCATTACAACCATACCAAACATGCCAACGCTACCCCTCACAGATCAGCCAGTACCCCCTAGACATAAGGCAGGACATTTCCAATGCAATCCTATGAGCAAGGGAACACTCACAGCAGTGAGAAAACAAAATGGCTGTTTGTCACTACCAGGACAGGCCACACAACAAGGCACATGCCCTGCCTCTTATATACATGGCACCCTGCCCACACGGCTAGCTAGGTCCTACCTTATAGGTGACTTATATGTAGTAAAAGGGGAGTTTTAGGCCTAGCTAGTAACGTTAGATGCCAGGTCCCTGTGGCAGTAAACTGCACACCAAGGCCCTGTGGGAGGCACATGCAGCATTGCAGGCCCACTAGCAGCATTCAATTTAGAGGCCCTGGGCATGGAGATGTTACTGTATAAGGGACTACCAGGTAAATTAAATGTGCCAATTAGGTGTAAGCCAGTCATACCAACTTTAGAAGGGACAGCACCTGCACTTTAACACTGATCAGCAGTGATAAAGTGCTCAGAGCCCTACAGCCAACAGCAAGAGATCAGAAAAAATAGGAGGAAGGAAGCAAAAGGTTTGGGGATGACCCTGCAAATAGGGCCAGGTCCAAAATAAGCACTATGTGAATTATCCTTAGTCAAACATGATGCTTGATGACTCATTCTAAGGCCTGTATAAATTAATAATTCAATGGCAAATAGAACTTTGAGCTTGAAGTGTAATTACGAGATTTATGATATCAGCACAGTGGGTTATTCCCTGCATGGACTTCACCATGTGTAATAATATGGTATGCTATGTTATGATGTGTTATGTTATGTAGATTTCTAGAGAGCACTATCACCCAGGAGGATATCCTGGTGCTAAGCAGGTGTGAGTTTAGACAAACCTAGGGCCTAGTGGGACTACTCAAAAAGCAAGGTCTCCAGTTTCTTGCAGAATTAAAGACATGAATGAGTGAAAACTGTTGGAATCCCAGGAAAAATACTACATCATTCTGAGTTTCACATGTCAGATAAGAAGAAAAACCTGCATTATTGAAGGTATGCTTGTCTTTTCTTACACCCTAGATCTTAAACATTTAACAGAATTGTTAAAAATGATATCCATTAAACATTTTCCATAAAAAGGTCTCCCATGCACACACATAAACCACACAAACATATTTTTTGTATTTTTATACACTTGACATATTTTACATATGTGTGTATATATATATATATATATATATATATATATATATTCATTTAGATATATACATATAGATGTGTAAATATATGTGTATATATACATTTTTACAAAAAAAAATAAAGGTTACAGGGACATTATCGAAAGAAAAAAAAATATGAAAAACGTTATAGAAGGTTCACATTTTAAACACACTAAACCATTGAAATTCAGCAGTTATAGTTAGTGTTATCCACAGAAACTTTGGTCCTAAGCTAACTATAACACACACAGCCCCCCTCCCTGGGCCATTTTCAGCCCTGGGAACCCAATCACTGTGACCTGGCATCTTTTTAAAGGGAAGGGGCATGCTGCCCCCCCTCCCCAGCCCAATATTGGCCCTGGGATCCCATCCCCTGGGGCCTGCCCAGCATTTAAACGAGGGAGGGGACACACAGCCCCCTCCTCGAGCCAATATTGGCCCTGGGGACTACATCCCCTGGGGCTTGGCCAGCATTTAAAATGGGGAGGGGCATGCAGCCTCCTCCTTGGGCCAATATTGGCCCCAAGGACCCCATCCTCCGGGGCCTTACCAGCATTGAAAGGGGGGCACACAGCCCTGCTCCTCAGGCCAATTTTAGCCCGGAGATCCCATCCCCAAGGGCCTCACCTTAAATTGATGGGTGCCTTGGCCCCACCCAGGGCACGCATTTCCTCCTTGCTGGAAACCACAGGGGAGTCTCAATGCAGGTACTTAGAGGGGGTAGGGGCATTTGGAGGCAGTGCGTGGGACTAGGCGGGCCTGGTGGGAGGTGGAAAATAACAGGTGACGTACGGAGCAGCAGTGAGGGAAAAAGCAAGCAGAAGGCACACAAATACAGTGGAGGAAGCAGTTAAAATTAGGAAAAGCAAGGAGAAGGCACACAAACATGGGTAAAACAATGAGAAAGCAGTGCAAATGAGGGAAAAGGAAGGGGAAGGCACACAAAAACCAGAGGGAAAAGCAAGGAGAAAGCAGTAAGAACGAAGTAAAATCAAGGAGACAGCACACAAAAAATTTGGGAAAAACCAAGGAGAAAGCAGTGAGAACAAGGGAAAGGCAAAGAGAAGGCACACAAAAAACAGCAGAAAAAGCAAGGGAAAAGCAGTGAAAATGAGGGAAAAACAAGGAAAGGCACACAAAAATGGGGGAAATCAAAGAGAATGCAGTGAAAAAGATGGAAAATCAAGGAAAGGACTCAAAAATGGCAGAAAAAGCAAGGAGAAAGCAGTGAAAATGAGGAAAAAGCTAAATATATATATATATATCTACTATCATTACCTCTGGACTTTAGCCCAGGAGGGGGCCCACGGGGTCATAACAGAGCTGTGTATATGCGACACATTTTTTATATTTTTCCTGCCGGGCTGGGCTGCTCTCTAGGCCTACACCCAGTCTCTGGGTGCCCATATTCTCGAGTTGCTGCTGGACACAACTGGCACCTATTTCTGAGGAGTGGGACTCTTTGCACCTCCTGCCCTGGCTTGGTGCCAGCCACATATTTATTTTTTATGTATTAGTTAATCCATACATAATAAAAAACATTACATGTTTTAATGGAGAGAAAAACTGAATTTCACAAACTGGTTCAGGTTTCAGACTATAAAAGTTCATCCACAAGCATTAGATTTGTTACTTATGATTGCGAATGAAAAACAAGAATTCCCTTTTTAGAATCAAGGTAATATTCTTTCATTTTTTTCTCTATTTGGTTTATAAATTTAACAAAGCATAGATTTAAACTTGTGTTGTTGCTGTTGAAAAATTCAGTCAGGCTTGTCTATGGGTTTGAATGGCTATTTGATTTATCGGCTGCCACAGAAATAATTTTCTCTTATTAAATTTGGATATAGGCAGTCAACATGAATGTTAGTTTTGAAAAATTGATTTTACAGTCTACCACTCTTGGTAGGCCTTTGATTAATCCGTGTTGATATGAAATATAGTGTAGAAAGCCCTCCAAATCTGTATACCAGGAGTTTATATTTCATTCATTTTGTTAGAAGCATATGCTGAGATAAAATTGCCCTTTTTGTCCTCATTCACCCTTCTTTTCTTTACTTCTGGCTTTGAAACCTTCAGCCCCTTAAACCCCCAGAATCTTGGCCTTATTACAGACCTCGGTGAAGTGTCCGTACTCCACACCCATTTCTCCATGCTCCTCCAATCAATCAGGGTGGAAGGGTCCTTCAATACCCAACTCCTTCATATCTCCCTCCATGCCAACAAAATCAAATAAAACACCAGCATAGCCCTTCTTTTGTTACACTTCAGCAGGGGATCCACTTTGCCAAAAATAATTAATCCTCGGCTTACCTTGATTTCTGGCAGATTACCTTGCGTACTGCCTCTCAATACTGCAGAATCTCCGGGCATTCCATGAAGATGTGAATATCGTTCTCTGTTTCCATGCAACACTTCTTGCAGCATATTGGGCTTGACTTCCCCAGTTGTGATAATTTACCTGGGGACCAGAAGTCTCCATGCAAAGAAACGAGATAATTTCTTCTTAGGTAGGCTGGTTTTTTAACTGTAGCATAAAGTAACCACAAATGTATTTGCCATGATTCCTGAATCAGAAGGTGAGGCAAGCATCTTCCCCAAAGCTCCTCTGGATGAACAAAGCCCCCACCCATTTTATTCAGAATCCACCAGTCCCTGCTGGAAGCCCATTCTTCAAGCTCAGCCGAGCTCCCTATCTCTTGCCCCTTGTCATGGGCCCACCCCTGAATCTGCCAGCCCTTAAATGCTGAGATGTCCCTTCATTAAAAGCCTTCATCTAATATTACATTTCCATCCTGTATCAGCTGCCCCACCTCTCCAATCCTACTTCTCTGATACTGGTTGCTAACTTGTCTGTCAAGCATTCTGGCTTTCCAGGGGAGTTCCAAATTAGTGCAAATGTACTATAAAAGAACAATGTTACAGCTCTCTGGGTCTAAGCTCATACATAGTCCATAGCTTGAAGCACTTTAAAGCTAAAATTTCATATCCCACAAATTTGTATAAAAAGTATGATTTACCACCCCTACCATCTTTCAGCATAGCCTCATACAGGCTCCCACTTTGTACCATTCTTTTAGTAGACACATGCAATTTTTCAGTTAGAAGGCCAGGCATATACCGGGAAATCTGAGAGCAGTAATCCTCCCTTCTCATGTCTCCTTTGTAGTTTCTTCCATGAAATGCGCAGTCCCTTGGATGCCCAGATAAAGGTACTAATTCTGGTCTGGGCCTCTCCCACCATTCTTTTTTCAAATTAAACACTAGAGGGATTGTGTTAAACAGGAATGCACATTTTGGCAAAATTATCAATTTGATTAAGTTTACTGTGCTGAAAATAGTTAGAGGTAGTTGAGACCAGCGGACTAGAAAAATATGCATCTCTTTCATCACATTCTTAAAATTGGTCTCCAGAATTGCATCCACTTTGTGGTATCTCATTTCCTTTTTAACTCTGGAGTTTGGCTGCCCCATATTCCATGTTATGATTTCTGTTTTGGAGGTGTTAACATCATAACCAAATACCTTCCCAAAGTCCTGCACTAATTTTTCTACCACTGGTAATGATTCTTGAATGTTAGCCTTATATACCATTAAGTCATCCGCATAAAGGGAGATCCTTTTTCTCCATATCTCAAATTTAAAAAGGGACAAGGTTCTTTTCCTCCCTTAATTTGTGTGTCAATGATTCAATATATAAGTGAAAAAGCAGCGGGTACAGTGGACAACCCTGTCTTGTCCCCCTCTTGATTTTAAACTCTGCAGTGGTACCTCCATTAATGAGGATTTTGGCCAAGGGAGAGAAGTAGATTCTTTGAACCACAATTCTAAACTTCTCCCCTAAGTTATTAAGCCCTAAGATGGCATTCAGTAAAGACCATTTTACTCTGTTGAACGCCTTTGTTGCATCTAAAGTATCAATAGGTTAAGGGAGACTCAAAGGTGGCAGCGAGGTCAATGACAACAATTACTTCATACATAAGCTCCTGGAGGTATCTCCCCTTCATAAACCCCTTCTGATTAATGTGAATTAAAGGCCCTGCCACCCGACCTAACCTCTTGGCCATAATATCACTAACCAACTGTTGTTTAGAAGTAAGATAGGGTTGTATGACTTGCACAACTTAGAATTTTTGCCTGGCTTCAAAATTAGGGTGACCACTGCCTCAGACCATGAGGATGGGAGTCTAACTCTACTGCCTAATATTTCCCCAAATAGTTTTGTCAAGAAGGGGATTACCACCTCTTCTAAGGCCAGATAAAACTCATTAGCGAACCAATCCGGACCCACGACTTTACCCCCTTACTTGATTTGACTACCTTCCTCACCTCCTTCCTAACTTTCTCTCCAAAGTTTGCCCCCTTAATTGGTCCCTTATCCTCCATTTGGGGCTTACTCAGGGTCCTCTGCTCCCCTGCCCCCCCATCCGGATTCACCTTAAGCACTTTTACCCCATCTCTACCCTGCCTGGGAGAGGGCTGTTTGAGGTCCAAACCTGCAGCACTTCTCAGGGAGTATCTACCTCTCTGTCTAGATCCCCCTTCACAACGAGTACCAGGGGGCCTACCTTCACAGTGCTCTTCCGTAACTCGATCTCTCCCATGAGCAGTGGAGGACCTTGCGATCACGGCGTCCTGGCTTCTGTTTCCAGCATCCTCATTCCTGGACTCCAGACAAACAGCTGGAGGCCTTCCGGTGCTGTCTCTGTCACTTTTCACCCGGGGGGAATCTTCGCTGCAGCGCACTGGATCTTCCTGCTATATTCATGTTTTTTAAAAACATTTCCAAAAAAAAGGGGTCTGGGCTTTTTCTTCTAAACTCATGATTTCAAACCAAATCAAATGGTCTATAGTATCTTCTTTTGTTTTCCTGAGTATAAACCACTTTCATAAACATGCTCCTATGCTACCTATTGTTTTTTTTTTCAATCCAAATTCCAGGAAAATTTCTAGGTAAACACAATGTTTATCTGTGTACATTGGCAATGACTGTGTCCAGACATTTTTAATCTCTTCTGCAGACTACCTAACCGTCATACGAAATAGTTCAAAGTAACTTTGCACTGATTATTTTCAAAAGAAGCACTAATGACAGGCCTCACAGATTTTTCGAAAGGGGGAATAAGTCTTAGGAAGGCCACAGGCATTACATTGCATGGACTGTTTATGTGGCTGAATGCCACGATTATCAAAGAGTACATTGTGATATTTATTATCGGATTCTTTTGCTATGGTTTTTTCATTCAGGTACCTAGTATCTTCCTTGTTAAGCTTTTTACAAAAGATGACTACTTTTGTTTTGCTTAGGTTGATTTTTATCTTGTTGGTTGAATAGTAATTGTCTAACTTGCTGAGTAAACGATTTTTGTTTTGCTCATGTAACAGAATGTTGTCCCTGTGCAATGGACTCACTAGCAGCTTATAACTGAACTTATGATGGTGAGCATTTGTCTTGTCCAGGTGTGTTGGTAGGTCCACTAGGTACAGACTGAAAGACAACTGTGCGAACATGCATCCCTGTTTTAGGCCATTCTTCGTAGAAACATTTCGAAATACTGAATGGCCTTCACCAATATTGCCTTGGATTCAGGTGTTCTTAGATATTAAATAAGATACCCATCAGCAAATTTGATGGAATTTCAATAAGAGCTTACATTTTTCCGTACCTTGGAACAAGGTTGTTTGGTGAATCAGTGATAACTTCTGGTCTCTTGCCCAGAATTTCAGGTCTTGAAGCAATAAACCTGCAAAGTATTTACTTATATATCCAGCAGGGTGATTAGTCTATAGTTTTCTGGGTTTGTTATTTTAACCTTTTTGAAGATGGGATGAATGATCAGCAGGTGTCTGACACTTCCTAGCTTTTCAGGCTGTGGTTGTACAAAGGAATTCATTTTCTTGACCAGAACTCCAAGTTTGAATTAAATAAGAGCTGGGGAAGGCAATTTTGCTAAGTGGCTTCATCTGAGCAACTTTTTGAGATTACTTTTTTATAACTGTATGAAGTTGTAAACTACTGAATTGTTTTTATCAACTTCAATTGCTCCTCAATCAATCAATTGATCAATCAGTTTTTGTAAAGCACTGCTAGTCACCTGTGAGGGACCCAAGGCACTGGGGGGGGGACTTATCCGAAGAACCTCATCTGAAGAGACAATTTTTCAGGTTCTTCCTGAAGATGTGAGCGATGAGCTTTGTCTGAGGTGCAGGGAAGGTTGTTGCAGCTCTTTGCTGTGATGTAGGTGAAGGAACGTCCTCCGGCGGTGATTTTCCCAATGCAAGGGATGGTGGCCAGGAGGGACTTGGCAAGGGTGTGGAAGGAGACGTGGTGGTTCAGGTAGGCTGGTCCTGCGTTGCGTATGGCCTCGTATGTGTGGGTGAATAACTTGAAGCTGATTCGTTTTTCAACCAGGAGCCAGGGGAGGGTCTTCAGGTGTTGGGAGATATATTCTCAGATTGGGAGGCCCAGGATGAGTCTGGCAGCGGTGTTCTGGATAAATTGCAGTTTCTTGATGTTTCTCGTCGAGGTGCTAGCGTAGAGGGCATTGCCGTACTCGAGCTTGCTTGTGACTAAGGCATGGGTGACTGTCCTGCGGCAGTCTGCTGGGATCCAGCTGAAGATTTTGCGAAGTTTGCGCAGTGTTTGCCAGCAGGAGGAGGCGACTGAGTTTACCTGGTGGGTCATGGATAAGGAGGACTTGAGTATGATGCCTAGGTTGCGGGTGTGCTCAGTCAGTGTAGGGGTGGCGCTGAGGGATGTGGGCCATCAGGAGCCGCCCCATGCTGAGGTGGCGTTTCTGAAGTTATTTCATCAGCAAAGACCCATAAGTACTCTGTGAGCTTTCATCCCCCAGATTTCATGCTGCGACAAAGCTCATTTATCACAATATTGATGCTGTAAAATGGTACACACCTTGAATTCTTATCCTTTCTTCTGAACAATTGTTGAGCCCAGAAATTGATCATAATTGTGTTGTTTCTTTTTCTATTTTTGTCAAAATTCTTTCACTTTTTTTACTTGGAAAACATTCAAAGAATTCCTCTTGAGATTTCTTAGTTCCCGGTTGACTACTTTTTTCTTATCTAAGTGTATGAGTAATCCAGTTTCTTCTGGATCTTTATGGACATATTGGGAAATCATTTTAGAATTAGAGTTTGGGAACTGCATTAGAAATTTTCAGTTAATTGCTCCCCCTCTTGTGTGAGGTTATTGTCATTTTTGAGTCACTTTTGCTAGTAGAACTGATGAAGATGGCTTTAGCCAAAGATTTACTCCATTTTATTTTATTTTGATTCTTGGAATCCAGCTGGGCAAGTTAAATCTTAGTTTGAGATGATAGCTGTTCTAGTTTGTTAATTTAAGAACTTGAGAAAAAAGTGATCTCTGATCAATTCTGAAGCATATAATGTAGTTGAACAATGACAGGATTGCCACAGAGTAATCTTAAATAGCACTACTTTTTACAGAAATGTGTGTTCAGGCAAGAGGTTGGTCCTTGATGAATATTTAGTTGAGGGATCTTAAACCAGCCAAATTGTAAAGGGTTAAGATATGCTATCCTATTTTATCAAGTTTTTTTTGTGAAGAGATGAAACCTCATCTTAAACATTCCAATTACGATCTTGTTGAGAAATATGCTCATGCTTTGTATCGATCAAATTAAAGTCCCCTGGTAATAGCAAGAGCGTGTCGTTATAGTGGTGCTTTAATTTCATGGTCAGTAAGCTTAATTTTTCCACTGTTTGACACTTCTCCGTAGGGGATGGATTTATTTAAATGTTTACTATGAATAACATCACATGTTGGGCAGGGGACCAGTTTTCAATTTGACCTGATGTCTGATTAGGCCTAGCTGAAGAATTGTTGATTTCTCTTTAATGTGAACTTGGTGTGTGGATCCATTCATATGATTAATTTCAGGTGCATGTAATTTGTATAAACAGGTTTGACTTGTTGGATGGTATTTGGTTTGGGGTAAGGTGTGTCTCTTTTTTGCATGATTAGAGTAAAGAGTAAATCATGATTTGTTGTTTTATATTTCTGCCATTAATTTGTTCAGTGCAATTGGCGAGGCGCTTAATTTGTCTGTAAGCAGTGAGCAAGGAAAACTGTTTGGTTCTAGTTCAGCCTCGCTTTTCACCCACACTACGGGATAATAATGTTTTCGAGTTGTGTGTCAATGTCCAAAAAATATGGCCAAGGTGTTTAAAAGGTCAACTTGTATGCCCAATTTATTTGACTGGACTTTAAAGCATTTACTGTAACCTCCAATATATCCGGCAGAGTAGGCCAGTATGTATTGTTTGGTTCAACTGTGATATTGGTCGTGTCTTTTTTTATCATGCTAGCCTTGGTGCTCACTTCTATTGGACTATCAACACAGCTAGGAGAGGAGCTATCAAGTCTGGCAATACAGATGGTTCTCCTGCTGATTTCAGTTTCAATAACTGTTTCATTATCTGAACTTTTCTCTGGAGTTGAGTAAGATGAGATGTTGAGCACACTACTATATGACATTTTTGTTCTTTCCACCTATTTGTTTAATTCCTTATTTGTTTGTAGTTAGTCTGTTTAGTGGGAGGAGATAGAGGTTGTATTGAGGGGAAAAGTATGTTTATTTCTTAAAGAATTTGAAGATAGTCTAGGCAGGACTGCCTTTGCCATCTCTCTGGATGTTTTCAGCCTCAAGCTACAGGGCAGAGTTGACTTTAGTGTCGCAGGTTTGCAGTTTTCTATTCCGCTGTTTCAATCTTAAATCTACAAGTGTCCTTATCCTGCCTGATCCCATTTTACATTTCAAAGAAAATCTTGCTTACACAAATTTTTGCACGTTAGAGTGCAGTATGATTAGAAGCATAAGAGAGTTCTTCTTTGTATTACCAAGCTTTTGTTGTGAAATGTTGCTGGCATGGCACAGTCTTAATCCTCAGACACTTATGAGTAACTTGTGATTTGAAGAGGAAGTTGAATCCTATCTCTGAGGTTCTGCTTTTGTTGAACCTAGTTAGGCTTTTGCTAGTTGTGCTGAATATTTCTAAGTTGAAAGTGTCTGGGCCTTCGGTCAGAGATCCTAGCTCAATTATTCAGTCATGATAATTAGTCAGTCCACATTTGTTTTGCAAAGTGAGATTTGAGGGTAATTTCTGCTCAACTATGCAATTCCATTGAAGAGGCTGATTCCTCAATCTGGACCAAGAATTAGTTAGTCTGTCAAGAGTTAATTGCTTTTGCTTTTGTAAGTGTTGTGGTCCTTTTGACTTCATGCCCTGATTTAATGATAATTTGGCAGTCAACGAGAACACCCCAGAAAAAGGCCCAGCTAAAAACAATGCAGCATGCAGTGAACTGTGGCGACTTGAGCAATAAATTAAGTGTTAAAGGCATTTTGCTCTGTCTTTTTCCTTCCTTTCACGCTCCCTCATAGTGGTTGCCAACACTGCTGCTACCGCTTTAATTACCAGTAAACCTATTACAAATAGGGCACACTTTTGCTGTTTGCGCCACAGTGCACCTTTAAGCCGATGCGCTGGGTGCAAACAGGGAATGTACATCCTAATATGTTGAATGTGCTGCCCTCAGCACAGCAGCAAACCCATCCTGCCCCAGGACAATGCATTAGAGAGAAATATAGGCCAGCTGTTTAAAAGCTGCTCTGTCCTTCTCTGTGCAGGCAGCAACCTGGCTGCACTTTTATAAGGGAGTAGAGATCCCTTTGCAGGTGTGTGCAATGAGTCACTGCACCTGCCTGCAAGGGGATGTCTGGGGGGGTCCATGGGCCTCCCTTTCATCCCTCCTGAGTGCTGCCTTTAGGAGGTGCACTGAAAGTGTGCCACCTTTTTGTGACACACTTTCAGTGAGCCTCCTAAAGGTGTGTTTGCCTTTGCGCCCACATCTGTAATATGGTACGGACATAGAGGCAAAGAGATTCCCTCATTTGCATGAGGCCAGGCTCCAATCACATGAGGGGATGCCCTCTCTTGATAGTACTGCCTCTGTCTGTGCACCAGCGATATCTGTATAACAGTATGGATCGCACAAGTATTTGCAGGCTCTGCTTTAATACCAAAGTGCCCTGGGGGTGCACAAAGTGAGCATAAACACCCGTAGCATTCCCGGGACACTTCTGTAATATGGCCGCAGGGCTCCTATTGATTTAGAACCCTGTTGACTGATAGCATGGTGTAGTATTCTGTATTATTCTTTGGATTAATGTAATGTTTATGATATTATAATGCAAGATTTATTCTTAACAGTCTGTCTACTCTGTAAGCTCTCTTGGAGGGATTGTCAATGTTCTGTTTTGGAATGTGGTGTGTGGAGACAAGCGGCAATCGTGTTGAAGATGTTTGGAAGTGCGTGTAATCTGGGGTGATTATTTTGACATAAAGAATCCAGGAAATAAATTCAACTTACTTTAAATAACGGTTGTGTTCAGCTCACTTTACCTGGTGCACTGAGGTAGCTGTCACCGCCTTCCAGAATGATTGCATAATCCCTTCATGAATCCACCCCGGGCTGCGGGGTCCTAATGCTCACAGTTCTAAGACACTACGGCCCATATTTATACTTTTTGACATAAAACTGCGCCGGCGCAGTTTTGTGTCAAAAATATTACCGCCGGCTAACGCCATTTCGGTGCATCGTGCGGGCATCAAATTTATACTTTGACGCCCGGCGGTGCAAGCCACAGGTGTAAGTCATTTTTTTTTACGCACACCGCAGCGTCAAGTCGTAAAGCAAAATGATGTTAAGGTGGCGGAAATGACTGTGGGTCGTTTTACGACCCCACACACCGGATATGCAGCATTTTGACGCAATAGCGTCAAAATTCCCCGCAAACACAGCCATTTCAGCATAGGAGAGCCAAATTGGATCCCAGATGCCTGTACAGACCCCATGAAGATGACAACAGACCAGGAACCAGTCAGGAGGACCCACACAAGACCCAGGACAGTTTTAAGAAGAAAAGAAAGTGTTGCTTCAGTGCAGAGGAACAGGAAATTCTGGTTAAAGAGGTGACGGAACACCAGCACCAACTGTTTGTCACCTCAAAGTTGCCAATCAGTAGGAGAGAGGCAATATGGCAACAAATTGTTGACAACATTAACAGTGTGGCAGAAGTACGCAGAACAGTCATCGAGTGCAAGAAACGCTGGCATGACTGCAAGTGCAGGACAAAGGAAAAGATGGCCAGGAACAGGAAGGCAGCACTGCAGACTGGAGGTGGGAGTCCAGCACACCAGGAGGCCATGGGCCACATGGAGGAGATGGTTGCAGCAGTCATCCCTGAGGAGATCATCACAGGGATTCAAGGACAGGACAGCGCAGACTACCAGGAGACAACGCACATGCAGGGTAAGTCGCATGGGGAATTATAATGCACTAATGTCAACTGTAAGAGGGGGGGATACCGACCACAAAATGCAGGGAAGTCATCATATACATGGAGTGGCATGGGTAAAGGGGTATGGCATGGGGGCATGGCTTGCACAGAGAGAAGCTGGGGCACACCATTACACTACACCAACAACAGTCCCATGCGTGCATGCTGCCATGCCAACGTTCGAGCAAAGGTAAAGGCACGCCAGGAGGGAAGGGCACAACGTCAAACTGACATCCTGGCACACATCAGCCACTATACCCCCTACATTATCTAGGGCCCAATTAACAATCTCTAGCCATACCGACAACTGGAATGTAACAGTGACAACAGTTGCCACTACCACCTGCGCTCTGTGTGCAGCTCAAGTTGCCAATGGCAGTAACGTCCCCATGAATCATACACACCTAAATTAGTGGGTTGAGGAGGACTACTTTAACAATCCCCTGAAACAAGACAAAGGCTCCAGTCCTGTCAAATGTGAATGACCATAGTTGCCGCAAACATCAGCCAATGTCCTCAACAGTAGGAGCTACACAGCACTAAGGACACACCCATGCTGCATATGCCAGGGTCCATCCTGTGCCTGGGTCAAAATGCAACATCCCAAATGTCATACTGCTCAGACAACAGCATTGAGGGGGAGGACACATGTAACTGGTCACTGACATACACCTGCACAGTCAGAGGAGGAAATAGGACACTGCTACGACTATCAGAGCAATCCAATGTACCACACATTCCCCAACATCAGCTGTACACATTACCAATGCGAACACCCATATCGTGCCATAACAATGCTATGCATAGGATACGTTACATGTCAGCTACATATAAGTGGATGTGAAAGATCAGAGACTGGGGCAGGTCCAGATTGTTAAGTGTGATGCTAGTGCCATCAGAGCACCCACAGCCAGTGAAAAGCCTCGCCATTAGAATGGATGTAGACGGAGGCTTGAGTAGGACAAGAAGGTGGCAATTCACTATTTGGCCTAAAACAACACTAGAGGAGATGATGCCGACAAGTCTAATAACTTAATACAATACATGTGACATGCAGGTGGGCCATAGGCCTGGGAGAATGCCTATCTGAAAGACTGGAGCAATGAACAGGAAACAATATCACAATGTGAAATCATCACAAGGCAGGCATGCCACATCACCAATGCCACAACACAGACACACTAATTGTACCCTATTTCATTGGAGAGGATGATGGATCTCCTGCAGATATGCCTGTCCAGGACTACCCTGATGACATGGATGACGAGCTGACAAACATCAGCCACCAGACCCTCCAAGATGTCCTTGGAACCCTCCAAACCCCACCTTCTGTCACAAGGAGGAGCTCAGAACAAGCAGCCATCACAGAGGACCCACCCACAACACTAATTGTAAGACCTGCCAGCTCCTATACAGCTGAGGACTCAGATGACACAGGCACCAGTTTTAAGACAACTGTAGTCGGAGTACAGCGGAAGCTGGCCAAGGAGGTGCGGGTGCGGATGCAAACTATGGCAGCCAGCCTTGAGGGGATGCTTTCGTGCATGATGTCATCTGCATATCAGGCAGCAGCCATGCAAGCCCTAACATCCATCCTGCAAGGACTACAACAAACTGTAAAGGAATTCACCACTGCAGTAAGGGAGTTGCCACAACACCTCGCACCCCAAACCTTCCACTGTATGCACGAATACAATCATGACCCCTTCAGGGCCGACCTGGCTGCCTACCATTGTGATGTGGCTGCTATTCTTAAGAATTAGCAGATCCTCCTTGCAGCAGTACTGCCCTTAAGACCTTCACAGGTAGCAGCGACCGGGATGTCTGACTCCACATCTTCTAACACTGAGGTGTGTGTTGCCCTTTCACAACCACCACCACCAAGGACAGAGGAGGCAACACACACATCAGAAGAAGAAGACGTGGAACAGATCACCTTCACACGGAAAAGTACCCGGAAGCACTAGTCCCTGCCACGTGACCAACTATTACCAAGATCCAGCGCTTTGTAACATGCCAGTCTTACAACAACTGTACTCAATGACTGTTCTGCAAACCACTGTTTATCTTGTCATCCTGCCCAGTGATTGTCTTTCACTTACTCATTGGCAAATCCTGTCCCTCTGTACTGTCTGACACATCACCCCAGCATGTCAAATGCATTTTCCTTTACCACTTGTGTAGGATCACAATGGAAGATGTCACTATAATGGACTCACAATCATGGACAATGTACATATACCACTACAGCACGTTTGAATAAATAGCACTTACACAACCACTTTGTCTCTGTGTAATGTGACACATCAACTGTGCAGTAGATAACTGAAATGTGCCTCCTGTCAAATTACGTAGCTTGTCAATACAACTGTGCTGAAATTATGTAGTCTGATAACTTTGCACAGTGGCCTGGATTGCATCATACTCTGCCCTTCCTGAGGGTAATATCTGATGAAAAGAGATTCCATACACCATCATGCTGTGTTAGACAGAATAATGCTTCCTCAAGGGATATCTAAGCCATCAAATAGTGGCAGCAAAATGTTGTCACAATGCAATACTAACACATATAACAGTGCCCACAAATCTAAGCAAACACTCAAAAAACTGCATGAATGAAGGTGTCTGAGTTTACATCCAAATAAGTAATCATGCTGAACACTGTCACAAATGATGTCTGTGAGTCATGAAGATGATACTACAAGAGTGCTTACGACCACTCACCTTATAAGGGTTTCCTTGAACATCACACTGCAGTCAGACATAAAACAGTTCCCCAATACCAAATCTGGAAGCACTATTTGTGACTTTGACAACATACTTATTGAAAAAACACGTTGGGATACATAGTAACTCTGATTGGTGGTTGCAATGAACGGTGGAATCTTTGCAAGGTAGCTCTGGGGTAGCTGCCAATCTTACAGCTCAGTTGGGATTTGTTCGTAGCATAGGACACAAATGTAATAGAACAATATTCATGTACACTTATGCCAAGGCCCTAATCAACAAGCATTAAACACATACTGTAAAGGGTTCACTATATATTTATTAAACGGTAAGAACAGAAGAGGAAACTCGGGGAAAAGTCTTACCTACCCTAATCTACCCTAACTACTCATTACCCACAACTGTCCCTAACTAACCTAAACTAAACTTATTTTAAACATGTAATGAAACGTTCTAAACATCAACCCTCCACCCCCCTTATGAGACGGGACACATGGAGGACAACAGATACTAACCTAAACACATACTATCCTATACTAAGCAAATATTTTTTTTTGTATTTTTTTTATACATATTTTTTTTTTCTAAACACACAAGAACCCCAACATAGCCCCCCACCCACCCACACACTCAAAAAGAAAAACTAGAAATAATCAGGACCCCCCAACCCCCGCCCACTAACACTAACTAAACTAACAGCTTATACTAACTTAACACTAAGCCCACTAAGTATACGAACAAGGAAAGAGGAGGGAGGGGAGGCAAATATGTCCATTTACAAAGTCTAGCGGTTGGCCCTCTGGAGGGTCCACTTTATGGACCGCACACGCCTGTTCATATGGCGAACATCCCGGCTCAGGGGACTAATTTTACAGAGGACACAGTCCATTTTGCGCTGCATGTCCTGAAAAGCTGCAGAGTCAACTGTAGCAGCTGGGGCGGTCTGGGTACCAGCTGAGGACGTGTGTGGGTGTGTATTGTCAATGCTTTTGGGCTGCCCTGAAGGTGGTCCACTGCTAGGGCCTGAAGCACTTGCAGACGTAGATAAGACAATAGGATAAGCATTGGCAAACTCCAAAATGCTTAGAAAATGAAATCCCACTCATGGAACAAGACAAATGATAGGCCAGCGCATCGTACCTTGCTATGTGTTCAGGAAGAAATGTGCTCAAAATCTGTGCACTGACCAACAATTCCAAAGACAAAAACTATGTGTAAGATGACATAAGTAAGTAAAGCCACTCAGACATGATGATACTGCATCCAATATAGCACGGCTACCATGTACAAGGCATGGGTCTCCTGTGACAATTACACACATATCTGCACACATGCAGTGGCCCTAACTATCATGTGGTGGCAAACATGCTCCTTCATTAGTGAGCAGACATAATAATGGTGGGTATTCGTCTCATCATGTGCATTCAAGAGAGAGATCAAAAGCCTGGTTACTTGAGGAGTGCATGAACGCTTTCCTTACACACTCACCAGACACACATGAGACATATGTCTGGGTCACATTGCTATCATCAATTGACGTGAAGCCTGCACTCAATTTCTGCATCATGTAGTGTTTCAAAAGTCAGTCTAGCTGTTGCGTCAACAAAGGTTGCCAATATTTTGGAAAATCTATACTTCACTGGCAAATGTGACCTATATAGACATGATTGGCTCCTATTTTGTGTTTCTGTCTGACACAAATGCGGCACCAAATTACATTAAGCAAAAGTATTCAGTAAGTTTGCAAAGCACTTGCTTCCTGACAGCTAGCAATTGTGGTCCTTCACATAGTCCATCAATGACCCTGTATGTTTCCGAAGCATTCCACACACTCAGCAACTTAGCCGGCAGATATTGTACAAATCATCTGATGTACCTATAGAGCTTTTAATTGTGCACATTTACATGATTTGTACTCACCAACAGGGCCACCATTCACTATTCCCAGGTGGTCCAGCAGATCTTGCTCCTTGGTGATGAGATCAGCCCAGTGGTGCTTCAGCTGGTAGTCATTCCTCTGGCTCCGATACACGCGCTGCAAGTGATGCAGGACCTTTCTCCACCGGATTCATCGTGCCTCGGTGTGATGCCCCTGTATCACCCTGCCCCCTGCCTCAATCATCAGTGGGAGGAAATGGCACACCAGCCATATAAACCCCCCAAGCTCCTCCTCACCCGTCTGGCCAAGAAGTGGCCTACCCAACATCTTAGCACTGAAAAGGGGAATAGGGGATAAAGAAGAACAAAGGAGAAAAGGGGAAAAGTAGAAGTACAAAAAAGTAAACTTAACAACTAAAAGAGCCCAACTATCCCCAAATTAGCACTACCCACAACAGACTCCCACAAACAACAAAGACAATACAATACTGGACAATAGTACACAAAACACACTCAGACAGTATACAACAACAATATTTATTTCACAAACTAACAAGTAATGGAGCACACAGGAGACAAAAGCACAATTTAACTGGACAAAACTCAGAACACAGCCACACGGTCTAGAAGAATCACAGACTGCAAAGTGAAAGTGAAAGTACCACCACTGTACATAATCTGTAAACAGGATATCCTATTACATCACTTCCTGCATAAAATGGCCACCGTTTTTATCGTTATGCGTCATATTTTTTCACGCATACAGCATGTGCGTCATTTTTTTCGACGCACAGGAGTAAAAATTAGGCTGCATCCATATATTTGGAACTAGTTTTAACACTTTACCAATTTTCAGGGCATTATGCGTCGTTTTTCGGGCATAAGCGTTATTTTTTTACTCTTGTGCATCATTTTTTGACGCGTATGTGTCAAAATTTCAGGGCATGGACTGGTTTCGGGTATTTTTTCCATTTTAATGTAATGTTACATTTGTGACACAACTGAGGTAGGCTGATTGCACCCACTTTGGTGTTGATGGTCTATGTTCACATGTGAGACATCATACTGCTGCGGACCATGACCTGCTGCTTCCTTAACAGGATTCTCACGCTTGGCTGACGCACTAGATGGCCATATGTGTGGCCTACATATATGTATTGCACAATTTGGGCATGTTTGGCATCAGGAGAGGATAGCAAGGTGACGCACATAAGTATAATACCTCAATGCCTATGGCTCAATGTGTGTGCATTGGCTACTAATGTAGTTGTCGACCCAGTGTGTGTGCATCACAAGATGCATTATTGCAAATATGCTTGTATGAATGTGAAGTCAATGTGTCCAAACCTTAGATGCAAGTCATTGTGGAAATGAGAGAGGACATGTGCTAGTCATACATGTAGCAACATCTGTTGTGTGCACTTCCAAGATTTTGGGTAACGTAGACATCACAAATGACAAAGCATGCACCTGATAGATGGCCAACGCTTGTTCATGTCAATGGTCCACAAGTTGGCCATCCCATGTCCTAGAAATTTGGTAACTGCTTCCTAGGCACTTGTTGGTGAACCCACAGTGAGTCAGGCACATGCATAGACTAAGTGGGTACAATGTTATTGGCACAGACAGCCGAAGGTGAACCACAAATGTAATATGACGCCACAGTTGTGGTCATATGACTGAGCCACAACTCTCCAGTGGCAGTGGTGGACCAGCAGATGAGGCAGCACGTGGCCACATATTTCCAGTGATCAATTGCACAGAGCTGTCTTGTTCATGTGTGTGGTCCAATGTTGATCCTGTATATTTTTAGGGATGTATGTTGTCACAGTTACTTCCAGGTCTCATCAAGAGTCAGTGGTAGCTATTCCTGTATCTACTGAGTAACCTTCAGAGATCAATGTGAGTAAAGTCGATGAGGACATGAGAACCTACATGGTGATGGTCCCACCCTGTCACTGAAGACGTGTTATGAGACTGTCAACAGGGCAACCTTGGTGTGCTGAGTGAGATAATGTCTCAGGTGTCATGTTCCGGCAGGTGTCATTACAACATTTGTACACAGGTTGGCCTGTGAAATTCCCACTACATCTGGGAACATCATAGCCTCTGTGTTGATTAATGTAGCAGCTATTCAGCATGCACAGCCCATCAATATGTTGTGAGCAATGTGAGCAATGTGTTCTAATATGTGTGGACTTTTCATGCACATTATCAGAGTCAGAGGTAGCTGGTTCTGCTGGAGGCACCATACTCAATCCCTGCATACGGCCCTGGTACACTGTCACACTGTGTCGTTCATGCATACATGAGACCCAGAGAAGGGATGGGCCATGATTTTGGTATTCAAAGACAATTTTACTAATATGGTACAATTAAAAAGCAGATTATACTATACAATATATTTGGGTATGAACTGAGGAAGCACATGACAAAATACCCTCTGAGGAATGAGAGGTTTGGTAACGCAAGTGTGGTACATATGCAGCCGCAAGGAACCTTTAGGGTAACGCAGAGACAGGTGCCAGTCAGGCTGAGAGGATGCAGGGTCAATCTGGATCTAGCAATTTCACATGTTACTTAATCAGTGGTCTGACTAAGACTGGTCAGAGGAAGAACAAGACAGTTGACATGGAAAACTGTGTATGTCCTGTGTTTTTGAAGGTGACACAGAAACCCAAGGACAGTGTTACATGGCTTAATTACTAGCAATGCGTAATGGTGTATTTGACAAAATGGAAACTTCTATGCTGTTCCAGGCATCAGCAGGGGCAGTGCATGTTCAAATGGGTGGTGTGCATGGAGGTGATCACAGGTGTGTGCTCCATCAGTTTTTCACAAATCCTGTATGTGAGATTCGAATTCAAATGGCCAGCAGTACCTTTCACCCGGGAAGCAATCTACAGGTGATAACAGGGCTTAGAAACTACAAGCCAGTGTATTAATTGACCTAACGTGAGTTAGGAAATGGGCTGACATGTACATGGAATGTTATGTGCACAATGCTGGTCATAGGTGTGGCACTTGTGCTGTCTATGTTCTGCTTATATGGAACTCTAGTCACAGATAGTCCTTGCAAAGATCGGTGCAGTTGGACTTACTGCTGTCAAGGGTCTGGTCATACATTCCTGTTACCAATGCAATAGCACATCCACTGCCTCATGTATGAGGCTTGTTTTCCCCTTATTGAGTGATGGTGTCTTAGTTGTGTGCCATATGCTATGATGAACCATGTTGCCAACATGTATGTGTGAAATAGGTGTGGTCCTCTGCTATTGCTCTTCAAAGGTGAAATGTACAGGATATATGTCATTTACAGTGTGTGTGTATGTGACTGTTGTATGATACGCATCACAATTGCTCAGTAAATTTCTGTGTCCTGATCGGTATATCAGCAATGCTCCATGAGGCTACACTCTTATTCTGATAGTTAGAGATAAAGGTGAGCAAAAATGATTAGCTAGACAATGATATGGTGATTATTATCGGTGTTTATTTACATTAGTTAATACAGTGGTGATGGTGATTAGTTTTAAAAGAAATTGTTCACTATATCTTGGCGCCTACGCAATCCAGCAGCTGTGTTTTATTGTTCCCCCTCATGTTGCAGGCCAGCATCCTCCTCTCCTCCTCTTCAGCCATTTGTGGCTCTGGTTCTAAGAGGGGAATGTTCCTTCATATGCAAATGTTGTGCAGGATGGCACATGTTAGAATGATCTTACAGACCATTTCTGGGGAATATAGGAGGCTGCCACCAGTGATGTCGAGGCACCTGAATCTCGACTTGAGGATGAGGAAGGTCCTCTGGACTATGCTGCTTGTCCTCCTATGTGCGTCACTGTAGGCACGCTCTGCTGCAGTGCTTGGGTTGCCAAATGGTGTCATTATCCATGGCTGGATCCAATACCCCTGATCAGCTGAAAAAGAAAATGAATGGGATCACATTGATGTAGCTTGCCCCATTTAAATCACCTTGAAATGCAGTAGTTGTCTTGTGTTGTCTGTGACTCTTTTGTATTATTGTGTTCCTTCCTAGGCTTGTAGGATGTACCATCTGCATTGGGTTGTTTCCTTAGCTGAACAAGTGTTTGGCTGCTGACCGGTTGTTGGCAGTATGTTTTGGGATTTGCAGTACAGTGTGCACTCCCTAGCATTGTGACTTGTGATACAGGTGTCCCTGTGTCTTCACTGGGAGTGAGATGATATTTCCATATACAGATTCATTTTGACAGTGTTGTTAACACGTTAGCATCAATGTACCCTGGACATCCCAATCCTTTAGACTTTTGCAATGTATTAATTTAAACCTCAGTGAGATGCTTACATTTTGCAAAGTGACAAATAGGCAAACCTCTCCAAACGTTGTGATCATTGATGCCTTTACATTAGACTATACACTAATTTCAGATGTGTGACAGGTTCAATGCTGACCTATGAAACATAGCTAGCGATGTCACGACCTCAGTGTGTTCCTGTCCACATGTTGCTGTCGTGGTGTATGTGTTGTGTGTCCTAGAGGGTTGCTGTGCAGTGTGTATACAAGTAGGTTTTTGTACTTACCAACAAGTAGTCCATTGCCATACCGTCCATCCTGGAAGTGCTGATTGATGGTAGAGTGACGGAAAATTAATGAGTCATGGACACTCCCAGGATATTTTGCCACAATGTTGGTGATCAATCCTTGGTGATCGACAATGGCCTGCACATTGATGGAATGTGTGTGCTTCCTGTTGCGGTAGAGGTGTTCAGTTGCAGCAGGTGGCACAAGGTGTACATGTGTGCAGTTGATGGCACCAAGGATGTGTGGGAAGCCACTAATGAGCTAAAACCCCTGTTTTGTCTCCTGCTGCTTCTGCAGTGTGTTTGGGAAGCAGATGTGGCGGGGTGTGAGTCCAATGATGGCATCCAGGACTTTGGGCAAGAAGGCAGAGAATGATGGCTGTGATATTCCAGCAACCAGGGCACCAGTTGTTTGAAAAAAGCCACTTGCCAACATGTGAAGTACAGCTACCAGATTGGTTTCTGTTGGGATGGTGCGGGGTGTCAGCAAGGTGGGTGCCAACTGTGGCTCTATGTTTCACAGCAGCTGCTAAATGGCCTGCCAGTTCAACCTGTACCTCTGGATGATGTCATGTTCCCTGAGGCCATGAAGGGTTGTTCTGGTGCGGAATATCCTCTCCTGCCTTCTGCGCTACCTTTGGGGTCCCTGCTGGTGTTGTGGTAGCTGCTGTTGTTGTTGCTGGGCTCTGCGGCTGCGTGTACGCTGGATGAGAAGCACCTCCATGTCTCCGTTTTGCTGCTCTGCTGTTGCTTCTGTGTGTTCTGATTAAATACGGGTGTGTTTGCCCCATTTTAATGCCTGCCCTGACCGAGGCATTAATTTTTGATGCAAATCGGGCTGTGTGTCATTTTCCGGCTCCGCCTCCCGGCCGTTTAAGTCATTTTTTGGACGGGAACGCCTACCTTGCATATGATTAACGCAAGGCGGTTTCCCGCATCCAAAAAATGATGCACACAGTGGGCTCGGGCGTCAAAGTTTAAATATGGGGCAAGGTTTGCGCTGAATGTGCGTTAAATTTTTTGACGCACATTCGGCGCAGACAGAGTATAAATATGCCCCTACATCTCCCCCGTTGTTAAATAAAAAAGAGATAAATAATAAGGCATGAACAAATAGCAGCATTGCATTTCTTCGATTAGCCGTCTAGGTGGTTATACAGTTTGGCCAGACCATGTGACATGAGCTAGCTGAGCTGTACCCAGGGTGTACCCCAGGGGTAAAGAGTTTCATATCTGATTAGGGCTTTCAGGTGGATTAGCCTCTTCTGGAACTGCAGGGACTGGTGATTGGTTAGACAGATGTTTGAGGTATGACGAGTCCCTTGTAATAGATATGGAAGGACAATGTGCTGTTATCATGTGTCCCTTGCGCCTCACAATTTTCAAAGGTTCAATATCAAAAGGAGGATCTCACTTTCGCGTCCATTTCTTTTTCACAAGAACATACTCACTGTTGTCCAACATGGTCCCCTGAGATCGATGACGTTGATCATTATATGCATTCAGGTGACGTTTCCAGGCAGTGTAGTAGCACAAACCTCACCACCATTCAGGGTTTGTTCTGGGGTCCACTGCTGTAATTTGGTCCTTATGGCTCTCCTGAACATAACAGTGGCTGGCCTCACACCAGTAAAAGAGTGAGGTATCAACTGAGAGACACGGAGGGGTTGATACAACTCCTGACTCAGCTCAATTCCCTCCATTGATTCACATTGGTTCACTTGTTTCAGGGTCCATATTAACTGTTCCATAACACTGTTAGCTTGAGACCACAAGGGTGCACTTTTCTGATGCTTGACACTGAGTTTGCTCAGAAACTTCATACACTCCTTGCTGTTATTTTTGGCGGACCATTGTCAGATTTGAGAGTGTCCGGTATGTCGCCCAACTTCTCAATAACTTTGCTGTGAGTTGTTGAGAATATGTCTTCCACCACAGGAAAATGGGAATGCTTGTCAATGACCACCATAAAATGGAGTCTGTTTGCCAAGGGCCCGAATAAATCTACATCCACTGTTTCACACACATGGGCAGGAAAATCAAATACGGTTAGTGGATGCTGGATCACCTTAGGAGACAGGCAATTGCATAAATGATACTCCTTTAATTCCCTCTCAATTTCCTTCTTTAAGCAAGGGAACAACACTTGATCGCTCAAGGGTCTCTTGGTGGCCACAATGCCAAAATGCCCTTCATGAGCAAGTTCAATGTCTTGCTGCCTCAGACTTGCAGGTATGACATTCCAGGTTCTTCTTAGCTTTATGCCTTCTTTAGTGAAAGTTTATCTCGGACATTTAAATGTTTTTAAATACTTTTGAAATTCAACCTTGACACTTAGAGGTCAAACACTCTGTCTCCATGATTGTGCTCAAATTATGTTTTTGAGTACAAGCATGCCCTTATCAGCATTTGTAGCAGCAGCAATCTGTTCAATGGACAGAGCCGCTGGTGTGCTCGACTTTACAATGAAATTGACAAATTCCTCAACGGTTTTTGATGTTGAACTATGCCACCATAGGGGCACTCATGAGAAATAGTCTGCAGGGTTTTGATTCCTGCCTGGCTGATGTACAATTAAATATACACACTCTTGTAAATGCGATGCAAGGGGGTACCTTGGGCTTTGGATTAACGAAGATGGTGAGCAGCTTTGGTGGTCTGTGATGATTGTAAAATGCTTTCCATACTGAAACATATGAAAATGCTCACAGGCCAATAACACAGTCAGTCTCTCTTTTTGTGGAGTAGGCATGTTCTGTGTCAGATAAGCTTCGACTGCCATATGCCTCAATATGTCTCTGAGCATTTGTATGTCCATTATTCTGAGCAAGGATTGCTCCCAGCCCCATTGGGTTCACATCAACAGTGATCTCAGTGTGCAGTTTTAGATCAAAGTAGGCCATCTCATTCACGTTTTCAATTGCATGCTTTACATGTTTACATGTTATGGGGACCATCAGAACTGGAAATTTCTCTTTGTCAGATCTCGCAACAGGTAATCACTGTGGCAAAGTCACGAATGCACCTTAAATAATACTCATTCCCATGAGCCTTGTGGACATCTTGTGGGGGACTGGAGGGTGATAGTGCTCACACATTATCAGGATCCACAGTCATCCCCCATCAGAAAACACATGCCCAAAGAACTGGAATTTTGTTTTGAGATATTCACACTGTTCGGCATTTAATGTGTGACTTGTATTTGTAAGTAACTAACACAATTGCTTGAGAGCTCTATGACATGCTGCTTCCATGTTGTTCTAAACACCAGTATGTCATCACTGTAATTGAAGGTATGTGTAGCATGTTGAATAATTCTATGTATAACATCTTGGAACATTTCTGCAGCAGATGACATTCCAAAGCTCAATCTTTCATATCTGAACAAACCAACAAGAGTCGAAAAAGTGGTAAAGAACCTGCAGTTTTCATCCAGTTCAAGTTGATGGTGTCTTTTGTTCAGGTCAAGACGAGAGAAAACTTTGGCTCCATTCAGCTGCATTATCATATTCGCAATATGTGCACCAGAATGTCTCCCTCTCTCTCAATTACTTTGTTGGCTTGGTGCATAGCCACGCAGATACGTACTGCACCTCCACTATCCTTTTATACCTCCATCACAATGTGCTACATCCATGGTGTGGGACCAGTAGAGCACTGTATGAAGTTGTGCTTTAGCAAGGCATTTTGTTTCTTCTCAACCGCTTTTTGGAGATGAAATGCTATTTTACGATGTTACCGTGCAACAGGTCGTATGTCTTAATTAATGTGGAGTTGCACTTTCATTGCTTTGACCTTTCCTAAACAATGAAACTGGGATAGAAATGTACTCACACTTTCAGATTGCGTATTTAGGTTGTAATTGATAGATATCAGTTCCAGGTCAGCAGCAGTTGCAAAACTAAGTAGGCACGCACTGGATGGAGTACCATGACGAATGTGGACTGGGGCCTTCACTGACATCTTCTTGTGCCACAAGGTTGCCGTGAATAGGACTTGACTCTACAACAGATTTGAAGCAGCCAAAGTGTATACCTTTGTATTGGACAATGTGAGGAGCGGTGCAGGTGATTAATTGGTAAATTGGTCAACTGGCATGATGTTGATCAATGCACCAATATCAATTACAAAAGTTATGGGACAACCATTGAATTTGAACCTGATTTTAGGGCAATGTCCATAAGAGTTCTTTTGCCTCATTAATTCATTTTTTTTTTGTTTGTCTACTTGAAACCTAGCAAGCCCAACATGGGCATGTCACTCTTTTTTACACATGATTATTGCACATTCACTCTCTTTGCTGTCACTCGATGATGACATTGAGCGATCCTTGCAGATTAAACTTGATGATGATCGACTTTGTTTAATTTCCACCTGTCATTATTGAGGTTGTTTTTTGTCTTTGTGGGTGTTGCAAGAGTGCTTCTGGAACCTTCTGGCATCCATTTTCTCATCTCGCTGTGACACACCTAAGTTCTATTTTGCTTTGCAAACCGCCCTGAAATATTTTATTTTCCGCAACCTTTGCACGTCTGTCTGATGGCTGGATATTTGCTTTCATGTGGTAATGAAACCCACATACAAAACACAGTCTTTCTTTCTTGGACGATGTGGACTTGCTGGTATTGGCTTGGTGTTTGTGTCTGTTCTTCATGACTAGTGTGAAGCATTTTTTGTGGTTCCCCCTTCCTTTTCAGCGGCTTGCCGATCTTCTTGTTTCTCTGCTCAGGCAGCCATCAGTACTTTTTCCAGCCTGAGGGGTTCATTTCGACTTCAGTGGTCTTTTCAAAAGACTGCCGAAGCCACGGGTGACAAAACATCACCAGTGCTGGAGTTCCGCAGACCGCCATATTACGACGTCATGCCAATTTACACCTGATTTTGGGCAGAAATTCGACACCGTCGGTCTGGCCGACGTCGTAACTGAGGCGGTTTCTACCACCGGCACAGCCACGCCAACAGGACACCACCTGCTGTATTATGATCCGTAATACAGTGTGGCAGTTTCCTGCATGGCAGTGCGGTGCCGGCAGTGGAATGTGCCGGGACCCATCCCCTCCCAGAAGGCCACCTCTCTGAAGGTGGTAAGTTGATTGTCCGAAAGGGGGGGTGTTGTGTGAATGTGTGTGGTGTCTGCATGTGTGTATGAATGTGTTTGAAAGAGGTGTTGGTGTGTGTGTTTGTGAGTACATGTATGTCGAGAGGATGAGGGGGTTTTGTGTGTGTGTGTGTGTGTGTGTACGTGTATGTTTGTGTGAATGCCTAGGTGGGAAAGGGGGTTTCAGTTTGAGTGCGTGCATGCAAGAATATGTGTCTGAGTGTGTGCATGTGAATGAGTGTGTTCGTGTGCGTATGTGCGAATGAATGAATGCATGTTTGGGTGTGAGTGTGTGGGGGTGTTTGTAAAAGAATGCGTCGGTGAGTGGAGGTGCATGGAAGTAGGTGTGTGGTTGTGTGGTGGTCTGTCTCCCGGCGACAGGAATGGAGATTCCTATGACCGGGTGCATGACGGGCAGCATTTTTGTGGCAGTGCGACTGTCACGAAAATGCTGGCGGTCTGCTGAGTCGTAATACCGATGGCGGTATGACAGCTACAGCTGGGCCGGAGGTGCTCACCTCCGGCACGGAAGTCTGACCGCCCTGGTGGTACAGCGGCATTTTAGCGGTTTGACTTCAGCCAAATGGATGAAGTTGTAATATGGCAGACTTTACCACCGGCCCAGTGGCGGTAAGACCACCACCATGAGTCTGGCAGTCCAAGGACTGCCAGACTCGAAATGAGTGCCTGAGTCTCTCTCGCAGCATGTGTTTTCTGAACAAGTCTGACAAGCAACCATCAGCAACTCTGAGGCGCTTGGCTTCTTCATCATTGAATTCACTAAACTTACAATGTTTGATGAGCACATCAAGTCTCTCAACAGACTCATTCATTGTCTCACCAACCTTTTGTCTCACTTGATTGAAAATGTACCTCTCATAGTCAACATTGGGCATCAGATTGAGTATGGCTCCTATTGCTTCTTTGATCTGATGGTATAACATTGTCTCAGTCTGTGAGATTTTCTTTAGCACTTCTTTCACTCCATCACCAGCAAGATTCTTTAAGTATTTAATGATTTTCACATCATTTACTTGTTCCAGGGTGTCAATGGAATCATCAAAAGTCTTGATCAACATGGCCCATCTGGTGCCAATATTCTGATTTATGGTAGAGTTGAATGGTGGTGGAGGTTTTAGAAAAGCTGCTGCTGTGTATTTCACAGTTCTTTCTTCAGCCTTCGAGAGTATATGCTGTTTAGGCAGTGCTCATTGAGCACCTGAATTTGCGCCTTCTGGAAGTATCGGCTTCTTGTCTGAGCTCGAGTCGCCGGACTGGCTTTACAGTCATGTGGCCCCTTCTTCACTTTTGACAGTGAGTACAATTTCTATTTCGTGCACACCCTTGCCTTTGCTTTTATCTTTCTGTTTCATGTGAGTCATTTCTTTATGCTATTTTAGAAAGCTTTCACTATCCTGGCCCAACATATGACTTAAATAATTGCGGGACGTGTGTTTGAGTCGCCTCACTTGCGGTGAAATTCAGAACGTAGTGGACAACACTTGTTACTTTGCACACATCGGCCTCTCCAACAGGTCTCAGCCATTGTGTCTAATGCTGTAGCTGCAGATGCTTACACCTCTGGTGTGTATATTCCTATTTCTCGTACCTAGTTGTTGCTGGCTTCTAGCGATATGTTTGGTTGTTGGTGTCTTTTTATGTTGTACAAGGTTGGACTGCCTTTAGTATTCCCTTGATATGAAGGATGGCTTGGGGTTGTGGCACATCACCTTGTTCTCTCAGCCTGGCTAACATTTCTTAGTGGGCTTTTCCAGTGTTGCTTCTCTGTTGGGCCTTCGACTCCTCCATGTGGCGTCATACGGGCTGAAGTGGAGCTTGCACTTCACACACACCAACTGCAGGCTTCTGTGCACGACCTGCTGCACATGGCACACAAGTATTTTGCTATCTTCTTGCAAACTCTCAGAGAGAGAAGTCGTTTCTTTTGGGTCCATATCCCCTACTCATCACCAGCTATTGAGTCCTCCCAAGCCCGGAAGTATGCACAAGAACATGCCACAAATGGAGTTTGTAGTCAATGTCTTTATCCTTCAGCATACAACATTCAATCAACTTCTCATTATCCCATTACCATTAAGGACCACACCTTGACACCTCCAAGAATGGTTGCAAAATCCCTTTATGAGTCCGCCCCAGGCTGCGGGGTCCTAATGCTCATAGTCCTAAGACATTCCATCACTTTCCTGGCTTTCACAGGCATTCTGCAGTGCTCTTTTCACGACCATGTATGTGCTGTGCTGACAGCGCACAGACGGCACCTACATCATCTGGTTCATCTCCTCAGATTTGCAAAGAATGGAAAAATGACTTTGTCTCTCTATGAAGAGGAAATAGCAGATCAGTCCAGCTTTTATTTCCAGTGGGCCTTGAACTAGGAAAGCCAATAAAATGATCTTAAACCATTTCAGTGGGTTTCCTGAACAACAATGGAAAATGAAAGTAGGGCTATCTATATCTTTCTATGGTTGGGGGTGGCTGGCCAACATACAGAGGTGGATGGAGGCTTCGGGGAATGTTGCAACTCCATTTAAGGCTTGCCTCCACAGACGATTTGGGCACCATCACTTATAATTTTGCAAAATACTCACTGAGGGCCCTATTCTCAAAGGTAAACTTAGACCTGAAGTCTAAGTTTACACCTGAAGTTTAAGTTTACACCTGAAATCTAAGGCCTGATTTGCAAAAGTAAACTTACACTTCAGGCCTAAGTTAACCTTTGTGAATGGGATCCTTAGACTTCAGGTCTAAAATTAGACTTCAAGTTTATGTTTACCTTTGTGAATTGTGCCCTGAGCATGAGGCTTGTTTATCAATAGTCCAAATCAGTGGTTCCCAACCTGTGGTTAGGTGACTCCTGGGGGTCTGTGAAGGCTCTTGAGGGGGGTCCATGACTGCCGAGAAAATTAAATAATATTAACAGATTAGGTCCCCATCTTTCAGTAATGACTCAGTGGAGGGTCCCCGGATTCCAATAAGGATTCAGTGGGGGTCCCCAGGTTCCAGTATTGATAAAGTAGGATCTAAAGAAGCCACAAGGTTGGGAACCTCTGGTCCAAATGATTTATGCCTGAAGACAAGTGTAATTTAACAAAGCTCGGGTTACACCTATAAAATACAAGCGTGTAGGTTATTAATTTGTGTGATAGAAGGACTTGAAAGTTTTAGCCCTAGTTACGCATGTAGGCATTCTGAAAGTATGCCAGTGGTGTCTTCCTAAACCTCTACTGAATATTTTGAAAATTCCCACTAAATTCCAAAATAGGTTGTAGGTATAACTGGCTCTGGGGATTGGGAAGGGGGAGTGCAGTGTTTAGAAATAACACAGGTTTAAAAGCCACCTACTGCAGAGTTCCTGGTGTGCCCAGCAATTTTAGTCTAGCAATAAAAATGTCCAGATAAACTTGGTGATTAATGTTCATGCTGGAGAGAGATGAAGTTTTGTCAAGTGGCGGTTTTCGCTCATGATAAATCAGCGAAGAGGGTTAATACGCCTTCTGCAAAGAAAGTGTACCATGCAGATCACCGAACTGTATTTTATGTGGAGCGTTCAGTAGGTTACTGCTTTTGTCACTGAGATTTGTTACTTTCAGTTCATGAGATACAACCCGTAATATAGCAGAGACAGCAATGAACTGTCATCAGAGAGCTGCATGCAAACTGCATGGTATAGTTTAGAACAATAAGGGACATATTTGAAAGAAAGTGGCGCATCACTAGTGACTTATCTTGAGGTCCCCTTGCGTCCCCAAACACGACCCTGGTAGCCCCGTATTTACAATACGGCGCCCCATGGAGCATGTTAGGGACAATAGCGTCATTTTTTGATGCTATTGTAACGCTATACTGGATTAACGTAAAAAAAAATGCAGCTAATCCAGTATAGTGTTAAGAAAGAGGCCCATTGCAATCAATGGAAGCCTCATTTTAACACCTGCTTCAAGCAGGCATTAAAATTACACTAATAATGGGACAATGGAATCTTGTAGATTCCATTGCGCCATTTTTAGCCACCATCTAACAAGGTAAAGTCCCCTTTGCATACATCATGCATATATATTATATGTGATGTGGCACAAGGGGTTTACAAGGTGGCGCAAACCTAGTAAATATGGCGCTATGGTAGTGGCCCGTTAGCATCACATTTGCACAAAACCTTTGACGCAAATGTGCTGCTAAAGGGAGCAAGGTCCTTGTAAATCTGGCCCTATGTTTTTTAACCCCAGATTTTATTTATCCTATTCTTGCTACAAAGGTTTCATTTGGGGTGAAATACATTCCTATTAGTAAACCCAATCACTGTGGTACGTTTTTAATCCTGCTGCTGTGCTTCTTCAGACTGACCATTCTTACTATGTACTGCCTAGTAGTATAGGTGACATGTTACTCCTATACCTTGTAATTCTCATTGATTTAGGTAACCTTTCTGTACCCTGAGTTACACTTCATGATTAATTGGCTCTGTATCAGTATGTGTGATGTAAAGTGCTCTGATACTCTACTCTGGTATGACAAGCGCTATAAAATAAATGAACTGCATGTAGGAGAAGAGCTATGGAAAGATGAGGGGCACTGGTGGATCGTGGTAGTGCGGAAATTCGCGGAGAGGTGTTTTTTGGGGGTGAGGGGCGCCAAGGATTGTCATACTGGGCGCCTTCAGGGCTAAAGCCATTCCCAAGTAAAAACACACAACTACACAGTCATTACTCAAACACCAAAGCATATTTAAGTAACAGCATGGAGATCAACGTTTAAGTGCTGCTGAATGTTTAGCGAAGTGTACCAATTAACCGTTTCTCCCGGAGGGGCAAGAAGATACATATTAGGGAAACATATTTTATGCTAAAATAAAAACACATTTCAAACATTAACCAATGTGTCTTCCTAATTCACGAACTACACATTGGATACAAAGCACAAATACACACATATGGGGCTAGAGTATTCTGCACATGTACCTGTTTCTTCCCACTGTCCGAGTTATAACTGGTTGAGGAGAAAGGTTTTGTGAATATCCCGAATAAGTGTCATTTACTGCTAGGAACGTAAATAATTCCTACGGTAAGCTACATCTTATTTTGTAAATCAGATCTCTACTTTTGAAGACCTGTTTGATGAGATAGACAATATAGCTTTGCAATATGCCAATTCATGTGTAAATTGTTTATATTATGAGAGAGACAAGGCATTGTTTGGTTTCAAATCATGCTTTATTTCAAAACATTCTTTATCCCATGCGAGAAGAAAAATATATTTTCATTTTTTAGAACGACCTACTAGATACTAGAGTAATGTTAGATGAGGGTATGAAATTTAAAACAGCTACAAAGCAATCGGGCAATGTGAGAGCGGTATACACACTAGATAAGGCACAACCAAGGCACGTAGAAAGCAGATGGCCATCAAGTAAGAACAGCGAGAGGTAACCGATGCTTCCCTTGGCTTGTCCCTTGGTACTTCTGACGTACTTACTACTACTGTTCCCATAGTTGCGACATGAACAGAAAGCCAACCAGGTTAAAAGAAAAACTTGGGTGTCTTTCTGTAGTGTTCGTACTTGCTCTTGACGTGGCCCTCATCAGCAATTTAGAGGCTGTTGCTGGGTGAATGGTGGTGCGTAGGGTAAACACTATCTTTGAGGATCAAAATGTCTGCAATGTCACTTCCGGTGCTCTACAGTTTTGATGGATTGACTTCGGTGATAGAGGATAAGGAGTTAGCAGATGCATAGTGTGTGTGAGAGGGGGGCAAAGTTTACAATAGTGAATGGGGCTGCCAAGTAAACAAGCGTTTGCAATGCAACGGGTCTCGCATTTCTCCCAGTTAGAGCTATTAGCAGTTGTAAACTCCCAACCAGACTTCTCTTGCCTCGTTAAATGGAAAAAAACGAGCGCGATCGCACTGCTAAACAAGCGAGATCGTAGTGTAAAAAAAGAGTAAAAATAGTCCACAAACCGGATGGAAAACAGCGAGCCTGCTATGTTTTCAGTACTTGGTCACTGCGCTCGAGGAGGGCTAACCATCGGAAAAGGCATGACGTATGCGTGCCTTCCACTAATGAAAGCAAGAAGATTTTAAAAGACAAGCCCATGAACAAATGAAAGACACTGACGTGACCTGGACAGGGCTCCGAGCCCTTTTCTAACTACTACAGTGCCTCGCAAGCGATACGCTAGGGCAAGCGCATGCTATGCAGGCTCCACCCTAAAAACTGTCTACAGTATGCTCCTACCCCACATAGGTGGAACAAGGATTTGAACCTCTGATGAATATGAAAAAAATTGTATATGTTTGCACAGGTAGTCATCTACGATCATCATTAATTAGCTCGATAGTCTGATGCCACCCAGAATAGATCGTATCCCTGTTAGTCTCGCTCACTCATCACACTATGGGCCTGATTCTAACTTTGGAGGACGGTGTTAAACCGTCCCAAAAGTGGCGGATATACCACCTACCGTATTACGAGTCCATTATATCCTATGGAACTCGTAATACGGTAGGTGGTATATCCGCCACTTTTGGGACGGTTTAACACCGTCCTCCAAAGTTAGAATCAGGCCCTATATCCAATAATGTCTCCTCTAGGGATACTCCCTGTAATGTAAACTGCTATCCTTAATAGTCTCACTCTCTTGTTAATCTTCATGCTTTATAATCTGAATATTCAATAATGTCTCTTCGACTAATGCTCCCTGTGGTGTAAACTGCTAAACCAAATAGTCCCACTCCCTAATTTAACTTCATCCTTGGCAATCTACTTCTAATAATCCTGGGCCAGTTTAGGCTTCATGATGGAAAACCGTCTAGCTCCAAATCTCCCACTGACCTGTTAAAACTCATTTTCAGGTCCAGCATAGCAGCGCCGCAAGCGCTGCTTTTCCCGGTGTTGGTGTGTATCTGGGATTTTAACCACGCCCACTCACACCCATCACTATCACTCCTTCATGGGCTTGCCTTTCAAAAATCCTTTGTTTTCGTTGGTAACTGCTTTAAGTTTGTCCCTCTTTAGGGTGGTTTTGTTACCACTTTGGCCATCGACCCTGTCACATAGCTAATTGTACTTTTGCCGATAACTATGACTGTGAGTGAACTTCTTTTTCCTTTTGTCTCTCTCTTCGCACTCACGGTGGCGCTTTGAATGGGTTCGCCTATGTCAACTATTTTACTTTTTATTTTCAGTTTGTGTGGCAAGAAAAGCCCAGTTAGGAATTTACAACGCTAATATCTCTGCCTCAGGCAAACGCAAGACCCATTGCATTACAAATGCTTGTTTAATATTATGTTCCACAGGAACGGGATTATGATAGGACCTGATGTTGGGTCATCTGTCTCTATTAATCCTACCCCCGTTAATACTCACTGCTTGATAGATTGGCTCTGACGCACACCCTAGATAAACTTCACTTTGGATCACTGTTTCTTGTTTCCCATGAAGCCCTTCTTTCAAACACTCAGTTATGTGCTTGCCAAACATGCACCTGTCAATAAGCTCTTATCACCTGTCAAGCCCATCGGAAGAGTCTACAGCAGATCTCTCAAGCTTTAAATACCCGTAGGCCTCCAAACCAGATGCATAGCATTGGTGCCATGGTACCAAATGCAGTCAAGGAAACTGGCCACTCACTGCTCTTAAAGATTTGGTGCAATTACACTTGCTACACAATCAATAACTTCCCACATTCTCCAACCCTGTGAAAAAAATCAATTGAAGCCGTTGGCTATGAGTGTTTCATGCAAACTATTTGGAAAAAGATAGCTTTACTCCTTTCAGTAACTTAAACATGCCATCATCAGTCCAATGGAAAGCAACTAATGAGTGAACAAGTGTGCTATATTTTGCTACATGGGGCAGTGCTTAATTTGTGAATGAAAGAGTGCCAGTGCTCAAAGTTATGCTCAGAAACTGGCAGCCTGTGCAATTAAGCGTGGGCATGCCACATACCTAGGCTAGTAGTCTTTAAACGACTACCAGACACTTCCTGCCCCTTTTCCTAGCTCTTTCAGGTTCCTGTTTTCTCCTTTAGTGACAGCATTGTAGTCTTGCTGATCTGTATGTTTTTCTCCCTGTTGCACTTGTACATTTCGGACGTGGAAAAAAAGGTAGGGGAATAGCTTAGACAGCTGGATTCCAGTGGTGTAGAGCAGAAGTCTCCCAACCACCTGTGACAAGCATTTACAATGCAATGGGCCACGCGTTTGCACGAGGTAGAGCTATTAGCCTTGTAAATTCCTAACTGGACTTTTCTTGCCACACAAACTGAAAATAAAAAGTAAAACAGTTGATATTGCGAACCGATTCAAAGCGCTGCCGTGAGCGCGAAGAGAGAGACAAAAGGAAAAGGAGTTCGCTCACAGTCAAAGTTATCGGCAAAAGTGCAATTATCCATGTAACTGGATCCATGGCCAAGGCAGTAACAAAACCTCCCTAAGGAGGGACAAACTTAAATCAGTTGCCAATGAAAACAAAGGATTTTTGAAAGGCAACTACATGAACGAGTGATAGTGATGGGCGTGCGGTGGGTGTGGTTAGAAGTGCAGATACATACTAACATGTCAGAAAAGCAGCGCTTGCACGCTGCTCTGCTCAACCTAAAAAGGAGTTGGACCAGGGTCCTTCTTCCATCAGTCTGTTCAAGTGTCATTCACATGTTGCTTCCACTCACCACAGCATAAAGCATGGGCGCCCACTTCAGGCACAGGTTCTCTTGTAGTGAGTTACTGCATTTTTCCTAACTAGGCACACTTCTACCTAAAACGTGCACTCTGGATCAGGGAAGATAGGCCAGTACGTTACCTTGCAAATGTTTTTTGTTTCCATTCTTTGCCTTTTGGTATTTTAGCCACCCTTATGTGCCTCCAGGTTGCAGTAATTCAAAGCCATTAGTATCCTTTTGTTTGTGCCAACAAGAATCTTATTTTCCTGTAATACGTACTTCAATTAAAACGGTTTGAAGGTCACCTGCCTGTTGTGAAGCAGCAACAATGTTCCATTAAAAGTCTACCTCATATTTAGACATGAGTTATTCTTTTTATGGCATAGAATTGTGATGAAAAAAAATAAAAAAAACTCCCCATCAAATCAGCTTCCCAAGCCATGCCTGTTTTCTTTGCCAATGCTTGTTTCTGCACAGTTATGAATGGATCGCATCTGGAGACTTCTGCTGGGCATATGTGGAATGATTTTCATACAAGATCATGACTCGACCACAGATAAATGAAAAAAACACGACCCACAAAACTCTTAAGTTTCCTAGGTAAATAGCACATCAAATCCAGATTTTTGTTGTGCATTGTGACTTGTGGACATGTTATGAAGAATCATTTTGTTGTTTACATGTTTCTGTTCCAGTAGGTGACAAAATGCATACACTAAATACGAAGTTACATTTTTTCTTATATAGCGTAATGTTGAAAAACCAAGTGTTTGCAATGCACAAAGGGTAACCACACACTAAAATAGTGGCAGCACGTGATTTTAAATAATATCGACTTGGAATTTTAACAGAACAGGTTAATTATTTTAATCTATGCCGTGCCAGGAATTTGAGCACATTATGGCCCTCATTCCGACATTGGCCGCCGGCCTGTCGGGGGCCGCCAGAATACCGTTCTGCGGTCGAAATGCCGCGGCGGTGATTCTGACTTTCCCGCTGGGCTGGCGGGCGGCCGCCTTCAGGCCGCCTGCCAGCCCAGCGGGAAAGAGGCTTCCACGATGAAGCCGGCTCGGAATCGAGCCGGCGGAGTGGAAGCTGTGCGACGGGTGCAGTTGCACCGTCGCGTATTTCACTGTCTGCAAAGCAGACAGTGAAATACATTTAGGGGCCCCCAGGGGCCCCGCGACCCCCCCTACCGCCATCCGGTTCCCGGCGGGAGAACCGCCGGGAACTGGATGGCGGTAGGGGGGGTCGGAATCCCCTCGGCGGTGCAGCTAGCTGCGCCACCTTGGAGGATTCCAATGGGCGGCGGTACACTGGCGGGAGACCGCCAGTGTTGCCAGTCCGACCGCAGCTTTACCGCCGCGGTCGGAATGACCATTGGAGCACCGCCGGCCTATCGGCGGTGCTCCCGCGGTCCTCCACCCTGGCGGTTTGAAACCGCCAGGGTCGGAATGAGGGCCTATATCTTCAACAGCTCGCAGCTGAGTCTAACTGGACAATATTTCCTTCAGGTGTGCTCTTGCACTTTCTGGGCAAGGAGCCGCGGGAGCTTCAGATGTATCGAAGAAAGGAATCGTGGGCCCGGGTCAGAGGTAGTATGAGTATGAGCAAGTTTTGAATAGAGAGTGGGGAGCACCGCGGACACTCTAAGCTAGGAGGCGGGGAGAGAAGGGGATTGGACGTGCAAGTGGGGAAACAGGAGCGTGGCCGTCAGTAGCGAGGCAGGTGCAATGTTCTTAAAGGGCCAAATTGCATTTTTGTTGTACTTTACTATCCACCCAGCAAACACAAGGGAGCATTTTCTGCTTTCGTACCAGGTTCCCTCCCAAGATAGGGGAGGGATCAAAAGAAGTCAAAGGGCAGGAAAAGGAGTCAATTTGCACATCGCTGGAGAAGAAAAAACAGGGAGGGCCACTGGTTAGGTAATATCTGCAGGGGTAGTGTCAGGGGTGCCTCTTGCACCTATCAGCACCAAATGCCAATTGGCACTGCACTAGGGCACACGTGCATCCCACGGCCAAAGAGCGGCCACTTACCTGTACCTCGTTCTGACACCCCCGGCAGCTGAGGCTCCATAGCACTGTGAGGTGGACCAACGTGCCTAGACTCCAGCAGATACCCAGTGTTAGGGGATACCAAATATTACACAAAACTGACTTGGTCGCGAGCCTTATTGTACGCAAGATTGAAGGTTCTCTTTCCTCACTTCGTCCCTGGTCTCTGCCCGCTGCTTCTCAGACAGGACCCTGGACGTCCCAGCCAATCGGGCCTTGGCAAGTCTGACGAACCAATGAAAGACACTGACGTGATGTGGACGGGGCTCCGAGCCCTTTTCTGATTCCCCAAAGCGTCTCGCTAGCGATACGCATGCGCAAGTGCATTCGACGCAGGCTCGACCCTAAAAAGGGTCCACATACCAGCCTGTCATACAAGCCCATCTGCCACTGTTTGATTACCCGATAGGCTAGTCCGACCCTACTGCTGCGCCACTCAAGTGCACTGAATACAAAGCGAGATTTATGTGCAGGGACAGGATGTATCCAGGAATAACTTTTTTGGCTCGTACTCCCACAAAAAAATTCGTCTATACTAAGTATTTGTCCCCGAAATGGGGAAAACTTGCAGACCTATGCATACGAGTCCCAAAGGTGCATGTGGTGTCCCCATTCGAGGGACAAATAAACTTCCATAACAGATGAGAGGAGCGGGCCATTGCAGGGTGGGTGGGATATGCGTGGGCGGAGAGCATGTCAGTGCACAGCAGAGCCTGTGCATGGTGAAGCCTTTCGGGGTCTTAAGGTCCGCTGCGCTTGCAGCACATTGTAACATTTTACCGTTTGAAATTTCCAGCTGTAAAAGTGGGGCCAGTGTTCTAGCTCTTGTGAAAACCAAACTCGTTACATCTGGTTCAAGCAGCATCCTTCCCAGGACACCGCTTCGCCCAATGTACAATAAGGAGGACCAGTATGGTGAATATCGCATGCAATATTACCGTGTAAAACTCATAGTGAAGACAGTACAGGACAGGTGTTCCCAGTACTAATAGTTGTTTTTTTGTTTGAGGTATACATTTCAATGCAATAAAATAATTTTAGAACAAGGCAAAATGTGTATGAAGAGTTTTTTTGCTAAGTACAGATGAGCCCATAGGTTCTTAAACAGGGTATGAGAGAGAAAGTTTTTGAGTCTCACATCTGAGCTCAACACTATAGCAATCTGTCTAACACCTGCAGTTTTAGTACAGCTGCTCATGGGTCTCACTGTCACATTCTGTGATTGAGAAACAAGTTTAAATCACAGCTACTCCACATGCTGCCCCCTTCAGCAGCGAAAACAACTAGCTTAATTGCTCGGGTTCAGCAAATCCTTTATCACCAGATACAATCTGATGCAACGGGGCATTAACGTGCAGATCCACGGCCACAGCGCATTAGCCAGCTGCGTCCTTCTGGCGTGTGGGTTTCCCTTAAAGAGCAGCGGCACATAGCTGTGCTTCAGTGCAGGAATGTGTGGGACAAAAGACTGACCCGGCACTTCTGGTAGTCTATCAGATGATATATATCACTCTCAAAACTAATGCACAGTGGATACGCTGTCTCTAGAATTATCCACCACATATGGTGAAAGAGGTCCCTGCCATACATAAAACAAGCATTTGAAATGCAATAGTCTTGTGTTTGCTCGAGTTAGAGCTCATAGGGGGTCATTCCGACCCTGGCGGCCGGCGGTATGTTGGCGGTAACACCGCAAACAGGCTGGCGGTGTTCCGCCAGCAATTCTGACCGTGGCGGAAAAGCCACGGTCAGACCGCCGGCCCCTCCACTTCCCCGCCAGGCTTCTGCCTGGCGGGCATAATCCCAAGGGCAGCGGGCACCGCTGCCCTGGGGATTATGAGTCCCCGACCGCCAGCCTGTCCGTGGCGGTAAACACTGCCATTGAAAGGCTGGTGGTAAGGGGACTGGGGGTTCCCCTGGGGGCCCCTGCACTGCCCATTCACTTGGCATGGGCAGTGCAGGGGCCCCCAGGCATAGCCCCATCGCGCATTTCACTGCCCGAATTTCGGGCAGTGAAATGCGCGATGGGTGCTACTGCACCCGCTGAACATCAACATTGCCGCCGGCTCTATTACGAGCCGGCGGCAATGTTGATGTGCCATTTCCGCTGGGCCAGCGGACGATAACGCTGTTACCATCCGCTGGCCCAGCAGAAATGTCGGAATTGGGAGGCATGAATACCTCCGGCAATGGCGGTATTCTGTCTCCCCCGGCCTCGGCGGTCTGAAGAAAAGACCGCCGAGGTCGGAATGACCACCATAGTGTTGTAAATTACTGACTGGACTTTTATTGCCACACAGAGTGAAAATAACAAGAGGAACAGAGCAAGAGCGATGGTGAGCTGGCCCTGGAAAAGCCCCCCTCTGATGTTGGTTTATGTTTACAGAGGGAGCTGGTGGGCAGGAGGGACTGAACACACACCCACAGTGCAAGGCCAACAGGCCAATACTGAAAGAAAAAGTCCCCTTCAGAAGAGATAAACAGGACAAAGCGTAATTACACAGTACTTTGTGCTGCTCCCAAAGTGAAAAAAGGCAGGGCAAAGAGGCAGAACTGACCACTAGCAAGGATTTTTGAAGGACACTGCAACTAACAAATCAAAATGCTGGAACTCACTCTATTGTATACTTTAGTATACAGCAGGCCGAGCGCTAACGCTCAACCTAAAAATGAAGTGGCAAAATGGATGAAAACAGTATTACATTTAAACATCTTTTGTTTATTTTGGCTTGTTTTGTGTGAGAGGGTAGAGGAGGGGTGAGTGTATACAAGCTCTGCAAAGTTTTATAGAGAGGGAGTGCCTGTGCTGTGAGGGCTGCCAAGCCCAGTGGAAACCCGACAACAGACACTGCTAGCACGATTTTTGTGTCACACCACAAACAGCTACGCTTCTAGAAAAAAAGTGGTGGTCCCCAAAAATAAGTGGTGGTGCCTACCCCCCCTGCAACCGGCAAACACCGGCTCAAGATAAGCACCGATGGTGGTTGTGGGTTGCCTTTAATATGTCTCATAGATCATGGCAGATGCAGGACTCGTGCATGCACATACAGTGCCTCGCACGGGCAGTAACATAGATCACATTCACGACAGGCTGTAACTCACCAGCTGCTGTATTATCTGCACAGGTGGTGACCCCGGCCACACAAACAACATGATTCAAATCCAAAAGTTTATTTCGTAACCGGATAAAAATATACACTTAACTCAAGGTCTCTCAAAGAAGCAGGAAGGAGGAACTGTGACAGAAACAGCATACACGCATTGCTATGGTTGCAGCTTGTACACAGGACAGGAGAAAAACGCACTCTCTTATCACAAACACTACACAAACAAGTGAGATCGCTCTGTGAACAAAAGATGATAAAAAGTAGTCCACAAACCTGACGGGAAACAGCGAGCCTCGCATGTTTTCAGTACTCGGTCGCTGCACTCGAGTAGGGTTAATCATCGGAAAAGCCATGACGTATGCGTGCCTTCCACTAATGAAAACAAGCAGATTTTAACAGGCAAGCCCACGAACCAATGAAAGAGAACTGACGTGACGTTGACAGAGCTCCGAGCCCTTTTCTAACTCCTAAAGAGCCTTGCAAGTGAAACGCATGTGCAAGCGCATGCGACGCAAGCTCGACCCTAAAAAGAGCATGGGGCAAGGGTAGAATTGGATTGTCCATTTTGCATACTGACATTTTCCCTGTGGACGTGAGCTGCTTTCATGGCATGATGGGCCATGGTGAGGGTCCGCATACTTGTTGCCAAATAAGTAACCATAGAAAATCAGCCTGTGTGTTCGATTAGTTAACAAAACATGTTGTAGGTACATTTTTTTCTAGGACTTAAAGATCAAGACGTAAATGCCTGAAAGCTAGAAATCTAACTCCTATTAAGTAATTTATTCTCATTTGATGGCAGGGAATATGGAATATGGCAGCATGAACAGCAGAATAGTGTTGTTAATGGAATATATTACTTATGCTTGAGATGCTGACTATGGAAAGGTCAACGTATATGATATCAATGAGTGGTAATAAAGTGGACTACAGTCTTTTGTTGATGTGTTATAATGCAAAGCAGAGAAGGCCCCTCCCTAATCAGATTCCATGTTATCCCTCTCTCATTTCCTGGAATGGTGTGTCCTCTGACAGCTGGGTCCTTTGAATAGTGCCACTGGTTATTGTTATCAGCACAGTCAGATCCCAATTCTACAAACTGTAAACGTCTGCAAAGAACAGTTTGTGCAGTCACTTCTTATGGTGATTCAGATTCAATGCTAAATTAGTGCAGCTGGAGTCTACAGTCCTGGGGCAGGCAATTGAAAAGGAAAGGGCAAGAGAAGCTTTAAGAAATGTCGATAAAAGAATGGCAAGTCTAAGTGAATGACTTCGCACATTTTATATTTTCTGTATGCAACATACAAGAAATGAAAGAAATACAGGAAATGAAAAATATAATATGCTGTGATTAACCATTAAATACATTTCTAAATTTTATTTTTGTTTTAGTCTTGATCTCATTGCTGCTCATTACAGATACTGCAAAGTGTGATTGATTTGAAAAAAGATTCCAGTGCAGGTCCAGTAATTGTTTTCAGTGGGTGTACCAGGGGTGGCTCCTCCACAATGGCAGAGGAGTGTCACCCCACTGGCTAAGAGCCAGCAGCAGAGAAATAAAATTATATTTGAATATCGTTTTATTTTTCTGCTGCTGGCTCAGCCAGCAAGTGCAGGGAGGGGTGGGTCTGGGCCTTGGGAGGTGGGGGGGGGGGTGGAGATGAGGACTTGTGTGCATTAAGTGCGTATGTGTGTTTGGACGGCCTACGATGGCGGTCCAAACACACATTCACACTTAGGTTTGCACAGGCCCCAGTGACTGCCGCTCAGACCAATCCTGAGTTTCTTACATGCTATGTTTAGCATGTAAGCAGCGTCAAGATTGCTGGGGAGCCTCTTCTGGTGTTGCAGTGAATGCTGGGACTCCAGAACAGGAAAGGAGGATGAACTAGGTGGCAGGAGAGGACGGCGGCTTCAAGAGCTGTTTTTTTTTCTTTTTTTTAAATTTATACCCCCATCACCTCTCCCCTTGATATCTGCGGTGGACGCCGCTGGGGTGCACTGAGACTTCCTCTAAAAAAAAAGGAAATTGCACATGTACGTAATTCACAAAGTCATTCATTAGGGAATTTGCTGAAGTACTGCCAAACTTGTACATGAATAAGATCTATGTACTGAGAAAAGAGTTGCCTCGATGAACAAAATCGAGTGTCAGCTGATTAGTTATGAACATGTAATGGAGACCTAGGCCTTGTTACCACAAAAATGTTTGCGACTGAATTGGGATTCGACTGTGTGCACCTTTGGGTTTTTGCCCACAGAACGTTCACAAGGTAAAACGTTTAGCAACTTTCATAAAGAAATACCGCCCAGTGTGAATTGGAATGGGGGAAAGTACAGATCAATTGTTTTAATCCCAGTTCTAAGGTCGAAAACTCGGAATGGTACGGCAATTGTGTTTCTATTAAATACTGCGCTTGGGAAAATCGGTATTTACCAGTTGCACAATTAATACACTGATTTGCGGGCACTTATAATGAGGAAGGGCCTAAAGTAATTGTGACACTTCCTGGTTACTCAGAATTCAAACATCAAAAAGAGAGAAACTATGTCAGCTGCACTTCTACTAATCTAGCAGGGAAACCACATTTTGAGGCACGAGCATTCATTGCTTTGATTCAGTGCTTAGTTTGAGCCAGAGGTTTCCGGTTTGGGGCACGACACTTATGTTTGGGGGCCAGCACTCCTTTTTCTGCGTCCGGCATTTACTGCAAACAAAAGACATACATTAAAGATGGAGTGAGAGAAATATGGAAAAACATCACAAAGGAAAAAAGAAGAAAGCTGCAAGAGTGAGCTGAAGGGGCAGAGAGTGGCTGTAAATGGATTAATGAGGCCTGGGATGCCGTTAGGTTTATACTGCCTCAGTATTCTGTGCTTGATCCTTTAACCCCTCGGATGCCTGGGACGTAACGGTTACTTCCTTGGCAGCACCGCTCGGGTGCCCTGGATGTAACCGTTACGTCCTGCACCCAGCCCTCGGGGGAAGCGATGGCGCTCCCTCCAAGGGCCTCCTCCCAACCCCCCTGGGCAGGGCAGGAAGGGGAATCGCTTCCCCTTCCACTCCCGCACCCATCTAATGAAGTTAGTGTGCAATTGCACAATTGCACGCTGCCATCATTAGAGGCGGCCCAACGCGCTGGAACACATTTGCTTCCAACGCGTCGTGGGAAGAGAAGGTAAGTTTCTCCTCTCGCTGGGGGGGTGTGTTTGCTTCAAAAGAAGCATTGGGGAAAAAGAAAGGGGTTTCCTTTCCCTCGATGCCTCTTTTAGCATTCCCGCTGCCCAATCGCGATGCAATGCGATCGGGCAACAGGAATGCCCACTAGGCACCAGGGATTTTGTTTTGTTTTTGTGTGTGTGACTTTTTGTGCTGGGGCCTGCCCCTTGGGCAAGTGCTGCTCCTCTAAGGGGGCATAATATTCTATGCTGTTTCTGCCCCCCCTGGGGGCAGATCGGCTAATTATTTTTCAGCCGATCTTGGGCAAGGGTCGCCACCCCCTAAGCGGGAGAAACACTTTTAGGCAGTTCTGCCCCCCCTTGTTTTTTTGGCCCATCTGCCCCAAGGGGGGCAGAATCCACTAGGCCCCAGGGATTATGTTTGTGTGGGTGAGTTTTTAGTGCGGGGGTGGCCCCTTGGGCAAGGGCCACTCCCCCAAGGGGGCATAATCTTCTACGCCATTTCTGTCCCCCCAGGGGCAGATCGGCTCATTATTTTTCAGCCTATCTGCCCCCGGGGGGAGGGGGGGGGGGGGTAGAGGCCGCAATGGCACCAGGAATGTGTTTCTGTTTGTTTTTTTGTGTGGGGGCAGCCCCTTGGACAAGGGTCGCCGCCCAAAGGGGGAGAAACCTTTTTAGGCAGTTCGGGCAGATTGGCCTTTTTTATTTTTGGCCCATGGAGCAGAATCCACTAGGCACCAGGGATTTTCTTTTTGAGTGTGTGTTTTTTGTGCTGGGGCAGCCCCTTGGGCAAGGGCTGCTCCCCCAAGGGGGAATAATATTTTAAGCCATTTCTGCTCCCCTTGGGGGCCTAGTTATTTTTAGGCCCATCTGCCCCGGGGACCACTAGACACTAGGGAAAAATTTTAACTGTTTGGTGGTGGGGTGTTTCTCGACTTGTGAAGTGTTTGCATTTGTGATTATAACAGTTTATTTCTCTTTTTTGTTCTAGTTCAAAGCTTATGCTTCTTTTGTGGTGTCTCCTTTTGGCAGTGGTTGACCTGCGGTTTGCATAGTTGCATGTTTTAGGTAAGTAAATTTACTCAAAAGTATTGTTGCCATGCATGAATGACATGTTTGTAGGTGGTGTACTAAATGCAAGATTGTGTGTGAAATTGTCCTTAGATTTTTGCACAATATATGTGCTGTCTTATGTCTAATGTGCTTTTCTTTTTTCTTTTTAATGGGATATCATTGGTGATTGCTGAGTCTGTGCAGATTAGTTGCTGGTGAGTCTAGCATTTTCAGGCAAGTGAGTGGTATAGTTTTTTTTGTTATAAAGTCAAATTTTGTTTATTACTTATTTTAGACAGTGCTGGTTGCTGTTGGCGCATGTGTCACTTTACACTTCTTAGAAAGGATCATGGCTAGCCGCAGAGTGACTGCTCAGCAGGTTGTTGGCATGCTTTTTGAGTCGTCTTCTGACCATGATTATGAGACTGACTCTGCATCTGAGGCAGAGGAGGAAGAGAGAGATTCTGGCAGTGAGATTGCTGTCCAAGAGGAGTCTTCTGATGAGGAAGCCATTCTCAGTGCGGATGAAGGGCTTGTTTTCGAGGAGGACATTGATGTGCCAATGGTGCAGCAGCCAGCGGCTGAAAGGCTTCCCATTGGAAGACCTGACACCTAGGTTGCCCCAAACGTGGAGCAGCCACAGTTGCCTGCTGTTAGACTTTTCATCCTTGGCGTGGTCTCCCTTAACTTTTTGCCTCTGTTCCCCAGGTTGTTGATGTGTGCTAGACTCTGATTTTACTGTTTTTGTTACTCTGTGTACTTTACCACTGCTAACCAGTACTAAAGTGCAAGTGCTCCTTTACAAAATGTGAATGTGATTGTTTTATCCATGATTGGCATATTTGATTTATTAGTAAATCCCTAGTAAAGTGCACTAGAGGTGCCCAGGGCCTGTAAATCAAATGCTACTAGTGGGCCTGCAGCACTGGTTGTGCCACCCATATAAGTAGCTTTGTAATCATGTCTCAGACCTGCCACTGCAGTGTCTGTGTGTGCAGTTTTAACTGTAAATTCGACTTGGCAAGTGTACCCACTTGCCAGGCCTAAACCTTCCCTTTTCTTACATGTAAGACACCCCTAAAGTAGGCCCTAGGTAGCCCCAAGGGCAGGGTGCAGTGAATGATTAAGGTAGGACATATAGTAAGGTGTTTTATATGTCCTGACAGTGAAATATTGCTAAATTTGTTTTTCACTGTTGCAAGGCCTGTTCCTCTCATAGGTTAACATGGGGGCTACCTTTAAATCTGATTAAAGTGTAGATTCCCTTTGGGAGCGGATGGATATGTGGAGTTTGGGGTCTCTGAGCTCACAATTTAAAAATACATCTTTTAGTAAAGTTGATTTTAAGATTGTGTGTAGAAAGTGAGCATTTTCTTGCTTATACCATTTCTGTGACTCTGCCTGTTTGTGGATTCCCTGTCTGGGTCAGTTTGACCGTTGGGCTGGTTGCACCGCACACTAGACAGTGACACAAAGGGAGCTGGGGTGTAGCCTTCATATCCTGATGAGCCATCTGTGCTAGGAGGGTGGGGAGGAGTGGCCATTCACACCTGAAAGGGCTGTGCCTGCCCTCACACAATGAAGACTCCAACCTCCTGGTGAGTGTCTGGGGCCTGGCCTGGGCAAGGCAGGATTTCACATTCCAAAGAGACTTTACTTTGAAGTAGGCCTACTTCAAAGGAGAAATTGGGTATAAGAAGGGCTCCCAAAACCACAGACTTTAGAAACACTTCTGGAACCAAGAGGAACCTCTGCCTGGAGAAGAGCTGAATAGCTGAGGAAGAAGAGTTGCCCTGCCTGTGACTGTGCTTTGTGGAGCTATCCTGCAGTTGCTGCTTCTGCCAGAGTAAGAGGGCAAAGACTGGACTTTGTGTGCCTTCCATCTTGAGAAGAAATCTCCAAGGGCTTGATCTAGAGCTTGCCTCCTGTTGTTTGAAGTCTCAGGGACAGCAACAACTTCTCTCTGCCAGCACCTGGAGTCTCTGGAGAGACTCCTACTCTGCCCTGTGGTGCCCCTCCAGTTCCTGTGACCCTGAAAGGAGAAGCTGACAGCCTAAAGGCAAGAAAATCGACGCACAGAGCGCTGTGCGGGGAAAAGATTGACGCGAATCCGATCTGCGGCTCAAAAAAACGATGCACCGCCGGCTCCGCAGCTCAGAAACGACGCTCGCAGGAAACGCGACCGAAAAATCAACGCACGGAGCAGGAGAAACGACGCGCAGCATCGCTGATGGAGGCTGGGAGATCACAACCTGCGCTGTGGGATTTTCAGATCATCGTGCGGCTGGATTTTTGACTCAAGTACCGCCGTGTGGAGTTATTTATGACGCACACCTGCCCGTGCAGGGTTATTTTTGACGCACACCAGGTACATTTTCACACTAGCAGCGCTAGTGTGTGTTTAAAACTACTTAAAGACTCTTTTTGCATTTTTTTGATAACTTGACTTGTGTATGGTGGATTTTTGTCGTTTCGGTCTTGTTTTGTTTAGATAAATATTTCCTATTTTTCTAAACTGGTGTTGTGTCATTTTGTAGTGTTTTCATCAAGTTACTGTGTGTGTTGGTACAAATACTTTACACCTAGCACTCTGAAGTTAAGCCTACTGCTCTGCCAAGCTACCAAGGGGGTAAGCAGGGGTTAGCTGAGGGTGATTCTCTTTTACCCTGACTAGAGTGAGGGTCCTTGCTTGAACAGAGGGTAACTGACTGTCAACCAAAGACCCCATTTCTAACATTGGTGATCAGTGGTTGGGATTTGGACTTGTATTTGTACTTGACATACAGTGATTAAGTGTACACTACTGTTTGAGTTCAGACCACTACGTGACCACATACTACTTGTTTGGTGATCTTTTGATTTTTCTCTTTGGGACTGTTTTTATTCTACTCCATTTTTTATTGCTGATTCCTTGATTTTGGGAACTTGTTTTTTCTGCCTTTGGAACTTTACACTGGTTTTTGAATCTTCATCATGTTCCATGCTGGAGATGCATCAGTTGGAGCTGACTTTGACCTTGAGAAATTGGAGAGTTATACCAAAGCTCAGTTGAAGCAGTTCTGTAAAAGTTTTGACTGTCCCATTAGGAGCTCATCCAGGACGGAGGAGCTGCAAAAGGCGCTGAGGACTTGGGTGACAGCCAAGAGCACTGAAGGGCACACAGAGGATGAGGGAGATGAGGAGGATGAGGAAGAGTGTTCAGTACATAGTGGTATTGTGGGTGGGCTTGTTATGTCCAGGGAGAAGGTCTCCAGGGCAGGTAGCAGTGTCTCATCCAAGGGTCTGACACCTGAGGAGTTACAGGACAGACAGGCAGAAAGGGAGTACCAATTGGAGCAGAGAAGGCTAGCTCTTGAGGAGAGGAAGATACAGATGGCTCATGAGCTTAGCTTGAAAGAGATGGATCATAGAAGCCAGTACAGTAGAGATATTGGCAGCAACCCTACAGTGCAGCCTGAGAGGAGGGTGCACATTCCTAAAGACCTTGTGAAAGATTACAAGAGGGAGGATGACATATACTTATGGTTCAAGGAGTTTGATTCTGCTCTCCACATGAATCTGGTCCCTGAAGCTCATTGGGGGGCGGCTCTGTGGAAGCACTTTGAGGCAGAGGGGAGGGATACACTGACAGCCTTAGGGGATGCTCAGAATCTCACCTACTCTAAAATGAAGGATGCCTTGCTTACAAAGTATGGTCTTACCCCTGAGCAGTACAAGGATAAATTTAGGTCCTACAAGAAGAAGCAATCCAAAACATGGTTGGAATGTGTTGACTCTTATTGCAGGTCACTGGATGGTTGGGTGAAGGGCAGTAAGGTAACTACGTATGAGGCGCTTTACAATCTGATTGCTTGGGAGCACTTATGCAGTTTATGTTGTCTAGAGCTGCGCCAGCACCTGATTGACAGCAAGCTGACTGACCCCAGGAAGCTTGCGCAGGAAGCGGACCGCTGGGAGAGCACCAGGGTCCAAAAGAGGTATGGGGGAAACCACGCCGAGGGTGGGCAGGGTCCCTCTCAGAAGAAAGGGGGGGTAAGGGTAAACAGGAGGAGTTCTCTAAAGGGCCCCAAACTGATTCCCAGGGTAAGGATTCCCAACCCCCCAGTGAAAAGAAGCCATGGTTGTCCAAAGGGAAGCCAGTGGCAGGTGGTCCCCCACGTAAGTGCTATGCATGTGACCAGGTGGGTCATGTGAGGGGGGACCCCAAATGCCCCAAAAGTACACCAGCACCCACTAGTGCGATGTACCAGAGTTTGGCAGTGTAGCGCTTGGGGAGGAGTTGGTTTCAGGTGGGTGGGAACCAGCTGAGATGACCCTTGTCTCACTAGCGGACTGTGAGATGGTCCAGAGAACCCTAGTGCCTGAAAACACTAAGAAGTACAGGCAGTGGGTGACCATTAATGGACAGAGGGTGGAGGCTCTGAGAGACACAGGAGCCAGTGTGACTACAGTAAGGAGTCAGCTGGTGTCTGAATAGCAGATTGATCCCCGGGTACTTCACCAAGTAGTTGCAGTGGACAACTCAGAGCACCTATGCAGAGTGGCGCAGGTTCCCTTTGAATAGGGGGGGGGTCTCAGGTTCCTTGAAGGTAGCTGTGAGTCCAACCATGCCTGTTGATTGTTTGCTAGGCAATGACCTGGAGGATTCCCCTTGGAAGGAGGTGAAACACAGGTCTCACTTGGAGATGTTGGGTCTGCCTGGGTGGGTATGTGTATCCACCCGGTCAATGGCAGCCCGTCAGGGTAACCAAGATCCCCTGGAGCCTGAAACAGTGGCCCAGGGGACCGCCAAGAAGAGGAATGGCAGGGGGCACGGGAAACCGGCTCCAGAAGTTCCCACGGTCCAGGAGGAGGCGGAGCCTGAGGGTGACGCCCCGGAGCCTACAGGGGAACAGGTGGCTGAACTGGAGGAGGTCCCTGAGCTGTCGCAATGGCAGCAGGAATGGGGGGTCACCAGGGAAGCATTCTGTGCAGCACACAAGTCATGCCCTACTTTGGAGGGTTTGTGGGAGCAGGCGGCAGACCAGGCGGCTGGCAAGGAGCCAGGATCACACCTGATTTATTGGAAGGATGACCTCCTGTATAGCGAGCCTAAGGTTCCTGAGCCTGGGTCAGTCCGTGTGCTGGTGGTACCCCAGTGCTTCAGGGCCTTCCTACTGGGGTTGGCTCATGATGTGCCTTTAGCTGGACATTTGGGGAAGGACAAGACCTTTGAGAGGCTTGTCACCCACTTTTACTGCCCCCTAATGCGCAGGCACTCAGATGCACATTGCAGGTCTTGTCAGACTTGTCAGGCAAGTGGAAAGAGTGGGAGGAAATGTAAGGCTCCCCTCCAACCTTTGCCTGTTGTCAGTACTCCCTTTGAGAGGGTAGGCATTGACATTGTGGGGCCTCTGGATCCCAAGACAGCCATGGGCAACAGGTTTATCCTGGTCTTGGTGGACCATTCCACCCGGTACCCAGAAGCCATTCCTTTGAGATCAATCACTTCTCCTGTGGTGGGTCGTGCTTTGATGGGGTTTTTTACCCGCATGGGGTTCCCCAAGGAAGTGGTATCTGATAGGGGTACCAACTTCATATCCACGTATATGAAGTCTTTGTGGAAGGAGTGTGGGGTAACCTACAAGTTCACCACCCCTTATCATCCCCAAAGTAATGGTCTGGTTGAGAGATTCAAACGCACCTTAAAAGGCATGATCATGGGCCTGTCAGAGCCCTTGAGGCGGAAGTGGGACGTCCTCTTGCCATGCCTTCTGTTCGCCTACAGTGAGGTGCCTCAAAAGGGACTTGGGTTTAGTCCCTTTGAGCTGATTTATGGCCACCCTGTGAGGGGACCTTTGAGTCTGGTTAAGGAAGCTTTGGAGAAAGCTCCTAGTAAACCCCCCCAGGATGTATTCAGTTACATGCTGGCTTTGAGAAACCAGACTGCCCGCTTCAGGAGTCTCGCTCAGGAGAACCGGGAAGCAAGCCAGGAGGATATTAAACGGTGGTATGACCAGAATGTCACTCTGGTCAAGTTTCAACCTGGTCAAAAAGTGTGGGTGATGGCACCAGTGGAGCCTAGGGTGCTCCAGGATAAGTGGACTGGGCCATTTGAGGAGGTGGAGCGCAAGAGTGAAGTCACCTACCTGGTGAACTTGCGGTCTCCAATGAACCCTTTAAGGGTCCTGCATGTCAACCGCCTCAAACCTCACTTTGAGCGGACTGAACTGTCCATGCTCCTTGCAACAGATGATGGGGTAGAGGAGGAGAGTGAGCCTCTTCCTGTCCTCCTGTCTGCAGGAGAAAAAGATGGGTCAGTGGAGGGAGTGATCCTCTCCCCCTCCCTGACTGAGGAGCAGTAAGGTGACTGTCGCCACATGTTGGGACAGTTTTCCTCACTGTTTTCCCTGATCCCAGGAGTCACACACTTGTGCACACATGATGTGGACACTGGGGACAGTACACCTATTAAACAGAAGGTTTACAGGGTGACTGACAGGGTCAGGGCATGCATTAAGGATGAGGTATCCAAAATGCTTACCCTAGGGGTTCTTGAGCACTCCAGCAGTTCTTGGGCCAGCCCAGTGGTATTGGTCCCAAAGGCTGCTGCACCTGGTGCCACCCCAGAACTCAGGTTCTGTGTGGACTACCGGGGACTCAATGCGGTCAGCAAGACTGACGCACACCCCATCCCCCGAGCTGATGAGCTCATTGACCGGTTGGGAGCTGCCAAGTACCTCAGTACGTTTGATTTAACATCTGGGTACTGGCAGATGGCCTTAACTGAGGAGGCCAAGGAGTGGTCAGCATTCTCTACACCAGATGGACACTTTCAATTTAAAGTGATGCCATGTGGGAAGAAGAATGCCCCTGCCACCTTTCAGAGGTTGGTCAACCAGGTGTTGGCAGGACTGGATGAGTTCAGTGCCGCCTACCTGGATGACATTGCTGTGTTTAGTTCCATATGGGAGGAACACCTGCAACACCTCTGGAGAGTGTTAGAGGCCCTGAAGAAGGCAGGCCTCACTATTAAGGCGAGCAAGTGCCAAATAGGGCAGGGTTCTGTGGTGTACTTAGGACACCAGGTGGGGAGTGGCCAGGTGGCACCCCTACAGCCTAAGATTGACACGATTCTGGCTTGGGAACCTCCCAAGACCCAGACTGAAGTGAGAGCCTTTTTAGGTCTCACAGGATATTACAGGAGGTTTGTTAAGAGATATGGTACCATTGTTACCCCCTTAACTGAGTTGACTTCTAATAAGCAACCCAGGAAAGTAATCTGGAAAGAGGCTTGCCAGAACGCTTTTGATGCCCTGAAGGCTGCCATGTGCACAGCACCTGTGCTGAAGGCACCTGACTACTCCAAGGAGTTTGTTGTGCAAACAGACGCCTCAGAGCATGGTATTGGAGCAGTACTCTCACAGCTTGATGAAGAGGGCCTAGATCAACCCGAAGCCTTCATTAGCAGGAGGTTACTACCCAGGGAACGTAGGTGGAGTGCCATAGAACGTGAAGCGCTGGCTGTGGTCTGGGCACTGAAGAAGCTAAGACCCTACTTGTTTGGGACTCACTTCTGAGTTCAGACCGACCACAGGCCCCTCAGATGGTTAATGCAGATGAGGGGTGAGAATCCAAAACTGTTGAGATGGTCCATTTCCCTACAGGGGATGGACTTTACGGTGGAACATCATCCTGGTACAGAACACGCCAATGCTGATGGTCTGTCCAGATTCTTCCGCCTTAGTGATGAGAACTCCCATGAGGTTGGGTAGTTGCACCCCACTTTCAGCTGGGGGGACACGCGTTAGACTTTTCATCCTTGGCGTGGTCTCCCTTAACTTTTTGCCTCTGTTCCCCAGGTTGTTGATGTGTGCTGGACTCTGATTTTACTGTTTTTGTTACTCTGGGCACTTTACCACTGCTAACCAGTGCTAAAGTGCAAGTGCTCCTTTACAAAATGTGTATGTGATTGGTTTATCAATGATTGGCATATTTGATTTATTAGTAAGTCCCTAGTACAGTGCACTAGAGGTGCCCAGGGCCTGTAAATCAAATGCTACTAGTGGGCCTGCAGCACTGTTTGTGCCACCCACAAAAGTAGCTCTGTAATCATGTCTCAGACCTGCCACTGCAGTGTCTGTGTGTGCAGTTTTAACTGTAAATTCGACTTGGCAAGTGTACCCACTTGCCAGGCCTAAACCTTCCCTTTTCTTACATGTAAGACACCCCCAAGGTAGGCCCTAGGTAGCCCCAAGGGCACGGTGCAGTGTATGTTTAAGGTAGGACATATAGGGGGTCATTACGACCCTGGCGGAAGGTAGAGAACCGGCGGTAAGACCGCCAACAGGCTGGCGGTCTCCCTTCATGGAATTATGACCATGGCGGTTACCGCCATGGTCATCCGCCGGTTCTCCTTCCGCCCGCCTGGAGACCTGGGTCTCCAGCCCGGCGGCCGTCACTATACCGCCGCCGGTATTTTGACCCGGCTTACCGCCATGGATTTCCTGCGGTTTGAACCGCCATGAAATCCATGGCGGTAAGCACTATCAGTGCCAGGGAATTCCTTCCCTGGCACTGATAGGGGTCTCATCCAACCCCCCACCCCTACCCCTACCCCGACTCCCTCCCCTACCCCACTCACCACCCCTGCCACCCCCCAAAGGTGGCAGGGTCCCCCTCCCCACCCTGACCCCCAACATCACATCACCCATTCCCACACGACACGCACGCAGGCACCACCTACACACTCACATGCACATACACCAACACACATGCCTACATACACACACACAGGCAGACACGCACACCCACATTCAAACATTCATGCACACATCCATACTGACATACCCACCGACATACACGCACTCATTCCCATACACACAACACCCCCACAGGCATACACGCACTTACACCCCCCCTTCACATACACACACGCACACCCCCATGCACGCACACAACACCCAACACTCCCCCCCCTCACGGACGATCGATTTACCTGGTCCGACGATCCTCCGGGAGGGGACGGGAGCAATGGGGGCAGCTCCGCCGACACCACACCTCCAACAGAACACCGCCACGGCGAATCACAGGATGTGATTAGCTGGGCGGTGTTCTGTTGGCGTGGCGGTGGAGGTGGAGCAACCTCCACTTCCCCACCTCCCGCCAGTATGGCTGTTGGCGGCTCTCCGTCCGAAAAAGGACGGAGAGCTGCCAACGGTCATAATAGGCCGAGTGGAAAACCGCCACCACTGGCAGTCTTCCGCACGGCGGTACCTCGGCGGTCTTTCAAAAAGACCGTAGAGGTCAAAATGACCCCCATAGTAATGTGTTTTATATGTCCTGACAGTGAAATATTGCTAAATTTGTTTTTCACTGTTGCAAGGCCTGTCCCTCTCATAGGTTAACATGGGGGCTACCTTTAAATCTGATTAAAGTGTAGATTCCCTTTGGGGGCGGATGGACATGTGGAGTTTGGGGTCTCTGAGCTCACATTTTAAAAATACATCTTTTAGTAAAGTTGATTTTAAGATTGTGTGTTTGAAAATGCCACTTTTAGAAAGTGAGCATTTTCTTGCTTATACCATTTCTGTGACTCTGACTGTTTGTGGATTCCCTGTCTGGGTCAGTTTGACCATTGGGCTGGTTGCACCTCACACTAGACAGTGACACAAAGGGAGCTGGGGTGTAGCCTGCACCTGCCCGTGCGGGGTTATTTTTGACGCACACCAGGTACATTTTCACTCCAGTAGCGCTAGTGTGTGTTTAAAACTACTTAAAGACTCTTTTTGCATTTTTTTGATAACTTGACTTGTGTATGGTGGATTTTTGTCGTTTTGGTCTTGTTTTGTATAGATAAATATTTCCTATTTTTCTAAACTGGTGTTGTGTCATATTCTAGTGTTTTCATTAAGTTACTGTGTGTGTTGGTACAAATACTTTACACCTAGCACTCTGAAGTTAAGCCTACCACTCTGCCAAGCTACCAAGAGGGTAAACAGGGGTTAGCTGAGGGTGATTCTCTTTTACCCTGACTAGAGTGAGGGTCTTTGCTTGAACAGGGGGTAACCTGACTGTCAAACAAAGACCCCATTTTTAACACCTGCCTTTACTAGTCTCCCAGGGTGTAGAGTAAATACAGAAAACTTTTTGCCTGTAAATTTCTTTGAGTTGTTTATGGATGATGTATTTTTGGAAGAGATTGTTGAGCAGACTAATTTGTATGCAGAGCAGTATTTGAGGGACAACGCTGCCAGACTTAGGCCTCAGCCTAGAGCTACCCAGTGGATTCCCATAAATTTGAAAGAGATGAAAAAGTTCTTGGGTTTGACTTTTTTGATGGGGTTGATAAGGAAGCCATCACTGGCTTCGTATTGGTCTACTAGTCCCTTGATGTCAACGGCTATATTTCCTGCAACAATGACTCGTAATCGGTATTTGCTTCTTCTTCGAATGCTGCATTTTGTTTACAATGATTTAGTCTTGCCACGAGATCACCCGATTGTGACCATCTTTTTAAGATTACGCCTGTCCTTGATCATTTTGTAGATCGGTTTTCAGAGGTCTATGTGCCAGGCAAAGAAATAAGTGTGGGCAAGTCTTTGGTCCTGTTCAAGGGTCGTTTGGTTTTTAGGCAGTACATTCCCAGCAAGAGGGCACGGTATGGAATTAAATTGTATATGCTGTCTGAAAGTAGTACAGGATATGTTTATAATTTCCAGGTCTACACGGATAGGGATTCCAGTATTGACTCCCCTGGTTGTCTGCCTACTTTGGAGTTAGCAAGAAAATTGTCTGGGAACTTGGTAGACAACTGTTTAACAAAGGTCTCCATTTGTATGTAGATAACTTCTACACTGGAGTTCAGTTGTTCAAGGAGTTGTTCAGAGTGGACACTGTTGCTTGTGGCACAATCCACTCAAACCGGAAAGGCTATCCAAGGGAGCTTGTCTGTAAAAAAACTTGAGAGGGTACATTGCAGTGCCTTGCGGAATGATGAGCTGCTGGCTCTGAAATTTGTAGACAAGAAGGATGTGTACATGCTAACTAACATCCATGATGAGAGTACTTCACCTGTGGCTGTTTGGGGTCAAGTTGCTGAAGTGCGCAAACCTGCGTGCATTTTAGATTACAATAAGCACATGGGTGGTGTTGATAGAGTAGATCAGAGGTTGGAACCTACACTGCTGTTTGCAAGTCTTACGTGTGGTATAAAACGTTGGCCGTCCATTTGTTCAATCTGGCAACTTTTAATGCTTTTCTTGTGTTTAAGGATTGTTCCCTTGAGTCAAGGATGAAATTTGTTAAATTCAGGAGTCAGTGAAAGAGAGCCTTGTTATGGTGGATCATGCAAGAGTTCCTAGAGTAGCAGTTCTGGAGGATGTGGCTAGACTGAAAGATTGCCACTTTCCCGATCAGATTCCTCCCACTCCCAAAAAAGACTTTGGGGGTCATTAAGACCTTGGCGGTCTAAGGCGGTTACCGCCGTGCAGAAGACTGCCAATACACCGCCGCGGCCGCGATAGACCGCCACACCTATTATGACACACATCTCGGAATCTGCCGAAATTCAGACACCCACACAACACCGCCACACCAAAGGTCAGCGATAAACATGCGGAAACAAATCCTCCACCTCCACGCCAACAGAAACACGCCCATGCTATTACGACCCACAAATCCACGCAGCGGTCTTTCAACCGCGGTATTCCATTGGCGGTACACACCGCCGCGCTCAAAATACACACACAGCTCCAAAACACCGCCACATTGGACATTTCGAAATACACACACCTGATACACATACACACACCACTCCCACACACCCAATACAATATAAAACACACATCACCCACAAACCCCTACGACCACAATTTCTGAGAGAAGGCCAGAGAGAGACAGCACAGAATAGAGAACCCCATCACACAGAGGCACACTACACCATCACCCGCACAACACCCACGCACAAAACACCACATACCACTACACTCACCACACTCATCAACACATACACCACCCCACACATCACACACACCACCCCATGGCACGCCAAAGACACCCCCGCTTCTCCGAGGAGGAGCTCAGGGTCATGGTCGAGGAAATCCTACGGGTAGAGCCACAGCTATTTGGATCACAGGTACAGCACACATCAATAGCCAGGAAGATGGAGCTATGGCAAAGAATAGTCGACAGGGTCAACGCTGTGGGACAGCACCCAAGAAATAGGGAGGACATCAGGAAGAGGTGGAACGACCTACGGGGGAAGGTGCGTTCCACGGTATCCAGGCACAACATCGCGGTACAGCAGACTGGCGGCGGACCCCCACCTCCTCCCCCACAACTAACAACATGGGAGGAGCAAGTTTTGTCCATCTTGCATCCTGAGGGCCTCGCAGGAGACGTTGGAGGAACGGACATTGGTAAGTCAAATTTCAACTATCATATCCCCCACCCTACCTGCATGCTATCACACCCCCCCACCCTCACACCCGTCCCTATCACTCCAAAACCTCACCTATCTACCCATGACACCAACCACCCATCCCAACCCCAAAACCTGCATGACCTAACTAAGCATGGATACCCATCACTAAAGCATGCCCACTGCACAGATCCACAACACCCCCCAACTATCACCACACAAGCCCCCACACAGGAATGCCTGCACTGGGGTACACGCACACACAAACATTGCACATCATGAAACACACACATGCAATAATCATGTACACATACCCCCGCAGGAACCCGAAGGAACGTCACCACACCAGAGGGTCCAGACAACACCACTCCACCACCAGAAGAGGCCCACAGTGACGACAGCAGCTCTGCCCCACTGGATCTTGATGACCAGCCCGGACCATTGTGGGCCTCAGGACAGTCGGTTCCCCTTGCCCAGCCACAGCCCAACACCGAACTGCCACCCTCTGGGAACACCAGCACAGCACCCACCCAGCGGGCCCAAACCTCCCTACCCAGGACAGGTCAATCAGCAGTGTGTCCACCACTACAGGGCACCCAGACGAACCCACCACCCCAACAACAACAGGGACCTGGGGGCAGTGGTAGTGGGCACACGGTCCAGGGGACGGAGGCACAGGAACACAGGGGAACTGGGAGGGCTGCTGTGCGACAGAGGGAGGACAGGCCAAGGGAACCTACTCTCAACGAGGCCCTCTCCTCCATCATGGGAGCATACCACCACTCCCAGGAGACGATGGTAACGGTACTGGCCAAGTTGCAGGAGACCCTGCGTCTGCAGGAGGAACAGTATTTGGGGTTCAGGGAGGAGCTCAGGACCATCGGCTCCGCCCTGGGCACCATTGTAGGGGTGCTGACGGACATTCAAAAGACCTTGAGGGACACCGTGGCACTCCAAGGGGCCCCTGACACTAGTCAGGATGATGAAATGCCCACCACCTCCGCCGGCGCTAGTGGACAGGAGGCACCGCCACAGGACCAACACACCAGCACCCTATCCCCTGCACATGGACCACCAACACGCAAGCGGGCCCTGAGATCCAGGAATAGGACAGAGCAAGATGGCAAGACCCCACCAGGAAATAAGACCACCCTGATCGTCCTCCCACTGTCCCACTTTGTTACCCTGTCCAAATCGGAACTGCCCCAGCTCCACTTCCAATGGCCAGATGTGCAATGTACCTGTGAGACTAATAGACTGGACTCTGCCATGGACATTCCTCCACCATCACCCATCCCCATTTCACAACCCCCCTTCATTGTTATGCACTTAAATAAACACCCTTGAAACACTAATAAAACTGGAGTCAGTCAATGATTGTGAACTTTGTATTGTCAATTACAGTGTTAAAAAAGGTTACCCATTGTGAGGCCAACATACCAATGTCACACATCACAAGCCTTTCAAGGGTGCAAGCTGTTGACACGTAGGTTACCACAATAGTGAAACTGAAATGGAAGGGGACAACTCAGTTAACAAATAGGAAGTGAAATGTAGGTACAGGATAGAGGTAGATGTGTGAAAGTTAATAATATGTGAAACATGAAAATGTACTCACCTGTGTCTCACTGAAAATATTGCTGTATGACTGACTCCCTCTTGTCGTTTTCATCTTCATCAGCTTCCTCCTCATCACTGTCCACAGGCTCCACAGGCTCCCCCGCTGCAACAACACCGTCATCTGGATCATCCTCCTGCAGAAAAGGCACCTGGCGTCGCAATGCCAAGTTATGGAGCATGGAGCAGGCGATGATGATGTCGCACACCTTCTTCGGTAAGTAGAATAGGGATCCACCAGTCATATGGAGGCACCTGAACCTGGCCTTCAGGAGGCCGAAGGTCCGCTCGATCACCCTCCTAGTCCGCCCATGGGCCTCATTGTAGCGTTCCTCTGCCCTGGTCCTGGGATTCCTCACTGGGGTCAATGGCCATGACAGGTTGGGGTAACCAGAGTCCCCCAATGGCCATACACGGTGCCTCTGGAGTTGACCCATCATATCAGGGATGCTGCTATTCCGCAGGATGTAGGTGTCATGCACAGAGCCAGGGAACATAGCATTTACCTGCGAGATGTACTGGTCTGCCAAACATACCATCTGTACATTCATGGAATGATAACTCTTCCTGTTCCTGTACACCTGTTCATTCCTGCGGGGGGACCAGAGCTACATGGGTCCCATCAATGGCACCTATGACGTTGGGGATATGTCCAAGGGCATAGAAGTCACCTTTCACTGTAGGCAAATCCTCCACCTCAGGGAAAATGATGTATCTCCTTACGTGTTTCAGCAGTGCAGACAACACTCTGGACAAGACGTTGGAAAACATAGGCTGGGACATCCCTGATGCCATGGCCACTGTTGTCTGAAAAGACCCACTTGCAAGGAAATGCAGCACTGACAGCACCTGCACGTCAGGGGGGATTCCAGTCGGATGGCGGATTGGTGACATCAGGTCTGGCTCCAACTGGGTACATAGTTCCTGGATTGTGGCACGGTCAAACCGGTAGGTCACGATGACATGTCGCTCTTCCATTGTCAACAGGTCCACCAGCGGTCGGTACACCGACGGATTCCGCCATCTTCCAATATGTCCCAACTGACGGTGCCTAAGAAGGACAACAGCGAAGAAACTGTCAGCATTCCACCAGATATGTACCCACAGTCACATACAAGACTACAACAGACAATTAACCCATCCGGGAAAGGTTTTGAGTGTAGGCCTTGGTATGTGTTACGCAGTAGTAATTGAAGTCATGTGGGCCCCTGAAATGGCGGCTGCCTGACCTCTAAACTGGGACAATGGGATTGTGGGGTAACTGCGCTGGCGTTGGACACCGTTGCGGTAGGCGGTCGTAGAGCGCGGCGCAATGCTGCATTGGTTAACATTGGACCCTATGGGTCCCAGGAGCCAATGAACAGGTGCGCCGCCGGTGATGATGCGCACCGCCGCGGACGTCACCACCATTTTCTATCTCTTCAATCACTAGATACCTGACCTTCGACAGGAGAGGACCTACACTGCTAGTGCTGCTGTGACCTCGGTCTGGAAGCGACGATGGCTGCTGCGTCTGGGGAAAGGACCCCTGCCTTCACTGCACAGGAGTTGGAGAAACTTGTGGATGGGGTCCTCCCCCAGTACACACTACTCTACGGTCCTCCAGACCAACAGGTTAGTACACAGGAAGCACGTTGTATGGGCTAGGCTTGGGTGGAGAGGGCTGGGTGGATGAGGGAAGGGGGCAGAGTACATAGAACAGTTATGCATGGGGATGAATGGGCCACAGGTATAGAGTTGGGAGGGGGCCAATCACAACGACGGTGCAGTAGGTAATGACTGTCCTCTTTTCTTGTGCATGTCATGTAGGTCAGCGCCCACCAGAAGAGGGACATTTGGCGTGCCATCGCCAAGGAAGTCCGGACCCTGGGGGCCCACCAGAGACGGGGCACCCACTGCCGTAAGAGATGGGAGGATATTCGCAGCTGCAGCAAGAAGACGGTGGAGGCTCAGCTGGGGATGGCCTCCCAACGTGGGAGGGGTGCCCGTCGCACCATGACCCCCCTGATGTTCCAGATCCTGTCAGTGGCCCACCCGGAGTTGGATGGCCGCTTAAGGACATCACAGCAGATACGAGGGGGTGAGTACTACCTCATCATATGGACTTTGCGTGCAGTGGAGGTGTCTGGGTGGGGGTGGTGGGTTGTGTGTGTCCCTAGGCCAGGGCGAGTTAGGTAGGCAAGGCCCCTCCGTTATGTAGGCCATGTGGCACTCTACCCCAGCTCAAAACAGAGGGAAGTTGATGTATAGTTGCCCCTTTGCCATCCATGTGGGCAGATTACTACCATTGCCATGTAGGCGATATCCCAGAAATAGCATGTGCAGAGGTCAGGAGCACGGCGTAATGCATGGGGCTGCTGCGTCTGTCTTGTCCGCCAACGGTAGCGGTATGCCATGCACTAAAACTCTCTTTCTTCTGTCTCCCCCCTTTTCCTGCTCTCCCTGTCCTTTTGTACATCAGCATCAACAGGCGGAGGTACAGTGGCACCGGAGCACGAGGGAGCTGCATCCCACATGGCCATGGAGGGCCACACCACAGACTCTGAATTCACCAGTGGGACGGAGGGCGAGGGGAGCTTCACGTCGGCCACCAGATCACCAACCAGCGACACGGACTCGTCCGCCGATGGGAGCTCCCCTGTGGTGGCGGCACCATCTGTGCGCCCCACTTCTACAGGTACAGCCGCCACCTCCCCTACCAGCACCGCCCTCCCAGCAGCCCCTCAGCGTGTGTCCCGTGCCCGCTCACCCAGGAGGGTGGGCATCACCTTCGCCCCAGGCACCTCAGGCCCTGCCCCAGTCACCCCTGCTGCCCTCAGTGAGGAGGACATTGACCTCCTCAGGTCACTCACTGTTGGGCAGTCTACCATTGTGAATGCCATCCAGGGTGTAGAACGAGAGTTGAAACACTGTAATGCATTCCTGGAAGGCATTCATTCTGGTCAGGCTGTCCTTCAGCGAACCCTGCAATCTCTGGCTTCAGCACTGATGGCAGCCATTGTCCCTGTGTCCAGCCTCCCCCCTCCAACCTCCTCCACCCAGACCCAATCCCCTGTACCCCAGCCCATCCCAATCACACCTACAGACCAGCAGGCACACAAGTCAACACCCAAAAGTAGCTCAAGCAAACATAGGCACCACACACACCACAGGCACTCACAAAAGCATCACACCCATACAGACATAGCAACATCCACTGTCTCCAATGTGTCCCCCTCCTCCTCTTCTCCCTCCTCCCTCCCAGTCTCGTCTACACACACACCTGCATGCACCACATCTACAGGCACTAGGACTCGCACCAGAACACCCAGCACCACAAGCCGCTCACCTGCACTCACCACCTCCACTGCCATTTACACGTCCTATTCCAGTGTGTCTGTGACGCCCTCTCTCAAAGTACACAAACGCCGGCAATCACTCACCCAACATCCATCCACCTCACGACAGCCTCCAGTACCTGCACCCAAAACACCTAAAGTGACACCTCCTCCAACCACCTCCTCTACCTCCACTCCCAGACCCCCTCCAACTACCCATCCCAGTGTCCGTCAGAAACTGTCCCTCTGTCAAATTGACCTGTTTGCCCCCCCCCCTCCAGTTCATCAGTCCCGTTGTAGCGCCTCAGACAAAAAGCCTCCAGTACCAGTGGTGCGTGTTCCAGGTTTTTGGAGTGCACCGTCCACCAGGGCAGGCAGTAGGACCCGGAGCCAAGGCACTGTCAGCCCACCCCCTGTAAAGGCACCGAAATTGGAGAGTGGACGACGGGACCGTGTCAAGACTCCTGGTGGGACAACAAGTGAAATGGGATCAAAGGCGATTGGTGAGTCAGCTGTAACTCCAAAGAAGGTGGGGAAGGTTCCGAGGAAGTCTGCCCAGCCTGTTGTGAGTGTCACGGCGGAGAAGTGCGCCATCATTTCTGGCGGTCCAGACACAACCGCCAGCACCGTCGTTACTGGTCTAGAGACCACCGCCAGAGTCATTGCCCAGGAGGGCCCAAGTATGGTTACTGGTCAGGAGACCACCGCCAGAGTCATTGCCCAGGAGGGCCCAAGTATGGTTACTGGTCCAGAGACCACCACCAGAGTCATTGCCCAGGTAGGGCCCAAGTATCGTTACTGATCAGGAGACCACATCCAGAGTCATTGCCCAGGAGGGCCCAAGTATTGTTACTGGTCAGGAGACCACCGCCAGAGTCATTGCCCAGGAGGGCCCAAGTATTGTTAGTGGTCAGGAGACCACCGCCAGAGTCAGTGCCCAGGAGAGCCCAAGTATCGTTACTGGTCAGGAGACCACCGCCGGAGTCAGTGCCCAGGAGGGCCCAAGTATCGTTACTGGTCAGGAGACCACCGCCGGAGTCATTGCCCAGGAGGGCCCAAGTATCGTTACTGGTCAGGAGACCACCGCCGGAGTCAGTGCCCAGGAGGGCCCAAGTATCGTTACTGGTCAGGAGACCACCGCCGGAGTCAGTGCCCAGGAGGGCCCAAGTATCGTTACTGGTCAGGAGACCACCGCCGGAGTCAGTGCCCAGGAGGGCCCAAGTATCGTTACTGGTCAGGAGACCACCGCCGGAGTCAGTGCCCAGGAGGGACCAGGATCCCACAGCACCGCTGAACAAGGCCAAGACCGCCATGGTGAAGACCGCTGATCAGGGCAAACACCGTGTGGGTTTGAATAGGCCGCCACATCAGGCATCCTTCTCCCATGTGCAGCTGGGACAGTGACAGGACAGGAACTTTCACGGGGAGACTCATCCAGTCTGGCCACCCGTCCCACCCAGTACCAGTTGAGAACTGCATCTACTTGCGTCAATGTGGCTTTGCACTCCCCAGGATGGTCCAGTGGGCAACCCAGCCACTGTAAAGACTTGAGAGACTGTGGCTTTGCACTCCCCAGGATGGCACAGTGGGCAAGCCACCCACTGTAGAGACTTGAGAGACTGTGGCTTTGCACTCCCCCGGATGGTCCAGTGGGCAACCCACCCACTGTAAAGACTTGGGAGACTGTGGCTTTGCATTCCCCAGGATGGCATAGTGGGCAAACCACCCACTGTAGAGACTTGAGAGACTGTGGCTTTGCACTCCCCAGGATGGCACAGTGGGCAAACCACCCACTGTAGAGCCTTGAGAGACTGTGGCTTTGCACTCCCCAGGATACATCAATGGGCATGGTGCCCCGTCGTGGATCTGGCTTTGCAGTCATGTGGCTGAGGTGCCCCCCCTTCCCTTCCTCCTGAGGTGCCTGTAGTGTTTCAATCTGATGCCCCGGCAGTGTTCTCTCGGATTTTGGTCAAGTATCTATTGTGGGCCTCGCCCATGCATTTTTGGACTGTTGGTGCACGGACATTGTTGTGTACATATCTGCACTACTTCTTGTATTGTATATATAAATATGACAGATTTCGAGATATGATTCAGTATATTTTTATATGACATGTATATTGGCACATTACAATATTTGAACGGATCTCGCTTTGTCTTTGCATTCTTCCGGGGGGATTGTGGGTTGTTAATGTGATATTTTTGACTGCATTGGTGTGTATGTTGTAATATGCGAGGGTGGGGGTGTTTGGTGGGTGTCCCCCTAACTTTTGCCTCCTCCCTCCCCCATGTCGTAGATGCAGTACTCGCCGGTATGTTCTGCGCCTACGTCGCTGTTGTTCGTACAGGAGCAGAAAGACAAGGGCAGGTAGTATTTGGAGTTCCGGTTCCATGGAGTCGTCTTTCCTCGTGGAGTGTGTTGAGGTGAGCGTTTTCCCATAGCAAAGGCTGTTTCTGCCGTGTTTTTATCCACGGTGAATCTGCCCCGGAAAAGGTGGCGGAATGGTGTGTTGTAATAGTGTGGGCGGTACTTTGTCTCCCGCCTGTCTGTTGGCGGTGACCGCCACGCTGTTTGTCTGTACCGCCGTGGCGGGCGAAGTGTTAAAGTGGATGTCTTTGTTGGCGGTTACCGCCAGGGTCATAATTCCCTTTTTTTTTCGCCGGCCTGTTTGCAGTATTACCCCACCTTTTACACCGTCCGCCAGGGTTGTAATGACCACCTTTACCACTAAGAAATGTAGAGTTTGTGCATGAAGAGGTATCCGGAGGGAAGGACGGATGTACTGCCCGGACTGTCCTTCAAAGCCTGGACTGTGTGTGGCAGGCTATTTCAGGAGTTACCACACACAGAAGAATTACTGGGAACTACCGTGAGCGTAAACTGCCATTTTATATTTTCATATGTTCAGTTTCACTGTTGGCATTACTGTCATGTATTAAGTTAGAGCTCTTGTGTTTACAGTTTTGTACTTATAATTAGTTAGTGGTTTCTTTGTTGTTTAAAAACAAAAAAAGTGATGGTGTTGTGCATGGAGTGGCACTTGGCTGGCGGTGTGCGTGGAGTGGTGCTTGGCTGGTGGTGTGTGTGGGGTGGCGCTTGACTGGCAGTGTGTGTGAGGTGGTGCTTGGCTGGCGGTGTTTGGGGTTGCGCTTGGCTGGCGGTTTGCGTGGAGTGGACTGTAAAGTGGTTGGTGCCTTGACGCGGCTTTACAGCTCACGAGCTGTGAGTCATTGGTTCAGTTTTTTGGCCTTTCAGTTATTAACAGCGCACTTCACTTTTGTGAAATCTCTTGTTAATAAAATTTGATCTACTGAACCATCACTCACCCTCGTGCCAAATCCAACCAGTGTGTGTAGTAAAAATGACAAAACCTGCTCCGCTGTAATCAGGCGTCGCAGCACACCTGTGACACGCTAGGTGTCTTGGGTGGGACCCCGATGATGAAGAATGCCACCAACTTGGTTGGTGGGTGAGGGGTCTTTTTAACACAACCTAAGTGTGTTTGTTTTCACAATTTTAGTGTTTGCAACATCACAGAAGTACGTGGACACATCAAAATGATCTATTGCAAAACAACCTGTGTTTGGGGGCGGCACCTATGTTTTTGGTCCCGGGTGTGGCCTTCATCTAGGGAAACCTACCAAACCCGGACATTTTTTAAAACAAGACACCCCCAAGGAGTCCGGGGAGGTGTGGCTTGCCTGGATCCCCCAGCATTTTCTTACCGAGACTCCTCTGCAAGCCTCAAAATTTGCTTAAAAAAGCATATTTTCCTCACTTTTCTCTGGCACAAATTTCCTACCACCCAGCGTTCCCCTCAGTCTCCCAAGAAAAATGATACCTCACTTGTGTGGGCCCCCAAAGCAGAGTCAACCTAAAAATGTATAAAAGAAAAATATGTGCTTATAAACTAGCTGTGCTATCCCCTTAATCTCTACAGGTTTTTGGCCTTTTTCTCTTGGAGGCACCTGGGCCACCCACATAAGTGAGGTATCGTTTCTATTGGGAGACTTGGGGAAACACTGGGTGGAAGGAAATTTGTGGCTCCTCTCAGGTTCCAGAACTTTCTGTCACCGAAATGTGAGGAAAAAGTGTTTTTTTAGCCCAATGTTGAGTTTGAAAAGGATTCTGGGTAGAAAACACTGGGGGATCAATGGACTCCCTCAGGTGTCTAATTATCAGAAATGTTTGGGATTGGTAGGTTTCCCGATATGGCTGCTGAGCCCAGGACCAAAAAACGCAGATGCCCCCCATGAAAAAAAACTGAGTTTTGTATTGGATAATTTTGATGTGTCCACGTTGTGTTTTGGGGCATTTCCTGTCACGGGCACTCGGCCTACCCACACAAGTGAGGAGCATTTTTATTGGGAGACTTGGGGGAACGCTAGGTGGAAGGACATTTGGGGCTCCTCTCAGATTCCAGAAGTTTCTGTCATCGAAATATGAGGAGAAAGTGTTTTTTAAGCCAAATTTTGAGGTTTGCACAGGATTTTGGCTAACAGAACCTGGTGAGAGCCCTGCAAGTCACCCTATCTTGGATTCCCATAGGTGTCTACTTTTAAAAACTTCACAGGTTTGGTTGGTTTCCCTCCGTGGCGGCTGAGCAGAGGCCAAAATCCACAGCTAGGCACTTTGCAAAAAACAGCTTTGTTTTCTTTGGGAAAATGTGATGTCTCCACGTTGTGTTTTGGGGCATTTCCTGTCCCGGGCACTAGACCTACCCACACAAGTGAGGTGCCATTTTTATCGTGAGACTTGGAGGAACACTGGGTAGATGGAAATGTGTAGCTCCTCTCAGATTCCAGAACATTCTGTCACAGAAATGTAAGGAAAAAAGTTATTTTTTGGGACCAATTTTGAGGTTTGCACAGGATTCTGAGTAACAGAACCTGGTTAAAGCCCCACAAGTCACCCCATGTTGGATTCCCCTAGGTGTCTACTTTAAAAAAATGCACAGGTTTGGTAGGTTTCCCTATGTGTCGGCTGAGCTAGAGGCCAAAATCCACAGCTAGGCACTTTGGAAAAAACAGCTTTCTTTTCTTTGGGAAAATGTGATGTGTCTACTTTGTGTTTTGGGGCATTTCCTTTCACGGGCACTAGGCCCACGCACACAAGTGAGGTACCATTGTTATCATGAGTCTTTGGGGAACACTGGGTGGGAGGAAATTTGTGGTTCCTCTCAGATTATAGAAATTTCTGTCTCCAAAATGTAAGGAAAAATAGTTTTTTTTGCCAACTTTTGAGGTTTGCACAGGATTCTGGGTAACAGAACCTGGTGAGAGCCCCGCAAGTCACCCATCTTGGATTCCCTTAGGTGTCTACTTTTCAAAAATGCACAGGGTTGGTAGCTTTCCCTAGGTGCCGGCTGAGCTAGAAGCAAAAATCCACAGCTAGGCACTTTGCAAAAAACAGCTCTGTTTTCTTTGGGAAAATGTGATGTGTCTACATTGTGTTTTTGGGCATTTCCTGTCGCGGGCACTAGGCCTACCCACACAAGTAGGGTACCATTTTTATTGGGAAACTTGGGGGAACGCTGGGTGGAAGGAAATTTTTGGTTCTTCTCAGATAACAGAACTTTCTGTCACACAAACGTGAGGAAAAAGTGTTTTTTTTACCCAAATATTGATGTTTGGAAAGAATTCTGGATAACAGAACCTGGTGAGAACCCTACATGTCACCCCATCCTGGATTTCCCTATTTTTCTAGTTTTAAAAACGTGCAGGTTTGGTATGTTTCCCTTGGTGCCAGCTGAGCTAGAGGCCAAAATCCGCAGCCAGGCACTTTGCAAAAAACAGCTGTTTTCTTTGCGAAAATTATATGTGTCCATGTTGTTGTTTTGGGGCATTTCCTCTTGCGGGCACTAGGCCTACCCACATAAATGAGGTACCACTGTTATCGGGAGTCTTTGGGGAACACTAGGTGGAAGGAAATTTGTGGCTCCTCTCAGATTACAGAACTTTCTGTCACCGAAATGTGAGGAAAAAGGTTTTTTTAGCCAAATTTTGAGGTTTGGAAAGGATTCTGGGTAACAGGACCCGGTGAGAGCCCCGCAAGTCACCCATTTTGGATTCCCCTAGGTGTCTACGTTTCAAAAATATACAGGTTTGGTAGGTTTTCCTAGGCCAAAATCCACAGCTAGGCACTTTGCAAAAAACACCTCTGTTTTCTTTGGGAAAATGTGATGTGTCCACGTTGTGTTTTTGGGCATTTCCTATCACATGCACTAGGCTTACCCACACAAGTGAGGTACCATTTTTATCGGGAGACTTGGGGGAAAGCTGGGTGGAAGGAAATTTGTGGCTCATCTCAGATTCCAGAATTGTCTGTCACCGAAATGTGGGGAAAAGGTGTTTTTTTTGCCAAACTTTGAGATTTGCACAAGATTCTGGGTAACAGAACCTGGTGAAAGCCCCTCAAGTCACCCCATCTTGGATTCCCCTAGGTGTCTACTTATAAAAAATGCACAGGTTTGGTAGGTTTCCCTAGTTGGAGACTGAGCAAGAGGCCAAAATCCACAGCTAGGTACTTTGCAAAAAAGCTCTGTTTTCTTTGGTAAATGGCTGCTGAGCCCAGGACCAAAAACACAGGTGCCCCCCCGATACAAAGTTAGTTTTATGTAGGATAATTTTGATGTGTCCACGTTGTGTTTTGGGGCATTTCCTGTTGCGGGCACTAGGCCTAACCACACAAGTGAGGTGCCATTTTTATCAGGAAACGAGGGGGAACGCTGGTTGAAAGGAAATTTGTGGCTCCTCTCAGATTCCCGAACTTTCTTTCACCGAAATGTGGGGAAAAAGTGTATTTTTTGCCAAATTTTGAGGTCTGCACAGGATTCTGGGTAACAGAACCTGGTGAGAGCTCCGCAAGTCACCCTATCTTGGATTCCCCTCGGTGTCTACTTTTCCAAAATCTACAGGTTTGGTAGGTTTCCATGGGTGCCAGCTGAGCTAGAGGCCAAAATCCACAGGTAGGCAATTTGCAAAACACAGCTGTTTTCTTTTGGAAAATGTGATGTGCCCATATTGTATTTTAGGGCATTTCCTGTCTCGGGCATTAGGCCTACCCTCACAAGTTAGGTACCATTGTTATCAGAAGAGTTTGGGGAACGCTAGGTGGAAGGAAATTTGTGGTTCCTCTCAGATTATAGAAATTTCTGTCACCAAAATGTAAGGAAAAGTGTTTTTTTAGCCACATTTTAGGTTTGCACATGATTCGGGGTAACTGAACCTGGTGAGAGCCCCACCAGTCACCCCATCTTGGATTCCCCTAGTTGTCTAGTTTTCAAAACTGCACACGTTTGGTAGGTTTCCCTAGGTGCCGGCTGAGCAGAGGCCAAAATCCACAGCTGGCCACTTTGCAAAAAACAGCTCTGTTTTCTTTGGAAAAATGTGATGTGTCTACGTTGTGTTTTAGGGCATTTCCTGTTGCGGGCACTAGGCCTACCCACACAAGTAAGGTACCATTTTTATTGGAAGACTTGGAGGAACGTTGGGTGGAAGGAAATTTGTGGCTCCTCTAAGATAACAGAACTTGCTGTCACACAAATGTGAGGAAAAAGTGTTTTTTTACCCAAATATTGAGGTTTGCAAAGAATTCTGGGTAATCTACAGCTAGGCACTTTGCAAAAAACATGTCACATTTCAATGTAAAAATGTGATGTGTCCATGTTGTGTTTCCTGTCACGAGCATTAGGCCTACTCACATAAGTGAGGTACCATTTTTATTGGGAGACTTGGGGGAACACAGAATTGCAAAACAAGTGTTATTGCCTCTTGTCTTTCTCTACATTTTTTCCTTCCAAATGTATGACAGTGTGTAAAAAAGGCGTCTTTTGAGAAATGCCCTGTAATTCACATGCTAGTATGGGCAGCCCAGAATTCCGAGATGTGCAAATAACCACTGCTTCTCAACACCTTATCTTGTGCCCATTTGGGAAATACAAAGGTTTTCCTGATACCTATTTTTCACTCTTTATATTTCAGCAAATGAATTGCTGTATACCAGGTATAGAATGAAAACCCATGGCAAGGTGCAGTTCATTTATTGGCTCTGGGTACCTAGGGTTCTTGATTAACCTGCAAGGCCTACATATCCTCGCAACCAGAACAGTCCAACAGACGTAACGGTATATTGCTTTAAAAAATCTGACATTACAGGAAAAAGTTACAGAATAAAACGTTAAGAAAAATGGGTGTTTTTTTTATTTCAGCTGTTATTTTCTGTAGGAAACCCTTGTAGGATCTACACAAATTACCCCTTGCTGAATTCAGAAGTTTGTCTACTTTCCAGAAATGTTTATCTTTCTGGGATCCAGCATTGGTTTCACACCCATTTCTGTCACTAACTGGAAGAAGGCTGAAAGCATAAAAAATAGTAAAAATGGGGTATGTCTCAGTAAAATGCCAACATTTTGTTGAAAAATTGGGTTTTCTGATTCAAGTCTGCCTGTTCCTGAAAGCTGGAAAGCTGATGATTTTAGCACTGCAAACCCTTTGTTGATGCCATTTTCAGGGAAATAACCACAAGCCTTCTTCTGCAGTCCTTTTTCCCTTTTTAAAAAAAATCGACATTTTCACTGTATTTTGGCTAATGTCTTCGTCTCCTTCAGGGGAACCAACAAAGTCTGGGTACCTCTAGAATCCCTAGGATGTTGCAAAAAAAGGACTCAAATTTGGCATGGTAGCTTATGTGGACAAAATGTTATGATGGCCTAGCGCGAACTGCCCCAAATAGCCAAGAAAAGGCCCGGCACCTGAGGGGAAAAGCCTGGCAGCAAAGGGGTTAAATGCAGCAGTGTGTTTTAAAGGAGAGCTTTGGGCACTGGCACGTTTTTATTTACAAATTAAGCACTGGTTTGATTAATTGCATTCTTGAACCCGTTTTACAGTGCGAGCATCAACAAGCAAAGGTTTATAGCCTTCATTTATAGATGTTTAGATTACTTTCTGCCCCCTCACCTCCCTCGCTACTTCATCCCACCCCCCCGCCCGCCCCTCTATCCAGGCCGACCCATCGCAGGTTGACCCCCTAAAGATGAGACATTATTGAATTATTATGAAAATGACACAAAGTAAAGCATTAACTAATTCCCATTCCTGAAAACTTCCTCCCTTGATTCTGAATGATTGAGGGAGTGTGAATGTCAGCAACATGCTTCCAGCTGAAATCAAACTGCAGCAGCTGAGTGTAGGAAAGTACCATCTTTATTGGCATGTTACCCCCAGTTTTACATGCATGTCAGAAGGTTTTTGCCTGTCTCACTGGGATCCTGCTAGCCAGGACCCCGGTGCTTATAGTTTGTGGCCTAAATGTGTATGCCTGTGCAGTGCCTAACTTTGTCACTGAGGCTCTGCTAATCAGAACCTCAGTGCTCATGCTCTCTCAGCCTTTAAATTTGTCAATATAGGCTAGTGGCTACATTTACCAATTTCAATTGGCAAATTGGAACACCCTTATAGTTCCCTAGTATATGGTACCTAGGTACCCAGGGTATTAGGGTTCCAGGAGATCCATATGGACTGCAGCACTTTTTTCCCACCCATAGGGAGCTCAGACAAACCTTTACACAGGACTGCCATTGCAGCCTGAGTGAAATAATGCACACGTTATTTCACAGCCATTTTCACTGCACTTAAGTAATGTATGTCACCTATATGTCTAACCTTCACTTGATGAAGGTTAGGTGCAAAGTTACTAAGTGTGAGGGCACCCTTGCACTAGCAAAGGTGCCCCACATAGTTCAGGGCCATTTCCCCGGACTTTGTGAGTGCGGGAACACCATTACACAAGTGCACTACATATAGGTCAATACCTATATGTAGCTTCACAATGATAACTCCAAATATGGCCATGTAACATGTCTAAGATCACAGAATTGTCCCTCCATTCTAAATCTGGTATTGGGGAGCCAATTCCATGCATCCTGGGGGCTCCAATATGGACCCCCAGTACTGCCAAACCAGCACTCTGGAGTTTTCTCTGCAGCTACAGTTGCTGCCAACCCACAGGCAGTGTTTTGCCCTCATGGGGTCTGGGCAGCCCAGTCCCAGGAAGGCAGAACAGAGCATTTCCTCTGAGAGGAGGGTGTTACAGCCTCTCTCTTTGGAAATATGTGTTAAAGGCTGGGGAGGTGTAGCCTCTCCCAGCCTCTGGAAATGCTTTGAACGGCACTGATGGTGCCCTCCTTGCATAAGCCAGTCTACACCTGTTTAGGGAACCCCCAGTCCTTGCTCTGGAGCAAAACTGGACAAAGGAAAGAGGAGTGACCACTCCACTGTCCATCACCACCCCAGGGGTGGTGCCCAGAGCTCCTCTAGTGTGTCTCAGACCTCTGCCATCTTGCTTTCAGAGGTGTGGGGGCACTCTGGAGGCCTCTGAGTGGCCAGTGCCAGCAGGTGATGTCAGAGACCTTTCCTGATAGGTGCATACCTGACTAGGTGGCCAACCCTCCTCTAAGGGCTATTTAGGGTCTCTCCAGCGGGCTTTTCCTCAGATTACGACTTGCAAGAATTCATCAGGGTTCCTCTGCACTTCTCTCTTTGGCTTCTGCCAAGGATCGACTGCTGACTGCTCCAGGATGCCTGCAAAACTGCAACAAAGTAGCCAGAAGACTACCAGCGACATTGTAGCACCTAATCCTGATGGCTTTCTTGACTGTTTCCTGGTGGTGCATACTCTGGGGGCTGCCTGCCTTCACCCTGCACTGGAAGCCACAAAGAAACCTCCCATGGAACGACAGAATCTTCCTCCTGCTCCAGCAGGCACCAAACTTCATCTTCACAGGTACTCTGAGTCCCCTCTCATCCTGAGGAGCATGGCCCCTGGAACACAAGTGGAGGACCCAAGTGACCCAGACTGTCCAGTGGTCCAACTGCCCAAATTTGGAGGAGGTAAGTCCTTGCCTCCCCTCCCCAGACAGTAATCCTGTGCACCATGTGATCTGCAGCTACAAGGGCTTCTGTGCACATTTCCAAGAAATCCTGCATGCATAGCTGAGCCTAGGTCTCCAGCACTCCGTCCTGCGATGCTCAGCTCCCTGAGTTGATCTCCGGTGTCATGGGACCTCTCTTTGCAGTGTTGGGATGACTGCAATGATCAGACATCTTGAACCCATGTTCAAGGACTTCTATGGGTGCTTCCTTCTTGTTCGTGAGCTCTCTATGCTGCTGAAGGCCTCCTCTGTCTCCTCTCCCAAGTGCCAACATCCTGGTCCCTCCTGGGCCCAAGCAGCACCCTTGTACTCCAACCGTGACTCTTGCAGGTAGCAAGGCTTGTTTGTGGTATTTTGCAAAGAAAACAACTCTGCATGCTCCAACAAGCTGTGGGGCATCTTCTGCATGAAGAAGAACCTCCTACCTCCTTTCGTTGTTGCAAATCCTGCAGCTTCTTCCAACTGGAGGCAGCCATTTTGCACCTTTATCCCGGGTTTAGTGGGCTCCTGCCCCCCTGGGCACTTTAGCGACTCTTGGACTTGGTCCCCTTCCTTTGCAGGTCTTCAGGTCCAGGAATACATCTCCAGTGCTTTGCAGTTTGTTGTGGCCCTTGCAAAATCCTTTATCACAACTTTAGTGTGTATTTGGGGAAATAGTAGTGCTTTACTCCTACTTTCCAAGGTCTTGGGGTGGTGTCTCCTTTATCCCCTTAGTGTTTTCTCACACTCCCATTGACCCTCTACAAACTACACTTGCCTGGGGGTGCATTTGTGGTTCGCATTCCACTTTCTTAGTATATGGGTTGTGTTGCCCCTAGGCCTATTGCATCCTATTGTGTTTTACAGTGTTTGCACTACATTCTGACTGTTTTACTTACCTGATTTGGTTAGTTGTGTATATTTTGTGTATGTTACTTACCTCCTAGGGGAATATATCCTCTGAGATATTTTTGGCACATTGTCACTAAAATAAAGTACCTTTATTTTTAGTAACTATGAGTATTGTCTTTCTTACGATATAGTACCTATATGATATAAGTGGTATTGCATGAGCTTTGCATGCCTCCTAGTTCAGCCTTGGCTGCTCTGCTGTAGCTATCTCTATCAGCCTAAGCTGCTAGAACACTACTACACTCTACTAATAAGGGATAACTGGACCTGGCATAAGGTGTAAGTACCACTAGTACCCACTACAAGCCAGGCCAGCCTCCTACATTGGTGGTGCAGCGGTGGGATAAGTACTTGTAACTGCTTTACCACTTTGTCATTGGTGCTTTTCATAAGAAAACTATATTCTAAATACTTAGAAATATACACAAGTAAACTTAACAGTCTTACTTTCACTCTAAAACTTTCCAAGAAGTTCCAAAAAGTTTGGAAAAGTTTTTCTCTTTTCTTTAAAAGTTTTCAAAACGTGTTCTCTTACCCCAAACCTTTCTTACACCATATCTGTGGTAGAGGTTACTCCTAGAGTTGTGAAAGCAAGTTATGACAATCTAAACTTTAAATGTTTGAGGGGTCTCTGTATAGAAAGAAGTTTGGGGCTTTTTAAGAACCCTGCTAAGGATCTCCTTCTTAATCTTCTCCTTGAAAGTGACCAGAGTCAGACTGGTCAAACTGAGGATCAGGAGGTAGAGGAGGGGGGCACCCAGATAGATTCAGGCGAGGGTCCTGAGAACTCTGGGGGGGGTACTTCCAAAGACCTTTCACTTACCAGGCCATCTAGTGAAGCTGGTAGTGGGAGGGGGTCACTTTTCACTCCTATAGGCCAGGTCACTAGGGTTCAGATAGTAAGAGAAAGGCCCACTTCTGCACATTCTCACATAACCTCTGTGTCAGAGACTTCCCAAACCTCCAAACCTGAGACAGGGAACTCAGAAAGCTGAGGTTGGAAGAGGCCAGACTGAGGCTAAAGCAGCAACAGTTGGCCTAGACAGGGAATCCCTATATGTAGAGAGAGAAAGACAGAAGTTGGGGTTAGTTCCCCATGGTGGCAGCAACAGCAGCAATCTTGATAGGCATCCTGATAATCTAATTTTTAGAGAGCTTATCTTGAATAATTGTGTGTCAGACGTGTTGCATCAGTACTTGATAGACTCAGATCTGACCTCTCCCCAATAATTGGGAGAGAAGGCAGATAAATGGGTAAAGAACAAGAGTGAGCAGAAAAGCTCATACAGGGGGTGACAAGGATGGCAAGAAGAAAGATGGTAAGTCTCATGACAAGGGTGGGGACAAAGACAAAAAGAATTCTGAGTCTTCATCCTGCCCACAAAACTCCTCTGGGGACGTGGGTCCAAATCCTCTTCTCACAAGCAAAAAGAAAAGTGAAGGCCAATGGGCAAGTGATCCCACTTGTCCAAAGAAAAAGACCAAGGCTCCCACCACCACAACCCTAACTGTGTCCACTAGTGCCCCTAGTAATAGCAGTGGTGGTGGGAAGAACACTATAAATAGCCAGACAAAGGGTGTAGCTGGGCTCACCATTGGTAATGTAGTGGGGGTTGGTCTAGTTAGGGAGACCACATAGGCTGTTTTAGTCTCTGATGGTGGTATTGATTTTGCCTCCTTAGTTGCTTGTCCCCTTAATATGGGTAAGTATAAGCAACTTCCCCTATTAAATGAGGTTGAGGTTGAGGCCTACAGGGACACAGGAGCCAGTGTCACCATGGTGATAGAAAATCTAGTTGCCCCTGAACAACACCTACTTGGTCAGCAGTACCAAGTGACTGATGCTCATAACAACACTCTTAGCCACCCCACGGCTGTTGTGAATCTCAAATGGGGGGGGGGGGTTAAAGGCCCAAAGAAAGTTGTAGTAGCCACTGATGTACCTGTAGACTGCTTACTAGGAAATGATTTGGAAACATCAGCTTGGGCTGAAGTGGAGTTGGAGGCTCATGCAGCAATGCTGGGCATTCCAAGGCATATCTTTGCTCTCACAAGGGCTCAGGCCCCGAAGCAAGGAGGACAGTGAAACTTGGATCCTTGAAAAATGGACCAAGTGTTCCCAAAAGCTAAGGGTAGAAAGGGCAAATCCTTGCCCACTATCCCTCCCTCTCTAGAAGATTCCCCTTTTGAGGAAGAGGAATCCTCTCCCTGTGCAGAACCTACACCAGAGGAGCTGGCAGCTGACACTGCTGAGCTTTTGGGTGCAGGCCTGCTATGGAAGAGCTGGACGTGGCACAGCAGACCTGTCCCACACAAGAGGGTCTAAGACAGCAAGCTGACAAACAGCAAAATTGGAATGTCACTGATACCCACAAAGTCTATTGGGAAGACTACCTTCTCTATACCGAGGCAAGGGACCCTGAACCTGGAGCTGCCAGGAGATTGGTTATCCCTTTGCAGTATAGAGAGTTTCTTCTGACTTTGGCTCATGACATTCCCTTGGCTGGGCATTTGGGCCAAAATAAGACATGGGACAGACTGGTTCCATTGTTTCACTGGTCTCATATGTCAGAGGACACAAAGGAGTTCTGTCGCTCCTGTGTGACCTGCCAAGCCAGTGGCAAGACTGGTGGCATACCTAAGACCCCCTTAATTCCACTTCCAGTGTTTGGGGTGCCCTTTGAGAGGGTAGGGGATGACACTGTTGGCCCCCTTGACCCTCCGACAGCTTCAGGAAACAGATTCATCCTAGTAGTAGTAGACCATACCACTAGGTATCCTGAAGCTATACCCTTAAGGATAACTATGGTTCCTGCAGTGGCAAAAGCCCTCCTGGGAATCTTTTCCAGAGTGAGCTTCCCTAAGGAAGTGGTATCAGACAGCGGTAGTAACTTCATGTCTGCATATCTCAAAGCAATGTGAAAGGAGTGTGGTGTTACCTACAAGTTCACCACTCCTTATCATCCACAGACAAATGGATTGGTTGAGAGATTTAACAAAACTCTCAAAGGTATGATCATGGGACTCCCTGAAAAACTCAGGAGGAGGTGGGATGCCCTGTTGCTATGCCTCATTTTTGCTTATAGGGATGTACCCCAGAAAGGAGTGGGCTACAGCCCCTTTGAACTCCTCTTTGAACACCCTGTAAGAGGTCCCCTTGCTCTTGTTAAGGAGGGTTGGGAACAACCTTCAAAAGCTCCCAAACAAGACATTGTGGACTATGTGCTTGGCCTCAGATCAAGGATGGCTGAGTACATGGAAAAGGCCACTAAAAACCTTCAGGCCAGCCAAGAGCTCCAAAAGCAATGGCATGACCAGAAGGCTGTCCTGACTCAGTGCAACCCAGGACAGAAGGTGTGGGTATTAGAGCCTGTGGCACCAAGAGCACTCCAGAACAAATGGAGTGGACCCCATCTCATTGTGGAGAAAAAAGGTGAGGTCACCTATTAGGTGGACCTGGGCACTGCCAGAAGCCCCCATAGGGGGCTTCATATCAATTGCCTTAAACCTTATTATGACAGGGCTAACTTAACCCTGCTCATGGCCACGGATGAGGGGCAGGAGGAAGACAGTGACCCTCTTCCTGACCTCTTCTCCACCACTGAAGCTGATGGCGTAGTGGAGGGAGTTGTAATGGCAGATTGCTTTACTGCTGAGCAGAAGTACAACTGCATTAATCTCCTTGGACAATTCTCTGACCTCTTCTCACTAGTTCAAGGTACAACTACCTGGCGTGAGCACATAATCAACACTGGAGACAGTTTACCTGTCAAAAGTAAAATTTATAGACAACCTGACCATGTCAGGGACTGTATCAAACAAGAGGAACAGAAAATATTGGGCCTTGGAGTGATGTAACCCTCTGAAAGCCCCTGAGCCAGCCCAGTGGTGCTTGTCCCCAAACCTCATAGTAAAGAAGGAAAGAAGGAAATGCGGTTTTGTGTGGACCACAGGGGTCTGAATCAAGTAACAAAAACTGATGCTCACCGTATACCCAGGGCAGATGAGCTGATAGATACACTGGCTTCTACCAAGTATCTAAGCATTTTTTATTTAACTGCAGGGTATTGGCAGATTAAGTTATCAGAAGATGCAAAACCAAAGACATCATTTTTAACCATTGGGGGGCATTATCAATTCACAGTTATGCCCTTTGGATTGAAACTGCCACTTTTCAGAGGTTGGTGAACACAGTCCTTCAAGGATTGGAAGCCTTTAGTGCAGCATATCTAGATGCTATTGCTGTCTTTAGCTCCACCTGGGATGATCACCTGGTCCACCTGTGGAAAGTTTTGGCGGCCCTGCAAAAGGCAGGCCTCACTATCAAGGCCTCAACGTGCCAGATAGGGCAGGGGAAAGTGGTTTATATGGGCCACCTGGTAGGCGGGGACCAGATTGCACCACTGCAGGGGAAGATCCAAACCATTATGGAATGGACTCCCCCTACAACTCAGACCCAAGTGAGAGCCTTCCTAGGCCTCACTGGGTACTACAGGAGGTTCATCAAGAATTATGGCACTATAGCTGTCCCTCTTAATGACCTCACATCAAAGAAAATGCCTAAGAAGGTATTATGGACAGCTAGCTTCTGAATTAGGGGTAGGGGCAGTCCTATCACAGCTAAACACAGAGGGCCAGGATCAACCTGTTGCTTTTATCAGCAGGAGGTTGACTCCTAGAGAAAAGTGTTGGTCTGTCATAGAGAGGGAGGCCTTTGCTGTGGTCTGGGCCTTGAAAAAGTTGAGACCATACCTCCTTGGGACTCACTTTATTGTTCAAACAGACCACAAACCTCTATTATGGCTTAAACAAATGAAAGGTGAAACCCCTAAATTGTTGAGGTGGTCCATCTCCCTACACCGAATAGACTATACAGTGGAACATAGACCTGGGAGTATCCACTCCAATGCACATGGACTCGCCAGATATTTCCACTTAGACAATGAAGACTCATCTGGGCAAGCTTAGTCTTATTGTCTCCCGTTTGGGGGGAGGGGGGGTTGTGTAGAAAAGTACCATCTTTCTTGGCATGTTACCCCCAAGTTTACATGTGTCAGTATGTTTTTGCCTGTCTCACTGGGATCCTGCTAGCCAGGACCCCAGTGCTCATAGTTTGTGGCCTAAATGTATATGCCTGTGTAGTGCCTAACTGTGTCACTGAGGCTCTGCTAATCAGAACCTCAGTGCTCATGCTCTCTCTGCCTTTAAATTGTCACTATAGGCTAGTGACTACATTTACCAATTTCAATTGGCATACTGGAAAACCCAGGGTATTAGGGTTCCAGGAGAGCCATATGGGCTGCAGCATTTCTTTTGCCACCCATAGGGAGCTCAGACAAACCTTTACACAGGACCGTCATCGCAGCCTGAGCTAAATAACGCACACATTATTTCACAGCCATTTTCACAGCATTCATTGTGAGGATGGTCTGATCAAAGTACTTTGAAGGCTTCTTGTCAAACACAGTCACTTTTAATTCAAACATATTCAGGATTAGTTGGACTGGTGGTAAAATGTGATTCTAAACATTACAGAAGGAAAGTTTATAAAGCAAGATTTACCTTGGTTTATCATATACTGAGCCACACCTGCATTTCATACATCGATGTGAATCCAACCCCAAAGCTAGGAAAATGGAGGTTAGAGAGGGTCCCTTAACACTGAAAGAGAGAGAGAATCAGAGAGAGAGAGAGTAGTGTTTCTCCAAACTCCAGCTTTAATACAGTAAATCTGCCATTTTCCCTGAGAGTATCAAACTTAACCAAATTCCTCGAAGTAGGGACCTGGGCTTACATGACAAAGAATGGAATTGGCTTGCTGAATGTCCAACATGTGGATTCGAACTCCATAAAATCCTTTAGTGCATAGCATAGCTCACAATTTATACTTGAGCTACTTTGTCCCCAGAGACAAACTCTTGCAGAAATGATGAAAAGGTCTTCTTCTTCCACCACCTTCCCAATTCACATTGGGAGCCTGAGATCTCTCATGCAATGCCTTCCCCGTCCAACCTTGCGAACTTGATGGAATGGATCATATGTGGTGCTATTGTAAAAGTAAAAAAAATGTTGTACTCGTGACAGATTACTTTAGTAAAGCTAACAATACCTTAGTAAATGTGTTCCTACAAAGGGTGGTTTGATATATGGTCCACCAAGGTGTAATTAAAGAAAAGCATTCAATTTATTTTGAAGTTCTCAACTGACTGTTATTTGTTATAAAACTGTCACTCACAAACTGATGGACTAAGCAAAGATAAACATATAATACAATCTGCAATAGGAGAAGGTGAATTGAGTGGGTTTTATATGGTCAGATACATTTTCCTTCCACAATGCCTTTACACTTTTTCCGCCAGCAAGTACACATTTGTTTTTATTGGCTTCTCACCCTAATCCTAATTCTAATATTCCTCATTTAGTCTCCTCATGGTATGTTATTTCTGTTAGAAATTAAGTGCCAATTCATTCCAATTTGGGAAGCAATTTAGTCCTGAGCATGATTAAGTAGAACTCCGGGCATTCTGTTTCTTTATGATTACACTTCAAAAATTGAGGTAGCAACAAGGAAATCTCCAACATCACAAACATACACATTACCCCGGGAGAAACCTTCTCGAGGGCATATGACATAGGTCCACAGTACTTGGATTCTGTACAATTGTGTTTTCATGAAAAGGTATTATGTAAGAGGGGCATTAGTTAATTAGAGCACTAAGGCAGTGGTTCCCAACCTGGGGTCTGGGGACCCCTGGGGGTCCGCAAAGCCTTCTCAGGGGGTCCGCAAGAGCCTAGAAAATTAACAAATATGAACAAATATTGACAAATTAGGTCCCCAGCTTCCAATAATGACACAGGTGGGGGTCCCTGGATTCCGATGATGATTCAGTGGGGGTCCCTGGGTTCCATCAATGTTAAAGTGGGGGTCCACAGAAGTCAAAAGGTTGGGAACCACTGCACTAAGGTTTAGCACCATGTTTGCAGCACAAAAGTTACGCAAAACGACACTTGGTGCCCGATGTATGATGCCTTTTTTCCAGTAGCAAATGGCAAAAATTGCTGTTGGCTACCACAAAAAGGCCAGGTACGATGTACCACTCCTATTTTGCGAGTCGGTAAGCAGTTACCGGTTTGCAAAATAGGGGTAGCGACTCACAATTAGGAAGGGGAGTCCCGAGGGTGTCCCTTCCTAATTGCGAGTCGCAGTGGTATGTATGATTGCTTTGTGGTTGCGAATGTGGTATTAACCCATTCACACACGGGAAGGTGTCCCCAAGGGACCCCTTCTCTTTTGTGAATGCATGCAAACATATTTTTTCTGAAAAAAGGAACAGCAAACTTTAAATTTTTAGGTTGAGTGTGCAAGCGCTTTGACCTCTAGTAAGTATTGTGGGCTTTTAAGCACGCCCACCTGACACCCATCACTTAAAGTCGTTTGTTGGCTTGCCTTACAAATGTCCTTTGTTATCATTGGTAAATGCTTTACCTTTGTCCCTCCTTGGTGGGGGTTTGTTACTGCTTTGCAGGCTGCCCCTGTAACATGGATAATTGCACGATTGCCATACGTTTGACTGTGAGCAAACTTCTTTTTCTGTCTCTTCTTCGCGCTCATGCACATGGTGGCCATGGCACTTTGAATCGGCTCACTTATGTCAACTGTTTTACTTTTCATTTTCAATTTAAGTGGCAAGAAAAGTCCATTTAGGAATTTACAATGCTAATAGCTCTAACTCAAGCAAATGCGAGACCGATTCCATTGCAAATGCTTGTTCTTTTTTAAATGCATCCTGTTTTCCTTCAAGGAAATTGGGCTGCATTTAAAAAAAACTGCTTTATTGAAAAGCAGTCACAGACATGGTGGTCTGCTGAACCCCGCAGGTCACCATCCCTGTGAGGTACAGCCATTCCCAATGGGGTCGCAAATTGCGACCTACCTCGTGAAAATGAATGAGGTAGGTTGTTTGCAACCCCCATTGTGAATCGCAAAATATGTCTGAGACACATTTGTACATTTCATTTTGCGAGTCTCTAATTGCGATTTGCAATGAATCACAATTAGAAAGTCGCAAAATGAAATGGTCGTACATCTGGCACTAAGGCAGTCATTCTGACCGCGACGGGCGGCGGTCGCCGCCCGCCATGCGGTTACCGCCGAATGACCGCACCGCGGTCAAAAGACCGCCGCGGTCATTCCAACTTTCCCGCTGGGCCGGCGGGCGACCGCCAAAAGGCCGCCCGCCGGCCCAGCGGGAAAGCCCCTGCAACGAGGAAGCCGGCTCCGAATGGAGCCGGCGGAGTTGCAGGGGTGCGACGGGTGCAGTGGCACCCGTTGCGATTTTCACTGTCTGCAAAGCAGACAGTGAAAATCTTTGTGGGGCCCTGTTAGGGGGCCCCTGCACTGCCCATGCCAGTGGCATGGGCAGTGCAGGGGCCCCCAGGGGCCCCACGGCACCCGTTCCTGCCATCCTGGTTCTGGCGGTGGACACCGCCAGAAACAGGCTGGCGGGAAGGGGGTCGGAATCCCCATGGCGGTGCTGCAAGCAGCGCCGCCATGGCGGATTCCCTGGGCCAGGGGAAAACCGGCGGTAAACCGCCGGTTCCCCTTTTCTGACCGCGGCTTTACCGCCGCGGTCAGAATAGCCCAGGAAGCACCGCCAGCCTGTTGGCGGTGCTTCCGCCGCCCTCCGCCATGGCGGTCATGGACCGCCAGGGTCAGAATGACCCCCTAAATCTTTTTCCACTAATATATTTTCCAGAGTTAAACTTGTTTAGCGCTGGAAGTTCACTCAAAAGTAGTGCAAAGCAGTGCCAAGGGGGCGTACCATGAGTGGTGCATGGGCTTTCCATTGCAGCCACCTAAGGTTTCTGTTTCTAGGTCATATTTTCTTAAAAAAGGAGACAAGGTTTAACATCAGAAAATAGCACCCATTTCAGATAGGCACTATGAAGGAGAAATGCTTTTTTTCTCCTTTATTTTCCGACTTTGCATGTGTGCTGCACTGTAAAGCACACATAAAAAGTGAGAAATTGTTTAAAGTTAGTTTAAGCATAGTATTTTGTACTGGAAGGGCATCCTTCCAGTACAAAATCTATTCTAGACTCATGGAGACACCCTTGCACTATGGTGCAAAGGTGTGTCCGTGTCACATGACCGGATATTTATGCACCTGTGTTAGGGAGGGGGTAGGAGAGCGCCATACTTCTATAAATATTGCTGCGTGACAAACTGGTAAATCTGGCCCTAAAGGTATTTATGCTTGAGTCTAACTGCTCTCATTTTCACCAAAGAACTCAATCATTCCTGGGTGGTGGAGGATGTCGTATTCTGTGGTCAAATCAATAATTTATCTAGCATTTTTGCAAATGTCGCTTCCTCTCTTCAGCTCAACACGTTAGGTGAAAATAGCGGCATTGCAATCCTAGCCAAAATAATTCCTTCCAGGCAGAAGCAGAAGTGCCAATATGTGAAATTTAGGTACACAATAGTTCTTGACAAATATTTTTGCTCTTCACAGTGTAACTGCAGATGGGCACGGATTTAGCGTTAAACAACAGCTATATTCCAGGCATGAGATGTTCTAAGAGCACAATATATGTTACAAGTTGTACTTTTACCAAACAGTAAAGGTTGCGTTTTCACAAATTGTATCATCAAAAGTTCAGAATGACCGAAGCTATATTAGTTCAGCTGATCTCTGTCAACATATTGACCTTCACATATCTCATGACCATGATACTGACCCTGAAATGTCATCAAAGTAAGTGTAAAAATATTATTGTTTCCATCATGATATTGTGTTGCTGGTGTTATTGACAAAATATATGTGTAGGTCGATATATGGACCACGATAATGTGGTACATCAGCACCCCAGCCGCTGTGCCACCAGTGCCACTTAGGGGGTCATTACAACATTGGCGGTATAAGGCCGCCGTGCAGAAGACCAACAACACACCGCCGCGGTAGACCGCCACAGCTATTATGACACACACCACGGAATCTGCCGAAATTCAGACACCCACACAATCCCGCCACACCAAAGGTCAGCGATAAACATGAGGAAACCAATCCTCCACGCCAACAGAAACATGCCCATGCTATTACGACACACGAATCCACGCGGCGGTCTTGCAACCGCGGTATTCCATTGGCGGTACACACCGCCGCGCTCAAAATACACACACTCTTACAAAACACAGCCACATTGGACAATTCCAAATACACACACCTGATACACATACACATACCACTCCCACACACCCAACTCAATATAAAATACACACCCACATCACCCACAAATCCCTACGACCCGAAATTAGAGAGAAGGCCAGAGAGAGACAGCACAGAATAGAGAACCCCATCACACAGAGGCACACTACACCATCACCCACACAACATCCACGCACAAAACACCACATACCACTACACTCACCACAACCATCAACACATACACCACCTCACACATCACACACACCACCCCATGGCACGCCAAAGACAGCCCCGCTTCTATGAGGAGGAGCTCAGGGTCATGGTGGAGGAAATCGTACGGGTAGAGCCATAGCTATTTGGCTCACAGGTACAGCACACATCCATAGCCAGGAAGATGGAGCTATGGCAAAGAATAGTCGACAGGGTCAACGCAGTGGGACAGCACCCAAGAAATAGGGAGGACATCATGAAGAGGTGGAATGACCTACGGGGGAAGGTGCGTTCCATGGTATCCAGGCACCACATCGCAGTTCAGCGGACTGGCGGCGGACCCCCACCTCCTCCCCCACAACTAACAACATGGGAGGAGCAAGTCTTGTCCATCTTGCATCCTGAGGGCCTCGCAGGAGTCGTTGGAGGAACGGACACTGGTAAGTCAAATCTTAACTATCATATCCCCCACCTTACCTGCATGCTATCACACACCCCCACCCTCACACCCTCCCCTATCACCCTAACTCCTCACTAATGTACCCATAACACCAACCACCCATCCCAACACCAAGACCTGCATGACACAACTAAGCATGGATACCCATCACTAAAGCATGCCCACTGCACATACCCAGAACACCCCCCAACCATCACCACACAAACCCCCACACAGGAATGCCTGCACTTGTGTACACGCACACCCAACCATTGCACACCATGAAACACACACATGCAATAATCATGTACTTTTACCCCGGCAGGAACCCGAAGGACCGTCACCACACCAGAGGGTCCAGACAACACCACTCCACCCCCAGAAGAGGCCCACAGTGACGACAGGAGCTCTGCCCTACTGGATCTTGGTGACCAGCCCGGACCATCGTGGGCCTCTTGACAGTCGGTTCCCCTTGCCCAGCCACAGCCCAACACTGACCTTCCACCCTCTGGTAACACCAGCACAGCACCCACCCAGCGGACCCATACCTCTCTACCCAGGACAGGCCAATCAGCGGTGTGTCCACCACTACAGGGCACCCAGGCTAACCGACCACCCCAACAACAACAGGGACCTGGGGGCAGTGGTAGTGGGCACACGGTCCAGGGGATGGAGGCACAGGAACACAGGGGAACTGGGAGGGCTGCTGTGCGACAGAGGGAGGACAGGCCAAGGGAACCTACTCTCAACGAGGACCTCTCCTCCATCATGGGAGCATACCACCACTCCCAGGAGACGATGGCAACGGTCCTGGACAAGTTGCAGGAGACCCTGCGTCTGCAGGAGGAGCAGTATTTGGGTTTCAGGGAGGACCATCTGCTCCGCCCTGGGCACCATCGTAGGGGTGCTGACAGACATTCAAAAGACCTTGAGGGACACCGTGGCACTCCAAGGGGCCCCTGACACTAGCCACGACGATGAAATGCCTACCACCTCTGCCGGCGCTAGTGGACAGGACGCCCCACCACAGGACCAACACACCAGCACCCCACCCCCTGCAGACGGACAACCACCACAAAAGCGGTCCCTGAGTTCCAGGAACAGGACAGAGCAAGATGGCAAGACCCCCGCCAGGAAATAAGAGCACCCTGATTGTCCCCCCACTGTCCCACTTTGTTACCCTGTCTAAATCGGAACTGCCCCAGCTCCACTTCCAACGGCCAGATGTGCAATGTACCTGTGAGACTAATAGACTGGACTCTGCCATGGACATTCTTCCACCATAACCCATCCCCATTTCACAACCCCCCTTCATGTTTATGCACTTAAATAAACACCCTTGAAACACAGATAAAACTGGAATCAGTCAATGAATTTGAACTTTGTATTGTCAATTACAGTGTCAAAAATGGTTACCCATTGGAAGGCCAACATACCAATGTCACACATCATAAGCCTTTCAAGGGTGCAAGCTGTTGACACGTAGGTTACCACATTTGTGAAACTGAAATGGAAGGGGACAACTCAGTTAACAAATAGTGAGTGAAATGTAGGTACAGGATAGAGGTAGACGTGTGAAAGTTAATGTTATGTTAAACCTGAAAACGTACTCACCTGTGTCTCACTGGAAATATTGCTGTATGACTGACTCCCTGTTGTCGTTTTCTTCTTCATCAGCTTCATCCTCATCACTGTCCACAGGCTCCACAGGCTCCACCGCTGCTACAACACCATCATCTGGATCATCATCCTGCAGAAAAGGCACCTGGCCTCGCAATGCCAAGTTATGGAGCATGGAGCAGGTGATGATGATGTTGCACACCTTCTTCGGTGAGTAGAATAGGGACCCACCTGTCATATGGAGGCACCTGAACCTGGCCTTCAGGAGGCCGAAGGTGCGTTCGATAACCCTCCTAGTCCGCCCATGGGCCTCATTGTAGCGTTCCTCTGGCCTGGTCCTGGGATTCCTCACTGGGGTCAATAACCATGACAGGTTGGGGTAACCAGAGACCCCCAATAGCCATACACAGTGCCTCTGGAGTTGAGCCATCATATCAGGGATGCTGCTATTGCGCAGGATGCAGGCCTCATGCACAGAGCCAGGGAACATAGCATTTACCTGCCAAATGTACTGGTCTGCCAAACAGACCATCTGGACATTCATCGAATGATAACTCTTCCTGTTCCTGTACACCTGTTCACTTCTGCGGGGGGGGACCAGAGCTACGTGGGTGCCATCAATGGCACCTATAACGTTCGGGATATGTCCAAGGGCATAGAAGTCACCTTTAAGTGTAGGCAAATCCTCCACCTCAGGGAAAATGATGTATCTCCTTACGTTTTTCAGCAGGGCAGACAACACTCTGGACAACACGTTGGAAAACATAGGCTGGGACATCCCTGATGCCATGGCCACTGTTGTCTGAAATGGCCCACTTGCAAGGAAATGGAGCACTGACAGCACCTGCACGTCAGGGGGGATTCCTGTCGGATGGCGGATTGGTGACATCAGCTCTGGCTCCAACTGGGTACTTAGTTCCTGGATTGTAGCATGGTCAAACCGGTAGGTCACAATCAAATGTCTCTCTTCCATTGTCAACAGGTCCACCTGCGGTCGGTACACCGGCGGATTCCGCCATCTTCCAATATGTCTCAACTGACGGTGCCTAAGAAGGACAACAGCGAAGAAACTGTCACCATTCCTTCAGGTATGTACCCACAGTCACACACAAGACTACAACAGAAAATTAACCCATCCGGGAAAAGTTTTGAGTGTAGGCCTTGGTATGTGTGACGCAGTAGTAAATGAAGCCATGTGGGCCCCTGAAATGGCGGCTGCCTGACCTCTAAACTGGGACAATGGAATTGTGGGGTAACTGCGCTGGCGTTGGACACCGTCGCGGTAGGCGGTCGTAGAGCGCGGTGCAATGCTGCATTGGTTAACATTGGACCCTATGGGTCCCAGGAGCCAATGAACAGGTGCCCTGGCGGTGATGATGTTCCCCGCCGCGGACGTCACCGCCGCAGACGTCACCACCATTTTCTATCTGTTCACTCACTAGATACCTGACCTTCGACAAGAGAGGACCTACACTGCTAGTGCTGCTGTGACCTCGGTCTGGAAGCGACGATGGCTGCTCCGTCTGGGGAAAGGGCCCCTGCCTTCACTGCACAGGAGTTGGAGAAACTTGTGGATGGGGTTCTCCCCCAGTACACGCTACTCTACGGTCCTCCAGACCAACAGGTTAGTACACAGGGAGCACGTTGGATGGGCTAGGCCTGGGTGGACAGGGCTGGGTGGGAGAGCGAAGGGGGCACAGTTCTTACAACAGAAATGCATGTGGATGAATGGGCCACATGGACAGAGTTGGGAGGGGCCCACTCACAGTGACGGTGCAGTAGGTAATGACTGTTCCTCTTTCCTTGTGCATGTCATGTAGGTCAGCGCCCACCAGAAGAAGGACATTTGGCGTACCATCGCCAAGGAAGTCCGGACCCTGGGGGCCCACCAGAGACGGGGCACCCACTGCCGTAAGAGATGGGAGGACATTCGCCGCTGCAGCAAGAAGACGGCGGAGGCTCAGCTGGGGATGGCCTCCCAACGTGGGAGGGGTGCCTGTCGCACCATGACCCCCCTCATGCTCCGGATCCTGGCGGTGGCCTACCTGGAGTTGGATGGGTGCTTAAGGACATCACAGCAGACACAAGGGGGTGAGTACAACCTCATTCTGTGGACTTTGCATGAAGGGGAGGTGTCTGGGTGGGGGAGGTGGGCTGTGGGTGTCCCTAGGCCAGGGCGAGTTAGGTAGGCAAGGCCCCTTCGTAATGTAGGCCATGTGGGACTCTACCCCAGCTCAGAACAGAGGCAATTTGATGTATAGTTGCCCCTTTGCCATCCATGTGCGCAGATTTCTAGCATTGCCATGTAGGCCATATCCCAGAAATTGCATGTGCAGAGGGCAGGAGCACGGCGTAATGCATGGGGCTGCTGCGTCTGTCTTGTCCGCCAACGGTAGCGGTATGCCATGCACTAAAACTCTCTTTCTTCCGTCTCTCCCCCTTTTCCTGCTCTCCCTGACCTTTTGTACATCAGCATCATCAGGCGGAGGTACAGTGGCACCGGAGCACGAGGAAGCTGCATCCCACATGGCCATGGAGGGCCACACCACAGACTCTGAATGCACCAGTGGGACGGAGGGCGAGGGGAGCTTCACATCGGCCACAGGATCACCAACCAGCGACACGGACTCGTCCGCCGATGTGAGCTCCTCTGTGGTGGCGGCACCATCTGTGCGCCCCTCTTCTACAGGTACAGCCGCCAACTCCCCTACCAGCCCCGCCCTCCCAACAGCACCTCAGCCTTCGACCCGTGCCCGCTCACCCAGGAGGGTGGGCATCACCTTCGCCCCAGGCACCTCAGGCCCTGCCCCAGTCACCCCTGCTGCCCTCAGTGAGGAGGCCATTGACCTCCTCAGGTCACTCACTGTTGGGCAGTCTACCATTGTGAATGCCATCCAGGGTGTAGAACGAGAGTTGCAACACGGTAATGCATTCCTGGAAGGCATTCATTCTGGTCAGGCTGTCCTTCAGCGAACCCTGCAATCTCTGGCCTCAGCACTGATGGCAGCCATTGTCCCTGTGTCCAGCCTCCCCCCTCCAACTTCCTCCACCCAGACCCAATCCCCTGTACCCCAGCCCATCCCAAGCACACCTACAGACCAGCAGGCACACAAGTCAACACCCAAAAGTAGCTCAAGCAAACATAGGCACCACACACACCACAGGCACTCACACAAGCATCACACCCATACAGACACAGCAACATCCACTGTCTCCACTGTGTCCCCGTCCTCCTCTTCTCCCTCCTCCCTCCCAGTCTCGTCTACACACACACCAGCATGCACCACATCTACAGGCACTGGGACTCGCACCAGGACACCCAGCACCCCAAGCCGCTCACCTGCACTCACCACCTCCACTGCCATTTACACGTCCCCTGTGTCCTCTCCCAGTGTGTCTGTGACGCCCCCTCCCAAAGTACACAAACACCGGCAATCACTCACCCAACATCCATCCACCTCACGACAGCCTCCAGTACCTGCACCTGCACCCAAAACACCTAAAGTGACACCTCCTACAACCACCTCCTCTACCTCCACTCCCAGACCCCCTCCAGCTACCCATCCCAGTGTCCGTCAGAAACTGTCCCTATGTCAAATTGACCTGTTTGCTCCCCCCCCTCCAGTTCATCAGTCCCGTCGTAGCGCCTCAGCCAAAAAGCCTCCAGTGCCAGTGGTGCGTGTTCCAGGTTTTTGGAGTGGACCGTCCACCAGGGCAGGCAGTAGGACCCGGAGCCAAGGCACTGGCAGTCCACCCCCTGTAAAGGCTCCAAAATTGGAGAGTGGACGACAGGACCGTGTCAAGACTCCTCGTGGGACAACAACTGAAATGGGATCGAAGGCGATTGGTGAGTCAGCTGTAACTCCAAAGAAGGTGGGGAAGGTTCCGAGGAAGTCTGCCCAGCCTGTTGTGAGTGTCACGGCGGAGAAGTGCGCCATCATTTCCGGCGGTCGAGACACAACCGCCAGCACCGTCGTTACTGGTCAGGAGACCACCGCCAGAGTCACAGCCCAGGAGGGCTCAAGTATCGTCACTGGTCAGGAGACCACCGCCGGAGTCACAGCCCAGGAGGGCCCAAGTATCGTCACTGGTCAGGAGACCACCGCCGGAGTCACAGCCCAGGAGGGCCCAAGTATCGTCACTGTTCAGGAGACCACCGCCAGAGTCACAGCCCAGGAGGGCCCAAGTATCGTCACTGGTCAGGAGACCACCGCCAGAGTCACAGCCCAGGAGGGCTCAAGTATCGTTACTGGTCAGGAGGCCACCGCCACCGCCGGAGTCACAGCCCAGGAGGGCCCAAGTATCGTCACTGGTCAGGAGACCACCGCCAGAGTCACAGCCCAGGAGGGCTCAAGTATTGTTACTGGTCAGGAGACCACCGCCACCGCCGGAGTCACAGCCCAGGAGGGCTCAAGTATCGTCACTGGTCAGGAGACCACCGCCAGAGTCACAGCCCAGGAGGGCCCAAGTATTGTCACTGGACAGGAGACCACCGCCAGAGTCTCAGCCCAGGAGGGACCAGGATCCCACAGCCCCGCTGGGCAATGATGGAACTTTAAGCCACACACCAATGTCCAGTGTGGAGATCGTCATGCCACACACCAATGTCCAGTGTAGAGTTCGTCATGCCACACACCAATGTCAGTATCCGAACCGCCATGTCAGAGCACCGCCGAACAGGGCAAAGACCGCCATGTCAAAGCACTGCTGAACAGGGCCAAGACCGCCATGGTGAAGACCGCTGAACAGGGCAAAGACTGCCATGGCTAAGCACCGCTGAACAGGGCAAAGACCGCCATGTCAAAGCACCGCTCAACAGGGCCAAGACCGCCATGGTGAAGACCGCTGAACAAGGCAAAGACTGCTATGGCTAAGCATCGCTGAACAGGGCAAAGACCGCCATGTCAAAGCACCGCTGAACAGGGCCAAGACCGCCATGGTGAAGACCGCTGAACAGGGCAAAGACTGGCATGGTGAAGACCGCTGAACAAGGCAAAGACCACCATGTCAAAGCACCGCTGAACAGGGCCAAGATCGCCATGGTGAAGACCGCTGAACAGGGCAAAGACTGGCATGGCTAAGCATCGCTGAACAGGGCAAAGACCGCCATGTCAAAGAACCGCTGAACAGGGCCAAGATCGGCCATGGTGAAGACCGCTGAACAGGGCAAAGACTGCCATGGCTAAGCATCGCTGAACAGGGCAAAGACCGCCATGTCAAAGCACCGCTGAACAGGGCCAAGACCACCATGGTGAAGACCGCTGAACAGGGCAAAGACTGGCATGGTGAAGACCGCTGAACAGGGCAAAGACCGCCATGTCAAAGCACCGCTGAACAGGGCCAAGACCGCCATGGTGAAGACCGCTGAACAGGGCAAAGACTGGCATGGTGAAGACCGCTGAACAAGGCAAAGACCGCCATGTCAAAGCACAGCTGAACAGGGCCAAGATCGCCATGGTGAAGACCGCTGAACAGGGCAAAGACTGGCATGGCTAAGCATCGCTGAACAGGGCAAAGACCGCCATGTCAAAGCACCGCTGAACAGGGCCAAGATCGCCATGGTGAAGACCGCTGAACAGGGCAAAGACTGCCATTGCAAAGCATCGCTAAACAGGGCAAAGACCGCCATGTCAAAGCACCGCTGAACAGGGCCAAGATCGCCATGGTGAAGAACGCTGAACAGGGCAAAGACTGCCATTGCAAAGCATCGCTGAACAGGGCAAAGACCGCCATGTCAAAGCACCGCTGAACAGGGCCAAGACCGCCATGGTGAAGACTGCTGAACAGGGCAAAGACTGGCATGGCTAAACATCACTGAACAGGGCAAAGATCGCCATGTCAAAGCATCGCTGAACAGGGCCAAGATCGCCATGGTGAAGACCGCTGAACAGGGCAAAGACTGCCATTGCAAAGCATCGCTGAACAGGGCAAAGACCGCCATGTCAAAGCACCGCTGAAAAGGGCCAAGACCGCCATGGTGAATACCGCTGAACGGGGCAAAGACTGGCATGGTGAAGACCGCTGAACAAGGCAAAGACCGCCATGTCAAAGCACCGCTGAACAGGGCCAAGATCGCCATGGTGAAGACCGCTGAACAGGGCAAAGACTGCCATGGCTAAGCATCGCTGAACAGGGCAAAGGCCGCCATGTCAAAGCACCGCTGAACAGGGCCAAGACCGCCATGGTGAAGACTGCTGAACAGGGCAAAGACTGGCATGGTGAAGACCGCTGAACAAGGCAAAGACCGCCATGTCAAAGCACCGCTGAACAGGGCCAAGATCGCCATGGTGAAGACCGATGAACAGGGCAAAGACTGGCATGGCTAAGCATCGCTGAACAGGGCAAAGACCGCCATGTCAAAGCACCGCTGAACAGGGCCAAGATCGCCATGGTGAAGACCGCTGAACAGGGCAAAGACTGCCATGGCTAAGCATCGCTGAACAGGGCAAAGACCGGCATGTCAAAGCACCGCTGAACAGGGCCAAGACCGCCATGGTGAAGACCGCTGAACAGGGCAAAGACTGGCATGGTGAAGACCGCTGAACAGGGCAAAGATCGCCATGTCAAAGCACCGCTGAACAGGGCCAAGACCGCCATGGTGAAGACCGCTGAACAGGGCAAAGACTGGCATGGTGAAGACCGCTGAACAAGGCAAAGACCGCCATGTCAAAGCACAGCTGAACAGGGCCAAGATCGCCATGGTGAAGACTGCTGAACAGGGCAAAGACTGGCATGGCTAAGCATCGCTGAACAGGGCTAAGACCGCCATGTCAAAGCATCGCTGAACAGGGCCAAGATCGCCATGGTGAAGACCGCTGAACAGGGCAAAGACTGCCATGGCTAAGCATCACTGAACAAGGCAAAGACCGCCATGTCAAAGCACCGCTGAACAGGGCCAAGACCGCCATGGTGAAGACCGCTGAACAGGGCAAAGACTGGCATGGTGAAGACCGCTGAACAAGGCAAAGACCGCCATGTCAAAGCACCCCTGAACAGGGCCAAGATCGCCATGGTGAAGACCGCTGAACAGGGCAAAGACTGCCATGGCTAAGCATCGCTGAACAGGGCAAAGCATCGCTGAACAGGGCAAAGACCGCCATGTCAAAGCACCGCTGAACAGGGCCAAGACCGCCATGGTGAAGACCGCTGAACAAGGCAAAGACTGGCATGGTGAAGACCGCTGAACAAGGCAAAGACGGCCATGTCAAAGCACCGCTGAACAGGGCCAAGATCGCCATGGTGAAGACCGCTGAACAGGGCAAAGACTGGCAAGGCTAAGCATCGCTGAACAGGGCAAAGACCGCCATGTCAAAGCACCGCTGAACAGGGCCAAGATCGCCATGGTGAAGACCGCTGAACAGGGCAAAGACTGCCATGGCTAAGCATCGCTGAACAGGGCAAAGCATCGCTGAACAGGGCAAAGACCGCCATGTCAAAGCACCGCTGAACAGGGCCAAGACCGCCATGGTGAAGACCACTGAACAGGGCAAAGACTGGCATGGTGAAGACCGCTGAACAAGGCAAAGACCGCCATGTCAAAGCACCTCTGAACAGGGCCAAGATCGCCATGGTGAAGACCGCTGAACAGGGCAAAGACTGCCATGGCTAAGCATCGCTGAACAGGGCAAAGACCGCCATGTCAAAGCACCGCTGAACAGGGCCAAGACCGCCATGGTGAAGACCGCTGAACAGGGCAAAGACTGGCATGGTGAAGACCGCTGAACAAGGCAAACACCGTGTGGGTATGAATAGTCCGCCACTTCAGGCATCCTTATCCCATGTGCAGCTGGGACAGTGACAGGACATGAACTTTCACGGGCACCAATCCCACCCAGTACCAGTAGAGAACTGCAGATACTTGCGAAAATGTAGCTTTGCTTTCCCCAGGATGGTCTAGTGGGCAACCCACCCACTGTAGAGTCTTGTGAGACTGTGGCTTTGCACTCCCCAGGATGTAACAGTGGGCAAGCCACCCACTGTAAAGACTTGTGAGACTGTGGCTTTGCACTCCCCAGGATGTAACAGTGGGCAAACCACCCACTGTAAAGACTTGTGAGACTGTGGCTTTGCACTCCCCAGGATACATCAATGGGCATGGAGCCCCGTCGTGGATCTGGCTTCGCATTCATGTGGCTGAGGTGCCCCCCCTTCCCTTCCCCCTGAGGTGCCTGTAGTGTTTCTATCTGATGCCCCGGCAGTGTTCTCTCGGATTTTGGTCAGGTATCTATTGTGGGCCTCGCCCATGCATTTTTGGACTGTTGGTGCACGGACATTGTTGTGTACAGATCTGCACTACTTCTTGTATTGTATATTTAAATATGACAGATTTCGAGATATATATCAGTATTTTTTTGTATGACATGTATATTGGCACATTGCAATGTTTGACCGCAATTCGCTTTGTCTTAGCATTCTTCCTGGGGGATTGTGGGTTGTTAATGTGATTTTTTTGACTGCATTGGTGTGTATGTTGTGGTATGCGAGGGTGGGGGTGGGGGTGTTTGGTGGGTGTCCCCCTAACTTTTGCCTCCCCCCCCCCCATGTCGTAGATGCAGTACTCACCGGTATCTTCTGTGCCTACGTCGCTGTTGGTCGTACAGGAGCAGAAAGACAAAGGCAAGTAGGATTTGGAGTTCCGGCTCCATGGAGTCGTCGTTCCTCGTGGAGTGTGTTAAGGTGAGCATTTTCCCATAGCAAAAGCTATTTCCGCCGTGTTTTTATCCACGGAGAATCCGCCCCGGAAAAGGTGGCGGATTGGCCTGTCATAATAGTGTGGGCGGTACATTGTCTCCCGTCTGTCTGTTGGCGGTGACCGCCGCGCTGTTTGTCTGTACCGCCGTGGCGGTCGGAGTGTTATAGTGGCTGTCTTTGTTGGCGGTTTCCGCCAGGGTCGTGATTCCCTTTTTTTGTCCACCGGCCTGTTTGTGGTATTTCCGCAGCTTTAACACCGTCCGCCAGGGTTGTAATGACCACCTTATTCATCTATTAGAAAGTTCCCCTGCCTTTTGCTTTTTGTCAGTATTTGTAGTATCCCTAACCTCAGGGACCCCTCAAACTGTAGATCTGGTGCTCCTCAGGGATACCCTTTTATGTGTTATGTATTCCTCACTCTAGTGTAACGAGGGATAACCCCTTTTTCCCTGAATGAACAATCCCTGGCTCATGGCAGCATATTGTTTTTAATTGGGTGCAGGGGTGCACACAAGTGAGCTACTTAAGAGCCTCCCTTTCTAAATGAAGTTCAGAGGCATGAAACGCCTGGTGCCCTTCCTTTTTGCTATTCTTGGAATGTTTGGAACGTTTGTACTTCTTGTGAACATTATGTGTATAACGTTTTGCAACAATTATGGTGATTCTTCGAAGATGTTTACAAGATGTACAAAGGGAATACTTCACCAACACTGCTAATGCTCCTGTCATTAAGGGTTATGTTTGTGAATATTTATTTTTGTCAGAATGTTGGTTGCGATATAGAGGGTGTTTGGTGCCCACATAACACAGGCCCACCTCTCACTACTACTTCCTGTTCTTTGTTTGAAAGGCTGTTTAGAAGGAATGCACAAGGATTCCCAGGAGGCAAGTTCCGTGAAAGGTGCAACTTGTTTTCTATACCTAGGCAGTGCCCCTTGCATTGCATTCTGGGAAGGGCCATTTCTCATACCGTGAATGAGAGGACAGACCGGATGAACACTGAACACTTGCCTCTTGTAGCACATAATCCGTAGTCCCCTCGAATATGTGGAAAACCTAATGGCCCAGGATAAGAGGAAGAGGGGAATGATGGGCAAGGGGCGCAAGAGAGACACATCCACACAGGCTAGCCATCAGTAAATACTCCAGCTTCCTAAATATCAGGCAACACAATATTATAAACGGGCAGAATAGGCAACCTCTGCCCCATGTGCCTTTGAAGAGGAATTACATTTCACCTTGAAATTGCATCAGGACCCGTAAATGTTGTGTGTCCTTTAAAGGGAACAAACAGAATTCCAGGATAATTATTGTCTTGTCACTGAAGAACTCTGCTTTTGAGCTAGCACACTTCAGTTGCTTCTTTTGTTGTAGACAAAGGACCTGCTTCAGAATGGATTTTAGTGTTAGATGGACACTATCTCTAGGAATGCCAAATACTCCCAGCCTATGAGTCCAAGTTTGGTGTGACCGATGATCTTCACTATCTTGGATTTGCCCTGATACATTGTATTTTGGACCTGTTGCAAACATGGATATGGGGTGGACTGCAAACCTTTACTCAATTGGTCAGAGAAACCTAGGAATGGTTTAGGTTGTCCTTCACACACAGGCTGGTAGGTTCTACAAAGCTGGACCCATGCCCAGCCTTTCCAGAACACTGTTGACTTGCAAAAGGATATCAGGTGGACTGAGCCTGCTGCGCTTGGGATCTGTGCCCTGTGAAAAGGATCTGAAGAGGTTGGACCCCTTCCACTTGAATCAAAAGACAGAAGTATCTCCAAGGATCATATGATTGATCTCTTCTTTGTGTTCAGGAATATACAAAAGCTGAAAAGGACATTCCTGTATAGAAATTTGGCTGATCAGTGGCAATTAGCCCTGGACTTGACTTTGCTGTTGCCCTCTGCCAGACACTCTGAGAGTCTCTAAGTGCTACTCCTGAGGTTCTGTTGTTCTTAGAAGTGTACTCTTGTGGTTGTTCAGGCAGGAAAATAAGGTTGGGAACTTTTTCAAAATGTTTACTCCAGAGCTTCAAGGGGACCTCTGCAAAAAGGTTCTGACGGGCAGTCCCACACCTTTCGAATGAATTTCAGGTTTGTCTGACTTGGAGAAGAATTGTTTTCCTCAGAAAAACAGCAAAGTCCCTTTCCAGATTGGGGATTAGACACATTTGTTAACTTCCTTAGTTCTAGGCCTAGTGGGAAGAATCTACTTCTTGTACCTAAGCAGGGCCTCATTGCAGTTGGCCCTAAATCGTGTCTAGGTCCCGACATACCGAGATCATCGAGCACAATTGGAGCATTGCATTTCTTGGTGATATTTTCTCATGAATCTTTAAAAAAATCATACCTCCACTTATTCTTAATGGATTTTTGTCCCTGTGGTGTAATTTTGCTCATTAAAATTAAATTGTCAGTATTTTTAAAAATAAGAATGGTACTTTATTGCATTGCCCTTTCAACTTTTTAACTTGTGGTGAACATCAATCCAACCAACTAATAATCTTTCTCACAGACCCCTACAGGATCAGTAAGAGATGCCCTTTGCAGGGTTGCTGGTGGACATCCATTACTTAAGCTTGTCACCTTATGTTCCAGTAAAGATAGCAAGAGAACAATCAGAGAAACCAAATTCGCAAGAGGATCCATCACAGCTCCAACTGGAAACCTCTAAGTCCTCATGGATCAATGCATCAAGCTTTGAACATTAGCTCAATATGTATTTTTGAACAAATGATTCCAATAAAACGTAACTGAACACAAATGAAGGACAAAGGAAAACAAGAGGATATGGAGAGCCATGGACAATATAGAACTGTTGCAAGCAGTAAACAAATTTAACCCTAAGGTTGACAGAGATAGGAGCAGATACTTCTGGCTTCTTCTTTGTTTCTCTGGGCACTACTTTGTGGCACTCTAAATGAGAAGTTACAGTAAAAAGACAGTCCATGAGCCATGTGTACCTTCATTCAGGTTTCCATCTCTTGATTCAAGTCCCACCCCTCAGTAACAATTACAATGTTACTGAATGGATAAGGTTGAGAAACAAGGTGGAAAATCCCAATCATTGTTTTTCCTTTAGTCCACCAGAATTCCACTCTCTGATGTTACCAAGAAGGGCAGTCAACAAGAATTGAAACGTTTCTTCCTTCCAAGGGAGAAAAAGAAAAAAAGAAAATATTTACAGCTATCGCAGCACATAAAACATGCACCATTGATCACCAAGCACCATGGAACCAGAATGCATGAAATTGGGCCAGTCATTTTAATGTGGGAGGGGCATCTTTGCCACCTGCTGACAAACAACCAGTACATGCCTTAGCCCATGCAAATGAAAGAAATTATGTGAGTTGGCATATGTCCAAAAGTTTGCCACCTGGTTAGACCGATATAATTTATAGTATGGCAGATTTCATTTTGTACTTTTGTTACCCTCCTAGTGTTTATTTTGATTAGCTCTGTTTGTTACTGAAATTGAAAAGCTTTGCTTGTGGTTGAAACAGAACTGTTTTTAATATATTCTGGTAAGAAAAGCACTAGTTAAAAACCTGGTGCCTAGCTTTGCCTTACCCACCTTATTAATATTCGCAGAAGATAACTCTGAAAAGAACCCATAAGGTAGTGGTTGTCTGGGGGCTATTGGCTAATGGCTTTGGAATTACAATGTAAGAGGCACACAAGCTTTGTGAGGGCTCTGATAAGCACATCACGCAAGAGCTGCAGCCATGGAAGTCAAGGTTTGTAGCAGGCACTTACCCAAACACAGCCAGTATTGACACATAGCCACATTCAAATGCACAGCCCCACATACCAAGACCCAGCTCAAATTGCCCTGGTGCAGACAAGGGCCAAACACATCACCCAGTGGGCAGACAAGGTGCTCAGAACTTCCACACAGCCTCGAATGAAAGGCTCAGTCATTATTTCAACTGTCTATTGTACACTGTGGCCCAGATTTACAAACAACCTTGTATTAGGATTGCGTTACTTTTTTAACACAAACCTGATGCAAAGTGCTGTTGTGGGATTTACAATCCTATGCAAATTGTGATATTTGCATTAGATTGTCACTGAAAGTAAAGCAACGCTGCCTTGTGTCATATTGGTGGTTCATGGGTGTTCCCATGCAATCACCCATGGGTTTGAAGCAAACTCGTAACTAAAATGAATTGTGTTCTATTGGTGGTGCATGGGTGTTCCCATGCAATCACTCATGGGTTTGAAGCAAACTCGTAACTACAATGAATTGTAGACAGAAATTTGCTCCAAAAACATGTGCCTCTATATGCCGCATGTGTAACAGAGAGAAATGTTTTCATTTGTCCTTGTTTTACCCCTTATCGAATGTGTGCTGCATTCTAGAGCACACATATAAAGTGGGAAACACCAGGATACGTTTTGCACTGGAAAGGACCCCTTCCAGCACAAAACCTATACATCACCCCACACAGACAACCTTGCACTATGGTGCAAGAGTGGCTCCATTGTTGCATGGCAGCCAAAATTGAGACAGCAGAGGGAGAGATCAGAACAATACCACATCTTAGTAGATATTGCGCTGTTCTGCACTCTTCCACTCATAGGTCACAGTGCAGCTACTTTTCTTGCCGCACTGCGTGAATCCTCTGTAAATGTTGGCCCAAGAATGTATTGCATGGGCATAAGCAGACCAGAGGCAGTCAACCAAATGGCTAATTATAAGTCAATGTGATACAAGCCTAACCCCCCAAGTCGCTCCTAGGATTTGTTTTTTTCTCTTTCTTCTACTGAAAGGAGAGGTCTTAAAAAGGGGCATACAAAGTTTAGCTACTGCTGTCAGTGCCCCTGAAATCAAATGGGTCTGTTTCACTAAGCCTGCAGGAAAGCAACATTTTAATTAATTTCAGAGTACATTGCACATGCATCAACATGTCTATTTGAGAATGTGGGAAACAAAATCAAAGGAATTAAACTTCTATTTTTTGTTTGAACAATAGAAAGTAAACAGTGATCACGTTTTTTCCTTCTATTCCTGCCGCTGCCTTTGTGATCTCTGACTCCAGTGGCACAAGGGCAGTGCCAGGGGTCACAAGCAACAAGCCAGGAGTCGCAACTGCAAACCCATGGAGACCCTAAATAGCATCCATGGATGTGGAGCTACCTATGCAGCAACCTGTTGTCTGCACTATCACTGTCCACCAATGATGGCACTGCACTCCAGAGAAACAGTGCTGCACGATTAATTAACAAAATATATATGGTGGTAAGGATGATCTAATCCTTAGTCCATCACAGACATGAACTCATTTAGTTGCAGAATACTTCACCTCACGTTAAATAAACTGAGGCAGGATTATTTTATGAAGCATCGCGCGTGCAAAGCAGCATTTTCTTTCCCGCACCGTACACTAATACAGGAGTGACTCCTCCATTAGAGTGGAGGAGCTTCGCCTCACTACTAAAATGACACCAAAAAAGCCCCAGAAATGAAAAATAAAATGATAATAAAGGTAATTTTTTACCATTTCATTTTTCCTCAACCCCTCCCAAACCGATTGTCAGGATAGAGTGGGCCTGAGTGAGTGCTAGGTACAAGAAGTAGCAGGTCCAGCCCTTCAGGTCTCCACACAGGTATCATACAGCAGTCCAGTCCTCATGTGTTCTTCCACAAGTCCCCATGTGAAAAGGGGATGAGGTGTCCGATGCCTCACACCCAGGTATTCCTGCCAAAAGGGGTAAGCCCTTGTTCCTGCTCAGGGGGGGCGTTTTTCACCCCTCACTAAGGGGAAAACACTGAAAGGCATATATGCTGGCAAGCTAACTGTAGTTAACCGACTGAAGCTTCAGGAAGGTAAAATCTAACTTTCTAAAAGTTATATTTCCGGTATATTTATGAACATTTCAACCACACAATTAAATTGGATTTAATAAATATTAAGTGGATCAATATTGTCTGTAGCTTATCCCAAACAAAAATGAACATGAGCAGTATTTTAATAGCACTAGTTGTCCGTATAGGATCAGTTACACACAGTGAAAATAGCTTTTGGGAGCTAGTCGCTTAGAAACATGCTACCATGAAGTTTTAACATGTCACATTTGAAGGTATAATTGGGGTGACATTCAATATTTAAAAGTAGGGTTCCTTCCTGTTATAAAGGTGTATTTAGAAATGTTTGTAAGTTTAAAAACTACCACAGCCTGGCTACACTGGCAGGCCTGACGCCGCGTTTTTCCTCATCAGCCTAGTGGATTTCACAATATGTGTTGTAGTCCATATGTGACAATAAACATTTCATGCCATTAGTTTATTTTCCTGTACCATACCATGACCTTATTGGAAAGGTAAATATGCCAGGTTGGGATGATCCCATTTTGCCATGCTTTAGGGATAAGAGCACATACACTGGGCACTGGACAGCAGTACTCCAGTGTGCAGAGTTCAACAAACAGCAATACCATTGAGCAAAAATGTGGGGTGACTAGGCAAAAACAGGCATTTTCTAAGAAGGCAGAAATGCATTTTGCCCATCGCACTGCTGTAAAGCAAAATGGCATATTTGCAACTCACAACTGCAAAATGGAGCTGTCTGTTGCCCCCTGTTATTTGGGAGCTGAACAACATGATGAACCCAAGATGGAGGTGCATTTGGATAATGGGTTGGTAATCTTGAAAGGAAAAGACATATAAATATCTGTTGGTGACAATAGAGAAGAGAAATTAGCTCAATTCAGAGAATACAGCTTTTGCAAAAAAAATCTATGGAATCCCTAGTCTGACAGTAGCTCACTTGTAAGTGTTGTGTTTTCGTGAAGTACACCGACATAGTTCACATATGGTGTGAAAGTTTATTCCAAAAGAAACGGCTCCACACAGCATCCACTCACCAGCCAGTTGTAGTAACTGACTCAGTGAGAGAATCCTACATAGCACCGCATACACAATTCCAAACATAACATTCTACAAAGCATACCTTAAAGGTACAATACAACACATCTTCCACCTTTAATAACAAAAACAAATAATAACAATCATAACTCAAAAAAAAACAAAGAAAGAGAAAGCAAACCAACAAAAAAAAACATTTGCATATCACTAATAAATATAAAACATGCAAATATCTCATAAGTTTTCTCAAACCCTATAAAGTCTAATAATTTCTTTGAATTTGAGTTCACCACCACCCCATTACCTTACAATATCCTTCAAATACTCCGGAGTCTTGTGGCTTCTTTGAGTTCTCCTCAGTTCCCACATTCATTTTTTTCACCTTCATTCACATTTTTTCTCACTCACACATGGAGTACCACTCTCTTGAACAAATGACTCATCACCCATCAACATATAACTGCTACATCCATTCACTTTCTCTAGTATCTACTTCTTTAATGTCTACAGTATCAGCACCCCCATACCATGCCAATTTTCAAAAATTCCACCTCTCACCATTTTCCAGTATAACAAAAAAACGATGCACCTCCTTTACTCTAAATGGACCTTGGAATTTTTTCCACATCCCTGATTTGACCTTCATTTTGACCCAGTCACCCTTCTGAATCTTATTAGCTCTCGTCACAGTGGTCCTACACTTATCTCCACCCTCATACTTTTCCACGATGAACCTACCACTACTACTAACCTTACACAAATTCGAAACCGAGCCACTATCTAACAAAGTCCTCATCCATGCCGGAAACATTTTTATCCCCGCTTTTCTTCCCCTCATCAGCTTAAAAGGAACCTTTCCTGTAACCCCATTTCTGGTTGTACGGTATGCCCAAACCATATCTGCCACTGTAGATTCAATATCATTACCATTGGGGACAGCCATCTGATTTGCCCCCTTCACCAATCGATTGGCCCTCTCAACTATGCCATTAGCCCGTGGATTGTACAAACTTGTGCGAGAGCGCTTGATACCTGTTCTTTCCAAGAAATTTCTCATCTCTGCCGAGACTAACTGCATCCCATTGTCTGTGATCATCCTACATGGATAAGCCTCTTCTTTGAACACTGCTTCTAAAACTCGTATGGTAGTTTCCGTGGTAATTTGTTTCACAAATCTCACCACTAGCCATTTGGAATGAACATCCACCATCACAATAGCAAACCTCAAAGAGTCACTCAAGTGTGCCAGTGGACCAATAAAATCCAGACACACACTATGCCATACCCTACCTGGATCTTCAATGACACCACCAAAGGTTTGGCTACCAACCTTAACCTTTTCTCGCTGTTCTTACACATACTACACTTTTCCACTCACTCTTCTCAATCACCATCCATGCCTGGCCACCAAAACTTTTCCCGCAACCTTTTTTTTTGTCAAAGTTTGGCCCAAATGCCCCTCGTGCGACAACTTGAACAAATTTGAACGCAAACACGAAGGAGGAATTAATTTATCCCCTCTCATCAAAACTCCATCCTCCACCACTGATAATTCATCCAATACCTTTAAATATGGACGTGTAGAAGGTCTCACACAACTCTTTCTTTTCGCACCACACCTCACCAAATCCATAATTTCCACTAAAGTGGCATCCTGCTTTATTCTTGAATGCCACTCCTCCTTTGAAATTGCACCTCACATATGATTAGAAACATCTTCTACGCTTGCTACTACATCTTCTCTTATCCTCCTTTCCAAATTTGCCTCATCCCCTTCCTGCAATCTGACTGGCATACGTGACAAACAATCCGCTTGGACATTATGCCAGCCTGGAATATGTTCTAAGACATACATGTATTCCTGTAAACGTAAGGCTAATCTAGCAAACCTTAAAGACCCTTTTCCTGCACCACCTGGTGCCAATACCTTAACTAAAGGCTTGTGGTCTGTACACAACACAATTGTCATACCCCAAATAAAAGTGCGAAAGTACACCAACGCCCAGGTAGCTGCCAATGCCTCTCTCTCAATAAAAGAGTAATTCCGTTCACTAGTAGTAAGAAAGCTTGGCGCAAATGCAACCGTCCTTTCCCCTCCAGTATGATATTGTGATAGTACTGCTCCTACACCCACAGCGCTCGCATCCACTGTAATAACAGTTTTAATTTTGACATCAAAAGGTACCAACACACTGGCATTATACAATTCTTTCTTGATAATATTAAAGCTTAACTCTTGGTCTTCACCCCATACAAAACTGATGCTTTTCTTCAGTAGTTTCCTCAAATTATCAGTCTTATCCGCAATGTTCTGGATACATTTTGAGTAAATGATCTCAGTTGATCCTTGTTATTTGGTGGAGGAGCATCTGTGATGGCTTTTAGCAAGTCATACTTTAGTCTTATACCATCCTTAGAGAGTGTGTGTTCCAGATATTCAATCTTTTCCACCAAAAACTTACACTTTTCTTTCCTAAGGGTCAACCCTACCACAATAAGTTTGTCAAAGACTTGTTTCAACATAATGTTATGACTTCCTATTGTTTCTCCAAATACTAAAATATAATCTTGGAAAAACATAACATTGTTCACACCTTTAAAAACATTAGACATCATCCTTTGAAACACACTCGCAGCTGACGATAACCCAAAAGGCATTCTATTAAACTGGAAAACACCCTCCGAAGTTATAAAAGATGTGAGTTTCTTTGATTCAGGGTCTAACTTGATTTGGTGGTATGCACTTTTCAAATTCAGTTTACTGAAAAACACCCTCCCTTAAGTAATAATATCATTTCATTTATGTTTGGTAGTGGAAAAGTGTCAGTTACTATATTGTGATTCACACTGCGCAAGTCCATACAAAATCTTAAAGTTCCATCTGACTTCTTCGAGATAACAACAGGCGAAACCTATTCAGAGCTTTCCACTGGCTCGATAATACGCTTGGAGATCACATCATCAATTAGTTTCTTCACTTCGTCTCTTATTGCTATTGGTACCTTTCTGAAAGTATGTTGCACGGGCACTGCCCCTTTTTTAATATAATTTTGTGCACATAACCTTTCAGTTCTCCAATGTTTTCTGAAAAAACATCTTTTGCACCCTCAATAATATCCTCAATGGACATGTCCTCCACCACCATGACCTGATTAGGAGTTCTCAGGTTGATGACAATATGAAGGTCATACTGTTGCTGCCACCCTAAATTAGGAGGTCCAGACTCTGCTACACATACTTTGCCTTCCACTGACCTATCTTGAAATACGATGTTCGCTACCATGTATCCAATAATATCGATTTGTTCACCTTGGTAACCACCTGGATTTATATCCTTGGGTAATAAGTTGACATCAGGCCATTCACATTTCATCATCCTATTAGGTAAAATGGTATAGAAGGACCACGAGTCCACCATAAGTTGTACAACTCTCTCATTGATTACAAAATTAGCTTTGGGTCTGGTAAACCTTCCTGAATCAGTTTGCAGGTCTCCTTTGGGTCTGGTAACCCTTCCTGAATCTGTGTGTGGGTCTCTTACACACAAAATCCTGTCTTCTTCGCATTCCTCAACAGTATCCACAACTGAATGATCCTGTATTATAGCTACTTTCGATTGTGTTGCAGTTGTACATACTTTCGCAAAATGACCTTTACGTCCACATTTCCTGCACTCTTTTCCCCAGGCAATACAACCTTTTTGCGAACTACTGCCACAGCTGAAGCATGTTTTCACATTTGATTTATAATTGCGCATTGACTTACTACAAGTATTAGTGAATGTACCTTCCAAGGACTCTTTCTTCTTCATGAATGAGATGTCACTGTTGCATGCATCCTTTTTCTCCATCTCCTTCATGTAAAATTCTGATTGCTCCACTACTTTAGCAATCTCTATGGCATCTTTAAGTGATGGGTTGTTTGTCACCCATAGTCGTTCCTGTATTTTCTTGCTCCTGCATTGGACAATAAGTTGATCCCCTATCATTTCGTCAGTCATACCTCCAAACTGACACTTAGTATAAAGTTGTCTCAATCTTGAAACAAAATCATCAATAGACTCTTCCACCTTTTGAGGTTGAGTGTAAAACTCATACCTACACAACACCACACTGGTATCTTTTGAAAATCTTTTTTTAAGTCTTAATTTTGCCTCCACACACACATCCTCTATTAGAGTGCCATCCATATTAGTAATCACTGGTAAGTATTTAAGCACATGTTGGCCTTCTTTTCCCAGTACACTCATTAAAATGGCCCTTTTTCTTGTAGGTCGAAAGTATTGACCATCTAGTGCTTCTAGATAGTTTTCAAAGATGTCAATCCATTCTTCCCACTCAATGTCTGCTGAACCAACATCTTGTAGAAATACTGGTGATGCAATAATGGCTGACTTGTTCATGGTGAGAATATGTTATTTGTATTTCTTTTTCTTAGACTTCAGTTTTTACTGATATTCAGTTTTATTTCTCTATTAGTAATGTTGAAGTACAGATTGTAGTAGCAGTCCTCTTTCTATTACTATTGTTAACATACAAATTGTAGTCCTTCGTTGTTTTCAATCCTAAGGAAGCAGAACGAGTAAGGCACAGTTCCGAAATCAGCAGTGAGACTGCCAGAATACTAGAAGCAGGACAAGTAAGACTCCGTTCCTATAAAAGTTTCTAGCACATGTATTGGAGCGTTGGTATAGAAACGTAGCGCCTGTTGCTCGAACCGCGCGCTGTTGTAATAATGGTAGCGTGAGTTACTGAAGCGCACGTGATTTTCAAAATCAGCCAGTGCGCGTGACCATCGCGCTCGTACCGTTGTAAGCGCAGACAGGATAACAGATTTGCCACACTTCTGTGCACACAATCTGTCTGAGATTACGCACCAGCACAACAGAATATTAAAAGTCTCACTTGTTGAAGAGGAATTATCCAGTACGATCGCAGATTGCCAATGTTCAAAACCACACATCGTGGTTCCAGTGCTCTAACCGTCTCTCTAGCTGGTGAATTGCTTGTCGCCAAATTAACGTTGTGTTTTTGTGAAGTACACCGACACAGTTCACATACGGTGTGAACGTTTATTCCAAGAGAAACGGCTCCACGCAGCATCCCCTCACCAGCTAGTTATAGTAACTGACTCAGTGAGAGAATCCTACGTAGCACCGCATACACAATTCCAAACATAACATTCCACTAAGCATTCCTTAAAGGTATGATACAACAGTAAAAGCTGTCCCATCTAGTCTCCAGTGAATCTCTAGTGTAAATTAAATAAAATGAGAGCTGAATATATCTATTTGGATACAGCAAACATTGATCCATCCTATATTTGCACATTAGTTGTACTGTAAAAATATTAGTAAGTTTTTCATGTCCTTGAGAAGGTGGATTTGAAAATTCCCATTCCATCAAGACACTATTTAAACATTCTCTTAAAAAACTCCTTACCAACAAATGGGTAAACGAAGATTTAGTCCAATAATATTTAGATGGTAAATAGTCAGGGAATGTACGGTATGATTGATGTATATATGATTTGAATGGAATGGTTGTAGATTGCTGGTTGTATTTTGTAATGGTTAAAATGGTATTCATGGGTATGTAATTTTTATAAAACATAATTTAAAATGATTTGTGTGGGTTTAAGTAATTTGCTCTTCAGTGCTTCATCTGTCATGGCTAAGATTTTCTTTTTCTTTTCATTTATACTCACTACTTTGCCTAATTGTTTTAACATCAGAATGAAACTTCACCAATTCATCCGCAAAGTCCACCTCCTATATTTCTTTGGGAAACATACTTTGCAAGGAAAATTGAGATGAAGGAGTGAAGATACAATATTTAAGTGAGAATGAGTATGACTTCCTGAACAAGAAATATTCATGCATGCCCACCATATACACCTTACCAAATATTCAGAAAGTGAAAAAAGCCCTCCAATTGTGTCCAAATGACATCTCCCACTACTACTAGAATACATTGAGTGTGGGAGTGGCAAGCTTGTAAAATGTGTACAAGTGTGTGGAGTGTAGAGATAAAAAAACTCCTACTCCATAGCACTTGTAACAATGCATATGTCATTTATGTTGTGATATGTCCTTGCAACCTACCATATGTAGGACAAACAACACAAAAAGTGAAACAGAGGATTTGCCAGCACTGCAGCTACATTGGATGTCAGACATAGGAGCACCATTGGTGGAGCAGTTCAAGGAAACAAACTATGTGCCTGAAGCTATGCCGTGGTGTTAAGAAACTATAACTCATTGCCCACAGTTACTTTGCAACATGAGCTATAGTTTCTTCAAATAAGTATAACTATAAGTATAACTATACCTGCTGAATTTTGGTTGTGATAAAACGTTGACCTAACTATAACGTCTCAGTCACATTTGTTTTCTTCAGCAAATTTCTATGGTTTTTGTAATACACTCGTTAATATTTCTGTCAGGTTGCAGCTAGCCAATCAGGGCATTGTTTTTCCCCCCATATTCGAGGAGGGTTTGAGGAGGATCAGAGGGGGATCTGAGGAGGGTTTAAGAATCCACGGATCACCTGAAAAAAGGGCAATTTGTTGCCCATGAGGGGTCCCTTAGGGACCTCCATGTGTACTATGGGGTCAGGATACCTGTATCCTGACCGCATATATGTTGTTACACTGTTTTTTCCACCTCCCCAGGAAATGCGAGAAACAATATGATGGCCATAACTTTTCTGTCAGGTTGCAGCCAGTCAATCAGGGCCTTGCTTTCCTTCCAAATCAGCGGAGGATCCGCATCCCTATATCTACAAATTTGGGCTGAGATTTATGGTGGCCTAGCTCCATTCCAACGGCACATTAGAGTCATTCTTTTGACACTAATGTGGCATTGGGAGGGCAAAAACGCTGCGCCACATTCACAAAGTGGTGCAATGCTTGCATTGTGCCACTTTGTAACCCCTTGAGCCACATTATGCCTGTGCCAGGCATACTGTATGCAAGGGGGGCTTTCCGGCACTAGGGGGGGGCCATAAAAATTCCACAAAGGAATCTTACACAATTTTTAGCAGGATTTTTTAACACCTGCTCATTGTGTTCAGTGGGCCTCTGGGTGCTCCGCAGGATTAGCGTGAACATTTTTGACATTAGTCCTGCAAAACGCCAGACTAGCATCAAGAATTATGATGCTAATCCCCCTGACTATCGCCATGGTGCGCAGTATTTTAAATATTGCGCACACATGGTGGCGTTAGGGGGGCGCAAAGGGGCACAAGAAAAGAAGCACTGCACTAGGTGCAGCACCACTTTTCATAAATCTGGGCCTTGGTTTTCATTTAATAACTAGAAAACTACTTAATAGATTTACACCAAATTAAAAAAGGGGCAGCTTCTGGACCAAGAGCTAGTTTTCTGACAAATTTGGTGAAAATTTATCTAGCAGTTCGGTCTGTCGCCGTGTTCAAAATTCCAATGGAAATAACCATGGAAAAATGCATTTTCGGACCCCCCCCTTTTTCTCACTGAAGCTGAAGTATGCATCAATTTTTTTGGGAAATGCTCGCGAAGATTCATCAACTGGTGCCAAAGATACAGGCAAGTCAAAAAACACTTTTTCAATGGAAACTAGGATGTAACTATAACTACCTACTGGCAACTGCCAGTAGGATATACATATATATATATATATGTATATATATATATATATATGTATATATATATATATATATATATATATGTATATATATATATATATATACATATAGATATTATATATGATATATATGTGTGTATATATATATATATATATATATATATATATATATATATATATATATATATATATATATATATACCCAGAGTATGCTTTTTTGTTTTTTCAGTGTATGTAGACATTCTAGGTGAAGTCCAAGACATAACTCTGCACACTTGATTGCAGGGCCGGTTTTAGTGCTGGTGGCACTTAGGGCCTGATTACAACTTTGGAGGACGGTGTTAATCTGTCCCAAATGTGACGGATCTACCACCTACCGTATTACGAGTCCATTATATCCTATGGAACTCGTAATACGTAGGTGGTATATCCGTCACATTTGGGACGGATTAATACCGTCCTCCAAAGTTGTAATCAGGCCCTTAGTGTGACAATAATTGTAGGTGCACCTTTGTCATATTTTTTTTTCTACCACCCTTTAAGAGACTTATTGAAGCGTCCATAACGTCTCTCTTTGAGATACATTTCAATAGTTTTTAGTATCACTCATACTGTAGTATGGCAGGGTGTCATGGCAGAAAGATAAGCAATCATATATGTATAGATCTTTTTATAGGAAATGTGGAGTAAGAAAGAGCACAACAAGGTGTAGGAGTCACAGGTTATCCATACTGGTAGGCAGTATAGTTTAAGAGTGCTTGTTCTGTGGGACAACAAACAGAGTTTATATAGTAGTGCGCTTTACAAATTCCTGATTGATTGATTGAAGTTCATCAGAAGATGACCCCCCTGCAAAAAAACAATCAGTTACATGGGACTTCTTTACTATACCATCGGGGAGAGCAAAACCGTTGCATCCTGTGTGCAAGATCTTATCCAGGGGCACTTCGAAGAAGTACTCATGTGGAACCACCAGCATGCTTTACCACCTGAAAACCTACCACAGTAAGCGTCTGGAAAAGGCTTGGCGAGAACGCAGTGAAGGTAAGCCTAGTATATCACAGGCTCTAATGGTGGCACCTGGTGACCGTATTCCTGCAGTCATACAGGACCAGATTACAGACAAAGCACCCGAGCTGAAGAAAATTGGAAGCGTCTGCCTTGAATGCCAGAAGGTGCTAACAGTGGGAGAGGAGTCTATGTAAGTACTTCGTCAGACAGCAAAGGACTATCATGTCTGAGTTCTTTTTTTGTTGTTTTTGTTTGAGTTAAAGTTAGTTCCCCAGTTTCAGTTCTTGATGGACATTGGTTTTTCTATTTGCCGGTTTATTTTTGAAAAAAAACCTACACATTTTAATAATACTAAAAAAAAACTAAAAAAACGTTCCAGAAAAAAATGGTTATTATTAGAGAACCCATTCATGGTTAAAAAAAAAAGATTAACTTTATGAGTGTTTCTAGGGATAATTGAGTGACTGCATGAGTGTATGCATGCCTAATTCACTGATTGCATAGGTCAATTATGGTTAAAGTGAGTGCATGAGTGCATCTATGGATGAGTAAGTGTGTATGAGTGCAGGTATGGGTGAGTAACTCATTGCGTGGGTGGAGGTATGGGTGAATGAGCAAGTGAGTGAGTGCATGATTAGTGTATGGATGATTGAGTGTATAAGTACATGAGAGCATGAGTGCATGTATGGGCATGAGTGCATGTATGGGCAAGTGAGTCCATAGGGACTGACTGCATGAGTGCATGTATGGGCATGTGAGTCCAAAGGGGTGAATTGTGACTGATTGAGTGCATGTGTGCAGTTATGGGTGAGTGAGTGAGTGCAAGAGTGGTGTGTGGGTGATTGACTGAGTGTATGAGTGCATGTATGGGTGAGTGAGTGAATGAGTGGTGTATGTGTGGTTGAGTTAGTGCATGAGTGAATATATGGGTGATTGAGTGCATGAATGCATGTATGAGTGAGTGAGTGTACCAGTGGTGTGTGGGTGATTGAACGCATTAATGGATGCACGGGTGAGTGACTGAGTGAGTGCATGAGTGGTGAATGGGTGGTTGATTGGGTACATGAGTAGTGTATGTACCATTGACTTAGTGCATCTATGAATGAGCGCGTGAGTGCATGAGTGTGTGTATGTGCGATCGACTGGGTGCATGGGTGCATGTATGGGTGAGTGAGTGAGTGCAGGACTGTGTGTAAGGGTGATTGACTAAGTGCATGCGTGTGTGTGTAAGGGTGATTGACTAGATGCATGAGTACATGTATGGGCGAGTGAGTGTGTGAATGGAGTATGGGTGAGTGAGTGAGTGCATATATAGGTGAGTGGACGAGTGCGTGAGAGTTGTATGGGTGATTGAGTGTATGAGTGCATGTATGAGCAAGTAGCTGACTGCTTGAGTGCATGTATGGGTGTGTGACTCCATGAGTGGTGAATGGGTGATTGATTGAGTACATGAGTGATGTATGGGTGATTGACCTAGTGCATGAGTGCATGTATGTGTCAGTGAGTGAGTGCACGAGTGGTGTATGGGTGATTGACTGAGTGTATGAGTGTATGCATGGGGGAGCTAGTGCATGAGTGGTGTATGAGTGGTTGAGTTAGTGCAGGAATCCATATATGGGTGATTAGCTGAGTGTATGAATGCATGTATTGGCGAGTGACTGTATCAGGGGTGTGTGGGTGATTGAATAAATGCACGAGCTCAATTATGGGCAAGTTAGTGAGGGTGAGAGTGGTGAATGTGTGCTTGATTGAGTGCATGAGTGATGTATATACAATTGACTGAGTGCATGAGTGCATCCATGAATGAGTGAGTGAGTGAATGAGGGTGTGTGTGGGTGACTGAGTGATGAGTCCATTTATGGGTGAGTCAGTGCATGAGTCGTGTATGAGTGATTGAGTGTATGAGTGCATGTATGAGTGGTTGACTGCATGAGTGCATATATGAAAAGTGGTTGATTGGGTACATGAGTAGTGTATGTACCATTGACTTAGTGCATCTATGAATGAGCGAGTGAGTGCATGAGTGTGTGTATGTGCGATCGACTGGGTGCATGGGTGCATGTATGGGTGAGTGAGTGAGTGCAGGACTGTGTGTAAGGGTGATTGACTAAGTGCATGCATGTGTGTAAGGGTGATTGACTAGGTGCATGAGTACATGTATGGGCGAGTGAGTGTGTGAATGGAGTATGGGTGAGTGAGTGAGTGCATGAGTGCATATATAGGTGAGTGGACGAGTGCGTGAGAGTTGTATGGGTGATTGAGTGTATGAGTGCATGTATGAGCAAGTAGCTGACTTCTTGAGTGCATGTATGGGTGTGTGACTCCATGAGTGGTGAATGGGTGATTGATTGAGTACATGAGTGATGTATGGGTGATTGACCTAGTGCATGAGTGCATGTATGTGTCAGTGAGTGAGTGCACAAGTGGTGTATGGGTGATTGACTGAGTGTATGAGTGTATGCATGGGGGAGCTAGTGCATGATTGGTCAATGGGTGATTGAGTACATGAGTGGTGTATGGGTGATTGACTGACTGCATGTATGGGTGAGTGAGTGAGTGCATGAGTGGTGTATAGGTGATTGAGTGTAAGAGTGCATGGGTGAGTGAGTGGGTGCATGAGTGGTGTATGGGTAGTTGAGGGAGTGCATGAATGAATATATGGGTGATTGACAGTGCTTGAATGCATGTATCAGTGAGTGAGTGTATTAGTGTTGTGCAGGTGATTGACTGAGCACATTAGTGGATGTATGGGTGAGGGACTGGTGCATGAGTGGCGAATGAGTGGCTGATTGAGTGCATGAGTGATGTATGTATGACTGAGTACATAAGTGCATCTATAAATGAGTGAGCGAGTAGATGAGTGTGTGTATGAGTAACTGAGTGGTGAGTGCACATATGGGTGAGTGAGTCAGTGCATGAGTGCTGTGTGGGTGATTGACTAAGTGCATGAGTGTGTGTAAGGGTGATTAACTAAGTGCATGAGTACATGTATGGAGGTGTGAGTAAGGGCATGAGTGGTTAATGAGTGGTTGATTGAGTGCACAAGTGGTGTATGTGCAACTGACTGGGTGCATGAGTGCATGCATGGGTGAGTGAGTGAGTGAGTGCATGAATGTGTGTAAGGGTGATTGACTAAGTGCATGAGTGTGTGTAAGGGTGATTGACTAAGTGCATGAGTACGTGAATGGGTGAGTGATTGAGTGTGTGAGTGGTCTATGGGTGAGTACATGAGTGCAGGTGTGGGTGTGTGTATGAGTAACTGAGTGGTGAGTGCATATATGGGTGAGTGAGTCAGTGCATGAGTGCTGTGTGGGTGATTGACTAAGTGCATGAGTGTGTGTAAGGGTGATTGACTAAGTGCATGAGTACATGTATGGAGAAGTGAGTAAGGGCATGAGTGGTTAATGAGTGGTTGATTGAGTGTACAAGTGGTGTATGTGCAACTGACTGGGTGCATGAGTGCATGCATGGGTGAGTAGTGAGTGCATGAATGTGTGTAAGGGTGATTGACTAAATGCATGAGTGTGTGTAAGGGTGATTGACGAAGTGCATGAGTACGTGAATGGGTGAGTGATTGAGTGTGTGAGTGGTCTATGGGTGAGTACATGAGTGCAGGTATGGGTATGTGAGTGCTTGAGTGGTGTATGGGGCATTGACTGAGTGTATGAGTGCATGTATGAGTGATTGACTGCATGAGTGCATGTATGAGTGAGTGACTCCATGAGTGGTGTGTAGTGAATCCTAGTTTGTTTAGCCTCTGGCTTGCAGACTCATGCCCCCATCACCTAGTGACTTTTAACCTACTTAGCTTGCTCTGTCTTAGCCAATTTAATTGTTTAACTCTTCTAAGATGGCTTCCTTGTTTATAGTTATGCCACTTGTTATGCTTTGCATTATCAGTGCCACTGCGCTAAGGCGTCAAAATCAAGCAACAAAGACAAACAAACAGTAGGTGTTCACACTTAGGGATTTTCCCTCTCTATACTTTAGAGGGATTGTTAATATTAATTGCCATCCCAAGCATGTCTGTTATCTATTGTTTGGGAACACACCTACGTCAGGGGTCCTGGTAGATCTGTTTAAATACATCCCACTTTTAGACAGATAATCAGAGAGATTCCAACCAGAGGGCATCGTCACCATCCCTGATATCAATGCAGCACGTCGTCTTGATGCTGACCCAATCTTCGTGTCCCTGCGGAGTCTGAGATAGAGACCTCATTCCAAGGAAACAGGGGTTGGGGGCTCCTCTCATGGACATGGCATTGGCAGATTAGGTTTAGCAAACCCAGCTCTCCTTTACGCAGGAGGTTAGGCCTCTCAAATTAGGGTATTAGGGCATATTACATCTTGTATGTCTTTTCTATGCATTGCAAGATGGTGGGAGTCTTTGTAATAATGACTCTCGTCTTCACAATTCTGTTTCTTGCATTATTCATTATCCTAATCATTGCAGCCCATGAAACATATCGCAAACTGCAGCTGTATTAAATAAAAACTATTGAAACCTTACTGCATCTTTGTCATTGCCTGTGTTTTTTATGAGACATGATATATCTGTGAGAAAGGGGTAATCTCTGTTTAACCACGACACTCCCTGAGATGTCTTATTCTTGAGTCCATGCGTAAAGGCTGCCACAAATCACCTTTTTACTATTATGTTTTCTGGTGAGGTACTGCTAGTGAGCCGGTAAGGTTGGGACAACAGTTGCGACTTGTTGTAGGATAGGCACAGTCGCCTACAAACAAAAGTACTGTCATCCTTTAACCAGCAGTCTTGCCTAGAACAAGAGTCCAAACTATGATAGGTGAATGGGTGATTGATTCAGCACATGACTGGTGAATGGGTGATTGAGTGTATGTATGGGTGGGTGAGTGAGTGAGTGAGTGCATGAGCGGTGTATGGGTGATTGAGTGTGTGAGCACATGTATGGGTGAGTGAGTGCATGAGTGGTGTATTCATGCATGAGTGAATATATGGGTGATTGACTGCATGAATGTATGTGTTGTGAGTCAATGAGTGTATCAGTGGTGTGAGGGTGATTGACTGAGCGCATTAGTGGATGTATGGGTGAGTGACTCAGTGAGCTAATGAGTGATAAATGGGTGGTTGATTGAGTGCATGAGTGGTGTATGTACGATTGACTAAGTGCATGAGTGTATGTATGAATGAGTAATTGAGTGCATGAGTGTGTGTATGGATAACTGAGTGATGAATGCATGTATGGGTGAGTGAGTATGTGATTGGTGTATGGGTGATTGAGTGCATGTATGGGTGACTGAGTGAGTGCATGTGTGGTGTATGAGTGATTGACTGAGTGCATGCATGAGTGACAGACTAATTACATGAATGCATCTATGGGTGAGTGAGTCCATGGTTGGTATATGGGTGGTTGAGTGAGTGCATGAGTGAACTTAGGGGTGACTGACTGAGCACATGAATCCATGTATTGGTAAGTGAGTGTATTAGTGGTGTATGGGTGATTGACTGAGTGCATTAGTGGATGTATGGGTGAATGCCTGAGTTGGTGCATGAGTGGTGAATGGGTGGTTGATTGAGTGCATGAGTGGTGTATGAACGATTGAGTGCAAGAGTGCTTCTATGAATGAGTGAGTGAGTGCACAAGTGAGTGTATGTATGACTGACTGAATGATGAGTGCATGTATAGGTGAGTTAGTGCATGAGTGGTGTGTAAGGATGATTGCCTAACTGCATGAATGTGTGTAAGGGTGGTTGACTAGGTGCATGTGTACATGTATGGGGGAGTGAGTGTGTGTGTGTGGTGTATGGGTGAGTGAGTGCATGTATTTGTGAGTGAGTGCATGAGAGGTGTATAGGTGGTTGAGTGAGTGTATTACTGAATATATATGGGTGATTGACTGAGTGCATGAATCCATGTAACATGAGTGAGTGTATCAGTGGTGTATTGGTGATTGACTGAGCGAATCAGTGTATATATGGGTTAGTGACTAAGTGAGTGCACGAGTGGTGAATGGGTGATTGATTGAGCACATGAGTGGTGTATGTACGGTTGACTGAGCGCATCTATTAATGAGTGAGTAAGTGCATGAGTGTGTGTATGGGTGACTGATGGGGGCATGTATGGGTCAGTGAGTTTATGAGTGGTATGTGGGTGATTGACTAAGTGCATGAGTGTGTGTAAGGGTGATTGACTAACTGCATGAGTACATGTATGGGCAAGTGAGTTAGCACATACGTGGTGTATGGGTGATTTACTGAGTGAATGAGTGTGTATATGGGTGAGTGAGTGAGTGCCTGAGTGGTGCATGGATGATTGTGTGAGTGTATAAGTGCTTCTATGGATGAGCAAGTGAATTTGCAAAAGTCTTTGAGATATTGACTCAGTGTATGTGTGCGTATATGGGTGACTGACAAAGTATTAGCGGTGCATGGGTGAGAGAGTGAGTGTATGAGAGGTGTATAAGTGAGAGAGTGAGTACATGAGTGCTCTATGAGTTAGTGAATGAATGTGTGGATGATATAAGGATGAGTAAGTGAGGCTGCAAATGGTGCATGGGTGACTCACTGTGTGTATGGATGCTTGCATGGATGCTTGCATGAATGAATGAATGACTGCATTAGTGGTGCATGGCTGATTGAGTGAGTAGATAAGTGCATGTATGGGTGAATGAGTGAGTGCATAAGTGGTACATGGGTGATTTACTGAGTGCATGATTGTTTGATTGTGCATGATTGTTTCATTGTGCATGATTGTTTCCATGGGTGAGTGAGTGAATGAGTGATGCATGGGTGATTGTGTGAGTCTATGAGTGCTAGCATGGGTGGTGAGGGAGCCAATGAGTGGTTTAAGGGACATTGAGTGAGCGTATGTGTGTTTAATAATAAGTGAGTAAGAACATGAGTTCAAGTATGGCTAATTGACTGAGTGTGTGTGTAATACATCTGTGAGTAAGTAAAAGAAAGAGTGGTCTAGTGATTGACTGTATGAGTCAATGTATGGTCATAGACTGTTATAGTGCTGTATGAGTGAAGGAGTGTTTAAGTGTGTGTGTGTACGTGTGTGTGTGTGTACGTGAGTGAGTGGATTAGTGATATCTGGGTGACTGGCTGAGTACATTAGAGAATGTATGGACTAGTGAATGAGTGATACATACATATATGGATGATTGACTGACTGCATATGTATATATAGAATAGAGTATATCAGTTTATGTATGAGTTACTGAGTGTATGAATCATGTATGAGTGACTAAACTAGTGTATGAGTGGTGTATGGGTATGTAAGTGAGTGTATGAGTAGTGTATGAATAAGTTAATAGTTGTATGGTTGTTTCTATGAGCTATAAGTTGAGCTATTCAGTAAACTTTTACATACTTAGCCAAACAATGCTCAAATTATAGTGAAACTCTTATTATTAAATAGGTAACAAATTACACAGAGCTATAGGTAAATGTTGATTATGATTAAAAGTAGTCTCCATTGTATTTGTCAGAAATATGTATATGCTCCAAAAACTCCTTTAAGATACCTAACATTGACGAACTGCAGCAACTAGTGGGGAAAATAACAAAGGAGAAAGTCATGTTAGTATTTAAACTTCACAGTTACAGAAACATAATAATATTCATTGCATTACTGAAAGGCATTATTTCAATGTAGTTAAAACATCAGTTTTATTTTTTCCCTGTTCTCAGCGTTTACACTCCTTCACCATATAGCGATGGTTTGTATAGAACTTAATCTTCGAACAGTGGGTGGAAAACAATCTCTGGATTGAAGAAAACAAACATGCTCATTGTTGATGCAGCTTGGTGGGGCTGTCAAACCACCAGTACCAGGAGCCTTAGCGGCATGGCCGGCCAATGCAGACATACCTGCTTCGCACCCGGAGGCTCAACAAAGGGCTTCACGGCATCCCACTGTGTGGGGCACGCTCATGGTTCATGCAGCTTGGTGAAGGCTGTCAAACCACCAGTACCTGGAGATTTAGCAACAAGGACCACTGTTAGAAATAGTGTCTTTGGTTGGCACTCAGGTTAACCCCGTCCAAGCAAGGACCCTCACTCTAGTCAGGGTAAAGGAGAATCACACTCAGTTAATCCCCGCTCACCCACTTGGTAGCTTGGCACGAGCAGGCAGGCTTAACTTCAGAAGCAATGTGTAAAGTATTTGTACCAACACACACAGTAACTCAGTGAAAACACTACAAAATGACACAACACAGGTTTAGAAAAATAGGTAATATTTATCTAAACAAAACAAGACCAAAAGGATAAAAATATGACATACACAATTCAAGTTATAAATTTAAAAAGAAAAAAAAGAGTCTTAAATCCGTTAGAAAACAGTGAGTACACTGTTATTGCATAAAAGTACCTGGATAGTGTCAAAATAAAGCCGCATGGGTGAGTGTGCGTCGGAAAAGGCCAGCGATGCGTCGATTTCTCACTCGCAAGTGAGACCGTGCGTCGTTCCTCCTCCTGTCGGGTCGGCGTGCGTCGTTTCTTCTCTCCCGTAAGAGAGCGATGTGTCGATTCCAGATGGGCACCTCAGGTTCAGGCCGGCTTTGCGTGGATTTCTGTCCTTTTCCACCAGCTGCACCTTTCAAGGGCCCAGAGACAGGTTAGGGCACCACTTGAAAGTCAGGACTCTCAGCAGAAAGCCCAAGTGCTAGCAGAGAGAAGTATTTGTTGTCCGTGAGACTTCAACAACAGGAGGCACGCTCAGTTCAAGCCCTTGGAGATTCTTCACCAGTGGGAAGTCACACAAAAGTCAGTCTTTGTCCTCACTCAGGTAGAAGCAGCTACTGCAGGCCAACCCAGCAAAGCTCAGTCACAGGCAAAGGGGCAGTACTCCTCCTCCAGCTTCTCCAGCTTTTCTCCTGGGCAGAGGTTCCTCTTAGTTCCAGAAATAATCTGATTTTCAGGGGGTTTGGGTGCTCTGCTGTTTTCAAGATCCTGCCTTGCCCAGGCCAGGCCCCAGACAAACACCAGGGGGTTGGAGACTGCATTGTGTGAGGGCAGGCTTAGCCCTTTGAGGTGTAAGTGACCACTCCCAATGCCGACACACCTGCTTCACGCCTGGAGGTGCTACAAAGGGCTTCACGGCATCCAGCTGCATGGGGCGGGCTCATTGTTTGTGCAGCTTGGTGGGGGCTGTCAAACCACCAGTACCAGTAGACTTCGTGGGAAGGGCCGCTAATGCCGACACACCTGCTTCGCACTCGGGGGTGCTTCAAAGGGATTCACAGCATCCCGCTGCACGGGACACACTCATAGTTTGTGCAGCTTGGTGGAGGCTGTCAAACCATCAGTACCAGGAGCCTTAGCGGCCAGGGCCACTCACCCTGACACACCTACTTTGCGCCCAGAGGCGCTACAAAGGGATTCATGGCATCCCGCTGCGCAGGACGTGCTCATAGTTAGTGCAACTTTGGTGGGGGCTGTTAAACCACCAGTACCAGGAACCTTAGTGGCAAGGTCCTCCAACGCCGACACACCTGCTTTGTGCCCGGAGGTGCTACAAAGGGTTTTATGGGATCCTGCTCTGCGGGATGCACACGGGATATGCCCAGACGCGTGCTCGGGCAAAGACCGGGCTAAGAACAGGCCTGTATGTGCCTGTTCGTGGCCGGACGTGGCTGGGCTGGGCCCACTATCTTTCATCTGGCAAGTGTGCTTAAATACAGCTTTTCGAGCCCCGCTCCAGTTTGAGAAAGTACATTTTATTTAGGGGGGTTATGGGCAAATGTAAGGTGGATGGGGGCCCTACAGGGGTGTCTGTTTCTTCATGTCCAGCTACCTCCATTGACAATATGTTGGAGTGAGCAATGGGTATTATCTCAAAGGAGATTATATTCACTGAGAGGAGGATGTCGCTGGAACATGGTCAGAATAGTGAGCCCTCACCTGAGGCTATCTTGTCAAGTAGGTTCCCATGATCCTAATGAGGCTACTGGATTCTGGCTGTAGAATCACATAGATTGTGGGGTACTTAGTACAATTCCACACCATGTGACGCCTGTCGGCCTAATCTGGGTTTTCCGGCTAACTAGCAGTGCCTCATCTCCACCCAATAACAGGGATGATTGTGACAACTGGGCGCATGACAGGAAAGACTCCTCTGGGGAACTGTGGTCGATCAGATCTCGTCCCTTTCTCTCAGTTACATTAATCTCGCACAGGCAAAGACAACAGAGGCAGAATATGGTTCAATAAGGGTTTATTGAAGTAACTGCATCTTAGATAAAATGGCATGTATTGCAATAACTAGGATGATAAAACACAATAAAAGCAAGAGTGTGACAAGGAGAGTGAAACACAGAAACAGTCCCACCATACTGTCACTAAGAGGGATATATAGTTCTCCTACCTACGCTATGTTCAAGCACAGCTTAATAAACCTAATCCGTCCTTCTGGTTTCCCCCTGGGAAAGCATCAGCCCTCATACCTGAGTAAGGATGCCTGTAGTCGAGAAAGACACCGATGCAATCAGCAAGCAGTCGTGGTCATCTGGCTGGAATCTCCCTCTAACGTGTATGGGATAAAGGAGTATTTTCATAATAAAACAGTTGAAATTCTAAGAAACGGTTCCCACGTATGAGTGTGTATGTTTCTGTGAATGTTGGAGACACAGCATACCCTATCTGACTGCAGCCTTGAAGAAAGCACACTTAGGCCCTCATTTCGACCTCAGCGGTCTTTTCTAAAGACCGCCGAGGTACCGCCGTCCTGAAGATCGTCAGTGCAGGCAGTTTTCCGCACAGCGTATTATGACTGCTGGCAGCCCTCTGCCATTTTTCGGACAGAGAGCCACCAGCAGCCATACTGGCGGTCGGCGGGGAAGTGGAGGCTGCTCCACCTCCACTGCCCCCTGATCAGAACACCGCCCACCGAATCACGTCCCATAATTCGGTGTGGCGGTGTTCTGGTGACGGGGAGCTGGCGGTGGAGCAGCCCTCATGGATCCCGTCCCCTCCCGGAGGATCAACGGACAAGGTAAGTTGATCGTCCGTTAGGGAAGGGGGGTAGGGGAGTGCTGTGTGTTGTGTGCGTGCATGGGGGTGTGCGTGTGAGTATGTAGAGGAGGTGTGTGAGTGTGTGTATGCATGCAGGGGGGTGTTGTGTGTATGGGAAATGTGTGAGGGTCGGCCTGTGTGCATGTCTGTTTGTATGTGCAGGCATGTGTTGTTGTAGCGTATGTGTGCGTGTAGGGGTGGGTGTATGTGCTTGTTGGGGGTGGGGCTGGGGAGGGAGGCCCTGCCACCTTTGAGGGTGGCAGGGGGGTAGGGGATGTGGAGGGAGGACTAGGGGGTGGGGGAGGGGGTGTATGAGACCCCTATCAGTGCCAGGGAAGGAATTCTGGGGTGGCAGGGGGGTAGGGGATGTGGGGGGAGGACTCAGGGGTGGGGGAGACCCCTATCAGTGCCAGGGAAGGAATTCCCTGGCACTGATAGTGTGTACCGCCATGGATCTCGTGGCGGTTCCAAACCACCCAAAATCCATGGCGGTACGCAGGGTCCTGATACCGCCAGCAGTCTGGTGACGGCTGTCGGGCTGGAGACCGAAGTCTCCAGCCCAGCGGTCGTCACCGCCCTGGCGGTCGGAGTGGAGAAGTGGCGGATAACCATGGCAGTAACCGCCATAGTCATAATTACATTTTTTTTTTCGCCGGCCTGTTGGTGGTTTTACCGCCACTTCTCCCCCGTCCGCCAGAGTCGTAATGAGGGCCTTAATGCTTTCCTAGGTGAAAGAACAATTAGATAGAAAGAAATAAAATGTGGCTATTGCTAGAAAATTGAAGCAATGCTGAATAAATTGTAACTGGGCCAGAGTGCACAACGGCAGGCCTAGTTTGCTAAAATAGCGTGTCTAAAATATAACTAATACAGCTATATAACAGTGTCACTTAGAGGCACCTTGCTAAGCTCTCATATGGCTGAGCCGTTGGTTTGCTCATAGCCCTGGAATCAGGTTGTTGTTTTGGATGCAGCCAGCAGTGGTATAGATGAGGCTACTCTTGTTGTGAATTCGGCCAGTAGTTGCTCAGAAACTAAACCTGTAGTGAAGCGAAGGAAGCCCTTAGTGAGATACCTAGCAGGGGGAAATAAACATTGTGCACAGTACCAGGGTCAGCTCTCCTCCAGGGGTTTCAAGCAGTATAATACTCAGGCGACGCAGATTGAGTTTGAAGAACCTTTGGGCATGAGGGTGCCTGATTTTGATTTCCTGTGTGGGAAGCTTAGTGAAACTCTGGAAGAGAAACTGTCCCAAATTCGAAATCTGTTTCAGCGTATTGAAAGTAGTGTAGCTGATTCCTATGCCAAATTGTCCCTCTTAGAGTCTAAAAAGATTGTATCACCAAGGGATGTGGCACTTGATAATAGTGGCAGGATTTTTCCTTTTTTCCTTGTACCCAATCTGTTGCTATACAACCTGTTGCAGACTGTAGCCGTCCATCCAATGACCCTCCCACCCCTGGATTCACTCCTGCGATATTAGCCGGAGTATAGAGGGGGCTGGTGGGGTCTAGCCCCAATGAGCAAGACAATTGTGGACCCAGCCTTGAACCAAGCAGAGATCACTCACATTTACCGCCTGCCTCTTGCCGCTATGTTGTGGTGCTAGCTGGGGTTCCCCCTTTTAAGGCCTCTCAAACTAAAAGCTGTCTGGAACTCCATAATAGGTGTGCAGATTGGCTTGTTAAACATAAGCATTTTAATTTAAATAATATTAATGAGATAATAATGGTCTGGAGAGTTGGGTGGGTGGATTGTTCCAAAAAAGTTATAACAGGGGAATACATTGAAGTGAACTTTAGGAAGCCCTCTTGTGCAAAAAAAGTGTTAAATTGTCGCGAGAGTTCAGTATGAAAAGGGAATCAGTGCTCTACCTCTTGGGTATGTTTATAGACCTGATATGGTGGTCAACCATAGGGGTAGTAGTAGGAGTCATCTGTCTTCCCCACAACCCAACTTTCATAATAGGTTCTCTTCTTTGAATTATATTGATGATCAAGATTGACTGGTGGGTAGTGTTGTTGGCAACACATTAGTTGCACCAGTCAGATCAGATTCAAATGTAGGTTCATCACAAGGTGATACGATTATTGTCCCCAAACCCCACCTGGGTTCCAGTAATACAATATTTAGGGTATTGAGCTGGAACGTAGCTGGTCTTCATTCTAAGATCACAGTACCAGAATGGGTTTCTTTTATAAGATGTTATAAAGTTATTATGCTTCAGGAAACTTGGGCAATGCATGATTTCTCAGTCAGTTTGAGTGTTTTAGTATTCCAGTCACCCCATCCTGTTCAGGACATGCCGTGCTGTGGACGACTTGTCAGTTCAAGTGAACCACTGTGCTGGGGGTGTTCAAAAGCTATTGATATTAAAAATGAGAGTTTTCAGGCTATTAAATACAAGAGAGGAGTGACATTGTATTTAATTAATTTTTATAATAATGATTTTAGTAATGTTCCAAACTCAAAATTTTTAAGTTTATTTGATTTTATTTCCTCCTTGCAAAATAGGATTGGTACTCGTGGAAATTGGCAGGCTATTGTCTTGCGGGTGATTTCAACGCTAAACTGGGCATCCATATTGCCCATCGAGGGTCTTGCAGTCAAAGACCCTATGGAGTCTCTAGGAGTTGTAGACTCTCGGGGGCGGAGCTGTTGGGCTATATAGCAGCCTATGAATTTAATGCTGTTGTGGATGTTGCCCCGTCTGATGCGCTCCCGTTACAAACTTTCAGAGCCTGTGGATGCTCTTTGATAAATGATTATTCCTTTATATCATTGAATTTGGAAGATCTATTGTTGTATGGCAGGGTTGTTCCTTCCAATTTTGGGGATCATAACCCATTAGAAGTGTCTTTTATATTATCTCCTAGACCCAATTATAGACAGGAGCACATAATTTCTACAATCCAGCCATCTACTGATGGTCTGCACCTTGTCTGGACGGTGGCAGCAACTTTTTAGGGAAATAGTAGGGGAGAATTTTAGTTTGGTTGAGATTTGTTTATCCGAAAATGGAGCCAACATAAGTATTATTAATGCCTTCTCTAAGTTGTGTGGATGTAGTAAAGCAAAGTTGATGCATCCTCTACGTGCTGTAGATATCTCACCTGGGTGGTTTGACCAGGAATGTACAAGGGCTAATCACTATCTGCGTATGGCATTGACACGCCAACCCAGGGATCGGGTAGAGGTGGCCTTCAGGCAGAAGGCTTATAAGCAGGCAGTTAAAAAGAGGAAGTCGATAATACTCTAGTCTCAATGAGACACTCTGGCATCAGTGGCATCAAAAAAGGATAGTAAGCTTTTTTGGGCAGCCGTGAGAAATATGAAGCGTTTAAGTCAGTGTGGGAAAACAGGGCTGATTGCAGAGGCCCCCTAACTTTTTGCCCCCATTTTCCACTTTTTGCTGGTGTTTTCCTGACTCTGATGGTGCCCTGGGTACTGCTAACCAGTCCCAGGGCCTGTGCTCTGTGTAAAATGGATATGCAAATTAGGCTAATTATAATTGGCTAAGTTAACCTACCTATAAGTCCCTAGTATATGGTAGGGCATGTTGGTTTAGGGACCACAGCATAGGTAGTGCACCCATAGGTGCACTGCTGAGGTGCCCAGTGTCATTTTAAAGGCAGGCCTGCCTTTCTTGCTGCTTTTAAATTAAAGTTATATGCAAATTCGACTTTGGAATTAAATGTAGTTCCAAAGTCTTAAACTACCTTATTTTTACATATAAGTCACCCCTAAGGTGTGCCCTATGTGCCCCTAGGGCTGGGTGCCATGTAACTATAAGCAGGGACCTTATAAAAATAGTTTTATAAGCCCTGGTGAGGTAAAAACAGCCAAATTCGTTTTTCCCTCATTGTAGTAAATGGCCTTCATAGGCTAGAATGGGGAGACTTTATTTTAATTTCTAAAGTCTCCTTCAATGATGCATACCAAGAGTTTGGTATCAAATTAATTGTTGTAATAAATCCCACAACTTCCAGTTGTGGGATTTAATATAACTTGTTCAGGTAAAGAGTTTTAAACTTTACCTGAAAAGTTGGCAATTTCAGCCCTGCATTGTTTTTGCTGCTGTGCTCTGATTGGCCAGCCTGTAGCAGCTTGGCCAAACTTCCTTGATGAGGTGTGAAGTGGCCTGGCTTCACACAAAGGAATGTGCCCCTGGGAGGGAATCTCCCCTCAGCAGATGGTGAGGCAGGAAGGGGGAGGGCTGCCAAACTGGTCTTCAAAGGCAGAGAAGGATATTTGGAGCAACCAGCAACACCCCCACATCCTGCAACCCCAGACAACTAGGTGCCCCCTTGATTAGATTAGGAGAGGGCAGGACAGGGGTGTGTTTATGATTTTTAGCCACACCAGTGGGTGGGCTCAGCCAGATGTAACCTCCAAAAATCAGATTCAGCCATGATAAATTTTTGGAGAATGTTGCCTCCTGGGATTGATTTTTGCCACACTTCCCAGGAAGTGGTCATCACAGGGGGAAGGACCCTGCACCTGATTGGAGAACCAGGACCCCCCTGCTTTTCACCCAGGAGTAAGGATAAAACTGGCAGACCTGCACCCACACCTCAGTTCCCTACCACATCCAACAAGGAAGAACTACAGAAGAAGAAGGACTGCCCTGCTGGACCCCTGGCCTGCACCTGGAACCTGCACTCAGAAGGACTGCACCAGCTGCACACTTGGGCTTCACCACAAGAAGGACTTTGCCTGGCTTCAACTGGTTCAAGGAGGGACTCCCTGTTTGCTACAGGTGAAAAATTGCTATCCAGAGTCCACTGCACCAACTCCTGAAGAAAGCGACCAGCTGACCACTGTCCAGTGGCCAAAAAGGAGTTTGCGCCAGGTGCATTCTGGGAGTTGTAGTCTGCACCCCCCCCAAGGACCATCTCAGAACTTCTGGACCCTTGGGGTGAGCTCTGGACCCCAAAAGAACCTTAAAAGGACATCTGGGAGAAGCCCCAGAAGTTTGGAGAAGTTTCGACAACTTTTGTAAAAAAGCTCCATAGAGGGACCGACCCGCCGCAGCAACTCTAGCCGGCTTGCCTCAACCGCGACCTGGCCTGATTTGCTGGTTCGTCCCGGTAAAGAAAATCTCTGAAAAAGAGACTAAGTCCGAAGGTGAAAAGTTGACCGGGACCTCCCAGCCAGCGTATCCGAGGAGGGCTCCATGGACGTCGGATCAAGATCCGGGTTTACCCCGGTCAAAGGATTTTCACCTCAAAAAAATGACTAAGTCCGAAGGTAAAAATCTCCACCGAGGATTCCAGCATCGCGTATCTGGAGAAGGGCTCCAGGAGGTCGGATTGGACTGGCAGGTTCGTCCCGCTGAAGAAAATCTTCGAAAAAGAGACTAAGTGTGAAGGTAAACTTTTAACCGAGGCCTCCCGCGGCCTGTAGCCGAGCAGGGCTCCATCGCGGTTGGCCTGAAACTTTGACTTTGCCCCGGTCGAGGTGCAACCAGATGACCCGATTGGCGCTTTTTGTTTCTAGGCGCTAAGAAAATAATAATTCTTTAAAAATTCATATCTCCGGTTTCCCTTATCTGATTTTATTCGTTTTGGTGTCATTTTAAAGATAAAAATATATTCTATTTTTATAAATTGGTTTTGGATTTTTAAACTGTTTCCTGTGTTTTATTTAATTACTGTTTTGTGATATTTGAATGCTTTACACTCTGTCTCCTGAGTTAAGCCTTGACGCTCGTTGCCAAGTTACCAAGGGTTGAGCTGGGTTTAATTTACTGAGACCTAACTGGACCTTAGTGGAGGTTAGTGGCCTATTGCTAAGTGTAGGTACCTACCTGCCCTTGCCAATAACCCATTTTCCAACAGTCAGGTTGCGCATCCAGTTAGCGGTTATGTTTCTAATGGAGCATGGGAGTCTCATTTTGCTAAAACTTTTGCTGCTCTCCAAACCTCTAGTGGGTTTATGGTTGCACCTAATTTGGGAGGCCCTGAAGTAACCCTGGACGAGGTACATGAGTCAATGGCCCAGAGTGTAGGGGTTAAGGCTCCAGGGCCTGACGGTGTTCCAATCGACTTGATAACGCTTATCCCTGAGTTTTGGGCCCCTTTGCTGGTAAATGTTTTTAACAGTTTAACTTACAGCCCCCTACCAAGCTCTTGGACAACTTCCATAGTCATCCCAATTTTTAAAAAGGGGGAATTGGTCATAGCCATGCTGCTATAGACCCATCTCCCTGATTGATACAACAGTTCAGATCTTGGGTAGAGTTTTGTTTAATGGGATAAGGGAGTGGGCTGAAGAGAAATCTATATTGTACCCCTGCCAGTATGGTTTTAGGAGTCACATTGGGACTATGGAGCAATGTTTAAACTTGTCCCTGGTGATTGGGAAGTATACAGTTGCCAAACATTCCCCTTTGTTTCTGGCTTTTATGGATTTGACCTCAGAATTTGATTGTGCATATTATTCCAAGCTGTGGTCAAATCTTTTAATTTGTGGGTTGGACGAAGCATTGGTCCACTTTTTGGTCTACCTGCATATGGATATGAAGGCCGGGGTTGGATTTAATATGAAAGGTGAGGTCGCAAATGATATAGAGGTTTACTGTGGTGTGAGGAAAGGATGTGTTCTTGCACCTCTTTTATTCATTTTATTTATAAATAATCTCTATCATTTTTTATAAAACGTAACCCCTGATGTTCCAGTTACTAACGGTTCCCCATTGCCTTTGTTATTATAGGCAGATGATGCTGTCTTGATGGCTCACACTCCCAGAGTACTCCACCTTTTAGTTAATGGATTTGTTGATTTCATGGATGATTTAGAGTTATTAACTAATTTTAATAAGTCCTACATTGTGGCTTGTGGTTTTAAGAAATGTCATCTACCCACGACGACAGTCGGCTCCAACATTTTGAAATGCACCAGCACTTTTCCTTATCTAGGGGTGTTATTTGCAAATACGGGCAGCTGGGCACAGCATAACGCACATGTTAGGGCAAAGCTAACAAAGACAATTTCCTCCCTGTTCAGCTTACTTCAGCCCAAGGACGGAAGTGCCCTCTTCCCTCTTTTGAAATTTATAACATGCAATGTTTAGCATTTGGGACATATAAAGCATGGGTGTGGGGTCTCCAGAAATGTGAGGCGATTCAACTCAAGGAGAACAGGTTTTGCAGGAGGGTTGTGGCTGCCCCCATTTCCTCCCTTAGTGTGATCTGCCACAGAGTACTAGGCTTTCATTTTGTGGAGTAGTACATTGCTACTCGCCTGCCTCTGTTATGGCTGGCAGTTTGGAGGAACAAAGATGCAATTCTTACAAGGGACATTATACAGGATGGCCTTAGTTGTAACAAGTTGATAGAGATTCCCGGGTTATCTTATGTGGCATTGAGTTTGGGTAAGTCGGGTTTTTGTGATGTTTTTAACGACCCCGGGATTGTCTCAAATATTAATAAAAAGCAATTATATCAAGCATTATTCATCTGAGGGATGCTGAGAGGTTGATCTCAGAGAGGTAAAAACCTAGAGTGACCACCTATATTGAATCCCTTGTGCTGAATCAGTTAGCAGGGTACATTAAAAGACCGAGGGGCTGTTCTGAGCGGAGCCTGTTGTTCCAATTTGGGGCAGGGATGATGAAATACTTGTTATGCTTCCTATTGGGTTAAAATGCCGGTCTTGATCATATACCTTGTCTGGGTGATGTGAGGTCTGGACAAAATGATGCATTTTTCCTTTTTCTGTCAATACTATTCCATGTATTCCAGGCTTTTATTGATATGCCTTGTTAAGAGATGTGAGATTAATAATTTTACCGTAGCTTTTAAGACTCTTTCCGAGCTGGTTAATGATGAGGAAATCGTTCATGCTGGAGCTTTTTTGATGGCAGCACATGCCCGTTCCTTCATGTACATGGACTAAGGGTTTTTGCAACATTTTACATATTTATTGCATTGTATTTTTATGGGTACTTTTATGGATACGTTTTGTATGTGAATAAAGTTTAATCAAATCATTCAAACCCAAAGCTGCACAGTAGATCACTACAAATATGTGACACTATGCATTGCACTCACTACATTTATTTAATTAGTGACTTACTCTCCAGTTACTACAATAATATAAACAACTAGATTTTAATTATTTTTCTTCAATAATTATATCTGGAACAATATTAGAATAAAATGTAACGTCCTATTCATTTTTAGCAATGGTTCTTTAAAACATCATACCTGATAGGACAAATGATGTGTAAGGTGTTGATAATGAATATATATAAAATCTCAGTAATCATTTTTCTGTTCAATTAGGATGTAGAAGTGTTGTTGGAGAACTTTTTTAAGTTTTGAAGAAATGTTTTTGTTTTTGAATCTAGTAATGTTAAGTTAAGAAGTCACTCAGAATTTATCTCAGTGGTAGATGTAAATGAGCAGCCTTCACACTGATGGTCCCATTTCTAACTGAGCCCTAATAAATCATCAATGTTTACTTCTTCTTCTTCTAAGAATTCAAGGACGACCATAATACATTTGTTGTGCATCTTGTTGAATGTTGATAGTGAATGTTATTGATCCTACATGCATCTAAAAGATGCCGGATCCCTGAAGCAGAATGTATTATAGTTCTGTATGTTCCTAAACGTTGCAGCAAATAATATAGTGAACAACACATTTTATTATCTGACGTTTGTTCAATTTGGTTTACTACATGGGATAAATGGAATAGTACACTGAGAACGACATGTGTGTATCAGTTGACGCCTGTACTGTTTTCCAATTGGTAACCAACTATTTCACCTTCATCTTCCACTTTCCTCCTCTTAGCACCGTCTATGTTGTCTTTCTGTCCTTTCTTTTCCTCGAATGTCCACAGTTTGCTTTGTAATCTTTGGGCAGAGTATTTGTTTCTCATAAACTGGATACTGGCCTAAATGAGGAGCATATAAACTTGGTTGTATTCTCTTACACAAATAACATCAGCACTAACTTTACTCTCATTAAAGGTAATCAAAAACAATTCTGACAACGTTCTAATTCGTGACAATATGACATTCCTTCTTTGAATACAGAATTTCCAACATTAACGAAAGCATCTGCACTTAAACTTTGTGATTTATGAACGGTTACTGCATATGCTAAAGACATAGAAAACTGTTGCAGACAGTTATGCAAGTCTTTTATAAGTAAAAACCCTACAACACACTGCCCAATCTTCTTCACCTCACTTATCTGATCAAATTGTACAGCCAAGTATTCCACCTTGTCTCTATTTGGAAAATTAATTAAATCAAAAACTTTACCCATTGCATTATTTACTAAGCCTTCCTCAACATTTAAATATTGTCGTAAAATAACTTGACAGTTTTTGTAGACACAAAAATGCTTCTCTAATCCTGCAGTTTTGGATACTTAATTTTCCAAAGAATCAAATTTTGCTTGTAGTTAATCTGACAGTAGTATTATGACTCCTTGATGCTCCATTTTGTCGATTGCTATACTTTCTAAAATGTCTTCTTTCTCCAGTTGTAGTAATATTCTCATTAGGGTTTGGGCACTCTTGAAGTGCTGGCATTAAACAAACTATTGCTTTCTGTACTTTGATGAAATTGAACATCTCTTCTGCAGCACTAATGTTAGATGGGAATAGATTTCGGAGTAAGTGACTTTCTAAAGCACGTTTCCTCTGTTTTGTGTGAACTTCTACTCTAATGTCTTTCAGTATCTCTACATATTCCATATCAGCTGCCTACTGCATGTTTTTTATTAATTCTTTGTACCCAAAGTTTAACCAAAAGTTTACATTACCAATACTTCCTAGAGAATTCCTTGTTTCTTTATGTTTTGAAAATTGGTTGTTCTTTTACAGGAGTAAGTTGTAGTAGATCACCAAAGACAATTAAGTGTTTTCCTCTAAATAGCGCATCATAGTTTGTCCTTAAAACATGCTGCATCTTTAAGTGTATAAAAGCAAGCTTTATGTTCTATAACATGCTCACTTCACTAATGATGAGAAGAGTCATCTTTTTCAATACTCTGGATACTTCATGGCAAGCTTCACCAGATAACCTCTGATATTCAAGTTTATTGTCATGTTCAACAGGCAGCATTAGCAGTCAATACAGAGTAATTTCTTTAATGTTATGAGCAGTTAATCCTGTTGGTGCTGTAACTACACATGACACATTTGAATCTGTAGTCTTCTGTAAATAACTGGTGAGAACTTTAATTAGGAAACATTTGCCAGTACCAGCTTGTCCACTGATGTACAATAATATTGGTTTATATGAAGGACATTCAGATTTTCTTTTCCTCATGCAGAAATCCATGCTCTATTTTAGTCTTAACCTTGTTGTAAATTTCTTTCTGTTCATTGTTCAGTTGACCTAACTGGTCAAAATCTACAGTTTTCTCTCTTGCCTGCTGCATGGCAATCTCCACCTCTTTCATAGCTATTGCTGCTTCATTTTGAATTAATGGTTCTCCAAGAGGATCTGGACTTCCTGGTGCAGAACTTTGGCTGCTTTGTGAACTGTGCCTGCCTACTTCAGCAGTAATGGCTTCTTCCTGTGCCTCCTCTTGTTTCAAAATCTCTAAATATGTTGGAAACACAGAACACTTAATGGTATCATTTACAGAATTGAATGAGTCTTCATTACAGTCATAGGGCCTGATTCTAACTTTGGAGGACGGTGTTAAACCGTCCCAAAAGTGGCGGATATACCACCTACCGTATTACGAGTCCATTATATCCTATGGAACTCGTAATACGGTAGGTGGTATATCCGCCACTTTTGGGACGGTTTAACACCGTCCTCCAAAGTTAGAATCAGGCCCATAGTGTCAAAGCAGTTCTGATTCATTTCTCCATGGCTTGAAGAATTGTAAAAGGGCCAAGTAAAAAAAATATTTTCTGTCTGGAGTTTGACAACTAAGGGGGTTATTCTAACTTTGGAGGAGTGTTAATCCGTCCCAAAAGTGACGGTAAAGTGACGGATATACCACCAGCCGTATTACGAGTTCCATAGGATATAATGGACTCGTAATACGGCTGGTGGTAAATCCGTCACTTTTCCGTCACTTTTGGGACGGATTAACACCTCCTCCAAAGTTAGAATAACCCCCTAAGTTTCCTGTGATTAATTAGATTTCCTTTGTTGAATCTTAGCAAGCAACCATCACAACCAGAAACTGCAAATCTTCAATGTTTTCAGTGACATTAGTTCTATACGTGTAATGCTGACATATTCCATACAAAAACATGTTTTCAAGATGGACATTTCTTTTTGGGTAGTATGTGTCCAACATGTTACTATTTAGAATGTCTGCACTCTCAGGATCAACTTCTGCAAGATACTCTATTTCTAGAAAGGTCTTCAATACTCTATTACAACTATTGGCAAGGCCTAAGCTTACCCACACAATTCCTCCAGGCTTGGAGAACAATCTTGCAGAGCTCAACCTCACTGTGCATTCATAAGATCCAATTTCACTGTGCGAAAGCATTTTCAAACTAAAACTGTACAATTTTGTGGTGAGACTCTTTTTTGCTGAAATCTTTTCCCACTTCTCTTTCATCTCTGACTTTTCTACCTTTGTTTGTAAGAAGTGACGTAGCAAGCTACAGCAGTAGAATTATCTGCAACAAACTGTGTATTAATTTTTGCATTCCACATCTTTGGAATAACTGTTCTGATGTTGTACGCATTGTTTGATGATTTCCATGTCAAGGGGTGTCTCACTGCACACAAAAAGCTATTCACTCTTCCTTTTGAGATAACAGGATGTAGAAATCCAAAGCGACATTGTGTATAAAAATTTGCTTTTGATTTGTATTTCCGATGACAGTATTTGCCACACCTATGATTTTTAAATCTAACAATTTGCTGTAGAATCCAATGAAGAGAGTTCTCCAGTGTTTTCAGACTGATATTTTTCATGTTTGAGTTAGCTTCACTTAAACATTCTAGAAGATCTTCCCATGCACACTCAGCACAACTGAGTGTCACAAAGCAAGTAGGTGATCCTAGATTCTTCAACATGCTTTTTAATTCACCATGGCAATGATACCAATAGTCATTTGTACCACATTAAGATGCAAGGTGCTCTTCATTTCCATGAACTTTATCAACAAATTCCCTTGCTGTGAGATTCTGGAGGTTTACTCCTGTTTTTGAAATATGATTTATTGCATAGGATAACCCTGACAAGTCGCTCTCAAATAGTAGATGGAATATATAATTAATACACTGTCAAAATTTAGGTTCCTTTGAATAAAGTCTAGTAGATCTGTAATCGGCTCCTGATATTTGTATTGGCCAGTCATCATACCTACCACCAATAGTAGGAAACAGATATGGAAGACAACATGCTTGTAACACACTAAACTGAGCACCATGTGCTTTTTTTCAGTTGAAATAGCTTAATAGCATCTTCAATAATCTCTTTAGAATGTAGAGGATGACTACTGTAGTGTTCATAAATTTCTTATGTTCTCATTTGATCCACCTTTTCAATTTGGCCTCTTGACGGTACTGTATCATTATCTATATGTGAAATATCTTGAAGACAATCTACACTTTTATAGTAAATGTTATTTTGTACCAGATATAGGTGGTCATTATGACTTTGGCGGTCTTCATTGAAGACCGCCAAAGCCGCGGGCGCCAGAAGACCGCCAGTGCTGGTGGTCTTCTGCCCACCATATTATGGGTACTGCTGGATTTCTGCCACACTTTGGGCGGAAATCCAGCAGTAGGCGTGCTGGCGGGTGGAGGTGCATGGGTGGTTCCACCACTGGCCCCGCCCCACCAGAAGGACCCCGCTTGCCTTATTATGTGCAATAATACGGCGTGGTGGTGTCCTGATGGTGGGGAGATGCTGGCGGTGGAAGCGCCCCTTCCCATTCCCTACTGGAGGACCTCCTCTCTGGACCAGGTTAGTTGATTGTCTGACAGGGGAGGGGGTTGGGAGGGTGGGGGGTGTGGTGTGAGTGGGTGTTTGCGTGTGTGTATGGGTGTTTGTCTGAGTGTGTGTATGCGTGTTTGGATAGGTGTGTGTATGTGTGTATGAATGGGTGTGAGTATGCGTGTTTGGATGGGTGTGAGTATGCATGTTTAGATGGGTATGAGTAGGCATGGTGAGTATGCGTGTTTGGATGGATGTGAGTATGATTGTATGAATGGGTGTGAGTATACGTGTTTGGATGAATGTGTGCATGTGTGGTTGAATGCATATATGAGTGCTGAGATGAATGCGAGAATGGATGCGTGTGAGTGAATGCGTGTATGTATGTGTAGGTGAATGAGTGTATGCGTGGTGCGTGTGGGTGTATGTGTGAGTGTGCATGTATGAGGGGAGGGGGAGATCTACCTGGGGGGATGGGGAGGGGGTCTCTGTACTTCCTGGTGGAGGAGTGGGGGGATTGTGCTTGCTGTGGGGGGTTGGCGAGTCATCTACCGGTGACAGGGAAGAAATTCCCTGTCACCGGTAGCATTTCCATCAGGGTTTTCTTGGCGGTGCTACCGCCGTGGAAACCCTGGTGGAAAGGTGGCACATAATACCACTGGTGGTCTTCTGTGGACCGTCGGGTTGGAGATGCTCATCTCTGGCCCAGCGGGTCCAACTGCCCTGGTGGTAAATTGGGGATGTGGTGGGTTGGCAGAGGTCAACTCGCCTCAGTCATAATGTGGCCGTCTTCACCGCTAGCCTGTTGGTGGTGAAACTGCCACCTTTGCCCTAGCAATCCGAAGACCGCCATGGTCATAATGAACCCCCATGATGTTGCTTTCTTAACTTTATTAGCATCTGCTGAGTCTTGATATATCTTTTTACTCAAAGTATGCACACCATTGACTAGAATTACAAGTCCTTCTTCTGAATCTCTTTCCACACCTAAAGTTTCAACATTGTGCTTAAAATCTAATGACAAATAAACAACTCTACCCTTTAGACCCTTGTAGAGCTCAGATGGAGGTAACTTTCCTGTCTTTGGCTCCATAAGGACTATTGCCTGAAATGGATGTATACATTGTATAAGTATAGACTCATATAAATTCAAGTCTTGCAGTTTTTGTGGAATAGAAACTAGTTCTAACTTGTTATACACCGCTCTAGCTGGCATTTTATTCTCTTCTAATTTATTATAACAGTATTTAAATATGATTTTTTGTTTGCAACACACAAATTGTTCTTCTACAAATAAAGAAGCTTAACATTCTTGAAGTTTATCATTGTTCTCTTCTTCAGTTTTTGAAGATACAATAACATAATGAGTTTGAGTTTTGTAGTAAATGCATCTGCCACATATTCGAATACTGTCTGTTTTTTCTGAACAGACTGTTTTAAACGTTCTAATCTCTTCATAAAAGTTATCAACACTAACAGATATTTCCTGTTCTGCTACACCTGCAGATTTCAACTGTTCATTTTCTCTGCACTCTTCTTGAGGTCCAAAGAAACATCATCAAATACCTTTTTTTTACCTCTGCTACTGTTCCATGCAACAGAGCTCTATTCATTTCCCCTAAAGATACTGCAGGAGTTTTCACATGGTAAAGTATCCTAACTAAAGTTCACATTCTTGAGTGGTGTACACTTAACATTCTAAAATGATGAAAGGTGCTTTGCCACCCTTTCTTCGACAAACATGCTAGTAAATGACCCTGTAGATTTGTTTATTTTCTTACTCTGCATGGATCTAATCATTGCAAAATGGCAATTTTCTGTTTAAGACTTATGAATACAAAGATAAGTAGAACATATTTGACTGGGTCCATTGATTGCTGACAAACACTACAAATACTGCTACAATTCCACTTGTAAACATAGGCCTGTCTACGCCTTCTTTGAACCTCTTCAGCTATGACTTCCTCTACATTTCTAGGTATCATTACTTCTTTCTCAATAGGAGTACCATCTTTCACTTCATAACACCGTCCAGATTCATCAACTGCATGCAGTAGTCTGTTCTCTTGCAAGTAGCTTTCTTCATTAAAGAAAGGCTCAGTACTAGATGTATGTTTCCATTCCCCACTAAAAACTTACCAAAAGTTAGATTTGTTCTTTTGGCTTTTTCTTCTCATACTCAACAGCATTTTATCTAGTGTTTTCATTCTGTTGAAAATCAACATAAATGTCTTCCTCAGCTGCAATCGCCTTATCAACTATACTCTCAACATGCTCCTTTTGTCTCACAGCTTCGCTCTTTCTTTTATACTTCTTCATACTTTTCATCACATTGTGGATTACCCTACTACGGAACATTCTAACTCTTATTTCCGTAAATTGGCGGTGTCCTTTAGTTAAACACGTTGCTTCTTAATAGGATTTTGTACTTGTGACATCATGTACTTTAACTCTTTTCTTAGTTGATTTCAAACATTGGTGGTCATTGTGACTTTGGGGATCTTCCTTGAAGACCGTCAAAGTCACTGGCACCAGAGGAGCACCAGTGCTGGTGGTCTTCCGGCCACCATATTGTGGGTACTGCTGGATTTCAGCCACAGTTTGGGTGGAAATCCAGCAGTAGTCGTACTGGCGGGTGGAGGCGCATGGGCGGTTCCACCACTGGCCCTGCCCCGCCAGAAGGACACCACCTGCTGTATTATGTGCAATAATATGGCATGGCAGTGTCCTGATGGCGGGGAGCTGCCGGTGGTGGAAGCGTCCCTTCCCATTCCCTGCGGAACGACCTCCTCCCCGGACCAGGTAAGTTGATCGTCCGACAGGGGAGGGGAATGGGAGGGTGGGGGTGTTGTGTGTGGGAGCGGGTGTTTGTCTGCTTGTGTGTATGGGTGTTTGGATGGGTGTGAGTATGCTTGTTTGGATGGGTATGAGTATGCGTGTTTGGATGGGTGTGAGTATGCGTGTATGAATGGGTGTGAGTATTTGTGTTTGGAGGGTGTGAGTGTGCGTGTATGAATGGGTGTGAGTATGCATGTTTGGATGGGTGTGAGTATGCGTGTATGAATGGTTGTGAGTATGCGTGTTTGGATGGGTGTGAGTATACGTGTTTGGATGGGTGTGAGTATGCATGTATGAATAGGTGTAAGTGTGCGTGTTTGGATGGCTATGAGTTTGTGTGGTGAGTATGGTTGTTTGAATGGGTGTGAGTATGCATGTAAGAATGGGTGTTAGTATGCATGTTTGGATGGGTGTGAGTATGCGTGTATGGATGGGTGTGAGTATACGTGTTTGGAAGGATGTGTGCATGCATGGTTGAATGCATGCATGAGTGCTGAGTTGAATGCGAGAATGGATGCGTGTGAGTGAATGCGTGTATGTAAGTGCAGGTAAATGAGTGTATGCATGCTGCGTGTAGGTTTATGTGTGCGTGTGCATGTCTGCGGGGAGGGGGGTGATCTATCTGGAGGGTGATGGGGTTGCTATACGTGGTGGAGGGGTGGGGTGATTGTGCTTGCTGTGGGGGTGGGGGAGTTGTCTACCGGTGACAGGGAAGATATTCCCTGTCACCAGTAGCATTTCTGCCAGGGTTTTCGTGCTGGTGTTACTGCCGCAGAAACCCTGGCGGAAAGGCGGCTCATAATACCGGTGGCGGTCTTTTGTGGACCGCCGGATCGGAGATGCTCATCTCCGGACCAGCAGGTCCAACCACCCTGGCTGTACAAGTGGGGATGTGGCGGGTTGGCAAGGGCCAACCCGCCACACTCATAATGTGGCGTACTTCACTGCCACCTTTGCCCTGGCAGTCAGATGACCCCCTTTGTCTCTTATACACTTCATTTTGCTTTTTGTGAAGTTGATGACATAGCAGCATTTGTCTGGACACATGGAAAGATAGTGTGACTCCTTGCCTATAAATGTGACTGAACGTAGTGGTCTACCTCTAGTAGTGTGATGAGATATTTTAATAAATACGGCGGAATGTGACTGCATGTTTTAGTACCTGTATGACTCTGGAAATCTGTATGTAAGTGGCTGAACATCTACCTCAGTGCCTCTGTTACAGAGTACAGGGGTATGTGACTGTGTCTGCCATTGCCTTTGTTGTTGCTGCATACATAAGTAGTTTCTAAGTATGTCAGTGCATGCATTATGTGGAAACATGAATGTCTGTTCCTGGTTGAGGGCTATATTCTACATAGTGATTGGCATAAAGGTGTAAAAGGGCATGGGTAAGTTACGAAAAGTGAAAAGTACATTTCCTAATTACTTAACCACATTGCAGCATGCTTGATAGCATACATACAGTATGTCAGACAGGCAAGACATTTCCAGTAAAAGGTCATTTTGAGACTTCACAAAGCAGTGTTACAGACCAATTTCAGTGGTCAGTAACAAAACACACACAGGCTGTGCACTACTAGGCCTCACCCTTCAGAAAAGCAGGATTTGTCTAGATACATGAAAAGATTTCGTCAGTAGTTGCCTCTGTAAGTAACTGAACATAGGTGTGTATCTTTAGCAGCGCCAAGAGATATTTGAGTATATCTGCTGGTATGTGACTGCTTCTTGCAGTACCTGTATGACTATAAATCTGTACATTAAGTGTGAGAATATATACCTATAGGGAATAAAGGAGTGTCTGTAACTGCCTTTGATATTGCTCCATATATAAGTTCTTTCTGGGTATGTCAGTAAATGTACAAGTGTCTCTGATTCTCTGTCATTGGGTGAAGTATAGCATCAATGCTTTGGAAACATGAATGTCAGTTCCTTGGTGAGTGGTATTCCCTATGTAGTGCTTGCCTTAGGGGTCTGAAAGGGCACGAGTAAGTTTCTAAAACTAAAGAGTACACCTCTTAAACATTTCAGCATGCTTGATGACATGCCTACAGCATGACTCAGAGGTGAGATATTTGCTCTAAAACGTGAATTTGACACTTCACAAACCACTTTTACGGACCATTTTCTTTGTCCACCGACAGAGCACATACAAACTCTGCAGAACTAGGCCTCACCCTTCAGGAAAGCAGTTTTTGTCTGGACACATGGAAAGATAGTTTTACTACTTCCACATATATGTGAGTGAACGTAGCGGTCTAGTCTAGAAGTGAGATGATATTTTTCAATACATCTGCCGGTATATGACTGCATGTTTTATTACCTGTATGACTCAGTAAACCTCTATATAACTGGCTAAACATGTATTTCAGTAACTCTGTCAGACAATTTAGGGGCATCTAAGTATGTCTGCAATTGTCTTTGATATTGCTGTATATATAAGTGCTTTCTGACTATGTCACTGAATGTAGTACATCTCTGTTTCTCTGTCAGTGGCTGAGAGTTAGCATCTATGCTCTGGGATTAATAATGTCAGTTCCTTCGTGAATGGTGTACTCTACAGAGTGCTTGGCTCAGGCTCTGAAAGTGCATGAGTTAGTTCCTAAAACTGAAAAGTACGTTTCCTAATCACTTAAGCACATTGCAGCATGCTTCATAGCATACATACAACATGTGACAGAGGTGAGATATTTGCACTAAAACGTGATTTTGAGACTTCACAAAGCACTTTTTCAGGCCAAAGAAGTATTTGTCTGGATACATGAAAAGCGTGTGTCACTACTTGCCTAGATATGTGAGTGAACATAGCTATCTACCTCTAGTAGCACAATAAAATCTCACAAAGGAGTAATACGCAGTTTAATCTGGATTTGATTATTCAAAAATATGTTGTACACGCAATAAGAAGGTGGCAGTGGAAGAGAATAGACACCATCTGCACTATGGATTGCCACACGGTTAAAAAGTCTGTATCTACCTACAGCTAGTAACATTGTAGTACACGTGTAACTCGCTATTAAGTTTAAGAACATATCCTACTATCTTAGTACATAGTAAACTGACCTATAAGTTACCACACCTATTCTAACACTTGTATAATACATTCCTGTGACCTTTTACACATGAACATTTCACAGCTATTTCCACTAAAACGTGACTTTTACACTTCACAAATAGGTTTTAGAGGCCAGTTTTAGTATATAGTGACATAACACAGAGAAGTTATCCACATTGATAATGAGAAACATATTTCTCTGGGTAAGTGAGTACATTATGTCACTATTTCCCTTTACGTTTCTGTGAATGTCGCTGTTCACCTGTATTAGCACCAGAAGAATTTTTATAACATTTCCTAGTATGTGAGAGCATGTTTTGCTATGTGTGCTATGCGACTTCCTAAAAATCTACATAAGTGGCTACACAAATACCTTGGTCAATCTGTTACAGAAAACAGAGATATTTATATGTTTCTTTGCATACTGCTACATATATAACTATTTTCTGAGTATGTGAGTGAATGTAAAAGTGTCTCTGTGACTCTCTCACTGCCTGAAACACACAATAATGCTTTAGACACATGAATGTGAGTTGCTTGGTGAATGGTATGCTCTATGTAATCGTTGGCTTAGGTGTGTACAATTGCATGAATATGTTTGCTAAACTAAAGTGTATGGAGCGTATTTAAGAGCACCTCGTGCCACTGGAGCATCGTTTTTCGCGGTGCTCTGGTGGCCCTAAGCATTGCCCCATATTTACAATGAGGTGTAATGCCTCTTTTTTTGTGGCGTTACGCCTCTGTTGTAATATTGTCATATTGGTGTTATAAACTGATGTATCATAGTATGTTGCCCTATTATATAAGCACTGTTAAATTATTTACATATCCCAAATTCCACGGGACTAATTCCTTCCATTTAGGTACATATGTTATTTGTACTAGTTAAGTGGAGCACTCCAATTCCCTCCTTTAGAATGTTGGCTGATGGTACGACCTAGAGTGCACCTTAGAATGTTGATGAAGAGAGTGTGACAGAGGATAGGAGCGAGGGAAAGAAGCTGGAGGCAGAGGAGGTGTTATGCAAAGAGTCTATCCAATAAACTTGTCAACTACTTCATCTTGTGGCGAGTTATTACAGAAGAACTTTGGCGACGAGGATGGGATACTGCGCAGGGGCGGTGTAGACTCTTTGCCCCTGATCTGTTCAGCACATCAGCAAGATATTGTCCAGCTCGTGTATAATCTGGAAGGTACAGTTAAATTACGCCTGCTGTGACTGTTCATCACGAGATAATCTGAAAAGGGAAATCAGGAGGAATCCAGGTATGTGAGCAAGCGCACCTGTGGAAACTGGAACGTCGAACTGAGAGTAATTTTTTTTGTAACTTCACAAGATCCAGAGCAGTGAGGCGGCAGGCATTACGAGAATTGTGTGGAGGCAAGTGTTTTGGGCGCAGCGCTTGAGCTGTATCATATTGAACTAGTACCTGCTAGGGCAAGGTGCAGGTAGCGTCGTGGGAAACCCATAAGGTGCTTTTGGTTCACAATAGCAACAAATCCCGTGACGCTATAAAGCTCCGGGAGTGAAAGGAAAAAAAAAAAAAACCTCTCGATCGAGAACTTGGAGTGTTCAATCCCATCAATGCGGGAGAGCGCAACGAGTGTGTCCTCCGAGTGCGCCTACGGGGCATCGCGCGTGTGGTGAAACCTACCACATGGTGAAGTTGTGTGCCGAGTCGGGACAGAAAATCGAAAAGGGAGGAAACCTGTTGGCATAAAGCGCATAATCTTGACGGGGGAAACCGGAGGCAATTCTTCCTACCTGATTCAAATTCCCAGTTTGAACGGAGTCATGGTGAAATCAAAAGATCACAACGACGAGGCGTAATGTGAACAAAGTCTCCCCAGGTCTTCTCCAACTGAACATTGTTCAAAATAAGAGTCCTATATGCAGGAACCTGGAACACTTCCAAAATAAGAGTTAAAAGTCCTTTGTCTTGTTGTATTGGTGTTTTGACAGTGTAAAAAGGTAGTTTAGGTTTGTGTACAGAAGGTTTTTCATATTTTTCAATAATATGTGGTGAATGTATTGTTGACAAATTTTGTGGTAACACAGTGCGACATAATTGGTAAAGTCCTACCTAAGATTTGATAGGTTAAGAGATACAGTATACGCTTAGTTCAGATTAACAACAAATATCACACATTTAATAAAAATAAAAAATATATATATATCCATAGAGAATGGCGGCAGCAGGAATGTCCCAACCTCCCCCATTCTTGAATGAAATAGGTGAACCGGCTCTGCCATGGAAAGAATGGTCGAAATTGTTTGAATCATACTTAATTGCTATTGGGGGAGAAAAGTTCACAGCTTTAAGGAAACAACATATACTACTACATAATCTAGGAGTACAAGGAAGAAAGGTGTATGAGAGCCTGTCTGAAGCGGAAATGGAGGGTGAGGAGGGTGGTGAACACTTTGATGTGTTCCAACAAACGCTTGTCAAGTTGGAAGGTCATTTTGGTCACAAGGTCAATATTGTCCTGGAAAGACATAGATTTTTTAGCAGAGTACAGGGTAAAGAAGAGAAGGTAGCCACATATATTGCAGCTTTGAGGGGGCTAGCCCATACATGTGATTTTGAGGATCTGGAAGATTCATTAATACGTGACCAATTGGTGAGGTGCACAAATAATCCAAGGGTACAGGAGAAACTCCTCACACATAACCCCTCCCTTAAAGAAGCCGTGGACATAGCTAAGGGTATTGAGCATACAATGGAATGTATGAAGGAAATCAAAAACTCACCAGAGGTAGAAGGGGTGAGGGAAATCAAAAGTTGTATTAAACAAGATGAAGGTGTGGTAAACAAAGTCGAAGATTTAGTATTGTTAGCCACAGCCATGAAAAAAAATTCAACGGAAGAAATATCAAAAGGGAAGTGTTTCAGATGTGGAAACCCCAATCACTTGGCCAACAGTCCCCTTTGCCTCGCACGCAACTGTCTATGCAGGAAGTGTGGAGCCAAAGGGCACTATGCACGGGTATGTAGAAATGATAGAAACACGAAGAGAAGGAGTAATAAGGTGGAGGAGATCACTGATCCAGGAACTAAGTTCATTCTGCAAGTCAAGACAAGTCAGGGAATAGAACCCTCCAGTAACAATTATCCGTCGTGTGACATCAGCCTTGATGGTATCTGTGTGAAAGCGTACGCTGATTCGTGCTCACCATATACTTTCATGAACTACCAAACCTTTGTTGACAAATTCCAAGCTCAGGGGTATAAATTGAACTCCGCCAATATAAAACCTGGTGGTGACAACAATGATCCTATACCACTGAAAGGGATGTTAGAACTAGGTATTACGTTTAAGGATAGACACACCAAGGGAATAGTGTACATCACAGAGAAAGGATCTAATTTATTAGGATGGAGACACCAAAAGGATCTTGGTATCAAACTGGATCCTAATAGCAAGGAACAAGTATTATTAGTAGACTTACAAGGAATTAGCGAAAGCATAAGTGAGGAATTCCCTAATCTATTTGAAGACAGACTGGGGTTGTTGAAGAATTTTCAACACAAAATTAAACTCAAAGAGGGTGCCACACCAGTCGTACACAAGGTCAGAACTGTACCGTACCTAATGAGGGAGCCCCAGAAAGAAGAATTGGACAAATAAGTTAATTCTGGAGTTATTGAGCCCATTGAAAGTTCATTATGGCTAGCACCCACAGTGGTCACAAGGAAACCTAACGGCAGAGGCATTCGCTTATGTGTAGATTTAAGGGACTTGAATGCCAATATATGGGTGGACAGGTTCCCCTTACCCAAAATAGACGAGATGGTGAGCATGTTAGGATCAGCCGAATATTTTAGCGTGATTGATCTATCGTCCGCTTACCATCAAGTGGAGTTACACCCATCGTCGCGCCCACTCACATCCTTTATCACTCCTTTTGGGGCATTTAGATATCGTCGGATGCCTTTCGGTCTTGCCTCGGCGGCTGCGGTTTTCCAAAGAATTATGCAAAACACATTGCATGGAATTAAACAGATTATGTGCTTCCAGGATGACATATTAGTGTATGGAAGTACGGAGAGTGAACACAACTCCATCTTAAGAGAGGTGTTCAAACCCCTGGATGAGGCTGGCATGACAATTAGGAAGGAAAAGTGCACACTGGGAGTTGAGTCAGTAGAGTACCTAGGGCATAAGATAAATAAAGATGGGGTAGTACCCATGTGCGATGTGGTCGTGGCAGTGAAGGAAGCCCTAGCCCCAACTAATAAAGAGGAATTGAGGTCGTTCTTAGGCTTAGCTGAGTTCATGTCTAAATTTCTTCACAACTTTGCGGTGGTCACTGCTCCCTTGAGAGTTTTACTAAAGAAGAATGTACCCTTTGAGTGGAGTGATGAATGTCAAATCGCATTTACACATGTCAAGGAAGCCATAATTCATTGTCCCACGTTAGGAAATTTTGACCCCACTAGGAAAACATGGCTTACCACGGACGCCAGTGGGAGAGGTCTTGGTGCCACCTTATCTCAGTGGGTTGATGGACAAGAAAGAATTGTGCCAATTGCATCTAAGTCGTTAAGGGAGGCAGAACTTAATTTCTCCACAATTGAGAGAGAAGCCTTAGCGTGCTTCTGGGCCATCAATCACTTCAAGTTCTATCTGTGGGGTTTGCTTTTCTTGGTTAGAACGGACCACAAACCACTCATTTCATTGTTCACCATTAAAGGTAAAGATCATGCCACGCCACGTATTGCTAAATGGATCATGGGGCTGGAGGGGTTTAATTTTGATATGCAATATGTCCCAGGAAAAAGAAATATAATAGCAGATTGTCTTTCCAGACTACCCAGGAAAGAGAGACAAAATGAAACTGATGAGACCCTTGAACCTCTGCTCCATGTAGAACTGTCAGGCATCACTAAAGAAGAATGGGTTACAGCCACTAATGAGGACCAGGTGGTACAGGCTTTGAAAAGCAAAATAAGGAATGGGTGGCCTGAAAGACGACAACCGAGCGAAGATGAACTCAAGGGGTATTGGGAAGTGCGTTCCGAGTTACATATAGCCAAGGATCTAGTTATGAGAGGTGAGCGAGTTGTCCCGCCCAAGGTGTTATGGGAAAAACTTTTCGTTTTAGCACATGAGGGACACCTAGGAAGGACCTTAACCAAAAATAAACTTCGCACTTTTTACTGGTTTCCCACCATGGACAGGCTAGTTGAAAGCACCTTGCGTGAGTGTGTCCTTTGCGCAATGAGTGACAAAACCAAGGTTACACACAAGTCTCCTTTATCTCCAGTGGAGGTCCCCGCTAAACCTTGGGACAAGCTAGGGTTGGACATCCTAGGACCTCTTAACTGTTTAGGATCAAGAGCAAGGTTCATTTTCGTTTTAGTCGATTACCACACACACTGGGTGATGACAAAAGCTGTGAACAGTGTGACTACACAAGAAGCAATAGCATTTCTGAAAGAAGCCTTTACCAGAGAAGGTGTTCCTAGCACCATTGTGACAGATAATGGGGTGCAGTTAACGTCAGGAGCCATGGTGGAATTCTTAAGAAACAGCGGGATCCAACATTTTCGGTCAACACTGTACAACCCAAGAGCGAATGGTCTGGTGGAGAGGGTTAACAGAATGGTCAAGGAGTTTGCAGTTAGCTAGCATAACTCGAGAGCCAGGAGAAGGTGCGATTGAGCGTATGTTGTGGTCATATCACACCACACCAAACTTAGTAATAGGAGTATCTCCTTTTGTGTCCCTAAAGGGTAGGCAACCAGGAACCAAATTGAACCCCAATTGGTTAAAAGGGGGGGAACCCGTTCTGATTCAACGGGAAGAAGTTATGGCGAGAGTAGGTAAAAATCAAAGAAAGTACCAGGAATGGTATAACAACAAGTATGGTACTAGGAGTAAACATTGGATAGTGGGACAGTGGGTCAGGGTAAAACTTCCAGAATCAGCCAGGAAGGGATCAAGTAAGTTCTCAGAACCGTTACGAATTACAAAAGTTCATAAAAATGTAGTAACTTTAGAGGATGGTCGGGTATGGAGCATGGACCGCATATCTGCCATCCAAGACAACCAATCAGACAAGGAACGGGAGAAAAGTGAAGATCGAAGCGAAACCGTTCCCAAACGAGACCATACTGATTTTCCCAGGATAAAGACCACTCCAACGTGGCATAAGGACTATGTCTTGGCTTAAGGACTATATCATGACATAAGGACTATGTTCGAGAGCAATGAACAACATAGTGATCCATTCTCCCTTATGTATTTGTGGGGAAGGGGAAGTGTTGTAATATTGTCATATTGGTGTTATAAACTGATGTATCATAGTATGTTGCCCTATTATATAAGCACTGTTAAATTATTTACATATCCCAAATTTCACGGGACTAATTCCTTCCATTTAGGTACATATGTTATTTGTACTAGTTAAGTGGAGCACTCCAATTCCCTCCTTTAGAATGTTGGCTGATGGTACGACCTAGAGTGCACCTTAGAATGTTGATGAAGAGAGTGTGACAGAGGATAGGAGCGAGGGAAAGAAGCTGGAGGCAGAGGAGGTGTTATGCAAAGAGTCTATCCAATAAACTTGTCAACTACTTCATCTTGTGGCGAGTTATTACAGCCTCCTTGTAAAAATGGGCCCCTCCAACACAGTTTTCTGCGACAGAGGGGCATGCAATGGGGGTTGCAATAGGCATTCCACTGCAACAACCATTGCTTTTGACGCTGTCTCAGATTTACGAGTTGTTGTAAACCTGAGGCAGCGCCAACACCTAATTCCACCCAAGGGGTGGCATTAGCATGGCAAAATGTGGAAGAATGCTTTTATTCCTCCTCGTTTTTTGCAAAAAGCCATAGACGATTGTTAATGTACAGGAAGGGACACCTTCCTGCACACAATCAATCATTCAAAATGATGCTTTGGTACTTCTATGTGTGCTGCAATTTGCAGCAAACATAGAAGTGCCAAATCACAATAATAGATTGTTTACGTGCTGGAAGAGACACCTTTCTGCACATAAACAATCTATCCCCTCATCACAGACACCCTTGCACTATGGTGCAAGGATGACTGCGTTGGCACTAGGCAGATTAATTCAGAGCCAAGGGGAAATGCAGGGGTGCGTCATATTCCTCTAAATACGGTGCTCCTCTGCATTTCTAAAGTGGCATGGCACAGCACTGCTATTTTTGTTGCAGCACCGCACTGCGCCACTTTAACATAAATCTGGGACTACATTTCATAAAGACTGAAGTACTGCGCAGTATGCTTGATGGAATACCTACATCATATCACATAGGTTAGTTATTTGTACTAAAATGTGACTTCACATAGGGATTTTACAGGCGAACTTTAGTTAGGCAGCGAGCGAGCACACTTACGCTCTGCACTACTATGCCTCATGCATGATTGAAGCAGTATTTGTCTAAATTTTTGATAAGATTGTGTCACTACTTGCCTTTATATCTCAGTGAATGTAGGTGTCTAGATAGAGTACTGGCAGGATATGTTTCGGTACATGGCTCTGTAAATGTGTACATAAGTAGCTCAACAAATACCTCAGTGCTTGTGCAAGGGGATACATGGGTATACTTCATATACCTCTACAGTGCATATTTTTGCCTTTCAATACTGACTCTTATAGACCTCTTCTAAAATGGAATAAAGACTATAAGTCCCATAATTCCAAGAAACACAATTTTTGTGAGCAGTACATCATCTATAGACATGTACAACTTTCACACCTTCTAATACATTGTTAACTATAAGTTTAACCCTTAGCCTACAGTTTTTTTCTAGCAATTAGACCATGCAGTAAAACAGCACATGTATAATATGTCTTTTTCATGGAACAGAGTGTGAACCAACCTCTCACACACTTACTCTGCACATCAGAGAAATTGTATGTTATTCACCTATTAATAAATATATATGTGGACTCGCAGTACCACACACAGATTACCTCCGGTGCTTTAAAATGCTTTTCTATATGTTTCATACTTACTTTTTGACAATCTCAGATACACCTATGCTTTTTCATCGATTTTCTTTTCTCAAAAATTAAAACTAATATACATACCTGAAAATTGAGGGGGTCATTCTGACCCTGGCGGTCCATGACCGCCATGGCGGAGGGTGGCGGAAGCACCGCCAACAGGCTGGCGGTGCTTCCTGGGCTATTCTGACCGCGGCATGTCCACCGCCAGAACCAGGATGGCGGGAACGGGTGCCGTGGGGCCCCTGGGGGCCCCTGCACTGCCCATGCCACTGGCATGGGCAGTGCAGGGGCCCCCTAACAGGGCCCCACAAAGATTTTCACTGTCTGCTTTGCAGACAGTGAAAATCGCGACGGGTGCCACTGCACCCGTCGCACCCCTGCAACTCCGCCGGCTCCATTCCGAGCCGGCTTCCTCGTTGCAGGGGCTTTCCCGCTGGGCCGGCGGACGGCCTTTTGGCGGTCGCCCGCCGGCCGAGCGGGAAAGTTGGAATGACCGCCGCGGTCTTTTGACCGCGGTGCGGTCATTCGGCGGTAACCGCATGGCGGCCGGTGACCACCGCCCGCCGCGGTCGGAATGACTGCCTGAGTACTTTACTGAAATATGTTTTTTTGCTCTTATCAGATATATTCAATACTGGCAGGAATTCTCAAAACTAAGCATAAAAATGAGTTAGCACTCTTGCACATAGCAAACAGAAAAGGGAAACATTTCAACTTTGCACTCTGTGACACAGTAGAGGTGAGCAAATAAAAACATACCTTTTATTTTTCACTTTTCTCTGGAGAATTCTGAATGGTTAGTCTGTGTTAACAGTTTCATTCACTTTTCTGAAGAAGGCCAGTATGGTAGACTTTTTATCAATAATGGCGGTGTAATCATGATCATCATAACGAATTAGAAAAAAAAACAGGTATGCAAAATTATATTTAGCTTGATAGTTCTATGAGCTTAAGGGTACACTACGCTTCATTGGCAATGCCTCTTTGGAAAGTAAACCCTATCAAACAATAATGAGTAGAAACCCTTCTATTTTTTTACAAAACAGACTATCTCTTTAAGACCCTTCCCCAATACACTCTTAGTACAATGTCTATAGCAACCCACCAGAACCAGTAGGTCACAAGTTCGCAGCACACTGTAGAAGTGGCATGTTAGTTACAAAATGAGCTGCAGCCGGATTGGTTTGCTGTACAGAATAAACACCATATCTAACCCTTCAGTACAAATTTCATTTGCACTACAACCAATGACAAAACTACTTACATATGCTTTCAACATACCACCTAATTTTAGTCACCTGCATGTTTACTGTAGCCAATCACAAGTTTGTTACTTTTTCAATAATTACCTCACCTTCATGTTATCTGCCTTCCATTTTCAAAACTGCCTCATTCAATACAGCCTTCTCCTGACTACTCCTGCTGCTTCACTTCAGAATGGTTAGAGTGTGGATGGTTGGGCACAGCTCTGTGTTTTGGGCTCGTAGGCTGCTAGAAAGAATGGCATTGATAGGGACTTGGGTTTTGCTAATGTGGACATAAAATGGATTGGCCTGAGAGGTTAAAGTGGAATCAATTGTGTGCCTTTGGTTAAAAGCATTAGAGGTTGCCATCTCCCTTATCTCATGATTGTGCACTGTGGTAGGAATGACCTGGGCACACTGACTTGGGTAGGACTGGAAATCCTAATGAAGGATACCTTTGCACAATTGGTGAGACTATTTCCTCACACTGTCTTGGTATACTCCAACATATGCCAAAGGCAGAAATGGAGCTGGTCTAATCAATTCTGACCACAGATTGACAAAGCCAGGAAGCATGTTAATGAAACAGTTTCTGCATTCCTCAGGGACCATAATATGGGCTGTATACACAACAACAACAACCTGCGCTTTCACATGAATGGTATATACAGAAATGATGGTGTACACTTCACAGACGAAAGCAACAGAGTTTTTCTTTCAGACCTGAAACTCTGCATCTGCTCTGACATGAAACTATAATATACTTACAGTGAACTCAAAGCCTCTTCTCAGGGTCACCCTATTGCCTAGTAATCTTGATGATTTTGTGTATAAATATATATATTTTTTAATTTTAGCAATAATCATGACAACGTTGCAATATGTGCGATTATGCCGCAAAAACACAATTTCAATTCGCATCAACCCATTCAAAATTCATAATTATATATGTTAACAATTTCTAATATCTAACACCAAAGATTGGTTTCTGAACAAGTGCACAAGTCATGTATGAGTTTCTCTGTCACATGATACAGCTCAACTTCAATCACTTTTTTTTAGAGTGTCACTGGGTCGCCAAATGCCTGCATCATATATTGAGTTCATCTGCGGATGAGTGAGTCAGTCTGTAAGTGAATCTTTGAATGATGAATGAGGATGTGATTGCATCAGCAAATGGGTGTGTCAGAGTGTCACTGGATCTGCAAATGGGTATATCAGGGTGTTAGTAGGTCTGTAAGTGGGTGCGTCAAGGTGTGTGTGGATGTGCGAATGGGTGTCTGAAGTTGTGGCTAAGTATGCAAATGGGTACGTAAGGGTGTGATTGCATCTACGAATGGGTGAGTCAGGGTGTCACTGGATCTGCGAATGGGTATATCAGGGTGTCAGTAAGTCTATAAATGGGTGCATCAGGGTCTGAGTGGATCTGTGAATGGGTGCATGAGGTTGTCACTGAGTATGCCAATGGGTGCGTGAGAGACTGATTGGGTATTCGAATAGCTGCATCAGGGTGAGAGCGGATATGCGAATGTGTGTGTCAGGGGCTGACTGGATGTGAATAGGTGCATCAGGGTGTGAGTGAATCTGGGAATCAGGGCCTAAATGATCGGTCAACGGGTGCTTCAGGGTATCAGTTGATCTGCGAATGGGTGTATCACAGTCTGAGTGGGTCTATCAGTGGGTGCATCAGGGTGTGACTTGATCTGTGAATGGGTGCATCAGGGTCTGAGTGAATCTGCGAATAGGTGCATGAGATTGTCACTGGGTATGCAAATGGGTTCATCAGGTTGTGATTGGGTATGCGAATGGGTGCATAAGGTGGTGAGTGGATCTGTGAATGGGTGCATCAGCGAGTGACTGGATCTATGAATTGGTGCAGCAGAGTGAGAGTGGATCTGCGAATGGGTGCTTGAGGTTGTCACTAGGTATGTGAATGGGTGCATCAAGGTGTTATTTGGTATGCAAATAGGTGCCTTAGGGAGTGACTGGATCTGCGAATCGGTGCTTCGGAGGTGACTGGATCTCTGAATGGGTGCATCAGGGTTCAAGTGGATCTGTGAATGGGTGTGTCACAGTCTGACTGGGTCTTTGAACGGGTGCATTAGGTTGTGACTGGATCTGCGAATGGGTGTATCACAGTTTGAGTGGACCTGCAAATGGGTACGTGAAGTTGTCTCTGGGTGTGTTAATGGCTACGTCAGGGTGTATTTGGATCTATGAATGGGTGTGTCATGGTGTGATTGGATCTCCAAATGGGTGCATCAGGCTGTGACTGGATCTGCGAATGGATGCATCATGGTGTGAGTGGGTCTCTAAATGGGTGCGACGGGGTGTGATTGGGTCTGCAAATGGGTGCATCAGGGTGTAAGTGGATCTCCGAATGGTTTATCAGGCTGTGAGTAGATCTATGAATAGATGCATCAGGGTGTGAGTGGATTTGTAAATGGGCACATCAGGGTGTGACTGGATCTACAAATGGGGTGTGTAAGGTTTTCTCTGGATATGCAAATGGGTGCATCAGGGTGTGTTTGGATATGTGAATGGGTGTGTCATGGTGTACATGGATCTGCAAATGGATGCATCAGGGTGTCAGTGAGTCTGTGAATGGGTGCATGAGGGTGTGACTGCACCTGCGAATGGGTGCATGAGGATGTGACTGGATCTATGAATGGTGTGCCTCAGGGTTTGAGTAGGTCTCTGAATGGGTGCATCAGGGTGTGATTAGATCTGTGAGTGGGTTCATCAAGGTGTGAGTGGATCTCCGAATGGGTGCATCAAGCTGTGAGTGTATCAACAAATGGGTGCAAAAGGGTGTGAGTGGATCTGCTAATGGGTGCATAAGGGGGTTAGTGAGTCTGTGAATGGGTGCATCAGGGTGTGACTGGATCCGCGAATGGGTGCATCATGGTCTAAGTGGATCTGCAAATTGGTGCGTGAGGTTGTGAATGGGTATGTGAATGGGTGCATCATGGAGTAATTGGATATATGAATGAGTGAATCAGGCTGTGAGTGGGTCTACACATGGGTGCATTAGGACGTGAGTGGATCTGCGAATGGGTGCATCAAGGGGTGAGTGAGTCTGTGAATGGGTGCATCAGTGTGTGACTGGATATGCGAATGGCTGGGTCCCGGTCTGAGTGGATCTGCAAATGGGTGTGTGAGGTTGTGGCTGGGTATGCGAGTGGGTGCACCAGGGTGTGATTGGGTATGCAAATGGGTGCATCAGGGTGTGAGTGGATCTTCAAATGGGTACATCAGTGGGTGACTGGATCTGTGAATAGATTCATCAGGGTGTGAGTGGATCTGCAAACGGGTGCATGAGGTTGTCACTAGCTATGCGAATGAGTGCTTCAGGGTGTGATTGAGTATGCAAATGGGTGCATCAGGGTGTGAGTAGATCTGCAATGGGTGCGTCATGGTCTGAGTGGATCTGCGAATGGGTGCATGACGTCTCTGAGTATACGAATGGGTGCAACAGGGTTTGGTTAGATATGAGAATGGCTGCATGAGGGTGTGACTATGTTCGCAAATGGCTGTGTCAGGGTGTGAGTGGGTCTGTCAATGGGGCTACAAGAGTGTGTCTAGGTCTGTAACTGAGTGTATGAGTTTCTGTCTGCTACTATGAGTCAACATGTTAGTGTTTCAGAAACTCTCAGAATTTTTTTTCCGTTGTCATCCATCTCTGCAAATTTGTTACTACGTTACATGGGGGCCATGCATAGTGTTGCGATGTTTCCGCAAGTATTGTGAAAAAAAAAGATTATAAGGTCATGATTCGACGAGCATAGACTTCTGTATAACAGCCTTGGAGTCAGGGTACTTCCACCCTGACCCCTTATGCCACTTTCAATTTTGAATTTCAGTCCCAGAGTCTGTAGCCTGTTCCCTAACATGGTGGCAAAAACTTTCTAGTCAGGTTGCCACCTGCCAATCACAGCATCTCTGTTGTTGCATGCATTCGCAAATACATTGCAATCGCCACAAAAATGTCACAATGTATCTGCAGCCAGAGATGTAGCAATTTGTCTGCCCATTAATATCTTGAAAACTACTGAATGGATTTTCACCAAACAGGCAAAAGCACAATCTGCGTACTGGAAGCAGGCAGACAGAGGAAACTCTGCTCCAATGAAGGTAGAAATGTTTGACAGTTCTCCCTTCATCAGACCAGCGTGTCTGGTGTCACTTGGAAGCAGCTGTCAAAGCTGCCACCAAGCCACAGCAAACAGCTATGTCTCAGGGTGGGCACACGGGGGACCTAGCAGGAGGCGGCGATCTTCAGAGCCATCATTGGCTCCAGCATACATATCCCCGGGGAGGAGGTTGTCCCCGGGGCTGCAGTGGGTCTGAAATTGACCCTGATCTGTTTTTTAAAATCTGCCTCAGGGAGGTGGTTGTCCCTGGGGCTGCGGGACAGAGGGGCATGCGCCCCCGCACACAACGTAATCAATGCCCGCTGAGGTGGTGGTTACTGGGGCTGCAGGGGATCCTAAAGGACCCCCTAATTGTTTTTAAAATTGTCCCAGGGTGGTGGTGGCCCCAGGGGCTATGGGAGGATTGGGCGAGCCCCCCTGCATATATAAATCATTGCACCCGGGAACTGGCCCACCCGGAGGCTCTTTAGAAAAGAAGCACGGGAGCCTGCGCTCATTTTTTTTTTTTATGTTCCCTGGATTCGCAGATCCACTGCAAATTGCGCCAAATAATGTAATCAAAAATCGTTTTTAGGTCAAGGGAGGGTCCTTCTAGGACCCCACCACCAGAGCTAAGGGGTCAGGGTTTCTCTACTCAGGCCCCTTTTATTTATTTTTATACATTTTTGGTGGGACTCAGCTATAGCTGATTCCCAAAATGGCTCCCAAGTCTTCCTGATTTGAAGTGTTGGCAGCCAATCAGAGTTGTGCATTTCCCTGCATGAGCTCATCATTATTCGCGAAGTCATTGCGGCCAGAGATGTACACATTTGAATTTCCTTTAATATCTCAAAAACTACTGAAAGGATTAACACTAAATAAGCTAAAACTTAATCTGCATACCAAAAACAAGCTTTCTGCCAAATTTGGTGTAATTCGGTCTAGTGGTTCCTTGTTCAAATGTCCTATGGGAATTAACATGGGAAACACAACTTTTTTGCCCCCCCCTCCTTTTTCTCGGCCCCGCTAGATGGATCACCCCGAGACTTTTCATGCACAAGAAGAATCACGGGGGCACTTTTTTGGGAACATTTTGTGAAGATTCATCAAACAATGCCAAAGATATATATAGATATAAGTCAAAAAAATATTTTTTCTATGGAAACATGGTACATACTATAACTACCTTGTGGCGACTGCCACTAGTTATAGTAAAATATATATATATATATATATATATATATATATATATATATATATATACACACATAAATATATAAAAGGCTTTTTTATTGAACAAATTTAACAGCACTGTTTTAAAAGACTGTCCTTTTCTAGCTCGGCGTGGATGGCACTCTGCTAATCCTATGCTTAAAAACTTTGCTAGAAAAACAGACATTTGAGGTGAGCAAATCTAGAGTGTCGCTGGTGTTGCAGGGTGTTCTTTACTGGAGCTGCTCTCCACCTAAACTTGGGAACTACCCAGAGTTCTCTCTTCTTTTTTTCATAATGTATTCATCACACTAACCCTGGAAGGGTCTTGTTTTATTTTGACTTATACTGGGTGTTCCCTTGTATCTGGACAAAGCAAAAACTCTGTGATAAGCTATAATGTTTCAAAACATGTGTCAGGAGTTGCTTTTGCTCATTCTAGGTTTGCTTGGATGGTATTTTACCAATCCAAAGCTGTAATACTGTGCCTGAAAGCGTGAAAGGCTTTTGTCATTTTACAGCTCGGTGAGGATGGCACTGTGTCAATCCTATGCTAAAACATTTTGCTGTACAAATGGCAAAAGGCTTTGGGGGTCATTAAGAGTTTGGCGGACGGAAAAGGCAGTCCGGCCAAACTCACGCGGTCAGGTTACCGAGAGTGCAGTCCTCTTCCTGCGGGCCCCATTACGAGTTTCCCGCTGGGAACCAGCCCACCACAATAACAGCGGCTCATAATTGAGCCAGCAGCAATGTTGCTGTGCATAGTGCATGGGCAGTGCAGGAGCCCCAATGGGGCCCCCTGTCTCCACCAGTCTTTTCATGGCAGGGCAACTGCCATGTAAATGCCTGTGGAGGGGGGGCATAATCCCCAGGGCAGTGCTGCGCTGCCTTGACGGATTGGGACTGCCAGCACCGCCAGGCCATCTGGTGGCAGAAAAGTGGCGATCCTGGCGGTCTGATAATGGCACAACTACCACGGCCGTAATGTTGCTGCTGGAACGCCACAATGGTGGTGGTCCAACCGCCACTGTAGTCCAGGGTCAGAATAACCAGCTTTGTCCCTTTCTAGCTCAGGGTGGAAGGCCCTGTGTCAATCCTTCGCTTAAAGATTTTGATGGAAAAATGGCAAAAGAATTTGGGGCAGATGTACAAGGCCCTTCTGCATTTCTTAACAGTCAAAATCAATATTTCGGGCAGTTAAGAAATGCCAAATGGCTTTTTGTAAAAAGGCCTTTAGGAAATCACAAATAGGGATTACCTATTTGTGATTCTATTCTGATGTACAAAGCATTTCTTAAACACGATGTGGGCATTTAGGGAATGCAATTACTATCAACTTGAAGTCAATTGTAACCAGGTGCAATTTTAAAAAAAGCCCCCCAAAACGTTTTTTTTTTAAATTGCAATAGAGCACACACATGCCCCTTGGGCATATGTGTGCTCTACATGTGCACCACTATTTTTGGGGTGTACTGGGGGGGCTTTTGTCCATTGCCATCCTTGGTTTTGCATTTCCAAAATAGAGATTTCCTAATAGGAAATCCCTAATTGGGAAATGAACAACTGGTACATTGACACAAATGTAATGGGATTCCTTATTTGCGATTTCCTAATAGCGATTTCTACTTTGTAGGAATCGCTATTAGGAAATCAGTATCTCTGTACATAGCATTTTGCAAGTCCTAAATAATTATTTCTATGAAGTCGTCAATTTTGGAAATGCAAAATTGCAATTTAGTACATCTGGCCCTTTGGCCCTTTCTAGTTCGGCGTGGATGGCATTCTGCTAATCCTATGCTTGAAAACTTTACTAGAAAAACAGGCATTTTTGGTGAGCAATTCTAGAGTGGCGCTGGTGTTGTATGGTGCTCCTTATGAGAGCTGCTATCCACTTAGCCAGAGTTATCTCTTCCTTTTTTGCACATATATATATATACATCCCTTGTATTTAACTTATGTTTCACAAACTCCTTCACCTCTCACGAGTAGTGTGCAACCTTTATAAGTCCATAATAACTTGTGTTTTGAGTTGGTTTCAAAACGATGTATGTTTCCTCTTTCACTGGAAACTAATTAATGTAAGACTAAGGTTGTTTCATTTCTTGGTACTCAGAAGACCGGTTCGGCCGCTCTTATAAAGGATCTTTAATAAATCGTTTCAAATGAATCCACAGAATAACTGTTATTTATACAATACAAGACGGAGCATTATTATACTTTTAAAAAACTCATGAGCGAGGCTTTAATCATTGCTGGTAATTATTTTTCTCTGAATAATGTGAAAAGCCTATCACTTAGTTGATTCTGTTTTGCCCCACCTTCTCTTTTTTGGAAGTAGCTTTTGTTTATTTGTATGATCCATTAGAGGTACAAATTATCCTTTAGACATGCGAAATGACGTAAAATGAAAATGCTAATAACTTCCAGCTTTTTACCAGGAAGCTTGTTGGAAATAGAACAATAATTTAGTTATTTCAATTTTTAAAAAATTCCTCGCAGCAGTCTAATGGTCAATTTTCAGACTTGAGCAATTACATCCTGCCCTCGCATGCACATTTACTCTACCGCTAACCATTAACTATAGCACTGAAGCCACTTTTGCAGTAAGCACTGGCCTTTTGTGTTAGATGCTCTGTGTCAGTGTGGAGGTGAGGGAGGTTGGAACATTTGGATATAAAAGCACTGTAGCTGGGGGTCCTCTTCAAAGTTCTGAGGACAAGCATTGACAAAGCTTCTCTACTCCTGCTGCACACAGGCCAAGAATATACATTAAACATATGACCTCTTTAAGCACAAGTGTACCTGAATGATGCAGACAGATCACTACAATACAACCTTTGTTTGTTCCATTTTTCATATTCTCCAGTGAGGAGGCTTTATTGTCACCAAGTATTGGCCTGATTTTACTGTCCCATTTTTTAGTATAGCCTTACACCTACATGAAAGAGCAAAAGATTTGGTAAGGTCAAATGTTTTTCTTTTTATCGGAAAGTGATGGCATTGTACTACACCACAGTAGTGTTATTGCGGGGTGATCCTCCGTCAGCCCTCTGCGCATGTGTTACCCGGATGGTTCACTCCAGTGTGCTTTGGAGATCTAATAAAAGAGTGCGGGCATGGCTAAGTTAGTCACGGCCGGCCGCAGGCAGCAACAGGTGTCCGTGTGATTTACTGGCATCTCTGCCGGCCTGCATGGTCCAAGGCTGCGCAAGGGAGGCCGCCTGACATCAGCAAATTGGCGACGAGGCAGGTGTGTGGACGCTGCCTGCCCCGTGCGCAAAGATTAGTGTGTAGCTACCTCGTGCCATGCAGCCGCACTACAGCAAGAATGACGACCGCAACCCATGTGGGCCCGACTGGCCAACCACAGCATGTGCACTCACACAACTCTACAGCACAGTGCCCTGCCTACCGCCAGTTGGCGCCAACCAGTCAAGACCTCACTGCTCATGTGGAGCAGTGCCGCGCCGTCAGTCAACACTGCCACAGGTGTGTGTTATGCACACAGTGTGTCGCGCATACAAAGAGACCGAGAGAGTAAAAGAGTTACACCAAGCCACAATTATTCAACAGTGTACTGCATGCAAACACGGTACCCCTCACCACCTGCCACAAGCTTTATAGAGAAAGTAAAGGAAGACCTGGTCTGGCAACTGTCCCAGGTTCTGATGGGACAGGGCTCATGCCGCAAGCGGAAAGCACATAAGAGAATGATCTTAAGCCAGACCACAGCTCTGACACAACTTCGCCCATACCAAAATGGCATCCATTCCAGCCATTAAATTGTTTGCCATTGACGGGGCACCCTCTGCGCTTGCACCAAAATGGAAAGACTGGGTGGAGCATCTTCATTTCTACTTTGAAGGGGCAGACATCCCCGTAGATTGGCAAAGGGCTCTCCTGTTACATGTAGATGGGAAAGACATTCATAAAATACACAAAAAAATTGATGGAGGAAACGCCAAAATTGTACACCACCCTATTACAAGCCCTGAACAGCCATTTTGAACCAATGGCGAACAGAGAATACAAGAGATTTGTATTCTGCCAAGCCTGCCAGGAACCCGAAGAGCCTTTGATGTATTCCACAGTAGATTAATAGAGGTTTTGCAGACTAACAAGAGGAGATATGTGGACAAGTGATACAAGGGTGCTCATCCACAAAGCCATGAGAGGTAGTCCTTCAAGAACTGGGCAAATCTCTATAAAGCATCCTGACCTTAGGGAGGTTGAAGGAAATGTTCTTCATAGACCAATCAAAACAGAACAGGTCAACGTTGTTTAAGCCCGCTCAAACACACCGGGTTAGAAAAGACCTCTGGACAAATGTAAATAGTGTGGATAATGTGGGGGACCCCCCACAGACTTAATGACTAGCCAGTGAAGGGTCGGTGTTGTGCCACATGCGGGACATACAACCATCTTGGGAACGTTTGTTGATCTTCAAAGCTTAGGGCCTCGTGGTCTCCGAGTACCCCGATGGGTCAGAGGATCTGGACTACACTTCCGAAGACTATGTGGTTCACATTGTCTTTGCCATATGATCTATCCCCCAGACTCATCATCCTTTCCGTGACTGCCAAATCAAGATAGGAAGACAGCAGCTCACTGAAACCATTGATAAAGGAGCATCCATTGAACTAAAGTCAGAGGACACCTATCGCTCCCTTAACAAACCCTCTCAGCTGACCAAAGCAAAAATCAAAGTGCTTGTGTATGGCTAGACAAAACCAATACCACTGTTAGAGTATTTTCAGACATCGATAGCCCATGGAAGCATCAAGACCGAAACATCAATCTATGTAGCCAAAGGAGGGAACAGCATGCTGATTGGCGGCAGACAGCAGCGGCACAAGGATTGATATAATTTGCCTTGGGGGTGCAAGAAGAGGAAATAGCAGACCATCTAGAGGAATATGAAGACATATTTAAAGGCATTGGCTATCTAAAAAGAAGTGAAGTCAAACTCCATATTGACTGGTCAATTCAACTGATTGCTCTGAGACACAAGCGCATAGCCTTTCATCACAGACCCAAAGTTGAAGAGGAGCTGATCAAACTGGAGAAAGCTGGTATTATTAAGAAGGTGTCATTACCCACGCCATGGGTATTCCCAATTGTTGTCCCTAGAAAGCCCAAACAGCCAGGGAAGTCCTCATCTGCATGGATATGAGACTACCCAATGCGGCCATCAAACAGGAGCAACTTTTAACTCCCAGAGTAGATGACATCCTCAGTGAGATAACAGGAGCTCAGTGGTTCTCCAAAGTCGACCTGCGATCTGGATATCATTAACTAACCCTCCATAGAGACTCGAGCTACATCACCACTTTCACAACCCATCTGGGGTCGTAAATGTAAATGTAAATTTCGCACTTGTATAGCGCACTACTCGCCCGTTAGGGTCTCAAGGCGCTGTACGCATACCGCTGTGGAACCCCTCCTGGCTTTTCCCTGTGAGGCACCCACTCCTGGGCAACCCCCAGGGTGAAGCCAGGCATCCAAGTGCTGTCAGGGCCGTTGTGGAGATTAAGCAAGGTATTGCCCAGAGTTACAGAGTGGGACCCACTAATTAGATTAGGCACCGAGGCGAGAATTATCTGGTCCAAGGCTATTGAGCCCAAGACCTGCTGAGGTTGTGATGCTATTGGTACCTTAATTTTGACATCTCCAGTGCAGCGGAAATCTTCCAGAATACAATTTGTGAAGTACTCACTAGTCTCCCAGAAGTCATCAATGTCAGTGATGACATCCTCATTCATGCTAAATTGATGAAGGAACATTTTGAGAATCTGCATGAGGTTCTCCAGAGGATTTATGACACCGGTCTCACACTACACTAAAAGAAATGCAAATTTCTCAAGGCGAAAATATGCTTCTGTGAATGTACCTTCTCGAACGGCATTGCCTCAGACCCGGACAAAGTGAGAGATGCACAAGAGGCCCAGGCCCCCACCAACACATCGGAAGTCAAGAGCTTCTTGGGAATAGCCAATTTTTGTGGTCACTTTATTCCAGACATCACAGACCTCACTCAACCACTGAGGGAGCTCACCAAAGCTCCCACGTCGTGGACATGGGGCCCGAAAAAAGAGAAGGCTTTTTTACGGACCAAAGAGGCATTGTCGGCAAGCACTATCCTATTTATTTTGATCCAACCAAACGGACAAACATTGCAGTAGACGCCAGCCCCAAAGGACTGGGGGCAGTGCTCACTCAACAACAACTTCATGGGGACTGGGCCCCAGTTGCGTATGTCAGCCGCTCGCTTATGGAAACAGAACAGCAGTACTCGTAAATAGAGCAGGAAGCCATTGCCATACTCTGGACCTGCAGACATTTTCACTTATACATGTTTGCTCACCCATTCGTCATCACAACTGACCACAAGCCACTGATGTCCATTTTCCGAGGTTCAGCATCCAAACCACCCCCTCACATCGAGAAATGGATGTTGCAGTTACAGGAATACAGCTGTCAAGTGGAGTAACAGTCAGGCCCACCAACCTGGCCGACTACCTCTCCCGGCACCATCGAACAGCAACCCCCAAAGAAGAGGCCAAGGAAGAGGAGACCCAAATGCTATGTTGACTTTATTGTAGAGCACTTTTGACTGCTTCCCATATCTCTAGAAACGTTGCAGCAAGCCATGAAAGCTGTACTTCAATCAAACAACTGAACAACCCTCAAGGCACACCTACAGCAGAGAACTCCGAAGGCCAGGAAAACACTAGGGGCCAGATGTAGGAAGCCGGCAAATTGCGACTTGCAATTTGCGAGTCCGAGTGACTCGCAAATTGCAACTCGCAATTTGCTATGCAGAACGGTGTCTCAGACATGGTCTGCGAGTCGCTATGGGGTCGCAAAGACCCACCTCATTAATATTAATTTGCGCCCCCATAGCGACTATGGGCACTCACGGGGATGGAGGCCTGCTGGGAACAGCAGACCTCCATGTCCGTGACTGCTTTTAAATAAAGCAGTTTTTTTTCCCAAGTGTAGCCCGTTTTCCTTAAAGGAAAACGAGCTGCACTAAGAAAAAAAAAACGAAACCTTTAGTTTCGGATTTTTTCAGGGCAAGTAGTGGTCCCTTGGGGACCCCTTCCAGTTTGCGAGTGGGTTACCATCCACTTCAAGTGGAATTGCATACCACTGCGAGTCGCAAATAGGAAGGGAACACCCCTTCCTATTTGCGAGTCGGAAATGCATTTTGCGAGTCGGTTCCGACTCGCAAAATGCATTTCTGCATAGCAAACACACGTTTGCGACTTGCAAACAGCGATTTTCACCATTTGCGACTCGCAAACTGTTTGCTACATCTGGCCCTTGAATCCTTACTACATGTCCAACAAGAACTATTGACAGATAATGGAGGGTGTCTTTTAATAGCACCTCACCTGGTCTAACCCAACATGCAGTCCAGCTAGCACATCATGGACATCAGGGAATTACAAAACCCAAGAACCATCTCTGCATCAAAGTCTGTTTTTCAGGAATGGATAGCATGGAACAACATGCCATAAAATCCTGTCATTGGTATCAAGTAGCTGGACCTGAGCCACCCCATCCAGTCCTCACTGAAGAAGGTTCCCACAGGCCATGGGAGTCTGTCAGTCTGGATTCCGGCCATCTCCCAGACGGAAGACATGCTCCAGTCATTATAGATAACTATACAAAATATCCAGAGGGCTCACAGACTGCCTGCAACATGATTACATAACCGGAAAAGGTGATTGCCAGGCATAATGAAGAGTGTGAAGACCGACAAGGGATACCCATTTCAGGGAGAAGAATTTAAGGAATACCTAAACTCCTGGGGCATTCTCCACCAGAAGGTAACACCGAGATGGCTTTAAGCCAATGGAGAGGTGAAGCAGTTTATGAGGACCCTCAATAAAGTGATCTGAATTGCTTATGCAGACTCCAGTCGTTTGAGAGAGCTATATACAGTTTCCTGCACGAGTATCATCAGATGCTCCACGCTACAACTGATCGAGCCCCAGAAATGCCAGCATGGGCCAAATAATCACAGACCCAATTCCTCATCAACCCATGTGGTCCCCACCCCCAACTGATGGTTCTGAAGTATTCCACCAAAGGGAGAAGACCAGTTTATGTGCCAGCACAGTGTTGGAGAGTCTGATTCAACCAGTCTTCGTTAAAGACACGTATCTGGCAAGTAAGTTTCAACTGCTGTTTGAGCAGAGACCCCGGAAGGTAATTAAAAGACAAGGTACACTAATAACTGCCTGTCATTGGGACAAAACTGTCATGAGGAATGTGTCATTCTTCAGGAAGATGAGAGATGACCAGGAAAACAACTCAAACCCTGATGATGGTCAGGACTTTTCACTTGAGAACCTTGGCGGGACAAACTCACCGGAAGCTTCGCGGCCCACGATTCTAGTCTCCCTCAGACACCTGCCAGTGTCTTTTAGTCCGGATTGGGAGACTGTCATGACTCAGCCAGAGTAAGAGGTCAGCCTCAGGCACACAGATAGCCATGATGCCCACCACACCTGAGGAATAACCTGCCTCCCTCCTGGAGGCTGGCAGGTTTTCTGACATGAACCTTATGAATGCGTAGCGAGAAGCTACAACCAGAGCAACGATATCCCGCTTTGAACTTTATTGACTATTGTGTATTATTGTTGTTTTGTTTATTGAAGTTGGGGAGGAATGTACAATACCATAGTAGTGTTATCGCTGGCTGGTGTACCACTAGCCCCTTGCGTATGTGTTACCTATTGGATCACTCCAGCTTGTGCTGGAGATCTAAAAAAAAGAGTGTGTGACGTGGCTAAGTTAGTCATACCAGCCGCAGGCAGCAACATGTGTCTGTGGGATTTATTGCCATCTCTGCTGGTCCCTGCAACCAACTCTGGAAGCATCCTATTTTGATGGTTTCTAACCACATCCAGCTAATTAGCTTTCAGAATTTTGTGGTCGAATGCGACCAATAAAATGTAGCCCACATCCAGCTCAAAGAATATTTTTCGAGTCTTACTTTGTTCCATAAATAACAATATCAAACTTATACATATCTAAAACTATGATCTTGTTCCTAATATCCAATGCAAATCAACATCCTGGTCAGGTTTTTCTTAAGAAGGGGGACCCAGGTACCTTGCTAATTGACTAATGCCCAGCAGGGAAGACTCTGAACTCAGACACTCCTCTACTGATTGCATCTGCTTTTCTCGACATCCTGTCCTAGTTGCATCAATTTTCTTCTGTTAATTTTTCTCTTAGTGCCCTATTGCTGTAGTTTTTAGTCCTTCCCTTACATATACCTATCTTGACTTTTCCCCTCCCATATGACTCTCAGAAGACGACTTACGTTCAGATGTCTTTTTATGACTTTTTACATTTCTAGAACACAGCTACTCTTGGGCACCATGGTCACTAAATTTTGCGTGAAAATGCTTCCCATTCAGCAGTGTTGCTGCATACATTCCTTTAATTTTTTTATGTACCCTTGAATTTCTTCCGCAGCTTTGTGAACTTCGTGTGCCACGTTTGTGTGGAAATTAACCATTATTTTTTGCAATCAGTATCCCATTAGGTTGCACAATTTGCACAGTTTCCATGATGTAAAATGGTATCCTGGTATAAGGATTCATAAACCTTAAACAGCTTTTGCTCGTTTCGCAGAAAACTCTGTTTTCAAACTGAGCTGCAATATTTGCATATGGCCCTATTGCTTTATACACTTCCTGGTCTGCCTGAGTGGGTATGTAGATCCAACTTCTTAATATTCATTAGTTCTTTTCTTGTGTTTAATAAAAATAAATGACATGAATCACAGAATGTGAGTGGGTGTTTGAGAATCTGAGTGGGTCTTTGAGTGGGTGCATGAAAGTGTGAGTAGTTCTGTGAGTAGGTGCATGAGTGTCTAAGTGGGTTTGTGAGTGGTTGTGTTAGTCTCTGAGTGGGTCTGTGAGTGAATGTGAATGTGTGAGTCTCTGACTGGACTGTAAGTGGGTGTGTGCACGTCTATAAGTAAGCCATAAACAAATGGATGAGGGGGCCATGTGGTCCCCCTGCCTGGGCCAATTATGGCCCCAGGGACTCCATTCCCCAGGGCCCAGCCTTCATTCAATAGGGGAGGAGGACGATTTCAGCCTTGGGGACCCCATCACCCAGGGCCCGACCATAAACAAATGTAGGAGGGGGGCCTCATGGCAATTCAGCCCTGGGGAAATTTCAGCAATGTCTCCTGGGTTTATACTCTAATACACACTGATATCAGCTGCTGTAAACACCCTATTACGTATGAGTGCTGCCATTGGAAGGCAATTGAAGAACAGGTAAGTACATCACCATAATGAAATATGGACATGAGTTATCCAAGACGTAGGGAGTCATTACGACCCCGGCGGTCGGTGGAACAGTGGAGGCAATATCGCCAACAGGCTGGCGGCACCTGCCTCCACTATTATGACATTGGCGGTTTGGCAAAAGCCAAACCGCCAATGTACCACACCAACCGCCACGGCGGTAACGGCCGCCGGGCTGGAGACTACAGCCTCCAGCCTGGCGGCCGTCACTAGGTTGCCTATGGCATTATGACCCCGCCCACCGCCATTTTTCCGTGGTTTCTGTACTGCCACTGAAACCATGGCGGTAGGCACTATCAGTGTCAGGGAATTCCTTGCCTGGCACTGATAGTGGTCCCCCCTCCAAAGAGTCCTCCCCCAGCCTCCCCCTCCCCTTCCGTACCCACGAACATTTACACACAGACACGCACATACATACACACCCATACACACACGCATACACACATTCACCCACGCATTCATACATTCATACACACTCACAGCAAAACACCTGAACATACATCCAGGCACACACGCAATCTCATGACACAACGTGTACGTGCACTCACACCCACTCATGCACACATGCATTACACATGCATGCATGCATTCACACACACTCACACACCCCCCCACACACACACAACACCCCTCACCCTCCTCTCCTGTCGGAGAACCCAACTTAGCTGCATGCAGGGGGTCCTCAAGCAGGAGACGGGACATGGCGCCCCTGCCAGCAGCAGCGTCCACCAGCGGAACACCGCCAGGCCGTATCATGGCTCATGATACGGTAGGCGGTGTTTTGCTGACGTGGCGCTGCACCTTTCCTGCCATCCGCTGCCATGACTGGCAATGAAATTCCGACCAGCCGTCGATGGTCATAATGCCATGGACGTTCAGTTGCCGCGGCGATGGTATGTTGGCGGCTGTCGCCTTGGCGGTAGGAGCCATTTGCCACCAAAGTTATAATGAGGGCCATAGTCCTGAACAGGAAGGACACGCCATTTTACACTCTGCTATGGGCATTCACCATTATGAAGAGAGATTTGAGCAGAGAGAACCGTTTCTAACCACTGCCTACTTTGTACATAGGTTTCTCTGGGGAAATATCTCACCTGAGGGGGTAGTGTATTTTCATATCATGGACCCTATAGATGTTATGCAAGACATACTTTTGAGTATAAAGGTAATTTCAACTCCATACTTTACTTACTTCCTATATATCTGTAATGCTGAGGAGAGCTGTGAGTGGATAGGGAAATGTATTCCTACAAACTAATAAATATGGATATTTCCCTGGGGAGAGGTGTCAGTGTGGAGGCTAGTATCTGTTATACTTAGTATGGAATAGTGAGATCTTACATGTAAGGTGAGTATCATCCCCACCCGACTACACATACTATTGAACCTGGGAAAGAAGTGTTTGGAGGGCAGTGTCTGTTTACACCCTTCTCTACACAATAGGGGGCTTATTTACAAGCCCCTTTGTGCCACTGGAACATCACTTATAGTGACAGTTTAGTGAGGCACACTGCAGGACCATATCCTGCGTGCCTTTTGATGGATTTGTAGATGTGGACTGAGGCAAGGCAGCACAAGTCACTGTGTTGCCTCACGCTGCGACAGGGAGGTGGCCATGGGCATTACAGTAGGTGTTTCCACATAAGACCAATGGCATTTGACACATTCTGAGATTTACTAGATTTCATAAACTGGGGAATGCATCAAAACCCAACGCCTCCCTAGGGGAGGCATAAAGGAGGCACAACAAGGAGAAATGCCTTTGTTTCTCCTTGTTTTTTTCTTTTTCTATGTTTGCTGCGGTCTGCAGCAAACATAAAAAGAGGAAAACGCCACTTGTGATTGTTTTTGTGCAGGATGGTGTACCTTGTAAGATTCATCACCCAAAGGAACTACTTCATTCTCACACAAGTAACCAAAATTCTATCAAGAAAACTGATTCAAACAAACATCAGTCCTCAAAAGAGTCCAAAGACGAAATGAGAGCATGAAACAAAGAGTTCAATACTTAAAATCTACATCAAGTCTTTCGATATAAGTTCTCAATCAATGTCTCTTTACATGTGTAAAGTGTCTTCCTTTTTTTGTCTTTTTTTGCACAAACAGATTCTACATAATCCAGGGCTGAGGATCCACAAAAGAATTCCAACATGGAATCATGAAAAGGACAGTAAGTGGATTCTTGGTAAAAGTGAAGCATACGTCTTACCCTAAATGTAATGGGATTAGGTTGCTGTTGGTAAACTGTCTTTCTTACTTGCTTTGCATGAAACAACACAAGGAAAACCCTAACCAGAAAGAAGTTTCTGCCAATACCAAACCAGTAGCAGAGGATGACTCATCCAGGCAAGGAACATGACGAGCTGAGAAGAACTTGAAACCGAGGCAAAAAATTAATGCAGGTAAGTGATTTGTGTCATTTTAATTTTTTTATAATTGCAGGCAGAGACGGGCTCTCCAGTATGACTTTCATAACCTGCACTGAGGAGCCCGCAGCACGTCCAGCACAGCTTCCTGTAATGGGGCCCGACTCGGAGGTCAAGCAAAAGCTAACTCAGGGATCATGTCGGTTGCGCCGTTAGCCTGAAATCAGGATGCATGGCAGCAACCGTTATGTGGGTTGCCCTTGTTCATTCTGGATAGCATCCAATCTCTGGCTTCGACTAACAGATTCCAGTTAAAATGCAGAGTGCGTCAGATAGCATCATTTCTGCCTACAGGTAGCCCAAAACTTTAATTAGACTGTAGGTCCTAGGGTCGGACAATTATGTCGAGAAGTGATATGCTCTTGAGACTATCATAGTAAACACATGAATTTCTTTTGAAATCTTCAGGAATGTTTCATTTCTATGCTACATAATATTTGGACAAGAGGTCTTGTCAACTTTTCCAGATTAAATCCGTCCTGTGATTCACTGTTTAGAGCTGCAAGTTTGAACACGGTCTAGTCATCCATGGAGACGGGAAACATCCTTTTCAGCAAACTTGTACAGATTCTTTGAATGACATCCAACTCTTGTGTCTGCTCACATATTCAGAGTGGCTCGGATATTTTAGTAGCTCTCAAACACTGCGATACAATGTATCATTCTGTTGCTCCTCGGGATGCACAGGAAGATACAGCCTTCTCCTGCATTTTCTGAGCTCCTGCAAGATCCCAATGGGTTTAGAATAGAATGTCAGCAGTTTAATCGGAAACAAACCACAGAGCAAGCTAGTTTATATTGAGCAACAAACATAAGGTACTTCCAGCTAAATTATAATAATAATAATAATAATAATAATAATAATAATAATAGTAATAGCAGACAAATATATGAAACTGATCGTATGAGACCGATTAGAATAGGGAACACATATAAAGTAGCACTAGTAAATTTGTCATTGCCACAAATTTTCATAGCCTTCAATTATTTACAAATCTTTCCAGATCAAACCTTCCAGATCCCTTATAGAATACTCACCACCTGTGCAGCAAAGATTTCCCTTTCTAAATGTAGAATTATTAGGTAATGGAGACATCCTGTGCCAACAGTAATCGTCAACACTGTGGGTATACGAGAAAATGCATAATTTCAAAGGAGCTTAGTTTAGAGTATTTTACAAAAGAGTGCACCTTGAGGGAGTTTTATTGTGAACATTGGTGCTTTCCTGATTACTACTTTGATATTTTTACCAAAGTCATATAGAACTCTATAAATTAGGTAGATCTGGAACCTATACAACATATACTTCCTGTGATGCCATAAGAGGCTCAATAAGTACATCTTTATTTAGCAGACTGAATAGCCAAAGAGACCAATTAGTGCTCCTGTGATCAAATCATCTTGCATCCCACTGACCAAGAAATGATTTAGCGCAGATATTCTCCAAGAGGGCTTTACTGAAAAACCTCAAACACCTCTGTAGTATACATGGAAAATCCTCCATCCCTTGTTCACTACAACTGTAGATACTTAAAAACAGTCATGTAGATTTATCAACAAGATGCCCTGTGTATATATATGTTATGGAAAAATATATAATGTAATTCACCCAAGAGAGATCCTGTTAGCATCATAGTCAGTTTTTTGGTGACCATGACAAATGACCCAGCCCTCTCTCCCGGGCCACCTCCAGTCTTTTTGCCTCTTACCCTTTATGTTGTGCTGAATTCTTTTTTCTTGGCTTTAGGGCTGCTACCAAAAACGCTAACCAGTGCTAAAGTGCTTGTACTCTCTCCCTAAAAATTGGTTACATTAGCTTATACAAAACTGCATTTTTATTTCAATTGTAAGTCCCTTGCATAATGGTATACTATATTCCCAGGGCCTCTAAATAAATGCTACCAGTGGGCCTGTAGCATTTATCATGCCCCAAACGTAGGTATCACCTTAAATGCCCCTGGCCTGCCACTGCACTCTAGGAGCAGTTTTAAAATTCCATGTTGACTAGACATTTAGACCCCCTTGCCAAGCCGTAAACTCCTCCTTTATTGCATATACTTCACCCCTAAGGTAGGCCCAGATAGCTCATATGGCAGAATGCTCTGTAAATAAAGGTTTGGGAATGCACTTTTGAGTTTTACATGTCCTGGTAGTGAAAAGTTCCTAAATTCACTTTTCACTATTGTGAGGCCTATCTCTGTCATGGGATGACATTCAGGATTCTGTATTATGTTTATTAAACTGATATTTCTAATTGGGAGCTGATGGCTATGTCATGTTCAGTGTCTTTGAAATTGTGATGAAAAACTCTCTTTAATGGTAAAGTTGAATTGTTCTTAGTACAATTTTGAAAATACCACTTTAAGCAAGTTGACATTTTCCTGCCCATAGCCTTTTTTTGCCTGTAGCCTGTCACATGACTGGGTTAGCTGACAGTGAGACTTTGTGAATTCCTCCCAAATAGTCACACAATATAAGGATTACGTGTGCCTGAATGGGACATCTGCTGGCAAGATGGTGAAGGGTCAGAGCTGAGCACACTGAATAGCCTGTATGCTGCCTTCACACAAAGGGCCAAGCAACCCGACATTGTCACTACAGCCAACTTGGAGCCCGGCATGTGGCAGCAAGGAAGTCCATTCACTTGAAAGTCACTGTCTAGAAGCTTCTCCCACCGTCCAGAACCTGGGCAATAGGGTATAAAAAGGGGACCTCTGACAACAACTCTAGAGTACCACTCTGCAGTACATTTCTGCACCAGGATGAAGGACAGTTGTGCTGATAAAAGGACTGCCACTCTGCTGGACTGCTGCTGTAATGGAACTGCTGTCCTCTTGTGCTGGCCTGCTGCCTGTTGCCCTCTTGCTTGGGGAAGAAGAACTGGACCTGCAACTTCACCTTGAACCCCGGACCACAGAGTGACTCAAAAGTCCGCTGGCCTCCTAATCTGAGCCTCAGGGATACAAAAGGCTCCCCAACCAGCTCCTATACCCAGCTGTAGCAAGTTCCTGACCCCCAAGTGGTGCCTCTCAGGTCCTGGATCCTTGGTTTGGCTCTCAGAATATTTAACTTTTGGGCTCCTTGCACACAGGCCGGTTTGCACCAGAACTGGGCTACTTGCACTGAAATTCAGCTCAACCCACCACCAGCCTCTCCCTTTACACAGGAAGCGTTCATTTCCCATGGAGGACCGCCACCATGAAGCATCAGCCGTCCCATCCGCAACTGCTGGCTTGTTCTTCAAATCACGCCGACCACCACCTCTGACCCTCTCCTTGCTCTCTGCAACCCTTTCCAATGGGAACATGATTCTTGGCACAAAATGTGAGAAGTTACACCTTCAGCAGGAATAATCAAGGACTGTATCTGACCCACACTTCATTGCAGTTGGCCTGAACTTTTGACTTTGACCTGGTCCAGAATGATCAGATGGCCGCAGATGACACTTTCTGCATTTAGGCAGTATTTTACAGTTTATCCTTTAAAAATTAATAACTTCTATTCTATTGATTGGATGTTTGTTATATTGGTCTTGCTTTATTTTTTAAACTTTGCTTTATTTTTCTAACCTGATGCGGGATCTTTTTGAGTGGTGTTTTCACTGTCTTACTGTCTAGGTGTTGCACAAACGATTTACACATTGCCTCTAATTTACATCTGACTGATCTGTGCCAAGTTCCCAGGGGTTTGACCACAGGTTAATTTGGGGTTTGATTGTGCCTTATCCTGACAAGGATTGTAGTTCCTGCTTGACCAGGGCTGAAACCTCAGTCAACCAATAACACAATGTCTAACAACTCCCTATTTTGATTTTATTCTTTCAGATTCAGAGAAACTCAGATTGTGTTCTCCGCTGGGTCACAGGGCCAAGGGTAAGTCAGTGCTGAGATGAGTCAGGTGTAAGATGTCTGCATCAGTGCTAGGGCTGTAATAGGCTCCATGCCTAAACCAACACATATAACACCCACACCTACATTTACAGGAGCACTGTTCTTATTCCAGGTACTGCATTCTAGAATCACTAAACCATAATATCATATATCTTGTAAATCTTTCCACGTTAATTTTGTCTCCAAGGGTGGAGGGGGTGAGTGTTTCAAATTGTATTGTGCTCCAGACATTGTATAGTACTTCAGTAAAGGAAAGTTTTGAGGGAACGTGATTAAGTTCCACTTCCCCAAAGTCCCATATTGGAAATGAAAAGTGAGTTACAGGTACCAACAATTCTAACTATTAATAGTGAAACAGCTAATTATTTTAAAGTTGATTTTCAGTGAACCCCTTAGTGTACGGCTTTTCAAAGATGCACAAGGCCTTCCATTAAAGCTATAGTCATATGTGGAAAAAAGTGTGTGTTTTTGCAATAGCAAAATTTGCACAAATGTATTTAAAGGAATTGTTACAGAAGAGAGCTACTCATTGCATAAGATGTTAGTAATCTGTTTGCGAGCATCCCAAATATTGAGCACATAGAACTAATTCAGTTGTATTTTTATGAATTCAGTTTTTCAGGAATATATCATGATTTGTTAATGCGTCTTCTAAACATATTAATTTCCTACATCCTATTACATCAAAGATGAGGAATAGTGTTATTCACAAACAACAGAAGTGGCTATATGAAGTAACTTGGCCCTCATATATTCTAATTTGTATGTGTACTTCTTTGGTGGAAGGCACATTTTAGAACATCATCATTAACAACAAAAGTTATATTGATGACATATTTGGCATTTGGAGAGTATCTATAACTGAAGTCAAATTACTTGGTGTATGTTGGAAATGACGAACCTCAATGATGTGATATGAAAGGTAGACTTGAGTGCACTGCACATGCCTGCAGCACATTCCTCTATGTCGAACTACATTGAGCAACCTTTTGTTACAAATTACGTTTGCTGTTCATGGTTTTTCAGTGAATGCAGACCCACAGCGCTACAGATTGTATGTTGCATAGGAACTGTTCTGTCATGAGGGGCTCTGGTGTATATGTGACTAATTAACACCTAAATGCTTGGAATACTCCAAATGACAGAGATCTAATGTTAACAAATGAGCCCCAACACCTTCAGCATAAGCTTATGTATTCTCCAATGTGCTGTATTGCTTGCAAATTCAATAAAGTTATATTAAAAATGTTGGAAATAACGATCTTTTGTGTGGAAATTGCCTAAAAAGTTTACCTTACTCAACTGAACGAGTTTTTGTTGGCTATAGGACTCTGCACACTTTACTCCTAACATGTCATAAACTACATGTGCTCTCCATTTAAAACTTCTTATTTACTTATACATCCCTAGTTTATGGTGCAACATGCACCTAGGGCCTGTAAATGAAATGATACAAGTGGGCTGAAGCAAGTATTGTGCCACTCACTAATGTAGCTCTGTAAAACATGTCCAGGCCTGCCCTTGCAGTCTGTGTGCATAATTTTAAACTGCCACTTTGGCCTTGCAAAATAAACCTTTAGCCAGATCCTTTTTAGTACTTGTAAGCCACCCATAAGATAGGCTCTAAATGCACATAAGTCAGGGTGCATGGTAGTTAAAAGGCAGGGCATGGTATGAAATTTTAACTTCTCCAGCTCAGCGCTTTCTCTCCAAAAGTCAACAGCTTCTCTGAAATCTTATCCTGAGCTATCCGACAGCGTGGAGCTCCTGCTTGCTGAGGATTTTTGACTTCCATCCTTGAAACTAAGCCAAATGGTAAAACATTTCACCAGGATGTATCTAGTTTGTGTATCTAACCAGTGTTCCCTTGTGGCTGGCCTTGAACCTTACCAGTGACTAGGGCAACTGCAACCAGATAAGCACAGTTGTCAGTTAACATTTTGTGGCTCTGTTTTGAACCTTTAACTTTAAAAATGCATAAATTTGGTTCTACCTATTGGATTGGTGTTGTTTTAATGTCGTTTTATTTTAACCAATTGCCTCTTTTTTCTAAATTTGGATAGGGATTTTTCTTTTGTCGTGTTTTTACTTTATTACTGTTTGGGAGGTGCAGACATACTTGACACATTACTTCTAAGTTAAACCCAACTGTTTCTTGCTAAGCTACCAGGGGGTTAAGCACAAGTTTAGTTAGGGACTTTCGTGATTCAATCTGAGACTATCATTTCAGGTAAGTTCTCAACTAATGCCCCAATTTCTAATAGTGTATACTTAAATGATAGTCAACATTCTAAACAAATTCTGAATTGGTACTCCATATATTGGATTTTTAGTCAACACCATAGTCTATCCCAATTGAAACTCATTTGTTCAGGAAACAAACAGACAGAAGCAGTTTTTATGTCTACCACATTTAATCAAACAAAGTGAATAAACAAAAATCCCTATTGGCGACCTTTGAGGGTTCACAAAATAGTCAAAAATGAGAAGACATTTTTGGAAAGTCAAGGTCAAATGTTGCAATAATTAATGAAAGACGATATCTGGGAAATGCTCCTCAACTGGTCAAATTAAAAGTATTTACAGTTAGTAGAATTTTTAAAGGCCTGGGCAACATTTAAATTATACTGCATTAATTTGCATGATTCTTGAAACTTTATGTTACACTTGTTATACAAAATTCAGGAAATTGTTTCCTTATGCCGCTCCTTGTGATTATGTGGCAGTAACAGTAATAATTTACAGTGAATACACCATTTGTGGTACAAATTTACTGTGAATGCAGAGGAAAAGCAGAATGCAAGTGTTTGTTGTTCACAGTGCTTTTCCTTTTGCACTAGTTTTCGCATAAAATCTGTCTACGCGAGAATAATTAACGATAGGCTGCATTTCATGCTAAAATATGGCATAAAATGACAGATTTTCTTTTATTACATAATTACTCATAAATATGCTGAAAGTTTGCATGATTACACAATGTGAATTACCCACATTTCCTATACCTATGGGATTGAATTATTAAATCCAAAGTGATTGAAGTTTGAAGACAATAGAATGAAACTTAGTACGCCGTACAGTAAACAGAGCAAAAAGTGTGGACAACAGTCATGATACATTAGAACATCATACAGAATAATTGCAGACTACATGAATTAAAAAATGCTGACATTAACTAGAATTTTTTTTTTCAAAATGTGGTTTTAGCTGAACGAATTGGTAAAAATGGACAATCAGTAAACCATCACTGGACTGCTGAATGGCACATTCCCTTGTTTAAATTGTTCATATTGCAACTAGATTATAAAGGGATCAAATCTAAAATATCCTCCTGCAGGTATCAAGATTGTATTATGTGGGTAAAGTAGGTGTAACAGCCACAATGTCATACATAGTACGAAGTGTCCAGGTAGAAAGTTGTATGTTGGCCATACAATTGCATCGATAACAATCCAAATAAATTCACATACACTAAACATCATCAACAGAGATGAAAACTCAGTTCTATTAATAATTGTTTTGGGGAAAATGCATAAATACATTTCAAATTATTAAACAGATAAAACACCGCAAATGGGAGGTGACATAATAAAGTTATTATTGCAACATGAACGTTGTTGGTGTGTTCATTTACAACAAACGATGGAACCATGAGGCTTGAATGGACATTTAAAATTCACTTTTCATTTTTGTATTACAACCTAAGACAATTTAAAAAGCAAATTGGTCACGTCAGTGAGAAAGAAACAGAAACCTACACTAAGAATAGCGCAAAGACTATGAAGTAAGTCTTTTTGGATGTTTTATTTGGAAATCAGTGATTGGGACTAAACGCAGATCTGCTAGATTGTGAATGTTTCATATTGATCTATGAACCACTGTTATTGATAAATAAGAAGTATGCTGTGTTTGTTCAAGCAGTCACAATTAATAGGTGATGAAAACCTTCTGTAAAAAGACTAGAATGTAAACAATATGGGTGAAATCAAATGAAGCTTTCTTAAGTAGGCCGGACGAGCAAGAAGAGACGAGGTTAACTGGCACAGGATCTCCCATTCTATCAATCAATTAAAAAAACTTTGGCCCTAATTGGTAAATTGCATAGGGCAGTGACGCAAGTCTTCTTGCTGCATTGCCCTAAGTCAATGTAAAAGGGAAGGAATGTACCATATTTATGAAATACGGTACATTCCTGTCTTTTCCCCCTGAGGTGGTGCACAACTGGCCACCATAGTGTAAGGGTGCCTGCGTTGCATGCAGGATTGATTTTCTACAGGAAGGGATACCTTCCTGCACAAAAACAATCCTGAGTGATGTTTTCCTCTTTCTGTTTGTGCTGCAGAATGAGGACAAGAGACAAAAAGAGAAAAAATGAAAATATATCTCCTCGTTACACCTGCTCTGGGGAGGCGTAAGGTTTTGGCGCTGCCCCAGGTAAGTAAATCTGGGGCAGCATAAAAATTCATGGGTGTTGCATGGTAAATCCCACCGCAATCCCAATGGAATGCCTCCCTGGTGCTGAGTAAAACAACTCAGTGACTTGCGCTCCTTTGTCTTACTTGAAATTGATGAGGTTATCAAAGCCACGCAAACTGGCTTTGCGTGGCCTCATAGTTGTGGTTTAGAGGCTTGCACCCCTGGATGGTAAAAAATAGTGACGCTAAGGTGGCGCAAGCCTCCTATGAATATGCCACTCTATTTAAGTTCACAGAAGCGTAAATCTACACTATGTAAAAATATACAAATACATACAAAATATGTAGATCATAAAATACAAAATTCAATAAAGAGCAAGCCACTGAAGCATATAACTCTTGTAAATTCAATTGGATACTAATTTAAAAAGAGAACGTGCTGAACATCAGTACTAAGCAGGTTATCAGATCAACGAAAACATCAAAAGGGTGTGGTATGCTATCCAGAAAAGTGCTACTGAGGCTCAGAGAGATTGACTGGCAGGTGTAACACAGTTCTGGTTTCATGACTAAACTGCACAGTGCATCAAAACATACCCCAAGGGCTTTATCTGGCAGCTTTCCTAGACCTACTGTGCCAAATTGACAACACCTAAATTACAGTAACACAGTGAAACATTACAAAAAGACCTCACAACAGTTTAGCAAAATAAAGAATGTTTTTATGGATAAAACACTGAGGGCTTCACATTGCTGGCTGCATGACTCAGGGTCCACTCAGTACTGCCAGCCACAGAGCATTGTCTACAACACTGCATCACCTTTACCACAAAGGATTCAACACCCCACCCTGCAGACCTCGCATTGACAACTGTGCGGCTCCATGATGATGCATTTTCTGACTTCATACTAGCTGAACATCATACATTTAAGGAGCAGGGAATAAACATTACTCTACCTTACAACACAGACTACCCTTCTCCCCTATTCTACAACAAAGGTTTCGCAGCTACATGCACAGCAGAGCCTAGCAGCTTGGTACTCAGAAAAGAGGAGAGTCAGTCACCCAAATGGAGATGGATGCCCAGCAACAGGTACCTCCGACCTCAATCTCCATCTCGTCATTCAAACACGTTTTCTGACCTTCAGCGAATAACTAGAATAATCAACAGTAACACCAGCAGCCAAGAACAAATTATGCACCCGAACGTGCCATTATTACAGAGTAAATCTACTTTCTGCTTGGGCTCGTGGAATGTCAACAGGTTGGCAATTAAAGTCATAAATCCAGAAATGCTGTCCTGAATCACATCCTTTGACTTAATTCTGTTTCAGTAAACTTGGCCAGCCAAACCACTACAACTTTAGGGATTCATCTGCTTTTCCACGTCAGCATTCTTAGCATTCTCAATTTGGTCATCTATTAGATGGGTTGGCAAACTATTTACCATCAACTTGCACAACCATACCAGAGGAAGCCCACCCAACTTACGGTCCATAATTACAGTCAAGACCAGCTTCATTTTCGATGGAAAGAAGGAGGAAGTCATAATCTTCAATGCTTACATCCACCCGAAACGCAAGGAACGAGACTCAAAACATCTTGTGGGCCAGCTCTGATGCAAATAAGTAAGATGGACAAGTCAACCCTCATCCTTCCAGGGTACCTAAGTTTACATCTCTTGGTCTCCTCCACAGACGACTAACTAAGGAGCCTATCCTCACACTGAAATATCCCAGAACATAGTAAAAATCTCCACGGTAGAGCGGGAAAAACTGCCAGATGCTTACTAGGTGATTTGGAGCACATCAACTTGAGGGCACTTAACGGAAGATTCTGTGAGGATTCTGCACTAGTGGCTTATTTTTCCTCCGCAACCAAAGGCTCAACATTAGATTATACTTTTGTTTCCCTCCCATTGTTTCATTGTGTCCCTCATTCCGGCTACTGAACAAAGGGGACATTCACCACCAGCCACAGGAGATTCTCTTCCTAGCATCTGTTCCTACATTGGAACGCTCAGCAGAAGTCCTGCATTGCAGGTTTACGGTCAATTTCAATAGCATAAATACTTTACTAGCTATGACGGAGGAGGTGTTTCAGTCGTGCATGTAGCCTCACCAAAGGATGGGAAAGCTTCATTGCGAACTCTGGCAAAGCCATTCTCCGATATCAAAGCAAATAACAACATTCGCTTCTGGGGCATGGTAAATATTATAATGTGCCCATCTCACAAGGGAAAAGCATCAAAAATCTCATGAGAGACCTGGACAGACTTCTTGAGGGTCCACTTCAATCGGTGGCCCATGTGCCAGCCCACGAGTACAGTAAAAGAAGGTATTCTGTCCACTAATCGACCAAGCAGCAGCAGCACTCCTGCACCAGCTGGCAATTGCCTTTTTGACCCCTGGCCATCCTACTTAACTATAATTAAGCATCAAATCATGAAATGCAGAATGCAGATTACTGGGCAGCGACCTGGAGCCTCTCTTTCATGAAATCAGACTATTGGGGAAACTTCCAGCCTCTTGGAAAGGTTTAGTCATCTCGCCAATGCACAAAAGTGGAGATAAATCCTCACCAAAAAAACTACAGCCTGGTTGCCTGATCAACAATGAGGCAAAATACTTTGCAGGCATGTTGCAGGAAGAACTGCAAGCCTGGGCATCAGCAGACACAATTATTTCACTCAACTAAACTGGGTTTCCCAAAGCCTCAGGCACAACAACCAACATCCTGGCCATGGCAATGCTAATAGACAAGACAAGGTCTTCAAAACAGCCCCTCCATCTCTGCTTTATCGACTTCAGGGCAGCATTCAATAACATAGACTGGGCTAGGCTTTGGAGGCAACTGGCACACTGGAATACCTCACGGCCATTGCTGACCATGCTAATTTTACTCCATTCAGATACCTGGGTGCAGATGAAACTGTGCGAGGGTGAATCCCAACCACCAAAGTATTAAAACAGGTGTGAGAGCTTCCCCCTAAGTTATTCAACCTCTATATGGCCAACAACGCCAAAACTCGAGTCCTGCAATTCACACACACCCAGGCTGGGGGGGCAGGGCATGATCCAGCCTCCTGTATGCCAACGAGATGGTCTTGGCCAGTCACATTCAGCTTCACAGTGCAATGCTGACTTACTCAGAGGACAACTTCCTGGAAGAAAATCTCAAGAAGACAAAATAATGACCATCAACTGTGGTAGGAATAAATCCCTGAGCATGGTATCTAGGGAAGACACAAATTCAGACAGCACCAAACTACAAGTACCTGAGGATAATCGTCTATAAGGGGGGGGGCAATTCACCACACAGAAAAAAGTGATTAAAAGAAAAGGGCTGGCATTGGCAGTAACACTAAGAAACTTAAAATCAAAACTCACAGGCCCGACATGGCAACCTCTTCTCTTACCAACAATCGTTTACAGAAGTGAAGCACTGAGAGGCAGAGATTCTGAAATACTGGACAGTGCTCTGGTTAAGGCCTACAGAATTATGTTCAGCATCCCAAACTACTTGTCGACATTACAGATCCATCTGGAGTTTGGCTTAACGAAGGAGTCTCTGGCCAGGCAAGGAACATTCATATTTTGTTGCCATAAGATTAGGAAAGACACCCCTAATACCATGAACCATTTACTCCAGCTGGAGCTGCAGCATAGGGATACATTGCCCGCCTAAAGTTTCTTCCAGGGATCCCTCACCAACACCAGTCTGTCCTAGGCTTGGAACATCCCCACCAGTCACAGAGTTTTTAAAACAACTGACCTGGAGAAAAATTAAAAGCCTCTCACTATTTATTTTGTTTTCAAATATATGTTTATTAACTATTCGCTGTCTTACATATGCAAGTCTATTTGCAGCAACATCTTGTTTTTATCATACATATCAATCAAACAATCCGTGTTCCTGTTATACTTTACAGATACTCTGTTACATAACTCCTTAGACATATTGATTGTCATTTAGTATTCGTTAATCACTGATTCTAATATACTAACATTTCTAATTTAAGTGGTTATTCACTCTGTGATTTTTGTTACCATTTTGAATTATGTGACCTCATAACAGTCTTAACTCAACTTCAAACTATATAGAAACTTAATGGCTGATGTGGGTGGGCCTACGCATCTTTTAGGGGGAGACTCTGCCGGGGCACTTCAATGAGCGGGGATGGCCAGCCGTCCTTTCTCCCCCCTTTCCAGTAGTTATGTTGCTATTCGTGTTCAGTCCATCTCTACCCCTTGTCATTGGGTGCAGCCTATTGGTGTGTCCGTCAATGCCCCAGTTCTACTTCCAGGGACCTTCCCCAAGGGCCATGTCTGCTGGACACATTGGTCAACTCATCTTACCACTCCGGGAGCTATCTGTCTCTTCATCAGGTCATCCCAGCTTGCCACTAAGTCCTCCCATTCCCGAGCAATGGGGGTCTGGCGAACTCCCTTGGCCTCCTCCGCCTTTAAGACCTGCAGTTCAGCCCTGGTCCATCTCAAAACATCGCCTTTCCATTCAGCCAGCGAGGGGTGGCTGGGGGCCTTCCAGCCCCTTGTGATCAGTCTTTTATAAAGAGCCAGAGTCAGGTCCAGGAAGCGTCCCCTCATTTTCCCCCGCGGGACGCCGGCCTTGAGGCCCAGTAAACACACAGCAGGCGTTGGCTGCAGTTCCGCCTCAAATAATTCTGACAGGACCGCCATCATCACCCCCCAACCAGTCTGGAGTACCAGCCATCCCCACACCATGTGATCAAAGTTGGCTTCCTCGTCACTACATCTAGGGCATGTACTAGGGGTCCCTCCATATATACGGAACAGTCATAAAAGCCTCTCACTAGTGGAATATAAAGCCACATTCACAGGCCATGCCTGGATGACGATTAATGGCTATTGCACACTTGCCCCTCAAAAATACTTCAGCCAAGGTGGCCCTAGTCGCAAAAAGGACACATTTCAAAAACATTGTCCAAATGTAAGACAGTGTACAAGAAAGAAGTCATTTTGAGAACTGCCCTTAATTTCACAGGCTAGTTTGTACAAATAGCCACTGCTTCTAAACTCCATATCTTGTGCCCATTTCGGAAATACATAGGTTTCCTAGATACCTATTTTTCACTCTTTATATTTTATCAAATGAATTAATGTATACATGGTACACATGAAAAACTATTGAAAGGTGCAGCTCAGTTATTGGTTCTGGGTACCTAGGGTTCTTGGTGAACCTACAAGCCCTATCAATCCCCACAACCAGAATGGTCCAGCAGACGTAATGTTATATTGCGTTCGTGTGAGAAAACAGGGCCCCCCTAACTTTCAAGATCAAGATTCAGGTTTGCCCCAGTCACAGGATTTTCACCTCGAAAAAACGACTAAGTCCGAAGGTAAAAATCTCCACGAGGGCTCCCGCGGATTGTATCTGAGGAAGAGTTCCAGGAGGTCAGATTGGACTGGCAGGTTCGTCCCACTGAAGAAAATCTCCAGAAAAACGACTAAGTCCTAAGGTAAACTTTTGACTGAAGCCTCCCGCGGGCTGTAGCCAAGCCTGGCTCCATCACGGTCGGCATTAAACTTTGACTTTGTCCTGGTCGAGGTGACCAGATGACCAGATTGGCGCTTTTTTTTTCTATGCGCTAGACAGCATTAATTCTTTAAAAATTCACATCTCCAGTTCCCCTTATCCGATTTTATTCATTTTGGTGTCATTTTAAAGCTACAAATATTTCCTATTTTTATGAACTGATTTTGGATTTTTAAACTGTTTCATGTGTTTTATTTAATTACTGTTTTGTGATATTTGAATGTTTTACGCTTTGTCAAGTTAAGCCTTGACGCTCGTTTCCAAGCTACCAAGGGTTGAGCTAGGTTTAATTTACTGAGACCTAACTGGACCTAAGTGGAGGTTAGTGGACTATTGCTAAGTGTAGGTACTTACCTGCCCTAACCAATAACCCATTTTCCAAGAGTTCAAAAATCTGCAATAGTTAGAAGTTACAGATGAAAACGCAGACACAAATAGCTGCTTTTTCAACTTACTTTCAATATTTTTTTTAATGAAATGTTACTTTATTTGGGAAAACCTTGTAGGATCTACATAAGTTACCTCTTGCTGAATTCAGAATTTGATCTACTTTTTAAAAATGTATAGCTGACTGCGATCCACAATTGGTTTCACACTCATTTCTACCACTAACTGGAAGGAGATTACAAGCACAAAAAATAAAAAAGTGCAATGCCCCAGTAAAATGCCAAAACTGTGTTGAGAAATTTGGTTTTGTGATTAAATTCTGCCTGGTCCTGATAGCTGGGAAGATGGTGACTTTAGCACCACAAACCCTTTGTTGATTCCATTTGCATGGAAAAAACAGATGCTTTCTTTTGCAGCATTTTTTTCCAGTTTTTCCCCCAAACAAACAAATTTAGCTGTCATTTTGCTAATTTCTCGGTCTCCTCCAGAGGAATGCACAAACCCTTGGTAAGTTTAGAAACCCCAGGAGTTTTCGAAAAAAGGACACAAATTTGGTGTGGATACTTTATGTGAACAAAACTTTAGGTGGGCTTAAGCACGAACTACCCCAAATAGCCAAAAAAAGCTCAGCACTGGAGGAGGGGAGAAGCCTAGAAGTGAAAGGGTTAAAATGTGTCTCAGGCCTGCCTCTGCAGCCTGTTGTGCTGTTTCAAACTGTCAATAGACCTGAAAGAAATAAACCTTTTGCCAGGCCTAAACCTTCCTTTTTAATACCCAACAGTTAACCCAGCACCCAGGGAAGTGAAGAAATTTCCTGAAAGATATGTGGGGGTAGCCTAAAAGATTCCTACCTGAAAGGCTGGTACCCTGTGTAAATAGTGGACTCTCAGAGCTGTCTTCTGTACACTCCTGGAGTTGTGGAAGACTTCTGAAGAATTGGCTGGACCCACAGAAGACTGCCCTGCTGCTTGAGGCCTGCTTTGTTTTCCAGAAGACTGCTCTGCTGTTTAAGACCTGCCTTGCTCTCTAAGCTATTGTTCTGCTGCTGGAGACCTACCTTGCTTCTTGAACCCAGAACTTCCAAAATGATTCCTTCAAAGTGGGTTTAAAGGTACTGCTCCCTGTCTAAATGTGGGTTCCATCAGAACCAACACAACACAATGCAACTCAATGCAGGATTTAGCATCACAGACCCTTGCAGCTCATAATGGGCAGTCTCATGTGAATCAACCCAGCGCAAAGCAACTAAATGAAGGACCATACATTGCAGCTCCTGATCCTCAGTTTCATCGGAAGTGCCACAGCAAACATAATTAATGCAGGACTTCACATCACAGCCTTCACAGCTCCTCCTTTGAACTGAAATAGCAGGATTCAAAGCCTCGTACCAAGGACATATGCTACAATTCTCAGCAGGACTCACCTGGTTCCTGTATCCAGTCCATGTTCTATTGCGGATGACCTAAACTTGTGATTTTTTCCAGGTCCAGTATGGCCAGATGTCCACAGTAGGTGCTTTGTATTTTTCCCTAAAACTTTTTTTTTTTTTGCATCTCCAGTTCTAAAGATTCAATTTTTGTTGTCCTAATATCATTTTATTTACTGAAATTTTCTCAATTTTTCTAAATTGGAATGAAAATGTTCTTGCATTGGGTTTTCATTTTATTATTGTCTGAGTGCTACGAAAATACCTTACACATTGCCTCTAAGTTAAGCCTCTGCCAAGCTACCTAAGGGTAAAGCTCAGATGAATTTTGGGACTTTTGCTGTTCACCTTGACAAACAATGTTGTTGCTGCCTGAGTAGGGCTTCCACCCCCTCAACGAATAACTCAATTTCTTACTGTAGGTATCTGATAAAACTGCATTTTGTAGTACAGAATGTATTACTACAGTAGTAGAGTTACTACAAAATGTAATCCAAAAACGTACAGGTGAAAAGCTACACCCTTACCCTGCTTATATTATCTATGGGGAGATCCTCACACATGTAATTTTAAAACTTAGTAGTTAATGTGGCAGGGATAAAGGGGAGTGGCTGAAAAATGGGGACTGTCTACAACTGAAGCAAATTGGTTTAGGGAGGAGCAAAGAGGGTTTCCTGGAGGGCTAGGGAGAGATTTACAGAGAGAGAGATGGGGTTACTCGAACTGATTGCTGCTGAGAGATCCAAGAGGATAAGAGCAGCTTTGTCGCCCTTATCAAGTGTCGATCTCAACTTTTCAGAAGCGACAATCAGAGCCAACTCAGTGCTGTGAGCACCTCTAAATCCAAATTGTGTGGAGTCCAAAAACTTGTTAGCATCAATAATAGAGGCAAGTTCAAGATTTGGGCCGTCATTATGAACACAGCGGTAAAAACTGCAAAACCGCCATGGCGGCGGTGAACAGAAGGCCACCGTTGGCGGTGAATAGAAAGCTGCCATATAATGATCAAAAATTCCCACCCCGCCAAAAATCACCAGACCACCAGTCCCACCACGACCTTGTCGGTGGGAATGCTGGACCTCCCCACCCCGCCACCTCCGAGCACAACAACATCCCACCCTCCAAACAATGAGGCATAAATCACCTTGGCGGTCAGTGGCAGTCGAGCAACCATTGGCAGTGCCGACCGCCACGGGCGGCAAGTGGACTTAACAGCAAGAAGTGCACACACTGGATAAGTGTGAAACCCACACACCTGACACACAGTCATAACCCCATAAAACACTCCTAGACACACCCCACAATCCTTTGCAACGAAACCAGGCCAAAGAAGACGGAGAGCACCAGAAGCAGACACCAAATGCCACCATACACGAGACGCACACCGACTCACAGAGGAGCACCCTCACCGTGTTTCCAGTCCTGACACCATTCACCACACTCACCATGTCACCCCCCAAACATCCATGCTTCATAGAAGGGGAGTTAAGGACCATGGTGGATGAGATCCCGAAGGTGGAGCCACAAGTATTCGGGGCAGAGGTGCAGCACACACCCATCACAAGGAAGATGGAGCTATGGCAGACTATTGTGAACAGGGTCAATGCAGTGGAACACCATCCGCGCACCAGGGATGACACCCAGAAGAGATGGAACGACCTGCGGGGGAAGGTCAGGGACATGGCATCAAGGCACCACATTGCAGTCCAGAAGACTGGGGGAGGACCGCCATCAACACCGCCTGAATACACCGACTGGGAGGAAAAAGTACTGGCCATCCTGCACCCTGAGGGACTCACTGGACTCACTGGAGGAATGGACTTGGGTAAGTCATCCACATTTACCCCATATACACCATACATTTAATGCATGCACCACCCCACCCCACCCACACCCGCCAGGACCAATACCCCACCCAGACAACAGCCACTGAATCCACCCCTGCATGCCCACAAACCCACATCCCTCCCCCTGTGCACAGCTACCTACCCCTGCAAGGATCCACAATGGAACTACACCCCCCCAATGCAACCCCACACCCAAAGCAAAATGCAGTGTAAACCTGAGAAAGACACCCTCTGATGGCCATTTAAAGTAACACCAGCACAGTCCTGTGCACCCCAAACATTCATGCATTTGTAACAGACATGTCTATGTCCCCCAACAGGCACCACCACCCATGCCACCCTCACGGACGGGACAAGGAGTACCAGTGCCCCCCATGGACACAGAGGCACCTCACAGGACCCTGGTGAAGGATCCCTGGACATTGATGAGCGGGCAGGCCCCTCACACAGCCCTAGACTGTCACCATGCAGCAGCCCCACCCAGGATACCATTGACACCCCTACCACCCAGTCAAGAACAGCAGCCCAGGGCAAGCATCCCCACACCAGTGTATCCAGGCCAAAGACTGGTGGAACACAGGTACAGAGGCCACAGTCACCCACTCCCAACATGCAAGAAGGCGAGGGCCCCAGTACAAGTAGTACTGCCAGACCTGTGCAGTGGACACAGGCCCAGGGGGCTAGGGCAAGTGCTAGGGCCTCACTGGGCCAGAGCTGAGGCCACAGGATGAATGCAGCAGCCCAGGATGTGATACCAGCATACCCATGACAGGTTGACACAGATAGTATCTACCCTGGAGCACAGTCAGAGGATGCAGCAAGAACACCACCAACAGGCCATGGAGTAGTGGAAACAGCACAACACCACAATGGCCAGCATAGCAGAAGCACTGCTGCAGCTGGTACAAACCCAGTCTGAGACCCACACAGGACAGGAGGCCCCCACTACAGCACCGGACAACGACCTGGCAATTACACCATCATCAGAAACATCCAAGGAACTACCCTCACAAGAAACCCAAGGGCCAACCATGTCATCCCCTCAAGATCAACAGCAGGCACACAAACTGACCCTCAGGCCAAGATATGGCACTGGAACCCCAGCAAAGAACAAGGCCCCCTTCAAGAAGTAACTCAGCAACAATCTGCACTGCAACCATCCCACTCAATCAACCACCTCACATTGCTAATAGGCAATATGAAATAATGTAAGAAATGATGGAACCATCAATACTACCAACAAGGCTGCCACCATGTTGACATTGAGAACACCAACCCCTTACGACTTGCCATCACTGTAAATAGCACTATTCACTCCCTGCATCAATAAAACACATATCACACCTGTAACACTGTCCCCTGTTTTAAAATGTGAACAAAGTGAAGTATGGATGCAACTGGCTGATAACCACTTTATTGTCAAATCGTTGCATGAAAGGACTCCTGTGTGCCTAAATGTGGGCCCAATGTAAATGCACTAAATGTAAATCTGTGCCATGCAGAACTGGAACCTGTTTCACATATCAGATTCAAAACCCCCCTATAAGACTGGGCACAATGACAGTATGTGTCAAAAACCCCAATGTCAGCCCTAAGTCCCACACAGTTACTGGAAGTAGAGTTGTATCAGTTGGGCCTGGAATTGACATCTTCCCCTTCCTCATCATCACCATCACTCTCGTCCCCTCTCTGAGGTAGCTGGTTAGGACATACAGCACCCTCCCCTCCAAGAGGGGGATAGAATGTCTCACTGCCACGTTGTGCAGCATGCAGCAGGCCACCACTATTCTACACACCTTTTCAGGCCCATAGGCCAGAGAACCCCCAGAGATATGTAGACAACAAAATCTAACCTTCAGGACACCTATGGTGCGCTCTATCACCCTCCTAGTACGTCCATGGGCCTCATTGTAATTCCTCTCTTCATCCGTCCTAGGATTCCTCACTGGTGTCAGGAGCAAACGCAAGTTGGGATTGCCAGAATCACCTAGAAGAAAGTGCAATACAGATTAGTCATTGTCAAGCCCCTTAGTCATAGGCTGTCTGCTATGTGTCAGTTAGTGACAGAAAAACTTACCTATGATCCACCCTCTGTCCTCTTGTAGTTGTTCCATCTTCTGTGGCACAATACTGTTCCTCAGCCCAAAGGAATCATGGACTGAACCTGGGAACATGGCATTCACATGTGAGATGTACTGGTCTGCAGTACATACCAATTGGATGTTCATAGAATGAAAGTTTTTTCTGTTTCTGTACACCTGTTCACTGACTCTTGGGGGTATGATAGGTATGTGGGTGCCATAGAGAGCACCTATCACATGGGGTATGTGGGCAAAGGCATAGTAATCAGACTTGATGGCAGGGAGGTCAGTACTTTGGGGAAATCTCACATAGGACTGCAGGTGTAGTACAAATGCATGTTGAAATCTGGTCAGTACCATGCTGAACATTGGCTGTGAAAATCCAGCACCCATGCACACAGTCTTTCCTGGCCTCTTGAAATGATCCCGAGGCCAGGAAATGGAGTGCGGAGAGCACCTGCACTTCAGTAGGGATGGCATGCTGATTATGATTTCCCGGAGTTAGTGCAGGATCCAGTAATGCACAAAGTTCCTGAATTGTTGCACGGGTGAGTCTGTAATTGATTATGATGTGATGCTCCAACATGGTCCTCATATCCACAAGTGGTCTGTACACCGATGGTGCCCTTCCTCGCCACAAGGGTCAGTACCTATGACGGATTTCAAAAAGGTGTGATGAACACACATACATAGGCACACATAGTCATCAATTGTGCATTGCATACTTCGTTGTAGTGACTCAACAGTAACAAGTTCTTGACAGAACTACATCTACACCTCAATGATGGAACAGTGTTTTTCAAGTATGTTATATTACAAAATGGTCACATGCATAGGTGCTTCATGTGGCAAGTAGGGCCTGCATTGTGCACAGTTTTATTTATAGATGCGTAGTTACTGCCAAAATGTCTGCCCACTGTATTCCAGGCCTGTCATTGTGGAAGTGACCTCATATTGCTAGCGGTTGACATAAGAGCGTAAGGTCGTGTTTACCACCATTAGCATTGTCATTGGTTAACATGGATGTCAATGGGGAATCCTGGTGTATCATGATCGCTGCCGGCGGTGACGGTGCATACCGCCGCAGTACGTACACGAATTCGTCATCTATACTTCACTTGACTCCCTCATCTCGTACGGACAGCTACTCCACTGTGTGTACTGGTGTGTCCTGCCTCTGGTCCTGGACGTGGCTTGTGTTGCAGGGGAAAGTGCCCCGGCCTTCACCCAGGAGGAACTGGAGCGGCTAGTGGACGGGGTCCTGCCCCTGTACGCAAAACTCTACGGACGGCCAGAGGTACAGGTGAGTGTGGGTTTGGGGTGCACTGCTTGGGTGTAATGGATGGTGTTTTAAGGACATTTGTGTGCACCTCTGAGCCTGCATGGGCCATGGTGCATGGCATGCTGCGTGCTTATGTCTTGTAAGTCTGATGGTACTGTCTGTCCCATAGTGGATGAATAGCCAGCTGTACCTATCTTGCAAGTGCCTGATCTCTGTGTTCCATTTCTGTGTCACCCTTTTAGGTCAGCGCCCACCAGAAGAGGGCACTTTCGCAAGCCATTGCCAAGGAGGTGTGGACCCTGGGGGTCTACAACCGGCAGAGCACCCACTGCAGGAAGAGGTGGGAGGACCTGCGGCGCTGGGCAAGTAAAATCTGTGAGGCCCAGCTGGGGAAGTCCTCCCAACATGGAAGGGGTGCCCATCGGGCACCGACCCCCCTCATGCAACGTATCCTGGTGGTGGCGTACCCAGTCCTGGATGGGCGCTTGAAGGCTGCACAGCAGTCACAATGGGGTGAGTACTCATGTCACAAACATAAGTCTGGAAGGATGTCTGTATTAGGGTTCATGCTGCTTAGAGGCAGGGATTCTGACTGTTGTCCATCTACATAATGATCTCCAAAGGGTGTAAGGCTGTCTTTGTCAGGTCTCCCACACGTCGGGACCTTAGGTAGTTCAGTGGATGGGTGTAGAGCAGGGTTCTGGTCAGTAGTCAGGGGCATGGCCATGGGCATAGTGAACAGTGCTGCCTGTTGAGGGTGTCTTCTGGGTGGGTGTATGTCTGGCCACTATGTACCTCCATTCAGCTATTTACAAGTGTCTCTCCTGGTTTGTCTCCCCATCCCTGTTCTCTTGTTTTGTACAGCAGCAACATCTGGCGAGGGAGCTGAGGCACCGGCAAGTGGTGAAGCAGCAGCCCATGGATTCTCAGAGGCAGAGACATCCGGCCCCAAGCGGACCAGTGGGTGGGAGGGTAAGGGGAGGGTGAGGGGAGTACCACGGGGAGGCAACTACCACTGGAGGTAGTGACTCCGATACCTCCTCCGATGGGGGCTCCCCAGCGGTGGGGGACCCTAGTGGCCACACCACCACAGTGACATCTTCTGCCACTCCCATTCCATCACCGCCCTCCCTTCTGCTCCCCACCCAGTTGCCCGTGCTCGTTCACCCAGAAAGGTAGGCGTTTCCTCCGCCCCAGGCACCTCCTCCCCTGCCCCAGTCAGCAATGCCGCCCTCACAGAGGAGGCTATTGACCTCCTGAGAACCATTGTCAATACCATCCAGGGGCTAGCATCAGAGGTGCAGCAGACAAATGCCTATCTGGATGGCATTCACGGTGCCGTGTCTGCCCTACAGAGATCTTTTCAGGCTCTGGCCTCCTCTTGGACAGCAGCCAGTCTCCCTGGCCAAACGCACCAAGGTACCCACCCATTACACATCCACCACACCACAGCATACTGTCCAGTCACCTGCACCCACTACACGCACCCCTACACCACATACGTCCACACCCTCTGCCTCCACTCCCACACCCTCATCCAGGACCACCCCAATTGCTCGGAAGAAACTTTTCCTCTCCCGCGCTGACCTCTTCCAACCCACTGGCCCACCCTGTCTTGTCCCTAAGTGTGCACACCTCCTTGCCCTTTCCACTCCTTCCACTTCACAGCCCCCTGTCCGCCCCTCACATTCCTGTGCCCCTTTCAAAGGACAAACCCACACCCCCTCCACCTTCCAAGCGCAAGTCCAAGCCCCACCCCCGTCGCAAGTCCCCAATTAGGTAGAGTACCGCGCACTTTTGGGAGTCAGGTTGGGGCACTACGGATTGGTCATTGGCCTTGTTGGAGTTGTTGGCTCTGTGAGCTTTAATACATAGTTCTGTGTGGCCTATGTTTTGGCGGCACACTGTAGCACCCTAGTCTATTGCTTCTTTGTTTGTGCGTGTGGGGCATTTGTATGTACTATGGTCAAGTTGGATTTGCCTTGTGTCGGGTAAGTACCTCTTGCTGTGGGGTGTATGGGTTGTGCTGCTGGGAAGGGTTGGGGGGGTGTTGCAGGGTGGTTGGAGTGGTTGGGTATGTAATTGTGCCCTTTCCTCCCTTGTTTCGTAGGTTGCTATACTTACCGTCATCATCTTCGTCGGCGGTCTGGGTCGTGGAAGTATATTGCAAGGAGCAGGGCTGGCATGATCTGCAGCTCTCTATCCATGTCTGCTTCGGCGCGTTGTGTGGGCTTCCGGTGAGTGTTTCATTGGATTTGGTTTGTTTCCGTCTGGCTTTGCGTGGCAGTGGTTCCTGCCCCAGAACTGGCAGAAGACTAGTGGTTCGTAATTTGATGGGAGGGTTGGGCCTTCCCGTCGGCCTGTGGGCGGACTCTGCCATCGTCCTCGGCACTCCTCTACTGGCGGTGGGTGGTTTTCTGGATGCCTGTGTTTCAATTGGTTCATTATTTGGCGGTCCGGACCGCTCCTCTGTTGGCGGTTTTTACTGCCACCGCCGGCGGCGCGGTACGGACCGCCGTGTTCATAATGACCACCTTGGTGCCATTTCTAAGTTTGTAGCTGGAAAAAGGTTGCTGGGTAATAGGCCTATAGCTACTATGCTCCTGTAGATTCAGGCTGGGTTTCTTCAGGAGAGTAAGAATGGAGGCTTTCTTCAATTCTATAGGAAAATCTCCTGTATTAATTATCTCACTAAAGATTTCTGCCAGATGAGTACTTATAATTTCAGGGGCAAGATGAATGATTTTGGGTGGAAATGGGTCCGGGGGGATCCTGACTTAAAGGACTTATTTAGGCTTAATACTTGCCAAGTGCTGAGCGGGGTAAAGGCATTTAAGATTTCAGGACTAGGTGGTATCCATTTTCATCCAGAAAGTCCAGAGTTAAATGTTTATTCGTCACAAAAGTATTAAAAACATCCTCCACTTTAGCCTCGGAAAAGCCTGCACGGGAATTACAGAAGCCTTGGCTGCAGTTATTGTTATTCTCAGGCTGGATGGGAAGGTGTTTTAATGTATTAAATAGCTCTTTAGGAGAGTTCTTTGAGTGATTAATTTTATTATTGAAGTATGCCTTTTTTCCTCTAGGATCAGTCTTTTATAGTCCGCAATTAATCGTTATTTAATCTCTACTTATGCTCCTGTCTCCTACAGAGCTGTTTCTGAGCTCTGAGTCTATCTGAGAACCAGACTTCTGATGGAATATTTCTCCTGTTAGTCCAGATTTTTTCAGAAGCAAGCAAGTCTATCATTGAACCTACCCATGACAGTAGTTCTGTATGGCTGATTTGAGATCCTTAAAAGCAGTGTGCTTAGAACTAGACAGCACAGTGTTGAATTCAGAGGGATCAATTTTGTGCCAGACTTGACTCTTACTGACCGTGGGAGTAACCCTATCTCTTAATTGTGAGCAAGGTATTTTAATGTCAAATATGAGTGCTCTGTGATCTGACCAAGATAATGTTAATGAGGCAGTGAAGTAAGTGTTTGTTAACTGCACTTCTAAAATTACTGCAGCAAAAATCAGCCAAAACAGTAGAACATACTCCAGCTCAGACTGGGAGTAAGTCCACCAATACACATAGCCAACCACTGGCACTGCAGCACTCTGTCCGAGAAAATAGTTGAGGCAGGGACCTATAACAGAACCCCATTTCAAATTATGTTAAAATAAATTCACTTATTTTGATGTTTAAAAAAGTAGTTATCATTTTAATTTAATGGTGAAGATTCATACATGTCTTATTCTATGCTAAAATATTTTAATTAATTTTCCATTTAAAAATAAATATACCTTTACTTTTTCAAAGATAATAATTAAATTAATTTAAATTGATTCTAAGCATTTTGCAATTTTAGTACAGAATAATTAAATGTAACCATTTTATTTAGGTGGTGTTTTAATGAAATATTTAGTTCAAAATGAATGCTGTAGCATGTTTCTGTATTTTGTTCCACATTTAAAATAAATATATATAATCAATTTACAATAATAATGAGCAAAAAAATGTTTTACTATAATTTTTTTAAGCTTAATACTTCTAAAATTTCACCTATACTGTCCACAGGGAACTCACTGCCCTGGTGGTGAAGAACTCCGCCTACATGAGGAAAGTTACTCGTACTAACTTTACACTTGTAAATGTGGGGTTGAGATATGTAACTCTATGCTTTTTTGTGATAGTAAACTTGGAAATGGTGAATAGCCAAATGTAGAACGTTGCATATGAGTAAACTTACTAATGTAGATTTACTTATGTGTAAGTTTACATTTGCTTTATGAATAAGCTCAATAATACTTAACAGGACGTCTTCAGCATATTAAGAGCTATTAAGCATTTCTTAATTTGTAAAACAGAAACATAGGTGCCAGGGCCCTCCCCAGGCAGCAACCACAGCTTTCACCACTCATTGACCCTTACAGCGTTGCTAATGACAAACCTACATAACTACTAATTATCGCACAGCTACAAATCTGACAATTCATGCTGTTTGATACCCAAAGCTATAAGAATGGCTTGATCAGCAGTTATGCACAATTAATTATTAATCAAATATTGTTCTTCTCATCTTTAAATTACACAAACAGCTCCACCATGTACCAGCTGTCATACGTGCCTGTGCAAGTAAGTTATGGTGCTGAGCAACGGAAAACACCAGCTCAAATTAAGCACTGGTCATAAGTAGCCTCATCTTGGGCCTGATTTAGGACTTAGGGGAAGGGTTACCCCCGTCACAATGATGACTGATATCCTGTCTGTCAAATTCTAAATCCCATTGGATAAAATGGGATTTAGATTTCAGACGTCGTGATATCTGTCACCGTTGTGACGGAGTAACCTGTCTGTCAAATTCTAAATCAGGCCTTTAGTTTCTCATTAAAAGTGCCTTTTAATTCCAAATTGGACTGATACCAAGAGCTACAGGCCCCATTGGATTTATGAGATGCATGGAAATTCAGTGGGTTTGGTGTCTTCACCTGCGGAGCAGATGCAGTCTCTCCGTGGAATATTAGGAGTGTCACCAGGGGCATTGGCTGGAATTACCAATTCTTCATCTCCAAGTTGAACTTCAGGGTCTCCCACTTAATTAATGGTAATTCTATCCCTCTGTTCTTTACAGAATTACCAATCCTCACATTATCAGGGGAGTTACTGGATATATATACAGGGACCTTGGAATAAAGACTCAAAAGTTAGGTGCTAACTTCAGATGCAAATCCTGCCAGTACAAGGTATTTTTAAGCAATTTTGGGGTATTTTGCACCTCGCATTTTTTTCAACTTTCTGTTCTGCTTGTCACACCGTTTTGTGCATTTTTATATCCACGTTGTTCAGGGTTTTCAATTTCCCTTAACACAAGCGTTCAACTATTGATAAATGCTGATATGTAATAATGATTAGCATGATGTGTCCTCTACTCTAAAATGTTGCACATAAAAATAACACCTGCACCGAGATTAGCCGTGTCTTTGGTATCTAAGGTATTGAAGCCATTACATGGCCAGTAAGACTTACTATTTATCCAGAAACATTTCTCCTCATGTATTCGTGTGTTTGATCATTACATGTCCTTGTTTCTTGAGTGAAAACTGCATTTCAGAGGGTATTTATGACTGATTTTGTACTCTCAGCAAAAAGGAAAGAAGGAATGAGTGCATGAAAAATATGCCTGTAATAGTATTACTCTGTTGGAAAATCAATTACAAAAATTACATAAATGAATCCAGTGTTTAAAATGGAAATAGGAAGTGTAGGTACTTTGGCTCTCATTACAACATTGGCGGTAAAAGCCGCTTACCGCCGTGCAGAAGACCGCCAACACACCGCCGGGGCCGCGGAATTCCGCCACAGCTATTATGACCCACATCCCGAAATCCAACAAAAATCATACACCCACACAAATCCGCCACACCAAAGGTCAGTGATAAACTGGCGAAAACAAACCTCCACTATCACGCCAACAGAAATACGCCCACGCTATCACGACCCACGAATCCACGCAGCGTTCTTTCAACCGCGGTATTCCATTGGCGGTACACACCGCCGCGCTCAAAATACACACACATTTACAAAACACAGCCACATTGGACAATTCCAAATACACACACCTGAGACACATACACACACCACTTCCACACACCCAATACAATATAAAACACACACCCACATCACCCACAAACCCCTACTACCAAAAATTCAGAAAGAAGGCAAGAGAGACTGCACCAGCAAGAACAACAGCATCCACAGGCACTCAACACCCTCACCCACACAACTTCCACGCACAAAACACCACACACCACTACATATCACCACACTTATCACCACACACACCACCCCAAACATCACCCACACCACCCCATGGCACGGCAAAGACACCCCAGGTTCTCGAAGGAGGAGCTCGAGGTCATGGTGGAGGAAATCGTCTGGGTAGAGCCACAGCTATTTGGAGCACAGGTGCAGCACACCTCAATAGCAAGGAAGATGGAGCTATGGCGAAGAATAGCCCCCTCCCCTATCACTCCACACTCCTCACTAATGTACTAATGTACTAACAACAACAAAGCATGGACACCCATCACTAAAGCATGCCCACTGCACATACCCATAACACCCCCCTCGACCATCATCACACAAGCCCCCACACAGGAATGCTAGCACTGGGGTACACACTCACCCACCCATTGCACACCATGACACACACAGATGCAATAATCATGCTTTTACACCCCTGCAGGACCACTATCCAACGTCACCAGACAGGAGGGTCCAGACATCTCTACCCGACGCACAGAAGAGGCCCACAGTGATGACAGCAGCTCTGTCCAACTGGATCCGGATGACCAGCCCGGACCATTGTGGGCCTCGGGACAGTCGGTTCCCCTCACACAGGTACAGGCCACCACAGACCTTCCACCCTCTGGTAACACCAGCACAGCACCCACCCAGCGGGCCCATACCTCCGTCCCCAGGACACATCAATCAGCTGTGTGTCCACCACTACAGGGAACCCAGGATAATCCACCACCCCAACAACAACAGGGACCTGGGGGCAGTGGCAGTGGGCACACGGTCCAGTGGACGGAGGCCCAGGAACACAGGGGAACTGGGAGGGCTGCAGTGCGACAGGGGGCGGACAGGCCAAGGGAACCCACTCTCCACGAGGCCCTCTCCTCCATCATGAGAGCCTACCACCACTCCCAGGAGCCGATGGCAACTGTCCTGGCCAAGTTTCAGGAGACCCAGCGCATGCATGAGGAACAGTATTTGGGGTTCAGGGAGGAACTCAGAACCATCAGCTCAGCCCTGGGCACCATCGTAGGGGTGCTGAAGGAAATACTTAACACCAGGAGGGACACTGTGGCACTCCAAGGGGCCCCTGACACTAGCATGGACGATGAACTGCCCACCACCTCCGCCGGCGCTAGTGGACAGGACGCCCCGCCACAGGACCACCACACCAGCACCCCACCCCCTGAAGACGGAGAACCACCCTGCAAGCGGTCCCTGAGATCCAGGAACAAGATAGAGCACGATGCCAAGACCCCCGCCAAAAAATGAGACCACCCTGATTGTCAAACCACTGTCCCACTTTGTAACCCTGTCTATATTGGAACTGCCCCAGCTCCACTTCCTATGCCCATATGGGCAATGCACCTGTGAGACTAATAGACTGGACTCTGCCATGGACATTCCTCCACCATCACCCCTCACCATTTTTCACCCCCCTCCAATAATGAGCACTTCAATAAACACCCTTGAAGCACAAAACAATCTGGAGTCAGTCTGTGATTTCGAATTTGTGTATTAGCAATTACAGTGACAAAATGCTTTTTCAAATGTAATGTCAACATACCTATGTCACACAGCTCAAGCCCATGAGGAATCTAAGCAGATGACACACGTTGGAAACCACACCTGTGAAACCGTAAGGGAAAATGACAACTCAGTGACCATACACTGGGTGAAATCGACAGACAGGATAGAGGTAGAAGTGTTAAAGTACTTGTAGTAGGCAGGAATGTTTTCTCACCTGTGTGTCACTGGAAATATTGCTGGATGACTGAGTCCCTGTTGTCAATGTCTTCTTCCTCTGCTTCCTCCTCATCACTGTCCACAGGCTCCACAGCTGCCACAACACCACCATCTGGACCATCCTCCTGCAGAAAAGGCACCTGTGGTCGCAAAGCCAAGTTGTGAAGCATACAGCAGGCCACGATGATCTGGCACCCCTTCTTTGGTGAGTAGAATAGGGATCCACCTGCCATACGGAGGCACCTGAACCTGGCCTTCAGGATGCCGAAGGTGCGTTCGATCACCCTCCTAGTCCGCCCGTGGGCCTCATTGTAGCATTCCTCTGCCCTGGTCCTGGGATTCCTCACTGGGGTCAGTAGCCATGACAGGTTGGGGTAACCAGAGTCCCCTAATAGCCACACTCGGTGCCTCTGGAGTTGACCCATCACATAAGGGATGCTGCTATTCCGCAGGATGTAGGCGTCATGCACAGAGCCAGGGAACATAGCAATTACCTGGGAAATGTACTGGTCTGCCAAACATGCCATCTGTACATTCATGGAATGATAACTCTTCCGGTTCCTGTACACCTGTTCACTCCTGTGGGGGGGGACCAAAGCTACATGGGTCCCATCAATGGCACCTATGATGTTGGGGATATGTCCCATGGCATAGAAGTCACCTTTCACTGCAGGCAAGTCCTCCACCTGAGGGAAGACGATGTAGCTCCACATGTGTTTCAGCAGGGCAGCCAACACTCTGGACAACACGTTGGAAAACATAGGCTGGGACATCCCTGATGCCATGGCCACTGTAGTTTGAAATGACCCACTTGCATGGAAATGGAGCACTGATAGCACCTGCACTTGAGGGGGGGATTCCTGTGGGATGGCGGATTGCTGACATCAGGTCAGGCTCCAACTGTGTACACAGTTCCTGGATTGTGGCACGGTCAAACTTGTAGGTGATGATCAAACTTCTTTCCTCCATTGTCGACAGGTCCACCAGCGGTCGGTACACTGGAGGATGCCGCCATCTCCTCACATGTCCCAGCGGACGGTGCCTATGAAGGACAACAGCGACCACAGAGTCAAACAACTCAGAGGTATGTACCCAAAGTCTACACAGAACACCATTCACACACAAAATGTGGCCTGTATTTGTGTTGTGAGACAAGGCCTAGGTATGTGTGAGACGAAGTTGGTAATTAGGCCATGTGGGCCCCTGAAATGGCGGCTGCCTGACCTGTAAAGTGGGACAATGGGATGTGAGGTAACTGCGCTGGCGTTGTACACCGTCGCGGTAGGCGGTGGAAGACCGCGGCACAATGCTGCATTGGTTAACATTGGACCCTATGGGTCCCAGGAGCCAATGACGATGTATGCCGGCGGTGACGGTACGCACCGCTGCGGACGTGACCGCCACGGACGTGACCGCCATTTTCTATCTGTTCAATCACTCGATACCTGATCTTCGACAGGAGAGGACCTACACTGCAAGTGCTGCTGTGACCTTGGTCTGGAAGAGACAATGGCTCGTGCGTCTGGGGAAAGGGCCCCTGCCTTCACTGCAGAGGAGTTGGAGAAGCTCGTCGACGGGTCCTCCCCCAGTACACGCTACTCTACGGTCCTCCAGACCAACAGGTAAGTACACAGGGAGCATGCTGTATGGTCTATGCCTGTGTGGAGAGGGTTGGTTGTAAGAAGGAAGGGGGCACAGTTCTGCGTGCATGAAGGACTGTGAATGCATGTGCCACATGGCAAGGGTAGGGATGTGGGCCACTCACTTTGACAGTGCAGTTGGTAATGACGTCTCTTCTTCCCCTGTACATGTCATGTAGGTCAGAGCCCACCAGAAGAAGGATATTTGGCGTGCCATCGCCAAGGACGTCCGAGCCCTGGGGGTCCATCACAGACGGAGCACCCACTGCCGTAAAAGATGGGAGGACATTCGCCGCTGGAGCAAGAAGACGGCGGAGGCTCAGCTGGGGATGGCCTCCCAACGTGGGAGGGGTGCCCGTCGCACCATGACCCCCCTGATGTTCAGGATCCTGACGGTGGCCTACCCTGAGTTGGATGGGCGCTTGAGGGCATCACAGCAGATACAAGGGGGAGAGTACACTATAATTCAGCGGACTTTGCATGCAGTGAAGGTGTCTGGGTGGGGGAAGAGGGCTGTGGGTTTCCCTAGGCCAGGGCGAGTTCCGTAGGCAAGGCCCCTCCATAAGGCAGGCCATGTGGCCCCCACCCCACCTCTGTAGAGTGCCAACTACAGCTATTCATGCTCCTGTGTCACCTATGTGTGCAGATGTCGTCCATAGCCTTGTAGGCCATTTCCCAGGAATTGCATCTGTATAGCCCAACAGCGCGACGTAGTGCAGGGGGCTGCTGTGTACTGTCCGCCAACGGTAGCGGTAAGCCATGCACTCAACCTGTCTTTCTTCTGTCGTCCCCCCCTTTTGGTGGTCTCCCTGTTCTTGTGTGCGTTAGCATCATCAGGCGGAGGTACAGTGGCACCGGAGCACGAGGGAGCTGCATCCCACATGGGCATGGAGGCCCACACTACGGACTCAGAATACACCAGTGGGATGGAGGGCGAGGGGAGCACCACAGCGGTCACAGGATCTGCAACCAGTGACACGGACTCATCCTCCGATGGGAGCTACCTTGTGGTGGCGGCAACATCTGTGCCCCCCACTTCTACAGGTACAGCCGCCACCACCCCTACCAGCACCGCCCTCCCAGCAGCCCCTCAGCCTTCGCCCCGTGCCCGCTCACCCAGGAGGGTGGGCATCACCTTCGCCCCAGGCACCTCAGCCCCTGCCCCTGTCACCTCTGCTGCCCTCAGTGAGGAGGCCATTGACCTCCTCAGGTCCCTCACTGTTGGGCAGTCTACCATTTTGAATGCCATCTAGGGTGTAGAAAGGGAGTTGCAACACACAAATGCATTTCTGCCTATCCCAAGCACACCATCAGACCAGCCTGCACACACCTCAACACACAAGGGAAGCTTAGGCAAACATAAGCACCACACATCCCACAAGCACTCACGCAAGCATCACACACATACAGACACACCAACATCCACTGCCTCCACTGTGTCCCCCTCCTCCTCGTCTCCCTCCTTCCTCCCAGTCTCGTCTACACTCACACCTGCATGCACTACCACTACAGCCACTACGTCCCGCACCAGCACACCCACCACCACACCCCGCTCACGTGCACTCACCACCCCCACTACCATTTACACGTCCCCTGTGTCTTCTCCCAGTGTGCCTGTGACGCCCCCTCCCAAGATACACAAACGCAGGCACACTCACCCAACAGCCATCCACCTCACGACAGCCTCCAGCCCATGCACCTGCACCCAAAACCACAAAAGTTACACCTCCTACAACCACCACCTCTTCCTCCACTCCCAAACTCCCTCCAGCTACCCCTCCCAGTGTCTCCCAAAAACTTTTCCTGTCCACCCTTAACCTATTTACCACCACCCCCATCCAACTTATAGGTCCCGTACTAGTGTGCCTGTTGTTACAGGTATGTGGAGTGCACCGGCCACCAGGCCAGCCAGTGTGGCAAGGAGCCACAGCACAGCCAGTCCCCCCCGTGTGAAGCACCAGAGGTTGGACAGTACCCGGCGGGAGAGGGGGAAGACTCCAGCCAGCCAAGCCACTCACAGGGGTCCCGGGGGGAGTGTCGACTCAGCTGTGACTCCTCCCAAGGTGGGGAAGGGGCAGAAGAAATCTCCAAAGTCTTGGAGGAGCAGCACGGGGAGAAGACCGCCATCATCCCCGGTGCCCAGGAGGCCACCGCCAGCCCCATCGTCACTGCCCAGGAGGCCACCGTCAGAGTCACTGCCCAGGAGGCCACCGCCAGCCCCATCGTCACAGGCCAGGAGGCCACCGCCAGAGTCACTGCCCAGGAGGCCACTGCCAGAGTCACTGCCCAGGAGGCCACCGCCAGAGTCACTGCCCAGGAGGCCATTGCCAGCCCCATCGTCACTGCCCAGGAGGCCACCGCCAGAGTCACTGCCCAGGAGGCCACCGCCAGCCCCATCGTCACAGGCCAGGAGGCCACCGCCAGAGTCACTGCCCAGGAGGCCACCGCCAGCACATCGTCACTGCCCAGGAGGCCAGCGCCAGCCACAGCCCAGCTGGCCAGGAGGGCACCACAAGCCACAGCCCAGCTGACCCATGAAGGACCGCCAGCCATAGCCCTGCTGGGCAATGACGGAACGCCTTGGCAAAGACCGCTGAACAAGACAAAGACCGCCATGTACAGCACCGCTGAACAGGTCAGACACTGGCAACTCAAGCACCGCTGAGCAGGCCAAGGACCGCTGAACAGGGCAAAGACCGCTGAACAGGGCAAACACCGCCATGGACAGCACCACTGAACAGGTCAGACACTGGCAACTCAAGCATCGCTGAGCAGGCCAAGGACCGCTGAACAGGGCAAAGACCACTGAACAGGGCAAACACCGCCATGGAAAGCACCGCTGAACAGGTCAGACACTGGCAACTCAAGCACCGCTGAACAGGCCAAGGACCGCTGAACAGGGCAAAGACCGCTGAACAGGGCAAACACCGCCATGGAAAGCACCGCTGAACAGGTCAGACACTGGCAACTCAAGCACCGCTGAACAGGGCAAAGACCGCCATGGACAGCACCGCTGAACAGGTCAGACACTGGCAACTCAAGCACCGCTTAACAGGGCAAAGACCGCCATGGAAAGCACCGCTAGACCATTTGCGGCACTGACAGTGACGCAACAGGGACCGGCACGGGGTGAGTGCTGCACTCTGGGCACCAGTCCCCCTCTAGAACCAGTGGAGACTTGCATCCACTCTGTCTGTCCTGCACAGGATGAAGCACTCTGGGCACCAGTCTCCCACCAGAACCAGTGGAGACTTGCATCCACTCCGTCTGTCCTGCACAGGATGAAGCACTCTGGGCACCAGTCCCCCTCCAGAACCAGTGGAGACTTGCATCCACTCTGTCTGTCCTGCACAGGATGAAGCACTCTGGGCACCAGTCCCCCTCCAGAACCAGTGGAGACATGCATCCACTTGTGTGACTGTGGCTTTGCACTCCCCAGGATGGTACAGTGGGCAACCCACCCACTGTAGAGACTTGAGAGACTGTGGCTTTGCACTCCCCAGGATACATCAATGTGCATGGAGCCCCCTCGTGTATCTGGCATGGTGCACTCATCTGGCTGAGGTGCCCCCCTTTCCCTTCCCCCTGAGGTGCCTGTTGTATTTCTATCTGATGCCCCTGCAGTGTTCTCTCCGTTTGGATCGGGTATCTTGTGTGGGCCTCGCCCACGCATTTTGGGCCCTGTGGTCCACGGACTATGAATGGTGCTATACCTGCACTACTAATCGTGGTGTATAATTTGTTTATTGTGTATATATATATATATATATGTATATATTTGCTTACTGTATTTTGAAATATTACAATGGTTCCACTCATTTCCTTTTGTCTTGGAATTCTTCCGGGGGGTTGGGGGTGTTATTTTTATGTATAGATAACCATTGGTGTGTGTGTTGTAGTGGGTGAGGGTCGGGGTGGGAGTTGGGGTGTTGAGTGTGTGTCCCTGTGTTTTTGCCTCCCCCTCCCCTATGTTGTAGGTGCAGTACTCACCGTGGTCTTCGCCGCCGGCGTTGATGCTCCTCGTAGAAGAGCAGGAAGACTATTACAGGAAGAATATGGAGTTCCGGCTCCATGGTGCCCTCCTTCCTCATGGAATGTGTAGAGGTGAGCGTTTTCCCTTGAAAAATGGCTGTTTCCGCCGTGTTTTTATCTGCGATGAATCCACCCCAGAAAAGGTGGCGGATTGGTAGGTTGTGATACTGTGGGTGGTACATTGTCTCCCGCCTGTCTGTTGGCGGTGACCGCCAAGCTGTTTGTTTGTACCGCCGTGGCGGTCTGAGTGTTAAAGTGGCTGTCTTTGTTGGCGGTTTCCACCATGGTCATAATTGCCAAATTTTTACTGCCAGCCTGTTGGCGGTCTTACCGGCGCTTTAACACCATCCGCCAGGGTTGTAATGACCACCTTTGTCTCACAAAAGCTGCTCCCCTCCGAGAAGAGCCCATACTCTGTTATTAATGGGATAGCAGCCCGCAGGAGATGCATATACTCATAGTGCCACCGATCTATCCATGTAAAGCACTAATGGAGTTCCATCATATGCACATAAAGAGTATTACAATAACCACCCACTCATAGGGCTGATGCGGCCTTCTTTTAACATAGACAATAAATGAAAACATGCTTCCCCCATGCCCTCATGTTTTTGTAAATAGTGAGGACTGTGCAGAGAATTTGCTGTGTTACTTCTTGGAATGAGGGGGCGGGGATTCATGAAAGCTGAAACAGAAACATATATTGAAGGGATTGGTAACATGGACCTGTTTGAAAACATATTGGGCCAGATGTAGCAAAATTTTGCGAGTCGCAAATGGCCCGAATCGCAATTTGCGACCCCGCAAAATTGGAAATTGGATGCAAAAACCCCATTTCCGAATCGCAAATTGCGACACAAGCCATTACCGACTCGCAAAATTTGCGACCCCATAGTGCGACCCGCAAATAGGAAGTCGCAATTTGCGAGTCGCAAACCATATGAAAAAGCCACTCGCAAATGGCGACTAGTCGCAAAAAGCTCATTTTGCACACCCAATTTACCACTAACTCAGAGCAGGTGGTAACCAGAACCAAAGTATAAAAGGAGACCCAGAAGGCACCTGGGTTACTCAAGATGGCGGAGATATATGTGATAGCAAGGAGGAGGAGAGTCCACGCCGCACAGCAGAGGAGGAGTAGGAGCCAGAGACAGGAGAGGATATACAGAACCAGGCAGACACTTTTCCAACAAACAGAGGAGGAGATATATGATAAATACAGACTCTGCAGTGCAGCAATATTAGAATTAATAGATCTACTCAATCCGCAGCTGCAAAGCCAGACTGTGCGCAGCAGCGCCATCCCCACACATGTGCAAGTGCTATGCTCACTGCACCTCTTGGCCTTGGGTAGCTATCAGGGGGTGATTGCTGTGGCAGGTGGGGTATCCCAAAGTGCACTCTCACAGTTCTTCAGATGTTTCTTATATGCCATACTCACACACATGTCCAGATACATATACCTACCCAGGAATGATGCAGAAATCAACAGCACCAAGTTGGAATTCTACAGGATTGCCAACTTCCCTCATGTAATAGGGTGTGTAGACGGGACACATATACAAATCTGCCCTCCTGCAAATCTGGAATATCTGTTCCGCAACCGGAAGTGTACCCACTCACCGAACATCCAGGTGGTATGTGACGCCCATTATGTCATCACTGACATGGTAGCCAAATTTCCGGGGAGTACACATGACTCATACATTTTCAGTCACAGTGGGATACACCAACGCCTAGAACGTGGGGAGTTTGGAGTCGGATATCTCTTAGGTATTGCTGAATACACCCTGCAGCCATACACACAGGTCACTGTAGAAACCATCCATGCCCTGCTAACATTGTCCATTTATGCCAAACAGGTGACAGTGCATATGCGCTACGACCATGGATACTTACCCCGAACTTAACACCCAGCAATGAGAATGAGAGGCGATACAACAGTGCACATAGGAGGACCCGAAATGTCATAGAGAGGACCTTTGGACTGTTGAAGGCAAGATTCTGATGCCTCCACAGAAGTCGAGGTGCGCTCCAGTATGCCCCAATAACAGCATTGAAGATCGTTGGCACATGCGCTATACTGCACAACATTGCTACCAGACGTGGGCTACATGTCACCCCTGAAGACCCAGATTCGGACGTTGACGAGCAAGAGCTACCACATCGCCATCATGGGGATAGAAGCATTGCAAATTAAGGCAGACAGAGACGGGACCACATTGCAAACCAATACTTTGGAAGGTATGTGCTAACTGTCACCACACACACTAATGTCACACACAAAGAGCCCAGTTGTGAAGTGGAACAAACAAGAACTTTTATTAAGTGAACCTAAGTAATTATGAACTGAACTTTTGGAAGGGGCTGTAAATGTCCACCTGCAATGAGGACACATTCACCTCATGTGCCTCAAGTGTCCGCAAGTGCATTAGCTCAACTCCTCTGCCTGGGACACCCAGCATGGCTAGTGCTTGGAGTGTCAGCAGATCCCTAACGTGCACTGCCATTCCTCAATACCCTTGTGTCCATGGCAGATGCACTACTGACGGTGGAGCCCTCCTCACTATCTTGAGGTGTGTCTGCCGTGCCCCTAGCCACCTGTCTTGCCTCCATCATGTCCACAGCGTGGCTAATCCGTCCCAGTCCCCGAGCCACATCCCCTGCAAAGTGGCCCAAGTCAACCTGCAAACTGACTGTACGGTGTGACAGCCTTGTGGTGTTGACTGCCAGGTGGACGATTGATGCAGCCATGTGGTCCAACCGGTGTATGAGTTGCTGCTCACGGCGCCTTACACTCTCTCTCTCTCTCTGACACTAGTTCAGTTACAAGTTGACGGATGGAGAGTGCAAGGTCACCGACATGATTGTTCAGGCTTTGGAAGTCTGTGTGCACCTGTGCCAGCCCTGTGGTGAAATTCCGCTCCATACGCTGCATGGCCCCTTATATAACTCTCATCTGCCTTGTTTGCAGGCGCTGACCACTGATGAGGGCTGTTTGTGGCGGACATGGAAGTGTCACCTACATCCTCCTGGGACACTGCGACGCTGTAGAGCATCAAGGTCCAGCTGTATGGCACGGGACCGGGTGCTGTATCGATCTCCCCAATGTCCATTGGTGCAGCTGGAGGGGACTGTGGTTGGGTGGTGCTGGGCCCTGTAGTGGCTGCTCCTGACTCCTGTGCTGCCTGTTGGCTGCTCTCTGCCCCCTGGACGTACTGGCTGCTGGGGATGTCTTGTGGGAGACCTGTGGGACATAGGGAACACACTGTCAGCATCTAACATCTGTTGTATGCTTCCTAATAAACTGTTGCCTTTCAGCTGACTATTGAACTAAATTGCCCATAATGCACCATTCTGGTGGTTGCAAGTCTGGAATAGAGCTAATTTGGTTGTGCATGCTGCTGTGTACTGGGTGGGTGGGGGTATGGCAGATATGGGTGTACATGCATGTTTCATGGTACTCACTTGTTGATGTTCCTGGCACTGACGTGTCCAGCTCTCCCATTCCAGCCACTGCCTCAGGCTCAAGGGTCTGTTCCACACGTTCCTCCATGGGTGTGGGTGGTGGGACGGTGGATGGGCCTCCTCCTGTGCCCCTCATCTCCCGGAGGCGCTCTGCCACCCTCTCCTTGGTCCTGGAGCGCAAGTCATACCATCTCTTTTTTAATTCATCAATACTCCTGTGGCTCACCCCTATGGCATTGACCTTCTCCTGGATGTCATTCCAAATCCTCTTTTTTTCAGTCTCTGGCACACTCAGGGCAGCCCTTCCAAATAGCTGGTCATGGTGCTGGCAGCATTCATCTGTCAGCACCTCCAGTTCCTTTTCTGAAAACTTCAGTTTTCTCTTCCTGCCAGAGTCCTCCATTCTTTCTGCTGTTCCTCCAGGTGGTTGTCCAGCAGTTGGAAAAGGGTGTGGTCCTCCCTCCTCCCAGGTGTATTTGTAAACTTCCTGGCTGTGATGTCATCAGCAAGAGCCAGGAAGTGTTTTCCAGACTGTTCTGCTGCACCTGCATGCAATTTGCAGCACAGTCGCAATTTGCGACACCCACTCGCAGTTTGCGTGTTCGTTTTTAGCAAGGTCACAAAAAGCGACCTCGCAAACAGCGGACTCGCAATCTGCGGTGCGACTTCATTTGCGAGTCGCAAAATGAAGTCGCATTTTCTTGTTGGATACCAGTTTGCGAGTCGGAAATTGCGAGTCGCAACGACTCGCAATTTCCGACTCACTATTTTTTAGCTCCCTACATTTGGCCCATTATCACTTGGAGCAAGAGCATCAGACAATGTAATGTAAAATGTAAAATGCGCATCTGCAAATGCTAGCAATAAACACCGCAATGAAACATTTTATAATAGTACCAAGAATGATTCATTTGTCAGCAGAAGGTGAACTCAAAACAGCTTGTACTACGTGAAAACCAACATAAGGTTTGTACATTGTAATTGTCAATTGCAAACGGTGCATTGCAAGGGTGTCAGATAGTCTGAAATCTCACACTACAGACAAAGCATCACAAACTAAATTAACTGGATGACTGATCAGTGGGTGCATGAAAATGTGCCTGCAATTGGGTAACTCTATTGGCAAATTAGTACTAGCACAAACCTGCACCAAACAATGTAAAACAACATTCATGCTGATAGATCACTGTAAAAATAACATTTAAATTGACTAACCAGTGTAATATTGTGACAGCTGGTTCATTGAAAAGGCTGCTCTCACGGACAAGTGCAAATACAATGTTTTCACTGTTCGACCAGTGTAAATCATCATTTATTTTCTTTGGATAGTAATTGTAAATTTCAATATTTAGGTCTGACTTTAATGGTGTACAGCACCATTAATATAAAACATAGCATTCTTTTTTGCCCGGAAATTAATCCTAGCAAGTTACAGTTTGGTGAAGCTAAAGTCAGAAAAAATACAGTACTGTTGTCACCTATGGTAAAATTAGTTCAAAATAGACAGAATACTCCATCCACAAATATTTTCATCCTCCCCCCTTACCCCGGCTGCTGAAAAGAAACTCTCTGTTTTTGTTTCTCTTGGTATCTATTAGTGTACCACTTCCTGTGACAACAGTTAAATTCAACCATCACTGTGACGGGATGCCTTCTTTGTCTCACTCTGGAGGTCTGCAGACCACTGAAAGCAAACATATGTAGAGAAAAAAGTTAGAGGCAGGGGGAGTGGAGACCCACTGAGGCTGGGAGGAGAGACTGCAGCACACATAGAAAGAGGAAACAACGGGGAGAAATAAATACATTTCTCCTTGTTGCGCCTGCCCTGGGGAGGCATACAGTTTTGATGCATTCCTTGGTTCACAGATTATTGTAAATCTGGGAATGTGTTAAATCCCCTGGGTGTTGCATGGGAATACCCACCACAATGCCCATTGCACTCCTCCCTGATGCAGTATAAGGCAACGCAGCAACTTGTGCAGCATACCTACAAGGCAGTGAAAAGCCAGTCGCTTTGTGTGGCCTTGTAGAAATGGGTCTGCACTGTGCGCCGCCTGTACGTCACGAAAAGTGACACACCGGTGGTGCACAGGGATTGTAAATATGCCCCTGAAGGTTTGTAGTATGAGAAGATAGACTTGATAAGCTTGGGAGGAGAGACCCACTGCTTCATAGGTGACTCAGATAAGGACCTCCTGTTTTGTGGGAAAGCAGAGTTTTTGGATGAGAAGGGACCTAAAAATTGTTGTCTTGTCACATCTGTAGCCAGTGGTACCTTTCCAACGTATGCCACATTTTATTTTGGTACAGGAAGAAGGGCTGCATGTACTGGTGCATCTGGCAAAAGACAACCTGAGTGCTATAATCGAATCATTAGTCCACAGTGCCTCTTTAGGTCATATTTTTCCTTGTGGTAGTCAAAGCCCTTTGTCATGGGGACGTTTAAACAGCTGCAAGTTCAAGAATGTAAGGGCTATGGATGAAAAAAAGTCAAAGCTGGCCGAATAGCCCACAAGGCAGCTTGAGATCGGCCTGATTATGAATGTATCCTTAAATCTGTATTGATTCTCAGAAATGCAACAAAATGTATTAAAAAAGTGTTAAACTAAACAAAATCTTAGGAGCACTGTACCAGCCCTTAATGGAAAGGGTTTATTGGACTCATTCATATTGCCCTACAGTTAGAGGATATTTACAGTAAGAACAATATGTGTTATATAGCCAACATCAGAACTGAATTGCATCTTGGTGTTTGGATCATTTGTGTTTTATCAAAATCACTTATGTTCACTGATGGGAGTGAATTGAGTATACAATCAATGCAAAGTGTTGTGTAAATGAGAAGGACTCTTTTCTTTCCTTCAATTCACAATATATAGAGGGCCTCCCTCCTTCTGCAATGAACTTTCATCCTTTAATCCCGGACCCCAAAAGACTCCATAGACAGCAATGACTTGAGTCCCCTAACAAACTTACATCAGCCTCATGTCAATGCTAAATCTCCACTGACCTAATGACATCACAGTCACAGCAAGGAATCTTCCAAATTGACAATAATGGCATTATCCTCCAATGGGCAAATATAATCACCACAGCAATTTTTCACCATAAGGTTCTCAATGAGATCACCTTTTCACCAACCTGAATCACCCTCCCTCCAGCGATGCACCTCCACTGACTTCAGTGAGATCAAAGTTCTTGACTTCAGTGCTATCATTGTTAATGTGCTAACATCACATTTCATGCAATGATTGATTTCTCCCCTCAAGACTTATTAATTATGCATTGCACTCCCAACAATAATTTACCTCTATTGACGTCAATGGCATCACTCTGTAGAACCACACTCAAAGAATAGTTCTCATTGAATGTAACAACGTCCCAACAATAGTCCACCACATTTCCTTCTGAGGCATTACCCTCCAATTTGGCAGCATAGACCCCCAACAATGGTTCACCTCTATTCACTGCATTAAACTATAGTGCAGCTTTACATTCTCAATAAGAATTAATTGACTTCAATGATACCAGACAGCCTTATCACCCAGTACAGGATCAAGTCCTTTGACCTTAATAGCATCACCCTCTCACAAACCTTCATTACCATCCCAATAAGAATTCAGCTCTATTGACTTCAATGGTTCATCTAACAACTTAAATGACATTACCCACAACAGGGTCAACATGGTCCCTTCAGCAATGATTCACTTCAATGACATTAGCCCTTTTTAGATCCGCCCATCCCTGGAACCTTTTTACTTGTTCGTGGAAGGTAAAGTTTTTCTTCAAATTTGAGGGGGTAGACTTATCTGCATTGACCACTTGCTTTTTTTTAGTGTGTATGTGTGTGTGGGGGTGGTGGCAGACCCCACTTTCTTTTCTTTTAAATTCTGCGCCTGCTTCTACACCACTGTTTTATACTGTCTTAAAGTGTAGACAAGATATTAACCATTAGTACTTAGCATGCATAATAAAAGCCATATAATGAACCTAATTGTGTAAAATGTGATCAATGCTAAACATAATGTATGTTTTTCCATGAAATGATGTGGCAAGTTGACCCACTGATCCAGGCAGTAACCATGACAATCAATGTGCAGTTGTCATGCATGTATTAAGGGCCATTTTTCTACTGGCACTGATGTAAAAGAAGAATCCATTTACTGGAAGGTGTGCTCTTTCATTGTGTTGATCTGAATCCCTTCAAGCCATTTGCACTCACAGGTTCTGGCCACATGTTTGTGGCTATAGGTGGAATATTTTCCTTCAGTTGACAATAAGAAGCTGACTACAGTGTACATGATTCCATTTGAACCAAGAGAATGCCTTCTAGCTCAGCAACCAGTAAGCACCCACAACACCTAAGTGAACTCGAATTCTCTGAGGCCCAGCAATGCTAATTCACATTCCGCAGCTACACTGCGGTCTACCGACAGGGGTAATAATGAGCCAGCAAAGTTTGCTGAATGGATAAATTAATACATGCTACTCTGGAAACAATATTTTTTGTTACTGTGTGTGGACGTTAATGTTTACTACTCAGCGGGCTATCAGAGCTGATCACGCGTGACCATTAATACACACTATTATAGGAAACCAATAATGCTCAATATTATGGAGGCCATGAATACTCGTGGGGGAGCATCAATGTCGGCCTTTAATATCTTTTGCCAAGTGGGGTTACGACTCCCACACACCTACTCCCTGATTATACCCCTCTTTTTCCAAAAGCCCCTCTCCACAGCAAATCCAGAGTCCTATTCCTGATTATGATAGTTATTATTATTTTTATCAGACTATTTGAACTCGTAAAATTATTGTCCCTGATCATGACTTGAATCAGAAGTGAGAAGACAGTTTTCTACAACCCTCCAAATACAGCAAAGCATTATGTGTAATTTGAGCAAAGAATGTGTCTGCTTTCCTCCTGTTGCCACACCCTTCTCTTTTCCGCTTTCTTCAGGGAGAGTCATTCAATGCAGCCACTGCAGACTGTGTGCATTTCAAACCTCAAAGGCTGGACCATATTCCCCTTTCACCCCTCCTCTTTCCTCAGTGGTTCTCCTTTAAATTAATATACTATAAACTGTACCTTGACATCTTCATGCTTTCCCTTGTTTGCAATCCATGGATCGAGTAAAGCTCACACTGTTCTCCTTAATTATGTTTAAATGTATGCGTGAATGGAGTAATGTATGTGTGTCTGTAACAATATCTACTCTCCACTCCTTAGTGTCACAAAGAATAACATTTTTGATTGACCTTGTACCAATAGGTATACATTTGAGAGAGTTTTATATATATATATATATATTGAATAAACCAATGTTTACAGTTATGTTATAGATATGATAATACGATCTTAACAAAAAAAGGTTAAAATGGCATGGTAGTTAGGTGCTGAGACGAGATAAGAACAAACGTTTAAAAACCTAAAAAAACAATGAAATTCTCCAGTTAAGCTTCCCTGTCATGCACTCCGTATGATCTCACATATCAATGGTGACATGTTAAATGACATCATTGATGACATCACTGCTGACATCTCAAATGACATCATTGATTACAATACTGATGACATCATCAATCTAATAATTGTAACACTATCTAATAATTGTGATAGCATGCTGTAGACTTTGTGGGCTGTGAGGAATTCAACGAGTTACATTTCTGCCCAATCTTCTATAAGCAATTAACTGATAATGAACAGAACCTTTGCCGATTGCCCAGCATGTTGCATATCTGTTAACTCAACAAAATGTGGTCAAAGACACCCTTATATTACTGATATTCACCCACTTTTCAAATAAAATGCCTCTAAAAACTTTTAAAACATGAACACTCTCCAAAACAAAAAGTGTTAAGTACTCTATTCACCTTAATTGGATCACAGTCTCTTCAGCAACTTACAAGACCCACAATTTTGGTCAAAGAGTTGATAAGTATGCATTGCCCACTGATGAAAAACCTTCAGCTAAGCACCATAGTCACCCGCAAGTAGCATGGTAAAATACACTGTGCATAGTCTGCAGGAAATGCTACAACTAAACATCCACACCTTATGCATCTCTTCTTTGCATATATTTTGTCTTTAGCACATTACCAGTTTTAACAATGGCATATGCCTAGACAGTCATAGGTGGATGAGGTACTGTGGATAGGATTTTGTCACATATTGTTGGTGACAGGATTTGCCTTTAAGGCAGTTCCTACTTTGAAATGTGCCTCCCCCAAACTGTACCAGGTCGATTTAGCCTTTATCTGGTTAAGAAGCCATACAGCTTGCACACACATCTTACTGGTAGGTAAACCATGCACTAAATAATATTTACCATGCACTGGTATATTTGATTCCAGAGCACATACAAAGTCCATTCTAAACAGCAACATTTGTATAAACTGTACTTTTACTATGCATATAACTATAGGCCCTTTACTAACAATGTTTGTTTTTCAAAACAAAGTAAGGGTATTATGGAGTAATGCAATTGTAAATTAACATGTCATGGCTGATGACGTAATGCATGACTAGGGCACATGTTATAGTTATGTCAGTAAAATATAACTGGTGAATTTCAGTATTTCTTTTGCTTTTTAAACGTTAGTTTTGTGTGATTTCCACACCAACTTATAACATCATTTTAACCTTTGTTTTATTCAGTGAATTTATATATTTCTATGTGCTTATGGATGTCTCAAAAAAGCAAATGCACAAACTGTTAAAAATCAGATTAAGGGAACTGAAGATATGAATATTTAAAACAAAAGTTCAACAACAATGCAACATGCCAGGCTCAGATGATTGGGACTTAGGTACACTTTCTGGATGGTCCCAGAGATCAAAGGTTTTACCTTTGGATTTATGCCCACATTTGCTAAACTACTCCTAAAGTTGTGTGACAAATGTCAGTGCTCAATGCGATCAGCAAGCAACTCCTCTCTATCCATGACTTACCAAGTCAACGCCGTCTTGTCGTTATGCTTCCACACCCTTCGATTCCTTCGAAAGATCTTCAAGTGGATACCCTCTGACACAAGGAAGACAGTCACCCACGCACTCGTCACTAGCAAACTGGACTACGGCAACGCACTCTATGACAGCATCGCCAAGAAACTGCAATCAAGACTACAAATTATCCAGAATGCAGCAGCCAGAATCATCCTCAACATCCCCGGACACAGCCACATCTCCTCCGACCTCAGAGACCTGGCTCCTAGTCAACAAGTGCATCACATACAAACTCCTGACCCAAACCTACAAGGCACTACAAAACATAGCACTGGCATACCTCAACCACCGCCTCGTCTTCTACGTACCCAACAGACAACTTTGTTCTTCCCAGCTCGCCCTCGCAGCGATTCCCAAGATCTGGAAGAGCACAGCAGAAGGAAGATCATTCTCCTACCCCGCAGCCCGGACATGGGACACGCTAACTCTCAAACTCAGACAGGCTGCATCTCTGAAAATGTTCAGGAAAGACTTCAAGACCTGACCCTTGGAATGAGCATCACGCCTGCAAACAGTACCTTGAGTCCCTACGGGTGATTAGCAGCGCTTTAGAAATTACTGATTGATGGATTGACTCACAAGACGACTCCAAACCATTCAAAGCAAGACAGCCAGATTCATACTCAACCTACCACACCCACACACATCACATTGCACCTGAGTGAGCTCTGCTGTCTTCCTATACACAAATGAGTCCAGTCAAACTCCTCATACACTCTTTCAAAGCCTTCTACAACAAGGGCCCAAACTACCTCACCACATCTCATTTGACAAACCAACCAGACACGTTTGCTCAGCTGTGCTCCTACTTGAACAAATCCCACGAATACACAGAACTAGAAATGGTGTACAGGCCTTTTCCTACATCTTCCCCTAAAGCCTGGACCAACCTGTTGGCACTTATTTACTTGCAACAATTAGACTGCCCTGATGAATGCAGAGCAATAGGCTCCTTTTCAAAATATGCATTATGATTGTGTGATTCAATTTTACTACGTGGTTTTGTAGACCTTAATGTCTTTAGTGTTGCTCATTGTATTGGTTATTTCACTCACTTGACTGTTGCCAATTTGGGGAAGTATAAAAGGACTTTCCCCAGGTCTGGTGACGATTGTGTGTTTTATAGGTGGGTATTGTGTGCGTGTTTTCTATTTGAATAATTGAGCGCCCAAAGAGAGCCATTGTTTAATTGAGACTCTATGTACTTAATGAGAATTCAGCAGAGCTCTGGAAAGTGAGATTTCAAATTACTCAAATGATTACGGCATTTTTGACTCTACCACATCTTGGCTTAATGGTCTTCAGTGACTTATTTTCTAAATCTGTTTCGAAATTTGTGTTTCAGTTACTTGGGACTGCATAGTAACGGTAATTTTCTTCTGGGTAGCTTTTAATTAAGGGTTTCACTTCTATGAGGTGAGATATGTGAGTCAAGTGGGGGGGAAAGACACTGGAGCTTTCTCAAGATCGTTCACCCTTTCAGAGCATTAGGAGCAAACTTGAAGGTGGATGAAGACATGGTTTCATTTCTTTTTATGCTCAAGCTACATTACCACATCCTCTACTAACTGCCTGTTTTATTCATTCAGTTCCAACTTCTTTATCCATAATGCTTCAATTACTTACCAGTAATTGCATTACTCCCCTTTTCTCACTTGGATTCCTCACATTTGAAGCCTCCATGCCTCTCCTGAGTCCTTTCCCAAAGTATAAAAGACCTTACCCCCTCCATACTTCCTATTTCCTTCACAAGCCCACTGAAAACACAGTTTACCTTGGCTAACAGGGTTGGGATGGAGGGATGCAGCAATCTTAAGCAAGAGAAGAACTTGGAGTATTGCAATTACCTGTACGTAATCAAAGCATTACCTCCTCATCCCTCTCGCTCAGAATCCTCACACGTGAAATGTATCCAATCTAGAGAATAGCAAGGACAACTGGATAGAATGCAAACATGAACACACCACACTTTATTTATCAAAACGTAACCACAGTTGCAACTCTGCAGACAGAACTCTGGACCCAAGCAAATCCTCAACTGCAGGACCCTGAATGATCTGATGTTTGATAAAGGTACAGGGGAGTGACCAAGTGGTCACCCTGCAAATTTCAGACAAAGATGCCCCCTGAAACTCATCCAGAGAAGCTAGATCCAGAGAAACTCATCCAGAGAAGCTGATAAACTTATCATGAACCCCTAACAGGAGCAGGAATTCCAAACAGGAAGTAGGCCAAGGAGATCAGAGATCGAATCCATCTGCTCAAAGTTTGGGTGGCAGGCTTCCAACCCTTCCGAGCTGACCCAAAATTGATAAACAAAGATGAATCCGGCCTGAATGCCTTCACCCTCTCCAGATAAATCAGAACTGCTCTCCGGACATTCAGGAGTGCATAGCAATGTTCTTAGGAGACTGAGGATCTGGTAAGAAAACAGGCAAAATAACCTCCTACTGGGTGTGAAACAAAGAGTTTTCCTTGGGAATACAATGAGGTCATGGGTGCAAGATCACCTGATCCTCAAAGACTCTCAGGAGTGGAGACCTACAAGAAAGTGAACCCAGTTCTCCTAACCTCCTAGCCTAGGTAATTGCGACCTGAAAGATTACTTTCAAAGTGATAACTCAGATATTAACAGAATGGAGGGGCTCAAACAGGAAATAACACAAGGCCCGCAAAACAATAGGAAGATTCCAGGCTTGACAAACTGGAGAAACTCTAGGGAAAAGAGTAGAAAACTCTTTCATCAACTTAGGCTCCAGACCCTGAGGGTCAGCCAAAGAACCTCATGAAGATTGAATAGATGCCCATTGCAACTTCAAAATCGAAGAGTGAAGGCCCAAAGAAAACACATTGTGCAGAATTTGCAACACCTTAGGAAGAGAAGCTGAAAGAAGCAACCCTGATAAATATAGACTTTCATCTTGGGGTGGAGAGGAAGAGCCACTGCAGAGTGCTTGTTAAACTGTAGAAATAGTCCCCGGGCCTCCTCAACTGTCAGTGGATGGTCTAAACATGGATTGTTCCAGATATGCGATAACAGACAGCCTAATTCTGCTCTAAAAATTAACTTCCCCCAACAGCACTGCATTCATTTGTCTCCGAACATCAGTTTGTGAGTTATGAAAATGCACATATTTTCATTGTGGAATACACAAATTTGTCATACATATGTTAATTTAGCCAAGCAAAATGTTCCAGTTTAGTAGGCAGGGGTGCACACAAGAGAGCTACTGAAAGGTATCTGGAGAGCTACCAATAGCTCAGGAGCTTCTCGTTGGAGAAGCCTGTGCTAAAGTAACAGTTTCAGTAATTTTACGTTATTCTTGTTACAACAAATTCCTGACATTGCGCTGTGATGGCATGCTTCATAATTAAGTGCTATTCTTGGTAAAAATTCATTGCGAGCGCACAGAAACAACGTGATTGACTGAACAAGAGTGATTGTTAATCACTATGCTTTTGTTTTGGAACTATTGTTTAGCAATGAATATGTCCTCACATCTAATAATTGATGCAGGTGTAAATTTTTTGCTGAATGTAACGCCAAATACCAGTTTTGCATGTCACATAACTGCATGCATTTTTGCAGAATATTCCTGAAATTTCATGTAATTACACAAGTGCAAATTCAGAGAATTCCACACACCCCTAAAAGCAATTATTATAGACCCCCATACCATCTGTTGTACCTACTACTGAATTACCTTTTGCACTGGGGTTCTACACGCATCTTGGTGCTTCCTCTGTTTGGCTCATATTTAATCAGTGTTACTTGTGATCACCTTCCCCTTCTTTTTAGCGCTTCCTAAAATTGTTCATTTGTGTATTTCGGTTCAACTTGTAAATTATTGTGTGCCACGTCAGGCTGCCTCCCTGCATTGTTTAATTCTCGAGGCGATACTTTGAGTTTTTTTTGTTTCACTCCTGGATAGAACCCAGAATCGCATGAGTTCCCAGAATTGTGTGTTCCATATCTTTTCGACTTCTTCTGGATTTTCTTTCTGGATTTATTTGCTACTCTGCATCTCTGTACTACAGGTGATCTGATTTTTTTGCTTGCAGGTACGGCACCTGATAAAGTTTATTGGAGGGAGGGTGGCTGCATGACGCTGGGCGACCTCTTTTCAAATGAGACGTTTCTCACTTTTGAGGCCGCACAGGACGCACTTGCGATAAGAGAGGGTCAATTCCTAATGTATGCCAGTATCGTAGACATAGTCGGAGACCTCTGGCCTGAGTTCCTGACCTCCCCCCACGTCCTCGCTCCTCTTCCGAACTCTACTGGAACTACGTGCACACAACATTTGATCTCCCACATATACAAAGCTATGTTGATGAATAGGCCGAGAGTGCAGGTCCCGGCGTGGGCTGCCTGGGAGGTAGACCTGGGAACACAGATGGAGGATGATCAATGGAGGAGGTCATGCTCCCTGACATATGGAGTTTCCTGTAATGCACTATTCAAACTTGTCCACTTCAGTTATTTATCCATACATACATTATGTTGATACTCCATCAAAAGACTGGATCTAACCCAAGTAAATGTCCTCGGTACCCTGAGCAAATAGCAGCGTGTCTGCACTTTGTATGACAATGCCCACTGGTCTTGGAGTTTTGGAACACAGGAATTGATCATCTATTTGACCACTGCGATATAACTTTCCCACGAGACCCAATGACATTTCTACTGAGAGACATTAAGCGATGCAAGGGTAGGAAAATAATGTACATGTTCACTCAACTGATATTACTCTTAGGCAAACGAAGAATGGCTAATTCATGGGTGGGTCTGCAGGGCCTCTGGATGGATGGCAGAGAGATGTTACAGAATGGAAAGTGGTGGAAGAAATTCACTTAAGGAAATGTAGACAAGATGATAAAGAAGTCGAAGAGCTTCAAAAACTGGTGGCCCTTATCACAGAAATTTGAAGGGAGGGACGGACAGATTGTGAAACTGAGTCTGATGAGGAACGGTGACAGCAGTGAGGTAGGAATTGAGGATGGTTAAACATGCTGTGCACCTAAAGGATTCATGCTACTGTTGAATATGGAAGGTACTATATGATGTTAAGATAAACATGGGTATATATATGATGATCCTGCAGAGCACCAACATCGGAATAGCAGTGATTGTTTATCCTCTATGTTATAGAGTTACCAATTTCAATGTAATGTTGTCTTGATTTATAAAAAACAAAACTAATAAAAATAATCTTTAAGAAAAACGGTCTCGGTTGTTTTGGTATAACGCCTGGGTGCTTCTCTGTTCTTTGGGTTTTTCTCATGAATTGTTCCAGTTATTTTTGTATAATGCTTGGATGCTTCTCTATTGTCTGGTTAACTGTACCAGTTTTTGTATAATGTCTGGGTGCGTCCCTGTCGTCTGGGCTTTTCTCATGAAGTGTTCCAGTTGTTTTTTTTAATGCTTGGTTGGTTCTTAGTTTTCTGGTTACTGGCCCAATAATTTTTGTATAACACCTGAGTGTTCTCTGGGTTTTTCTCATGAACTTTCCCAGTCTGGATTTTGGTATAGCCTCTCAATGTTTTCATTTCAAATTTGGGTACCATTTACTTATTCCATCACATTTAGGTGCTAGCTTGCAACATAAAGCTGTAAGCTATCTGTGAATAGTTTAATATACATTGAGGCTGCCTGAGGGTTTACACATAATCTTATTCTCTGGATCGAAGTCTTGCTTTTAAACTATTTTTTGCATTTGAGGTTACTACTGTGTTGCTCTCAAATCTGGTTTGAGTCAGTGGCATACGGAAACTTGAGGGGGTTCCCCTGCAAAGTACAAGGAGCCCTCCCCCTCCTACCCAGTCAGGAGCTCTCAGGACAGGGGCCCATCACTCGTGCACAGTGTAATGTGTTTAGAGGGCCCCTGCACCGCGGGTGCAACAGAGCTATTGTTTGAGTGACACTCCCCATAGGAAGCTACAGGTTTTTTTCTACATTTGCATCTGTGTGCTCAAATTCAGCTATTTTATCATTAATGTGGATGTTGCTTCACGATTATTTTGTATAGCTCCTATTTCCAGTGAACTCTCTATTCTATATCTGACTGCTTATCTTCATTTGTATTTTACCAGTGAATCCTGCAACAGGTGCTGTGTGGAATCTAAGTGCTCCCTAATAAATGTTCAGAATATGCGCAACACTATGTTTTTCTTTACAACAAGGTGTTACTTACAACTGGTTCTCTTTATCTTGACTTATCTTGCCCTGAGCAATGTTATTCAAATGCTTCTTCGTGCTTCAAGCTCTTATGGGATCAAAGATTTAGCATGATTTGCAGTAATGTTGCCCGGACATCTTTCACCAACTCTATACTGATATCATATAATGACTAATGATTACTGAGCTGACACCCTTGGAGCATGTCCTGTGGCAATGCAGAGGGCATCAATGACAATGAAACTCCCATCAATATCACCACCCTCTTACTAAATGCCCATTCTACATCTACCATTCCTCTGTCCTCTTTTATCTACCCATATTACCCCTCTCTGAATACTTATCCTTACCTTTCCTCACTTTCCATTATCCCTCCACTCCCATATTCCACTTTCTTAGCCTATTACCTTTCTCCTGGACAATTCCTTCTGCCACTTTCATCAAGCTCTACCCCCTCACCATAAACAACCCTCCTAACTGCACTACTGCCACTTTCTCAATTTGTCCTTGTACCCTTATTTTCCTTTACCGAACAATCTTTGATTTTTCATCTATTACCTCCAAATTCTAATTAGCTCTCATATGGTTAAATCCATGATGGCCTCTAACCTCACTGTTAGAAATTTTGTTTTTGGTTCAGAGGAGTAAAATCCTACTCAGACAGTAACCACAATCCTTGTCAAGGTGAAACCACAAGTAAACCCAAATTAACCTGTGCTTATCCCCTGGTAGCTTGACACAGAGCAGTCAGACTTAACTTGGAGGCAATGTGTAAAGTATTTTTGCAGCAAGTCAAACTGTAAAAAAGTGAAATAAAACACAAGAAAAATTGCACACCAATTTAAACAAATAGAGTAAAATGTAATACTTAATTTAAGGCCAAAGCAAAATCCAATCAGTGGACCCAGAGATATGCAATTTTGAAGATTTAAGTGACTATAGCTCTAAACAGCATAAAGCACCAACTGTTGTTATCTGGTTGCGCTGGACCGGGACAAAGTCACAAGTTCAATCTGACCACGATTGAGTGCATGCTTGTTACAGGGACCAAGTTAGTCCCATTGATCAGGAGTACCTTAAATCCTTTTTGTGCAGCAATGTGCAAGCCCTTATTGAGCATGTGTCATGCAGCCGAGGCAATACGATGTCCTGGTATGGAGATGCGTCACACCAATGATGGTTCCAGGAAGCTGTAAGGCTGGGGTGCGAGGTCCTGTGCCAATGAGGATGTTGCCGATGTGTGGGGCTTGAAATTCAGAATTCTGCATCAAAGATGCGTGGCGCACCGAAGAGTTCCAAACAAATTGCAAGGCTTGTGATTTGGAGTCCTGCGTTGTCATCGAGGATGCTGTTGACAAAGGGCTAGGGGTGAAAAGACCTGTGTCGAGGTCACACAGTGGTTGTTCTGTGACAGTGATGCCTGTCGCAGCAGTTCTGATGCAGAGTTCTGTGAGGTGATGCATGACGCTGCAGTTCTGATGTGGATTTCTGAGAGGCAATGAGTCATGCTGCGTCAGTACTGCTGGGACCAAAGCTGGGCAGACAGAGCAACTTTAGACCCACTTTGAATGGTTCAGGACTAGAGTGGTACCACTTGCAAGGAGAGGACTCACACCTGGTAGAGTCCTGATGCTGGGTACAAGGTTGTTGGAGCCTGTTCTGTTGGTGTGAGTCTGATCAGGAGGCCAGCCAACTAGCCGTTGGAGTCACTCTGGTTGTCCTTGGTTCAGAATGCTGGCCCATTCCTTTTCACTCAGTCGGTAGAACAGCAGGGCAGCACAGCAAGGCAGCAGAATGGCAGTCCTTCTTGCAGCAAAGTAGCACAGTAATCCTTCTTCTGAGTCTTCCACAGGTCCAGATGTGTACTGAAGAGTGAATAGTAATAACTGGTGGCCATTTTGAAGCAGGAGAAGGTTCTGCAAGGTTTCCACTGCCCAGAGGTGTTTGGAATTTCCTGCCTCCCCAACCTGTGTTCAGATTGTGTGGGGTCACAATTGACTAGTGTCAAACCCTGTGTGAGTGTGATCAGGCAGAGCTTTCGTAATGTGCAAGTGTGGCAGGCGACAGCTCCTCCCCCTCATCAAGTCAGAGATAGTCAATCATGCCTGCACCTATGGTCCTTTGTTTTACCGTCTGGGAGCAATACACAAAGACCAACTGCTAGCTACATCTAGTCATGTCACACAGGGACAGGCTTCAGGTACTAAATGGTTAGGACAAGAAAATACCAACTTTCCAGAAGTGGCATTTTCAGAATTATGGGTCTCATTATGACCCTGGCGGTCACTAGACCACCAGGGTCACTGTGGCGGTTGGGCCGACCGCTGCATTATGACTGTGGTGGAGCCACCATGGTCCAACCGCCGACATCACCCGGACGCCACCAGCCTGCAGCCTGGCAGTCCCAGCAGTTGTAATCCGCCAGTACAGCGCTGCAAGCAGCGCTGCCCTGGGGATTACGAGTTCCTATCTGCAAGCCTGTCTATGACGGTAAACACCGCCATGGAAAGGCTGGCAGAATAGGGGAGTCGGGGGGCCGCTGAGTGTCCGGCACTGCCCATGCACTGACATGGGGGGTGCAAGGCCCCCATGCACAGTCCCATCTTGCATTCCACTGCCCGCATTACGGGCAGTGGAATGCGCGATGGGTGCTACTGCACCCGCTGCACCGCCACATTGCAGCCGGCTCCATTAGGAGCCAGCTGCAATGTAAAGTCCCTGTTCCCCGCTGGGCTGGCGGGCCGAAACACTATTTCCACTCACCAGCCCAGCGGGGAAACCGTAATAGGGCCAGTGGGGTTCAGGCCACACAGGCGGCCTGATAGCTGTATGGCATTGTTAGGCGGAATGCCATAATAAGGGCCTGTGTCCTTAAATCTGACTTTACCACTGAAGAGTGCTTTAAATTACAATCGGTTAGGCACAAACTCCATCTGTCTACTTGCTCCCAAGTGAAAGTTATCACTTATAAAATGTAATAATGAAAGGAAACCCAATGTTATACTAGATGAGAGGTAGATTTTGCAGCAGTGGCACGCAAAACTTAAAGGTACATGTCCAACCTTTTAAATACACTTTACCCTCCCCTCTTTGCTGCTCAGAGCCTGCCAAAGGGGTGACTTACATGAGTTGAAAAGTAAGGTTTAGGCCTGGCAAATGGTCAATTTTGCCATGCCGACATGGCAGTTTAAAACTGCACAAATAGGCTTCAATGAGAGGCCTGAGACATGTTTTACAGGACTACTTATGTAGGTGGGACAATCAGTGCTGCAGGCACACTAATAACATTTAATTTACAGGTCATGGGTACATGGGGTACCACTTTACTAGGGATTTACAAGTAAAATTAGTGTGTCAGGGAGTATAAGCTAAGCATACCATGTTTGGGGGAGAAAGCACATACACTTTAACACTAGTTAGCAATGCTAAATTGCACAGAGTCCTTCAACCCTAAAAAAGGAGATCAGCAAAAATGGGAAAGGTGAAGGCAAAAAGATTGAGAGAAGACAGACCACCCCAAGTCTGACTGGTCTAACACTCTCCTACTCCTATACATTCTCAACGTTAGCAACATGGCTGACTCCCTTCTCTCCGTCCTGCATCTCATCAGCATTAAAAGCATCCTCTCCGTGTCTGCTATTTCGTACACCGTTTCCATTACACTCTCGTCTTGGAAATCTCCCTCTTTTCCCCTCATTCTGCTTTAAATTCCCACTACCAGTCTCCCTAAAAATCTTTACCTCTCACCTCCTCTTCTGCTCTTCCTATACACCTATGCTTTCCTACACCGTCTCTCATATTCTACTCCACTCCTTCCTCTTCATCTCCACAATTGCATGTCACCTTGGAATCACGTTTCATGCCTTATGCCTTATCCAACAGCTACTCTCCATGTTGCTCTTCATCAAGCCTCCTTCCTTCCCATTTCCTTTTTTATAGCCTCAATTCTTCCTGTAGGCTGTCTCCCTTTGCATGCCTCTGCTATTTCAACCCATCAGCTCTACATAATCATGCTCAATATGTCCCCTCATTACTTATAACTTTTCACATCACCTGATCATAGTCCACAAATCCTTACTGCCAAAATCTTTACCACCCCTTCTGCTTCTGCTCTGGAATTCAGTTTCCCTTTATAAAGCTGCAACATCTGCCAGCAATTTTTCCTTTCCCTCCTTCTTATCTAGCAGCCCCTGACATATAATACTATTGTTGCAAAATCTTTGTCACCAGGTACTTTAACAGCCTTTTCCAATCATTATTAGGGATTTCAGTGCTTGGTCCCACTTTCTAATTGAATTGCCACAAAACCCCAATATCATCTCTAGATTGATCCAGCTCTTGCCTGAGCCCACTTTCGCAGATGGACATCAGCGGAGCCCAGTGCCCTCACGAGTGACAGTTCAACAGCCGACCGTCAACTCCTCCACACCACCACTTCCACTTCCACTACCACAATCACCACCACAGTCACCCCATCAGCAGAAACCCACTGGCTCCATAGGAGGCAAAAAAGGGAAGGAAGTGTTGGAAGGAAACCATATGACCAAGTGGTCAGGCAAAACAAAAAAGAAGTCCCCTAACAAAATGGCAATGGGAAAAGGGAAGAGGAGACCTTAAGCTCCGGATTGGCAACATGAGGCACAGAATGCCTCACTCCTCATCGTGTCAGAGCCACTCCAGGGAGGACCAGAAGAGCAATCCATCTCCAGACCTCATGCTGGGCACAGTCTGGAACCGAGAAACAGCCTGGAACAATCCAAAAAACAGTGCACCTCCAACTCCCAACCAAAAATCTACACCAAGTTCTCCTTTTTTTTAAATGGTAACCCTGTCCTCCTCTCCAAAAGCAATGACACACAGAGGTTATAGTCACCATTAATCCAGTCGATCCTCACATATACAGCAGATAGTCTCCCATTAAGGAATGACTCTGCCACAGCAGGGGCTTCCTCAAGTCCAACCCCTGCTCAGCCTCCCACAACTAGCACAACCTTACACCTTCGGGGCAATCTGCAAAATTCCTCAGGGCAGAGGTGCATGAGGAGCCCAGATGGACTCCAGTGAATTCATGGTGGACTTTCCCCCAACAGAGTGCGGCCCACCAAATTCACCTAGCGCTTCGTGGACTGAAAATGGCGCAGCCTGACTTTGTCACAAGGTGGGACAGCTGCCCACAGTCGCTCTGGCCACACCTTCAATGGCCTCTGATGATGCTCGCCTGGAAAGCGCAACAAATGATGGACCTCCGAACCCCTCCCCTTCATTTCCTTCAGCAAATATGAATACAGAGGGCCTCAACACAGGGACGGAAGTAGAAACTCTATCCAACCTAAACACTCAGGAGTGGGCAGATATGCTTGTTGCATACTCTCAAGCCTCTCCTTCTGCCATTTGACTCACCTCAGAACCCAGCCAGCAGTATCCAGATTACGAAGCAAGGAACAATGTGGCCATTCCACTTCTCAGTCATCCGTCTCCCAATGATGGTGCAAGGACCAGAGCAAGCACGGACACAAGCGCCACATCAACAACTGGACAGGACCTTGCCTCAGACCATCTCAATCCACATAAGGATGGCACCTGGGCTTCCCTGCTTAACACCCTGCTGCTCCTAGTTGAAGCACTCCACAGGCCATATTGTCAAAGGATACCCTCCACATGTGCTCATGGAACGTAAACGGCCTCCTCTCCAAAGCTCTGGAGTCCAACTTCATCCAATACATCAGCACTTTTGACATTATATTAATGCAGGAAACCTGGCTGGATGAACCATTCCACTTGCATATGTCCTTCACCACCCTAGCAACCAGGAAGGCGAAGTATGGACACCCGTAAGGCGGCCTGGCCACTTATGTCTCTTTAGTACTATCGGCTAGAGTCACCCCTTTGCACTCCACCTGCTCCTCCAGCAATATTGTGTCAATTGCTGCCACGACAGCAGAGATAGTTCTCGTAAACACCTACCTTCACCCCAAACTTAAACTCAGTGATGCTAATAATCTAGTGGCTCTACTAGAGAACTACGTAAGCAGCGGCGTCATAACTGACGCAGCCGACATCATCGTCTCAGGTGACTTCAATTTGCATCTATTAGGATCCTCAACAGATGAAGCCACAACTGCTCTTTCAAGCGCTTGGGACCTTCCCATGCAAGGGGCCAATAAACACTTCCGCCCCACAAAGATCAGAAGGACTTTGCTTAGTGGCTTAGAATTACTACAGCTAAGAGCCTTGAACGGCAGATTTACTGAGGACTCGCGTCCGGCAGCATCATATGTTTCCATCACAGCCTCTACCACAATTGACTACACGTTTGTTTCCCTTTCACTATTCAAGCAAGTAGCCTCTTTCCAGGTAGGCAACAGGAGCAAGAGCGATCACTGCTCACAGGAAATATCCATCATCCTGGTGATAAGCAAAATGGAGAAAACTAATATTGCACACATTACCACTTTCACCACAGACTGTAAACGTGTCAAACATGGGCAATCAAACATTGATCAAGTCAATGAAGCAGCAATGGATCTCACACTCGAATTAGAAACAAATAATGACAGCAAAGTGCAGAAATGGGAACAACTCACAACCAGACTTAGTAGAATTTTTGTGAACCAATCACTAACAGGCGACTGCCACCTCCTGCAGCCACAACTCACCTGACACAAGCCCACAGGACAGCACTACAAGATGCAAAGAGAAAAATCAACTCTAGTATAAGGCAACTCCGTGGCAGCCGGGCAATCCAGACCTTCTGACAATCCTAAGGCACCACAAACAGGCACTGAAGAAGCTAAAATGGGCAATCAATAGGAGCCGCAATGAAGACTTGTGGGTCAGGCTACACTCGGATGCAAGGAGTAATAACAGCACATGCTTCTGTCGTACAATATGCAACCTCACACGTCCACATCATGGTGCCATTCCATCGCATATACCAGAAGCTGTCTGAGCCAAACATCTTGGAGTCCATTTCAACGGGCCGATATCACTTAGCATGGTCACACAAAGCACAATCTCGCCAGGAAGTCTTCCTCCACACAGGCCCTCTCTAAAGACTACACTCATGTTACTCACTGACTCAGTCACAATAAAAAATCAGATAGCCAAGGGCCGGAGAGAAGGCGCCCCAGGACCAAATGGCCTCCCACCTGCAGTCTTCAAGCACAATAGACCCTACTGGGAAAAGATTCTCGAACCCCTCTACCTGCAAATAGGTCTGACAGGAATGATTCCACAGTCCTGGAAGGGGTCCATAATTTCCCCCATCTTTAAATCGGGGGACAAGTCACTCCTCTATAGTTATCATCTGATTGCCTTAATTGACAATGACGCAATGTACTTTGCAGGCCTTTTATTGGATCATCTGCTTGCATGGTCTACTGAAAAGGCAATAATCCCTATGACTCAAACAGGATTCTCCAAACATACTGGCACCATCATGAACATCATGGTCATTGCCCTTTTAACCGACAAAGCTATAACACTAAAACGTCCGCTCCATCTATGCTTTGTCGATTTTAAGGCTGCATTTGATATGTGGACAGGAATCTGCTGTGGAAGAAGCTTGAAACCTGAGGGCTTCCACATCGACTCCTACCCCTGATAATAGCCCCTCACATGGACACATGGGTCCAGATAAAATTGGGCACAGGCCCTCATCTCACAAGGCGGATCCCTACTACCAAAGGCCTAAAACAGGGCTGCATTTTGCCCCCACACTGTTTAATCTATATCTAGCAGACTTAGTGGGTGCACTCACCCTAACAAACTTGCACACTCCAAAAATTGGGGACCTTAAACTACCATGCCTCATGTGCGCTGACGACCTCGTACTGATCAGCCACACGGAAATAGGCCTTCAGAGACTACTAAACGCCACTCACAACTACTCAGCCACTAATGCCTTGTCAGCAAACTTTGGCAAAACAGGCACATTGTCAATTAGATCAAAGGCATCCTTGAGAGCCTGGTATTGGGGTGAAACACGACGTGTTCAAACAGACAAGTATAAATATCTTGGAGTCGTTACTGACCAATCGGGGAGCTTCGTGCATCAAAGGAAAAGCCTAATGGGAAAAAGCCTAGCCATAGCGCTATCTCTAAAAAGACTGAAAACCCTCCTGAATGGGCCCTCTTACAACCCCCTCTTAAAAGTGCTAAAAGCCAAGCTCCTCCCCACAATAACATACAGGAGTGAAGTACAAAAAGGCAGGGACTCTGATATCTTAAACCATGCAGTGAAAAAAGTTTACCGGCCGATCTTTAACATCCCCAGATACACCGACCCGCTCAACTGAGACTGGAGTTTGGTCTGCTGAACCAATCCCTGGCTCGACGCATTGCCTACATAAACTTCTGGAGCAAAGCCTGTGGTGCCTCCATGGGCCCTCTTAACTACCATATGTGGCAAGAGATTGAACGCAAGAACACCTCCCCATTCAGAATCCACTTAGATGATTCACTTAAGAAGACCAGGCTCACCGACTTGTGGGGGACCTCAATCCCGCACAACGCCTTCAAGAAAGCAGCTGGGAAATCACTTAGGCTTCAGTCACTACTGGAGGACAAAGCAGCCTTCTCACAGAGGTCTCATGCATGGATGACTTTGCACACCTACACGTCCCTGACACCACAGTCATACCTAGGCCAGGGCTTCTCGAGACAAACAAAGGACACATTCTTAAAGTATTGACTAGGTCTCCTATCACTTGCTTTAAATGCAGCCTCCTGGCTGAGGGACGTAACCAACTCTACCTGCCGCCTGTGTGGTGAGAACACTGAAGACCTCCTCCATGTCCTATGCTCATGCAATCATCTTGCAATAGAATGAAAAGCCCTGCTAAAGATCAAATTTAATGAAAAAGGCATACGACACGGAGACAAGCAGTGATGCCTTGCTTTGCATCTGGGGACCTGCAGTTGAACTGTGCTTTGGTGAAGTTTCTATTGCAGGTGTCACAAAAGCAAGATTTAATTAATCAGCCCCGTCCCCTTTGATCCACAGGAGATTAGCACACAGCTCAATGCCTGACAATGAACTATAACGGCATCAAGCGATGCTCTACTCACACTAAAGCAAGCAAAACCTTAAGTAGCAACAATCTATTATGTTTTAAAATGAGCTCCTTTGGAGCAGAAATCGAAATGACTGGACAATGCGTATAATCGCCTCGATGGATACTTAGTAACATCAGAAATGTATTTTTCTTTTTTTGAATAGTGTTTATCTCTTTTTTCACTTTTGTTAAGGTTTCAAGTAACTAAACAATAAAGCTTACTTACTTTTATCTCAGTGAGCCTGAATAGCTTTTACATATCTCAAAGGTTCCAGAATAATCAGCCACATTTCTGATCCACCTTACATAATGGGACCATCCCATGCCAGAACAGCTCATTCTACATTTGTATTTCTGTAGTCAGTATAGTTTTCATTAAAGTCCTCTGCCTCACCAATTGGGCACTACATGGCATCAGTCCTAGATGCCTGTAAAAGAGCTTTTAGACCTACCAACCAAGGCAGCATATTAGCCCAAATATGCAGATTCAGTGGAAATCACAAGCTTCAACAAATCTTGTCTGGGAGGCTTCTGTTTTATTTGGCAAGACTCAGACCCTGGTTCTGTGCCCAGCACTATATTTGAATAATCTTAAAGCATCAGCCTTCCAAAGGGTTAGTTGTTGCAAGGTAACTTTGGATAAAAAAAATCCACTGTGATTGCATTACACACCATGAGATTTAGACATACAATAATATTGTTTCATTGCCACACTAGGAGGAGCATTACATTGTAACAATTAGGTTTGGCCACAGGGTTTGGCTATGACTTGGATATGTGGATTAGTCGGGAAATGTTGCCTTAGCTAAGCAGGTGAAGTTTCCAAAGTATCCAAACTTTACCTGAGACATAGTTAAACACAACTGGCCTGCTTGCTCACCAGATTTTTGCCAAAGAATGATCCTTGTCAGCACATGGCTTATTTCGAACTGCAAATTTCAGCTGCCACTCACATCAAGAGGTAACTGGAGAACAATGGTTACAATTTTGGGGATGAATAATGAGGGTACAGCTCAAGTGAAGGCTACAGGCTCAAAATAGAATGGGGCATGCAGTAGCTTCCTGGACATCCTGGCCATTGATGGAAGGCAGTTTTTCCTCTGCGCTGTAAAGCGTTACTGTTGCAGCAGAAGTCGTTTCTGGCCACTGAAGAAGCAGTTTCCTGGGCAATGATGGAAGGCAGGTTTTCCTCTGCACTGTAAAACGTTACTGTTGCAGCAGAAGTAGTTTGTCACTGCAATGAAGGGCAATGGAATGTCTCCTCTTTTTTAAAACATTTGTGAGCCTCAATCCCTGCAAAGCTTGTAAACCTTTCAACTTTTTGTCACACGTTTTGTAAATGCAATGTCATTGAAAATATATATCTAATTTGAGAATTAAGGGCGCTTATTAGATGTGACAAACAATCCCAGGTGGTAATCACTCACTCAGTAAGCTTTGATATTGAGGGGTATGATATTTATCTGGCATGTAGCTTGTTCATCAGTCCAAGTTTTGGACCTCAAAATGGGGATAAGGCGCTAATAGTTCATGTTTCCTATTGCTCCTAAATGTGGAAACTGTGATATTCCAGTTTTCTCACAAACTTTTTAACAGGTTTTATCTAGCACATTTGTTCTTAACCTGTGTTCTGGGGACCCCTCGGTGTGTGAGACGCCTATTCAAGGGGTCTGCGACTGCTAAGAAAATTAAATGTTATTAACAGATTAATAAGATCTATGTAAATAAAGAAGCAAAATTGAAAATTGTAAAACGATAAATGAATTTGAAGACATTTGCAGTTGGGGGCTAAAAATTAAGTTAGTGTTCTCAGATTGATTGGTGGGAACATTGCAAATGCTACAAACAGTATATAGTATGGGCAGTGGATGGTCTCAGTTGAATTGAGAAAAGCCCCAACCTTCCCATTATAATGAAATGTTAGATTTTTTATCTGTGTTTGTACTTTTGTTGAAACTTTATTTTATTAATTGTTCAAAGAAATGCATCCAAAACAAGGAGTGCAAGGTCTCAAGAACAAAGTAGGAGGAGAACCACATCCACATGATTTGGCATTTCAGTAATAAACAACATCATATATGGCACAAAGTAGGTGCCTATTTGGAACAGTATTTTACTGAATTCAAGTAATCAAGCAAGGTATATAATAAGAGATACATCAATGTCTCACTTGGCTGTCACATCCATGATACATTATTTCAAAGTTTGTGGAATTCACAACTCATCATCCGAGCTATTGGCCGAACTCGGTTGCCGGGGGACAGGGACGCTTCCCCCTCATTGGCCATACTTGCTTCCAGCTGACTATAAAAGGCGCGCCCCTCGCGGGATGCTGAGAGACTCGGTTGCCGGGGGACAGGGACGCTTCCCCCTCATTGGCCATACTTGCTTCCAGCTATTGTTAATGCAAAGACCAAGGCACTCGTAAAATAATTAGTAATAGTAAAGTCAGTAATTCATAATACTTGAATTCATAACTTAATAGTCCAATTCAAATAGTATCTGCCAATGAATAGAGTCCAGAGGAAGTCCTTGAAGTGAAGAATTCATCTTTAATACATCACAAGCCAGCCAACACGTGTTTCGTCATGGGAGTGAATACTCCCCGTGACTTTTTCAAGGCTGCAAGGAATATCAAAAGCAACATGTATATAATTCTACAAGCAAAATCAGTGAATACAAAGGCAGCCAACGGTGAAAACCCCACATAGCAGTATAAAGTAAAGAGCCTAATCATGCAGTTCAATTTAAGAATACAATGTCAAAAAATACACAAAAGCCTTCACACCATCTGGCTTGGAAACAACGGGAGGGGAAGAGGCACGAACCGCAAGGAGAGTGATAAATAGAACCCATACTCTATGCAAAGACACCTATCAGAATCGAATCCAAAATGCAAAGGCCCTATGTGAAGCCACATGCAATATCACCTGGTGCGCTTAATATCCCAAGAGTGAGTTACCATGCAAGCCCAACATGTATAAAGACCCCACCGTAAAATAGCAATGGAACGCAAGGATCTAAATCAAACCTCAAATTGGGTATGATGCGGGAAATATTTATCTGCCCAGGAGTTCGTGACCAAATAGTCGAATTCACTCTAATAATACAATAGATTAATTGTAAAATTAGTTTTAAAACCGAAGAAGAAACATCCGAAGGGCAAAAATCAAGGAATACATATATATACTAAGTGACATGCAAACTTAGAGAGCACCCCGTGACGTCGTCCCCTTCAGTTCCTCACTGGCACCTACCAGAGATTTATCCCATGTGTAATTATCCTTTTACAGTGATGATGTAACACTCGCACCTAAAACCATAACGTTTTGCACGAGTTATAGCGTGGATAGTATACAACAATACTGATCACCATCGAGAGGCAAGCGCTAACAGCGCATATAGAAATCTAAGCCCCCACTCACCTAAAGTATCTTGCCAGAATAATCGGTGTCCATCCGAGCTAGAATAGAGGCTCCGAGGCAAACGAATTTGCGAACCGATGGAAGGTCCGCCATCTTTATTTAAAGAGAAATCATACGAAGTTTGATCTCTTCTCGCGAGAAGAGATAACAGCTACCATGCGTTCAAAGCTTCGAACGCAGGTAGAGTGTATCCAAGACAAGATACGGGCGCCATCTTTAAATAGAACGCTCGACTCAATTTTCATGAAAAATGTTGGTTGTTTCCAATTAACAACCAAATTGAAATGTACGGATGGCAGCTAGAAAAGATCTATTTAAAGACGCAGTTCTCAATAACAATATATTAATAAAGTCTATTGTCTCACCCCACTCATGTCCAAACCACGATCCCCCCCCCCTTGTAAACCAAACCAGATGGCTCCATATTATACATTGTACAAAAAGAATACCATATTGCAAAACATTCAAGACAGAGAAAAGACTAAGTTAGGAACAAAACTGAGAAAAAACACTGTATTTACAGTATTGAGAGTAAGAGGGGGAATATTTTACAGTAAAACCCATAAACTAGAAGCATGCAAACAATTATCATATTTATCTCTATAGAAAATCAGATTACATCGTTCATATTATACATATAATCCTAAGGATTAGTACAAAAGAAAAAAGGAAAAACTTCATAAAAATAGTAACAACTTATAGTCATCATACTATCAAAAAGAAAATATATTTTTTTTTTCTATGTTTAATGTATTAGCAAAACCAAAATTGCTGAAACAAAACAATCATTAGAGTATCATATCCCCGCTTAAATTCCAAGATCAGGGACACATACATAAGTGACACTAGACCTTATTGTAAATAATAACAACCATAAAAACAAAACCATACAAAGTCATAAAGATACGAAACCAGTATTAGTCCAAAAAATATTCCATCTCGTAATTAGTGTTCAGCCCCATTTCCACTGCTCTTAGTTTGAGGATCCAATAACATTCCCTCTTTCTCAGTGCCAGCTCCCTATTTCCACCACGGGGACTGGAGTGCACCACTTCAAAGCCGAAGAATTCAAAAACCCGAATGTGATCCTGTTTCGGGCATTGGTACATGTGTGTGACTATGGGATATCTTTCATCATGTTATAACAAAGCTCTGTAGTGTTCACTAATCCTTGCCTTAAGAGGTCTGATGGTGCTACCAACATAATATGAACCACATTTACATACAATCATATATATGACAAAATTACTGTCACATGTAATATTAGAGATGATACGAAAGTTATCCCCCATCTGGCTCTCAAATGTGGAGATCCTTGATCTACTCCATTTACACATCCCGCATCGGCCACATTTTAAAAAAACCTTGCTGCGGATTGTTAGCCAGTTGTCTTGCTGGGGTGTCAATGAATAACTAGGGCACAGAATATTTTTAAGGGTTCTACCCCTACGGTGAGTGAAAGTGGGTGCATCTCGTATCTGTCCCTTCAGGGTTGTATCCGCCTTCAGTATGTACCAATGTTTCCTCATGCATCTTTGTAGGGCCGCCGAAGCGAAAGTATAATCGACTACACATCATAAGTTGTCATCAGTCTGTATGTCTCTGTGTTTTAGGGTATCATCCCTAGAGAGGCGCCCAATCCTACTGCATGCTTTATCCAGGATAGCAGTGGGATAACCCCGTAACTTAAACCTAACCTTCATGTCTTCAATATTATTCTTAAAGTCCACTTCCAAACTACAGTTTCTCCTGGCACAAATCTATTTCACCATAGGGAATAGAGTGAATTTGATGTCGCGGATGTGAACTACTTGCGTGCAGAATTGAATTGCACGCTGTATTTTTCCTGAAAAGGCGACTCTCGATCTTATCCTGATGAATAAAAAGTTCCACATCCAAAAAGGTAATACTGGTCTCACTATGTTCACAGGTAAACCTAATGTTGAACTCATTGGAATTCAAGTAGTTGATGAATTCGTCCAATTTTGCAGTGTCTCCTATCCAAATCATGATACAATCGTCTATGTATCGACCCCAGAAAAGAATATTTGAGTTCCAGGTATTAGCCTCCTTACCCCAAATCAAACTATGTTCCAGGAACCCCATAAAGAGGTTCGCATATGCTGGCGAGAAGCGAGAACCCATGGCAACCCCTCTTTTCTGGCGATACCATTGTCTTTTAAAGAGGAAAAAGTTGTTATCTAAAATCAATCTGACCATATCCAAAATCATGTTGGTATGTTCATAAAGACTAGCCGATTGATTGTGCAAAAAGTAACGTAAAGCGATCATGCCCAAGTCATGTTCAATACTCGTAAACAGAGAGATAACATCGAGAGTCACCAACATCATACCTTGCTCCCAGTTAATATCAGTCAGGATACTAAGAATATGTTTGGTATCCTTAATAAAGGAGGGAAGGTTAGTAACAAACGGCTGTAGAAAAATATCAACGTATTCAGATAGCCATTCAGTTGGGCCACCCAATCCTGAGACTATAGGTCTCCCAGGTGGTAAACGAGAATCTTTATGAATCTTGGGTAGAGTATATAAGCATGGGTATCTAGGTCTGAAGACCCGTAAATACAAGTACTCATCCTCCCTCAACAGTTGTTGATCAAAGCAATGCTTTAGGAATTTGTTGATCCTATTGGAGAGACCTGGAATTGGATTAGATTCGATTTTCTCATAGCAGTTTGGATCCCCTAACTGTCTAGTGATCTCTAATTCATAATCCTTGGTGTTCATTATTACAATATTGCCACCTTTATCAGCCTCTCTAATGGTGACCTCATTACATGCACGTAAATTTTTAAGACATTCTAGTTCACCTTGACTTAAGTTACTACAGCGAGACTGACGATGGGCCTTATATCTATTTTCTATCCTAATCAGGTCTTGCCATACCAATTTAAAGAAGGTATCTATGCAATTACCCCCACTAAGAGTAGGTGTCCATTTAGATTTCTATTTAAGACCACTGGCCATAGTATCTGAAGCAATATCCAGATCCTCCAGGATCTTAGATACAGAGGTCGGATCCTGTTCATAATCAGTAATAGGAAGTAACATAACTGCATCATGTATGTCTTTAATGGAAAGGGGATGATAGTCCTTACTGCAAGTAGAGAGGATATCCCTATGCTTAGTGCCTATGTTACCACTGAAAAATTTCTTAAGTTTCAGTCTCCTGATATATTTGAAAAAATCGATCTTAGTTTTCTGAAAATCCCCAAATTCCCCAGGGCAAAAGCCCAGGCCCTTGCTCAGTAATGTATTACCATGTGTTGACAGTTCAAGATCAGATAAGTTAACTATAGAAATTGCTTCGCCTCTACTCGCCCTCATTTCCGCTTGTGCCATGACCTGGTTTGCATTCCTGACTTTGCTACCATGTGACTTGCTTCCAGCTGACTATAAAAGGCGCACCCCTCGCGGGACGCTGAGAGACTCGGTTGCCGGGGGACAGGTACGCTTCCCCCTCATTGGCCATACTTGCTTCCAGCTGACTATAACAGGCGCGCCCCTCGCGGGAGACAGGGACGCTTCCCACTCATTGGCCATACTTGCTTCCAGCTGACTATAAAAGGCGCGCCCCTCGCGGGACGCTGAGAGACTCGGTTGCCGGGGGACAGGGACGCTTCCCCCTCATTGGCCATACTTGCTTCCAGCTGACTATAAAAGGCGCACCCCTCGCAGGACGCGCGCGGGCGCGCGCCGGGCGAAGACCGGGCCAAGACGGGCCCGTCTACGCCGGTCTTCGTCCGGATGAGGCTGGGCTGGGCCTACTCTCTTTCACTTGCTGTCTAAATACACCAAGTAAGCCTTAACCTATATAATTTACCGGTATTTTACAACCTTACGCTACTGACTCCATGGGGAAAAGGAAAGCTGCCGAACCTCTAGACCCTTTGTCTGCCCGTAAAAAGCAGAGGAAGAGCACTGCTAAATTGGTCACTAAGCCCAAAAAACATTTCGAGGAGATAGACCTGTTGTTTGAAGAGGTTGAGGCGATACTAAATTGTTCACCTAATCACAACGGTGCCTCCCTCGCAAAAAATGCTCTAGCTCAACCTGGGAAGATACAAGATTACTTTAGGAAAAGGACAAAGGATCAAGGTTTGGATCCAGTTTCGACCAACAGTGGTGCAACCTTATTAACAACGCACCTGTTACCTACCCCCCCTCAAATGATATAATAAATATGGCAAATGTTTCGGTGCACAGGTGTGGATCTCCCCACGTGGAAATAGAGGGTAATATTCTTAATCCTGTTATACCACTGAGTCCTGTGATCAAATTGATCTCGAACATACCCTGTAGAAACCGGTTTGAGGCCTTAGCTGAGGATGATGAAATACTCAGAGTTTTTGATACAACTGCAGACGATATCAACAAAGAGGCTATCCCTTGCACCCCAAAACCAGTTCCCGTCTCCCTCTTAATGCACCCCGCCACTGAGCCTAGCAATGTCCTTATACTCCATGGAATAGAAGAAGTTAGGTCCCTGGTCCTACAACTGGCCAAATGCTTCCGGGAGAGTTTAGAGTGTGGATGCAAGTGCAATCTTAGGAACGAAGGGGCGAATGTAGGTCACACAATGCCTGACCCAATACTATCAATCCGGCTTGCACAGGGGGGCCAGGCTACTGATCACCAAAAGGGGAAGACACATTGGGCTGGCTTAGATGGGAATGCAATACGCCCTGAATCCAATACTACACAGGCGAACCAACATAGTAAAAAATCATTAGATGAGGGGGATACTATGGGAAACCATAATGCCATTAATAATTCCCCCCCCAGGGCTCTCAAACTATTTGTCATCAAAGAGCCGCAAAGACATTGACAATCCCCCACTTAGGAGGCCCTATGTCATACCTAATGCCAGCGACTCATTCGCTCCCAAACCCTCCCTTGGTTTCTTTAGTGCCCCTCCCTATCAGAGAATTCCTTGCGATCCAGTCTTATTGTTAAACCTCCAACGCCCTAAGCCCGGAACAAATATTCTTTTTTTAAAACAAGTCCCGAAATTGCTACCGGGACTCAGCGAGGATCATGAGTCTAGGGTTAACAAAGTAATCCACTGGCTATGATATCAAAGAAACTGTCTATCGGTCATACGTTCAGATATCCGTAACACTAAGCGGTGATGTCCTTTAGGGTCAACCCATGACGTAATCTCAATCGAGTTTCACAATAGATCTTTGGTAGAAAATCTTATTCTGTTCAATGACCGAACCCACCATCTTATGGAACAAAGAAGGGGACGCATTACTTTAGAGACTGCATTGGAGATGGAAGGCCAGCCACAAGTTTCCGGTTACTCATGTAGTAATGCAACTAGTAACCAGTCCAGGTACGCCGGCTCTACCCGGCCTAACCCAGTATGACTGGCAACAGCCCAGGGAACAACTCTTGGGACTAGTTTAGTGGAACCCAGCCCGATGATTTCTGATGGACCTACCGACACAGAGTTGATTCCTGAGAGGCCCAACTCACAGCCACTAAGTCCGGTCTTTGAGGAAAAAGGCATATCAATTATGACATGGAATTTAGCTGGCCTCGGGAGGAAATTAGATGATACTGACTGGTGTTCGTACATCAACACCCAAGATATATGTCTCTTTCAAGAAACATCGGCTGAAGAGCTGATTACCCTAGATGGGTTCCTTTCTTTTAATGTGGCTGCTCAACCTTCTACAAAACTGATGGGTCGAGCTAAAGGAGGACTTTTGATGTTAATAAACAAAACTGTGCAGTGCACATATAAGACTCTAAAGTTTGATAGCCCAGATCTGATGGGGCTACAAATCACGTTCCAACAAAATTTTAACATAATTTTTGTCAATGTTTATGCTCGATCGGTTTCGCGACGGGTTGAGTCCCAAGTTTTAAAACAGCTTCTTGATTTCCTAGACACCTTACAATCAACCTCCTACTTTATAATAGCTGGGGATGTAAATTGCACTTTTGAACCCTCTGTGATACTAACTGGTCTCACAGAGGACGAAGATCAAACATGGGGGATTCCACAGCTGACTAGTGATAGTAACTGTTTTAATTCCCGTGTAGCTATCCAATTGGCATCCCTTTGCTTGAAACACGGTCTCAGGGCATGTAATGGCTGCATGCCCTCTGACCTGGATACTGCACCCACTCTTAAACGAGGTTCAATTACAAGCGTAATTGATTATTTTTTAGTGGATGTGAGATTGTGGCCCTTTTGGAATGATATGAAGGTGGATGTTAGAACTGAAAGCGACCATTATCCCTTGCTACTCTCTATGTCAGGCGATGTTTTTGGTAGGACCCTGAACAAACAAACTACTTTGGTCCCTATTCCCACCATGAACATCACATCTACGAAGGTCAGGTGGCCAAAGGTCCAGTCAAATCCTTATCTGTTACGTGAGATTTACCTGGCTTTCATAGACATTTTTGCTCCATACTGTGACTATGATTCCAATGACATCCCCTTCTTATCCATACATGAAAATATGATCACAAGACTACAACGTATTTTCTATAGGAAGGTTGGGGCAAGACACCAAGGAGCTACTTCTAGCTCATGGTTTGACGAGTCCTGCCATACGGCCAAGACAGGATTAAAAAGTGCCCTCACGGAAGGAACCCATGGGGAAATACAACTAGCTAGACGCAATAACAAAGTATCCATCACCCGAGCAAAAAAAACCTGGGAAGATACAGCTTGGCAGGAGTTGTTGGATGCTACTCAATCCAACAACAATACATTGTTTTGGGAATTGTTAGGTAAGCGAGAGAAAGAGGGCAGGATTGGTGTAAGAAGCCATATACAGCCAGAAAGATGGGTTGAGCATTTTTTAGGCCTATATGAAAAAATTGAGACCCCTACGATCTTAGTCACAGGGGAAGCAGGCCAAGACCTTCTCCCTATTCTTGATGAGCATCACGGGCCAGCTCCCCTTGCAGGGGGCTCACAGGACTTTAAGGGCCATATCTGCTTTACTATCAAAGAAACTGCTGAGGCTATTAGCTCTTTAAAACTTGGGAAAGCTCCAGGTCCAGACAAAATTCCGGGGGATCTTTATTCGTCAGAACCAACAGTTTGGACCTGGTGCATCAACACACTCTCCAATAAAATTGCTGAAGGGGGGCAGATTCCCACGACATGGAAGGGTGCAGAAATTATCCCCATCCATAAAAAGGGTAACGTAAACCTCCCGACAAACTATAGACCAATCAGTTTAATTGACAACCTCCCAAAAATATTTGCCAAGCAACTCCTAGGTAGATTAACCCACTGGGCTACAGATCAGCATATACTCTCTCCTCTTCAAGCTTGATTTCGATCAAGGATCAATACAGTAGACCAGGTCTTTAGACTGGCTATACTGTACTGGAAATACACAGCCCTGGCAAAACAACCATTATACATTGCTTTTGTTGATTTGAGATCAGCATTTGATCTAGTCCCGAGGGAAAAGCTGTGGGAGGAGCTACAAAAAATAGGGACTCCAGCCAATCTAATCCAACTTTTGAAGCGGTTGCATGAGGACACATATGCGCAGGTGAGATGGGGTAACCTAGGCAAACTAACGGACAAAATCCCCATAAATAGGGGGGTTCGCCAGGGTTGTGTGTTGGCACCATTTTTATTCTCTATTTTTATCGATGAGGTTGTACAGGTTTTAATGACATGCCAGAATGACGCCCCCACCCTATGCGCCCAAAAAATTCCAATTCTTCTTTTCGCTGACGACTCCCTTCTTATTTCTAAATCTCCCATGGGCCTCCAAACTCTTATCAATAGATTCAACTCCTTTTGCCGAGATCACGGCCTAGAGCTGAATCATAAAAAAAACAAGTTAATGTCGTTCCGTTCAGGAGTGGGAAAGAAGTGTACTATCCATTTAGAAGGGAACCTCCTGGATAAGGTTTCTTCCATAGATTATCTGGGTGTAAGGTTTACTGATAACCTGAATTGGGCAGAACAGGTCAATAAAAGTGTGGGTCGCCTGCAGCACGGTGCAGCATCCATCCTGCGTTTCTATAGGGGTACGACAGCAAAAACTGTCTCCCCGGCAATTAAGATGTATATTGCCAGAGCACAGGGTGCTGCCGCATATGGAGCTGAGGTCTGGGGTTTTACTGACTGCAACAGGCTTACCATTAGTGAGAACAGTTTTGCGAGGTCTTTGTGTGCCTGTCCTCCTAGTACTCCATTGATACCACTGTTCTTAGATCTGGGCCTGAGACACATAGCCGATCTAATTATCTTAAGACCATTATTATACTGGATAAGACTATGGACTGTCCCTGAATTAGATGTTTATAAGACCTCACTCCATGACCTGCTAAAGTGTTCCAACTCAACCACTATTCCCTGGGTTAAACGTGTATCCAGATGGTTCAATAAATTAGGCCTCGGCCATTTTTGGGAGGAACCCCATAAACTAGAAAAGGCTCACTCTAATGTACTGAAACGTATATACTGGTCCTATGTATGCAACAATTATATCACCCACAGAACCTATGGCACCTTAACAAATCACTTTACAGATTTTAAGTGGTATCCACAATTCGAACCATACCTAGACAATATTTCTGACATCCTAGGTAAAAGCTTATATGCCAGATTCCGTTTTGGGTCGTTGCCGCTGAAGTCATTGGTGTGTAGATGAGGTACAAAAACAGATACAGATACATGTCCAGCTTGTGGTGCAAAATCCAAAATAGCTGAACATTTTATGTTCTTTTGCCCTGCTTACTCTCTTCCCAGGTCTAAGTGGATCCATGACATCTGTCGCGAAATGGGGATAAGAGATTGTGCCTCTGCTTTGAGGATTTTAAAAAGCCACCACTCCAGGGTTTTAATACATGCTGTTAGTAAATATTTATTAGTAGCATGGCGTATACACAATTCCATTGCTAGGACTGTTTTAATTAAGTGCCCTATATTTTTACTCCTTATAAGAATTGCAGGCGGGGGGTCGCAGCCGTATTATGCGTATTATGAGCACTGACAATTTTAATTGAATCATGTTCTTAGGCATCTACTTTTTATATTGTATATTTTATGCATTATTATTATTATTATTATTATTATTATTATTATTGGTTTTATTTTTATTCCTATCATTATTGTATATTCGCTTTGATGATCGATCAATCGAATAAAGCATGTGTTAAATCAACCCTAATCGTTTAAGTTATTGAGGAGGAGCTTCCATAGCACCTTCATCAGTATGAGTAGGACACACGTAGGTCTCCTCTGCCACTCCCCATTCAGTCAGATCCGACAGCCATAAAAATGTCAGCGGCACCCTGTTTCCAAACCAACCGGTGGCTGTTCGCTGCTTGGCCAATTAAAGTGCAAGCTGGGTAAGCTTATAGGAAATCTTCGCCCTCTGGGTCTTGTCATCACTCCCAAGAGACAGGCCATTGGGATCAGAGGGACTGATATGCCCATCGCCCTTGCGATTGTAGGCCCCTTTTCCCTCCAGTACTGCTGGATCTCGACACAGGTCCAACCCAGCTCCCTACTCCCTGTACCTTATACATGTTGCCTCTTTGGAAGGGTCCATCCTATTAAGGAGACTGGAGGTCACATAGGTGCGATGTAAAAAATTGAAATGTAGTATCTTATATCCGTGATGGCAGGACACTGTCTGCACCAACTCACATGCACGTGCCCAATCCACATCCGTAATGTAGGGTCTGGGAGAGGGCATTCCCTCTCCCAGGCCCTATATGCAGCATAAGGGGTACTCCTCATGTCTTCCCTAATTGCCCTATCATGCAAGATTCAAGTCATAGGGGGTTATTACAACTTTGGAGGAGGTGTTAATCCGTCCCAAAAGTGACGGTAAAGTGACGGATATACCACCAGCCCTATTACGAGTCCATTATATCCTATGGAACTCGTAATACGGCTGGTGGTATATCCGTCACATTTGGGACGGATTAACACCTCCTCCAAAGTTGTAATACCCCCCATAGTTCTCTGTCAAATGGGGCCCTGTGCAGCAATTTCCCAACTACTGCCTCGCAGATCGCATCTGTCTGCCGCACCAAGTAGGGGACGAGCAGTCAAAGCATACCAGGGTATGTATCTTTGTTTGTGAATTAAATTAAACATGTTAGCATTTTATAGCTGCTGCTAAGGTCAAGGGGGGCAGGGGACAACAGGGACGGGGGAACAAATAATTTTAAAAAACACATACCCTTCCTGCCGCCGCAGTCTTCTGCTGCCTCGCTCCTCTGCTGTTGTGGTGTCCCAGCATTCACTGAGACACCAGCAGAGGCTCCCCAGCAATCCAGGACCTGCTCCTATGCTAAACTTACCATGAGAGCAGCATCTGAGAGTCTTGGACTGCCGCTCAGACATTGCCCTCGGGTCTGTGCAGTTTCTCCAGGCTGGTTGTTCAACACAGCTGGGTTGGAGAAACCTAAGTACGCATGGCCTAAATTAGGCGGCCGGCCAAACACATATGCACACTTAGGGGCATATTTATGCTCTGTCTGCGTCGAATGTGCGTCAAAACTTTCGATGCACATTCAGCGCAAACCTTGCCCCATATTTAAACAATGATGCCCGACCCCGTGAACGTCAAAATTCCTCCATTCCTTCCTTTAACCACTGAGGCTTCCTGCCTCCCCCTAGACCCTCCCTTCCCCTTTCAAACCCCCCCCCACCCCCACCAACTCCTGTACAAAAACAAATCCAAGCAGCAACTCAGGCGGTCCGTACCGGGGGGGCGGGAGGGAACGGAAAGGAAGGCGAGGGAGTAGGACTAAGAGTAATGCCATTATCGTAAGTAATGGACGCATTACCTCCCGTCCCTCCCTCTCCTTCCTTTAACCAATGAGACATAGCAAGAGAAAACAGGAGAAGGACACTGAGTTGCAATAAGTTTAATTACAATTCATAAAGACCATCGAGATCCTACCCCCTATTACATCATAGAGGATAAGACACGGTGACCCAATACCGACTCCAAACTTCCCAAGTCCGCTAGCCTATAATGCCGAACAAATGTTGAAGGTGAGGCCCAAGTGGCGGCCCTGCAAATTTCCACCACTGAAGCACCCTGAAGCTCAGCCACCGTAGCCACCATACCCCTGGTAGAACGGCCTTGTATCCCCTGGGGAGGAACCACCTCTTTCAATGAATAAGCCAACAGAATCAAGGAGCGAACCCACCGACTCAATGAAGCCGTGGAAAGCTTCTCACCCTTCCGGGCCGGACCAAAATTTACAAAAAGAGAATCACCTTTACGGAAAGGAGCCACAACACGCAGATACTCCAACAAAGCCCTGCGTACATCCAAAGAATGTAACCGAACCTCCTCATCCGAGGAAGGATTCGGACAAAATGAAGGAAGGATGACCTCCTAGCGAGCATGGAAAGAAGAATTAACTTTCGGAACAAAAGAAGGAACCGGAACAAGCACCACCCTATCCGGAAAAACCTTACAAAAAGGAAAAGAACAGGCCAAGGCCCCCAATTCCCCTAAACGGCGGGCCGAAGTAATGGCCACCAGAAAGAAAGTCTTCAAAGAAAGATGACGCAAGTCACAGTCCCCCAGAGGTTCAAAAGGGGCAGCTGTCAATGCATCCAAAACTAAGGAAAGATCCCAGGAAGGAAAAGAACGTACTGGGCGAGGAAACAAGTTAAGAAGACCCTGAAAAACTCTAGGCATCAAATGACCCTCTTCCGACAGATTACGCCAAGGACCCCTAAATGCCTGAATAGCCACCCACTGCACCCGCAGAGAAGCCACCGACAAACCCAATTGTGCACCATCCTGCAAAAATTGCATCACATCAAAAATAGAAGTGAACGTAGGATCCAACTTATGCCGGAAACACCAAGAAGAAAAAACTTTCCACTGCCTACCATAAGAAATCATAGTGGAACGTCGCCTTGAAGCCAGTAAAGTAGAACTCAAAGCTACTGGTACCCCCAAACCCGTCAAACCCTGTCGTTCAACTTCCAGGCCGTCAAGTGCAACCTCCTTAACGAACCCTTCGAGAGGCAAGGAAACTCCAGGGGAGACGGACAAAGAGGAAGAGGCCACATCCGACCGGACGCCATCAACTGCAGCAACGGAAACCAATTCGCCCTCGGTCAATAGGGCGCAATCAAGATAACCCTGGCTCCCAATTGACGAACTCTCAACAGAAAAGCCCGGAGCAGCTGAAATGGTGGGAAAGCGTACAAAAGATCCTGAGGCCAAGGACACGACATCCCGTCCACCTACCAAGCCTGAGGACAACAAAACTGGGAGCAGAAGCGACTGAGTTTCGCATTCTCTGGAGACGCAAACACATCCATCACCGGAAGACCCCAGAGGCGAACAAGATAAAGAAACAGCGACCCCCGGAGGGAGAAAAGTTGCGAGGAAGGAATCACCCTGCTTAGAAGATCCACCCGAACATTGACCACCCCCCGAATGTAGGTGGCCCGGAGTGAAGGAACCCATTCCTGAGCCCACACAAAATAAATTCTTGCCAGACTGAACAAAGCCCTCGACCTGGTCCCCCCTGCCGGTTTACATAAGCTTTGGTTACTAAGTTGTCTGTCTGAATAAGAACCGCAACTCCTTTCAGGGATACCTGGAAATTAATCAGAGCCAACAACACCGCTTTCAATTGTCGCCAATTCGACGACTGATTGGCCTCCAGCAGGGACCAAAACCCCTGAATCTGTGCCGACCCCATCCAAGCACCCCTACCGGAGAGTCTGGCATCCGTCGTTAACACAAATGGGATTGGAGGAGACAAAGACACCCCTACCTGAAGATGATTGGACACCAACCACCATCCCAACTCCCTGCGTATCAAACCTGACCCCGGAAACCAAGTCTGCAGAGAACCAGACCTGAAGCCCACTGCCTTAGGAACCAGTTCATTAGGCAAAGAAGATGGAATTGCGCCCAGGGAACCAGAAAAATCACTGCCGCCAAATGACCCTGCAGACGTAACCATAGAAGCGCTCAGGGGGCAGACTGCGACATGATCGCCCTCACCAGGGACTGGAGGACACATAACCGCTTTTCCGACACAGTCACCAAACCTTGATGAGTCAGAAACCGAGCCCCTATAAACACCAGATCTTGGGAAGGGACCAAATCTGACTTCCCCCAGTTGATCACAAACCTGTGGTTTTGCAGGACCACCAGAACCCGGGCCACATGCCTCCGCAACTGGACCTGTGAGGGTGCATGGATTAGGATATCGTCCAGATAAGGATGAATAAACACCCCTTCTGAATGCAGAAGAGCCACCAGAGGGGCCAGCACCTTGGTGAAAATTCGGGGAGATGACTTCAGGCCGAATGGCAGCACACAAAACTGATAATGCTCCAGGCCTACTGCAAACCGTAGGAACCGCTGAGAAAATCTTGCCACTGGAACATGGAGGTACGCATCCTGCAGATCCAGAGATGCCAGAAAATCCCCCTGACTGACCATCGGAAAAATAGTCTGAATTGACAGCATGTGGAAATGTACTGTCTTGATCCAAGCATTCACTCCTTTCAGATTGAGGACAGGCTGAAAACCCCCTGACACCTTCTGAACCAGAAACAAGACTGAATAAGTGCCCAGACCTCTTTCTCCCACAGGAACTCAGGAAAGGGCCCCCTTGAGAAGCAAGTCTCGGACCCCATTCAACAACGTCTGTCTCTGTGCCCCGACCGCAGGCAGAGGAGTGGGACAAACCCCGGAATCTGGAGGCACCATATCGAAATCTATGGCGTAACCATTGGCTACAAAGTCCAGCAACCAATGATCGCTGACACTCTCCTGCCAAGCAGGAAGAAAGTACCTCAGCCGTCCCCCGACCTGCCCTATGCCAGGCCCACAGTGATTGTCAGGACCCCTTCTTGAACCCACCCCGGTTCGAAGGAGCAGACTTCTTAGGGGAAAAATGGGTCTGAAAACGACGTTTCCTGAAAGAAAAAGATTTGGCATCCATCTTGGGAGAAGAACGGGAATGCTTCTTCCACCCTTTGCCAGGCGCAGAGCCACCTTTGTAAGGCAAGGCATGTTTCCCCTCCTTAAATGCCTTGGAAAGCATGCAAGGCAACTGATCACCAAACAAACTACGTCCTTCAAAAGGCAGTCTCAGGAGAGCAGACTTCTCTCCAGGATACGCATTCCATGATCGTAACCAGAGGGACCTACGAGCCCCAATCAAAGCCCCAGATGCCAGAGCCGAAGTACGGACCACATCCGACGATACGTCCGCCAGAAACCTGGCCTGCTGCTCCATGACAGCCAAAAGTTCGGAGCACTCCGCACCTTCCTGCACAGCAACCGCCAGTTTATCAAAATCCTGCACCAACGACTGGGCAGAATAAGCCGAATGGATACCTGCTCTCAGGGCCAGATTCTCTGCCGCAAAAGCCCTCTTGAGACCAGAATCCACCTTACGATCCGTGGTATCAGTAGGCACACAATCCTCCAGATTGACTGCTGTCTTGCCAATCAGGGTTGCCAAAATGGAATCCAGACGAACAGAGGAAGGTAGTACACCCTCCCCTTCCAGTAAGTAAAGTTTCTGAAGGAATCGTGATACTTGAGCTTTATCCATATCCTTCCATTCCCGAAACACCATATCCTTCACAGGTCCCTGAAAAGGCATGGCAAACTTAGAAGGTGTCTGATACTGAGGGAACAAGGGTGAGTCAGATCCCGCAGGTTAAAACACCGGAAAACCTAAATTGTCCCGAACATGCGACATCACCTCCCACATCTCTTCCCTGGAGACATATTTCCCCCCAGAGGAAGTAGATGGAGCATCATCCTCCTCATCACCTGAAGAGGATCTCTCCGCAGACGCAGGAGGATGGGCCGCTTTAGACCGACTAGGCCTGGCCACCCCTGCCTGGAGAGACAGCCACCTCTATCATGTCCTGCACCTCCTCTCTTGACATGAGTGGTGCAGAAGAACTACCCGGCACCTGGCGACCCCCAGGTGTAGAAATGGCAGCAGTACCCTCCTCCCCTGAGGAGGAGGAACAAGAAACAATCCTGCGCCGTTTTGTAGGAACATTCGGCATGATAACCTCAAATAGAACTACCATCCACCTGAACCCAACCTCTATATATACTATGGAAAGGTCCTCCCACAAAATAACAATCAGCAAATAAAATTACACCATCAATTAAAAAAAAAAAACATTTAAAACATGGGCAGAATGCCCGTCCTACCATCCATGATGCCAAAAAATGCTCCCTGGCACCTCCGCGCGACTCCGCGGGCAGAGGAACCGGAAACAGACGCCCCAGCCGTAAAGAGCCGACTGACCTCATCAGCCAACTCTCAGGACGCGTCTGTCAAGCAGCCCCGCCTGCCTTCCAGAGACGTGACCGGCCGGAGCACATCCCGAGGAGCTCCGCACCTCGAGGAGTGCCAAATCAATGACCCCCAGGCCCCGCCGTTGAGGAAAGCGGAAGGTAAGTCTAGCGTGGGCTAGACAGAAAAAACAGGAGGTGGTGGGGGTGGGGAGGAGTTTTGAAAGGGGAAGGGAGGTTCTGGGGGAGGCAGGAAGCCTCATTGGTTAAAGGAAGGCGAGGGAGGGACGGGAGGTAATATATTTGATGCCTCTCCCCTGGTTTCACACACCCCTTTACTATTCCAATCCAACATCGGGTTAGTGCTCTGATTTCCTGCAAACTGCCTCTGAAGCACTTTTTATCAAGGTCTTTCTGCAAAATGTATATTTGTATTGAAAAACCGAGCGGGTTTCACAAAGAGTTCGAATGAGGATTTTTTTTCTGTTAATTGATATTTGTTGCTGTCGCTCCCTGGTACCAAATTGGGCTAATTTGATTTTCACTGAATAGAAATAACAAGGCCAAGTCACTTAAAGTAAAGTTTATCAAAAAAAATTCTACAGCATTCATTTATAACTGTGTAGTATATATGATTGATGAGCTCAGCTTGCATTGCCTTTAATTCTGTAGCTCTGCCTGACGTTCTTTTTCTATTCCAATTTACCAGTGGGTGTGGATTTGATTTCCTGCAAGTTGGTTGTGACTCACATTTCCCAAATTCCTTTTTTCAAAAACATTACCTTGCATTGCGCCCTATGCCTTGGAAAGTCTTATGGCGATATTTATACTTTTTTACACTGCATTTGCGTCATTTTTGTTGAAGCAAAGGCGGTACAGACACAAAATATAATTATATTTTGTAAGTTTGCGCCGATTTTGCGTGAAAAAAAGACGCAAATTCGGCGAAAAACAAGTATAAATATTGGACTTAGTACGCTTTCCCAGAAAAAGCCACAATTAGTGGATTTTTTCATTACGCTCATTCATACTTCTGTTGTCACACACTGAAAGAAAGTTTATTTTTTACTAAATTGTAGAAATGGGCGCTGTTCCTTCACTTGGACATTGTTTTCTTTTCACCACATGAAGGCCCATATTTATACTTTTTTTGCCCCGCATTTGCGTCATTTTTTTATGCATAAGTGGTGCAAACTTACAATATATACTTGTATTTTGTAAGTTTGTGCCGCTTTTGGGTCAAAGAATGACACAAATGCGGCGCAAATAAAGTATCAATATGGGCCAAAGTTATTTGTCAATGCTTTAACTTCAGTCACAAGCATGAAACGTGTTACCCGTTATCTTTTGTCAGTCTATTCAAACACTTCCTACTATCTTAATTGTTGCGCCAAGAGCTATGCTGTTAAAAGACAAGTCTCTGTTGAATAACTTTTACATTAATGCATTTTACTAGTATGTTTTGCTTATTAAACATTAACTTTATATTGACCTGTTGCATGTTTTTTCCTGAAATTAGTCTATACTTTTGAAAATGTACAATTGAACTTCTCTGCATCCTTGTTGGTAAGGTCCAGGTAATGTTTACATTTTTCGTGCTTCTCATATGGTAACGTTTTAAATAGGTTTGCTTAAGACACTGGGGGCCTGATTTAAGAAAAGTGGCACTGCAGCTTCACTTTTCTTGTGCCCCTTAGCGTCCCCCTACCGCCACCATGTGTGCACCCTATTTAATATATGCCGCACCATGGCGCAGGGTAGGGTTAATAGCGTTGACATTTTTGATGCTATTGATGTACTGTGTAGGGCTAGCACCAAAATATTTGCTCTAATCCTGCACAGTACATAGGGGGCCATTGAAAACAATGGTGTGCCCCTTTTAATGCCAGCTTTGGGCAAAAAATGATGCAATCGAATCTCTTAGATTCTACTGCACCATTTTTGCGGTCCCCCAAAGGAGGGGACGCCCCGCTTGCATACATTATGCCTGGCACAGGCATAATGTGGCGCAAGGTGTTACAAAGAGGCACAATGCATGCAGTGCACCACTTTGTAAATATGGCATGGTGATTTTGGCCTCGTTGGGCCACGTTACCGTAAAATAAATTACAGTGATGTGGCACAAGGAGGCACTAGGGCCTCTTAAATCTGGGCCTGGATTGCTTATGTCTCTTAGCTGCAAGCAAACAATAAACAAGGTGAAGTGCAAATGTCGCTAAATAAACCTGTGCTTTAACCCTCTGGTACCTTGGCACAAAAGCAGTCAGGCTTAACTCAGTGGCAATGTGTGAAGTATTTACGTAGCATTCAAACAAACACAATAACCCACAAAATAATGTAGAAACATAAGGTTAATTTTAATAAACAAAAAGCCATAAAAATAACAAAAATACAATCAGTAGAACCAAGTTATGAAACTTAAAAGTATCTAGGAAAAATAGCCGCAAAAAACACAAAGCTCCTATTGCAGCTATCCAGTTGAGCTGGACCAGATGAAAGTCACAAATTTAGACCGACAGTGATGGCACGCAGGTCAGATGGAAGGACCTGGTGCATCCTTTTGAAACTTTTACCTTCTCTAAGTTCAAGTCCAGGCCCGCTGAGCAAGAGTATGTTAAATCCTGGTTGCAGAACATTGAAGCATCCCGTTCGAGGGTGTGTCATGCAGCAGCAGTCCTGAGGAGCTGCAAGGCTGCTGTGCAAGGTCCTGTGCCATCATCAAGGATGCCGTTGATGAGGGATTTGCAATGCAAAGGCCTGTGTTGAGGTTACATTGCAGTGGTGGTTCCGCAGAGACTGTGGGCTGCAATGTGAAGTTCTTCATCACTGTGTTTGCTCTAACTTGGCCTGTGCTGTCAAAGCACCCGCCAATTCAGAGAAAACAGCTATGTCCTAGGGACGGGCACCCCGGACATAGCAGAATCTGGGGTGTGGCAGTCCCCATCATTGACTTTATGAGCGGGCTGCATTAAAACAAGCACCAGTGCCCAGCATTATTTCTTTTTTAATTTTCAGAGGATCTACACGTCTCTCTACAAAAAATCTTTTTTAATGCTTTTTTGCTCTCGGGGGATCCCTCTGGGACCCCAACACCAGAGTTAAGGGGTCAGGTTCTCACTACCCTGGCTCCTTTTCTTTTTAAAACATTTTTTTCAGCTGAGTTTCAACATGTTGAATATGTTCCTGGTTGAAGTGTTAGCAGCCATTCAGGTCTCAGCACAAGAACGGGAGGGTTCGCGTAGCCTTTGGGGCCCTATATATGCAAGTTTGTTTTTTCTTTAGTATTTCAAAAACTACTGAACAGATTTACACCAACTAGCACAAACATCTCTTTCTGGACCACAAGCTATCTTTCTGCCAGATTTGGTGCAATTCCATCCAGTGGTTCGGGCTATAGAGCTGTTGAAAAGTCCCTATGGGATTTAACATTCAAAACGCACCTTTTTTTAACCCCCCCCCTTTTTGTCAGTCCCAGCTGATGGCTCATCCCGAAACTTTCCATACAGCAGCTGATGTTAGCGACAAAGTTTTTGGGAACATTTTGTGATTATTCGTCAAGTGGCACCACAGATGTAGGTAAGTAAAAAAACGCATCTTCTGTAGAATCTGGGTCCTAACTATAACTATCTACTGGTTACCGCCAATAGGTAGCATATATATATATATATATATATATATATATATATATATATATATATATATATAAAGAGATAGATAGATAGATAGATAGATAGATAGATAGATAGATAGATAGATAGATAGATAGATAGATAGATAGATAGATAGATAGATAGATAGATAGATATGTGTATTCACTGAAAAAAAACAAAGGTTACAGGGACATTATAGTTAGGCTTTCCCGAAGCTAACTATAAGTGGGGAGAGAGAGATAGATAGATATATTTGTTTATTCACAAAAAAACAAAGGTTACAGGCAAGCTATAATTAGGCTTGCCCTAAGGTAACTATGACTCGTGCCCCGCAAAGCACAGTTTTCTCCTCAATAGTTTTACTGCAAATATTACATTGATAATATGAATGATGTTATCAAAGATGTCATGACTGTTGCAATATGTGGGGTAATTAGCAGTGTCTGGTGAGGGAACGAGTTATAGTTACCTTAGTGCACAAGATATAGTTATTTGAAATACCTCTAACTAATACTGATGAATTTGTACGGTTTTTCACAAGAGTCTAACTATAACGTTCCTGTAACCTTTGTTTCTTTAAGTGAATTTCTATGTTTTTTTAAAGTAAAGTAATTTTAATTACTATATGTTAATCCAACCACCGCTGGGTATAGGCAGAGGTTAGCTGCAAGGCCTGCAACCAGCCCCCCAAAACCACCCAACTCCACACCATGCATGGCCTTTGGTATGCTCAGCGGGGATCGGCTGTGGGGCCTGGCTAGGGCCAGGTCCTGCAGCCAAACCCCCTTAACCACCCAACCCTGCACCACTCATGGCCCGCACCACTCATGGCCAATCCCAGTGCCAGGTACGGGCAGCGGAGGTAAGCCAACCTCCTACAACCACCCAGCCTTACACTTCTTAGACTGAGAAATGTTCTGACAAATTGAACCAAAAAATTATTTTACAATTACAAAGAGTGAGATCACCTTTCTGTATGTATCTTAAATATTTGAACTTGAAAAGAATTTAAAGCTGAGAAATGACAACTGACTGGAATTCTCGGCCTTCTGTCTGAGAACTTAATCACTAGGCTGCAGGTGACTACTTACTATGCATTGTCCAGGCACCTCTCTGACATTCAATTCAAAGATAGTGAAGGGAAAAAGTTGTAAATGTTCCATCACCATTCGAAATGTTTAACATTCAAAACATGAGTAAATAAACGTACACACTCCCAAGAGATACCATGATTTAAACCTTCAACCTACTGAGTGACACTCAAAAGCTTTACCAGTAGGTCAGAGGTGACTCAGTTCTGCTGTGCATCAAAATATAAATATAACATTCATAGCAAACATTTTGCTAGAGTGGCGCTTTGAAGTCATTGTATTGAGAGACTATTAAAGGCGTAAATGTTCCATCACTAGGAATGTTTAACATTAAAAACACAAGTAAATAAACAGACACACTGCCATGAGATACCAAGATTTGAACCTTCAACCTACTGAGTGACAGTACAAGTGTTTTACCAGTAGACCAGAGGTGACTCTGTTCTGCTCTCTATCAAAATGTAACCATAACTTTCCAAACAAAAATCTTGCTAGTGTGACTCTTTGAAATCATTGTATGGAGAGACCACTCAAATAAAAAATCTCTCTATCTTCCATCCCATAGAGGCTATTTATTCTAAAAAGTGAGTAGCAGGACGCACAAATACCCTGAATAGGTTTGATATCTAGTGTGTATAAGATGGGCTACCATAATCAGTACAAAAGTAACAAATTTTAGATTCTCATGATTACACAACATCGAAAACGGTATGGAAGGAGAAAATATTTACAATATTGTGTGTTTAAACACCTCATACAAAATGTCCAGGTAAAACATCTGATCCATGTTGCAGAAGCTACACCTTTTATTGTTTATTTTTTTCTTATAACAGTGATTATTTTTCCAGGTCATTATGGCAATACATCATGATAAACTGTAGTACATTATTTGTATGTAGTATGAATTTAGTCAAAGATGTTTTCTCATTTTATGATTGAACTAAGTGAATATATACGATTAACAACGATTAAATTATTCATTGCTTTTGATTGAGTAACAGGACATCCCATGAGGAAGCACCACATATGGAAAGAGGGTACTAACTATACCATTGATTGAAAAGACAGCAGAAATTCTCTGAATTAAGTAAACACTTAATGAAATGAACCTTAAAGCCAAAAGAGTAGCTAATTTGATGGATATGGAAATGTTGAGAGGAATGTATTAAAACACATTAATATTGAGAAACCCAATAGATAACTTATCACAGGAGTTCTAATAGGGAATACAAACTTGAAAGGGATCAATATGTGACACCCCAAAAAATATACTCTTACCAAGAGTACAGATTGACAGTAGTGAAACTCACTGGAGAGTGCACAGATATTCAATAAAAAAAACTGTAAGGAGACCAAGATTGCCATCTAAGACACAGCCATTAACGTTGAATCGCTCGTCAGCCTCAACTTGTGATTTACCTTGCTGAAGGAGATCTGACGTCCAGAATTGTTTCTAAATTCAAACTTAGAGGGCTTCATCAGGATCGATGCCTAGCAACATGTAATCTATGTTGAGGCCTTCCTGGGCATGAACTGCACACACTCAGAGATTTTCCATCTTCATCAATGGCTGCACCAGCACCCCGCTCTTCAGCAACCTGTTGTTGTTGAGCCCCATTTTTTATCCAGCTGGCAGCTTGCCCCATTGACGACTCACCAAGGACCATTTTTTTCTCCATAAAAGTATTGAAGTCAGAAAGTAAACTTTCTCTTGTGACTAACCTGGTAACTGTATCCTACCTGTGCTCCATAACAGTCAACCTTACCTTTTGACTTTGACATGATCTAGCACGACTAGATATCCGCAGTTGAACCTTTCTGTTTTTTTGGCACTATTTTTAATTCGAACTTTGAAGATATATATTGCTGGTTCTACTAAATGCATTTTTGTCATTTTAGTGTCAATTTATTCATGAAAATATTCTTTATTTGTCTAAATTGGTTTGGGATTTTTCTTTTGCTGTGTTTTCACTTTATCATTGTTTGAGTGCTGCATAAATACTTCACACATTGCATCTACATTAAGCCTGACTGCTTTGTACCAAGCGACCAGAGGGCTAAGAGAAGGCTTATTTAATTTTGTGGTTCACCGTGACAAGGATTGTGGTTATAATTTGAAATGCTCTATTTAACATGTTTAACATGTTTTGTTGTTGTACAAAGATTTAGAAAATTCATATGTAATAACATATGTTGGACCTGTCCCTTTCTGCAGGGTCACCTCAGATGTTTCCCTTCCTTTGCTAAACCCATTTCTTTTGTTGGCTTTTAAGACTCTGCACACTTTACTCATATTTTGTGGTAAAGTGCTTTTGCTTTCCCTTCCAAAATTGGAATACATCTAATTGATACATTTCTTTCACTTATAAGTCCTAGTATATGGTACTACATGCATTTAGTAAACATGTCCTTATAGTGAAAAGGCACTAAAGCTATTTTCATGTAGCTGGGTTGGCTTCTTTATAGGAAATATAGGCCTACAATATTAAATGTAATGATGTTACCTCCAGCTAAGAAGCAACTATTCATTTCATTCTTGTACTTTTTAGATATTTATCATGAGCCCAATTCACTGGTGAAGTCATAGGTAATAAATATTTTAGAAAAGGTACTTTTGGAAAGTTAACTTTACCTTGCCTAAAGTCTCTGGAAGCCCATTCGCATGAGTCCAACCATCACCTGGCAGCTGAATAGCTCCCTAGATGAGATGTGAACATGCTCCCAGAGCTGGAACAAAGGCTTTTGGTGCAAACATGTTCTATTTCTCTGGCAGGATGTCCATCTAGTCTGCTTTGCACAGGATCTTAACTTCAAAGAGGCCTACCCTGTCACAAGCAAATGTTTGCTGACACCTGGGAAGGGCCTTCTTATGTCCCCAGGGTGAGGCAGGCTCTAATCCCAATGAGAGAGAAGGTGTCCGAGAACTTTTCTAGAGTGAAGTGACCACAGAAGAGGGGTTTCTCATCTCTCTGGCAACACATGGGGTTGGTACACACACCCTGTGGAAGGGTAGAATGGTTTCACCATCTTAGATTTAGGGAGAGAAGGTCATTGTGGGATTGTTTGCAGTAGGGCATGAAAGCAGTGCTGCAAAAGAGGGCAGTGCTGCAAATGAGGGCATACCCACCATGAGAACCTTTACCATATTGGTTAGGGAGGTGTTGGAAGTCATGCCAACCCACAGGCTATTGCAAGCTATAAACCTGCCACCCACACTACCCTCCTCAAAACACTTTCTGGATGTATGGACGAACAGAAGATGACTGGACCTGCAGTCTCTGACCTGTGAAGAGCTTAGAAGACAAGGCCTGCTCACGCTTTTGTACACATGACAAAGACGTAGACACTTAAGGTCATAAAGCTGAGCAGGAGCACCAACAATGTTTGCAGTGATTCCAGTGTGTTGTGGGGGTCTGAAGGGAGTGAAGCAGCCACCCAAAAACTATTTATTAATAGTACACCTATGTTTCCTGGGATCCACAGAACTTCCCCCAGAAATTGTTTATGATGTTTCTAAGTATTCCCAGAGTTGGAGCTTTTTCTAATGATTGTAGGAACTCTGGCTGGACCTCTAACACATGTTTGGTGTGGTTTTGAATACAAATTATTATTTTTTAAATGTTTACTGACAAACATTGTGATACCTATTTTTAATAATCAATGTTTTTTATTCAGGGTTTTAATGTTTATGAAGGCCAGCCTGCTACCCACATCCTTCGGCACATGCACAAGTTTTCAGAGTGTCCCCTACCTCCAGACAATCTAGCCCCATTAGGTGCCACCACTCCCACTACCTACAGACTCTCAAACCCTATCAGGTGGGGAAGCCCGTTCTATACACAGCCTTTGTCCTGTGGACAAATCTTCACAGAGAGCTCACAACCTCCACACATGCAAGCCCTGCTAGGAGGCCAAGCTTATGCTTATTAGCAGTACAGAAGGTATAGAAATGTGTTCTAGGTGTAGCTCACTAAATACCTCTCTGTGTCAGAAGACCTATTTACCGTTGATGAGCTCACATAACAGTCACATTTGACATACCTTAATGATTCAATCAAGCACCTGAGTAAAAAGGGATATTATGCTAATTATTTTTGTGAACCACTTGTTTACCAAGACATGAAGGATTAAAATGGTGTGGAAAGAAACAAAGTATTGACCTTCTTTTGCATCAAAATGAGAATGTATGTTTTTGTTGTCAGTTCTACAAGTGTTTCCAGGCCTTTTTCTGCAGTCTGCATATTATCAGTATGTGCTTACCAAAGGAACAAAGAGTTTCAGGGAATGTTCATTGCTTAAAGCAAGCTGCTGAAAAAGATGATCAGTGTTATATGCAGTCCCTGTGCGATATAGAACTTTTTAAGGTGGATCACTTTTTCACTAGCTACCATCAAAGTTGTCCTAAACCTGGGGAAATATTTTGCCTCCTAGATGGAGGATTCTGAAGACGTGGAAAAGGTTCTAGCCGATATCAGCAAAATTATTAAAGCACACTCAGGTCTATTTGCTGTGCGGCGCTATATGAAAGGGAGAGAGCAGAACACTGCCATATCTACTAATGTAAGGCATTATTTTCCCCTTTCCCTGCGCTGGCTCACTTTAGACGACCTTGCTCCAAGGCACACAACCTTGCACCATTGCACATGGAAGTGTGTGTTCACTAAGGAATAGTTTTTGTAATGTAAGGGGAAACTTCCAGTTCAAAAACTAGACTCTAAATTTTTCAGGCTTTGTATGTGTGATGTACAATGCAGCACAAATGAAAAGTAGGAAAACAAAGAGAAATTTAACAAATTGCCCTTGTTATGCCTACTTTAATGTTTGTTAATAGGGATTGGCATCAAAATGTCTGGGTAGTTGCATGATAATATCCATGTACCAGACATGGAACACCCCTTGATTAAAGTACTGCAAAGCAGAGTATAGCACAACTTGGTATAACTTTGGGAAACTATCCAATGCAAACTTTGACATTCGATAGTAAATCTTAACATATCACTTTGTGTTGGGTTTGCACTACAATGTCGCTAGGTGACCCAGTGTGAAACATTGGTAACAAACAAAGCTGTAGCCAGAGAGATTTCTATCGAGATAAGAAGCACTTTGATCATGACTTGGAATTAGAGATGGGGGTAGTATTATTAAGGTACATTGTATCATTATTGGCCAGTTGCTAATGTTTGTTTTTGCCAAGGATCAGGAGCTTGTATTGAACTGCCGACTCCATTAGTGATTTGGGGCATGTGAAATAACACAGCAGATCTTAAGACAATGAGGGATTCGGATTTGATAAACAATCATGGGCTCTTATTTGTCGTGAACTATATTTTTAGACAGAATAAGGCTAGAGCGATCTTCCTTTTGTTTAGCACTGTACCTTAATATTCATAGCTTGTTGACTGATTGTGTAAAACTAGATTTCTGGACTTTTAGGTTGTGCTTTTCTAAGTATAATTAGATCTCCTTACATCTTTGAGCAGTGTTGTATCTCATACTCTGCTTTGAGTGCCTAGATACCCCGCTGTGCGTGTTGGCTTGTGCTCTGTAAAAAATTATTAAGTAACAATAATGACAGTAATAATAATAGTAGTAATACTAATAATGATAAATAAGGGAGCATGTCCGTCTGTGACTGTCCTCGTTAGAACTGAACGATCCCACCAGGAGAGTCATCACCCTGGCCAGAGGAAAAATGTCTCCTTTTTAGTCAAATTACCAGAATGCTCAGATGTGGTTGAGATTCAAGTAAAGCCATTGCGCCATACGATGTTTTTGAGTCTGCCAAATTCATGTCTGTTTGAAAACTCCTTTAATGGCTGGCAGCAGATTGGCAAATTAAGAGTTCAGCTAGCTGCTGTATGTCTGCTTTTCAATCATTTGTCATGCTCAGGTTTGGCCATATTTGGCCATTGATTTAATCCTCTTGTAACTCCCAGCTCAGTTGATTAGATATTTAGGGCGAGACACTGCCCATTTCAGGGCCAACCTCAAGGGCAATTTCGAGGCTTTTGTCTGCTGGGCTATACCCTAGCTCAGATTTGAGTGCAGTAGAAGACACGCTTGGCACTTCAGCATTATATCCTAGCAACATGGCTAGCAGTGTCCATTCATTTGGCTAGAATTAATTAGTCGCATGATGAGCGCAAAAGCTCATCTCAATACCTATTAATTGGGTGGCATTCCCAGGACAAGTGCATAAACTCTGCTGGGTCCTTTGAGCATTGAGAACCTGTAATGGATTCTGTGGGTCTATACCCAGAAATAAGCTACTTTTTAACAATTCTGCAGCTGACAGCAGCAGGTATTTAGGTCACTGAAATCTCTCTCTGTATTTGAAAGTAAGGAAGTGGCAAGCTGGGCAGACCAAGGGCCCGTTTAAACCCACTGCCCCACTAAGCAGCCCTTATACTATCTCATTGTGCCAGTCCATGAAGGACACCTTGCAAAGGTGGGGACGACACCTTGTGCCCTTTGAATGATTCGATCTTATTAACATAAGCGATGTCTACGTGAGCATGCCCTCCTTTTAGAAAGTTCAAATGCAGACAACGACCTTCATAAGATGTTTTTTGGACTTTTTGAATACCTTGAGAATAACCAAAGAAGGTCTAAAACTGGCTAACTGAGAAGCAGAAAGGTTCTCATAAATGATGAAAGTTTTTCCCCTCTGCCGGATTTTGTTGTATAATGTACATGTCCTGAAGAATATGGTGCTGATTTATAAAAACCCACAGTCCATATTTGTTAATGTAATTTACTTTTAAGGAGTGCAGTACATTGCAGGAATCAGATTTTAGGATGTGTTTGATAGTAAATGAGAAGTATAGAGTAAGAGGGATTTTTCTACTGAGATCAAAATATTTGATTTATCCTTGCATTTATTTTTGATGTTAGCAATAAATAGAGGTTTGTTTTACTATGTTCTTGCTATAGATTGGAAACAAGTTAGATGCTGATTTATGCAAACGAACGGTGGGCAAGGTCTTTTGGATGATGCATTATCTATATCGATCCTCCCCCTTACCAGCGGCATGGATGTCTCCCGTGTTTTGAGATTGAACGATAGCAATGAGCCAGCCTGACCTCCCGAAAAAAAGGTAAGCTGGCACTGTGAGATTGTGGTTCAATGCTCAACCGGCCTTGAAGGAAACTCCTCTGGGTCTAGTAGCTTTCCGTGATGGCACGCTCTCCGTCTATTAGTTTACTACATGCGCCATGATGTTTGGTGTGACATCAGTGACACGCCAGCGCCACAGGAGGGGCAGTCCAGTAGAGCCCCGCCCTCTTCCTCGTATCCCCGCCTCTTCAGGCTTGTAGCCCGGCAGGTAAAAGTGGTAGTGTGTTGGAGTTATAACTTCATTCAATAATATCTACGTCACTTATAGCATTCGGACGAAATGCCAAAATGTGTCAATATGTATGTATTGCAGCCTTCCCAGTAACATTTTTGATCTGCTTTTAATACGTTGTATTTGTAGGCGCGAGAGCGCGAACCAGATTATTTTGTCCACTGTTCGCGCATCCCTTTGAGCTTCTTTTACCTTGAGAACATGCAGGCGACTTCAGCTTTATGATAAAGCTGTTATCACCAACATGTATTATTGAAAACTGTTTTCATTAATCATCCTTTGTTTTTACTTTAGGGCCCTTTTCACTTTTTTTTGCAAATACAATCTGAGTTCCTTTACAATCCCCTTTTGCGAAAATGATAGGTTGAGCATTTTACTCTTGCAGTGCCAAATGCATAATGTAAATCGCTGATGGCAATTTTCAAATGTTTACATTTTGTATATACTTTGCATAATTTACACTGGGGCAACGATGATTGCTTCAAAAGTATGTGACAGGTTAGAAATGCGTGCTATGCAGCTCACCTCTGAGCAATAAAGCTGTAAGCAAACCGTGACCCGCTTTGAAATGCAAAATAGCCGAAGACATGTACTTGCAATCTAATGTTGTTTCTGAGAGTCATGATGGGCGAGTAGGAACATATAGGCTGAGGGCGGGTCCACTAAAGACAGACAGCACCAGAGAAAGGGGAAAGAATTCTGGAGAGGTTCCTACAGGGTTTTGCCGATGCTTCGGAGAAGGTGCTGGTTGCGTGTTCCATTTCTTGGCTGGCTCACATAGGGTGTGGTAGAGGGCCTGTCTTCGCTTAATCCTATATAATCTTATGCAAATTCGAGCCATAAAGACCTAACTCGTCCATCCAAGTGGCACAGGTACAGTTAGATGTTGCAAACGGCATTGTAGCAGCAGTACATAAACAGACCAAGCCTATGGTCCAAATAATGACTATATTTCTGGAATTTTGGATATTTCTAGAGAAGTATCTTAATGCTTGACGAAATTAAGTGATCCATACAACGCTCTATAACCAGGTACACCCAAAGTTCCTGAAAATATTACATTATATTACCCCTAACCACATTCTATGTCTAGCTACATGTTGTTTTAGTTGCTTTGCCAAGCTCGTGCCATGAATAACAATAAGAACAACACAATTATATCTAGAGAAGGAGGAGGCTTTTGTCAGGCTGCCTTCCTATGTTGGCTTCTCTGCCTTTTCTCTGTTGGTCACCACTTGGATGAGCTATCTGTCAAATCTTGTATTAGCCCATTTTGTGGATCTTGCACACAATATTTTGCTTTGGTGAGGAAGTAAGAAAATCATTTCTAAGCCATCTCAGCAGATTGTGTTTGCAGTCCAGAGGGCCGGTACATCAACTTTCTGATGCAATAGCCGTCCGAAATATGGGGGTTCTCCTTATTAGCTTCTCTTTCAAATGGGGCGTTGAGCCAGTGATCACCACACCTCTATCAAATCATGGTAAAGGGCGCCTCCTTGGCCTCCAACCGCTCACTCACCCCGTCTTTATTTTAACGTGCAGAGGGCAAGCTAAATGGCAGACATAGAAAGACAGAAAAAGTCTGTAAACTGCTGTACTTGTTTCTGATTGAGCCACTCCTAATTTCTGGGACACCCGGACCCTCTGTAGTATGTCAGCATTGAAGAAGAGTAGCCTTAAGTAGCTGTTCACAAAAGTCCTCAATGTTACTTGGGACACTATAGCCGGGTACCCACTGAGACGAATCCGCACCACCTTTGGGGAAAGCTATTGCCCTGTAAGTCTGACACTGTTGGGCTCAGTCTAGCTTAACTTGGATACTTTCAGGCCTCTGCAGCTGGCCGTCAGAGCATCATCCCATCTAGGGTGGATTGTCCAAGGAGGCAACTACTAGATAGACCACCACACCCAGGATCCCCTGAAACCCCATTAAATCTGAGTACTGCCAACCCTTGTGTGTTTTCCGCACCAAATAGTTTACAGGATTTACCCTGAACAATACATTGAACTATCCCTGCGTTCTCTTTATGAGGGTTTCTCTACTACCTTACCCAAACCACATTTGGGCATGCGCTCTGTGGGCTACCGCGTGGCCTGCTGCAACCACCTTGTGCTGCCATCGGTTCTATGGTACTATGCAGGGCCATCTTGCTTATTTTCATATGCTTCAACTCAGTGAGCTATGCTGGGGAGTCTGGGGTGTTTCCTCTCTATGTGCTATCATTTTGGCAATGCCACATGCAGGGAGGTTCATTAGTACCCCGATATTTCATTCATTAAGGCTATATTTTATATGTCTAGATCTACAGACAATTCTAAAAAATAATGGTGCATGATATATGAGATGCTGGTTATTTTTACAGTCTTTCATTAATTTTTATTTCCCGGTCTAAGATGGCTGAATCTTTTCTCAGGTGCATCAAATCCTGTTTGGCCCTATAAAATGGGAAGTCCATCTTGAGTCCAGTTCCAGCGCAGTCGTCCTGCCAGATTGCTTCTCCGCTGGATTCCGTGGATTCTCCACCTTCTCCAGTTTCTGCTTATTCAAGCTCTTTGTCTTGCTGCTTGATCTGGACAATAGGAAGCTTTTTTCTGGGTTCCATTTTATCCCTTACCAGCAGTTACAGTCTGGCATCTGCCACTGCCTCTGGAGATAGTAGGCTGTTCTAATGAATTAAGATGGTTTTCCAAGTGTCACCAATGAGACCCTCTCTTAACTCTCTTCCCCTGCACCCTGCATCACTTACACCTGCACTGTTCACTCCCTGTATTCAGTGCTCATTGCACTTCAGTCGCACTGAACCTTGCTTCCCACTTGTTTTCACCCTTATCACTAGCTTTAATTAATTTAATTTTGTTACAACTGAGATAGTTTAACGTTTTAAAGATTGGCTAATATGAATCGTTGCAGATGCTTACGCAGTAAAAACCGACTGATTAAAATTATTTACATAGCATAGCCTAATTCTTAACCTTCTGAACTTGAACTTTGTGCCTGCTTCCACTTCTACCTGCCTCACTAGCTCTGAAGCTTTTGTTTCTCTGCACATGGTCTCTGCAATTTTCTTCGCACTATATACATGCCTGTGCTCCTAAATTATTATAACGTTGCTATTCAATCAAGTATTCTAATTAAGTTGAGGTGTAATTGCAAGTGCATATATATGACTTTACCTTAGGTCTTCTAATAGGCTATTGATTGCTGCACATGTGGGTGATTTTGTCGATCTATCAGTTTACCATATACAGTTGCATTCAGAAATCATGTCTTGGAAACTGGGTAGTTATTTTTTGATTTCATAGTCTATATGAGACTTCCAAAGCAGATGGGTTGCCCTTCTATAGTAAGGTTTGTAGTAGTTAATTCTGGAAAACTTTCACCACTGAAATTTCCCTTAGGACACTGCTTTATAACAACATGTAAAAAAAAGTATTTTTGGCAAGGCGGTCATTAGCAAAGCATATACCTGAAAACGTAAGCTAAATCTATTACATTTGATAATGCATGTTTTCTATTGAAGTTATGATCTTTCGGTTCACTAGCTCAGAAGCCCACTGGCCTTTTAATGGTTGTAAACTTCAACATGTTTTGAGAGGAAAGAAATCCTGCGATATCTATATTGAACGGAAGACATGAGCCTACATTTTTAACACCAGGTCTGCGGAACTCCCTGAAGTCCTCTGCAACACTTCAAAATTAAGTTGATGGATCCACTGCCACTCTTCGGGGCACCACATAGGGAGAAAGTATGCAGGTAACACACTCACAGGGCATTATGGAGCACTCCTGTATCCAGTTCTTACATATTTAATGAGCAGTTTTGTCCATTCTGGCGGCTTTGTGTCACATGGGTTTATTTTTTCTTTTTGGTGCATCGGTCCCACCTGGAGCACCCCAGCCTTACTTTTCCTTAGTTGTATTGACAAAGGCGGGAAACAAATTCCCTTGCTGTTGAGTTTGCTCTGGTTCTACTGCTCCTTTCTGACCCGTCGCCTGTGTGGGATACAGCCCTTCATTCTCTCTGTCACAGACAGGGTGTAGGCACTGCAGTGCATGCCCATCTTTCCCTGGGCACAAGGAGGGGGAGTGGGTGCACTATCCTTCCAGTTGGAGGAAGACACAAAGGTGCTCCATCCCCCCACTTCACTTTGGGGTCCTTGGATTGAGATCCTGAACCACAATAATTGTTGTCACTCTGGTGTCTGGGAGATGGGGACACCCAGTGGAAATCTGGAGCTATGGAGGGGATGTCATGCACACCCGCTCACCCAGGTAAAATACTTTTGAACTTCTGCACTGAACCCCCGGTACCTGGCCCACCCTAGGGATAATTTTCAGAAATACAGCATAGCCCTACTTACTCTACTTTATTTTGAGGTCAAAGGTTAAAATCTTTATGAATAAATATCTCCAGCGTATTTTGATGCACTTGGGCTTGTTTTACTCCTGGTGATAAGGTCCTACAATCAGGGGCATTTCTAACAGGTCTCTGGACCCTTAATGTCACACTTTACTGAGAGCTGTTACCTACATCTGCCTTTGACAGGGCAGGCCCCTTTGAAGTTAATTTATGTACTGGGCATTGTCCCTGACCACCCAGTAAAGTAAAGGGCAACACCTCCCTAAACCCAAGTCCCTTTGAACCTGTCCTGGGAGCAATTTACACCTCACTACAGGGGAGTCATTGAGCTGCCAGTTGACAGTTGAATACCTGCATAACGTTCTCTAGAGGCTTTAGGCAGGAAAAAGGTCAATGTTTTAATAGTGCCTTTTGCTTAGTGGTTAGACAAAATTTGATTTTACTATTAAATTGAATTTTGAATAACTATTACAAGAGTACTTGAAATATGGTTTGAAAGGCTACCAAACCCAAATTATTTTTCATTAAATGCAACAATGTAGCTCAGTGTTTCTCCGTGAAAGCAGCCAGCCTTGCTGCAGTGAAAATAGCAGTTTAGTTGTTTTTAATATAAGAACATGTGGAACAATAAACTTTTCCATGTTCTACTTTTAAATACAGCACACCCTAGTTGGGGGTGCCTTTTTATGTTTTAAAGAAAAAAAAATCTGACCTGTCAAAAGGAGTTATTTGTTGGCATCTCCCAGCCTGTGCACAACAATAGTTTTTCAAACGCAGCCCCACATATGTACATATGTGTGTGCACACATGTTCACATGTAACCAGGCCAGTGCCCCTTGCACTAATTGTGCCACAGTGGGCTTATCTTAAAAGGCAGATACTGGGGGTAAACATGCTTAGTCCAATTAATATGAATTTACTGTGAGTGAGACTTAAGTAGCAAGACTCACTCACTGTAAATGTCCTAACCAAGTGATCAAAAGTGAAAAATCCTGATAAAGTAAATGGGCAGAACCTATTTGCAACAGTCATCAAATCTAAGACAATAGGTATAGATCTGGACAGGTTTCACCTCTGTGTAAGTATTGTGACCAGAGCATCACAAATTTGACTGAATATATCATGGTAATTAGTTACTGTTCAGAATGACATAATCGTGTAGTGGTGCTCTCCAATTTTGCCTTAATCCCTTAACATGTACTTATTAATTGCTTGCATCCATCTGACTTAGTTCACTTTTCCAGTAGGCCCTTGATACATTGGCATAGGAAAAGCACCACTGACATTAAATTATTAATGTCTTATGTGGGATGAAGTGTGTATTTATACCACCCACATGACTAAAGTGCATGACTCAATCGAGGACCATTGGGCCGTGGCTGGGCTGTCATTTCAAACAGCTGTAGGAAATCTACAATTATACATTAAGTAGGACATCCCTAAAATGTGTCAGCTTCTTGGCTGGGTGCCTAATATATAAACGTGGGGCATAGTAGATATTAAGGTGATGTGTGTCCTGACAGTGAACAGATGCTAAAAGTAAAAACTACATTTTCAATGAACGGACCTAATCATGAATAATCATGAATACATATGAATTTTCATAATTCAGCATTTGAAAATAGTAGTTTACTGTTTTATTACATCTAATTCAATAGTGAAAGTAGACATTTTGTAAATGTAGTGAAAAAGGAAACCTTTAAAAAGTGCAGTTTGTGCTGCCTGGGAGCGAACTGGATTAAAACTAGCCTTGCTGATTGCCCTGCTTCGGCGAGTGTAATCACCATCCCTGAATTGGCATCGATGACTTCACTCCTGGAGGACAATAAGCCTGTCTCTTTGAGAACGAAAACTGAATAGTCACCAACAGTGATGGCTTAGCCGTGGTGGGTCATTTAGGAAAGGAAATGCACATATGGTACCAAAACAAGCTGCTACAAAAGCTCTTCCTTTCCAGTTACTGCAATCATTAATTCCCAGAGCCTTCCCAAGCAGTCCTTTTTGCTTCTGCTAGCGCGCCTTATCCTTAGTAAGTAAACTTACAAGGAGACGCGTATAGGTCGATGAATCGTTTGGATCGCATAGGGTATCCTAGTCAAGTATAGCGAGTAAAATAAACTTCAACAATCAATTTGATCAACTCAAAATACCATGAACTAATCTAATCAGGAAAACCACCATGACTCATATGAAAATTAGTTCTGTTTATTCCCTATTAGTTACAACTCTAATCATAAACCTCTATTCAACAATATCATGGTGTCCAAATTTTTATTAGCAACATAAGCAATTAATTCTCATCAACTTATTAATATGCAATCAAAGTTCAACAAAGCAATAGCAATTCATGAGATATCGAATGATTCAGCAATATGTCAGTCAGTCTAAGTCACCCTAAATCATCCTTGTCAGCCTACCTATCTCCAGATTAGCATCAGCATGTGGGTCTTCATGCTAAAACAAATTTAGTCAAAATCATTAATTTGGAAAAATCTAACTAGAAGAGAAAAACATTTTTAAAACAGCGCAGTTGGTACCTAGAAAGAAAAAGCATTCATTAGTCATTCAGGTCATAGCTACCTATCCAAGATAGATCAGCAACAAGTCAGACTTCGTCTCCAGGTCATCAGTCATCAATAAGACTCGGGCTCACAGGAAGCAAGCCCAAGTTTCAGCACTTCGGACAGCGTCTCCTGACGTCATCAACTCTCCCCTCTCCGTTCTGATTTTTCACTTCATGTCATGACTTTTTATTAGGGTCTCTCAGTCCGTCCCACAAATTGCCCATTGGTCAAACTTATCAGGGGTTATGACTCTAACCTATAATTTTTGTTTACCACTTGTCTACGTTATTTTGAGAGTCAAGATCCATTGACATGATTGGTTCTTCTGTCAATGAGAACATCATCCGTTCTTCAGGTAACAAAATTGTTGCTCCCAGCTCTTAGTCTGTAGCTCCATGGTTCAAGTCATGGGAAAGTACATTTAGCCTACGCTGCACATAATTGTATCAATTTGTTCTGACTGTCTCCTGTCCGCTGGTGAGTTTGCAGTTTTCTCTTAGCAGAGATCATCGTTGAACTCTGTACAGTTCAAGATTCTTCTCTCCAGTTCCAGTCTGCGGCAGCTCATCGCGTCTCCATGTTTAAGCAGGCAAGGCCCAAAGCTGACTAGGCCTTTGGCTAAACTAAGAACGTATGGCATTAGAAAACATAGATTATATAGTTAATTATGATATATTAATACAAAACTTTAAAACATTTCACGTTATTCAGTACTGTTAGCACAGATGGTGGCCACTCCTCGTGGGCACATTTTGCGCATTACACGTTAATTTTCACTTATTAATATTGTTCCTCTTATTAGTATGTAAACACAAATCATTTGCATATTCTCATATTAGCATATCTGCTGCAACACTTCTATTCTCAGTGAAAACCAATTATAGCACAGGGAGGGTGGTGGGTCCCTTTTTTTAAATTCAGGGCATCTCTAAAAGGGAATATTAGGCTGTCAGGGTTTTGTAGTGACCTGCTATCCTTAAAATCCTGTGTGGTTGGAAGAGGTTCACTAAAAAGCTATAGTAGGAATCAAGGGACAACAGGTAAAATAGTAAATTGGAAAAAAGTTAGAGGGGAAACACGGGACTGGATTTCATTGCACACTGGGCTGGAGTCTTCCTGTGCTTGGACCTAATTGGAACCTCACTGAATTCTGTTCTCAATGGTCGGCATAGAAAAACACAAACATTCTATTGGCAGGGAGATGTTGCTACAAGTTCCATACTAACCTGTGATCCAGCCTAATGCCCCAGGACACCAAGACTGGAAGCCCATTAAGCAGCAACAGAATAATCAAAAGCTCCAAAGAAAAATGGTCAAGGAATCAAGACCAGAGAAAACTAGGTCTGGGTGGACTTCAAATACTCTGGAGTAATCAGAGTATTTTTGGAAATTCCGCACTACTAGTTGATGTGGAATTATTGATACGTACTGATTACTCCTCCTTGCATATAGGTAGTAATTTGGGGGGACAATTTTACCTCAAGAGCACATTTAGTGAGCATGCTATTCATGTTCTGTTGTATTTAGCTCTGTTTCTTAGCACAAAATGCATCCTCACATTCAGTTTGGAGGTGAGGGTGCATTTTGGGCTATAAAAATAGGACTAAGGGGGTCATTCTGACCCTGGCGGTCATGGACTGCAGGGCCAACGACCGCGGGAGCACCGCCAACAGGCTGGCGGTGCTCCCATGGGCATTCTGACCGCGGCGGTACAGCGGCGGTCAGAAACGGAAAACCGGCAGTGTCCCGCCGGTTTCCCGCTGCCCTGGGGAATCCTCAATGGCGGCGCTGCAGGCAGCGCCGCCATGGGGATTCCGACCCCCTTACCGCCAGCCTGGCTCTGGCGGTCTTGACCGCCAGAACCTGGCTGGCGGTAACGGGTGTCGCAGGGCCCCTGGGGGCCCCTGCAGTGCCCATGCCACTGGCATGGGCACTGCAGGGGCCCCCTAACAGGGCCCCACGAAGATTTTCAGTGTCTGCATAGCAGACACTGAAAATCATGACGGGTGCAACTGCACCTGTCGCACCCTTCCCGCTGCCAGCCAAACTCAGAATGACCCCCTAAATGATGATAGTAAGTTGGGGAAAAATCATACCCCAAGCCCACATTTAGTGAGCGTGACTGCCTGCTTGTGCTCACTCTTTGAGTTATTTTGCAATTAGCGCTACTTCTCAGAGCAAAATGATCCTCACATACATTTTGGACACAAAGGTGCATTTAGCACTAAGAAAATATAGCTAAATGCTGGTAGTAAATTGTTTTGCTAATACAGAAGCAGAAATGTTTATTGCTCTGAAGAACCCACAGCTGATCTCTTGAGACTGGATCCTGAAAAAGTACCGGCTACAGATATACTAGATGCTGAGAAGCCAGCCCTGAGAATCGGAAAACTCCATGAGAGAGTGACTTTCCCAGCATCAATAAACTTTTGTAATATAGTCCCAAGGTAAAAACTTTAGCTGCAGGGACAGTGTAGGCTTACCCATCCCCCATTTCATTGCAGCTGGCCTGAACTCATGCATATCTCCAACCTGGTAATAAATGACGTTTTTTTTCTTTCCTTGCAGCTTTTTGTATTAAAACTTAACTGAACATCATATCTCTGGGTCCCTTTATCCAATATTATCCATTTTGTGTCCTTTTGCTTATAACATTTTTCTGGATTATCCTAAATTGGTTTCAATGTTTCTTGTGTTGTATTCTTAACTTTAATTCTGTTTTGTTAACATCTTGAGATTAGCATGAATTTCCCTGAGAACTAGCACAATGCTTATGCCAAATCTGTCAGTGGTTAAGCAGAGATTCACGTAGAATTGTGTTGAGACCTAACCGGAATGTGTTTATTAATTTAGCAGGGTTAAAACTGGATCACTTATGCTTTTTCCCCTTTCCCAAAGGTCCATTGGACAATATGTTAAGTAACATGATTTCATATCACTAATTGGCTAATTACAAGCCCACCAGAAATAACCATGGCCCCACCATTCCTTGCTCCTGATATGTGAGACTCACAGTTAGATGCGGTGGGTCTTCATCATTGTCTAAACTTTTAAGGAGCATTTTTCCTTATTTTCTGGAGCATGTCTGGGGTTCCAGCTGACCAGGTGATATTCTAGTGAATGTTTGGAGTATAAAATGCAAATAAAATAGAGCCTCAAGGAGGACATGATCTAGTTGGTACTTGGGAAGGGACACAGATTTCCATTATGATCTTGGGATTAAACGTTACCACCCTTCTGTCTGAACTTTCCCACAGAGGACTTGACTACAGCTCTACAAATGCCAAGTGGTATGTTACTTCAACAGCTCTTCAGTTCATTAGGATTAAATATTTGGAGGGTGCTTTAAAGCATGTTCTTTAAAAGATAACCTACACTCATAATCATTGTTCTCTGAATAGCACACTTACCCGCACACAATCCATGTACAATGTTTGTTAGATAGGGTGTTTCTACCTCTCTTGTGACCAGGGGAGGATACTGTAACACATAGTCTATTTAATCAATGAACTAGAGCATTACATAGTAGCACTGAGCTGTAGCTCCCATCAACTATTTGATGAGCTTGGTCCAAGATGTTGATTAAAGAAAACACACATGAAACACTGAATTCAACAAGCAAAGCATTAATACTGTACACTTGGTGTTCCAAACAATAAAAACGGTAGCTATACTTGGAACATATCACTGAATACTGGTAGTAACAGATCATACAATAGTAATACCATCTGTGAAAATGTCAGGCAGCAAAGCAAGAAAAGCTCGGCTTTTTCTATATGGGTTTACAGGTGGCACGGTGAGTGTATTTAAGTAGAATTATTGATTTGGACTGATTAAAAAAAAAATTATATTGTTTCTTTTCAATGATTCACATCCATATGAACTCTAAGTAAGAAGCAAGTGGAACTGAGGTACAACTCAGTATTTGCTATCCTGTGATGTGATAATGGCAGTAGTAATCTTAGAGGTCACACATTTTCACACATTTTCACACATTAACAAGCATGCAAATGTTCAATTAAAGGTATGACAATGATGGCAGATGAGACAGAAATGAGAGATAAAACATAACATTAGAAACCATAATGACTTTTCAAATCAATTTGATGGGCACCATTAAACAATAAGCTAGAGACAAATTACAATTTCAAGTTAAGTACAAATAGTTTGCAAACTAATTGAGAAGACATGTAAATTAAGTTTGCATTTTAATATTGATTAGTTAGAGTTTTTCGTTGTTTCTTAATTTATGATTACGCCCTTATGGAATCTCCATGTGAACAACAATATGAAAAACTAAAATTTAGAATTCCAATTGGCCTGATAAATCCTTTCCCTGGCATTACAGGAAACTCATAACAATGTTCTTGATGGAAGGCCATTTGTCCTACCTCCATTCAGAGAACCTGAAGGGTAGAGGTGTTTGATGTAACAAAGTTTCCTTTTTGCATGGCACCCCCGATTTTTCACCTTTTTTCTGGACCATACTTTTGCCTGAGTTCTGACATTGCGAGTTAGTTCCAAGAAGCCTATGTCCTGCCCATGAAAGAGTACTGTTCAAATTAATTTAATTCAATTGGTTTATTTATCTTTCGAGTATGGCCATGGAAATGTCTCAGAAAATGCAATATGTGTGTTGAAGTTAAATGTTGCATGTGGTATATTTACACCACCCAAACACAAATATATGTCTGTCACGAGCACCACTGACTTGACTGCAGTTTAATAGCATTGCAGTGACAATTGAAAGGAAATGTTTGCTTACCTTGGAGGAGAACCTATTTTTCTATACTAAATAAATTACCCCTAAAGTGTGTCCATTAAACCTACATGTTGAGTCTTACTATGTAAAAATTGAAACACCCATATACTTAGAGTAATGTGCCCTCATAATGACTAAGGTCCAGATGTACATATGCATTACTTAGCAATTTCCACATAGCAATTCCATCCACATCGGTATTGGGAAATTACTAATGCTAATGTATGAAAATTCACTTTCTACAATTTGCAAATGGGTATGAGTCGCATTCGCTATTTTGTGATTTTCTAATAGGGAATCTCAAGCTTAGCAAATCTGTATTAGGAAATCGCAAACAGAAAAAGTTGCTTTTGGGACCAGAATGATGACATCACTACGAGGAAGTGTTCAAATACAAACACCTCCTAGTGTTCTGTAACACAGATGAAATAATTGACTCTTGTTTGAACATGTGGCTGACACAACAACAAATATGTCGAGGGAAGAGGCTGGTAAAAATCTTGCTTCTGGAAAGCACAAGATAAAGTTTTCAGAGGAGGCCTTCATGAGGAGTGTATTGGCCATTATGAGGGTCTCTTGGGTAAATGGAAGAACAAAAAAATAAAATCTGGACTGACATCCTTGAGAAAATCAATTCACTTGATGTTACGCAACGTATGGTCCCTGAAGTTAGGAAAATATGACACGATTTAAGATTGCGTACTAAAGAGAAGGTAGCAAGTTCCTTGGTAGAAGCACATGGGGCAAGCAGAGGACCATTACAGCAGTCACTACCAACACACATGAAAACTGTGATTGAGTCAACAGTTCAGCCTGAGAGTGTTGTTGTTTTCAGCGTAGATACCTGCAATCCACCATCTACACTGAAAGATAAGATTTCATACTTGTTTCATAAAGTCATGTGAATCTCTGAAAAACCATTCTATCTACATCCACTTTTCAACCTTCAAATGCCTTATGAGAGTTGTAGTGACAATAACAATTATTTTATCATATGTTGAAAAAAATGTTCAATAGTTTGCCTAGAAAACCATTAATGCGAGAAGTGATTTCAGAGTCACAAAATCTCAATTTTTTTCAAAAAAGCAAGTATAGTAAAGTACATCTATATATTTCTCACATATGTATCACAACAGATAGAGCATGACACAGAGCAAGATGCTAATGATGAATTTCCTTGTGTTATTCAACGATACACTGACATAGCTACCACACAGACAGAGCAAGTAACAGCAAGAGGAAGGGCTATAGTTTTGCCACTCCTTGATTCCCAGATATAGCAGATCAACCAACCACGGCCTGGGAAAGCACTGCTACATCTCTGAGAGACAGGTAGGTGTGGCGCAGGGCTTTGGAGCTTTATTGTAATGCCACAGCTTCTTGTAATCCTGGTCTCCTTGCTGAGTACATTGCTTCATACACATCTCAAATGTTTAGCGTTTTAGTGGGCCTCAATGCAGTCTGTGCAGTGCTTGAAAACCAAGAATATTAAAAATGTCAATCGCCAACAAATGTGTATGAATCACTCAATGTCACAATTGCTTGATGGCCAAGAAAGTTTTAGAAGAAAAGTTGAGATGGACAAAGTATGATGAGTGACAACTTTGCTAAACTCACTGAATCTAATGATAACCTTGTTACAGCAATGCAACAAGACCACATAACAAACAAGCATTTTCAATGCAACGGGTCTCGCATTTGTTCGAGTTAGAGCTATTAGCGTTGTACAGAAAAAAAGGCAATAAATTGATAAAGTAGTCCGGACACCATGCGGAAAACATCAAGGCTCGTATGTTTTTAGTAGTTTACCGGTACTGTGTAGGAGGGCTAAACACCGGAAAAGTCATGACATATGCATGCCTTTCACAAATGAAAGCAAGCAGATTTTAAAAGGCAAGCCCACAAACCAATGAAAGTGACTGACGTGACATGGGCGTGGTTAGAAGCCCAAAGGGAGATTACAACATGGGACAAAGCGCTTTGCGCTCGACCCTAAAAAACTTGACTGTACTAGTAACTGTGGCTCACAGCAGTCTCTGTGGCTTCTCTGTCCACCCTCCTCCAATCCATGGTGCAGTGCAAACATATCTGCTCCCTTTCTTAAATATAAAGAGCACAGCTGTCAGGACTGTGATATTAGGAATTGCACTTGTATGGTTGTGTGGTGATTTGTGTTTATTCATTCTTGTTTCACCAGTTACTCTATCCTTTTCATATGCTTTTGCTTTGTGACCATCCAACAACTTTACATTTGGGTTTCCCGGACTTCTTTTTCTTCAACGTGCGTGTCATCTGTCTTGGAAACAGCTGTTGTTGTTCTCCCTGGCTCCCATTCCCCCCTTCTCTTAGGCCCCAGTCAACTCCCAGGTATCCCCTCCCACCAACAAAACCACATTGCTTCTGTTGGGACGCTTTTCTAGTGTACGGGTGCTTCCATTATGCTACTAATATAATACAATGTGCTTTTCTATATACTGTTTGTTTTGTGGGTTATATTCTTTTTGTTGCTGTGGTATTAATTCCTGGTTTGTTTTTATCTATTCTTTAACTCCATGTTCATGTCTTTAACAATGATAGCAATAAATGCCTACAGACAAGTGATTTTTCGTTATTAGCGTGTGAATTTGGTGCGACAAAATATAACCGAGGAAGAAAGAAAAAGGCAGTGAGAGGGAAAAAGAGTGCAAGACAAAACGACAGGGTGAGAGAGAGTGATAAGGTAGGAGACAGAGACAGACAGAGAGAGAAACAAGAGAAGTGCGAGGAGAGGAGAAAGAGACACAGAGAGAGAGGTGAAGAGCGAGTGGGGTGACAAAGAGGAGAACAGAGGGAAAGGGTTGGGGGGAGAGAGGGAAAGGCCTGAGAGAGAGGAGACATACAGAGGGTGAGAGAGAGAGGAGGAGAATGAGAGAGAAATGGCTGAGAGAGAGATGAGAGACATACAGAGAGTGAATGAGAGAGAGGGGAGAGACGGAGAGAGAGAGAGAGAGAGGGGAGATGGGGAAAGAGAAATGGCTGAGAGAGAGATGAGAGACATACAGAGAGTGAATGCGAGAGAGAGGGAGAGACGGAGAGAGAGAGAGAGAGAGAGAGAGAGGGGAGATGGAGAAAGAGAACGGGCAGAGAGAAAGAAAGAGTCAGCGGGGTGACAAAGAGGGGAACAAAGAGAGCGTGAGAGAGACAGAGTGTGACCTACGTACACACATGTTGGTACTAAAAATGGTGTCAGTGACTTCTAAATGCCTGCACATGAATGTGTGAAATAAGAATAGCATTTCCAATTTGAAAAGCGTTTGTGGTTGCTGCGGAGGCAATCTTCTATTGTTTTTGTTATGGAATAAAAAAAAAAAACTCCAAGCATGGTCACCACATAGTAGTGGTCGAGGGTGCACGTTTAAACTGACTGCTGGAGTATTTGCGGACAAAAGTTTGAATTATACAAAATTAATGTTTTTGGCTTTTATAGAAGCTGTTTTGAAACGTTTAAAAAAAGTTTGGGCGCACGCCGCACACATATCTTCACATCTAAAGGCTAATAGGCAGGCCAGAGCGCAGGGGCGCTTGTGTACATCAGGGAAAATATTCTTGTCGCTGCTGGTGGGGGCGTAGAGGTGCCAGGTACCTGAGGGGTGTGAATTCGATGTCAGGCTGTGACTTAACTCCACGGCGGTCTGACTCCAGCCACAAGGGCTTGCTGCTGCTCTCCTGGGAGCCAATGACGATCAATGAAGGAGGGCAGGCATTAATGCCAGAGATGATCTGGATGCGTAAAAAAAAAAACCAGCGCGATCACGCTGCTAGAGTTCACACTAATAAAAGTATCGGCAAAAGTGCAATTAACTGAGTAACAAGGTCGATAGTATGCAAAGCGCTGGACTTCTGCCCAGCAAGATCGCGCTGCGAAAACAGAGAAAAAGTAGTCCACAAACCCAGCGAGCCTTGCATGTTTTTTGTACTTGGTCGCTGCGCTCGAGGAGGGCTAACCACCGGAAAAGGCATGACATATGCGTGCCTTCCACTAATCAAAAGAAGCGGATTCTAACAGGCAAGCCAATTTGCCAATGAAAGACACTGACGTGACGTCGACAGGGCTCCGAGCCCTTTTATAATCCCTAAAGCGTCTCGCTAGCGATACGCATGCGTGAACGCATGCGACGCAGGCTCAACCCTAAAAACTGTAGGCTTCACCAACACATGGTGAGGTTTGATATGTTAAGCAGATCCATGAACTGTCTGGCACAAGAGACTACCAGTTTATCCTGGCACACTGTAAGCATCGAATCACAGCTGGGACACTGTTGTACAGATGTAGCATGAGGCTTAGTTCAGGTTGCATCTGACTTTGAAAACATTTTAGCCAGTGTTATTGGATTAACTGCTGATTATTGGGTTAACTACTGCTTCCACACCTAGGTAGACATCTCAGCTGGCTTCTGACGTCCAAATAATCTAATGAAAAGGTTATCATAGTGCTGGAGCATATGATTGTCTCACAACTAACTAGGGTTCCAGTTTGATGCCTTTATAAATATGATTATGATTGCATGGGAGATATCTACAAGGGGCAGCATTGGCTAATTCTGCGTGTAGCTCTAGTGATCCCATTCCATCCAAAAGAGGATTTTGAAGTTGATCTAATAGTGAGGCAAGGGATTGAGTACTTGGTATTGTCAGCATTGCACTGGAACTCAATCACCTTCTAGGTGGACCTAAGAAACCCTCTTATTATACTTTTGTTGTGGAATTTATGCTTTTTGGTGGATCTAGCAAAACTGTTTCTTTTGTATCTCAGATTATGTTTAGGCTACAATGTTTCCACTAGAGAGATGACCCACCAGATCCACCACTGTGGTCACATATTATACTCAAAATAGTGCCACTAGTGAGGGTGTGGGAGAAAATAAATTCAGAAAGGAGAATTCTCCCTACCAGAACTCAGAAGATGAGAGCTTTGATATGCAGGGGAAAAACTCTATTTTGCAGCCTGTGGGGGCTGAAGGGTCCTCCACACAGCACTGGCAGACACTTTTTTGGAACGTAGCAGGTATTAGGGAAAAAATCCACAACAATGATTGGCTTGCCTTGATAGAAAACAAGCAGGTAGTTTGCCTCCAAAGACATGGGCCAATAAAGTGATTCATATTAATGGGTTTCAGCCAGTCACAACCCTGGCAATGCATAAACCTGTCAGGTACAGCAGTGGGGGATTGATGACACCGATTAACATCACTTCAGGCCCCAAGTTAACCAAATGCAGAACTGACTCCCCTTACTATCAATTAGTGATGCTGTTTATGAAGGGTAGCCAGTTAATGCTCTTGGTTGATTTTGACCTTAACAATTTCGTGAGATCTAACGTTGAAATTTTACAAGCCCTAGAGAAGGCCATTGAGGAAATGATATGTTGCTTGGATAAGGATTTTATAATTATATGGGGTGGGAATTTTAATGTCTCCCTTTGCTCCATAGGGGACAATAGGATCTGGGGATTATTCGATGAAGATGATTGTAACTATCTCCACTTCACCCATAATCCCTGTGGGGACAAGCTAAATAGCCTTATGTGGACTCATGATTTAGTATTGGCAAGTGGCATCTCACCTATATTCACTCCCCCTGATATCACCTTTATGGGCAGGATGGAGCGGGTCTGTAATTGATCACGTAATGATGTCAAGGTCCTAGCATGACAAACTGGGTGCTTTTCAGGTTGTGCCGAGTGACCTCAGCGATCATAACCCACTAGTCCTATCGTTCCAATATGGTTTCCAGAAGAGAAGTTTGCAGAAAATGGGAAGCCCAGTGGAATACCATAGGAATAAAGGTGTGTTATGCAAATGGCTAAAAGTGGACAAAGAAACTCTCTTAATTAGGGTTGGGGGCAAAAATGTGGTCGCTTTTAAAACCTGCCTAAACACCGAGATCCTGGTAGCTTTTGCAGACATCTGCATGGAAGTTAGGACACATCTAACTCTTCCAACTCAATCTACCAAAACCAAACTTGTAAAGTGGTTTGATAAATCAGCCACTCATGCCCATTCCAATCTCATATGGGGATTAAAATCCAGGTCGAGAAATAAATCAGAAGTCACGAGATGCAGGGTTCAGTACAAGAGGGCAGTTTCAGCTAGGAAGAAAGTGATTAGAGAAGAGGCATGAGAAAATTGACCACTGCCTCAGCAATCAATGATGGGGCACACTTCTGGTAAGTTGTCAAACAAAGGTGTTGAGGTACACATCCCAGAGCAGAGCTGGGTCAGTCATTTTGCAAAGCTATATGAAGGTCATTCGGATGACTGTGAAGTGACTGTTGTAAATGGCCCTGCCACGCTTGGCATTGAGGAACTGGATATACACCTGAATGATGTCAAACTGGCAATGAATGGCCCATTGCCAGATAAGGTTCCAGGGCCAGACGGCGTCCCAGGTGATCTCTCGAAGTATAACATTGATCTTTGGACATCCATTTTGATAAACATTTTTAGAGCTGCATTAACCTCTGTTCTTCCTTCATCATGCTCTAGTGCCATCATTGTCCCAAATTTTAAAAAAGGAGACCGGAATGACCCTACTTGTTATCGTCCAATCTCTGATTGATGCCACCGCAAAGATCATGGGGATAATCTTCTTGGACCATTTGGAAGCCTGGGCTCTTGACAATAACTTCATCTCTGAATCACAGTTTGGCTTCAGGAAGGCAGTGGCCATAATCGACCAATGTTTGAACCTCCACTTGATTAGAGAAAAGTATGTGGGGGCGAAGCAAGGTTGTCTTTATTTGGAATTAATGGATCTAATGGCAGCTTTTGACAATGTGGACAGAAGCACATTATGGGCAATGTTAATCAATTAAGATGCAAATCCAAAGATAGTGCCTCTTTTGGCCCAACTTCACAATGACGTGAAAGCTAAGGTCAGATTTGGGCAAGAGGGGCAACGCACAAGCCCCTCTAAGGTTAGGAAAGCGGTAACACAGGGCTGTGTTATCTAACCCTTCCTTTTTACATTTTATATAAATGGCCTAGAGGAAGCTCCGATTGATGAAAAGGCAGATCCCCGTAAGGTCGCTGACAGACCACAACCAGTACTAATGTAGGCCAATGACTGTGTTCTGATGGCAAGAACTGGGAGGGGCCTCCAAAAGCTTTTAAACAGATTTGTTGACTTCATGAGGGCACTGGGACTGTCCCCTAATAAAACAAAATCATATACTATGATTTGTGGCCACTCAAGAACTAGAGCCCCTCAGTTTTATATTGAAGGTTTCCAACTGAGCAGTGTGGATACCTTCACATACTTGGGGATTCCCTTTGATAATGGGTCTAACTGGAAGCACCTTAGAAAAATCAGGAACATACAAAACAATCAAGCAGTGGCAGCTGTATGCAAATTCATTATTAAACTAAGTTGTGCACCACTAAAGCCCATTACCACCATTTATAAGGCAAGGCCTACTTCAATTGTCAGATATGGACCTGGGGTATGGGGCTATACGGGCACACCATCTCTGAAAATAAGAGAAAACAAATTTCTGAGAGGTCTACTTTTACTCTCTCAGAGTGTTCCCGCTATAATTCCACATGCAGAATTAGCTCTTCCTTTTCTGGAGAACTTGATTAAGTTAGCCCCTTTAGCCCTGTGGATGTCTGTTTGGACTAGGCCGGAAGCAGCTCTCACACAGACACTGCTTATGGACTGTATGAGGCTGGATGGAGTACAGAGATGCACCTGGGTTATGCACATTAAAAAATCCCTGAGCAGCCATAACAGATCAGACTTAGGCTCTCATTATAACATTGGTGGTAAAACCCACTTACCGCCACGCTGACGGCCGAAAACTTATCCCCGCGGCAGCAGATATCCATTCACCATATTATGACACACACACCAATCTGACAGAATTCAGTCACACACAAATCCACCAGCCTAAAGGTCAGTGATAAACTGGCAGAATCATAACCCACACCGTTACGCCAACAGAACAACGCCCATCACATTATGACCCATGAATCACCATAGTGGACATTCAACGCAGTAAACCATTGCCGGTACCTACCGCCGCGCTGTCCTGCTATTTGATGGAGTTTTGTTTTGACCAATGACTTTGTGTTTCACCACTGCGCATATTAGTTGCTCAATGTTCACCAGTAGCACATGGTATGTTTTGTTCAGTTTAGCCGCCTATTGGCTTTGACATGGCATTAGCCATTACTTTCTGTATTCAGTTGAGCCGCCTATTGGCTTTGACATTGCATGCCTATTGACTTTGACATGATGTATTCAATTTAGCTGCCTATTGACTTTGACATGCTATTAGATATTCTGCCTATTGGCTTTGACATGATATCATATATTACATTTTGTATTCAGCTCCGCTGCCTATTGGCTTTGACATGATATCATATATTACACTTTGTATTCAGCTTAATTGCCTATTGGCTTTGACATGATATTCAGCTCCGCTGCCTATTGGCTTTGACATGATATTATACATTACACTTTGTATTCAGCTCCGCTGCCTATTGGCTTTGACATGATATTATACATTACACTTTGTATTCAGCTCCGCTGCCTATTGGCTTTGACATGATATTATACATTGCATTTTATATTCAGCTCAGCTGCCTATGGGCTTTGACATGATATTATATATTGCATTTTGTATTCAGCTTAGATGCCTATTGGCTTTGACATGACACTAGACATTGCATTTGATATTTAGGTTAGCTGCCTATTGCCTTTAACATGACATTGCATTTGATATTTAGGTTAGCTGCCCATTGCCTTTAACGTGGAGTTAGACATTGCAGTTGAGAATAGTTCTGTATTTTTCCAAGCTGTGTTTTTGCACCAGAGAACCAAGATGTTTTGCTCTCACAGTAGACTAGACCTGATAAGAGAGAGTACATGGGCGTCGTTTCTCTTCCCTTGAGCTTGGGAACAGGAGTAGTCTTGGAGACCTGGCCAGTCTCCAAAAGGCTTGCTCAGTTTCCCAGGTCTGAGAGGAGGGGGCACACCTTTGTAACGAATGTAACAGGCTGCAGAGAGTCAGATTCGAATCTGCCGGACCTCGTGCTGGAGCTTGGCGCCAGTTGCCAGCATCCCGTGTGGGTAGATGACACTCTTTCTCGCGGCTGACAGGGGTCCCAGCTTGCAGACCTTAGAAAGATGTAGCTGTAAATAGTTCCTACACGGTGAAGTATTTGTTTTGCTTTGCATTCAATATCTTATAAATATAACCTGCTGTGTATATTGCAAACTGATATATTTTGTTTGATTAACGCGGACTTGAAAGCTACTAATTCGTCATTCATTCATAAACATTGTGGTTGGGGAAGAATAAATAACAATAAAAGTCTTCTTTGACCTCAGAAGTGCATTTCTGTTGTGTTATGTTAGTGCTTAGAAACTAAATAAGAGGAAAGCACTACAATTGGTACCTGGAGTCGTGGGGTCGGTCATTAAGAGGTGATTAAAAGGGGTTTGACGAGTTAGTAGATTTCTAAGTGCACACTTTAAAAGTGTAATTGTTTTTTGTTGTTTGGAGAATTACAGAAATTGTTTTCTGTTTGGAGAATCACAGTAGCACGGCAGACCATGTCTGAGAATACATGTGTTGATGAACTGCCTGATGGTGCTAAGAAAAACTGTGAATTGTTTTCTGTTTGGGGAATTACAGAAGAAAATGCATGTGTAGCTAAAATGCCTGATGTTGTTTTGAGAAATAATTCCCGTTGTATATATGTAGAAAACGTGTGTTTTGGAAGTAATGATGACAGAAAGGTCTGGATACCTTTATCTGCTTACAGAGAAATGCAGGAGAAATGTAGGAAGTTGGAACATGAAAATAGGAATTTACGTGAGCAAATTAGCCAGGATACGATAATTCAAAATAAGACTGAAAGTTATAAAAGGGCTGTTTTTGAAGAATCTTTCTTGTCCCATTCCAGTAATGAGGGGGTTAAGACAGCTCCGAGCTGCACTGAGTTTCCGTGTGAGCCAGGGTTTTTGGCAGCCAAAATGCATTCCTTAACTGATAACACGAAGGAGAGAGACCAGAATGTGATTTACGAGTTACCATTGCAAAATGCACAAGTAAAACGAAAGATTTTAGAGCAAGACACCCCGAGTTTCATTAGCTTGTTTGATTTTTGGAAAAAGAATAGCCCTCATTTGAGTGAAATCCTAACACTTTTGTATATGGTCACTGTGAAAAATTATATGCAGTTGCGCGCTTGTGATTTGGCAAATGAAATAATGCAGACTTTAGGTTTCTGCTCAGTGCAAGAAGGAAATACTTATGTACATTTAAATCAAGAACAAGGAAAGAAAATAGTGCCCCTAGCTAGAATCATACAATGGATCTGGTACTTGCAAGACAGGGCTAGAGTACCACAGATAAAAGAATTACCAATGAAATTGTGTGCACCATTTGAATTCGTGTCTACTGAAGATAAAAAGCATGTTTGTTTTACTAATGATTCATTGACTGAAATGTTGCTTTCTGGCACAGTAGAAGGAACAGCGTTGTATAATGTGTGTCAGATTTTAAAGCAAGAGCTACGTGAGATGTGTAATTTTTATGCTGATTTTTGGTTCTTTGATAATGTTTTAGCCACATGGCTTGTACCTAACTGGTTCAATTACCTTGCAGATGTTAATCAGAAAAATTCAGAGAGAGAAGTGTACACCCAGAATTCTGCCTTAGTGGGGATGGCTATGTGGGTGCCCCAGAAATGTGAAAAGGCCACTTACAGGTGGGCAGAGATGAGAGAGATGCACATTCCCCTAGATTTGATAAAAACTGTGCAGCACGCACAAAAGCAATCTGTCATGCAAGCAGTCACAGAGCAGTTGGGGAGAGGAAAGTTACCAGAACAGAAATGGCAAATTGATCAGGTTTTAGGGAAAGTGATTGCTGCAAATTACCAAGGAAAAATCGAAATTATGCTGATACCTAGAAAAGAATCTGATTCATTCATACAAATTGGAGACAGAATGGCCCAACTTGACAAAAATGCAGTGAATGGAGGTTTGGTAAAGAAGGAGTCTGCCCCAGCCCTTCTGACAGTGCAAGAAAAGGGAAGCTGTGGCGCAGCAGATAAAAACCTCAGTGCTGATGTGTGGGCTGAAGCCCCAAGTGATCCTCCAGAACCTGCAGTGAATATAACAAAGGGCCCCAAAAACGTCCTGCTGATTATAAAACAGGGAAAGAAAGAGGAAGGGTGCAGTTTAAATGAAAAATGTTATTTGCAAGAAAAGTCATACTTGTTTCTTTTGCAGATCCGACCACGTTTCGCCACTGTCCCTGAGTGTGCTGTGTGGTCCCCCTTCCGGTGTGTGCGTGTGGGGTCGGGGAAGGGACCGAATCCCCAACCTGAACCTGGCTGAGTAAAGTGCCAGCACCATGGATCCATTTTGCGCAAACTGCGCCTTCAGTTCAAGTTCAACTTGTTTGCTGTGTTTTTTTTTTTTCCCCTCTCGTATGGAACTCTGACTTCTGCTTACCTTCCAGAAAACCTTTCAGGTGGACCGTGCACCTTTACATGAGCAGAACTCATGCCACATCAAATTGCTAACACTGTTGAATTAGAGACTCATTCAGAGAAAAAAAAAAAAGAAAAAAAAATGTGCCCAGTCTTTTCTATGTAGATGTATCTGATGTGAAAAGGTCATGAAATCAATGTGTTAATTCACTTCTATTGCTTTACAGGGATTGCTTTGATCATTGAAATTTGATTTGCTGATAATGTTTTTTTTTTTTGTTTGTTTGAAATATGAGATATGTGAAACAAAAATTCATTGGTCAAAGGGCGGAATGTCCTGCTATTTGATGGAGTTTTGTTTTGACCAATGACTTTGTGTTTCACCACTGCGCATATTAGTTGCTCAATGTTCACCAGTAGCACATGGTATGTTTTGTTCAGTTTAGCCGCCTATTGGCTTTGACATGGCATTAGCCATTACTTTCTGTATTCAGTTGAGCCGCCTATTGGCTTTGACATTGCATGCCTATTGACTTTGACATGATGTATTCAATTTAGCTGCCTATTGACTTTGACATGCTATTAGATATTCTGCCTATTGGCTTTGACATGATATCATATATTACATTTTGTATTCAGCTCCGCTGCCTATTGGCTTTGACATGATATCATATATTACACTTTGTATTCAGCTTAATTGCCTATTGGCTTTGACATGATATTCAGCTCCGCTGCCTATTGGCTTTGACATGATATTATACATTACACTTTGTATTCAGCTCCGCTGCCTATTGGCTTTGACATGATATTATACATTACACTTTGTATTCAGCTCCGCTGCCTATTGGCTTTGACATGATATTATACATTGCATTTTATATTCAGCTCAGCTGCCTATGGGCTTTGACATGATATTATATATTGCATTTTGTATTCAGCTTAGATGCCTATTGGCTTTGACATGACACTAGACATTGCATTTGATATTTAGGTTAGCTGCCTATTGCCTTTAACATGACATTGCATTTGATATTTAGGTTAGCTGCCCATTGCCTTTAACGTGGAGTTAGACATTGCAGTTGAGAATAGTTCTGTATTTTTCCAAGCTGTGTTTTTGCACCAGAGAACCAAGATGTTTTGCTCTCACAGTAGACTAGACCTGATAAGAGAGAGTACATGGGCGTCGTTTCTCTTCCCTTGAGCTTGGGAACAGGAGTAGTCTTGGAGACCTGGCCAGTCTCCAAAAGGCTTGCTCAGTTTCCCAGGTCTGAGAGGAGGGGGCACACCTTTGTAACGAATGTAACAGGCTGCAGAGAGTCAGATTCGAATCTGCCGGACCTCGTGCTGGAGCTTGGCGCCAGTTGCCAGCATCCCGTGTGGGTAGATGACACTCTTTCTCGCGGCTGACAGGGGTCCCAGCTTGCAGACCTTAGAAAGATGTAGCTGTAAATAGTTCCTACACGGTGAAGTATTTGTTTTGCTTTGCATTCAATATCTTATAAATATAACCTGCTGTGTATATTGCAAACTGATATATTTTGTTTGATTAACGCGGACTTGAAAGCTACTAATTCGTCATTCATTCATAAACATTGTGGTTGGGGAAGAATAAATAACAATAAAAGTCTTCTTTGACCTCAGAAGTGCATTTCTGTTGTGTTATGTTAGTGCTTAGAAACTAAATAAGAGGAAAGCACTACACGCGCTCACAATGGACAACCACATACAAAACAATACCACATTGGACAATTCAAACAACACACACCTGACACCCATACACACACCCACACCACTATAAAACACACACCCACATTACCCACAACCCTTTACGAATACAAACCATTGCCACCAGACAGACACCAAGAACACTGACACAATTAGAGCCACACACTACTCACACCTATACACCACTCCAGCACTCCACATCACACACCTCAACACATTACCCAACACACCTCACATAACACCCATGGCACCACAAAGACACCCCCGTTTCACAGAGGAGGAGCTAAGGGTCAGGTGGAGAAAATCGTCAGGGTAGAGCCAAAGATATTTGGAGCACAGGTTCAGCAAATATCAATAGCCAGGAAGATGGAGCTATGGCAGAGAATCGTGGACAAGGTCAACACCGTGGGACAGCACCCCAGAACTAGGGATGAAATCAGGAAGAGGTGGAACGACCTACGGGGAAGGTACGTTCCATAGCAGCAAGACACCAGCATGCTATCCAGATGACTGGCGGTGGACCCCCACCCCACTTCCTCCCCCACAACTCACAGCATGGGAGGAGGAAGACTTGGCAATACTGCATCCTGAGGGCCTGACAGAAGTCGGAGGAGGAGTGGACTCTCGTAAGTCAACTCTCTACTATTATCACCCCCCTACCTGCATACCATCACATACCCTCACCCTCATCCTCACCCCCATCACTCCACTATATCCCACACACCTCACCATCGCATCTCACTTATTCCAATGCCAAGCCCTTCATGCTGTACCAATGCATGGACACCCCTCACAGCCCTGCGTGGACACTCATCACTAAAGCATGCATACCATAGAGAACTAACAATCCCACCATACACTAACCTACACAAGTGAAAGCTGGCAGGGCAAATCCAACCATAGAGGGAAACCACAGATGTACAATATGTCAGACAAATAAACCATAACACATCATTTACATCCCCACAGATACCCCAGCCAATGTCACTGGAGAGGAGGAGCCAGCACTATCCAGTCCCCCAACTGAAGAGGCCCACAGTGATGACAGCAACTCTGGTCTCCAGGATCTTGATGACCTACCTGGTGCATCAGGGACCACTGGACAGCCGGTTACCCAGGCCCAGTCACACACCACCACAGAGCCTCCCCCATCTGGAAACACCACCACAGTACCCACCCAGCGTACCCACACCTCTGTCCCCAGGACACATCAATCAGCAGTATGCCCACCACTATGGGGACCGTAGGCCACACCTCGCACACAAGACAATCGGGGACCTGAGGTCAGTGGCAGTGGGCACACGGTTCAGGGAACAGAGGCACAGGCCAACAGGGAAACTGAGAGGACTGCTGTGCACTGGAGGGGACAGGCCCAGGGAAATGACTCTCCAGGAGGCACTCACCGAGATCCTGGGAGCTTATCAACATTCGCAGGACATGATGGGCCAGATCCTGGACAACGTGCAGGAGAGCAGGCATCTGCAGGAGGGACAGTATCAGGGGATCAAGGTGGACTTGAAGGCCATCAACAACGCCCTGATCTCCATAGCCAGGGTGCTGGAAAACATGGCCAACTTTATGAGGGAGGCAGTCTCAGACCAGTGGGCCCCTGCACTAGCCATACATCTGAACAGCCTTTCACTTCCGCTGCCACTAGTGGCCAGGTGGCCCCGCCACAGGACTCACAGGCCACCAGCACCCCTACCCCTGCAGAAGGTGAACCACTCCGCAAATGTTCCCTGTGATCCAGACAGAAGCAAGAGACACTTGCCAAGACCCCTGCCAGGAAATGAGACTCTCCTGATTGTCCCCCTTGTGTCCCACTCAGTCACCCTGTCCACCTTGAACTGCCATTGCTCCCCTTCTTATGTCCCATTTGACAATGCACCTGTGCTACAAACACGCAGGAACAATATCCTGGACTTTCCGCCATCATCGCCCTACCCCATTGCACTTCCCCCTCTATATATTAGCACTTCAATAAACCCTTTGAAAAATATCCATTTGGAGTATGTCATGTATATCAAATATGTATTCATTGAAACAGGTACAAACATGGCAAATTAACTGTACATAGAATGAACATAGATTAAAGACCTGTAGCTGGGTGTAGTGATCACACTAGGAGTATATGTCAGGTCACCAACATCTGCAAAATGAATTGCCAGAGGGAACAGTAAGTGGGCATAGAAGTGAGAAACATCAGCATCCCATTGCCACACAGATTACAACCAAAGTCATTGAAATGTAAAGTTACACTGTCCTACCTGTGTGTCATTGGAAGTATTTTTGAATAACAGATGTGCTGTTGTCCTCATCCTCATCCTCTGCCTCCTCATCCACACTGTCCACAGCGTCTACTTCTGCCACACGGGCATCTCCAGTCTCCTCCTCCTGCAGAAAAGGGACATTTCATCTGAGGGCCTGGTTTTGCAACATACAGCATGCCACTACTATCTGGCAGACCTTCTTGGGTGAGTAGCACAGGGATCCCCCTATTAGATGGTGGCACCGGAACCTGGCCTTCAGGAGGCCAAAGGTCCTTTCAATTTTCCTTCTTGTTCGCCCATGTGCCTCATTATAACGTTGTTCTGCCCTTGACCTGGTATTCCTCACAGGGGTCAGCAGCCATGATAGGTTTGGGTAACCAGAGTCACCTGCAAATATTGAGGGACAACATTTAGCCACACACTATCCTATATTGTTCACACCATACCCATACACCAACATATACTGGGTGGGAACCAGGGCTCACCTATTAGCCACGCCATGTGCCTCTGTAGTTGGCCCATCACATTTGGGATGCTGCTATTCCTCAGGACAAAGGCATCATGCACCGACCCAGGATTCTTAGTATTGACATGGGAGATATACTGGTCCGTCAAGCACACCATCTGAACATTCATCGAGTGGAAACTCTTACAATTCCTGAACACCTGTTCATTCTGCCGGGGGAGGGGGGGACAAATGCAATATGTGTTCCATCAATAGCCCCAATTATAATGGGGATATGTCCCATTGCATAAAACCTGGCCTTCAGAGTGGCCAAATCCTCAACCGGGGAGAAAACTATGTAGCTGCACATGTGTTTTATCAGGGCAGACAACACTCTTGTCAGCATGTTTGAGAACATTGGCTGTGACATTCCTGCTGCCAAGCCCACTGTCACTTGGAAAGAACCAGTTGCCAGGGAATGGAGCACTGATAGCACTTGCACAAGAGGGGGGATCCCAGTGGGGTGACGGATAGCAGATATCAGGTCAGGCTCCAACTGGGCACACAGCTCTGTGAGTGTGGCCCTGTCAAGTCTATAGGTGAGGATAATGTGCCTGTCCTCCAATGTTGCCAAGTCCACCAGGGGTCGGTACATGGGGTTTGTCTCCATCTCCTATTCATCCGCAGCAGTAGGAATCTAAGGAACAAAAGAGTGAGGATCCTGTCACAAACTGAACAATGGAGGCACAACAGTAGTTTGCATTCTGTAAACATGTAATGGGTCAATGTGATTTGTCCAGTATGTGCTTCTTTCTCTTGTGTTGCAGCATTATTCCAGAGGCTTGCCCCTCCCCCTGAAATGGCATCTGTCTGTCCTGTGTGGAGGGACAGGTGGAAGTGAGGTAATTCTGCTGACATTGTGAGCCGTGGCGGGAGGCGGTCGGGAACCGCCATCCACCATGTAACTCCTCATTGGTTAACATTGGGCCTATGGGTTACAGTGGCCAATGGTGATCTACGCCAGCAGTGACAATATGCACTGCCGCAGACGTGACCGCCATTTTCTGTCTGATTCCTCACTTGCTACCCGACCTTCCGTAGAAGGGGACCTACACTGCATGTGCTGCTGTGACCTGTGTCTGGAACCTACCATGGCCCGTGTTACCGGGGAAAGGGCCCCAGCCTTCACTTCAGAGGAGTGCTGTATGGGCCTCCAGACCAACAGGTGAGTATACTGTGGGCACGATGCATGTGGCATGAATGCATGGAGTGGTGTGTGTGAAGGCCTCATGTAAGGGGGGTGAGTGGATGTCCTCTTTGTGGCGTACAGCTTGTGTGCTGGGCTATGTGTGTGCCAATGGTGATGGGAACGGGTATGGTGGGCCATATGTGTAACAGACTGGACTGTTTGTCTAATGGCATTTTCCTGTGTGTATTGCCTCTACAGGTCAGCGCCCATCAAAAGAAGGGTATATGGTGTACCATCACCAAGGAGGTGTGGACCCTGGGGGTCTATGGAAGGCGGAGCACCCACTGTCGCAAACGGTGGGAGGACCTGAGACGCTGGGCACGGAAGACGGTGGAGGCCCAATTGGGGATGGCCTCCCAACAAGGAAGGTGTGCCCGTCAAACCCTGACCCACCTGATGCCCCTGACCCACCAGAGCTGGATGGGCACTTGAGGGCATCACAGCAGCCACAAGGGGGTGAGTACAGTGCCTATCATTACAACATACGCCTGGGGGGTGGTATCCGGGTGGTGGATGTGTGTCAGTGGGTGCCAATAGGCCAGGCCTGACATAGCAGTGTAGGTCCTCTGGTGGCTAGGGTTCTGAAGGGATAATCCTGCCTCCCAAGCTTGTAAGCATCCACTGCTGGTCAGGGCTGCGTGGGTCCCAGGTGTGCTGCAGTTGGTGGTGTGTGCCCCTCTTCATGCCTTGGTGGCTAGCAAGATCAGTGGTGGTGCAATGCATAGTGCGTAGGCCTGTTCCCTGTGTGTGAGGGTGCTGTGTACGCCAGCAGTGGTGTTGGTGCAGCCATTGACCCAGTGTATCCTTTGTCTCCCCCCCCCTTTTTTGTTTTGTCAACCTGTCCTTATGTGCATTAGCATAATCTGGCAGAGGAGCAGAGGCACCGGCGACGGAGAGAGCTGCATCTCACAGGACCCAAGAGGCAGGGTCCACCGACGCTGAGGGCACCAGTGGGATGGAGGGCGAGGGGAGCACCATGGCTGAGACTGGAGGGGACACTTCAGAAACAGATACTCCTCTGATGGAAGCTCCCTGGTGGTGGTGGACACTTCTGTGACCACCCCAGCTACAGGTACAGCCGCCATACCCATACCTGTCCTGCCCTCCCAGCTGCCCCTCATCGAGTTGCCCGTGCCCGCTCACCCAGGAGGGTGGGCATCTCCTTCACCCCAGGTACCTCAGGCCCTGCCCCAGTGAGCCCTCCTGCCCTGAGTGAGGAGGCTATTGACCGCCTGAGATCCATCTCTGTAAGGCAGTCAACCATTGTGAATGCCATCCAGGGGCTGGCAGCCCAGAAGCAACAATCTAATGCATTCCTGGAGGGCATTCACACTGGATTGGCAGCCCAACAGAGATCGAACCTAGCTCTGGCCTCTCTGATGGCATCCATTGTCCCTGTTTCGTCCATTCCCCCTCCAACTTCCACTTCCCAGGCCCATTCTCCTCAACCCCAACCCATCCCAGACACACATACAGACAGGCATGCACATAAGACAACACCCAAGAGTGGCACAGGCAAACACAAGCACCACACTTCATACCACAGGCACTCACAAAAAACACCATCCAGTTGCAGACACTACAACATCCACTATTTCCACTGTCTCCCCCTCCTCCCCATCCACCACCTCCCTCTCAACCACGTCCACACTCACACATGCATGCACTACATCATCATCCACTACCAGCATCATCACCACACCAAGCAGAACTGACACCTCACAGGCAGACACCTCCACAACATTCATGCACACGTCCCCTTTGTCATCTCCCACTGTGTCTGTCCCCCCTCCTAAAGTACACAAATGCAAGCACTCAGACACCCAACATCCATCCACCTCACAACAGCATACAGCCCATGCACCTGCACCCAAATCCAGCAGACAGATACCTCAAACAACCACTCCCTCATCCTCCACTTCCATTCCTTCTCCCTCTTTCCACCCCAATGTCCCTAAGAAACTTTTTCCATCCACCATTAACCTCTTCCCTCCCCCTCTCCCCTCTTTTCTGCACGTATGGCCAGGGTATCATGAACCGAGCCAAGCACCTCAGCCACACAGTCCACGGGCCCACTTCCATCCACACCTACTCATGGTGGAAAGTAATCCAGGCCACATTTACTGAAGGGAAGGAGTCTGCACCAGCATGCAAGAAGGGCAAGAAGCCTGCACCTGTCACCGGAAAGGGCAAGGAGCCTGCACCAGCAGGCAGGAATGGCATGGAGCCTGCACCATCAGGCAAGAAGGGCAAGGAGCCTGCACCTGCCACCCGAAAGGGCAAGGAGCCTGCACCAGCAGACAGGAAGGGCAAGGAGCCTGCACCAGCAGGCAAGAAGTGCCAGGAGCCTGCACCAGCAGCTGTCACAGAGCCCCCACCACCAACCATGGTTGTGCATCTATCCGAAGGTGGAGGGGATGTGCAGGAGCCTCCCACCAGCACCAACACCATCGCAGTGCATCCATCTGTAGGTCCCGGGGATGTGCAGGAGCCTCCCACCAGCACCACCACAGTGCATCCATCCGAGAGTGCAGGGGATGTGCAGGATACTTTCACCACCACCAGCACAACCACAGTGAAGCCGTCACCGCCGGCGGATGTAATGTAATCCTGTCTCCATGGGCTGCTGTGTGGCCTGTCCCTTCCAGAACCAGTGGGTAAGACACCCACTCGCGAGACTGTGGCCTTGCACTCCCAGGACCAAGCACAGGGCATGTTTCCCCCTCCAGAACCAGTGGGTAAGACACCCACTCGAGAGACTGTGGCCTTCCACTCCCCAGGACCAAGCACAGGGCATGTTGCCACCTCCAGAACCAGTGGGTAGGACACCCACTCGATAGACTGTGGCCTTGCACTTCCCTGGACCAAGTACAGGGCATGTCGTCCCCTCCAGAACCAGTGGGTAAGACACCCACTCGAGAGACTGTGGCCTTGCACTCCCCAGGACCAAGCAGAGGGCATGTTGCCCCCTCCAGAACCAGTGTCTTGTTTCAGCTCCCGGCTGAGGTGCTCTCCCCTCCCCCTGAGACGCCTGCCTATTTGCCAACTGATGCCCCTGCAATGTTCTCTCTGTGTTGATGCAGGTGACAAACGGGGCCTTGGACTTTGGCCTTGTGCCATGTGGCCCACGCAAACTGAGGACTGGGGCAGTGTCCCTTGTTCTGTACCTTTGTAAATATCTGTTAAATTGGCTAAATTATTATTTATACTGTGTTAATATTATTAAAATCACTTTGGCAAATTTGTTTTGTCCTTGCATTATTCAGCTGATTTAGCGGGATTAACTTGTTTTCTTATGCATCTGGTTGTGTGTATGGGGTGTGTGCCTGGGGTGTGTATGATGTGCGTGTGTGTGTGTGTCACTGTTGTTTTCCTCCCCTCTCCTTTGTGTGCTAGGCGGCTGTACTCAACGTGGTAGTCTCCGCTGGCATTGGTGTTCGTGGTGGAGCAGAACGTAGAATATCATCGGAAATACATGTAGTTGGGTTCCATGGTGGCGTGGTTCTTCCCTGTGTCTCCAAAGGTGAGTCCTTTCACTTCTTTGCAGTGTTTCCGCCAGGCTTTTGATGTCATTGGTACTGCCCCGGAAAAGGTGGTGGATTGTGTTGTTGTAATATGGTGGGCGGAATTTTGACTTCCGCCTGGCTGTAGGAGGCTACCGCCGTGGTGGCTGTTGTTTCTGCCCTGGTGGTCAGTGTGGTACATTGGCTGTCTTTCGGAGATCTTTCGGTCATGGTCATAATTTGGCGGTAATTACCTCCAGCAAGTTGGTGGTATTACCAGCATTTTATCACCGACCGCCAGGGTAGTAATGAGTGTCTTATTTTTAACCCTGGGGCCATAGTCAAGCAGGACATCCCAGTAGTAAAAAACAAATTCCTAGAGAAATTGGCTACTGACAGAGAGCGACACGATTTGGGGAAAGACATGGTGGCAGCTTATCTTACCTTATGTACTTCATCTAAAATCGAATCTTTTAACTGTCTTGCGGCACCATAGACTTTTCCTGACAATGGTTTTGTCTGAGCCTGGCCCATTTTTTAGTGGCTTATCCTCCCAAGGTGTACCACAATAGGGACCTAATATCCTGTTCATTTGATATGCGTTCAGAACAATCACAAATGCATATGTTTTTATTCTATAAGCTGTAGAAAGAGCAGAGGAAGGTTTTTTTTTAATGCCAATTCTTAAATCTCTAAATATCAGGATGTGTAAGGAAGCTATTTTTCATCTACAGTTACTCCAGTCTGATATGCTCTGTATGGTTATTTATCGTTTTATTGCTGCGGTCATAAAAAAAAAGGAAAAATCTTGAATCTAATTGTTAGGTATTTTTGCTATAATTTTGCACAGCTTGGCAAAATAAATGCTAGATGACCTAATGGCTATTTGAACATACTAGGGGCTCTGCTATCTCAGGAGCAAGAGCCCTCAAGCATCACAATGGATGACTGGCATCATCATCGGGAATGCTCCACGCCAGGCCGGCGCTGCAACACCTGACGGGCTCCCCAATAGGGGGCTCTAAGCCGTGCTGTTCTGATAGTGACTGGTGGGTTCAAACTATGCAGACAATGGTGCCTGCATCCAGGCACCAGCACAGGTGGAGAGAACAAGAAAATATGTAAATTAAAATTGGTTATTCATCCCACAAAACACATCATCATTTTAATCAGTTCAAAAAGGGAATGTAGACCAAGATTAAAAACAAACATGAAAGTCACAAATTGAGTTATAATGCTCAATTACTTTCAAAGAGCAAAAAAACACAGAGGACTACAACATTTATGGTGCCTCTAAACTAGGGTCGACATGTTTTGTGTCTTTCGGTTCAACAGGATCCATTGACGCTTCATCAGGACCAAGAATAAACACTTCTTCTCCAAAATATACAAATATATAGGCAGCACAGTGCCTGCCCATGAGGTGGAATGACATTGCTTCTGTATTTTGGGGTCTGTACCAGTAGATGTAAATCAGCTACTAAATCCAAAATAACTTGATTACTAAGCCTGTACTTATCAAATATGTCTTCCTCACTTTGGTCAGAAAGGGTTACCCTGACTCTAAAAATCCTCTCCTGTCTTCTTCTCTGCACAGCAGCCACAATCCTGATCCTCCTTGCCAGAAAATACAATGCCACCATTGTGAAACAATCTGATCCATTTGGGGCCACTTTATATGGGCTAGACCCGACTCAATTTGGTAGTAATTGCACTTCCTAAAACTGCATTTTGCGTTGTCGAAGTTCAGAAATGCTTCCTATATCAAATTAAGATTCACAATTTGAAAATCCCTATTTGTGAGTCCTTTGAAATCCCCAAAAAAGTGATTTTCTAAAGGAAGGAACCACAATTTGTACTGACCAAATTGCCTTTTGTACGTACCAAAAACATTTTATTATCATTCGCAAATGGTCCGAAATAGCACTTTGAACAATTTGCGAATGCAAAAACCTTTTGTAAAACTGGCTCTAAATGTCCAAATGTTGTTTTAACTATATAGATTAGCATGATTCTCCACTAATAGGATTCAGAATAATTAAAAACCTTAAGAGATATATTTACTGGGGAGAATGCTAGCAAAATTAATCTAAGTTATTTTCCACTCAGTTTTAAATAAATCTACTTTAATGGCAAAATCAACATTTTGATTGTACTTTGTCCTGCAGGAGGTGAAACTGATTAAGAATCACTTTTGTGACTCATCTCACTACATTCCTGGTTAGTGTAAATGACTTCATGCTCCAGATGGCAATCACTTGGCAATAGGACCAATAAGGCAGGGATATTTCAACAACTAGCTACTAAAAACATATTAGCCTCTTTTAGACATGTCAGCCTTAGGATGGCAGTCCCCAAATGTTCTGCCTTCCTCCTGTGCTAACCAGTGATAAAGTGCATATGCTCCTTAAAACATGGTAACATTGTCTTGCCCCAACTGGCATATCTAGTTTACCTATGAGTCCCTACTACATGTTCCCAGGACCTGTACATTAAATAACACTAGTAGGCCTACTTCACTGGTTGCACCATCCACTTAAGTAGCCCTTTAAACATGTCTCTGTCTCTGGTAACAGAATTTAAGAACCTAACTCTATGGTAAAGTGAGATTGTGAATTGTTATTCTGCAATATGCCACCATTTAGTGCCAGTAGCGTGTCTCTTGTCACATGACTGGGTGTAGCTTGCAGTTGGGCTTTGCATTTTCCACCTAGATAGCCATATACAATAGAAAGCTTACATGTGCCAGGGTGGGGAATCATTGGAAGGATGAGGGGGGTAGGAGCTAGGCACAGCCCCACTTACACTTGAATAGGCTGCGTCCTGTCTCCATTCAAGGGGCTGCATAACCCCCTATAGTTAATCTGGAGCCAGGATAGGGAAGCCAGGATACCTGAGGACTTCAAAGGGACACCTCTAGAAGCTTCTCCCCCACTTCTAAGGCAGAACTAGGTATAAATGCTGGACCTCAGACATCAACTCCTCAGTTCACTTTTGGACCTGAGGATACTCTGTCAGGATGAAGGACTGTTGTGCTGCTAGAAGGCCCGCCACTCTGTTGGACTGCAGCTCAAAATTAACTGCTGCCCTGCTGTCTGGTGTCCTCTTGCCCAGAGAATAAGAACTGGACCTGCAACTTCAACCCAGGACCCCAGAACGACTCCAAGGGCTACTCTACTGGCCTCCTGATCTGAGCCTCAGAGACATAAAAGGCTACCCAAACAGCTCCTGGACCAAGCTGCAGCTAGTTCCTAACTCCCAAGTGGTGCCCTTCAGGTGCTGAACTCAAGCTTTTCGGCTCTTCCCGACTGCGAACAGGCCTGTTCGCACTAAGATCTCACAACTTGCATGGAAAATCTGTGCAAAGTGCCACCAGCCTGTCATGCAGAACCACCAATGCGAAGCTCCAGCCCACCCATCTGCTATACCCAGCATGCTCTTCGTGGCACACCAACAGCCTCCCTCAACACTCATCTTGCTCATCGCAACCCCCTCTAACACAAATGGGACTTTCGGCACAAAACTTGAGAAAGTAATACTTCAGCATGACTAATCTGAGACTGTATCTGACCTGCACCACAGCAGCCAGCCTAAACATTTGACTTTGACCCCATCTAGCACAACCAGATAGCTGTGGTTGATGTTATTTTGCACTTTATACTTTATAAGTTTATAACTCTGGTTCTACTGATTGAATTTCTGTTGGTTCAGTCTTGTTTTATTTAATAAATTCAGCTCTATTTTAATAACTTGGCGTAGAATCCCTTTTATGTGGTCTTTTTACTGTTTTACTGTTTGAAGCCTTGCCCCACTGGAGGATTTATAGAACCAAACAAATAGCTCAGTTGGAAAGTAAAACCTCTGCCCCAGAATGGGTCGTGGCAGCAAATCTATCACACTGGTGGAGAGACCGATAAAGGTAAAAAATCCTGCTTTGTCAAGGGCTTCAGAGGGAGCTCGATGATGATGTATCCAACTTTGGAGCCTTGCCAGATTGATCCTTGGACATTGCCCAGCTTTAAGACTTTGACCTCCATAACAGAGACATAACAGATACTAAGGGCCTGATTTACACATTGGTAGATGGGTTACTCCGTCACAACAGTGACGATATCTGGTCTGCTGAAAACAAAATCCCATAGAATAAAATGGGATGCAGATTTCTGCAGATGGGATATCCATCATGGTTGTGTAGGAGTAAACAGTCCCCCAATATCTAAATCAGGTCCTAAGTCAGAAGGTAAAAACGTTTGTCGGGGTGACCTGCTATGTAGTTCTGCCCTCTGCAAAACCACCTTCAGCCAGAATTCAGTGTAGATCCCAGTGAACAACGAACTGAGACTTTACATTGGAATTTTGCTTTTTCTGGCCTTTTTTGCCTAAAAGCTTTAACAATTCCTATCTTTAGTTCACCTCATCCAATGTTAAGCATTTTAGCATGATGGGGTCCTTTTGATTAATACATTTTTCCTTTTTTATAAATTAGGGTGGACATTTTATTATGTTGTTTTCTTGACTTTAAAGTTATTGTTGTTCAACTTTAATATGCAACTGCCTTCTGATCGTGCCATAGCTCCCAATCGTTTCAATGCAACTTTCCTTAAGTCCTAACCAAGAAGTGTTTAATACGTTGCTAAGGGTCCCCCTTCTAAAATGAATAAAACATTTTTTGACATTTGAGTTTTCATCTTCCATTCACGTTCACTGTGTCTTCACTATATATGCTTAAGTGAACATTCCTTCTTGGAACGTGTTGTAAATTGCCTTCAGTGGAGCTCTGGCAGGCAGGATGCAAGCGGGTCCCTCCAGCTAATATCTCTGCATGACCTGCTTCAAAGATGGCCACTGCTCCAAGGCAACGAACCTTCATCTTTTCTGTAGTAGAATGAATGATGCACGCACCTGAGCCTTAATACTCTCCACTGCTGCCAATTTGGAAGTCATCCCAGTAAGGGTGTCCCTCACCTTTGTTGAATTTTCTGCTCAGTCTACTTTTGGTCATGCTTTCTCCTGCATGCCGGTCACCCCTCTCACTTTTATCAGAGTGGACAGTTTACTCTGACAGAGTGATGCCAGACTTTCTCCTATGTTATGGTCTTTTATCCTTCCAGTTACATGGGCTCGATCCTGTGGGGCCCATTTATGCGCAGTCCACTCCCCGGACAAAACCTTTGTTTCATAAGCATAACTTTGTCCAATACACCTATAAATATGGCCCTTAAAGATAAATATTGTGCGCAGCGTATGTATATACATTATCATTTAGAAGGAAGGGACTTCTATGACTTCCCAGGGGTACCATTAGGCAGTTTAAGGGGCTAGGGTCGGGTCGTTGTGACATAATCTGATGCCAGTGCAAGGTCAGGCCCTCAGTCAGTAAACCACCATGCTGCCTAGGTTCACACACTCATCACTTCCTTCTGTAAAAGGAGCCGGCTTGTATCTCAGATCGAAACCAAAAGCTGATCTTCCAATCCAATCAAATATCAACACTTAAGCAGATGTACTGTCACTTTAATTCAACCTTTTAAGAAGAATCCAATCAACGCAGACTGTTTAGATGCAACATTGCACACTTTATGTGTTTCAAAATCTTCCTACAATTGTTGTTACGAGGGAAAATACATTTGCTTAAGAGTAACCCAAAAAAAAATGGCCTTATAAAAACTTAGGAATTAGCTATTTTTGTGAGATTCTACCTTATTTCCACTTAATCAAGCCAGACCCTAAAAGGAAGTGAACATGTTTACTTTCGGAAACCTTAGATTTCTTAGTGCTTGATAGAGTGATAAAGTGCTTTGATGATGTTCCAATTTTCTACTATTTTATAACAGTTAGTTAACGTCTTTAAATTCAGCTGAGCGATACTGTAATCTTCTAACTGCGTTATTATACAGGCTACAGATCAGAGAAAGGTCAGGCCTAACCCTAAAACAGAAACCTCTGAGTGAAAATTGTACTGGAACCATTTCTGTGGCAGAGAGAAAAACTCTGACCCTGGCTTGCAAAATCGGGCCTATTTTTCTTGTCAGGTACTTCTTTTGACACTTTGGTGCCAAGTGCCATTATTCTTGTCAGTCCTGAAGCATTTTGCATTCTCTGCACTTACAATTTAATAGGCTGAGAGTGTCATGAAATATTCATGATTCTTTATTTTGAACTGTCTTGGAAATTTCCAGCTTTTATCTTCAAGGACAGGCTAAGTCTGAGCTAAATATACTGCATTGTCTTTTATTTAAGTGCCTCGCTGACTGCATCTTAGGCATAGCGTGGGGGTGCTATCAAGAGGCAACTTCGGCCTTTTTCTGAGGGCTCTTCTGTGCAAGCACAGGAGTTCAGTTCACAAAAACAGACATACCAAAACCATGCTTTTGAACAGTTTACTAATATTGATGCTAATGTAAGGGGAATTGTATTACTATCACTTTGGGCCCTTGCTAGTGTCTTATGAAACATTAAAGTACACATTATTTTAAGTATGTTCAAACACACACTTCGGGGGCAAAACTGTACCAGCTTTAAACAGGTTTAACAGACAGCATAAGACTTTCTGTGTATTCTTGTAATTTCAAAAGGGCTTTTCCCCTACCTGTGTTTGTTTTATGTACCTCTTGGTTTTCTACAAACTTGGCATTTGTAAACTGCTGTTTTGTTCTACCCTGTCTGTTTACATTTACCTTTTGGTTTTCTGCAATTTTTGTACTTTTAAACTGCTGTTTTGTTCTACCTGTGACTGTTAAAATGTACCTCTTGGTGTTCTGCAAACTTAGGGCCTCATTTGCTAGGCCCTAGCGGCACACTGTGCCATGGAGCATCATTTTTTTACACTTTGGTGGCGCAGTGTACCAGCCCATATTTACAAGGCCACGCAAACCTAATGTGTGTGACTTTTTATGGAATTGTAAATATAGTCCTCTTTCATGCATAATACTGCGTAAAAGGGGCGTTCCATGGGTGTTGCTTTTGGTGTTCCCACACAACACTCATGGAACTGGAAGAAATTTGTTGCAGCCCTAGATTTGCAAGTCTGAGAATGTGTCGGATTCCTACACCACCTTGGGGGTGGCGTTAGAATGATGCAAGGGGGAGAAATATCTTTAATTCTCCCCTTTTTATTCTCTTTCTATGTGTGCTGCATTTTGACATAATACTTTCTGTCACAAATTTGAAACATACACTCACTCACTCACTCCCTCCCTTATAACAACACAAATAACCGTGAACCTAATTCATCTTTACTCCCAGTTTTTCTATCTTCACCAACAACCAAGACACCAACACAACAATATTCATTTGCCCCCTCTCCTTCATTGCACAATTTAGAGACTTAGAATATGACCCACATGCTTCACCACCACCCCTAACCCATACTCCTCACACCCTAAACAGACACGACCAAAATAAACAACATGCCACTCTCCACAACTTTGCATTCCCGTGTCTACTACACAACAAGGTTGCCCAACAAAAACAGCACACCTCACCATCTCACTCTCAACCTCCATCTCTACCACTGACACATGCAGACCCAACAAAGTGCCCTCTAAGCCTGCTGGACGATGAACACAATTTAGAAAAACAACACTATTGCGACCCTCATACAGGTAATACCAGCACTAATGACTTACCTGCTACAAGTTCAAGATATACTGCTCACTCCTCTACAAAGCAGTCACACCACCACCAAAACGCAATCTCCAAATTGCCCTCTAAAAAATGCTCAATCACTCTCTAAAAATGAACACCACATCCATGACCTATTCACTGACACACAACCTGACTTACTCTTCATAACAGAATCATGGTTGAGAGATGGCATGACTCCAGTGTTGCATGAAGCCATTTTTTTCAAACCAGCCTGTGTCCTTTTGCCATAGGCTGGCATGCATTCTTTTTTTGCCATGCCTCCTTGCTCCTTGTTGTGTTACTATGTGGCTGGCAGAAATTCTGTGTATCCAGCCAGGGTGTCTTTGCCATAGACTTACATTGTTAATTATTGAACATTTGTTTATTTTAAGTGTATATTTTAATGTTTTATTTTAATTTTGTAATGTACTTTTTTCTTTTCATTTTTTACTTTACAATTTCTTCATTTCATTTTCATTTCTTTTTTCTTTTTCTTTTTTCTTTTCTTTTGTATTTTCTTTTTTCTTTTAAACATTTTCTTCAAATGATTTTACTTTTCAATTTTTTTAATTTCTTGTTTTTTATTTTATTTTTTATTTTATTTTGCGTTTTGCCTTGCTCCATCCATCCACTTCTATTCCTCCATCCATCCATCCATCCATCCATCCATCCATCCATCAATCCATGCATCCACCAAAGGCACACAGCCGCACTACAGCATTCAGTTTCCTTAGGAGTTTAATAATTCAGTTGCCTCCTGAACACCCTGGGCGCAGCACACTGCAAAACCAATCAGCAGCATAATTAATTTAGGTAATTATTATTCCATTTTCCCTGGACCACCTCGCTGTCAGAGGGTATTTAAGGATTATTCCATTTACCCATGCACCTCTTTCTGACTACCACAGGTCTTTCCTTTAAAACAGATGGTGATAAAGCAAAGAGCTATATGTGCATTCTGTGCTGCCTGATTTGAAATTAATTTTTTTGGTGTGGTAGTGTGGTTTGACTTTACCATGTTTGATTAAATTGGTATTTATTACATAAGTAACCAACCACACTAAAGCTTGCACTGCTTTTGCGTCAATACATGACATAAAGGTGGCCCTAACTTTTCATGAATCAGGCCCTAAGATTGCAATTTCTGTACTATTTCAACCTCCAACAATGCCATGCTTCACTAACTGCATGTTTTTCTTGCTTTGTTGCTTTTAGGTGCACAAGAGAAGAGACTTCATATCACCCGCAGTACTGCCAAAGAGAAGGCCTGTACAGTTACTTTGGTTCTCCAAACTCTTCTACTTGTGCATATAGTGCCACTACCAACTTAGAATTTAAGATGGCCCTAAAGAAGTTTGCTCCCACCAAAGTGGTCAGTGAGGAGAAGAAGTTTTCCACCAGTGGCGTGCCAACTGCAACCTTTTTTGGGAGACATGTGCCTGCCACACCGGCCTCTAGAGAGGAACCTGGGAGCAGCACTCCGCCATCAACAGCACCACCCCAAGCCCAAGTCTGTCACTGAGGCAGCCACTGCAATTATGGCAATGCCGACAAACACTGATGTTGACATGGATTTGTCCCTTTTGCAAAGTAGTACTCAGTTGTTTCAGGGATCACAGCAAAGTGGACAGCAGCTGCAGCCAGCAATATTAAATCTTCCTGAAGGAGCAGAACAGGAGGGGAAGCTTCCCACAGAGCAGGAACCTCCTCTTTTAGAATCAATGGCTCCCAGATGTCCAGCTAGAAAAAGAAAGGGTACTGCTCCACCTTCTTCTTCAAGCACCACTTCTAATAACTGTGATAGGAACAGGGAGTGGACCCCGGCAGAGTTCTGGAGATGCCAGCAAAGGCAAGGGAAACAAAAAGTTCCAGAAAGCCTTAAAATCATGGAAGGGGATGATCATGAGGAGGATGATGATGATGAGCCAGCACAGAGGAGTACGACATTACTATTCAACTTGCTCTGAGGGATGTGGCACAGGCAACACCACTAGCTTCCATATTTGTAAGGCTCCAGCAGAGACCTGCACCAACCTGTACCTCAGTAGAAGTATTCACTACAGAGAGACAATTGCAATACTGATCTACCTCCATTTCTTCTTCAGGCATTGGCAGTAGCCCAAAAAGAAAGTACTCCTCCCCAGTTTGGAACGTTTTTACAATTAGCAAACATGAGGAGAACATTGCGATATGCTCCATTTGCCACACAAGTGTTTGTCGAGGTAAGCCTAGTTCACATTGTGGTACCGGAGGCCAGGTGAACCGTATGGAAAAACATCACGAAATCCGGTGGGAGGAGCACCTTAAAAAAATGGTTGAATGTGGTTGTGGTGGTGAAGGTGACTGGAGCCGGCAAACATCAGTTACAACTGGTCAAATCACTGTGAAAGTTTAGGAAGAAGAGGGTGACATCCTGACTCAAAGCAGCCCTCTCCCCAGCAGTGCACCACAGTCACCCACCTCTGTGGCCTAACAATGGCACCAGAAGACTTACAGTCAGATGGAGGCACTATGGCATAGAGTGACTGCACCATGATGCACACTGATTCTACAACCACCTACATCTCAAAAGTTGCCAGCATCAGTGGCCCCACATAAGATGAAAATTGAGGCTACAATTACAGTCATGTTTAGGCAGGATGTGCCCTACAATCACAACCACCTAATGGCACGTTTGTTCAATAGAAAGCTGGCAAAAAAAGTTAGCAATGTACCTCCTCCCTTTTTCTCTTATTGAAGGAGTGGGAATCCTAGAGTTTGTGGCAGCCATCAGCTCAAAATGGAAGGTTCCAAGTCTGACCTATTTTGCCAGATGCTATTCCAGTGCTACATCACAATGTGTGCTGTAATTGGTTGGACAAAGTCCAAAACAACAAAGGGAACCCTAGGATGTGAAAGGGATCTTGGGTATAAGTATGTTATAGAGAACAAGGGTCCCTTACCATACCACTTTACACACAGAGATACAGTGAAGTCTGTGTCAACATACTCTCAAATTATTTATTTAGAGGCAACTGTTCAAAATAAAAAACCAAGATCAAAACAAGAAATAGTTAAATTGGAAGGGAGACAACTTTCAGCAATTCTCTTGAACTGACAAAAGCAAATAATTATCACATTTCTAACTAATGCATGATTATGCCTAAACAGTTGAATCCAAAAAATAATTGTCTAAGGAAAGCATGATATCAGTTAACCTCAGACATGGAAATAACAACAATACAATAAGATATGATGTATTGTGTCTATTCAGTAGTGTACCTATCCTTGTACAAAGAACCAATCATCAAATATCAATGGAATTAGGGTACAATTATTTGTTTCCTGCATGAGGAATCGACACAGCCAAATATAATATACTGTGTCTAATCATTAGTGTACCAGTACTCATACACAGAACCAATCCTCAGGTAACAAGTGAGTTCAGGTAAATATATCTGCCCAGTTTATGGACAGATTGTTTGGACAAGCTTTGCAGCACAGTGTTGTCCACACTATCCACCTGACAACAGACATGTGGATCAGTTGTCAGACTAATGATTACATGTGCATCACTGCACACTGGATCTCTTTTGCGATGTAAAGCAAAAGCTATCTACATGTCTTACCCCTGAAGAACAAATTTAAGAGAGTTTAGCAGCATGCAACAGTAGGCATGTTTGCCATGGAGAAATCACATACAGCTGCAAACATCTTGGACAAATCTAATAGCCTTGTGTCTGAATAGCTGCAACCCAGAGGTCTCTAAATTGGATTTGTTGCCACAGACAATGCAGTAAAATAGTTAACGCCATGGCAGGGGCTGACTATTTCAGGGTCCTGTTTTTGGCACACTGCATCAACCTGGTTGTGTAAGACTTTCTCACAAAAGAAGACATAGCAAAATACTGACCACCTACAGATAAATCTGCACTCATTTCAGCCATTCTTTTAAAGCCCAAAAGCAGTTGCGGAATATTCAGCATGGTTGCAGAATACCAGTGAAAGCCCTGATACAGGAGGTGCCAACACATTGGAATGCAACCTAATATATGTTACAACCTCTGTTTGAGCAGTACAGACAGATCAATGACTATGTCATTTTAAGAGTGGGTACAATTCGGAAAGCTATGACCATGGATGCGGACAAATGGGCCCTAGTTAAATGCATGTCATGGATGCTGCCTCCTTTTGAGGTTCTCACGTGGGAAGTTAGCAAGAAGGACAGTACAATGGGCCAAGGTTTCCCCTTGTTTCATCTGCTACAGGAGCAGCTAAAGACGGTATCTGAAAGGTTTGCACTGAGAGTTGGGAAAGAAAATCCTGAAGCACATGCCTTAGTTGAGAGCTTAATCCTTCGCTTGGCTTGTAATGCGAGGCTGCAAAATGACATTAGCTTGTCTAAAGAGTACATTTGTGGCACCCTACTTAACCAACACTACATCATTTTGTTTCCATTTTCATTCCTTTTTCTGAGGGAGAGGTTTCAAAATACAAGATTGTTGAGAAAACTGGAGGACTGGAAGAAGAATGGCTGCAACTTATAGTTTTAAGTGGCAGGTCTTAAGTCCAGTGCAGAGGCAAAGACAAAAGAGGTTGAGGAAGTGACAGCACCAATGATACTTCAGAGAATGTTCCAGGAGTATCTTGATAACCCAAAAGAGGTGTTTGTGGCTCAAAATCCATTATTGTATTGGTATGGGATGATGCACTAATGGGCAGATATCAGTAGGACAGCAATACAATATCTGGCTTGTCCTTTAGCCAGTGTGACTGCTGAACATTTGTTCAGTGCAGCTGGTATAGTTGTAACAGTGAGAAGGCCCAACCTCTCACCTCAAAACTTGGATAGATTAACCATGATCAAAATGAATCAGTAGTTTATACCACCTGATTATACCATTCCCAAAATACCACAGGAGGAGGAAGAGGATGATTGGAGAGACTCAAGTGTGTTTGCTGACCAACTTTCTGGATGAACCACCTGAGTTTGAGGACAAATTGCTAGTGGAACAATATCCTTGTGTCAGATTTATGCTGTCCGCATAATATTTTAGTCACATATATGCTGTGAAGAAGCCCCACCTTCCTTTCAGGACATTGGAGACAATGCCTGCCTCACTCACATGCCACTGCCTATCCTTTTTTTTTTTACATCACCGAGCAGGGCTGCCTCAAAAGATCATTGATTAAAAGACTGTCAGTGACAATGCCACATTCCAATGTGTTGTTACTTGCTGCCAACAGGCCAGATAGCATTTTGTTCAACCACCATTCTTAGATTGGAAGAGGTAATTACTAACTATTACACCAATGAGTAGTGATATATTGAGTGATTGTGAGTGATGATGTATATAGTGGCTGACAGTGAAGGAGGGAGTTCAACAAATGTTTAAACTTGATTCTGATGATTTGCAATGTTTGCAATCCTGAAAGTGATTGGTCTTTTAAACTTAGTGAAATTCCCCTGCAGGGTCCACTCTTTTTTTCTGGTTCTTCAGACCAGACCAGTCACTTTAGTTATGAAACACAAATCTACTCAAAATACTCCAGTTCTGTTTTTCTATTTGTTCTTCAACAGCAGTGCACTTTACTGCACAGGTCTACCTTGCTTGGTTTGGGACTGAGACTGAGTTCCTCAGATGCAGGAGAAGGAGGATGTAAGGTCTCAGGGTGGGACTACCTCAACAGCTAGAAAAAGAAAGTAATCAACTTCAAAGAGAAACCATTATGATGGCGAAGACTCTGAGGCCTAGTAATCACTCAGCTCTGTAGATGAAAAGAAGTGTGTTGGGGAAGCTGCTGAGTATGTGTTTGCTGCATTGCTGGCTCAAACTTCTAACTCCTTTTATGTTCTTGCTCTTCCTCTGAGTCTTCTTCGTACACGCCTGACTACTCATAAAGCTTACCTTGCTTCCTTTTGTCATTCCCCTTTGCTCTATAATATAGTTACTGTTTTGTTTTCAATTTGCAGGTCTTCTCTTAATCCTCTCATGCAGAAATAAACCTTGGTGAAAGCTCAAGACCGCAGCTTACATACTGGATAGGTTCAGCCAGGCTCCCAAGAGTGACAGACATTCCATGAAGAATGGAGATTCGCCGCCCAATTTGGCAATACAGTAGAATTTTGCTTTTAAAATTCATAATTTCTAAAACTGGTTTGGTTAACTTCAATCCTCCATAATTTGTATGTTTCAAACCTAGAAGACATAACATTTATAGATATACTATCTTAGGTCTTTCTGGGGCAGAATGACTGTTTGCAATGCATTTAACTGAACTGTGTCATACATATCCTTTCATTGTTTACTTCCACAACAGATTGATGATGGGGTGCGACCCAATGAATATTGTTGTGGTTTCTTTTGTGTAGTGTCTGTCTATATCACACCTTTCCCCAAATCCCCTTTCCCAACAATTCATCAAGTCCCTAACCCTCTTCCCAAGGGCTGTGTGATTTATTGAGGTGTGACTTAATGTTACGCCATAAATGGATAACACACTTACTGTGGCGGATGTGGTAAAAGCGAGACCAATTTACTGCATGACCTTCTATTACCTGAGCAATATTTCATACCAGCCCAATTAATATCATCATTCATGCCTTGTGTTGTGTGTTGTGTAAACTCTTAACCTTGTCCAAGCACTCTTGACTCTGAGCCTACTTCTCCTAACTTCATTTCCTAAGGTTAGTTTTTAAATATTAGCTCCCCACCATTGCTCAGATATTACTAGTTTTTATTATCATATCAGGTCTTCTTTGTTGTGTGTGAAAACCTGTCATTGTGGTAGTCTGGTCTCATTCTTCCTAAATGTATGATATAATATGACCCAATAACGCTCTATTTTCTTTCAATCTAGTTGACAGTTATGGACAAGCCTTTGATTAATCCTACAGTTTAAGTTTGAATAGGTGGGAGTGGTACCTTCTGTCTGCCCTGTTAGCGTGCTAGCCTGTTTCTACTACTACCACCCACTTAAGGTGCCACCTTGGGAAAACCCCTTTGGTGAGAAAACTCCATCTCCTCATCTATTCAGGTAAGAGAAGAACTGTGGATTGAAGTGAACTTGTTTAGGTAGTAATTAACTCCTCTGAAGAAAATATTGTCTGTGTGTATCTAGGTATTTGTAAGCAAAATATGAAATGGGAACCATCTCCTAGTGGTCAATATAGTTGCAGACAGCAGTAGAGTAAGAGTATCAGTAAATGACATACACTTTTTTTAGCAGTTTTAAAAAACGGGCTACACTAAAAGACAGTGGTGCAAACTAAAACACCAAAATAAATGTTTAAGGCAAAAGTCAAGTAAAATAAATTATCCCTTTTTTATTTTTAAGGAATACAAAAACCTACCCTTCCTACCCACAAAAGGCCCACCCCTCTCCCCAAACAAATAGCCCCTTCCCCAAAAAGTCAAACCAAAAGTCCATTGTGAAACCTTGTTCCAACTCTATCTCCACCTACAACAAGTCCCTCCCACCAAAACCCAAAAATTGAAAAAGGGCTCAGAAGAGGGCACTGTCTGTATAGGTCTAGAGCTGGTCCAAGCTCTGCTCGATGCTGGCGAGCCGGCTCTCCATCCGGTCAATCCGCTGCATGATACGGTGGAGCAATGCCCTGTGAAAGCGGGAGGGGACAGCAGCAGATGCAGTCAAGGACCCTGACAGCTGGTGGCGGTGTCGGCAATGTAGTGGTCGAGAGGCTGGGGCTGAACTTGAAATCAAATCGGACACATACTAGTCCCACTTTACTCACTGGCCTCACCCACCAGCAAAATTCTTTCCAACAAATTAAGTTGCTGGTCAGTACGCAAAAGAAACGTGACTTACTCTACTGCAGAGCAAGGCAGAGGGATTAGGTGGGTAGATAGAGTTTTTGCTATAGAATAGAGGGATGTCACTGATCATTAATTCATTATGTGCCTAAGCCCTAGCTTATTCAGTCACTGTTTATGTGAAAGTCTGAAGGGAAGAATCAGAACTGGTGTACAATAAATCTTTCATGGGAAACCATGAAATATATTTTGGAAACAATTCACATGGCCATAAAAATGTGGCACATGCCAAGATTGGATTTTTCAATTTGTTTTGTGGGCTAGGATGGAAGAACCTAGGAAAGTGAAGTACTAAAAGGCGACTGAGTGGGCGCAAGGAAACAGCACATCTTGTTTATTTGGTTTGCAAAGCATTGAAAACTTTGTAAATGCTATATTAACTGAAGCAGATGCACATTGCACAGCCAACACTGCAGGGACGAATTGAACCATACTGCACTTATTCAGTCATGGCCGGAAAAATATCATGGGCAGGGAGGGGTCTGATGAATTGTGATGGGCGGGATACATATCTGTCTTGTTTAAAAATTACAGTGAGTTAAGGGACTAAATCAAAAATTAAACTATCCCCCAATTTGAACCATAGCTTTGATAACCATAAAAAAAAACGAAGTAAGCGAAGTAGGTTAGCAGCATGTCCCTCTCAGAAGACCTCTGTTGTTTATTCATAAAAGGTATTATTCAAACATCCTTTCCTTCTTCCTACTATATTCACCCCTAGCCACCATGATTTAAGCTTTACTTTCTCTCATCCAGTCTTTCACCAAAATCCACAATCCATTACCTGTCCATTCAGTATCCCCTATCCAACCTTTCTTTCAATCATCCTTTCACCCATCTGTCCTTTTACCCAATACTCACCCACACATCCTTTCACCCACCCAGCCACACACCCACCCATGCATCCTTTCCTTTCACTTATTTCACCAACCTTTCTGTTCTTTCCTATTTCCATCAAGCCATCATTTGTAGTGTACATTTATGTGTACTTTTGATGAGTTGCAGATAGAAGAGGCCATATGTAACACAATCACTGATGTAGCTGGTAATGCAGGGGTTCACGATCACCACAACGTCCTTGTAGCTAGTGAGTAATTATCAATAAGCAATCAATGTGACTTACTACTGCCCATTCCTTCCACTGCATCTCCACCTACTGCATCTGCTCCTGCAGCGGAAGTTGAGCTGGTTACACTGGTGGTCAGTGGGTTAGAAAAATAAATTATACAGTTTTTAGATGCCAGGTGCACTGCCCCTTAATTCTTTTAATAAAAATATGCAACTGAAATACATCACTACTGTTTGGTTAGCACTGCAGTATCTTCTATCAAAAATATCACTCAGGGCATTTTCTTGGTTCACAATGTTAGCAAAGCCAGGCAGTCAAGCCAACCATAATAATTGCGCAACGGAGGGGCAGAGCTATGGCCTATGATGCTCATGACTATAAATAATTGAAGCACAATGAAGGAGTTGAACAAATAGGATCAATGAAAGACAGAAAAAAAGATAATGCAGAGATAACATGAATGAAACAAAAATTGGATAGGGGAGTTGGAAAAAAAGGAGACAGTATAAAAAACTAAACAAGGCAAAACTAAAAGTAGTACAATAGTGGGCAGAGGTAAAAGTTAGGGAAATAGTAATAATAATAAATATTATGACTCACTGGCTTGAGCTGAGCCTTCAGCATTGGCACTCGTGGTCCACACCTCCCAAGTTCCTCCCAAACCCACCTATGTGGTACCCCTCTTCTTGCCCTTAGGTGCAAAGAAGATAAAAAAATAGATAAATGGTATAGTTAAACTCCACAAAATTATTATATCGGGCAAACACAGTAACATTGTACTTATCTAAATTAGATTGCCTATCATACTGGTATGATTGACTATCGTTGAGTTGGCTATATCCTAAAATCCCTATTCCAAATTTCCTTAACAAAAACTACATCTAGAACTAATGTATTGCAATAGATGAACTTTGATTCTGTTGTCATTTCTCAACCCCCTTGATGGACCAACTCAGTCTCCCTTTTTTGCAATGCATAGATACATACTAGTACTACACATCACTGTGAAATTGCTTGGGACTGTACAAGCTACATAAAGAACGTCACAGAGAACGCTAACTCACTGATATCACTAATTCACTATGGTGACAGAAGGACAGAGGAGTCTGCATTGCAATGGCTTCTTAAATAATCAGCCAAAGTTAGTGCTGCAGAGTACAATGATGTATCACCGAGCACCTGCCTAGCTCTAACTTCATAACATAATAGTATTCTTAACGTAAACTAAGTGTAACTTACCTCTGAGTGTGAGCAGCATGCTATTCAGAGAAAAGATTAGCATTGCAGAACACAAGCACAATAACATTGTTAATACTCACAAAGCCCTGTAATCTCAAGCAGGTCCTGCTCGCGGTCGATGATATCTTCCCAGCTTCTGGGTGGTGCTCTGGACCTGGGCGGTGCGCAGAACACACCTGTGTACCCTCCCACAAAGCACCTGATGCTCCAGCAGGGGGTAACCGATGCCAGACCTGTCACCTGCTGTCAGCATGAAGGGAAGGTGGTGCTGCACATAGAAAACCATTGCTGCCACCTCCACCTCACAAAAGATGAGCTAGGGTGGTATCCCTTGGTGGGCTGACACCCACAAGGAAGGCAGCTGTTGCCGGGTGTCCAGGGGGCCTGGTGCTGCCACTCTCCTGTTTGCTGGCACCACCCTGCTCTGGCATGGCTCTATGTGGTAGGATGAAGAAAAGAAACAGAAGGAAGGAAGAATAAGAATAACTAAGTATGTAAAGGGAAAAATAAACAAAAATACAAAAACCCACAACAAGCACAAAAAATGAACAAAAATAATAATACACAGACACAAAACAACACACTAATACAATAAATAAAAATGAGGGGTAGATTAATTAGCAGGGTGGAGGATTGAAAAGATTATTGAGGGATGGAAAAAACAGGCTCAGAAATATAAACAGTAAAAAAACAAAATGTGAACCGCATGGTGCCGTGAACGCATGATTTTGAACACAAGAATATACTCAACTAACAGCGAATCCAGACCTAGACACAATTAATTCTGTTCAATAACTTTATGCATGGCTACAGGAAGCATAAACCATCATAATGCAACTAAAAACAAGAAAACAGGACAAAAGAAAACAAGAACCCTGGAGAAAAACAGAACAACATATCATAAAGCTGCAACAAACCTGGCTCAAAACAAACAGCAATCAAGCTAAACTTCAGCTACACAAACTTAACAGAATATACAAATCAACAATCACAAAAAGCTAAAAAAGGTACTATTCAGACAGAATTCAAAATGCTAAATCTGCCAATAAAGAATTTTATAAAATTCTCATTGAAGTTGGTAAACCTCATCCCACTACTCAGGAATTCACAGACAAACTGGCAGATCATTACACAACCAAAGCAGACACATTGGAATCCTATTTAAAATAAAGGAAAACCACCGGACACAACCCATTTCCAAACATCCCCTCCAACAGTAGGCCAACCAAGCCTCTGCATTCCTTAAAACAAAATCACAAAGTAAATTTACGGCTCTGGTCAAAGCAAGCAGGCTTTCTGGCTGCCCTTCACACCATTGTCCACCACACATTTTCAAGAACATTCTTTTATCTACCTCGGCTGCCACACCAGTCAGAAGAATTATCAATATTTTTCTAACTGCAGGAATCTTTCCAGGAGACCTAAAAAAGGCATACATGTGCCTATTATTAAAGAAAACAAACCTGGACCCTCGTGACCCAAACCACTACAGACCAATTACAAAAGTACCTTTCCTGTGCAAACAGATAAAAAAATAAGCATTTGCCCAGATGTCACAAAATACACAATTTTTCAGACTACCGAACTGGATTCCACCCAGGAAAAGGCACAGAATCTGCCCTCATTGCCATCTGGGATGACCTTAAAAACACAGTAGACCACACTGGAATTGCCACACTACTTCTCACCTCCCTCAAGACTCAGTCATGCTTTTCAACATCTACATGAAGTCATTACCAGCAATGATCAATGCATTTCAGCTCACATGCTACAACTTTGCAGATGACACACGCATACTCCTAACACTGGAATGTTCCAAATACATTGAAAACTCACAAATCTTCTGCTTCCAAAACAGCAATACTCACATGTGGCACTTGGAAAAATGATGACCCACTCTGCACCTGGCCTGACAATCTGGGACCACCTCCTAAAGTATCTAAGAAAGCAAGAAACATTGGAATTACCATAACCTCCAAGTTCACAATGAATGCCAAAGTGGACAAATTAGCAAGACAATGCTTCATAAAAATGAAAACTCTGTATTACATCTCCCTCCACCTGGGATTTCCATACAAGGTCCAACAAATATGTATAAAAATTATGTTTTTTTCTCTTAAAGAGTATACATACTCTTTAGGCCTGCTTGACAAATGTCTACATTATGATTTTATATACATATATATATATATACATATACAGACATATATATATATATATACATATAATTCAATGCTTAACATGTTCATAGGTCTTGCATAGTTTCTATATAAGTTGTTTGATTAGGTGCTTATGAGTCTCTGTTTTATTTATTAATTAAAATAGGTAAATATCATCATATCTATTTATCTACCAGCATTTCACTATTGAAATATTGAGGAAAGGAATAAAAAATATTGTTTTAAAAAGTATGCAAATAAATTACCTTCAAGTCTGTGTTTATACAATAGAACTTTAAATCTCAATATATTATCTTGTTTATACATATATTCCCTTTCTATGTATTCATGTATCTATATATTTATTGCATTAGCACTTCTGTACAAGAGTAAAACAAAATAACTCTCTCCAATGCTCTACTCTGTCTCAGCCTAAACCTCTTTCAATCTATCCTCTATCTCCACTCTCTGACTCATCCCAAACCTCATTCTACTGCTATGATCTTCCAATTACCCTTCCTAGACTTTTACCTCCTCTATCCCTCCTGGATCATCCCAAACCCTAAATATAAATACAATAACAATTACATTTTACTTACTCACATTTAAATATTGCTAATGAATTAAGGCCTTGATTCAGGGCAAGCCTCTAAGTCTTATTTCCAGAAGGGCAGCAAGGCATGGAATTTGGATTCCTTGGTTTACAAAAGGACATTTTACTATATCAAGAAGTGTCATTTTTAAGTTTCACTGAACCATGCTTGGGTCGTTAATGGCAAATTATTGCAAAAAATGGAGAGGAAAACGTCAAGGGGTGAGTATGTAGAACTGCTTTGTGACTTTGAAGCAAAGGTTGTTGTGATATTTCTGCCATTTCATTTCCTGCCCAGTAATATGGTCTGGCCCCATTCAGTAAAGTGGATTCTCTATGTTACATTTATCCTTCCATTGCAGTGATTTATTGCATGAACGGATGCAGCTAACAAAGCACAGTAGAAGAAATAACAACAGTTTGCACTTTTTCCGTCTTGTTGTCAACTTGGAATAAAAACTTCATGAACAATAAGTAGATGCTTAACACATTGGAAGAATTCAAAAGAACATGTGCATCATCTTTTATTTTTTCATCTAAGACTTATTTAATTTGTTTGGTAGTAGGATTGCAAATAGTACTGAACATGTTGCAGGTAGCTCTGTGTAGGTTGATCTTCAAGTTAACAAATCAGTGTCTTTTGATAATTGTAATATTGACCTTATTCAATTAACCAGTGTCTCTGATAATAAATGGAAAGTCCATGACTTTCACTAGTGTAGATGGAGTGATCTGGCAAATCTGTCTGTCAAACATTTATAATAAAGTAACAAAGCCACTGAATTGACATGCTAAATATTTAGGAATGAAGATAGGAGGTCATAGATGTGGTGGGCATACAAAGTGTGCTGCACTACCACTGACAGATGGCCATTCCAAAGAGGGCAAAGGAGACTGAGTTTTCCTTTACCACATAGATAGGATTTCTTCGAAAAGAGGCTGAGATGAATAGGCATTAACATCAATTGTACACCTAACTTAAATTTGGTTTTGTTAGCAAAAGGTGTAAACATTAGATGAACCTGAAACATATATCCATACATCAATCTATCCTACCTTCTTCTGTCCATGCATGTCCAAGGGACCCTTTAGAGAAGAGCAGAGGGCAATTGTAATGTTTACAGTTATGAGTATTTCAGATCATTTAGAACAAGGAGCTGATTTTCCTTTGTCTAGCAGTAGGTATTTCTTGCACACTTAGGGCCTCATTATGAGTTTGACGGTCCCAGGACCACTATGTTGGTGGTGGCAGTCGTACCACCAACAGGCTCGTGGAGAAGACTGCCAAAGTATGACATTGGCGGTATTCAGTAAAGAATACAACCAAAGCATCGCTGTCACCGCCACAATGTTCTGGCAGCCACAAATGATGGTAGCCACTTGCAGGCCAGCAGAGCCCATGTTTCTGCCAGACAGATTACGAGGTTGCACACCGCCAAGCTTTCTGCCGCGGTCACACCACCATTGAAAATCCAGATGCAAACCAACTGCATAAAAGGAGACACTCACCTTCAGGTAAACATACTCCTCCGGAGCCACCATGGAACCAGAACTACATGTCATCCCCCTGCTCCTACTCGCCCAGAGACACCACAATCAACATTGAAGGTGACAACTCAACTGTGAATACACACACTTACCTGGCACTGTTATAAGTTGCCAAAGCTCGTAGGCTCACACAACATACCAACCCTGAAGGGAGGATGAGGGCGACACACACTCGTAACCTGACCCTGACACACACACTCACAAACAGCCACATAAAGAAACATACATACACAGTACGCACACTATGGCCATCACACACATACACACATGTCAAATACACACACCGACTCCCAGAAAAACAACCTATAAGGGTGTGTTTTAGAGTCTGGTTGAGGCAGGTGCCTGGAACAGATTACAAATTCATCCATACTCTTTTCTGTTCATCCATTCATCCATGTACTTATGCAATGAATATCTATGTCCTCGGTCATTCCTACATTCATTAATGCACTCACTCATTACCAATTTACCCCTGACCCATGAATACATACACAGATTTCCCACTCAATGATGAGATCCTTTCACTTATAAAAGATACAGACATATTGGCTTTGGTAACACTTTTTTATGATGCATTAATAAAGGTCAGCTTTTCTTATTATAAAAGAAGGAAAGGCAAGTTTCAATTACATGATGATTTCAATGAAACCTAGAACAGATGTGAGAGAATTGATTTATTTCAGAATTGTTTTAATCCATGCAATCTTACTTATTATATAGTCTTAGATAATTCCTTATATTGAATAATTCCTCACAATGTGCACATTCTTTTCTTATGCTACCGTGTATCTCCTTCCAAAGCTTTTTTTATTTTTTTTATATTGACAAGGAAAAGGCAAGAGAGAAAATTGGTTCACAAAACATAGTCGGGGTCTGTTTTACTGTAAAATTACCAAACATTAAAGCTTAGCACAACAGAGTGCTAGTCACAGGAAAATATTTGTATTCATTTGTAATGGCTTAATGGAAACCTTAGACATCACCCAACCCACGGGAACCTCTTGAGTCAAGTCTGCTTTGATATTTATTTTGAACGTTCAATAATGTTTTTGGAATAGATATTGAAAATGTTAAGTATACAAAAAAAGTTAAATAAAAGTTAAATAATCAAGTCTCATAAGACAGTGAGGCCCCAACTGCATTCACCTTTCACACAGTACCCAACACTATGCGAATAACATATCTCTTGTGCTTCATAACTAGCAATCAATGTGCAACCCTTCATGTTCTTCAACAGCAACTGTGGAGGCCAAAAGACATCAGCCTCAGCCACAGCCTCCAAGGACTGGTGAGGAGGAACCAGCAGAGCTATCGCTCCCTCTGAACTTATGCACCAATGAGAAACGGCACTAGAAACTAGTGAGCAGGTATCAAAATATCACACCCCAACCAGTACCAGAGAGAGTAAGTACTTGGGATTGGTGAGCAGAAAGCAGAGCTATCACTCCTTCTGCACTGCACCAGTGAGAAACAGAACTGGTAACTAGTGAGCAGGTATAGAACTATCACCCTCATGCACAACATGAGAGAGAGAGAGATTAATAGAGAACAGTAAGGGTATTACTTTTTGTAATCAGGATCAGAGAGGGAAACAGTTATAGAGAATAGGAAATAAATAACATGGCTGTGGTATAGCCTTATGGCCCACTGCAGAGGGCTATAACGGTTGTTAAAGGCCTGTTATATAAACTGAAAAAAAGGTTAAACTGATGTTATAGTTCGGTGAAAATTTACACAAAAAAACAAACACTAAAATTCACCAGTTATGTTATCTCAAGTAACTATAACTCATGCACTAAGTAACTATAACTTGCGCCCCCACCTTGCACAGTTTTTGGTGTTACAGTGATGTCGTCAATTATATCATCCAACATGTGATAAGTGTTGCGATGTGGGAGGTAATTAGCAGTGCATGGCAAGGGCACAAGTTACATAGCTGCCAAGTTTCCCAGGTCCATGCATGATGTGGTCAGTGCTTTTTAAAAGAAAAATGCCACGGACGTGCAGATCCTCGGAGAAAGTGCAGCAAAAGACAAAAGGTAAGAAAAAAGTTTTATCCCAAGGCAGGGTCCCTCTGGTGACCCCAACACCAGGCGTAGGGTGTCATGGTATCCCTATCCTGTCGCCTTATGGCTTTTGTTAGCATTTGTTTAAGACTCTGGACTGAGTCTTGAGTCTTAAGGTCACTGCTGCCTATTGTTGTTGATGTGACAACAGCAAATCAGATCTTAGCATGAAGTCTCTCAGGTTGGCAGACCCTCCTTGGTCACAATGTTTTGAGCATTAATTGCTCAACAACTACTGAATGGATTTACAGGAAATCACAATAAGCACTTTCTCTGGACCAAGATCTAGCTTTCCCCACAATTTGGGGCAAATCATTACAGTGGTTTGGTCTGTAGCTGTATCCAAAGTTCTAATGGAAAAATGAATTGGGAAAATGTGTTTTGGACCCTCTTTTTTTCTCAGTCCCACACGTGGTATTAGCCTGAAACTTTCTATGCACAAACTAGACACAAACTAGCATTTAAAAAAAAAAGTTTTGTGGACATTTTTAAACCCGTTCGCTGCAAGGCCTTTTCCCCCTCCTGTCCCAAGCCTTTTTTGGCTATTAGGGGCAGTTCATGCTTAGGCCCTCATAACTTTTTGTCCACATAAGCTACCCATGCCAAATTTGCGTCCTTTTTTCCAACATCCTAGGGATTCTAGAGGTACCCAGAGTGTGTGCATTCCCCTGCAGGAGACCAAGAAATTAGCCAAAATACAGCTAAAAGATTGTCTTTTTGCAAAAAATGGGAAAAAGTGCTGCAGAAGAACAAATGTGTTTTTCCCTGAAAATGGCATCGCCAAAGGGTTTGCTGTGCTTCAATCACCATCTTCCTAGCTTTCAGGAACAGGCAGACATGAATCAGAGAACCACATCTTTCAACACAATTTTGGCATTTCACTAGGACATGCCCCATTTTTACTATTTTTTGTGCTTTTAGCCTCCTTCCTGTTAGTGACTGAGATGGGTGTGAAACCAATGCTGGATCCCAGACAGCTAAACATTTCTGAAACGTAGCCAAAAATCTGAATTGATCAAGGGGTAATTTGTGTAGGTCCTACAAAGTTTTACTACAGAAAATAACAGCAGAAATAACAAAATATTGAAATTGAGGTGAAAAAAACAGGTATTTCTCTCCACGTTTCACTCTAACTTTTTCCTGCGATGTCAGATTTTCAAAAGTGATATATCGTTACATCTGAGGGAATCGTCTGTTGCGGGGAGATATAAGGCTTGTAGGATCATCAAGAGCCCTAGGTAGTACCCAGAACCAATAAAGAAGCTGCACCTTGCAATGGGTTTTCATTGTATACAGGGAATACAGCAATTCATTTGCTGAAATATAAAGAGTGAACAATAGGTATCAAGGAAACCCTTGTATTTTCAAAATGGGCACCGATAAGGTGTTGAGAAGCAGTGGTTATTTGCACATCTCTGAATTCCGTGGTTCCCATATTAGCATGTGAATATCAGGGCATTTCTCAAATAGATGTCTTTTTTTACACACTGTCTTACATTTAGAAGGAACACAAGGAGCAATAACACTTCTTCTTCTATTCTGTGTTCCCCCAAGGTTCCCGATAAAATGGTACCTCACTTGTGTGGGTAAGTGTTGGACCTGGCTCTTGTGGCAGGTTCATCTGCTGACTTTTTGCCTCCTTTGTCCTATTTTTCCCGACCACTCACTAGGACTCTGAGCACTTTATCACTCTTGATCAGTGCTAAAGTGCAGGTGCTTTCCTTAATAAAGTTGGTATGATTGGCTTATACCTAATTGGAATATTTCATCTACATGTACGTCCCTTGTACAGTGGTTTCTGTGTACCCATGGCCTGTAAATTAAATGCTACTAGTGGGCCTGCAGCGCTGCTTGTGCCACCCACTGAAGTAGACTCTCAAACCTGTCTCAGGTATCGCAGTTTTCTGCCACAGGGACCTAGCATCCAAATGAACTTGCCAGGCCCAGAACTCCACTTTTACTACATGGGCAGGGTGCTATGTTTGTAGAAGGCAGGACATGTGCTTGGTTGCATGGCCTGTCCTGGTAGTGACAACCAGCCCATTAGGTTTCTCACTTCTGCGAGTGCTGCCTTCTCATTGGATTGCAATTGGAAATGCCCTGCTTCATGTCTAGGGGGTATTGTCTGATTTATGAGGGGTAGTGTAGGCATGTTTGGTATGGTTGTAGTGGTAGTATAAAATGCTGCTTACTGGCATAGGTGGATCTTTTATTATTATTACAGAAATTGGCACTTCTAGAAAGTGAGCATTTCTCTGTGCTTATGACTCTGGTGTTTTGCAGCTTGACTCCAATCCACGTCTGGGCAGTGACAGTTAGGCTTTGTGCCTACTTTTCAGACAGCCTGTACACAGGGAGGGTGGAGGTGTCACAGAGGTGCATCTGCATGCTGAATAGTCTTCCTGGGCTGAGAGAACGGAGAGGCAGGGCAAATATGCTTTTGTAAATGCTGTGCCCTGGCCTCACACAGAAGGGTTGTTTACCCCCAACTGTTGTCTGTAGCCTGTGCTGGATAAAACAGGGGGACTCCCAGAACCAGTTGTAACTGGTTGGAACCTCATCTCCCCTTCTTTGTGAAAGACACTGTAAAACTGAGTATAAGTACAGCGGATCTTGGAACTGGACACCGAAGGCTTGTGGAAGGACTCACCAGGAACCGCCATAGAGGGCTGCTGCTGTGATGACCTGTTACCTGCCTGGTCACTGTAAAGAACTACCACTTGCCTCCATCCCCCTTGTGCTGGCCTCCTGCTGGACCCTGCCGCCCTGTGCTCCAAGGAACTTTGTCCCCCAGGGGCAGGGTGCTGTGGCCCCTGACCCCTGCAACTACCTATAGCATGAAGGACCCATTGCTGTCAGCCTGTAGTGCTTATAAGAGTGCATTCCCCTCATCTTACAGTGCTTGGGGAGCACTGTTGCTGCAGGCATTCTGGTGCCTGGAAAGCATCTTTGTTTTAATCCTTAAGCGCCTGGAGGGTGCGTTGGCGGGAAAGAATCACCGCCGGGGCCCAGGCATTCTGGATTTAACATTGCGCGAGTGACGCTGAGTCTCTGGGACCCCCTGTGCACCGTTCATTGAGGAAAAGGAGCGCGCATGCTCCTACCGTGCCCCTGGGGCAAAGCGCTCTGAGGAGCCTTCCCGGGGCACAAGCAGGCACCGCTGTGGCCCGGATAGGACTTTCAGAAGCTGAGGACATTGGGTGGGGAAGGAAGCCTTATCGGAGACTCCCCGTCCCGCTGGAGCCCGTCGGTGTTGGTGCAAGGATGGGCAGGGGTAAGGAATCCTCATCAGAGGCCTCCCCGACCCCCTTGGAGCCCTAAGTGCATTTTCAGAGACCATGGGCGGGGCAGAAGCCTCGCCGGAGGCCCTCCACACTGCTGGTCCCCTTTTGTGGCTCCCAATCATTGTGTTGGCTTTGCCCCCGCCCCTCTGGAGGCCAGTTGAGGCCCGGGGGGCCCAGAGATCACAGGCCCCAGGAAGGACCCATTATAAAAACAGGAGGGGGTGTGTGTCACCACCCTCCGTACAAAATTACTGCGAGACCCCTGTTTAGCGCAGTGGAATGCCAGGGGCCCTCTTTTTTCACTTATTGGCACTGGAAGTGCCTTGCATCATAAAAACAGGTACTTTCTAAAGGAAATACATATTTCTTATGTTCCTTATATGAATATTAATGGTTTATATGTTAAACTGCCTATTTTTCTGAGTTGTTTCACATATGTTTGCTAATGTTCCTTTTATGGGTATGACATGCTGATATGTTTTCTTGACTTGTCATAAGTTTTAGAATGTTCCTGAAATGGGCATTTATGATATTTCTATGACAAGTACATTTATCTTGTAATGTGATTCCTAACTACTGCTTATGCTGCAGAATAATAAGTAACCTGTGTGTTATGTATGACTACTGTTGGTTCTGCAGAGTAACTATTGTGTAACGTTCTGACAACTATTGGGTAGCAGGATCTTACTGACATGTTGTGTTTGGTCTAATAATTGTGTTGTGTACAATACAGTTTATTTTCATATAACTTGGTGTTGTGTTTCCGTTTTGGTGGGGATAGTGTGTCACACGTGTTGTGTGTGTTTTGCAAACGCTTTACACATTGCCTCTGGGATAGGCTTGGCTGCTCGTGCCAAACTACCCAGGGGGTGAGCAGGGGTTATCTTGGACGTGTAACTCCCTTGCCCTGACTAGAGGGGGTGGGTTCTGCCTGGCTTAGGTGCATACCCTAACCAACAATAAACCCCATTTCTAACAGTAGGCCTAATGCCAGCGACAGGAGACGCAACATGGACACATCACATTTTTACATTGAAATCTGACAAGTTTTTTGGAATGTGCCTAGCTGTGGATTTTGGCCTCTAGCTCAGCTGGAACCTAGGGATACCTACCAAACCTGTGCATTTTTGAAAGCTAGATACCTAGGGGAATCCAGGATGGGGTGACTTGTGGGGCTCTTGCCAGGTTCTGTTACACAGAATCCTTTGCAAACCTCAAAATTTGGCATAAAAAACACTTTTTCCTCACATTTCAGTGACAGAAAGTTCTGGAATCTGAGATGAGCCACAAATTTCCTTCCACCCAGCATTTCCCCCAGTCTCCCTTGTAAAAATGGTACCTCACTTGTGTGGGTAGGCCTAGTGCCCACGACAGGAAATGCCCCAAAACACAAAATGGACACATCACATTTTCAAGATGGGGGTGAACTATGGGGCTCTCACCAGGTTCTGTTACCTAGAATCCTTTGCAAACCTCAAAATTTGGCATTAAAAAAACACCTTTTCCTCACATTTCAGGGACAGAAGGTTCTGGAATCTGAGACAAACCACAAATTTCCTTCCACCCAGCATTCATCTAAGTCTCCTAGTGCACGCGACAAGAAATGCCCCAAAACACAACATGGACACATCACATTTACCCTAAGAAAACTGAACTGTTTTTTGCAACGTGCCTAGCTGTGGATTTTGGCCTCTAGCTCATCCGGCACCCAGGAAAACCTGGCAAACCTGGACATTTCTGAAAACTATACACCTAGGGGAACCCAGGATGGGGTAACTTGCGGCACTCTCACCAGGTCCTGTTACCCCGAATCCTTAGCAAACCTCATAATTTGTCAAACAACAGCTTTTCATGACATTTCAGTGATAGAAAGTTCTGTTATCTGAGGGGAGCCACAAAGTTCCTTCAACCCAGTATTCACCCAGGTCTCCCGATAAAAATTGTACCTCACTTGTGTGGGTAGTCCTAGTGCCCACGACAGGAAATGCCCCCAAACACTATGTGGACACATCAAAATTATCAAATACAAAACAACCTGTTTATGCAGGGGAAGGTCACCTGCGTTTTTGGTAATGGACTCTGCCTAATTAAAATAGTCTGATCTGTCCCCAAGGGGGGCAGAAATGGCCTAAAATAAATTTGTCCCCCCAGGGGAGCGACCCTTGCCTAACGGGTTGCTCCCCTTGCGTGAAATTGACCTGAAAGAAAAACATCCCTGGTGTTCAGTGATTTCTGTCCCCCTTGGGGGCAGATTGGACTAATAACAATAGGCCGATTTGCCCCCAGAAATGGCTTAAAAACAATTAGCCCCCCCAGAGGAGCGACCCTTGCCTAAGGGGTCACTCCCCACGTGTAAACAGAAAAAAAACGATAACAAGAAAATTATCACTGGTGTCTCAAGGTTTCTGCCCCCTTTGGGGGCAGATAAGCCTAATTACAATAGGCTGATCTGCCCCCAGGGGGGCAGAAAAGGCCTTGAAAGAAATGTCCCCCAGGGGAGTGACCCGTTGAGCACTTTATTGTAAACACACACAAAAGAAAAATCCCTGGTGTCTAGTGCACATTTCTGCAGCCCGATCGCTTCATGATCGGGGCTGCAGAAATGCTCAGAGAGACATCAAAGGAAAGGAAAGGCCTTTCCTTTCCTTTCATGCCTCTCTGCTCCCACCCCCCTAATCGGAAGAGAAATGCAAGTATTTCTCTTACGATTGTGTTGGAAGCTCAGGGGCTGCCTCTGAGGAGGTCAGTGTGTGATTGGGTGCTGACATCATCAGTTGTCACTAAGAGGGGTGGGGGACGTGGGGGTGGAAGGGGAAGCGATTCCACTTCCATCCCTGCCCTGGATGGAGTGGGTGGGAGGATCATGGACGGAGGAGCCAGTCGCAGGACGTAAAGATTACGTTCTTGGCACCTCAGAGCTGCAGCCAAGGACGTGACCATTACATCTGTGGCGAGCAAGGGATTCAACAGTGTAGAAGTTATTAGCAACACAAAATAAGCATTTCCCACGTAAACGTGATTCTAACTGCAGCTACCCAGTGCTAACCATATTCTATTTTGTGTTTTTTATTTTCTTGAGATTAGCCACTTAAAGACTTGCCTTTTTTTTTGTTGATTGGATCTGTTCTATGGATAATATCCCAAAGTTACCTTTCTTTACAAAACTCCCTTACCTTCTTTCCAGCGACCCCTCCTGAAGCCTAACAAACCCATTCCCCTCTTAGTTTTACCCATCACTTAAATCTAAAATCAGCCTAACCTTTCTTAATCCCTTTACCCTAGAATCGCTATTACCTCCTTTTACTTCTTCCCACACTCTAACCCTAAAATCACCCTTATCCCATCACCCCTACCTACTCATATCTCAAAAAATACCCCTCCTTTACCTATACACACCACCAACCATAAAGTTTACCTTACGTCGCCTAACAACTACCAGCACCTTTATGACTTTTATCCTTTTACAACACATCAAAATAATGTCATTTAAAAAACACTTGCATAGTAAAGGATGCAGAGTAAAGGTGAAATCAAATTAGCATCTCTTACCTATGTGGTTCTCACCTGCACGTTGAAGATTGCGGGATAAATGTCATGGGGGTAGAAATCGTGCAGTAAAGGTTGCATACCCCCTCCATCACCTGTAGTAGACTTTTTTCTATAATACGGTTTTCTTAAATGCCTCTTTCCTATGACCATCTATTTATTTACAACCCGTTTGATAACATTTTCCACACAATAATTTTCTCTGAAACCTTCAATGTGTATGCTAGGCATATATAGAAGCATACTGAATTGTGAGCAACTTTGATTGAAATCCTATAAAGTGAAGCCTGCATGGGGATTCACCTCATCTCCATTCGATTTACATGTTTGCGTCCCCTAATAGCACCCACTGTTCTTAACTAAATCCCAAACTACACAAGTGTAGGTGATGTTATGTAAACTACACGTGTGCAGATTTCAATCATTTAATTATGGTCACTGCTTGTGAATCGGGCATGACCTTTGCGTGCATTTCACCCAGTCAAAACTAATTTACACCTGGAATACATTTTTGAATTGAGCAAACAGCTGAACCTAACAAAAAGATGTCGCCAGAGCTTGCAGCTTGATGAATTATATACGGCAGTCATCCTGCATCCTTCCATGCTCCAATTCACAACAGTGAGTACTTGGGAAAGTAAAACGAGCGTGACATTTACTCATGAATTCTGTATAGAAGGACTTTGTCTTAATTATTTATCAAGTACAGCAAGTCAAGGATTTCCCGAAAGCCATGAAATATTTTGTCTTTTGCCTCGTTTACTACATTTGACATCAATACGTGACAAACAATTTAATACGATAATCAGCAAAACATAACTGTTATATCAATCAATAAACCATCCTGCTGTCTATAAATATAGAAAGCACCTGCTACAGATTGTTTTCACGATTAACTGTTAGAAACAGATATTTTGGCCCCTGCATGTTAATACATCATTTTTCCTCCTCGGAACTGTAGTAAATGGAAATGCAGAACTAAGATACCTTTATATGATTCTCGGTATTCTTAACGCTGACATTTTACTAATGAATATTGATGTATTCTGAATGTTGAATCTGCATGGAAAATGAGTTAATGTAGAAAATTAATACACAAGTTGAAAATGTGCCTACTTGAGTGACCATCAATAATCACAAAGTGTACTTATTAACAGCTTATTAATGTAAAATGTTGAGCTTATATTTGGATTAATGTAGTAGCATGTCATATTAGTGGTTATGTATTATGTATTTGCTTTATTAATCATAGGCCTTAATTTAGCGAGATCTTGGGCCTAGTTACACAGCCTAATTTCAAGTTGCATTGCTTAGAAGAATCATAGAATGGCTGCTTAAAGAAATAAATTGTGATTTTCCATTGCGTTGACCCAATGCTAGTAGCTGAAATTCCTTCCCATGAGAACTGCTTGCCAGAGAACATTGTACTAGCTATAGATACTTTGTGTAACTTAGTGTGTGTAAAGGCGAGGTTCCCAGGAACGGACAATAAAAGCACTGACTGGAGTATAAGCCAATACAATTTTGTTACCTGACGAGCACAACAACGGCAACAGGAGAAGAAGAGCCAATCATCGACATGTGAACAATGGTTTAATAAATTCTTGGATTTAAGGTTCTACTTTCATTGGACTAAACGCAAGCATACAATTCTTTGGCCAATAGCAACGTGGAAAGTAGTTTTAGGGAATCTAACTGAGACAGACTGCAGCAAGAGGAGAGAGGCCATTCTCCTGTGTTCCTAACTGTCTTGAAAGGATAATTCTTCTTCTTTCTGAACTGCATGAAAACACATTTTCCTATCTTGAAATGTAATGCTGAGTTCTGATGCTTTGCTGACCAAACAAGATGTCCAATTGACGAAGACTGTTACCGCTTGCTGAACCATACTGAGGCAAGGTATAAGACAATGTTACTGATTATTATGTCTATTTGCTTTTGTCCTTAGGACTCAACCGCTAATTTTGATAGAGCCATAGTTAGATGTTTTCCAAATTTGTGTTGACTAAATTGTTTTGCATGAAGGCAACATGCTATTCTAATCAGAAGGTTAGTTCGGATACTCACTGATGATGCTTGCAAAATATTAACAACTGTTGATGTCTTTTCTTTGCTGAATCTAAATGTATGCCATTTTGTTTGCACAGTTATTCTTGCTATTTATTTGTACTATAACTTTAGAATATGTAGTGGTCCAACATTTGACTAAATTGCAGTTCTTTAGGAGATTTGGTCAACCAGTATTGTTTCTGTATGTTTATCATTTGATTTTGAGACTAAGTTACAAGTCACAGTATTTGACCTTGGATACAGTCATGGCTTGGCTTTGGGGAGGTGCTTTTCTTCCATAAACAGGAGCTTCAAAGGATACCTACCTAGTCACTGGCAGATATAACTCACACCTAAGCCTGCCTCTCTTTTGTGTTCCTTGTCAATGTGGCTCAAAACCCAGCAGTAGGTGGAACACCCCAGAATTGGTTTGATGTGACCACAAGTAAGGGTTTACAGATTATCCTGGTTATACCTCTTAGTGGGCACAGGGAGCTCTGACCAGGGGAAGAAAGGTTCTGCCATGTTGATTTTAGGGAAAGAGGGGTACTGTGGGTTACGTTACAGAATAACACATGAAGTACTGCAAAAGAGGTTTGGGTCACCCCTTGGAAATTTTACCCTATTTGGTAGACAGTACACAGAAGTTTTTCCCACCCACAGGTTGGCACATGGCATACATCTGTCATCCCCAGCACCCTCCTCAGAACCCTCTTGGACCTGTAAAGGATCAGAAGAAGGATTACCCTGCAGCCTGAAGAACCAGAAGGAAGAATGGCCATGCTTGCCTTGAACCCGGGACCCCGAACATGATGCCAAGAGTCAGATGGCTCACCTCTTTTTTTTGTGCTTCAGGGACATAACAAGCTTACAGAAGCCTCTCTACCTACAACTTCCCAGCAGAGAAGTTCCAATCAGACATGCCCTGGACTTTGCTGCTGGCCTCTCATGTGATGCCTTTAAAGGCCCTGGGTCATTCACAGGTGTTAGAGTATACTCATCGTTTCCCGTAAATACAAGAAATGGGACCCCCATACTGTGATCAAGGCTACAGCCGAAACGCGTTGGGAGTAAACCGTCTGTAGTACATTTAAAGATGGCAGCCATTATTTTGCAAAGACAATAGAGTCCGTTTTTTATGTCATTGCTCTCGGTAGTGTGTAAAATAGAGAGGGAAATGGGGGCTGTAATTATCTCTGTGAACAAGGGAGCTTTGTAACCTGAAACGCGTTAGAGTATTTTTGTTAGCCGTTTTGTTTATTATGCCACATTAAATTTACTTTCAGTGACATTAGTGGCTGTAACTTTTTCTTCCTTTTGAGAAGTGATTTGAGTGGAATTTTTAGTGTTCGCGACCCTGTTACAGCCTGCCGCGTCAGGGGCTGACTTATTCGCGCTTCTGTAGGAGTATATATATATATATATATATATATATATAAAACTGCATTTGATATGATGCACAATCTTGAAGGTGATCAGCTCACAGAGACACAGACATTGGAGGAGCTGCGGATTGAAACATCTAAACACTGTTGTACAGACTTTAAGCCTAGATCTAAATTCTGTCCAGCTTTATCACCAGGTAATAGAATGGATACATTCCATGATTTGGTAATCGAGGATCTTGATAAGATGGTTAAGATCAAGAATAAGAAAAGTGTAAATATCACTATACGAGAACGGCAGGCACTGAAGGCACTTTTGGAGAATAACAACTTGGAAATCAAACCAGCAGACAAAGGTGGGAACATAGTGATTATGGAAAAGCAGCAGTACATGCAGGAGGCATACCGTCAATTAAATGAGAGAAATCACTATCTGAAACTGCAAAGAAATCCCATAAATTATTTGATCTTTGATTTGAATAAATATCTGGACTCGTGGTATGAGGCTGGTTTGTTAAATGATGATGAAAAAAACATTCCTTAGAAATGAAAATCCGACACTTCCTACAATATACTTCCTCCCGAAGATACACAAGAGCTTAAAAAAAAAACAGGGCGTCCAATTGTCTCGAGTTGTGGAGCACTGTATGAAAATATTTCTACTTATGTGGATTACTTTCTGGCACCGTTAGTAAAAAATGTGAGTTCTTATATTAAGGATACTGGTGATTTCCTGAGGATTCTTGCTGACATTGGATGGGAAGAAGGCTCTAAATTGGTCATTATTGACGTGGTATCTCTCTATACATCTATTGACCACGGGATTGGATTGAAAGCAGTGCAATACTTTTTACAACAACGTGACATCAGTCTGTTAAAACACTCTCAAATGCTGTTAAAGATGATAGAATTGTGTCTGAACAGTAATATATTCCTATTCAATCATCAAATCTTTGCCCAAATCCGCGGGACAGCAATGGGTGTTTCCTTCTCACCGAGTTACGCCAACTTGACCATGGGCTGGTGGGAGAAACAGATAGCCTGGGGAGGTGAGAATGAGAAACTAGCGGAGAAAGCTGTGATCTGGTTAAGATTTATAGATGATCTTTTCATCATTTGGAATGGGACAGAAAATGAATTGCTGCAATACTTTGTAAAACTGAATCAAAATGATATGGGCCTCCAATTCACATATATTATAAGTAAAGAACGGGTCCAGTTTTTGGATGTGATGGTATATGTAGAGAACAATCGGATTCAGACAACTCTATTTCGGAAGGAAACGTCGACTAACAGCATCTTGCATGGAGAGAGCTTCCATCCAATGTCATTGAAAAAGAGTATACCTTATGTAGAATTTGTCCGAATAAAATGTAACTGTTCCACGGAAAGTGAGATGGAACAAAAATTCACTGAAACAAGACAGAGATTTCTTCAAAGAAAATACAAATACAAAGATATTAGAGCTGGGGAACTAAAAGCAAGAGCTCGCACCAGAGATAATATATTGAACAAAACAATGATGAAAAAACCTCAGGAAGATACAACTATCAGATTTATAATGACATACACCAAGGAGAGCCATTTAATCTCTAAAATTCTGAGGAAATATTGGTACATTATAAGGAAGGACCCAGAGGTGGGAAAGTTGGTTGGGGAAAAACCTATGGTTACCTATAAAAAAGTACCATCTCTACAGGACCTTTTGGTTAATAGTCACTTTCAGATCAAAGAACAGTCAAACTGGCTCTCGAGCCAAACAAATGGTTTTGTTTGCTGTAAGAAGTGCAAAGCATGCCGCATTCAGATTAACGTGAAGGAATTTGAGGACTCTGGTGGTAACAAGATGACTATCAACAAAAAGATCACATGTAATTCCAATTATGTGGTACATGTGATTCAATGCACATGTGGTCTGCGTTATGTGGGCAGTACAATTTGTCCCTTAAAAAAATGCATTTTGGAACACATTAGAGCCGTGCAAAATAAGGATATGTAATGTAATGTAATGCAATTAAATGCTTGGATTTTAACATGGACTGGTGCCTGGGCTTTTCGTTTTTTGGAGATATTTTCTGTGGGATGCTTCGCCCCAGTAACCCAGGCCACCCTGCAGGGTCTGTGGCCCCTTACGGAGCAGGAGGTGTCAATGAAAGTTTTATGGAAGGGGCCCGACCCGCTCTCCTTCATGCAAACAAGGCATTTATCCGAGAAATATATTGTGATGGAGGTGAGCAAGGGATAGGAGGGAGACAGTGTGCCTCTCCTCTTACTTTTCATGTATTCCTTGTATAGCTGTTATCATGCTGGGCAGCAACTGTAAAAGCAAGTGGACTATCAAGTAATGGATACCTAATGCACACAAGAACATTTATATGGTGAACTGAAGTGCCTGTGACGCTATTTCAGCTATATGGAAATTAAGCGCTCCAGTTCAGGAAGTTATTTATATGGAACTGTGCATTATGGGAGTTGGAGTTTGGTTATTGAAGTCACATGACTGTGTATTTAAAAAGCACTGGCTCACTCACACCTGCTCTTACTTACCTGTGAACAAGACATGCTGTTGCCGAAACGCGTCAGGATTTTTTGTCTTGCTGCTCAGAAATGCTATTAAATGCTTGGATTTTAACATGGACTGCTGCCTGGGCTTTTCGTTTTTTGGAGATATATATATATATATATATATATATATATATATATATATATATATATATATATAAATGTACACACCAAAACATAATTTATTTTGTATAAATTTAGGATAGGCAAAATTGAATCTGAGTTTTCATAATCTTAACATTTTCCCTATTGTTGCTTAAGTTGGAGTGGCAATAATAAATTGAACCATTCCAAAATCAAGCAACTGTCCTACGGTTGCTTACGGTAGAGCAGAAATAGTAAATCTGACCCCTCCAAAGTCCAATATTTTCCCTATTATTGGTGAGGTTGGAGGTGAAGTAGTGAATCTGATTAGGTCTGGGCAAATCTAAATTATGCCATTTTATTTACATAATTTTGGACATTTCCCATTATGCCTGTTACACGTAAGTAAAGAAATTACACCATTGCGCCACTTCACATAATTATGTGCCTTTAAAGGCAAAGATTTAATGCAAAACACCATTTGAGGTAAAAATTCAACATGAAAGCACAGGAACAAAAGAACAGGAGTGTCTGTTGTTTGTGATGCTTTTTTTTGTCGAAATCATACATTACTAACTAAATTATAGCATGAATGATGAATTTGAATTTTGCTGAAATTTCACTCAGTCACCTGAAAACAAACTATGCAACTTCTGCACAGTTGTGCAATTGATGCTTTGAAGCCTCATTTTTTCTCTGATATAAAAAAAAATATACGTATTTCTTTTCCTTTATTTGTAAATGTTAGTTTAATGGTTTTTGAAAAAATATTGTTTTTTTTTGGTAGTACTTTTATTGCATAACACATTTGTCTTTTCCTTTTGTTTTTATATAATGTTTTTCCATATTATTATTTGTATTTATTAGTATTTTTGCTTTTTAACCCGTTCTGTGCCCAGGACGTAATGGTTACGTCCTGAGGCACAGTGCTGCTGTGCCCAGGACGTAACCATTATGTCCTGTGCACAGAGCCCAGAGGGAGCGCTAGACACCAGGGATTTTTTTTTTTACTGAAACTGTCAAAAAGGAGCGACCCCTTGGGCAAGGGTCGCTCCCAGGGGGGGCAGTTCCAGGGGGGGCAGAAACCTCTAGGCACCAGGGATTTTTTCTTTTTTTTCTTTTTGTGATGTTTTCTTTTTTTTTTTAGGTGGGGAGCGACCCCTTAGGCAAGGGCCGCTCCCCTAGGGGGCAATATATATTTAGGCCATTTCTGCCCCCAGCCTATTTTGATGAGGCCAATCTGCCCCCAAGGGGGGCAGAAACCATTAGACACCAGGGAGGTTTTCTTTTTGCGTGAATTTCACGCAAATGGGAGCGACCCCTTGGGCAAGGGTCGCTCCCAGGGGGGGAATGTTTTTGGGAAAGCCTTTTCTGCCCCCGGGGGGGCAGAAACCTCTAGGCACCAGGGATCATTTCTTTTTTTTTTCTTTTTGTTATGTTTTCTTTTTTTTTTTAGGTGGGGAGCGACCCCTTAGGCAAGGGTCGCTCCCTGGGGGGGGGGAATTATTTTAGGCCATTTCTGCCCCACTGGGCGGTAGATCAGCCTATTTTGATTAGGCTGATCTGCCCCCAAGGGGGGCAGAAACCACTAGGCACCAGGGATTTTTTTGTTTTTTTTTGTTTTACAGATGGGGAGCGACCCCTTGGACAAGGGTCGCTCCCCTGGAGGGGCAAATTGTATTTAGGCCATTTCTGCCTGCTTTGGGGGCAGATCGGCCGATTTTAGGTCAATCTGCCCCCAAGGGGGGCAGAAACCACTAGGCACCAGGGATCTTTTTTTTGCGCCGTCATGCAAGGGGAGTGACCTTGTAGGCAAGGGTCGCTCCCCGGGGGGGTGGGGGCAAATTTATTTTAGGCCATCTCTGCCCCCCTGAGGGGCAGATTATTAGACGGATCTGCCCCGGGGGGGCAGAAACCTCTAAGCGCCAGGGCAAATTATTTTTGGGTGTTTTTTTTTTGTTTGTTTGTTTTTTTAGAGATGGTGAGCGACCCATCAGGCAAGGTTCGCTCCCCTGGGGGGCAAATTGTATTTAGACCATTTTTGCCCCCCTTGGGGGCAGATTGGTAGATTTTAGGTCAATCTGCCCCCAAGTGGGCAGAAACCAATAGGCACCGGGGATTTGTTTTTTGGCGCCAATGTCACGCAGGGGGAGCGACCCCGTAGGCAAGGGTCGCTCCCGGGGGGGGGGTGCGGGTTGGGGGGACAAATTTATTTCAGGCCATTTCTGCCCCCCCTGAGCCTATTATTAGGCCGATCTGCCCCCGGGGGGGGGGGGCGGAAACCTCTAGGCGCCAGGGCAAATTTTTTTTGGTGTTTTTTTTTGTTTGTTTGTTTTTTTAGAGATGGGGAGCGACCCATCAGGCAAGGGTCGCTCTCCTGGGGGGCAAATTGTATTTAGACCACTTCTGCCCCCCTTGGGGGCCGATTGGTAGATTTTAGGTCAATCTGCCCCCAAGGGGGCAGAAACCACTAGGCACCGGGGATTTGTTTGTTGGCGCCAATGTCACGTAGGGGGACCGACCCCGTAGGCAAGGGTCACTCCCGGGCAGGGGGAGTTTGGGGGGGGTGGGGGGTCAAATTTATTTTAGGGCATTTCTGCCCCCCCCGGGCCGGCTGAGCTAGAGGCCAAAATCCACAGGTAGGCACTTTGCAAAAAACACCTCTGTTTTCTGTGAAAAAATATGTTGTGTCCACGCTGTGTTTTGGGCCATTTCCTGTCGCGAGCGCTAGGCCTACCCACACAAGTGAGGTATCATTTTTATCGGGAGACTTGGGGGAACGCTGGGTGGAAGGAAATGTGTGGCTCCTCTCAGATTCCAGAACTTTCTGTCACCGAAATGAGAGGAAAAAGTGTTTTTTGGCCAAATTTTGATGTTTGCAAAGGATTCTGGGTAACAGAACCTGGTCAGAGCCCCGCAAGTCACCCCATCGTGGATTCCCCTAGGTTTCTAGTTTTCAAAAATGTGCTGGTTTGCTAGGTTTCCCCAGGTGCCGGCTGAGCTAGAGGCCAAAATCCACAGGTAGGCACTGTTTTCTATGAAAAAATTTGATGTGTCCACGTTGTGTTTTGGGCCATTTCCTGTCGCGAGCGCTAGGCCTACCCACACAAGTGAGGTATCATTTTTATCGGGAGACTTGGGGGAACGCTGGGTGGAAGGAAATTTGTGGCTCCTCTCAGATTCCAGAACTTTCTGCCACAGAAATGTGAGGAACATGTGTTTTTTTAGCCAAATTTTGAGGTTTGCAAAGGATTCTGGGTAACAGAACCTGGTCCGAGCCACACAAGTCACCCCATCTTGGATTCCCCTAGGTCTCTAGTTTTCAGAAATGCACAGGTTTTGTAGGTTTCCCTAGGTGCCGGCTGAGCTAGAGTCCAAAATCTACAGGTAGGCACTTTGCAAAAAACACCTCTGTTTTCTTTCAAAAATGTGGATGTGTCCACGTTGCGCTTTGGGGCGTTTCCTGACGCGGGCGCTAGGCCTACCCAGACAAGTGAGGTATCATTTTTATCAGGAGACTTGGGGGAACGCTGGGTGGAAGGAAATTTGTGGCTCCTCTCAGATTCCAGAACTTTCTGCCACAGAAATGTGAGGAACATGTGTTTTTTTAGCCAAATTTTGAGGTTTGTAAAGGATTCTGGGTAACAGAACCTGGTCCGAGCCACACAAGTCACCCCATCTTGGATTCCCCTAGGTCTCTAGTTTTCAGAAATGCACAGGTTTGGTAGGTTTCCCTAGGTGCCGGCTGAGCTAGAGGCCAAAATCTACAGGTAGGCACTTTGCAAAAAACACCTCTGTTTTCTTTCGAAAATTTTGATGTGTCCACGTTGCGCTTTGGGGCGTATCCTGTCGAGGGCGCTAGGCCTACCCACACAAGTGAGGTATCATTTTTATCGGGAGACTTGGGGGAACGCTGGGTGGAAGGAAATTTGTGGCTCCTCTCAGATTCCAGAACTTTCTGCCACAGAAATGTGAGGAACATGTGTTTTTTTAGCCAAATTTTGAGGTTTGCAAAGGATTCTGGGTAACAGAACCTGGTCCGAGCCACACAAGTCACCCCATCTTGGATTCCCCTAGGTCTCTAGTTTTCAGAAATGCACAGGTTTGGTAGGTTTCCCTAGGTGCCGGCTGAGCTAGAGGCCAAAATCTACAGGTAGGCACTTTGCAAAAAACACCTCTGTTTTCTTTCGAAAATTTTGATGTGTCCACGTTGCGCTTTGGGGCGTATCCTGTCGAGGGCGCTAGGCCTACCCACACAAGTGAGGTATCATTTTTATCGGGAGACTTGGGGGAACGCTGGGTGGAAGGAAATTTGTGGCTCCTCTCAGATTCCAGAACTTTCTGCCACAGAAATGTGAGGAACATGTGTTTTTTTAGCCAAATTTTGAGGTTTGCAAAGGATTCTGGGTAACAGAACCTGGTCCGAGCCACACAAGTCACCCCATCTTGGATTCCCCTAGGTCTCTAGTTTTCAGAAATGCACAAGTTTGGTAGGTTTCCCTAGGTGCCGGCTGAGCTAGAGGCCAAAATCTACAGGTAGGCACTTTGCAAAAAACACCTCTGTTTTCTTTCAAAAATTTGGATGTGTCCACGTTGCGCTTTGGGGCGTTTCCTGTCGCGGGCGCTAGGCCTACCCACACAAGTGAGGTATCATTTTTATCGGGAGACTTGGGGGAACGCTGGGTGGAAGGAAATTTGTGGCTCCTCTCAGATTCCAGAACTTTCTGCCACAGAAATGTGAGGAACATGTGTTTTTTTAGCCAAATTTTGAGGTTTGCAAAGGATTCTGGGTAACAGAACCTGGTCCGAGCCACACAAGTCACCACATCTTGGATTCCCCTAGGTCTCTAGTTTTCAGAAATGCACAGGTTTGGTAGGTTTCCCTAGGTGCCGGCTGAGCTAGAGGCCAAAATCTACAGGTAGGTACTTTGCAAAAAACACCTCTGTTTTCTTTCAAAAACTTGGATGTGTCCACGGTGCGCTTTGGGGGGTTTCCTTTTGCGGGCGCTAGGCCTACCCACACAAGTGAGGTATCATTTTTATCGGGAGACTTGGGGGAACGCTGGGTGGAAGGAAATTTGTGGCTCCTCTCAGATTCCAGAACTTTCTGCCACAGAAATGTGAGGAACATGTGTTTTTTTAGCCAAATTTTGAGGTTTGCAAAGGATTCTGGGTAACAGAACCTGGTCCAAGCCACACAAGTCACCACATCTTGGATTCCCCTAGGTCTCTAGTTTTCAGAAATGCACAGGTTTGGTAGGTTTCCCTAGGTGCCGGTTGAGCTAGAGGCCAAAATCTACAGGTAGGTACTTTGCAAAAAACACCTCTGTTTTCTTTCAAAAACTTGGATGTGTCCACGGTGCGCTTTGGGGCGTTTCCTGTTGCGGGCGCTAGGCCTACCCACACAAGTGAGGTATCATTTTTATCGAGAGACTTGGGGGAACGCTGGACTGGAAGGAAATGTGTGGCTCCTCTCAGATTCCAGAACTTTCTGCCACAGAAATGTGAGGAACGTGTTTTTTTAGCCAAATTTTGAGGTTTGTAAAGGATTCTGGGTAACAGAACCTGGTCCGAGCCACACAAGTCACCCCATCTTGGATTCCCCTAGGTCTCTAGTTTTCAGAAATGCACAGGTTTGGTAGGTTTCCCTAGATGCCGGCTGAGCTAGAGGCCTAAATCTACGGGTAGGCACTTTGCTAAAAACAGCTCTGTTTTCTGTGATGTGTCCACGTTGTGTTTTGGGGCATATCCTGTCGCGGGCGCTAGGCCTACCCACACAAGTGAGGTATCATTTTTATCGGGAGACGTGGGGGAACATGGAATAGCAAAACAAGTGTTATTGCCCCTTGTCTTTCTCTACATTTTTCCCTTCCAAATGTAAGACAGTGTGTAAAAAAGACGTCTATTTGAGAAATGCCCTGTAATTCACATGCTACTATGGGCACCCCGGAATTCAGAGATATGCAAATAACCACTGCTTCCCAACACCTTATCTTGTGCCCATTTTGGAAATACAAAGGTTTTCTTGATAGCTATTTTTTACTCTTTATATTTCAGCAAATGAATTGCTGTATACCCGGCATAGAATGAAAACCCACTGCAGGGTGCAGGTCATTTATTGGCTCTGGGTACCTAGAGTTCTTTATGAACCTACAATCCCTATATATCCCCGCAACCAGAAGAGTCCAGCAGACGTAGCGGTATATTGCTTTCGAAAATCTGACATTGCAGGAAAAAGTTACAGAGTAAAGCGTAGAGAAAAATTTATGTTTTTTTCACCTCAATTTCAATATTTTTCTTTTTCAGTTGTTATTTTCTGTAGGAAACCCTTGTAGGATCTTCACAAATTTCCCCTTTGCTGAATTCAGAATTTTGTCTACTTTTCAGAAATGTTGCGGTTTCTGGGATCCAGTGTTGGTTTCATGCCCATTTCTGTCACTGACTGGAAGGAGGCTGAAAGCACAAAAAAACATAAAAATGGGGTATGTCCCAGTAAAATGCCAAAATTGTGTTGAAAAATTGGGTTTTCTGATTCAAGTCTGCCTGTTCCTGAAAGCTGGGAAGCTGGTGATTTTAGCACCACAAACCCTTTGTTAATGCCCTTTTCAGGGAAAAAACCACAAGCCTTCTTCTTCAGCCCCTATTGCCCATTTTTTTTTTTAAAACGAAATTTTCACTGTATTTTGGCTAATTTCTTGGCCTCCCTCTGGGGAACCCACAAAGTCTGGGTACCTCTAGAATCCCTAGGATGTTGGAAAAAAAGGACCCAAATTTGGCGTGGGTAGCTTATGTGAACAAAAAGTTATGAGGGCCTAAGCGCGAACTGCTCCAAATAGCCCAAAAAAGGCTCAGCACAGGAGGGGGAAAAGGCCTGGCAGCAAAGGGGTTAATTTCCGATATTTTTTATTTTATTTTTATTCTTTGCAACTATTGTAAACTATTTTGTGTTTGTAAGTTCTATATTTTTTTATTTTGTTATTCACACATTGTTTAAATGTTTTGAACAAATACTCTCCAGTCTTTAGTTAAAGAGAAACATTACACAGCTCTTTTGTCAATCACTTTCTCACCTTTACTATCACAGCAGTCTCTACACTGGACCCCAAACAAATGACAATTCACTCTTCAAAGATTCTAGAGCTATCCTTCTGGTCTCCTGACAAACCTAAAACAATAATACCACATCTCACCTGTGATCCTGACCCTCCACTGGCTGCATCTAATGGAAACATTTAATTTTGAATTCTACTGTCTCTTCTACAAAGACTTAGGGCCTGATTAGGATATAGGAGGTCTGACCACCAGACTGGCAATACGGCAGTGGGGAGGATGCCTGCAAGCGGCCTCCCCTCTGCCATATTATGAACCACCCACCGGGCTGTTTGGTAGAAACAGTTCAGGGGCATTGGCTTCGGCTATCAGGGAAACCGAGGCCAATGCCATTCCACTGTTGGCGCCTCCAGAACACTTAGAATGCGCACTGTCTGTCACGGCAGACTGCGCATTCTGAGTGTGCTAACAGGGGGGCCTTTGCACTGCCCACAACATGGGGAGTACAGGGGCCCCCCTCTGGTCCCATCTCTGCTTTTCAACCAGCCTTTTCATGGCAGACTCCCCACCATGGAAAGGTCGGTGGAAAGGCAAGCCGTGATCAGCATGGCAGTGCAGACATCGGCATCACCATGCTTGACCATGACTTGCACTGCTGCCAACCCACTGGGATCCATGATTCTGGTAGTGGCAGCGGCCTAGTGGCAGTCCGACCGCCAGAATCATAATCTCGTGGTCAGACCACCAAGGATGTGGTGGTCGGACTGCCATTACAGTTGTGGCAGTCATGGCCTGACCTTGTCCTAAACAGGCTCTTAGACAGGCTAGCCCTAAATGATCCTTTAAAGTTGTTTATCCCTTACATTTCCATCAGATATCTACTATTTTTCATTCTGAAATTACTAGCTATCCCTTTAACCTGATGTGCAGATGTTTCATGTGCAAGACTCAACACTATGGAGCTTTCTGCTTAGGTCCTCACACGTGGAACGTGACTTTCTTAAATTCAGGCGTTTGCCAAAAACAGTTTACTCAAGGAAACTGTTTTCTAGCCCTTCCTGTGTCCACCTCTATTTTCCTTCTTTCCCCAGGCTTATCAGTCAGACATCTGAAACCAGCTTCTTCCTTTTCATCCTGTGGACTCTCCACTGAGGCGTTATCATCTTTCTAGCACCATACACAATTGATTGATTCATTCATTTGATAATAGTGGCCTGTTATTGCCCAGAACTGAGTACATTTGCGATCTCCAATATACGTGATCCAAGACATCCTGAGGCTATGCCAAGCTTTTTTTCGGCTCCTAAAAACGAAATAAATAGGAACAAAAGCTAAAGGAGCACTAATGCTGATGCCAACTGAATGACACTCGCTATTAAGGAACTCTTTGCAGTTGGTGGTGTGGGATACGTCTGAGAGGTCTAATAAAATCAATGGGTAGATGATGCCTTAGGCCTGGATATGGATTCTTCTTTGATACTAACAATGTTGATTATATGCCGCTAAGGGGTCTCATTCCCAATTGATAGCCACTGAGAAGGCCATTTGATTACACATGTAATGAAAGTTCACATATGATCTCTATTTCAAGCACCTTTTTTTCAAAGACATCAAGATTTTTTGCTGATATAACCATTCGTGACTAGTGAGAACTCATGAAGAATAGTCAAGCAGGCAAGTACTATGGGGAAAGAGTCATCAGGCAAAGGAGTGGTGGAAGAGATGCTCTGTCTTAGAACATTTATTTTGTGGGTGGAAAAGGCATAGAGGTTGTCACACAGCTCATTTGAGAATACCCGGAGACTTGTCAGTAGACTATGGTCTGACAAATCTTTGTAAGTATGAAAAAGATCTTTAGTTGAATGATCAGTTCCAGTAAAATAGTAACCTACTCGTAGTTCTCACCATGTTGTTGTTGCTGGCTATTTGTGTGTACTTCAAGTGTGATTCGATTGAAATTGGAAGCCTAAAAAGCCTAAAAGGCAAACATTCTGGATGTTTGTTACTCCCTGTAATATAAAATGAAAATGTCTTTAGTCTCCTTTTACCATAACTCATAGTAAATGTTTTCTTTAAATTTATCTTCAAGTTTTGCTCTTCTATACATCGTGTGAAAGTATTTATGAGGCTCTGAATACCTACGGGAGTCTGAAATAACAGGACAACATCATCATTTACAAAAGTATGATACAGACCGTTGTCTGACTTTTGATACATCAGTCCCAAGGAATTGGAGTTTTTATCTACCATGTTTACATAGATAGGAAATAGGAAATGGGTGAGTACGCATCCCTGCCTAACTCCTATATTTTATTGGATTGGTTAGTTCTCCTGTCGGGCCAAAACATACTCTAGGCACTCAGTTTATTCATAATAGTCCACAGCTTATTATAGTCTACTAGGTCAAAAGCTTTACTAAGGTCTAGAAAGCACATCAAACAATCAATCAGGATGTATATAACGTGCTAATCACCGTTCAGGGTATCCAGGTGTTAGGTTTAGACTGCACAGGGGCTTCAGTCGAAGAGCCAGGCCTTGACTCACATTCTGAATTCCTAGATGGAGGTCTTTGTGTAGGCTACCCTCTTAGCTTTTGTATATTGCCCCACTATGAGATTTGAATTCAGACATTGCTCTATCATTACTAGCCCTTGCCTAAAACCATACTGCATCAGGGTTAGGATTGCATTACCTTCTTTCCACTGTTGGTTAATCAAGCAACAATATTGGGTGGTAACATTTAAGTTCGTTGTTCAACCCATTTTTTAAAAAGGGGTACTATAGTTCATTCTGCCCTAAGTAGAGGGTATATTGCCAACACCAGTAGCATTTAGCACTGTCCTTGGCAGGGACACCCATAATGATGGCAAATGTTTGTAAGTGCTCAGAGAGACACCATCCAGCCGTGGAACCTTTGCCTTGGGGCTGTTTTAGTGCACTTGCGACCTCAAGTATAATAGGAAGTGGGATGACGGAAGGGACACAGAATACTGCACTGTATTCCTACAATCTAGTAGGTAAATTGAAATGTGAAGAAGAATGCTTATCCCAAATATCGTCTGGCATAATGGAATCTATTTTTAGGACATAGTCATCCGTAAATAAGGAGGCATTAAGTATTCTTCAGAAAAGGGATTTATCATTTGTCTATGCTGCCTGAATAAAGTTTGATCACGCCTCCGCCTGCAGCTCTTTTTTCCTTTTTATTATAGTCTTTTTGTATTATTCTCTGCTATCCTGAATTGCAGTTCTGTCTCAAGGGGTAGAGTGAAGCAGGTTAATAAGGTCACTGCATGCACACATGCAATTTTAATCAAACCAACCCTTTCTCTTAAGTCCACTATCTTTAACTTTTCTAGTGAAGGACTGAGTTATAGAATTGGAGATCTGTTCATAGTTCCTTATAATTTGATCATAGCCTGCATCCTGATCAAGACAAGTCCAAAAACGGGCTCTATGAGAGCACCAGTAAATTTCAATAAATTCATTTCAGACCATTTGATTCTGATGATATTACATGCTTCTAGATCAATGCTAGAGATTTTACGAGCCCCCTCTGTTATTTTTGGATTCATTTGCATTGTGAGGAATATCAGGTTATGATCAGTTCTACAGTTTGTCTCTACATTAAAATTGATCAGAATCACCAGTGATTTGTTAGGCCAGTTTTGCAATGAGCTCCCTTTGCGATAAAGGTGGGTGTTAGCAAATGATGGTTGTGGCAATAAGGGTTGTGGCATTACGAGTTTGTAGGTCGGACCGCCAGTCCGCCATGTTGGCGGTCTTTAAAAGATAGCCATGCTGGTGGCCTGGAAATAGGTGGTCCGACCACCAGCACTCCAATCAACCACCAAGCATGTTACAAGCACATAGTCACTGTGGTGGACCTTCCATGATGGTCAACCAAAGGCAGTCTGAATCACAGTGGTTCACAGTCAGCAAAGTGATAGACAACTGCACAATGTATGAATTTGAAAACATCACAGCTGACACACCACAGAGGATTCACCTGCAAAATACAATATAAAACACACCCCTTCACAGACAACAATCCCTTGCATTTTCAATGCAAAACACAGAAGACAGAGTACTTTATTTCCAAAACACTTCAGCCCAGATTTAAGAGGGACTAACGCCTCCTTGCTCCACTTCAGCGTTATTCTTTTTAATGTGGCTAAGGTGGCCCAATGAGGCCGAAATCGCTGTGCCAGATCTACAAAGTATCACAATGCAAGCATCTCCTCTCAGTATGAAAATGGAAATGTGGGACAGGATAGTCAACAGAGTCAGGGGGGTCATTCTGACCCTGGCGGTCATTGACCGCCAGGGCCAACGACCGCGGGAGCACCGCCAACAGGCTGGCGGTGCTCCCAAGGGCATTCTGACCGCGGCGGTACAGCCGCGGTCAGAAACGGAAAACCGGCGGTGTACCCCCGGTTTTCCGCTGCCCTGGGGAATCCTCCATGGCGGCGCAGCTTGCTGCCCGCCATGGGGATTCCGACCCCCATACCGCCATCCTGTTCCTGGAGGTTTTGGCCGCCAGGAACAGGATGGCGGTATGGGGTGTCGTGGGGCCCCTGGGGGCCCCTGCAGTGCCCATGCCAATGGCATGGGCACTGCAGGGGCCCCCGTAACAGGGCCCCACCATGATTTTCAGTGTCTGCCATGCAGACACTGAAAATCGCGACGGGTGCAACTGCACCCGTCGCACCCCTTCCACTCCGCCGGCTCCATTCGGAGCCGGCATCCTCATGGAAGGGTGTTTCCCGCTGGGCTGGCGGGCGGCCTTCTGGCGGTCGCCCGTGATGAAGCTGAAATGAAGGTTTTACATTTATTAGCGCATAAACGTAGTGTAGCAATAATCAAGTGTGACTTTAATCGAACTAAATAAAGATTGTACGGGGACAAATGTGCCCTCAGAGTAGTTTGCCAACATTTATAAGCGTGCTTCATATAACGTGATGTATTAGAATTGTACTAGTTTAACATAATCGTAAGCGTGTGCCATGATTTGCTTGTTAGAAATGCTTTAGCTTAGCATAACTTTAGTGGAGGCTTTGGCCTAGTTGCCTTGTCTCACGATTTAGATGCTCGTATTTTTCCAACGTGCTAATAAACGTGTATTCTTGCTTGAAGCTGTACTTTTCCAGTGAGACCGTTCACATGCTTATCTTTAAGGTTTCGTGCCAGCCTGGCATTTTCTTCTTCACTCCAAGGTCAATCTGCAGGTGCAGACAATGGACGCTCTGAAAGTGAGTTAATTGGTAAAATATGTTGCAACTTACGTTCCCGACTCCAAGGATAATGTATGCTTAAGTAAAAGCTTGAGAACTGTTGTTTTTGATTGGACAATTTGAAGCTAACCTATGAACCCTCCAATGGAAGACCCTACTGGATTTGAACTGTTGTCTATTTAAACCAGGTGCACAAGAAGAAAGCAGCCATTATCTATTGCACCCATTGAGACATTGCAGACATTATGGCCCATCTTGCTGCGACGCCATTTTGAAAGAGACTTTGATGCTTTCTCTAATCGAGAGAAAGAGACTTTAAGAAATTCTCGCCCTAGAGACTTTAACTTTGATTTGTCCCTTTGCATGAAGTAATAGTTGTCCTTTTATCTTGCCGCTGTGAGGCAATTGCCCCGTCCCATGCTGATCGGAATCGGTACCCATGCTGATCGAAACCGGTACCTGTGAGACGAAGACTTCCTTGAATGCTGATTGAATTTGGTAAATATGAAAGGAAAATTGTACAATTGCATTGTGTCTTCTTTTTAGGTAACCAACTGCTGATTTTTGCTAAGAGCCCTAGTTAGGAGTTTTCTAAATTAATGTTGCTAAATTGTTTTTGCATGAAGACCCACATGCTGATGCTAATTTGAGGTTAGATGAGGATTCCTTTGATGCACGATGCAAGTTGAGACCTTGTTATGCTGACTAAATGTACGCAATTAGCCCATTACAGATTGTAGTTTTAGTGGTTTGCGTTGCCATCATAGAAGGCATTGTTATTCAAATGCTGCATAGATTGCATCTGTTTCGTCGTTATGGACAGCTATTAATGTTCATTTACATATATCATTTGGTGTTGAGACACATCTACATTGTGCTAGCTTTGTTAATATAGGGAAATAAATTCATTAACTTTGCATAAACTGGTGTAGTTATTCATGACCGAAAGGTCATGGTTCGCCGAAATGTATTCTGGATTAATTGTGAAGTGTTATGTTGATCAAGGTATTGCTTATGTTCGTTATTGATTATTGATTATTGATTTTAATTGATTACTCAAGAGTGAAGAGAGTCCCACTTGGTCAAAAGATTCATCGACCCCAAGAGCGTCCACATACAGATAAATTATTAGGCTGGAACGCTCTATCAGTAGATGGTAGCAGAGGACGGTTTCGCCCTTTGGGACCCCGTACTTTTAAAGTACATGGTGTTGAATTAACGGTTACGCCCCTTGAGACCCCACTCGAGAAGTTGAATTAGATTTTTCTTGGATAAAACAGATTGAGAGAATGATGATGGGCTAAGTCCTCCGCGACTTTCCCGGGATCTCGGAGCTTGCGAATGGAGAGAATGGAGGTGTGGAATCGACGTTGGTGGTACTAGTGACGGTATGAGTGAAGTTAGGGTTTTGCGCTTGCACAGCTTATTGCCGCAGATTGTGTGAAAAGGTTGTGAGGATTTTAGAGAATAGCGGAGGTGCGACTCCGAGTGTAGAAGTAGGGAAGTCGTCGAACTTCATAGAAAATAGCGGAGGTGCGACTCCGAGTGTGAGAGTAGGGAAGTCGTCGAACTTCATGTGTATGTGGCGCTTTGTGCAGAAAAAGGTCCACGTGGTTGTTGTTGTTGAGACGGGCCCTGCGAGGTCAAGAGACTCCGGAGTATGTTGAAAAGTGTATGAGACACTTGTTTTATGTTGTGGTCTGGTCGGTTTAGTAGGTTGATCGGGCGTGGTCAACAAGTCGGTACGTGTGTTAAGGGAGTGAAAGAAACTTCGACTTTGGGCTTTGACAAATTCTAAGTGCACTAGAATAGATCACTGACAAGTTGAGAGCAGAGTCTGCGGGTCAGATTTGCTTGCGAAAGTGGGGACCGAGAAAGATGGAATAACTGCCGAGGCTAGTGAAAAATCCCTAAGGTCCTGAAGCGATTGTGTTACCCTTCCTGTAGTAAACCGACAGATCTGTTTTATATTTTTTGGTTGCTCGCGATACATGCTAGAAGTTGTTACGAGAGGAGCTGAGTGAAGGAGGACGAGCCGCGAGGCTTTGTCAGCCGCAGTGTGTGTGAGTGTGACGTCACTAGGAGCCGCGCTGGGATAGGTTGGTTGCAAAGAAGGGTCGCGCACGGATTGGACGCAGTCCGTGGGGCTCGATTGGAAGGGGAAAGGCAGGCGAAGAGCATTCCGGGAATTAAAGTCACCTATTGATTACAAATTTGTGAAATAAAAGACGAGAAAATGAAATTTTTTAAAGCGTTAAAGAGTGCGATGAAGGGGGAGTCTTACATTAAAGCGAGCGTAGGAGAGGAGACGCCACCCGAAGGTACACCAGCTTACATTGTAATGGAGGAAAAGGGGGTAGCTCCGTGCCTTTGGCTAAAGCAATGGCACAAGCTGACAGAGAAACATGGGAGCGTAGCGTTCCCGATCCATGGGACATTCAATATAAGGATTCTAGAGAATTTGAGATTCGCGATGTACGACATGAAGGTACCTCCAAGGCCAGCACAGTTTGAGGCTCTAGCGATTTGGGAACTAATGGCTAGACAGCAACACCAAAAGAAGTTCGAGACCAGGATGAGAAAGGTAGAAAAGACACTAGCGGACGCTAGGTGGGATAATGCACAGAAGGTGTGGAGGTCAGATGTGTTGCAGGGGATAAAATTGTTTCCAGCAATTGCTAAGGAAGAAGAGGAGACAGGCAAGAAAGCTACCTGTAAGACAAACAGGAGGTGTTCCAAAGATAGGGAAGAAGAGTCAGATGATGAGGAGTTCATCATGCAATTGCTGATCGACCGTCCACCGCCTTATGCAGAGAGTGGACAAGGTCCAAGTACCAGTTCTGCCCCTCCGGCACCGGTACAGAATAATGAAACTCCGAATTCAGAAACGCCATTGGGATCTAAGGACCTGAGTTTACTGTTCACCCCGCATATTCCGCAGGTTAGGAGAGTATATCCAGATGTGCCTATATTGAAACCAGCAGAAAATTATCAGACGCAGGTCCCAAGGTACTACAGCAGTGACAACAGTGCAGGAATGATTCTAGATCCAACCGTAATGGGAGTACAGAATGGTTGCAACCCAACATTGGCACAAGCTGAATCAACTCAGTTTTTGATGCCTCAAAAGCAGATGCAGGGGGGAACCGCACATGCTCAGATGACGGGGAGTCACATGGGCATGCCGGCAATGATGACCCATGGTGTGGGAATGAACATGCCTCAGAACCTGGGGAATGGACAGAACCCAGATGCGATAACCCTACCCATTACTGTAGGTCCACCGGTACCTTTGTATACCCAGCCTAACTTAGGTATGAGCGGTCAAGGATCAATGCTGCAGAATGGGACGGAGAGGAGGTGCATAGAAAACACTCCCGAGGTAACTCCGATAGCGGCTCAGCCAACTGGATCTGGGTCCTTGATGGAGTTTAGTCCCATATGTGCTCAGTCAACAGTGGTGAGGTCGAGTCCCCCACTGATAATACCTCTAACATCGAACACTGAAAAGTTGCCGCAACCATCAATGGCAGTCGATGTGAATGCTACACTGATGGGGTTGAATGCGCAACAGCTAACACAGTGGTTCAACAGTCTGAATTCCACACAAAGCTCAACAAGTGGGAAGGGGGAAGACTACCTGAATAGGGTAAGGTTGAGCATGGAAGCAGAAGAGTTGGTGGAAGGGACTATGGGTGTGAACAGGTTAGAGTCCTACTCGGAAGAAGAGCTGAGGTATCTATGTCCCAGGATTACAAGAGAAGTGAATAAGGTACACAGAAGGTTGCAAGAAATAGCTGACAAAAACGGGATTGAGATAGACAAGACAAAACACTTGAGCAGGAGCTATAGATTGGATTTCGGGACCACAGACTTTGAACACATGAGGTCAGCAGGCATGAAGACGCACCTTAGAGAATTGCTGCAGAGTGCACAAGTGTGGAGGTGCTTAGACAAATGGGAAAGCAGGTGGGCAAAGAAAAAGGAAAAGAAGAAAGACAGTGTCCCAGAGAACAAGGAGAAAAGACCACAGAGTAGTGATGCAGTAACCATGTTACCAATGAGGGAGACAGCAGGGGGAAAATTAATACATGTACCATGGCACAGAAGCGACATTCAGTCTTTTACGGACGATTTTCCCAAACTGAGAGAGAAACCGATTGAATGGTATCAACAGACTGATAGGTTTGTGAAGCTTGCAAAATGTCTTTGGGAAGACCTGAACACCCTCTTTGAGATTGTGGTTCCGGCAGATTTGTGGGAGGAATGCAAAAGGGCTGTAGGTTGGCCGACAAGTGAACCAGAGAGAGACAGGGATACGGGTGCACCATCACCTATGGTGATGAGCTTGTACCACAAGGTGATTGAGCACTTGAAGACGAAGGTTGCCGCGAAAAATGTGGATTGGCAGAAGATTGATCGAACTGCCCAAGAGGCTAAAGAGTCGATTCATGGTTACTATGAGAGGATGTTAAAGGCGTTCAAGAACTACAGTGGCACGGAAACAATAGAGGCGAAGGACATGCTTCATTTTGTGTTTAGATTTGTGGAAGGGCTGAGACCAGAGATAAGTCAGATGATAAAGACGCATTTGATTTGTTGGCAGTCGAAACCGATTGATGAGGTGTTGAATTATGCGAAATACTGTAGTGACGAGATTGAGGTGAAACAGAAAAGGTTGAAAGAGAAGGTGATGATGATGCAGCTTAAAGCAGCTCAGACAGGTTTGCAAGGGTTGCAAGGGTTCCAACAGCAGATACCGCAACTGCAGCCGCAGCCGCAGCCGCAGGGAAATATGGTGTTTCAGCCACAGGTGAGAGGCAGAGGCAGAGGAGGTTTCGCGAGTAATGGTCCGGATTTGAACACTGTTGTGACTCCGAATGGTATGCAGGCAATGAAAAGGGTGATGCCGTGTCACGTGTGCGGAATAGTCGGACATTGGAAACGCGAGTGCCCGATGGTGGTGCAGGAAGGTGCAGGTGTTGGTCAGCAAAACAATGATGTCAATGCATTCCAGACAATGAGGGGACCGAAAATGAGAGGTCCAAACCCAAATTTTCAGACCATAAATCAGCTGCAAGGATTACAGCCTATGCAGCCGCAGCAGATGCAAATGCCCCGTATGCAGATGACGCAAATACAGCCGATGCAGCAGCAGTTACCCATGGTACCTAATCAGCAAATGCAAATACATTTGGCACCAATGAATCAGCAGCAAGTGATGGTTCCTCCACAGGTCTCGAGTCAGGTGATGAATACAAATGGCACAGTACAACAGTTCCCATTACACAGTGAGAGTGGAATAAACAATGTATGGGAGAGTGAAAGTTCAGATGAGGAAGGAAATTGTGTGCTTGCAGCATCCTTGGAAGTTGATCAAAAGGGTCCATATGTAGAGGGAAAAGTTATGGGTCATCGTGTTTCATTCTTGGTGGACACAGGAGCCACACGTTCAACTGTTAGGAGCATTGAAGTACCAAATTTGCCCCTCTCAGGGAGAACAGTTCAAGTGGTGGGAGTAGCAAACAGGTACCTGACGAACCCAATCACAGATCCAGTGCCAATCAGCATTGGTAACTACCAAGGGTTACATAATTTTGTGGTATGTGACTCAAGCCCGATAGCACTGTTAGGGAGAGACCTATTGTGCAAATTGGGATGTTCGATTATGTGTTCGTACGATGGAATCAGAATTCAGACGAGCAGTGATGGGGAAGAGGAGGACAGTGTAGAAGGGGACGAGATGGAAGTTGTCGATGAAAATTACCCTCTGATTACCCTTCTTCCGATGTTAACTGAAGAAGATATTCCAGCTGAATTAAGGGAAACGGTCGGAAAAGAAGTGTGGGATATGACAGGAAAGGAGGTGGGATTGGTGAAAGGAGTGGAACCAGTGAAAGTGACAGTAAAACCCAATGTAACCTTTCCCCAGACCCCACAATACCACATGGCACAAGACACCCTCATGAAAGTCGCCCAACTCATTGACGAGTTTATAAAACAGGGAGTACTGAAAGAAGTGTTGAGCAGTCCATGTAATTCACCAATCATGGGGCTAATAAAGCCGAGTGGAAAGGTCCGAATAGTGCAGGACTTGAGGAAAATAAATGACATCATAGTCAAATGCTGCCCTGTAGTACCGAATCCAGCTGTGATAATGTTTCAAATCCCTTGCGATGCCGAGTGGTTCTCAGTCATCGACTTGTCACAAGCATTCTTTTCGGTGCCTCTCCATGAGGACAGTCAATTTCTCTTTTGTTTCAAATTCTTAGACAGAGTCTACAGTTGGTGTCGAATTCCTCAAGGGTTCTCTGAGTCACCGTCAATTTTCAATCAGATTCTAAAGAAAGACTTGGAAGCGTTAGAATTGCCATTCGAGTCAGTCCTAGTACAGTACATTGATGACTTACTGATTGCAGCTAAGACAGAAAGTGGCTGCACAGCCGATACCATTGCCCTACTGAACCACTTGGGAAGGAATGGACACAAGGTGTCACCTTCAAAATTGCAGTTCTGTCAGAAGAAAGTGAAATACTTGGGTCACCAAATAGAGAAAGGGTCACGGAGAATAATGAAGGAAAGAATAACAAGTGTACTTCAAATGAGTCCACAAAAGACAAGGAGGGAGGTGAGGAAGTTCTTGGGGATGGTGAGCTACTGTCGCCAGTGGATTCCCAACTTCTCGACTCTAGCAAAGCCTTTACTGAAACTGACCCAGAAGGATGCATTGGATGAAATTGAGCTGAAAGGAGATGAGATGGATGCTTTTATTGAATTGAAAGAATGCATGTGTAGGGCTCCAGCTTTAGGTATGCCTGATTACACAAAGCCTTTCACATTGTTTTGTCATGAACGTGATGCATGTTCTTTGTCTGTCTTGACCCAAGCCCATGGTGGCATAAACAGACCAGTAGCATATTTTTCAGCTACTTTGGATCCGGTCGCAGCAGCACTTCCAGGGTGTTTGCGCGCTGTAGCAGCAGTTGGTATCAGCCTCACTCAGAGTGAAGGAATAGTGATGGGACATCCATTAACAGTCATGGTCCCTCACTCAGTTGAGATACTTTTGACCCGCTCCCGAACGCAACACATGACTGGAGCAAGACTCACAAGGTATGAAACGATAATTCTGGGCTCACCGAATGTGCAGCTGAAAAGGTGCACTACGTTGAATCCAGCAACCTTGCTTCCCGGTGAAAATGCTGAAGTTGAGAACGCTGAAGACGTCGAGCATGACTGCCTTCAGGTGACTGAATTTTGCACAAAACCCCGACCTGACATTAAGGATACTAAGCTTGATGAAAATGACCAAATTATTTTTGTTGATGGGTCATGTTTAAGAGATGCAATGGGAATTTTGAAAGCAGGATATGCTGTATGTACTGTAACAGGTGTCTTGGAAGCGTCTTGGCTTCAAGGAGTCTATTCTGCACAAGTAGCAGAGCTTGTAGCCCTTACAAGAGCATGTCAACTGTCCACATTGATGAAGGTTACCATTTACACTGATAGTCAGTATGGGTTTGGAATTGTGCACGACTTTGGGCAACTATGGTCACAAAGAGGTTTCCTGACCTCTTCAGGGTCCCCAGTGAAAAACGGGGAGAGAATAAGGGAATTGTTACACGCCATTCAAATGCCAGCCGAAATTGCAGTGTTAAGGGTAGTGCTCATAAAAAAGGGCAGGACTATGTTTCTCTGGGAAATGCATATGCGGATCAAGTCACAAGATTTTGTGCCTTGAACTGTATACTGCTCAGGGATGAATGGAATTCGATAAGTGAGCCAGAGCTTGAACCAGCTGAAGCATTTGCTTTAAAGGTCGTGGATACAATGGACGAACTAAAAGCATTACAGAATAGTGTCAGGGAGGATGAAAAGGCTTCCTGGATTAAATCACAATGTACACAGAGACCAGATGAGTTATGGGTTTCAAATGAGGGAAAATATGTTTTACCAAATTGTCTTTTATCGCAGCTAGCGCGGTTCTATCATGGGCAGGCTCACCTAGGGAGAGATGCCATGATAAGATTGTTCAAAACTGATTGGTTTAACCCCAGATTTCGTCAAGCTGCAGAAGCAGTTTGACATCGTTGTGTCATTTGCCAGCAGATGAACCCAGGAAAGGGAACAGTTGTGAACGCGAGCCACATTGGCAGGGCCAGTGGCCCGTTCAGCGGAATGCAGATGGACTTTATTGAGATGCCTGTGCATGGAGGTCTGAAGTATGTGTTGGTGATTGTGTGCATTTTTAGTCACTGGATTGAGGCATACCCCACACGTAGAAATGACAGCCTTACAGTTGCAAAACTATTGTTGAGGGAGTTAATACCACGTTTCGGATTCCCGATCTCTTTAGAATCAGATAGGGGAAGTCACTTCAATAACGAGGTGATAAAGTTACTTTGCGCAGCGCTGAACATTGAGCAAAAACTGCATTGTAGTTATCGCCCTGAAGCCTCAGGACTGGTGGAGCAAATGAATGGTACACTGAAATCAAGAATGGCGAAAATATGTGCATCGACAAATTTGAAATGGCCTGACGCATTGCCTTTGGTGTTAATGTCAATGAGAAACACCCCGACAGAAAAACTGGATTGTCTCCGCACGAAATCCTCATGGGCAGGGCTATGAGACTTCCTGCAGTTCCCGCAAACGCGCTTTTGAATATTACAGATGATATGGTGTTAGACTACTGCAAAGGTCTGGCTGACGTGGTTCGCTCTTTCTCTCACCAGGTGGAAGCAACCACCTTGCCACCGATCCAAGGTCCAGGACACACACTGAAAGCAGGTGACTGGGTCGTGATAAAGAAGCACGTGAGGAAGTCGTGTCTGGAACCCCGTTGGAAAGGCCCTTTCCAAGTGATCCTGACAACAACTACCGCTGTGAAGTGTGCGGGGGTTCCCAACTGGATTCACGCCAGTCACACAAAGAAAGTGTTGTGTCCCACAGATGAGGAAGTTGAAGCACTGAAACTGCCAGTAGCTGATAATAAAGTGTCGAGCGCTGAGACCGAGCAAAACAGAACTGGAAGCGAACAGGCAGACATAGAGGAGAGAGAAATATTCTCTGAGGACGAAGCAACAGACTCACTTGGGGAAGACCAAGGAGAAACCTCAGACAGCGACGAAGAAGCTGAGGGCGACAAAGAACCTGAAGCAGCCGAAGGTAACAAAGAGCCTGAAGCAGCTGAAGGTAACAAAGAGCCTGAAGCAGCCGAAGGTGATAAAGAGCCTGAAGCAGCTGAAAGTGACACAGAGCCTGAAGAAAGTAACGGTGACAAAGGGCTCGAAAGAGGTGAAAGGGCAGGAGAGCCTGATCAGAGGAGGGCTTTCCCAGAAGCAGACGGTACAGAAAAAGAAAAACAAAACCTGATTGTCTCTCCGGAAGGAGGGGACAAGGCAGAACAGAACGAAGCTGTTCAAACTTCTTCAGAGGAGATAGCAGGTCCATCAAATGGACACGGTGCAAAGAAAAGACAAAGTAGATCTCCAGTAAAAGTAGGAACTAGAGAAAAGTTGAATGACGAAGGGCCAAAAGTGAAAGAGAAAAGAAAAGAAGTGTCTGTCGTGGTACCAACCTCAAGTGAAGGAAAAGACTTGACCAAAGAGGAAAGTACCAGTGAGGTAGAGTCAAAGAGAGATGCAAAATTGAAAAGGAAAAGGATACCGAACAGGAGATATTCCGGTCCTGAATGGGCATATGTAGTTCATGACGATTGGACTGACGAGTTTGTATCTCTTAGCCTCGAGAACGAAGAAGAAGAAATACCAATAGAAAAGAAAAGTTTTATGGACACTGTTGATTGAAAAGCTGATAAATGACATTGCTTGCTATAATTTAACGTGATACAACCAGCTGAGACATTGCTAAACCGGATGAGACATTTGCTAACCTGATAAGACTTTTGAAAACCTGATTGACTCTTAAACACGATTTGAGACAACGTGCCAACTGAAAAAAAAAAAAAAAAAAAAAAAAGAGAGTGAGTTATTGAACTTTGAGAAAAAAATAAAAATAAAAATAAAAAAGACTGAGTTATGCCGAATTGAGACAAATGCTGCTAACCGATAAGTGACTTGGCTCCTGAAGAAAACTGTGTGAACATTGCGCTCGTTCAGCTTTGTAACTGAATTGCTAAATCGTTTCTTTTACAGGTGCTTCTAGCTCTCTGATTCTATACAGATCATGACACAAAACAGTAGAAAGAAATATTGTAAATATGCGTGTATAGGCTTGATAATTGCATGTGTACTAATAATAATGATAATGGTGCTTGCAATGCATGGTAAGAGTGAGAATGAGAAAATTGATGCTTCTACTTTTGCTCCTGTTACTGTCACTGAACTAACCGCACTGAAAAGACTAGAATTAGATGAGAGACACTTGCATGATAAAAAGGAGCTTTCGTATAATGTTTTCTATCGCTTGCTAACAGAATATGTTGAGACTATGGATGCGAAAGATTGTTATGTGTGTACACAGATACCGACATCGGTAACCGAAGGGGTGACTTATCATCACATGCCTCTTACATATGGGATTACATGTAGTATAGTAACTTCTAGATTTTATGGTCAAACCAACATACAGTATTTTTACTCAAATTATGATGTTACCTTTGCATATGTTCCTATAATCACGCAGCTTAGCCAGATTGCTAAAGATTCGGATGCTAAAATAATGAGAGAATTTTTCAAGCCAATGCTACCTTTTGAAACAGCTCACGCTCATAGGGAGAATCTTACCTGCTCGCTATCTGCAGTAGAGATAAGCTTTTTAGATCGCACAGATGATAGAAGGGCACACATGAATACGAAATTAGAAAAGGAACTACATAAGAGGACTTCAGTAGATAATTATGCTTTTGCTGCAATAAAGACACAAGGGAGAATAGCTTTAGATGCTTGGCATGTAGGGAAATTTTGTATATATCGAGGTGAATCTTATTATGATAACATTTTTGTAGGAGCGAGTGAGTGTAAACATACGTTTATCTTTAAAGCCAAATGGACATTCATGCTGAACGGACTTGACCCTGTCATACCAGGTGTATATTACATTTGCGGGCATAATGCCTATTATCGTCTTCCAAAGGGATGGTGGGGGAGATGTTATTTGGGTATAGTGTTCCCAAAGGTTTATCAACTGGATGACCTATCGATGATTCCAAAGACGTCTGGATCCCATTGTATCCAGAAAAGAGAGACCGCAGCTGCTGTGGTGGGAGATATATTTGGAGCCATGATTCCTTCATTGGGAGTTGTGTTGAATTCCATCAAAATAAGAAAGTTGTCTACTATAGTGGATAACATGTTGACAAAGTTTTCAGGTGCTATAATCCTGATGGATGCTGAACTTGCAGCGGAAAGAGCTATGACTCTTCAAAATAGGCTTGCTTTAGACATTCTTTTAGCAAAGGATGGCGGCGTTTGCAAAATGCTTGGTGCGCGACACTGTTGCACGTATATTCCAGATAACAGTGTGAAGATTAAAACAATGCTTGCAAATTTAACGAAAGAGAGTGCAGACTTGAAGGAATTGAAAGAACCAGGAGTGTGGGAGAAGGTTGGAAAGGGACTTGCTTCAGTGGGAAATTGGCTTGGTGGCATTTGGAATGGAATATTGCTAAAAATAATACAGGGAATTCTAATAGTTCTAATTTGCATCTTTGGAATTTGGGGAATAAAAAGGGGAATAATAATGATCATGGAAAGAATTAAAAGAAGGAAGGAAGAGAAAATGATGAAAAGAATGGCAGAAGAATACAACGCAAGAACTAGGGGAACTAAAAGGCAGAGAGAACTGACAGAATTTTAATGGAATAAAATTTGTGGGAATAGTTTTGTGTGATGACAAGTAGTCATCAGAGGAGGGATTGATGAAGCTGAAATGAAGGTTTTACATTTATTAGCGCATAAACGTAGTGTAGCAATAATCAAGTGTGACTTTAATCGAACTAAATAAAGATTGTACGGGGACAAATGTGCCCTCTGAGTAGTTTGCCAACATTTATAAGCGTGCTTCATATAACGTGATGTATTAGAATTGTACTAGTTTAACATAATCGTAAGCGTGTGCCATGATTTGCTTGTTAGAAATGCTTTAGCTTAGCATAACTTTAGTGGAGGCTTTGGCCTAGTTGCCTTGTCTCACGATTTAGATGCTCGTATTTTTCCAACGTGCTAATAAACGTGTATTCTTGCTTGAAGCTGTACTTTTCCAGTGAGACCGTTCACATGCTTATCTTTAAGGTTTCGTGCCAGCCTGGCATTTTCTTCTTCACTCCAAGGTCAATCTGCAGGTGCAGACAATGGACGCTCTGAAAGTGAGTTAATTGGTAAAATATGTTGCAACTTACGTTCCCGACTCCAAGGATAATGTATGCTTAAGTAAAAGCTTGAGAACTGTTGTTTTTGATTGGACAATTTGAAGCTAACCTATGAACCCTCCAATGGAAGACCCTACTGGATTTGAACTGTTGTCTATTTAAACCAGGTGCACAAGAAGAAAGCAGCCATTATCTATTGCACCCATTGAGACATTGCAGACATTATGGCCCATCTTGCTGCAACGCCATTTTGAAAGAGACTTTGATGCTTTCTCTAATCGAGAGAAAGAGACTTTAAGAAATTCTCGCCCTAGAGACTTTAACTTTGATTTGTCCCTTTGCATGAAGTAATAGTTGTCCTTTTATCTTGCCGCTGTGAGGCAATTGCCCCGTCCACCCTGCCCCTTGCCCCGTCCCATGCTGATCGGAATCGGTACCCATGCTGATCGAAACCGGTACCTGTGAGACGAAGACTTCCTTGAATGCTGATTGAATTTGGTAAATATGAAAGGAAAATTGTACAATTGCATTGTGTCTTCTTTTTAGGTAACCAACTGCTGATTTTTGCTAAGAGCCCTAGTTAGGAGTTTTCTAAATTAATGTTGCTAAATTGTTTTTGCATGAAGACCCACATGCTGATGCTAATTTGAGGTTAGATGAGGATTCCTTTGATGCACGATGCAATTTGAGACCTTATTATGCTGACTAAATGTACGCAATTAGCCCATTACAGATTGTAGTTTTAGTGGTTTGCGTTGCCATCATAGAAGGCATTGTTATTCAAATGCTGCATAGATTGCATCTGTTTCGTCGTTATGGACAGCTATTAATGTTCATTTACATATATCATTTGGTGTTGAGACACATCTACATTGTGCTAGCTTTGTTAATATAGGGAAATAAATTCATTAACTTTGCATAAACTGGTGTAGTTATTCATGACCGAAAGGTCATGGTTCGCCGAAATGTATTCTGGATTAATTGTGAAGTGTTATGTTGATCAAGGTATTGCTTATGTTCGTTATTGATTATTGATTATTGATTTTAATTGATTACTCAAGAGTGAAGAGAGTCCCACTTGGTCAAAAGATTCATCGACCCCAAGAGCGTCCACATACAGATAAATTATTAGGCTGGAACGCTCTATCACCCGCCAGCCCAGCGGGAAACCCAGAATACCCGCGGCGGTCTTTTGACCGCGCAGCGGTATTCTGGCGGCTCCCGCCGGCCCTGCGGTTACCGCGGCCGGCGGGAGTCAGAATGACCCCCTCAGTGTTGTAAGTGCTGCTCACAAAGGAGAACATCAGGAAGAGGTGGAATGGCCTCTGGGGCAAGGTCCATCCCCTGGTCTCCAGGCACCAGCCGAAGGCACAGAAGACTGGCAGTGGCACTCCCAGTGCCCCATTACATCTCTTTCTCTGGTAGGAGAAGGTTTTGGCCATCCTGCATCCTGAGGGCTTAACAGGAATACCTTGGGGAGTGAAGTCTGGTAAGTTACAACACAAAAAATGTCACGAAAATGCAATGTCATGCATGCTCACCAGCTCACCTTTTTCCACTGTCTTGTTCAAGTACCCTACCAACGTTCAGTACCCAGAGTATCAGAGCCTATACACTGTGGATTTGCATTGTTGGACCCAACAGCACAGCTACCAAGGCCCATCACATGCCATATGTCCGGATGGTGCCTGTAAGTCTTTCAATATCAATAAATTAAAACAGGACTCATGGTATGTCTCAATAGGTAAATGTATGCCCTAACCCAAATGCAGTCTGCATCCAGATGTGTAATATACAACATTTGTATAGTGCGTGTAGTACAGAGCGCATGCCTTAATCCAAATGCAGTCTCCATACAGATATGTAATATACAGCAACTGTATAGTGTGTGTAGTACAGAGTTTGCCAGACTGCAAGACAGGAGGCACTGTTTCAACAACTCCAAACACCAGACCAGTGTTTACTTGTACACATATCCCTGTATGGCAAATCACAAATGTACTTCATTCACTTGGGAGGATACCATTTGTCAAGTAAGGGAAATAGAGAAAGTGACCTGACTGAAACTCACAGGAGACACTGTTTCAGCAACTCCAAACACCAGACCAGTGTTCATATGTCTAAAGATACATGTTTGGTGACTCGCAATTGAAGTGTACTCAGCTGCGAGGATAATATTTGGCAAGTATGGGAAGTAGAGGGAGTGACATGACTGCTAAGGCCAGGAAGGCCCTATGTTTGTAAATCCATCCACCAGCCCAGAGTACACTTGCCTAAATACCCCTGTTTGGTAACTCTCAATTGAAGTGTTCTAACCTGTGAGAATAATACTTGCATACTGTGTGTACTGGAGTGAGAGTGACCAGATTGCATCTCCCAGGAGGCACTGCTTCACTAACTCCAAACACCGGTCTAGTGGTCACTTGTCCCAATACATCTGTTAGTGAACCCTCAAATTAGGTTTAATCACCTGGGAGGATAACATTTGCATAGTGTATGTAGTACAGGAAGTGACATACCTGCTGAGGCCAGAAGGCTAATTGTATAGCTATTTTAGACATATTTTAGACAAATTAATTTAGCTAACTAGGCCTGCCGCTGTGCACTTTAATACAGTTACATTTTATTCAGCATTGCTTTATTTTTCTAGCAATAGCCACATTTTGCGGTGCTGTTTTTTTTCTCTATCTCACTGTTCTGTCGCCTAGGGAAGCATTACGTTCTTAGTAGGGCATTTATTTCACTTTGTGCTTTCTCCAAAGCCAAAGTCAGATAGGGTTGCCGACAAGCGTGGTATGCTGTGTCTCCAACATTCACAGAAAAACACACACTCATACATGGGGCCCATTTCTTAGAATGTCAACTGTTTTATTATAAAAACACCCCTTTGTCCCAAACATGTTAGAGATGACCATGACTGTATGCTGATTGCAGATTGCTTCGCTACAGCTACTTACTTAGATGGCAGAATCCCCGATCCACACTGGGACGGTGTCTCTCTAGACTACAGGCTTCTTTCTCCAGGTATGAGAGATGATGTACTCCCAGGGGGAAACCCGAAGGGCAGATTAGGATTATTCCGCATTGCTCAAACCTAGTGTAGGTAGAAGTCCTGGTTATGGAGTGTGGAGACATCCCAGAAGAGTGCGGTTTGAGTGTCATGGACAGTCAGGCACTCTCTCACCAGTCTCAGGAGGGTGATGTGGGGAACTCTTTCAAGTCTGAGTCTCTGGATGGTTGGATGAAGGGTAGTTTGGTTAATTCATGTGAGGGGCTGAGTGATGTAATTGCTGGAGAGCATATGTCTAGTCCTTATTTTCCAGACCCACGCCAACACCAGGCGGAGTGTGAGTTCTCTGACCCCAGGGAACTTACACTGGAGGCAGACCTCTGGGTGAGTACCAGGGAGTCTGAAGAGGCATTTTGGGGTGCTCCTGAGGGGAGTGGTCTAGGTATTTACCAACCAGGTGGGGTAGGGAAGGATAGAAGTGACCAGGCAGGTCCCAGTATAGTGGAATGGGTGAGGGACCCCATGTCCAGTCTCAGAGGAGAGAAAATGGGGATGGGCTGAGGCCCAAGGTGCCCCAGATCCAGTCCCAGGTCCTGGAGGGTTCCCTGAGGGAACACCATGAGGGGAGCCTAGTCTGTACCGTAAGGCCATCTGCTGAGGGAGACCCCATAGTGCCCGGAGAACTTGGGGGGGGTGGCTGTAGCCAGCGTGCCACCAGTTCGGGTGTCTGGCAGTATCACTCCTAGTGAGGGGGTGCAGAGTCCAGACAGAGGGTTGAGAGGGGCTTGCCGACCCCGGTGGAGAACCTGGAGGGTCAGGGGTTAGCTCTGAGGTCAGAGCACCCCAGGAATGACCTTGGTGAGCCCATTTCTGGGTTGGGGGAAATCCTGACTCTCCATTATGGGCAGGGGTAAGGAGACCAGCGCCAGCCAGACTCTTGTGTGGCCCATGGGGACGGTGTGTTCCTTGTGGGAGGTAAGTGTGCCTCCCAGGAAGTCCTGGGGTGCCAGGCAATGGTTCAACCGCAGGGTGGTGACTCTGGGTTGAATGATCAGGTTCAGGGGGTAAACTCTGACCTGATGGGGAGTAGGTATGCTCCCAAGGAAGTCCAGGTGTGCCAGGCAGGGGTTCAACCACAGGGTGGTGACTCTGGGTTGGATGACCAGGTTTAGGGGTTAAACTCTGACCTGGTGGGGGTTAGATGTGCCTCCCGGAAAGTCCTGGGTTGCCAGGCAATGGTCCAGTCTGAGGGTACAGACCCTGGACTGGAGGATCAGGTGCAGGGGGTAAACCCTGACCTGAAATAGTGGCCGGTTTGCCCAATCACCCCCCCCAGTGTGATTTCTAGGAGTACTCTCCCTGAGGGGGGTGCAGAACCCTGGGAGTAGGGGCAGGGGAGGTAGAGACTCACCCCTGACCCCAGTTCAATCTAAGGGTACAGACCCTGGATTGAAAGGCCCTGACCAGGAGAGAGGGGCTACTGCTAACAGTGCCCTTACCATGTTGTCTTCTGGAGGGGGGGGCAATCATAGTTGGGGGGTGCAGTACTACAGAAGGAAGGGCAGAGGGAGGGAAACCTCACCCCTGGCCCTGGTCCAACCTAAAGGTACAGATCTCAGGTTGGAAGACCAGTTGCAGGTTAACATCCCTGCACTGGTGGGAGAATTGTGCAGGACTGCTTCTACAAGCACCCTGACAATTTTGGACTCTGGGGGTGCCACTCCTGGAGGGAGGGTAAAGAGCCCCAGAGGGGATGACCAGGGTCAGGTTGTCATGCCTGACCTGGTGCAAGGGAGAGTGGTCAAAGGGTGCTAGACACCTGGGGCTAATGCCCCCTACTCTCCACAGACACAGTGGTTAGAGAGCCTTAAGAGGCCTGGGGCCTGGCTCTCATCCCTGACAGCTGTCAGTGGCCACTGTGGCTTGCTGTCCTGGTGGACAGAGCTGCCCCTGGGGGGACAAGAGTCACACCCCGGGGGTGGAGTGGGCAACACCGCTGTGTTTGCCCGGGTGGTACTATCTGTCCCTTGGGATACATCTGTGAGTCAAGTAAAGTTGGGTGCTGCACAGATGGTATCTGCAGATGAGGAGAAGGGTTCCCCATGGGTTAGCTTAGTTGGCCCTGAGAGTATGGACAGAGGGATCCAACTGGAGTCACGAAGGCGTAGAACTGGAATATGCCCCTGTTGTTGTGGGCCTGGTTCCCTATTCTATTGCCCAAATCAGGGAAGTCCGTCAAGGTATTGATTGGTCTCCCCTGGCTTTAGGCTGGTACGGGGTCATGTTGGACATTTTCCCTTAAGCAGGGTCATCCCTATTTTTTCTGACCTGTTGTTGTTGGCTTTAGAACTCTGAGCACTTTACCACTGCTAACCAGTGCTAAAGTCCATATGCTCTCTATGTAAATTGTATAGTTGATTGGATTTCCATGATTGGCATATTTGATTTACTGGTAGGTCCCTAGTACAGTGCACTAGAGGTGCCCAGGGCCTCTAATTAAATGCTACTAGTCGGCCTGCAGCACTGGTTGTTCCACTCACATTAGTAGCACTGTAAACATGGCTCACCAAACTACCAATTCAACTTGGCAAGTGTACCCACTTGCTAGGCCTAAACCTTCCCTTTTCTTACATGTAAGACACCCCTAAGGTAGGCCCCAGGAAGCCCCATGTACAAAAAGAACAAGTGATGGACGGAATGCTGAACAATGTCAAACATTCACCCCCAGTACAGAGATCTGGGCCTAAATCTATGGATTTAGGCCCAGATCTCTGTACTGGGGGTGAATGTTTGACATTGTTCAGCCTTCACAATGTTAAACATTCACCCTCAGTACAGAGATCTGGGCCTAAATCCATGGATCCATGTATTTAGGCCCAGATCTCTGTACTGGGGGTGAATGTTTGACATTGTTCAGCATTCCGTCCATCACTTGTTCGTTTTGTATTTGTTGCCCCAAGTGGGAAGGTTATGCCCAGACGTGTGTCCCTTGCTCACTGTGCCACTGGATTCAAGCTAGCCTGGCTGATGAAGGGTGAAACCCTGAAACCGGTCCCAGGATGCTTGTTTCCGGTCCAGGGAGGACCTGGCTTGGCAGTTCGGGCTGGACTGTTCCCATGAGGAACAGGGTGAAGACTGATTTGCATATGGCTGGGTCCCAACTGGGGTGGCATGGTGAGCAAAAGAACGATGGATTAAACCCTGATCTGTGACTGGGGGTGAGTGTTTACATTGTTCAGCACTCCGTCCATCATCCTTTTGTGTTGATAAAGGTGCCCTAAGTGGGAAGGGTATGCCCAGACGTGGGTCCCTTGCTCACTGTGCCACTGGATTCAAGCTAGCCTGGCTGATGAAGGGTGAAATCCTGAAACCGGTCCCAGGATTCTTGTTTCCAGTCCAGGGAGAACCTGGCTTGGCAGTTCGGGCTGGACTGTTCCCATGAGGAACAGGGTCAAGACTGATTTGCATACGGCTGGGTCCAAACTGGGGTGGCATGGTGAGCAAAAGAACAATGGGTTAAACCCAGATCTGTGACTGGGGGTGAGTGTTTGCATTGTTCAGCACTCTGTCCATCATACTTTTGTGTTGCTAAAGTTGCTGCAAGTGGGAAGTGAATGCTCAGACGCGGGTCCCTTGCGCACTGTGCAACTGGATTCAAGCTAGCCTGGCTGATGAAGGGTAAAACCCTGAAACCAGTCCCAGGATGCTTGTTTCCGGTCCAGGGAGGACCTGGCTTAGCAGTTCGGGCTGGACTGTTCCCATGAGGAACAGGGTCAAGACTGATTTGCATATGGCTAGGTCCAAACTGGGGTGGCATGGTGAGCAAAAAACGATGGATTAAACCCAGATCTGTGATTGGGGGTGAGTGTTTGCATTGTTTAGCACTCCATCCATCATCCTTTTGTGTTGCTCCAGGAAGCCCCAGGGGCAGGGTGCAGTGTATGTTTAAGGTAGGACATATACTAATGTGTTTTAAATTTTCTAACAGTGAAATACTGACAAATTAAGTTTTCACTGTTGCAAGGCCTATCCCTCTCATAGGTTAACATGGCGGCTGCCTTTAAACAGATTCCCTTTGGGAGCGGATAGACATGTGGAGTTTGGGGTCTCTAAGCTCACAATTTAAAATACATCTTTTAGTAAAGTTGGTTTTGAGATTGTGTGTTTGAAAATGCCACTTTTAGAAAGTGGGCATTTTCTTGCTTTAACCATTCTGTGACTCTGCCTGTTTGTGAATTCCCTGTCTGGGTCAGTTTGACAGTTGGGCTGTTTGCACCTCTCTCTAGACAGTGACAGCTGGGGTGTAGCCTGCATATCCCGATGAGCCATCTGTGCTAGGAGGGAGGGGAGGAGTGGTCACTCACACGTGAAAGGGCTGTGCCTGACCTCATACAATGCAGTCTCCAACCCCCTTGTGTGTGTCTGGGGCCTGGCCTGGGCAAGGCAGGATTTCCCAAACAAGATAGACTTTCCTTTGAAGTGAGACTACTTCAAAGGTCAAAATGGGTATAAGAAGGGCACCCAAAACCACAGACGTTTGATCACTTCTGGACATCAAGAGGAACCTCTGCCTGGAGAATAGCTGAAGAGCTGAGGAGAAGTGCTGCCCTGCCTGTGCTTTGTGGAGCTATCCTGCAATTTCTGCTTCTGTCTGGTGAAAGGGGACAAATACTGGACTTTGTTGTGCATTCCTGCTTGTGAAGAAATCTCCAAGGGCTTGTCCTGCGCTTTACTTCTGTTGTTGCAGTCTCAGGGCCATCAAAGACTTCCCCTGCCAGTACCTGTACTCTCTGCTGAGACTCCTACCCTACCATGTGGTGCCCTATCCAGTTCCTGGGGCCTTGACAGATTAAGCTGGCAGCCCAAGATTGAAAATCCATGCACCGACCGCCGTGCAGGGAAATTTCCGACGCAACCACTGAAACGCGGCTGAAGAAACAGCACGCAGCCAGGTCCGTGGCTGAAATCGACACACCGCTTGCATCACTGCTGGAAGATCGACACTCGCGGCTGGAGAAACGACGCGCTGCATCGCTAACGGAGGCTGGTGACATCGCAACCCACACAGCCCTTTTGCTAACACTGTGCAGCAGGATTTTTGATGCGACACTACGCCTGCCCGGACACGAGTGCTGCTCGGATTGACGCATCACTCTCCTGCAGAGAGGTACACCGATGCACGCCAACCCGACCAAAGAAGGAGAAATGGCGCATAATCTCGGTTGCGGGTGAGAAATCGACGCACTGCTTACCTTTTTCGACGCACACTCACCTGTGTGTGTTATTTTGACTCTACCCAGGGACTTTTCAATGCTAACAATGTTTTACCTGTTTTCAAAAGGATTTAATACTCTTTTGCTTTTAAAATTTGGTCTTGTTTTGTTTAGATGAATATTTCCTATTTTTCTAAACCTGTGTTGTGTCATTTTGTAGTGGTTTCATTACGTTACTGATTGGGTTGGTACTTTACACCTAGAAGTTTGAGGTTAAGCCTGCCTGCTCGTGCCAAGCTAACAAGGGGGTAAGCGGGGGTTAGCTAAGAGTGATTCTCCTTTACCCTGACCAGAGTGAGGGTCATTGCTTGGACATGGGGTAGCCTGATTGCCAACCAAAGACCCCATTTCGAACAGCCGGAGAACCTGGATGTGGCCAAGTGGCGTCATGTGGTGTGGAATCATACTTAGGCCCATATTGATACTTTTTTTTGTGCCACATTTGCATCCTTTTTTGACGTATAATTGTATTTTGTATGTTTAGTCTGCTTTTGCGTAAGCATAATTACGCAAATGCAATGCAAAAAAGTAGAAATATGGCCCTTAGTACCCACAATCCATGTGATCCTGCCATCCAAATCCAGTAGCCTCATTAGCATGATGAAAACCTACACAACAGGCTCTGTTACCATTACTTCACTCACCAGGCCAATTTTCACTAGTCTGAATACTCCTTTTTGGTAACTCTCAATTGAAGTGAACTCACCTGAGGATATCACATTTGTTTAGTGTGTGTAGTTCAGGCAGTGAGGACATGAGGCTCTGTTACTGTTTCTCCACTCACCAGACCAGTGTTCTCTTCTTTAAATACCATTGTTTGGTAAACCACAAATGAAGTGTACTCACCTAGGAGAATACTATTTCCCCAGTGTGAAAAGTACAGGGAATAACCTGCCTACAACTTCCAGAAGACGCTGTTTCTTTGACTCCAAATACCAGACCAGTTTCCACTTGTCCACATACCCCTGTTTGGCAAGCCTCAATTGAAGTGTACTCACTTAGGAGCCAATACCTTGCTTAGTTGCCACAATACGGTTAACCACAACTTGACTCTGCTTACTGCAACACTAAACCATGGGAGGTAGATGTCACAATACAGCCAGTAACATTGTATGTTTCACATCAATAGGTGGAGCTACCAATAGGCACACAGAGGCAACAGAACAGGCTGCCACTATCCCACTGGATGAAGCCCTCAGTGAAGAACACACACCTTGATGCCTGGTATTGAGGACAGATCAGGCCCATCTGGGCAACCTGGTCAAGCGGCAACAGTGAGTCTCACTGTGGCCACTACATCACCGCCCAGCTTAGTTGCCTTAGCATCACAGGCAGCCATTTGCCTCCCAAGCTGTGACCCAAGCACAGTGTCTACCTTCTCCTGCCCCTCAGTTCGAGATCCTGAGTTGCAGCGCAAGTTGGATAAGGCACCCTGTAGGAAGGGCACAGGCCCTTGAGGAAGGGTGCATAGGAGGGATGCTGTGGGCCAGCAGGGTGAGACAACTGGGGCTGCTCCTGGCCAGGATACCATCAGCAACGTCTGAGGGGTCTATCATGAATCATAAGCCATGATGGGCCAGGTCTTGACCGAACTCCTGGAAATCAAGCAGCTACAGAGGGACATGCATTGGGACATAGGGGAATAGATTTAGGGCCACAATCCCTACATGGATTGCCTAACAGGGGTGCGGAGGGACAGTCACACACTTCTGAGCAGGGCTTTTCAACAACAGTCTACCTCTTTGTTTGGCTCATCAACACCAGGCCCATTTACATCATGCCAGCCACTTGAAGGGAGGCCTTGCCAGAGAAAAGAACCAGACCCATACACCCTTACCTCTGTAGCAGCTGATTCTCCTTACCACACAAACAGGGACATCCAGAAAAGAATCCAGGAGGAGCGGATGGAATGACACCCACCACTGACAGTAACTGACCTCTTTCTAAAGGGCCGTCTTTGGTTGACACATATCTACTCTGTTGACTGATCCTCAACCACCTTCCATTTCCAATGGAAGCAAAACTCTGGACTTTGGACTCCCATTGGTGTGGCATCTAATCCAATGATTTAATTAATCATGACTGACCCCTTCTCTTTACTATTATGTTTCTTCATGTCCAAAACTTTTTTTCTGCATAAGTACTGTAATAAATTCACCCATCACAAACTCATTGTCTGCTTGCTTAATGTACTACTTTTTGCAATGTCGAGATGCAAGACCATGTGATCCATATGATGTAGACACAAGCTACTTGTGCAAACAGGGATATGCTACAGGTACACAGCATACAGCTCAGGATTACAACCATTACAAACTAATACATCAGTGCAAGTGTCTGGTCAAACTGAACATTTTACTACAGTGTACATCACATAGGCTGTCAATATGTCTGAATCTTAGGAATACGAATGTGTGACTCATACTGAGTCAAAGTACATATTTCAAGGTACAGACCCCCAGCCCACAGAAGGAAGGGATTTGTCAGACATTTTCCTGTAGAATAGGAAAGTAATAAAGTGGTTGATGTCAGCAGATTGAGCCTTACCACATACCACACCAAAGTAATCCAACATCACATAATATAATATAGAGACAGGTGGCAGTACCACAGTCCCTGATCACAGGCCCATCATAATCCAATTCTCATGCATTTGGTGGTATGACACAAACATATGTCAGTGTTGTGGCACAGGCACTGTGGCCTGCAATGATGAAACACATCTAAAGCGCTATACCAGTCATACAAAAAAGAGGATCAAAAGGAGTGCTTGGCCAAAGTGAAAGACAAATTACTTGATCAAAACCTAGGACTACATTTTTTCAGGCCATATGATGGCACAAATGATGTATCAGGACCACCACAAGATACAAAACAAGTGCTATGCCTACTTCCGTAACTCCACCCAAACACCATGTCAACTCTCTTGGTACAGGTCTCATGCATCCAAACTCTGCGACCTACATTGCCTGGAACATTCCATGCTCACTTTGTATGTCAGAAGAGCATCAGATACCTGCCAATGTGACAACTCTGAAATGCTCACATGAAGATGCCATGGTGAAGGTATCTGTACAAAGACAAAACAAGGAGTATAGGCTTGAAACCATACCTATGACACACGTCACATAGCAAGCAAATGGAAATGAAGTACATTGCAAGGAAACTGACATAAACAAAGCAACATCAGGGTGGGGATCTGTCAAAAGTTATCTTAGCAGCCTTTGGCTGAAACTTGCAGAGTTTCAGCTCCCCAGCTGTTTCTAAAACACTCATCTCCACACATTCTCACAACTACAGTTCATCATATAGGCCCTCATTACGACCCTGGCGGTGGGTGTTAAAGTGGCAGTAATACAGCCAAAAGGCTGGCGGTAAGTACCGCCAAATTATGACTTTGGCTGTGATATCTCCGATAGATAGCCAATGTACCACACTAACCGCCAGGGCGGAAACAATAGCCACCATGGCAGTAGGTCAAAGATCCACCAACCATATTAAGACCCTGCAAACCGCCACCTTTTCCGGGGTGGTACCAACGCCAACAAAAGCCTGGCAGAAACAGAGCACAAAATTCAAAGGACTCACCATTGGAGACGCCAGGAAGAACCACACCGCCATGGAACTCGACCTGCAAGTTTTCCAGATGATCTTCTATGTTATACTCCACCTGGAACACCAATGCCGACGAAGACGATGACGGTGAGTACAGCCACCTAGCACATATGGGAGGGTGGGAGGAAAAAGAGAGTGACACACACACGCACAACACACACCATTCAGACACACGCCACACACACAACCAGCTACACTCCAAAAACAATTTGACCCCGAAAATCGGCAGAATAATGCAAGGACAACAGAAATTGACGAAAGTGATTTTAATCAGTTCAACATCAAAATTAATAATCCGATTTGGCCATGAAACAGATATGTACACTTGTATAAAAAAGGGGCACTGTCCAGTCCAAAGTTCAAAGAGCCTACATGGACACAGGGTACAGTCTAAGGCCCAACTTGATTCCTGAGCACATCCGGATAGAACACTGCAGGGGTATCAGTTTGCAAATAGGCAGGCACCTCAGGGGGAGGGGCGGACACCTCAGCAGGATGTGGGAACAAGCCCACTTGTTCTGGAGGGGGCAACATGCCCATTGTTTTGTCCTGGGGAGTGCAAGGCCACAGTCTCTCAGGTGGGTATCTTTCCCACTGGTTCTGGAGGGGGCAACATGCAAATTGCTTTGTCCTGGGGAGTGCGAGCCACAGTCTCTCAGGTGGGTGAATACCCCACTGGTTCTGGAGGGGGCAGCCCGCACAGTAGCCCCTGGAGGGTGGACTACATTGTGTGCGCCAGCTGTGATTGCTGGGCAGCCCCTGCACTCTGTGATGGCTGCATGCTGGTGGTGGTTGGGGGAGGCTCCTGGGCAGCCCCTGCAGTCTGTGATGGCTGCATGCTGGTGGTGGTTGGGGGAGGGTCCTGGGCAGCCCCTGCACTCTGTGATGGCAGCTCATCCACAGCTGGCAGTAGGGGCTGTGTGACAGCTGGTGGTGGTGTTTGCCTGACAGCTTCCGCTGGCATAGAGTGCCTCTTCTCCTCCTGGTCATGGTTTGGGGATCCCTTACCCTTCCTGGCAGGGGTGGATGGGCTCTTTCCCTCTCTGCCTGGTGGTGTAGGCTCCTTCCCCTTCCTCACAGCTTGTGCAGGCTCTTTCCCCTTCTTAACAGCTGGTGCAGGCTCCTTCCCCTTCTTCTCAGCTGGTGCAGGCTCCTTCCCCTTGTTTACAGCTGGTGCAGGCTCATTCCCCTTCCTCACAGCTGGTGTTGGCTCTTCCCTTTCATCCTAGGTTATGCTGCCTCCTTCCCCTTCCGTGCAGTTGTGCTGGTATCCCTACCAGCTTGAGTAGGTGGTGCTACCACTGTCCCTGTGGACTGTTTGACTGAGGTGCTAGGCTGCGTCCTTGCTACCCTTCCCATATGTGCAGGACGGGGGAGGGGTAGAGTAGAGGTCAATCTGGAAAAGGAAAAGCTTTTTAGGGACATTGAGCCGGGAGGAGGTATGGGAGTGGAGGATGAGGGAGTTTTTGTCGGAGGTGCATGTCTGCTGAATTTGGGTGCAGGTGCATGGGCTGTATGCTGTTGTGAGGTGGATGGCTGTTGGGTGTCGGTGTGCTTATGTTTGTGTCCTTTAGGAGGGGGGTGGACATACACGGAGGGAGAGGACACAGGGACGTGTGCATGGATGTTGTGGAGGTGTCTGCCAGTGAGGTGTGTGTTCTGCTTGGTGTGGTGATGATGCTGGTAGTGGATATTGATGTAGTGAATGAAGGTGTGAGTGTGGACGTAACTGCGTGGGAGGTGGAGGAGGAGGGGGAGACAGTGGAGACAGTGGATGTTGTTGTGTCTTCAAATGAATGGTGTTTGTGTGAGTGCCTGTGGGATGAAGGGTGGTGCTTGTGTTTGCCTGTGCCACTCTTGTGTGTTGTCTTGTGTGTATGCTCATCTGTTTGTTTGCTTGGGAAGGGTTGGGGTTGAGGAAAATGGTACTGGGAAGTGGAAGTTGGAGGGGGGACAGTAGAAACAGGGACAATGGCTGCCATCAGAGGGGAGGCAAGAGCCTGAATTGATCTGTGTTAGGCCTTCAGTCCACTGTGAATGCCCTCCAGGAATGCATTGCATTGCTGCATCTGGGATGCAATCCCCTGGATGGCATTCACAATGGTTGATTGCCCTACAGAGATGGATTTCAGGAGGTCAATAGTCTCCTCACTCAGGGCAGCAGGGCTCACTGGGGCAGGGCCTGAAGTGCCTGGGGCGAAGAAGATACCCACCCTCCTGTGTGAGCAGGCACGGGAAACTCGCTGAGGGGCTACTGGGAGGGCGGTGCTGGTACGGGGGTGGCGACGGTACCTGCAGCTGGCGTGGTCACAGAGGCATCCGCCACCACCGGAGAGCTCCCATCAGAGGAGGTCTCAGAGTCTGTGTTGCCCCCTCCAGTCTCTGCCATCATGCTGCCTCACCCTCCGTCCCACTGGTTCCCTTAGCGTCAGTGGACTCTGCCTCCAGGGCCCTGTGGGATGCAGCTCCCGGTACCTCTGCTCCTCCGCCAGATGATGCTAATGCACATAACGACAGGATGACAAAATAATAAAGGAGGGGAGAGAGACAAAGGATACTCTGGTTCAATGACTGCACCAACACCACTGTTGGTGTGCACAGCACCCTCACACACAGGGAACAGGCCTACACACTATGCATTGCACTACCAGTGAAATGGATTGTCACCAAGGCACACACCGCCAACTGCAGCACACGTGGGACCCACGCAGCCCTGCCCAGAAGTGAATACTAGCAAGCTAGGTAAGCAGTATTTCCCATTCAAACGCTTAGCCTCCATAGGACCTCCGCTGCTATATCTGGCCTGGCCTAGAGGCACCCACTGACACACAACAACCACCCGGATACCACCCCACCACCCGTAAGTTGTAGTGATAGCCACTGTACTCACCCCCTTGTGGCTGCTGTGATGCACTCAATCGCCCATCCAGCTCAGGATAGGCCACCAACAGCATGCGGGACATCAGGGGGTCAGGGTCTGACAGGCAACCCTTCCTCATTGGAAGGCCATCTCCAGCTGGGCCTCTGTGGTCTTTCGTGCCCAATGTCTCAGGTCCTCCCACCGTTTGTAACAGTGGGTGCTCTGCCTGCCATAGAACCCCAGGGTCCGCACCTCCTTGGCGATGGCATGCCATATTCATTGCAGAGGCAATACAGACAGCAGAACACCATTAGGTAAACAGTCCAGCCTGTCAGACAAATGGCCCACCATACCCGTTTGCATCACCATTGGCATACACATAGCCCAGTGCACAACATACACACAGGCACGAGGACATCCACTGACCCCCCCTTACCTGATGCCTTCACACACAAATCCATGCATTCATGCCACATGCATCGTGCCCACAGTGTACTCACCTGTTGGTCTGGAGGCCCATACAGCAGCCCGTACTGGGGTAGGACCCCATCCACTAGTCGCTCCAATTCCTCTGAAGTGAAGGCTGGGGCCCTTCTCTCGGTCACACAGGCCATTGGTAGGTCCCAGACACAGGTCACAGCAGCACATGCATTGTAGGTCCTCTCCTATGGAAGGTTAGGAAACAAGTGAGGAATCAGATAGAAAATGGTGGTCACGTCCACGGCGATGCATACTGTCACCGCCAGTGTAGATCCCCACTGGCCACTGTACCCCATAGGGCCCAATATGAACCAATGAGGAATTGCACGTTGATTGACGACCACCCACCTCCCCAGCGCACAACGTCGGCGGCATTACCTCACTTCCACCTGTCTCTCCATACAGGACAGGCAATCACCATTTCAGGGGGGTGAACAGGCCTATCGATAATTGCTGCGTCACAGGATTAATAGGCACATACTTTTAAATTACACTGTCCCAAAACATGATTGCATATTGTGGACTGCTGTTGTGGTATATTTGTTCAAATTGTGACAGCTTACTCACTCTTGTGTACCTTAGATGCCTACAGCTGCGGATGAATAGGAGATGGAGGCATATCCCCGTGTACAGACCCCTGGTGGACTTGGCTACACTGGAGGACAGGCACATTATCCTCACCTATAGACTGGACAGGGCCACAATCACAGAGCTGTTTATCCAGTTGGAACCTGACCTGATCTCAGCTATCCGTCATCCGACTGGGATCTCCCCCTCTTGTGCAGGTTCTATCAGTGCTCTATTTCCTGGCAACTGGTTCTTTCCAAGTGATAGTGGGCTTGGCAGCAGGAATGTCACAGCCAATGTTCTCAGTCGTGCTGGCAAGAGTCTTGACTGCCTTGATAAAACACATGTGCAGCTACATTGTTTTCCCCCAGGTGGAGGATTTGGCCACTGTGAAGGCCGGGTTTTATGCAATGGGACATATCCTCAATATAATTGGGGCAATTGACGGAACACATATTGCATTTGTTCCCACCAACAAAATGAACAGGTGTTCTGGGATCGTAAGAGTTTCCACTCCATGAATGTGCAGATGGTGTGCCTGGCGGACCAGTATATCTCCATGTCCATGCTAAGCATCCTGGGTTGGTGCATGATGCCTTTGTCCTAAAGCATAGCAGCATCCCAAATGTGATGTCCCAAGTACAGAGGCACAGGGTGTGGTTTATAGCTGAGCCTTGGTTCCCACCCAGTATATGTTGATGTATGCCTATCCTGTTGGCCATATATGATAGTGTAGGAAAGTACCATCTTGCCTGGCATGTTACCCCCATTTTTACTTGTATGTATGTTTGTTTTTGCCTGTGTAACTGGGATTCTGCTAGCCAGGACCCCAGTGCTAATAAAGTGTGACCTGTATGTGTTCACTGTGTGGTGCCTAACTGTATCACTGAGGCTTTGCTAACCAGAACCTCAGTGTTTATGCTCTCTCTGCTTTTAAAATTGTCACTGCAGGCTAGTGACTAATTTTACCAATTCTGATTGGCACACTGGAACACCCTTATAATTCCCTAGTATATGGTACCTAGGTACCCAGGGTATTGGGGTTCCAGGATATCCCTATAGGCTGCAGCATTTCTTTTGCCACCCATAGGGAGCTCAGACAATCCTTACACAGGACTGCCACTGCAGCCTGAGTGAAATAACGTCCACGTTATTTCACAGCCATTTTACACTGCACTTAAGTAACTTATAAGTCACCTATATGTCTAACCCTCACTTAGTGAAGGTTAGGTGCAAAGTTACTAAGTATGAGGGCACCCTGGCACTAGCCAAGGTGCCTCCACATTGTTCAGGGCAATTTCCCTGGACTTTGTGAGTGCGGGGACACCATTACACGCGTGAACTACATATAGGTCAATACCTATGTGTAACTTCACAATGGAAACTCCGAACATGGCCATGTAACATGTCTAGGATCATGCAATTGTCACCTCAATACCATTCTGGTGTTGGGGTGACAATTCCATGCATCCCCGGGGCTCCAGCATGGACCCCGTGTACTGCCAAACTAGCTCGCTGGGGTTTTCTCTGCAGCTACCGTTGCTGCCAACCCTCAGATAGGTTTCTGCCCTCCTGGGGTCTGGGCAGCCCTGTCCCAGGAAGGCAGAACAAAGGATTTCCTCTGAGAGAGGGTGTTACACCCTCTCCCTTTGGAAAAAGGTGTTAAGGGCTGGGGAGGAGTAGCCTCCCCCAGCCTCTGGAAATGCTTTGAAGGGCACAGATGGTGCCCTACTTGAATAGGCCAGTCTACACTGGTTCAGGGAGCCCCCAGCCCCTGCTCTGGCGTGAAACTGGACAAAGGAAGGGGAAGTGACCACTCCCCTGTCCATCACCACCCCAGGGGTGATGCCCAGAGCTCGTCCAGTGTGTCCAAGACCTCTTCCATCTTGAATGCAGAGGTGTGAGGGCACAATGGAGACCTCTGAGTAGCCAGTGCCAGCAGGTGACATCAGAGACCCCTCCTGATAGGCTCTTACCAGGTTAGGCAGCCAATCCTCCTCCCTCTGGGGGCTATTTAGGGTCTCTCCTGTGGGTTTCTAGTCAGATAACGAATGCAAGAGCTCACCCGAGTTACTCTGCACTTCTCTTTTAGACTTCTGCCAAGGATCGACCGCTGACTGCTCCAGGACGCCTGCAAAACCGCAACAAAGTAGCAAAAAGACTACCAGCAACAATGTGGTGCCTCATCCTGCCGGCTTTCTCGACTGTTTCCTGGTGGTGCATGGCCTTCACTCTGCACTGGAAGCCAAGAAGAAATCTCCCGTGGGTAGACGGATTCTTCCCACTGCCAACTTTCTGCATCACCGGTCCTCTGCGTCCCCTCTCATCTTGACGAGCGTGGTCCCTGGAACACAGGATCTGGATCCAAGTGACCCCGACAGTTCAGTGGTCCTTCTGTCCAAATTTGGTGGAGGTAAGCCCTTGCCTCCCCACACCAGACAGTAATCCTGTGTACTGCATGAACTGCAGCGGCTAGGGCTTCTGTGCACTTTGGGAAGACTTCCTTCGTGCACAGCACAGCCCAGGTCCCCAGCACTCTGTCCTGCATTGCCCAACTCGCTGAGTTGACCTCCGACTTTGTGGGACCCTCTTTTGTTGTGCTGAGACGACCACCATGCTCAGATCTTCTGAATGCCTGTTCTGGTGCTTCTGCAGGTGCTACCTGCTTTTGCATGGGCTCTCTGTGTTGCTGAGTGCCCCCTCTGTCTCCTCCTCCAAGGGGTGACCTACTGGTCCTTCCTGGGCACTGGCAGCACCCAAAATCCTTACCCATGACTCTTGCAGCTAGCAAGGCTTGTTTGTGGTCTTTCTGCAAGGAAATAACTCGGCATCCTCTAGCACGCCGTGGCACATCTTTTGACCAAAGGAGAAGTTCCTGGCACCTTCTGTTGTTGCAGAATCTTTGGCTTCTTCCACCCGGAGGCAGCCCTTCTGCACCTTCATCCGTGGTTTAATGGACTCCTGCCCCCCCTGGACACTTGCATGACTCTTATACTTGGTCCTCTTCCTTTGCAGGTCCTCAGGTCCAGAAATCCATCTTCAGTGCTTTGCAGTCAGTTGTTGTCTTTGCAGAATCCCCTATCTCGACTTTACTGTCTTTCTGGGGTAGTAGGGTAGTAGGGTAACTTTACTCCTACTTTTCAGGGTCTTGGGTTGGGGTATCTTGGACACCCTTAGTGTTTTCTTACACTCCCAGCGACCCTCTTAACACTACACTAGGCCTGGGGTCCATTTGTGGTTCGCATTCCACTTTTGGAGTATATGGTTTGTGTTGCCCCTAGGCCTATTGTCTCCTATTGGATTCTATTGAGTACTACAGTGCTTGCACTACTTTTCTAACTGTTTACTTACCTGATTTTGGTTTGTGTGTATATTTTGTGTATATTAGTTACCTCCTAAGGGAGTATATCCTCTGAGATTCTTTTGGCATATTGTCACTAAAATAAAGTACCTTTATTTTTAGTAACTCTGAGTATTGTGTTTCTTATAATATAGTGCTATATGATATAAGTAGTATAGTAGGAGCTTTGCTTGTCTCCTAGTTCAGCCTAAGATGCTCTGCTATAGCTACCTCTATCAGCCTAAGCTGCTAGAACACTTCTAATCTACAAATAAGGGATAACTGGACCTGGTACAAGGTGTAAGTACCACTAGGTTCCCACTATAAGCCAGGACAGCCTCCTACAGATAGTGTGTGGCTAAATGTTGTCCCTCAATATTTTGTAGGTGACTCTGGTTACCCAAACCTATAATGGCTGCTGACCCCTCTGAGGAATGCCAGAACAAGGGCAGAAGAACATTATTACTAGGCACATGGGCGAACCAGAACGATCATTGAGAGGACCTCCGGCCTCCTGAAGGCCAGGTTCAGGTGCCTCCATCTGACAAGTGGATGCCGGTGCTACTCACCTGAGAATGTCTGCCAGATAGTAGTGGCATGCTGCACGTTGCACAAACTGGCCCTCATGCGCCATGTACCTTTTCTGCAGGAAGAGGAGACTGGAGATGCCCCTGTGGCAGCAGTGGACCCTGAGGAGTGAGGATGGGTAGGCAGAGGAGGAGGATGTGGACAACCGAACATTGTTGATACGTCATTACTTCCAATGACACACAGGTGAGACAGTGCTACTTCACATTTCTATGACTATTGTTGTATTCTGTGTGGCATTGGCATGCTGGCATTACCCACTTGTTTCCCCTACTTACTGTTACCTATGGATATTCATTTTACAGATGTTGGTGATATGACAACATTGTCCTGATGTGATCACAAAAGCCAGCAACAGGTCATTCATTCTATGATCATACTATTTAAAGTTCATTTGCAATGGTTGTAGCTGTTTCAATCAATACAAATTTTCAAATACATGAAATACTAGTAGTCGAGGTTTATCCAAGGGTGTTTATTGTTCTGCTAAAATATAGAGGGGAAGGTGCAATGGAATGGGGTGATGATGGAGGAAAGTCCAGGGTATTGTTCCAGTCTGTTTGTAGCACAGGTGCATTGTCCGTGGGGACATAGGAAGGGGAGCAATGGCAGCTCAAGGTGGACAAGGTGACTGAGTGGGACACATGAGGGACAATCAGGAGAGTCTCATTTCCTGGTGGTGGTCTTGGCAAGTGTCTCTGTCTTCTGACTGGTTTGCAGGGAAAGTTTGTGGGGTGGTTCACCTTTTGCAGGGGGAGGGGTGCTGGTGGCCTGTGGGTCCTGTGGCGGGGCCTCCACGCCACCAGCAGCAGCGCAAGTGGAGGGCTGTATAGAGGACTGGCTAGTGGCAGGGGCCCACTGGTGTTGCCTCCCTCATGATGTTGGCCATGTCTTCCAGCACCCCTGCTATGGAGATCAGGGTGTTGTTAATGGCCTGCAAGTCCTCCCTGATCCCCTGAAACTGTTCCTCCTGCAGCCACCTATTCTCCTGCACGTTTTCTAGGATCTGGCCCATTGTGTCCTGGGAACGTTGGTAGGCTCCCAGGATCTTGGAGAGTGCCTCCTGGGGAGTCGGTTCCCTGCTCATGTCCTCCCCCTGGTACACAGCAGTCCTCCCAGTGTCCCTAATGGCCTGTGCCTCTCTCCCCTGAATGGTGTGCCCACTGACACCAGGACCCTGATTGTCTTGTGGGCGAGGTGTGGCCTGGCATCCCTATACAGGTGGGCACACTGCTGATTGATGTGTCCTCGGGACAGAGGTGTGGGTACGCTGGGTGGGTGCTGTGGTGTTGGTTCCCGATGGGGGAGGCTTTGTGGTGGCCTATGAGTGGGCTTGGGTGACTGGCTGTCCAGTGGTCCCTTATGGGCCAGGTAGGTCATCCAGATCCAGAAGTCCAGAGTTACTGTCATCACTGTGGACCTCTTCCGTTGGGGGACTGGATAGTGGTGGCACCTCCTCTCCAGTGACATTGGCTGGGGTACCTGTGGGGATGTAAATGATGTATTATGGTTCAATTGTATGACATTTGTACTTCTTTGGCTTCCCCTCTAAGATTGTTGTTACCCTGCCAGCTTTTGCTTGTGTATGTTGTTGTTTTGTGGTATTGTTAGTTTCCCTATACTGTGCATGCTTTAGTGATGAGTGTCCATGCAGGGCTGGAAGGGGTGTCCATGCATTGATACAGCATGCATGGCCTGGCATTGGGATTAATGAGATGTGTTGGTGGAGTGTGTGGGATGGGGTGGAGTGATGGGAGTGAGGGTGAGGGTGTGTGATGGTATGCAGGTATGAGGGGTGATAATTGTTAAAAGTTGACTTACCAGTGTCCAGTCCTCCGCCAACTCCGGCGAGTCTTTCAGGTTGCAGTATTGCCAGTACCTGCTCCTCTCATGCTGCGAGTTGTGGGGGAGGAGGTGGGGGTCCACCGCCAGTCCTCTGTATGATGGGCTGGTGTTCTGCAGCTATGGAACGTACCTTCCCCCGTAGGTCGTTCCACCTCTTCCTGATGTCATCCCTTGTTCTTGGGGATGTCCCACGGGGTTGACCATGTCCAAGATTCTCCGGCATAGCTCCATCTTCCTTGCTATTGATATTTGCTGCACCTGTTTTCCAAAGAGCTGTGGCTCTACCCTGACGATTTCCTCCACCATGACCCTTAACTCCTCCTCAGTGAAACGGGGGTGCCTTTATGAGGCCATGGGTGTTGTGTGATGTTTGTTGGTGAGGGTGTGTTGAGTAATGTGGTGGGGTGTGTGATGTGGAGTACGTGAGGGGTGTATGTGGTTTGTGTGTCTAGTTGTCTCTGTGCTGTTCATGTCAATCTCCTGGCAGTAATTGTTGTTCGTAAAGGGTTGTGGGTAATGTGGGTGGGTGTTTTATAGTGGTGTGGGTGTGTGGCTGTGGTGTGTGTATGGTTGTCAGGTATGTGTTTTTGGTATTGGCCAATGTAGTGTTATTTTGTATGTGGGTGTCCATTCTGAGTGTGGCGGTATGTACTGCCAATGGTTTACTGCCTCTGAATGTCCGCCGTGGTAATTTGTTGGTCATAATGTGATGGGCGTTGTTGGAAATGGCCTTTCTGCAGGGTCACCCTTAAACTTTTTGCCTTCCTCTTTCTCTTATTATGACCTCATTTATGCTGGCTTTAGAACTCTGCACACTTTACCACTGCTAACCAGTGCTAAAGTGCATATGCTTTCTCCTTAAAACATTGTGACATTGGCTCATACTCAATTGGCTTATTTCATTTACTTGTAAGTCCCCAGTCAAGTGCACTACATGTGTCCAGGGCCTGTAAATTAAATGCTAGTAGTGGGCTGCAGCAGTGGTTGTGTCACCCGCATAAGTACCTCTCTAACCATATCTCAGCCCTGTCTTTGCAGTGCCTGTGTGTGCAGTTTCATTGCCACTTCAACTTGGCATTTAAAAGTACTTGCCAAGCCTTAAACTTCCCTTTTTCTACGTATATGCCACCCCTAAGGTAGGCCCAAGGTAGCCCATAGGGCAGGGTGCTATGTAGGCAAAAGGCAGGAAATGAGCATGTGTGTTCTATATGTCCTGGTAGTGTAAAACTCCTAAATTCGTTTTACACTGCTGTGAGGCCTGCTCCTTTCACAGGATAGCATCAGGGCTACTGTCATATACTGTTTGAGTGGCAGATCCTGATCTGAAAGGAGTAGCCAGGTAATATTTAGTATGGCCAGAATGATGATACAAAATCCTGCTTAATGGTGAAGTTGGATTTTATATTACTATTTTAGAAATGCTACTTTTTTAAAGTGAGCATTTCTCTCCACTTAAATCCTTCTCTTCCTTCCAATTCACATCTGGCTCGGTTTACAGCTCTCTTGTGCATTCACTCAGACAACCCCAACCACAGGATGCTCAGTCACACTTGCACACATCTGCATATTGAATGGGTCTTCCTGGGCTGGGAGGGTGGAGGGCCTGACACTTACATGTCTAAGAACAGTAGTCTGCCCTCACACAAAGTACTGACACACTCCCTTCTGGGACCCTGGCAGACAGGATGGAACTGAAAGGGGATCTTGTGCACTCCTAAGCTACTCTTTGAAGCCCCCCCCACTTCAAAAGGTACATTTGGGTATTTAAGCAGGGTCTCTGACCCTACCAACCTAGACACTTCTGAGATAGATACTTCTACTTCATCAGACACTTCTGAGGTAGACACATCTACCTCACAGACACTTCCAGGAGAAGAAACCCTGAACCAGAACCTGCAACCTACCAAGAAGAACTGCCTGGCTGCCCAAAGGACTCACCAGGACTGCTCTTCTGAGAAGGACTGCTGCCTTGCTGTTTCCCTGCTGCCTTGCTGCTCTCTGGCTGTGCTGAGAAGTGCTCTCAAAGGGCTTGGATAGAGCTTGCCTCCTGTTCTCTGAAGTCTGTGAAAAAGACATAATTCCTGCAAAAGAACTCCTTGTGCGGCAACAATCGACGCACAGCCTGCAAGAAGAGACGACCAGCCTGCATCGCGGTGAGAAAGTCACTGCATGCCGAACCAGATCGATGCAGCCCAACTTCGCAAGGAGAAGATTGACACAGCGCCAGCGTTGCGTCTGGAAATTTGACACACGGCCCACTGGATCGACACAAAGCCGAGCCGGAACAACACAGCCCGACTTCCTGAGAGGAATCAACTCAGCGGCTGCCATAATGCAGAAATTTCCACGTATCGCCCACCGGATCGAAGCAGCCACTGTGACATCATCCTGCATTCCTAGGATTTCAACACATCATCCCCGGGGCGTCCAAAAACCCAGAAACCCGAAGAGGATGCCAGTCTACACGCTGGATATCGATGCAAAGCTTGCCCTGCGTGAAAACTCAACAACGCATCATCTGTGTGCGCCAGAAAAATCAACACACACCTCCCAGTTTTCCATGCATCTCCTCTGCGGTACCTTGCGGAGAATTTGAACGCAAACCAGGTATTTTGTTTTTGCAAGAGACAGTTTTTGCTCTTTAAAAGACTAAAGAGCCTTTATATCTTTTTTACAGTAATATCTCAACATATACTTATTGCATCTTGATCGTTTTGACCTGCATTTTACCAGATAAATATTATATTATTTTCTAAACACTGTGTGGTGTATTTTTGTGGTGTTCTACTGTGTTATTGCATGATTTATTGCACAAATACTTTACACATTGCTTCTAAGTTAAGCCTGACTGCTCGGTGCCAAGCTACCAGAGGGTGGGCACCGGATAATTTGGATTGTGTGTGACTTACCATGACTAGAGTGAGGCTCCTTGCTTGGACAGGAGGTAACCTGACTGCCAACCAAAGACCCCATTCCTAACAGGCATTGTTTTGTTGGCGTTACGGTATGCGTTTTGGGGCCCCCAATTAATCACTGACCTTTGGTCTGGCTGATTTGTGGATGTGGCTGTATTCTTTCGGATTGGTGTGTGTGTGTCATAATATGCTGAACGGATATTCGCCAGCGCAGGGGTAAGTTGGCGGCCATAAGCAGGATTTCCCCCCAATGTAATAGTAATTCCATCACGACATGCTCTCATGAAAAGTAGCTGTTGATGAGATCCTCCCGCAAGTCATCTGCTTCCTCTCAACCACTGTCTCACTTAGCATTTCAGGATTCTCACCCGGTGGCACCCCCTCCTCTGGGATCTACAGGATATTCCTCCACAGGGTGATGAGGTGGAGCATGCAGCATGCCACAGAGATCTGGCACACTTTCCCGGGTGAGAAAAGGAGGGCTCCACCAGTATGGTCCAGACTGTGGAATTTGGCTTTCAGGAGCCCAAAAGTGCCCTCCACTGGCTGCCGTGTGCTTCAATGGACCTCATTAAAGTGGACTTCCCCTGGCGTAGTTGGATTCCTTATCAGTGTCAACAACCAAGGAAGGTGTGGATATACTTAGTCTCCTGTCAAGAAATGGGACATAAGTGCAACAATGCGTCCCTCACTTCATTATTGGAGCACTTGACATTGCACACACACAATCAGGACAGATGTGACAAACCAGCCTGACCCGCTTTGGGTGCATTTGTGACATCAGCTGGGGCATGGTGCTGTTCCGTATTATGAAGGAATCATGGGCTGAACTGGATAATGGGCACAGACATGTGAGATGTAAAGATCTGCCAAACAGACAACTTGCACATTGATAGAGTAGAAGTTCTTTCTGTTGTGATAGACATGTTCAGTGGGCTGCGGTGGCATCAATCCAACATGTTGCCATCAGTGGCCCCACCACATGTGGGAGGCGGGAAAGACCATAGAAGTCAGCCTTCACATTGGCTAAACCCTCACATTAGGGGGACCTGATATAGTTGTCAGTGGGTTTCACCATTGCAGAAAAGAAATCCTTCAACACCAGACTGAACATAGGTTGGGGCATACTAGCAGATAGGGTCACTGTATTTTGGAAGGATCCTGTAGCTAGGAAGTGCAATACTGACATGACTTGTACAATTGGTGGTATGCTGGTTGAATACCTAATAGCTGGAATCAGATCTGTCTCCAACTAATGGCATAAGTGCACCATTGTTTTCCTATTCAAAAAGAGCTGTATGACGTGGTGTTCTTCCAAGTCTGAATGTCTGGCAGCAGATAGTAGACAGGAGGTTGTCACATCTTCCCTCTGCCTATGTGTGACAAGACATGATTTGTAACATTAGTCAGTGTGTCCATAGCAAAAACCATAGTGCACGCCAACAATAACATGTGAGAAAGCATTTCCAACTGGATAGACATGACAAACAGTTCGCATCCCAGATGGCAACTATGCAAGGGTCACATGTGCACCCCATGATTTTCAAGACATGTGTCCACAACATGGATTTGGGTGGAACTCAATGATGTGCTACACAAGTGCAAATTGAAATGTGACTGTATATTCCAGTCACCAAAAGACCGCTGGCCACGGTGGCCCATGCACCGCTGCTAAATGCCATCTGTGCCCTGCAACAAACTACAATGATGGTTGAGCAGAAGGACCTACATGACAAGACAGAATAAGGATGTTTGTGATGCAACTAAACATATATTGTAGGCGAGATTCAGTTTATATATCCAAATACAGCATTTCAGGTCACCAAATTGGTGGATGCCTGACCTATTACACTGGACATTAGGAACCACCTGCGACCTCCAGCGGAAGTCTTCAGGATGGAAGGCAAATGCTACTGCAGCAGAAACATCCATAGGCTAACGTTGCTGTCTGTGTTGGTCGCAGCCCAATGGCTGTGTCCTCCAGTGGTGATGACTGCGTGGTGGACGTGACTGCCATGTTGTGCAGATTCACTCACGTGACTCCTGACACGGCTTCCAGCAATACCTCCTTGACCTGAGCTGCTGTGTGCCCTATCTGGGGACAAACATACCATGTCCAGCAGGTGATAGTGCCCCTGCCTTCTCTCCAGAGGAGCTGTCCAGGCTTGTAAATAAGGCCCTATCCCTGTATGGACAGCTCCATGGCTCACCAGCGGGGCAGGTAAGAATATCAGTGGTACAATTGACACTGTTCAACACCATCCTTTCCCTCCTCACAGGCTACAATGTGTCCCTGTGTGCCATTTAGGCTTCTTGTGTGCCTGTTGTTGCAGTCTGAGTGGCATCAATAGTATGTACATGGTGCAGGTATTGGTGGCCAGTAACCTATGTTAAGTACAGTCACATTGTGTTGTGTGAAGTTTTTGGGATCCTCCTTGTTTTGGATGCACATAACTAGGTATGGAGACTTTACTGCCATCCACTGACACCTTTTTCTTTACGATGGTTGTAAATGTTAGACAACATGTATGTGCATGACAGCATGAGCTGTGTATGCATTTTAAATGAGTCATTTGAAGATCGTGTAAGCAATGTGTATAGTACCACTGATCTTTCACTGCACATCTGGCCTTGCCAAACTGTAGTCTGGAAGACATATCCTGACTTACTCTGCCCTTTGGGTTGCCACACACTCAACATGCCAAATTGCTAATGGCCACATGATTTACTACTATGAATGAAAGTGATGGAAATTAGCGTAATGTAGGTTCTGCATTCTCAGCCTACAGAAACCAGGGCCTGTCAAATGAACCTCCCAGTAGTGAACATAGTCCAAGCTGTGGTAGAGTCACTGTGGCTATGCACTGTGCCCACTCCCTGAACACCAGCAGAACCTGTCACATGGCCAATAAAAGGCTCTAGCTGCTACATTTGCCCTGAATGTCTCAGCCCGTTGAATAGATTAGAATTGGGTAATGAGGTTAATCTATGAACTAGTCCATATGTCACATTTAGCACCATTGTCAATATGTGTTTCTGACTCATCACAGGTCCCTTACTCCAACAGCTCTGTTGTCACCTTCACATAAGTCATATTTGTCCTGTACAGGCTCATTGTACTGATGACAGTCAGTTGATTCCTGGGAGGCCATGAAATGTGACTCAGTAGCTTGGTCACATAGAGGAAATTGTACAATGTATAACTTTGTATGTTGGATGCCATCTCTATGGGATAGGCACATATGTCAAAAGCAGTGTTCTGAGGTACAGGTACATACCACAGAAACTACCCCCTGAAGTGGCATGAGTCTGCATTTGGTAGGCCATAGGTCCACACATTCACAAGGAATACACTTTCTGTAAAACCATGCCAGCCCCTTAATTTCCACTCAAGTGTAAGGGTTAAGTCTGTACTATGTCAGTTACCTGTAGGGACTATATGCAGTGAGTCATTCTCACAGAGTGTGAATGTGTTGGGCAAGTCAGGCCTCATGAGATTACACTGTAGAAGCCACATATGTGTATGGTGTTTCATTGTGGCTCACATCACAGTATATGTTGCTGGAGCGTTGGCTACCTCATGTGAGTCAGCTTGCTTAGTTGTTGTAGGCCATGAACAGGATGGTGGGTTACTCTGCAGATGGATGCAAAGTGTGTAGTCGTGTCACTGTATGTATTGGCTTGTGCACTTTACACTAGAGGTCTGTTAACAAATTGAACATTTCTAGCTTGGTTTTTCTGACATGTGTGACTTAACCATTTGTGTGAAAACATGTGATTGTAATCTCTTGATTTATCTCTTGTATCCTTGAAGGTCAATGCCAAGAGAAGACAGAGACATTGAGAGCCATCACCCAGAAGGAGCGGCCCCTGGGGGTCCACAGCTGGCAGAGCACACACTGTTGCAAAAGGTGGGAGGACCTGACACACTGGGCCTGGAAGATCATGGAGGTCCACCTGGGGCTGTCCTTCCAACATGGGTGGGGCACACATTGGACCATGACCACCCTAATGTCATGCATCCTGGCTGTGACGTACCCAGACCTTGATGGGCATTTGAGCTGAGCATAGCAGCCTCAAGGGGGTGGGTACAGGACATGATCCTGCTGTCACGTTGCATGTTAGTATGTTAGGTACTGACATCTCCCCCTCAGGATAAGGGATGTGCCATGTGTGAAATAGTAGATGAGTGGCTGTGCAGATATGTAATGTGGTACATACTGATATGCCTTGCCTATTGGCCCAGGGACCTAGGACACAACTGTGTACAACCCAGCAACAATTTGCTCTCAATGGACAACTTATGGTTGTATACATTGATCAATTAAGTACTGTTTGTTTTTGTAGTGGTTGTTAGCTCTAAGCAACAGACCACTGCTCCTCAGTGTTACAGGCCAAAGTAAAGAAAGTGATGGATAACTGTCCTCAACCATGTGTCTGGTTAAATGAGTATATTGCCATCTGCCATCCAGAGGCTACTTGTCTTCAGCGTCTGGCAGGTGCTGGTGCCTCCCTACTGTCTGTAACAAGAAGATACTCATCATACATGTGACAGAGCATACATATATCTTTGGGTGCAGCTATAGATCAATACTTTCCCGTGGTAAGTGGGAAATGTCCATGGGCCTGATTTGTGTGCCATCACTGTTGCCAACATTCCTTGGGCCTACATGTTAGCATATGTCCCTTTCTCTTTTGACAAAATGTGTACGCTGCTGTTTTGTGCATGGTCTACCTGTTTTAAGGGGAATATTCCTGTATTGCCTCACAAATATGTGCATGCCAATCTGTGTTTGGAATACAAAATTTGCAATGAGAGTACATTTCATGTGATGCCAAAGACAGGGGTGTGTCACGATTGATTGCTATGTCACACATACCCTCAGCCATCATTTCTTGTCATTTAGCATGTACAACTGCAGTATCAATGAGGGACAAGATGTGTATGATTAGAGTTTTAAGCCACAATGTGCATTTCCATGCCATTGATGTGGAATTATGTAGCAAAGTGCACTGCACATGTGTAAAGGGGACAGTTTGTTGACATGCATCATGGAATGTCTTGCAGTCATGTTGAAATCCCAAGTGTTTGGGTACAACCATTCATCCACAGAAATCTGGGTTTGCAGGACCAAAATAGAGACAGTGATGTATCTTTCCACTGACCAACATGTTAGGGCCTTCTACGGGTACTTGCAAATCTCTGTGCTTCTCCAATATGCAAAGGACTAATAGCTTCTACTGATCAAATCAGAGTATTTCATTGCAAGGTGTACAAGACATTAGTGATGGTATCCCTGGAGCTTACTGATTCATTGTGTTGTGGATTTTAGGGGTATATCTCCCTGACAATTTGAACATGTCCAATGTGTGGCCTATGAGAACAGCATCGGTACTACCTCCATGACTCCATTCAGACAAATTGCACTTAGTGAAGTGTTCATTGTGGATATTTTTCCAGTGTGACACGAGTATTTCCATGCCACTTTATCAAGGCTAATGGACTGTTGTCAGCAACATGGCATACTCTGGGAGCATAATTTCTCATTGAAGTGTTATTTTGTATGTGACAAATAAACGTCTGCGTGACCTTGTGTGGGATCTGTAGGAATGCAGTTGGCATTGGCCTACTATTGTATGACAACAGGTAAGTGATGTATGCTCCATGAGGCAAATCATTACAGGTTATGTGGTCTCCTACTTGTTCAATGGTTACTGTGATTGCCAACTTCAGCTATGCAATTGGTAGTTGTCTGAAATCCTGATTTTCCTCTGAACAACTGCTGACAGTTCAGATGGCATGAATGCATATGGTATGGTACGTGTCTGGGCCACTTAGGTGGAATTTGTTGCTGGGGCCTACTTGGCATCATGGTAATATTTGCTAATCACAGCTGTTATTCATGTGGTCAGGAACTTGTGGTGACCCAATTTCTCTTTGCATTTGCAACATCACCCCAGGTAAGTGAAGGAGACAGGGCATAGCCAAGTAGAGAAGCATCTGGCCACGTAACCTCGGGTCAAGGCAGCACTGACACAGAGGGACCCAGTGGCCCAGAGAGTGAGGGGAGCGCCACAGAGGAGACTGGATCTGCATCCTCAACATCAGATTCTTCCTCCAGTGGTCACTAAGGAGTGCCGACTGGAGGAAGATCCATCAGGACCTACTACAGTGCCATCTTTGTCCACCACCCCCAGTTCTATCACTGCCCTCTGTGTTGCTCCCCACCGAGTTGGTCTTGCCTGCTCACCCAGGTGTGTGGGCATCTCCTTTGACGCAGCGCCTATGCCCTGGCCCCAGTTACCCCTGTTCTCCTGAATGAGGAGAATATTTACCTCCTGAGGAGTATCTCTGCGGATCAGACTGCCATTGTGAATGACATCCACGGGTTGGCCTGTGAACTTCAGCAGACCAATGTTTTCCTGGAAGGCATTCATATTGCCATGTCTGGCCTATAGAGATCTTTTCAGGCTGATGGTAGTCAGTCACCCCCCACATTTGGTCCCCCCTCCAACTCCCTCTTCCCAATCCAAATCTCCCATTCCCCTACCGATACCTAGCACACAGACACAACTGCATGCACCCACCTCAACACACACAAGCAGCACACATAAACACAAACACCACACAACACACCGGCATGCAAGCACTCAACATACACTCACACACAACATCATCCACCACTTCCCAGACACCCCCACCGGCCCATACACCACATCATGCATACCCACAGGTGCCACAACAACACAACAGGTAGTGACACACCCACCACACCCACCATACCCACAGACACCACCCCAACAGACACAGAGATATCCACTACATCCACCATACCTGCAGACATCATCCCAGCAGACACTCACATCCAAACACTCCCACATCAAACAGCACCTTCACATCCCAGCCACAAAGACACACAAACACCTACACACACAACAGACAACGCCTAAACAAAAGCATGCCTCACACACACACCCAAGATATAAGCAATTACACAGCAGATAACCACTCCCTCAACCTCCAAATCCTCAACCCCTTTTGATGACCATCCCTGTGTTCCAATGCAAAATTCTTTTGCGAACTTGCCCTTTACCCTTTTACTTCTACCCGCTGTCCCAAACCCATAGGCCCCGACTTACATCCCAACCAATCCCTTCCACAACAAAGTCTTTCCCTGTCACACCTGCCTCCCTGCAAGAACCCATACCCCTCCTCCATGAAGAAGTCCACTCCTCCAAAGAAAGAGTCCACCCTTCCCTTCCCAAACCCACCAATCCCAAATCAGAGGCACCGCCCACCCCCGGATGATCCATGTGGTGCTTGCCTGCCCACTTGATACCCCTTACTGTGGAGGTTCCGTGGCAGTTACCAGAGTCAAGTGTGTGCACAGTCCTATTGGACTGGCCAATGGGTTTGGACAATTTTCATTTAGTCACAAATAAACCCAAACAGTTGCATTTTTGGGTACACATTTGTCCTGCAATTCATTTTCCACCTTTATGTTGTTCCTGAGTAACCTGTGTTGTCTGCCTACATTTGTGTGTGTTTCAGCCTTCTTGCTGATCCATTTACTGTCATTTGCAATATCTGACTTTGTGGGCAGTGCTTGTGTTACCCAAGACAAAGGTAGATGTTGACTGTATGGATATGTGTTTTTGTGCAGTTGTGGTATCATTGCATTGTGTTATGTTTGGTATGGTAAGTATTTCATCTTGTGTTGTTCAATGTCAGCATGTATAATGTTAGACTTGTCCCCCTGATATGGGTTTTATATTTGTTTCATGTTTGGGAGTTTGAGTTTTGTTTCTCCAGACATGGAGGTGTTCAATTGTGCTACCTCCGTTTGGATTTGACAGTGCATGTGTCCAGTTTGCTGTGTGTACCTTACAGCTACTTCATCTAGATGTATGGCCCATGCTGTTGTTGTTGTATGTGCTTTCTTGACTTGCACTTCCACATTGTGCTGATAGGCATGTCACTTGGGTCTACTATTGTTTGTCAAAAAGATACCTAAAGAGCCAGTTCCTATGCAAATGTTTTTTTAGGGGCATGTGCAAAGTCTAATGTGTCCTAATGAAACTTCCTGCCTGATGCCCCCATCCTTATTGTGCAGGTATTGTGTGCCTATGAGTTTTGTATATTTGCTTCTCTGACTATTGCACATCCCTTTGTCCTTCCTTTGTGCTGCAATGTGGGTGGTGTGTGGGTCAATTGCAGGGTTGGTTCTTGGGAGGAGTGTTCATAACACATCTATACATATGTGTGATGAATGTGACGGCAGTTCATGGCATGTGTGCAATGTGAGTGTGTCAGTTGTATTGGTAGATGTGATGTTGTTGTGTTGTTGGTGGTCTGTGACACAATGTTGAGTACACTTCACTGTCCCTAAGATGTGCAGACATTTTTTTTTGTAGTTTTGTGGTGCAGTGTGAGTGACTTGCCCAAAGGGGGTGTTTTGTGGCTGTGAATGAGTCCTTCTTTGTGAATGACTCTGACTGTGTACACAATGACGAGTGACCTTCATTTCCTGTGGATGACAGCATGATGATGTGTTGTTGAGCGTAATGACACTGGTAGGTGTGTGTACTTATCGTCTGTTGCATCCACAGTGGTGTGGATTGTTTGCTACATCAATGAGCAGTGACAGGACGTGTGTGATGGACTCCATGGCCGCACAGGACATGTAACACTGCCTGCAGGTAAATTGCTCCCTTTATACTCTCCATTTCTGCCTGCTGATACATTGTGGTAGGACCGGCATGGTCACATTGGCGGTGTGCAACCTCATAATGTGTCCGGCGGCAGCACAGGCTACGCCAGCCTATTTGTGCTTGCCTTGTGACTGAGGCAGTCTACGTTGCCTGGCGGTGCCAGTAGGACCGCGGCTCCATAGGTCCCATGACTCATAATACAAAGGTCCAACCGCCAAGCTAATGGCAGTCAGACGACCACTACCGCATGGTGGTGCACGGAACGCCACACTCTTTATCAGGCCCTAAATCTCTGCCATAATCAAATTGTATATGAGCATCAACTTATTTAGAGCATTGTAGTAAGAACAATGTTGAAAATGGTTTAGCACCATTACCTGCATGTCAAATAGGCCACAAACGTGTTTAGCTGGAAGTGGGTATCTGGGTGATGTTAAGGTCCCCACACCATACTACAAACATATTCCATCCTCTTCCTTGTATAAAATATTCCAAATCCCTTACCAGGGCTCCTACCACTCGTGCCTGCGAAGTATCACAGATACTATTTTAGTAATTATTTAATAATATGTCAGGATTAAACTAAGAGGAATAAGAAACAAATTGATAATATTCTGATTATAACAATATATGAATTTTATGATAAGAAGACTGTAATAAGGGATACTAAAAACCACCAGACCCCCTTTTGCCCTCCCAATACTAGAGTAGGTTTCTGGTGTATGGTGGGATGTGAAACCATCAAATACAAACATTTCTATTAAACATGTTTCTTGAAGGCACAGAGTCTGAACTCTCTTGAGATGTCTACAACAGTCCTCCATTGCTGGCTTGTTGGACAGTCCAGAGAAATTTCATGACCCAAGTATTAACTCATGGGAATCCCGGCATAAAGAATTGCCCCTTGAGGGCCCCAGGTATTCCCACCAAAAGTTGAATGGCAACATACTAACATTGTTTACACTCTTTGTTGAGGGATAATTGCTGTTATGTCCGAAGAGGTGGGGAGTCAGTCTATTTCCTACAGGGAATGTAAAGTGCCAGCCAGCCTTTCTTTGCAGGGAGGAGATGATGGAAAAGAAAGGGTATTCTAGAAAGAGCTGAATAGATTCTATTTGACCTTCCTAAAGAATACTTGAAGAATACTTTTCCTGCAAGGTTATGAGAATACGATGGATCGTATCAGGATTTTCAAAGTTCAAGAAAATATAGCCCCCCTGGATTGTTTTTCTGGTACTCCCTATCCATGTGACTCTTCTTGCCCTCATCATTTCCCTGGCCAGGAGGCTGACACTTAGGGCCTGATTATGAGTTTGGTGGCCTTGAACACCCACCCGCCAAACCCCGCACAGGGTGGTTGTCAACATGCTAGGTACTAGGTACCTCCCCGCCAGCCCCATTAAGACTTTCCTGCTGAGTTGAACGGTGGAAAACAAGGTTTCCGCCGGTCAGACCAGCAGGAAAGTGGTGGCAGCATTGTTGCGGCAGGGGTCACCAGCACCCTCGTAATGCACGCTGACTGCAGAGAAGACAATGTGCATTATGAGGGTGCTGGGCAGGAGGACACCTGCACAGCCCATGCCTCAGGCATGCGCTGTGCAGGGGCCTCTCTGTTGCCCCCTGCACCTGTTCTCCACCAGCCTTTCCATGGCAGTAAAACCGCCATGAAAAGGCTGTCGGAGAGCCAGGTTGTAATCATCAGGGCGGCGCTGAGTTCAGCGCAGTCCTGGCTGAGTCCAACCTGCACCACTGTCAGCCCACCAGAATCTCCGATCCTGGCGGAGACGGTGGTAGGTTGGTGGGGCTGCCTGCCAGCCTCGTAATGTGGCATTCGGACCTCCACAACCACAGTGGACTGGCAGCCACCGCAAGTGTGATGGTCACACTCATACTCCACTATTTGCTGTCCAATCAGGGTAGAGCCTTTTGTCTGTGCTCCTTTCTTTTTTGCAGGTTAGCTGACGGATGTTGCGCTGAAAAGAAAGAGAAGAATGCAATTGGAAATAGGGGGTGGGGGCGTGTGATACACATGGATTACTATTGGGTTGCACATGAGAGTCTGCTGTGGGTGAGCTCCTTGGAATCTCCTTCTCCCCCTTTAGGGAAGTCATGGCCTCTGTTACTGTGCATTATGTCACCTCTAGTCTTTCCTCCACACTTAGAATTTCTTAATTAACTCAGGCACATGCCCCAGAGAGGTAATTTATGATAGAGCTTGTTGTGGAAGTTGTGGGCTCCCTAATTATATTTTCCATTGGTAGTTTCCTTTTGCCCATCTTGATGGGATTAGGGGTGCCATTTTTGCTTACCCTAAAAAAGGGTGAGGTGACACAAAGGACATGCTAATGCACTAAAACAGTTTTTATAAAAAAGCACTTACTGTTTTAAAAACTTGATGTTAGAGGTGTGGTCCAGCCCATTTACGTTTAGGCACAGATGGATGCAGACAGCCTGCTCTTGGCCTGGGCTTTGCCCAGGCACTTACCCCAGCTTGACAAGGGTCTGGGCACACCCCGCGTTCATCCTGAGGGAGAAAATAACTGTTCCTTAAGTGTACCTCTGAACGTGGCTCCACCTTCTGGTGATCAGGTAAACCTAGGGCATTTAAAGTCCTAGCCTCCCATAGCCCACAGCAGTCCAAAGTGGCAAATAACGTGACCTGTGTTGTTGGGAAAACTGTGCTTTAGGAGAATTCTTGAATGTGACTCCACTTCCTGGCAATTAGGGAGTTCTAGGGATTGTAGTCCTTGACCCTCACAGCCCACAGCAGCTCATAGTGGCAAGTGAACCATCGCCCTCTGTAGGGAAACAATGATGCCTTAAGTGTATTCTTGAATGTATCGCCACCTCCTGCAATGAGGGAGATCTAGGGCATGTAGTCCTAGCCCCTTGTAGTCCCCTGCAGTCCAAAGCATCAAGTGAAGCTGCTGGTAGAAGTGTAAGCATCAGTTCTGGAATACAGAGGCCTGCATCTTGATTCTGAATCAGTTGCTTTTCTTGAGCTGCGTCCAGACACAGCAATTCATCTCATCAGAGTTCTGTGCTGTGTTCCTACACCAAGACACAACACCGGCACAAACGCACATTTAACAGATGATCAACCCCTTCACCTGACTCTAGTATGTTGTAGTTGTGCTTCTTTTTTGGCACATTGTTGTGCTAGTGTAATTTTGTTTTTATAAGGCTGTGGCATGTTGCATAATACCTACAGTATTTTACTGCGTCTGTGCTTTTTTTGTTTGCTGTGACATAGCGTTGAGTGTGTTCTGTTGTGGTGTTTCATTGTTTTGCTGCCTTTTTCAGCAATATTGCAGGATCTAGCATTTTGTTGTGATGCTGATGTATTTTTTGTGTTGCATTATTGCATTTTGTTTTTGAGTTCTACTATAGTAGTTGTTATGAGTTCTCATCTGATTGTTTTGTTGTGCTGTGCCCTCTTGTCATGTTGTTGTACTGTTATTTTGTTATTTATTGTGTTCTTTTGTCATGTGCTTTGTAGATACTTTAGAGATGCCAACAAATGTTCCTACATCTCTCCCCAGGCTAAGCTGATAACATACTGCTGCTCTAGCTCTTCATATATTTGAGTCACCAATCAGCCAAAAATGTAGCAGAGACGGTTCCTTAAATTAGCCCTTTGAGTTCTCACTTTACGTGACTTGACCCATGGATCTGACCATCAGGCCCATCAGTGGAATCTAAGAAACATGCAGTGTGCAACTGTAAATTGTATATGGAGCCATTTTTTCAAACGTAGTTTACTGTGAACCTGCAAGTTTCATGTAAACCTGAAAGATTTCAAGGTTACGCCTTGCAGGTTACTTGGATGAGTTTGAAATGGATACACTGTTCATTCAGCTGTTATACCATGACTGTGTCTAATATTAATACTATGATTTACATAGCGCAACTAATCACCTATGAGGGTATCCATGCCCCGTCCATAGGCACTCTGGAGTTCGCAGCCCTATCGCTGCACCACATCCTCCCACCTACATTACAGGCCTGATATTAAGGTTAACTGATTGTACTTCGTGCATCAGGATGGAGGACATTACCTCAGCCATCCTGGCAGATTACTATCTGCCAAATTAAAAGCAGTCCCTGGTGCAGCAGTCATCTCTTTACCTTGAAGAGAAGCTCTGTCACACCAGTACCAAACGTTTGGTGGACAACTTCCATTGGTGTGACTGTCCACCAAACTTTTAAAATTTGTTTGCTTTTCTAAGGCAAACTCCCAAAGTTGGAGTTTTTTTTGTAAACATATAACAAATGATTTCCTCCACCTCCACCTCAAGACTTCTCTGCCTTGGTGCGGAGGTCATTATTGTTTTTTCTGTCTCTCACTGCTAGGAGTTTGTTTTTGCAGTGATGGACGGAAATAATTACAGGTGGCTGACTGAGAGTTTGAAGTTATGAAGTACCCTTTCACCAGACTCCAAATCAGACCCTAATTTGTGATCTCTGCAAGATTAGTTAAATAGGTTTAGGAAACAATAAAGGATCGGTAGTTGAAGGGTTGTGTTTATGGTGTCCCTTCCAAATACTGATACCTTATGGTATGAATTAATGTTTTGAAAATGAAATTCAATAGCAAAATATTAATACTGTACCACCAACTCAAAGGAAGTGGTAACCCATTCACATATGGGAAGGAGTCCTGCAGGGACCCCTTCCCCTTTGTGAAGGTTGACAAAACCTTGTTCTCAGGAGTAGCCTGTGGTCCTTGAGACCCTCTCTCCCACCACCGTCTTACTGTCATGGTTTCCCTGGTTACAACCTGGCCTTCAATTGCCCTTTCCTGCTTCTCTGGGAACAAGTTATAACCATTTCCTCCCATCCATCAGTTTCCTTCCCTGTTTGAAAAACATCTCTCCAACGATCTTACTATTATTTGCAAACTTGTTGCTTCATCACACTGTCATGTACATGTGCAGAAATGCTGCATTGACTAGGACAACAAGGTGTACAGACCTAGAAATGGGTCTAGCTGTGTTATTTATTTGTGTTCTATCCTTTTTCTTTGAAAGCTGAGTTAGCATAAGCTCTAAGTGGGTCAGAGGAGGAAGCCAGGGGCCTGTTCAATGGAGAGAATATAAGACATTCCTGAGTATGTTATAAAGCTATAAAGAATGACTTCAGATCACTCACTCAGCATAGGTGTCTTAATGAAGAACCATTGAAAGGGAATTTGTTATTGTCTTTTAAGGTCAGGCCAAGATTTAGCTGTTTCATCGCCCTCCTGGGATACATGAATTTGTACCGATGCACAACCATATAAAGTTGAAGGCACACTCTGAACCATATACAAAGTGATACAATATATAGTCATAAAGCAGTAGTGTATATTTTTGTTGATAGTTTATTCCTTGCCAAATTGGCCTCTTCTTTTAGCCTTTATGCTCATCCAACACATGCTTCGTCCTCCAGGGGTGTCCCTATGACTTAAGCAGTGCTAAAAGTAACAAAGAACAACTACCATTGTAATATCACATATGATCCTCACATGCAATTTCATCACCAACCTTCTGTTATTGTGTGTACAACCTCATAACATCATTAGGTGTGGAAACCCATACACAATTTCAATGTGATAATCAATTCCCAATTGATCCACAAGAATAACATCAGCATCTTCAATTTCCCATATCATATGTGTTCATGTTTTCTAATAATAATTCAAACCATGCGTTAGGTACACAAAGTATTATGATGTCATAAGCCATGCACAGTTTCAAAGCCCACGATATGGTGAAAGTGTATTTAGATCAAACCAACTCAATCAAGCATGAAAAAAGTGAAGGAAAATCTTGAACAAAGTAAAAAGTCTCATGTCAGTGTACTCTCCATAGTGACCAATAAAGGGATACCTATCTCATTATTCAATTGAACCAAGAACTTTCTGAAAGAAAAAATATGGACTCTGTCACCATTATGATGCTAAGGCCCATATTTATACTTTTTTAGCACCGCATTTGCATTATTTTTTTATGCATAAGTGGTTCAAACTAACAAAATACAATTGTATTTTGAAAGTTTGCACCACTTTTGCATCAAAAAGCAGAGCAAATGCAACACTAAAAAAGTATTAAAAAAGTGTCCACTGATTATGTCTCATATATGCTCATTGAATCCCCTATCTTGTTTCTAGTCAAAATTCCAACCCAGAATGGCCTCTTTCCCTCAAAAGCATATCCCCCATCTAAATATATAAGTAAATCCATTGAAAGCACGTCTTAATGCATTAAGAAGTGCTTTCATTGGATCCATCGAGCCACATCATTAGATGAATAAGCCAACCACTCATCACTTTCGTGCTAATGTAATGGATATCTGTGAACATCTCTGTTTTATTGTTATGTAGTCTGTTCACCCACTTGTAATGGGGATCTTCCTCCCTGAAATATAATGTAGATAATAAAAAGGGTAAGCCCAAAATTATCTACTTCAGCGGACCCCCAAAGCGCTATTTAGTCACATGATGTTATGAAAAACGGATCCCAGCAGTAGCAGTAACACATACCATACGTATCCGAAGTCTCAAATGAGTGAGTGCGCTTAGGTTTGGTGTCTAGCTTGAGCTCCATTAACTTGCATCTATCTATAAGACGTACAAAAGAAGATGAAAGAAAACACCACAACGAGCATTCCGGGTACGTTGCTCATACGCTGTCATTTTAGGCCAACCCCCTATAAGCAACCAGCCTTGCACCATGCATGGCCATTGCCCATGCGTGGCAAAGGTTGCCAGCAAGGCCTGCCCTGAAGCCGGACCCTGCGGGCAACCCCCTAACCACCCAACCCCACACTGTGCATAGCCCTTTGGCCATACATGGGGTGAGATCTGTGTTCTAGCTGGCACATTTAACAGGAGGTGGGCCGCTCTTCTGGTAGTCCAAGGTAAAAGGCATTGCAATAATCTATTCTGGAAGTTATCAGAGCCTGAACAACCATTTTTCTTTGCTGGAAAGGAAAGAACGTTTTTTTAGAGACCACATGATGCCAAAACAGGTACCTAATAGAGCTTTAACTTGAGGCTGAAAAAACAGACTGTTATCGAATCTACTTTCTAGATTTTTAACTATACAATTCTAGGATCTTGGGAGGAGGCATCGTTAGGCCAGACATTTTGCCAAAAGTCCGAAGGAATGTTCCTGAAGAACAGAATTTCTGTTTCCTGTTCATTACATTTTAGTTGATGTGTTGCTAGACAATAGAAGACTGCTGTTAGACAGGTTTTATTCTGTATGCCATTCAACTCTTCTCCCTTGCCCCATGAAATTAGCAGTTGAATATCATCTGCATAGGATATCACTTTAGATCCCAGGTCTTCTGCCAGATGGGCTAGAGGGGTAAGGCAAATATTCAAGAGGGAGGGACTTAGGGCAAAGCCCTGTGGGACTCTCACAGCCAATCCATGTGGGTTTGAAGAGCAGGGAGGGATCCAAACTTGTTGACTCCTATTTGCCAAAAAGGATGCTAGCCAGTTCAAGGTCTGTCCTGTTACCCCAATAGCATGGAGATGCTCCAGCAGCTTGGAATGGGGAACAGTGTCAAAAGCTGCCGATAGAACTAAAATAATCAGTGCAGCATCACCCCTCCATCAAGAATGCCTTTGGTATGTTCTGAGACCTCCAACAATGCTGTCTCAGTACTAGAAGGTGATCTGCAGTCCGACTGGCTAGAATGTAACAAGTTGTTCACTTCCAGAAAGTTGGAGAGCTGTTTGTTCAGCTGTTGTTCTAATATTTTTGGTAAAGCTGGCAATAGGGAGATCGGCCTATAAGTAGATGGAATATTAGGATCTGCAGAAGATTTTTTCACTAAGCATAAACTCTTTGCCTGCTTCAAAGAGCTGGGAAGTGTGACAGAAGCTATTGATGCATTAAGAATCATATTTACTACTGGGTTAGTGATGGTAGCCCCTGAAGCCAACAGGTTAGTGGTGCAGGAATCTGCTTGAGAACCTTATTTGAGTGCTTTCAAAGCTGCCAATGAGGATTCCATCAAAATAGGCTCAAATTTAGTCAAGCTTGTTATAGACACAGTAATCAAGCTGACTTGCAGTTTATTTCATAAATCGTCATCAATCTTTGCACAAGGCGATAGACTGGCTTACATGCTTAAAATCTTGGTCTGGAAAAACTGGGTAATTGTTCGCACCACTCCGCTGTGGCCTGATGTGAACTGGCACATGCTGAAGGTGACGTGGAATTCTTTACAACTGAAAAGATATCTCAGGCCTTGTTTCCTGCTTTTTTGATCTTCTCTTTATAATAGATTTATTTGGCCATTCTTATTGCATTAATGCTAATTTATAGGCCTGTCTGTCATGCGGGTAATAGTTTCTCCTGCATTACCATTACAGCATCTTGCATTGATTTTTACCTGCCTTAAGATCATCTAGATAGCTTCCTTTTGTTTTTTTCTATGCAGGATAGAAGGTGCTAATTTCTAGGTTGCAGTTCTGATCCACTTGGTGAACTTTAAGATATCTTTCCTAACCAAGCCATGCTTGCCTGGAGTGTTTGCCTCTATTACACACATGAACTTCAAAGGCCTTATTTTATGATAGGCTCTTGAACTCCCTGACATTCTGGTGGGGCAGGACATACTTTCACTGACACCTGGCAGGAAAATCAGTTTAAATAATGATCTGCACAGACCAGGGGTAAAGTGTCCTCTGATTGTAAAAACATGTTGGAAAATACTTGGTCCAACATATGGCCGCCTTGATGGGTCGGTTTTACTACATTTTGATTGAGACCTAAGTAGATCGTCATGTATTTAGGCTCTGTGGTCTCTCTATCATCCACCTTATTAGGTGTAAATTGAAATCCCCTAAGAGCATAGAAAATGTGAATATCTCACGGATAGATGGGTGATTGTTTTATGTAAGGAATTCAAAAAAGGGCCAGCTGGTCCCGGGGGCCTATAGATTAGAACCCAACTACTGAATGCTGCGTAGAGAAGGAAATGCAGAAGACCATGGCTTCTGCCCCCATCAAGTCCAAAACCTCAAAGGATTGGCAACTCCAGGCCTCCCTGAGAATCAGAGCAAGACCACCTCCCCTCCCCACCAGGGTACCTTTCTTGTGAATCTTAAAGCCATTGGGAAAGGAGATGGCAATAGAGGGATTTGACACATCAGAAAGCCACATTCAGTCACAATTAATAGGTCTACTGTGTCCTCATTTAGTAGATCGAAAATATTATTAACATGTTTCTGCATAGAGCAGGCTTTAATGAGCATCTCATGCCACTAGGTAGTGTTGCAGAAGGGACGCTTTTCCTCTCTTTATCAAGGGCGAAAAGCTGAACGCTGCAACAAGGGCAAGTGAAATTAAGCTTAGATGCCAGTATAAACAACTGTGTCGTGCATTTTCCAGCCAGTTCAAGCCTTTTAGGAGAATTGTTGCTATCATGATGCTGCTCAGGTCCCTGAGGTTCCCACCTATCCTTTCCTGAGGGGCGCTCCTCCACCCATTGCCACACTTGATCTGGGATCTCGAAATAGAAATCATTCTCCTGGATACTGACATGGAATTTAGCCGGACAAAGCACTATGTACTTTACATCCATAGCTCACAGTTTCTGTTTCATCTAATAAAAATATTTATGTTGTTGCTGTAGTACTCTAGTGCAGTCTGGAAATGTTGTATTTACTAGGAGACATGAAATGACTCTTTCCTGCCTCTTACTGTGTGTCGAATTGAGTCTCTGTCTCTATAATACAGGAACTGGTGGAGGTTTACGTACCAGGGCTCAATGAGCCAACTCGTTTAGGAAGCAGGAGAAAAGGTGTTCTGTCAGCTCAAAGGAACGTAGCCAGTTTGTAAGAAAGTGTTCCCGGTGGGATACCCCTTGGAATCCCACAAAGCCCATGTTATTGTACCTGGAGCTACCTTAGGAGTCTTCCACACAGGCCTCCAGCGCAGTTGCACCTTTTAGTTTCTGAATTGCCTGAATTGACCCCTCCAGTGTGGCTATTCGTCTATCTAAGTCATTACTCAGCTAATTGTCTAATGCAGATCATTCCAAAAACAGTGTCACATCAGCCCCTACCTCCCCAATTCTGGTCTCTAAGGATCTCTGGGAGGATTTCTGCTTGATTTATTCAATTGCCTGCTTGTATATAGAATGTTGTAGGTGTGACTGAGAGCATGGGACAACAATTTTCAAAATTCAAAGAGATAAATGTATACTATGTTGGGTATCTTTGGTCAGCCACAAAAGCTGTAAACATGAAGAGGCATATTGAAGAAAAGTGGTGCTGCACATAGTGCAGCACCACTTTCCATGTGCCCCTTAACGCCCCCTACTGGTACCATGTGTGCACCGTATATAAGATATGGTGCACGGTAGGGTGCAATAGCATCATTTCTATTGATGGTATTGATGTACTCGACAGGAGTAGGTCCAAAATATTGGCGCTACTTTTGCAGAGTACATAGGGGGCCATTATAAATAATGGAAGCCCCCTTTCATTAACAGTGCCACAAAAAAAGACACAAGGAAATATCCCCCTTTGCACACATTATGCCTGGCGGATGCATAATGTAGCACAAAGGGTTACAAAGTGCATGCATTGCACCACTTTATAAATATGGTGCAAGGATTTTGGGCTCATTGGGCCTTTTGTGTTTCTAAAGTTGCCCTAAGTGGAAAGGGTATGCCCAGACCTGGGTCCCTTGCTCACTGTGCCACTGGATTCAAGCTAGCCTGGCTGATGAAGGGTGAAATCCTGAAATCGGTCCCAGGATGCATGTTTCCGGTCCAGGGAGGACCTGGCTTGGCAGTTCGGGCTGGACTGTTCCCATGATGGAACAGGGTCAAGACTGATTTTCATATGGCTGGGTCCAAACTGGGGTGGCATGGTGAGCAAAAGAACGATGGATGAAACCCAGATCTGTGACTAGGGGTGAGTGTTTGCATTATTCAGCACTCCGTCCATCATCCTTTTGTGTTACTAAAGTTGCCCTAAGTGGTAAGGGTATGCCCAGACGTGGGTCCCTTGCTAACTGTGCCACTGGATTCAAGCTAGCCTGACTGATGAAGGGTAAAACCCTGAATTCGGTCCCAGGATGCTTGTTTCAGGTCCAGGGAGGACCTGGCTTGGCAGTTCGGGCTGGACTGTTCCCATGAGGGAGCAGGGTTAAGACTGATTTGTATATGGCTGGGACCAAACTGGCGTGGCATGGTGAGCAAAAGAACAATGGATTAAACCCAGATCTGTGAGTAGGGGTGAGTGTTTGCATTGTTCAGCACTCCGTCCATCATCCTTTTGTGTTGCTAAAGTTGTTCTAAGTGGGGAGGGTATGCCCAGACGTGGGTCCCTTGCTCACTGTGCCACTGGATTCAAGCTAGCCTGGCTGATGAAGTGTGAAACCCTGAAATCGGTCCCAGGATACTTGTTGCTGGTCCAGGGAGGACCTGGCTTGGCAGTTTGGGCTGGACTGTTCCCATAAAGGAACAGGGTCAAGACTGATTTGCATATGGCTGGGTCCAAACTGGGGTGGCATGGTGAGCAAAAGAACAATGGATTAAACCCAGATCTGTGACTGGGGGTGAGTGTTTGCATTGTTCAGCACTCCGTCCATCATCCTTTTGTGTTAATAAAGTTGCCCAAAGTGGGAAGGGTATGGCCAGACGTGGGTCCCTTGCTCACTGTGCCACTGGATTCAAGCTAGCCTCGCTGATGAAGGGTGAAACCCTGAAATCGGTCCCAGGATGCTTGTTTCCGGTCCAGGGAGGACCTGGCTTGGCAGTTCGGGCTCGACTGTTCCTATGAGGGAACAGGGTCAAGACTGATTTGCATATGGCTGGGTCCAAACTGGGGTGGCATGGTGAGCAAAAGAACGATGGATTAAAACCAGATCTGTGACTTGGGGTGAGTGTTTGCATTGTTCAGCACTCCGTCCATCATCCTTTTGTGTTGCTAACGTTGCCCTAAGTGGGAAGGGTATGCCCAGACGGTGGTCCCTTGCTCACTGTGCCACTGAATTCAAGCTAGCCTGGCTGATGAAGGGTGAAACCCTGAAATCGGTCCCAGGATGCTTATTTCCGGTCCAAGGAGGACCTGGCTTGGTAGTTTGGGCTGGACTGTTCCAATGAGGGAACAGGGTCAAGTCTGATTTGCATATGGCTGGGTCCAAACTGGGGTGGCATGGTGAGCAAAAGAACGATGGATTAAACTCAGATCCGTGACTGGGGGTGAGTGTTTGCATTGTTCAGCACTCTGTCCATCATCCTTTTGTGTTAATAAAGTTGCCCAATGTGGGAAGGGTATGGCTAGACGTGGGTCCCTTGCTCACTGTGCCACTGGATTCAAGCTAGCCTCGCTGATGAAGGGTGAAACCCTGAAATCGGTCCCAGGATGCTTGTTTCCAGTCCAGGGAGGACCTGGCTTGGCAGTTCGGGCTGGACTGTTCCCACGAGGGAACAGGGTCAAGTCTGATTTGCATATGGCTGGGTCCAAACTGGGGTGGCATGGTGAGCAAAAGAACGATGGATTAAACTCAGATCCGTGAATGGAGGTGAGTGTTTGCATTGTTCAGCACTCCATCCATCATCCTTTTTGTGTTGCTAAAGTTGCCCTAAGTGGGAAGAGTATGCCCAGACGTGGGTCCCTTGCTCACTGTGCCACTGGATTCAAGCTAGCCTGACTGATGAAGGGTGAAACCCTGAATTCGGTCCCAGGATGCTTGTTTCCGGTCCAGGGAGGACCTGGTTTGGCAGTTCGGGCTGGACTGTTCCTATGAGGGAGCAGGGTCAATACTGATTTGCATATGGCTGGGTCCAAACGGGGCTGGCATGGTGAGCAAAAGAACAATGGATTAAACCCAGATTTGTGACTGGGGATGAGTGTTTGCATTGTTCACCACTCCATCCATCATCCTTTTGTGTTGCCACACTAGAGTAAAAACAAATTGTGCTAATATGGCGCAAAGTGGAGCTAAGGGCTTGTAAGTAGATCCCAAGATGTGTAACCCAAGCCTAGACAATCAGAGATATGTGTGCTTGCTTTGTTGGGTTTATGCCACCATAGTGTTTGATAGTTTGTGAATCCAACACTTTTCCCAATGTAGTAAAGTTTGAACTTGATAGTCAAAAACATTTCATTTTGGGACAAAGCCCAAAAAGCTATATAAATAACATACTGTGACATATGCTAAACATAAAGTAGTATAAGAACTGAAAATTGACCCTAAAATTTGATGATGCTCACAAATTTAAAATAGGGGGGTGAAACTCTTCTCAAGCACCAACTACAATTATTCTCAACCACAATACTTCTCAGGGTGAAGTTACAAGTAAAACCTAAATTAACCTGTGCTCAACCATTGAGCAGTTTAGCACAAAGCAGTCAGGTTTAACTCAGAAGCAACTTGTAAAGTATTTGTGCAACACTTCAAACAGTAATACAGTGAAAACCACACTGCAGCAGAGGAGATGTGTCAGTTCTGCTGGATCCCCAGAGGCTGGCAAAGCACCTTAAGCCCACTTCCAAGGGTCCAGTACTGGGGTGGCACTGCTTGGCAGGGGCGACTAACAGATGGGAGAGTCCAGTTGCAGACATAAGGTTGTTGGAAGTCTGTTGTGTCCACGAGGCTTGAGCTCAGGTGGCCAGCAAACAATCCCTTAGAGGCACCTCTGGGTTCTGGGTTAAAAAGATGCACGACCTGTCCTCGCCCAGGCAAGAGGACAGCAGGCTGCAGGTCAGCATATCAAAGCAGGAGTCCAGTAGAGTAGCAGTCCTTCAGCACCATAGCAGTCCTTCTTCCTGGCAGAGTATTCACAGGTCCAGAAGTGTACTCACGTGATGGTGTCTGGGGTCCAGTATTTATATCCAGTAGTGCCTTTGAAGTTGGGGGGAAGCTTCTGGAGGCTTCCCTTTAAAGCCTCCATGCATCCTTCCTTTCCATCTCCTGGCTTCAGACTAACTACAGGGGATATGCAGTGATTTGCGCAGATGCAGGACACAGCCTGTTCAGGTGTACGTTGGGCTGCGCCCTGCTCCTCTCTCCCATCCTGCCAGTGACGCCTTATCCAGGCACACCTAAGCTCCCTATTGTGTGTGGCTGTCTAGGAGTGATACACAAAGCTCAACTGTCAGCTACACCCAGTGATATGACCAGAGACAGACTATAGGGAGTAAATGGCTAGAGCAAGAAATAGGCAACATTCCACAAATGGCATTTTCAGAATTGCCATTTCAAATATGACTTCACCATATGTTAGGATTGGGATTCTGGAGACAAACATATGAAATAGCTATCTCTTTCCATTTGGAAGTTATGTTTCACTACCAGGACATGTAAACCTTAATAGTACATATCCAACTTTTTTAAATACATTGCACTGTGTCCTCTGGGCTGTCCGGGGTTTACCCTAGAGGAGGCCTATCTGCATTGAAAAGGAGAGTTTGGATTTGGCAAAAGGTTTAGTTTGCTATTTAAAAATCGCAGTCTAAAACTGCACACATAGGCTTTTTAATGGCAGGCCTAACATGTTTAAAGGGCTACTTGAGTGGGTGGCACAATCAGTGCTGTAGGTGCACTAGTTGTATTTAATTCATAGTCCCTGGGCACATATTGTGCACTTTACAGGGGACTTATAAGTAGATAAAATATGAAAATTGAGCATAGGCAAATATTTCCATGTTTAGAGGAGAGAGTAGAAACACTTTATCACTGGTTACTAGTCCAAATGTTAGCAGAAACGAAAGGCAAAAATGTTTTGGGGCAAGACCACCCTAAGGCTGAGAGATCTTACAGAAGTTAGCATATTAACCTGTAAAAACTGAAGAAAATAAAGACATTTCTCTCAGCCCCACTCATTGCCTCAACTCATTACTTTCAGAGGTTAAGTAAGACGTAAGGACATCATTACAAGTTTGGCAGTCTATTGACCACCATGGTAGAGGTCCGACTGCCGTCAGGATAGCAGTTGGAGTGCCGTGTTATGAGTCATGCTGGCCTATGAAGCAAAGACTGCCATGGTTCAGCTGGCACAGCCAGACAGCACCGATCGCCGCAGTCACGAGGCAGCACAACAGGCCGGCGGAGACAGTGTTTCCGTCAGACACATTACAAGGTTCAACACACCCAGTGTTACTGTAGCAGTCAGACCACCATGTCTCAGCAGGCTGAAATGGGGAGTATAAAGGTAGACACCCACCTGCAGGCAGCCTCACATGTCTGCTGAGGCCATGGAGCACATCACACACATCCTGCCGCTGATGTTGATCATCGATGAGCACAAAATCCACACCGCTGTGGGTGCAACTGACCGTAAGCACACACCTACCTGTGTTATTAACATAACAACAGCTTGTTGTGCCGTCTTCCACACTATATGGGGGTCACTCTATGGGCACAAAGTACACGTCTCATCGTGTCCATTGTCTACATCATACATATAGATGGAAACATTCACAATCACAATATGCCCCTTTTGGGGAGGTCACTCAAACTGTACAGCAACACTGAACAAAAACACATGTCCACACGAGTCTGGTATAGGAATAGTGAAGGCTACTCAACATTGTTTCACACATCACCAACGACACGCCAACATCACAAATACAAATACAACTCACATTCATTACAGGCCATGGACTGTCGTATCTTACAACACACACATGTATGGATGTGACATGCATCACAAACTCCATTCTCCCAGTAAACAGCCTTGCAAAGGACACACCCATCACCCACATCACAGCACAATGGAAGGAAATGAGCATGCACAATAGAGAGACAAATAGACAAAGAGCACTAAGCTAATAATAGGGGTGGGGGTATCAAGAGTACTCAGGGAAGCAGGCTCCACTGGGACACATATCATTTTGCATGTGCCCCTAAAACAACATGTGCACAGGAAATGGCCCTACAAGTGTCTCAGAGACACACAGTACTAGACCCAAATAACCTTCACAATGAGGAAGTGCAAGTAAACAAAGCAGATACAACTCCAACTGCATGGGACATACATCTACAGGAAGTAGCTGCAAGGTACACACAGCTAAATGGACACATGCACAGTCAAATGCAAACAAAGCGAACACAATTGAACACACTCTATGTCTGCACAAACAAAACTCAAGCTGACCCACATTCGATGAATCCATAATCCTTATCAGGGCGGCAAGTCTAACCCCATACATGCTCACATTGGACAGCACAAGCTAAAATATGTACCATAACAAACAGTACATGATGCTATGACACCACCTTTGCAGCACTTACACCCACATATACATACAATGAACATATACCTTTGTCTTGGAGGATGCCAGCACTGCCCACAAAGTCAGATACTGCAAACAACAGCAAATGGACCAGCAAGCAGGCTGAAACACACAGAAATGTAGGCATACAACAGATGTTACTAAGGAAAAACATTGAGGTAGAAAAGCAATTGCAGGACAAATGGGTAACCAAAGCAAAACAGCTTTGTGGGTTTATTAAATAGTGGAGCTGAAGAGTCCAAGGCCGTTGGCCAGTCAATTTAAGTTACAACAATAGCACAATGTTGTGCCAACACTTGACTCCCAACTGCCAGGGAACCTCCACAGAAAGGGGCTTCAAGGGGGCAGGCAGGCAACTCAGGGATCATCCTTTGAAGGGTCAGATTTGGGGGGTGCATTGATTGGACTTGGGAGGGCTGGTCTTCATTTTAAGAGGGGTGGGCTTCTTCTTGGGAGAGGGAGGGCCTGGGAGGTAGGTGAGGTGCCTCTTGGGTGTAGGACGAGGTAGAGGAAAGAGGGAAAGGTTAAGGTCAAGCAAAATAAAAAAAAATTCTTAGGGACGCATGGATGGTCATCAGAAGAGGGTCGAGATTTAAAGGATAAGGGAACGGTTGTCTGCTATGGTGGTGTGGATGTTGTGGGTGCATGCTTTTGGGAGGTATGCTTATGTTTGGTGGGTGAGTGTATTTGTGTGTCTTGTGGTCTGGGAGGTGGAGATGCTGAGAATAGAGTGGTAGATGTGTGTGTAGATGTTGGGGTAGTTACTTTTGGTATGATGGAAGTGGTGGATGTCTGTGTGTCTGTAGTTGTGGTTTCTGTGGGTGTGGTGCTTGTGGTGGACAACGGGCGGTCTGCTAAGGTGGTGTCTGCGGGTATGATGGGTGTAGTGGGTGTGTCACTGACTACTGGTGTGGTTCCTGTGGGTATGCTGGATGTTGTGTGTGTGATTCTGGTGGTGGTGGGGGTGTCAAGGGAAGTTGTGACTATTGTTGTGTCTGTGAGTGGCTGTTGTTTGCTTGCATGCTGGTGTATTTTGTGGTGCTTATGTTTGTGTGTGCTCCTCTTGTGTGTTGATGTGGATGTGTGCAGATCAGTCTGTGTTCTTTCGCTTGGTAGGCGAAGGTGGTATTAGGAGTGGGAAAAGGGAGGTGGGGGGGACGGAAGGTGGAGGAGACTGCCTGCTGTCATTGTGGATGCCAGAAATTGAAAAGATCTCTGTAGGCCAGATATTGCATCATGAATGCCTTCCAGGAATGCATTGGTCTGTTGTAGCTGACTTGCCAATTCCTGGATGGCATTCACAATGGCTGTATGACCCACAGAGATACTTCTCAGGAGGTTAATAGTCTCCTCACTGAGGGCAGCAGGGGCAACAGGGCCTGTGGTGGAGGTGCGTGCAGCAAAGGAAGTGCCCACCCTCCTGGGTGAGTGGGCACGGCCAACTTGGTTGGGAGCAATATTGGGGGTCGTGATAGAATGGGGGTGACAGACAAGGATGATGGGTCCACCACTACCAGGGAGTGTCCATTGGAGGAAGAACTGATCAATGATGATGATGATGTTACGGTCTCCCCCAAGGCACTCCCCTTGCCCACAGGCTACAGGATCTCTCTGTGTCAGTGGTGTCTTGACCTGAGGACCCATAGCCAGATGCTTCCCCACTCGGCTGTGCCCCATCTCCTTTGCTTGCCAGTGCTGATACTGTAAATACAAAGAGAAATAGGGTTAGCACATGTCCATAATCACATTTGAACAACAGATTAGATTAGCATACAGCACCATGAAGTAAAGTAGACCCCAGCAGCAAACTCCACCTAAGTGGCCCATAAAGGTGCCATACCATATACATGCCATCTCATCTGTTAACAGTTGCCCACAGGAAAATCAGGATCTCAGACAACTAATATTGCATGATTGAAGTTGTGTGATCACAGTGATCATTCAACCATTAGGAGACACTATCACCCTCAAACCTTTGCCCCATGAAGTAGACCACAGTCACCTACTGGCATAAAATATTAGGCCAATGCAAAATACAGTTCCACAGATCCCACACAAGGCCATGCACACATCAATGTGTCACATACAGGATGACCCATCAATGAGAACTGATGACAGAAAATCATGCGATGTTGATTATACAATATCATGGAGAAGGTGACATGGAAGTACCCATGTCACAATGGAAACTTATCAACAAGCTACACTTCATCAAGTGAAATTTCTCCTAATAGAGTCATGGATGTAGTACTAATATTGCTCAGATAGGCCACACATGTGGCATGGGAATGGACACTGTAGACATCTTGTGCAATGTGTCAGGGAGCGATGTCCCCAAAATTCACAATACAATGAATCAGCAAGCCCCAGGATAATCACCACTAATGTCTGGCACCCTCTACTATGACATACTCTGAGTGCATCAGCCCCTTGAATGTTGGAGAGGCCTGAGACGTGCAAGTACTTGGCCCTCAACATGTTGCCCAATTGTAGGCTATATCACTATCCACATTTTGGTCATGCAAACCCAGGGGTCTGTCTACGAATGAATGCCTATACCGAAATACATGTGATTTTCACATTCTTGCAAGTCACTCCATGATCCATGCCAAAAGTCATGGCACAAACCTTACCCATTACACATGTGCAGTGCACTTTCCACCTGATGTTACATCAAGGGTATAGAAATTCACATTGTGACTTTAAACTCTCGTCCTACCTGTCATGTCCCTCAATGCTACTGCAGTTTACATGCCAAATGACATGTTATGATGGCTGACGGTATGTGTCAGCCAATAAACAATGGTGACACCTGTATGTGGCACAACATGAAATGTATCTCATTGAAATTATCCTATTCGACAAACAGTGTGCCATACACATATATGGGAGGGAATACAGACATCATACCATCAACATAGGTAGACCATGCATGAAACTGCAGCTCACGAATGTTCTTTAAGAGAAAGGGACACATGCTGACATGTAAGCACAAGTAATGTTGGCAACAGTGATGGCACTTAAATCACGTCAATGGACATCCCCTACTTACCAAGGAAAAGTAGTGATCTGTAGCTGCATCCAAAGAATACTGTAAGCCCTGCCACATGTACGTTGGAGATCTTCACATTACAGACTACAGTGAGGCACCAGCACCCATCATATGCAGAAGACAACTAGCTTCTGGGTGGCAGATGCCTATATATGCATTTACCCAGACACATGGCAGAGGGCAGTGATCCATCAACTACTTATCTTTGGCCTAGAACATTTAGGAGTAGTGGTCTGTTGCACAGAAATTACACCCAATACAACAACAAGCAGTAGTTTATTGATCAATGTACACTGCCAAATATCGCCCCGCAGAGCAAGTGGTTTGTGGATTCCACCCAGTTGTGTCCTAGGTCGCTGGAACAACAGTCAAGGCACATCAGTATACAAACACATGACATGTCTACACAAATAATCACTCATCTATTGTGTGACAACTGGCTCCACCCTAATTGTCAGGGGGGACTGTCAGAACCTAACACAATCTCTTGACAATGGGACAGGCAGGAATATGCCCTGTATTCACCACCTTGTGGGTGCTGTGCTGCCCTCAAATGCCCATCAAGTGCCCAATAGGCTACCGCCAGAATGCAGGCCATTAGTGGGGTCATGGTCCGACCAGCACCCCCCACCATGTTGGGAGGACAGCCCCAGCTGTGCCTCTGTGATCTTCCAGGCTCAGTGTCTCAGGTCCTCACACGTTTTTCTGCAGTGGGCGCTCTGCCGGTTGTTGTCCCCCAGGGTCCGCACATTCTTAGCAATGGCTCTCCATATTCCCATCTTTTGATGGGAGTTGACCTGCATGGATGCAAAAGACAAATCAAAAGATCATTTTCACAAGTCTCCTCACAAATAGTTGAGTCACATTCATGGTAACATCGTGGTTGAATTTTCCTATTTGTCAATACACATACAAGCCAATAAGTACAGGGACATGACTACAGCCATACATTTCTCAATATGCAGACCAACCCACCACCCTGCTCAGCCTCTACAATGACTAAGCAAGCTTACTGACATAATGTGGGCCATGTTCTAGCAACCTGAGTGAGATGTGAGCTACTATGAGACACCTCTCATTACACCTCTGTGGCTTCTGAAGGGTAAACTCCTTAGGCAAAAATGGACCAACACATTCACACTATGTGAAAATGACTCTCTACATACAGTCCCTACCGGCAACTGCCAGAGTACAAACTCAAATATTACACATGGGTAACAACGAATGGAGTGGCATGGTGGGTACAGAAATTCTCTACCCTGTTCATGTGTGGACATGTGGCTACCAAATGCAGACTTATGCCACTTCAGGTGGTCAGGTTCTGTGTTATGTACCTGTACCACAGACCACACTTTTGGGCATATATGTCTATCCTACAGAGATGGCATCCAAGAACCAAAGACATGCGTTGTTCAGTTTCTGCTATGTGACCAAGCTATTGAGTAACATGACATGACATCCCAGGAATCAACACATTGTCTGCAATGTGGGACTGTGATTTATGCACTAAGTCTACACAGGACAAATGTGTCCTGTGTGAGGGGCTGTGGGAGTAAGGGACCTGTTATAAGTCAAAGACACACATTGACAAACTTCTGCCTAGAATGCCTCATTTCTTTGATTAGATAATGAATGAACCAGAGATAAGTTAGGTAATCTAGTCCACATGTGCAATGATGCTAAATACACATGTGGACTAGAGTAGTAACTTACCTCTATAACCATTCATAATCTGATCAAAGGAATGAGGCATTCTAGGCAGGAGTATACACCAGAACCTCATACTGCCCACATGACAGGACCTTCTGGGGTGCAAAGAGTGGGCACTGTGCCACAGTTGTATAGCCACAGTGACTCCTCCTCAGCTTGGACTAAGACCCATACTAGGAGAAACATGTGACAAGCCCTGGTCTCTGCATGCCGAGCAGCCAGAACCCACATGACACTACATCCACATCACTTCCTTGCATAAGAGTACATTATGTAGCCAACAGCAAATTGGCATGTGGTATGTGTGACAACCTGAAGGACAGAGAGAGTCATAACATGCCTTCCAAACAACAGGTTAACAAGGGCAGATGTGTAAAGAAATATCTGTGGCACCATACAAATTGTTCACAATACTCACAACTGACTCATACAACATGCATCCTCAGCTCATGCTTCCGTGGACATGCATGTTGTCTGACAGATACAACAATGATGAGGAAATAGATAGCAGTGGATAGCAGTAATGTCTCCTCACCTAATTATGTACATCCAAGACAAGAAGAATCTGGGAACCTCAAAAACCCACAAAACACAATGTGAATGAACTTAACATAAGGCACTGGCCACCAATATCCGTACATTAATCCTCCCATTGATGCCACACAGACTGCACCTACAGTCCAATGAGTAGTCAACCTGGCACACATGGCCATATTCTAGCATGTGAAGAGGGAAAGGATGGTGAAGTACAGAGAAGACTGTGCACATGAGGTGCTACCTGCTCCTCTGGAGCACCAGAGAGCTGTCCTCACAAGTTTAGGACCTTGTCCACTAGCCTCTCCAGTTCCTCTGGGGAGAAGGCAGGGGCCCTATCACCTGCAGCATGTGGCATGGTTGCTCCCAGCACAACAGCTCAGGTAGTGGAAGTCTTGCTGGCAGTAGTGTCAGGAGTCAATTGAGTGATTCTGCAGAACATGGTGGTCACGTTTGCAATGTAAGTGGTTGTCACCACTGGCAGACACAGTCATTGGCCATTGACAGCCACTGGCAACAACATTAGTCTATGGCTGTGTCTGCCATGGTTGTGTTGTGTAGCCATTTTAGTTATAGCTCCAAGCACGTTATTTTAACACACTAGGCCGCTGTGAACTTTAACCTAGATATATTTTATTTAGCTTTGCTTTATTATTATTACAATATCCACTTTTATGCTCTTGTTTATTTTCACCTATCAGTTTTTGCCTAGGCCAGCACTCTGTTCTTAATCAAGACATTCTTGATCACCCTGTGCTTCATTGAAGGCTGTAGTTCGGTACATTGCAGGTGAACGTGGTAGAAGTTTAGTCTCCAACATTCGCAGAAAATACACATCCTTACGTAGGAACATTTTCTCAGGACATCAGCTGTGTTATTATATAAACACTTCTTTGTCCCTTACACGTTAGAGGGAGATTCCAACCAGGGAACCACAACTGTATGATGATTGCTGGATGCTTCGCTAGAGATGCTAACGCAGACCACAGGCCTTTGCTCAGGTATAGGGGTTGATGTCTTCCCAGCGGAACTTGAAAGACAGAATTAGAGCTTAACATGCTGTGCTCAAATTATAACCGAGGTAGGAAAAGGTCCATTGATTATAGTGACAATATGATAGCGTTGTTTTTATGCTTCACTCTTCTCGTCACAATTCTAATACTGTCATTTTGTGTCATCCTGGTTATTGCAGCTCACGCTTTGCTATCTAAGATGCAGTTGTTTTATTAAACTCATCATTGAAACATATAATGCTTCTGTTTGTCATTTATATATGAGACTAAGATGTAAATGAGAGAAAGGAATGCGACCTGAGTGACCACGACTTCCCTGAGAAGCCTATTATGTCATGCGCTCGGCTGCCCAATCATCACTATCCTGTGGTAGGGATGAGGCACTGCTAGTTAGCCCGAGCAAAAACCCAGATTAGAGTGACAGGTGTCACCCGCAGTGGGTTAGACTCAGTCTCCCACATCGCAGGCGACTCTGCTGCTCAAAATCCAGTAGTCTCATTAGAATAATGAGAGCTTATGTGACAGTTGAAACCACGTAACGCCATGACAACTTCCGCTGGCGGTCGCGGGTCTTTTCTAATGTCCAGTAGAGTAGGCCAGGAAGCCTCCATTTTAGAGGCCTGAAATGCATTATTGGGCTTCACAAACTGTGTCATACCTCCAAAAATGTTGTCTTGAGCTTACAAACATGCTAATCCTGTCTTGTCATGTAGGTACTATTACTCAAACACCATCATAGTATGGTGCAGGACACAGATAGCATTCACAGTGGGGCACAGTCCACCTCCATGGAAGGTCATTTCTGTGGTTGGGATATCCAGTCACATTTTGAGGGGCAATTGTGATGCACATATTTGAGTTTGGTCCAGATACACATTGTAGACACAGGCGTGGAAAACCATGGTGGGTCACATGTTACCCTTGTGTACTTAGCAGCTGTGATGTGTGTTGGTTGCCATGTCTATCCCTACTCAAATACCTTGCCACATGTTATCATTGTCATGCATCATGTATGTAGCTGGGGACACAATGACTAATGTTAGAACTCATTTCTTGTCATGCATAAGTATCCAGGGAGAGGGAGGATGCATCAACCACCTGTCTACAGTCCACCACCAAACTTTCAGACCATGGTAGAACGACACATGTAGTGTCTGAATCGGCAAACAATAGTGGACTTATGTCGGCAGTTGGAGTCAGATCTGATGCCAGCTATTAGTTATCCAAACAGCATACCACCCATTGTACAAGTCATGTCAGTATTGCACTTTCTAGCCACAGGGTCCTTTAAACATACAGTGGTCCTGTCATCTGGCATGTCTCAAATGATTTTCAGTCTGGTTTTGAAGGATGTCCTATCAACAATGTTGAAACACCTAGACAGCCACATCCAGTTTCCCCAACGTGAGGATTTAGCCCATATGAAGGCTGACTTTTATGGTTTTACATGCCTTCTACATGTGGTGGGGGACAGTGATGGCACACATGTTGGTTTGGTCCCACCTAATGCCAATGAATAAGCATACCACAACAGAAAGAACTTCCATCCCGTTGTATATTTTGTGGATCTATGCGTTTCACAGGTCTGTGTCCATTATCCAGGTTCAGCCCATGATTCCTTCATTATGTGGAACAGGCCTAGCCACCAGATGACGTCACAACTGTATCCAGTGAGGGCCTGGTTTGTTGGTAAGTCACATCTGTCCTGTTTGTGTGTGTGCAATGTCTGGTGCTTCAATTCTGATAAGAGGGACTCATTGTTGCACATATGTCCCATTCTTTAACATGAGACTCTGCATATCCAAACCATCCTTGTTGACGCCAATAAGGAATCCAACTGCGCCAGGGGAAGTTCTCTTCAATGAGGCCCATAGATGAACACAGTGAGTAGTGGAGCTGGCTTTTGGGCTCCTGAAGCCTAGATTTAGATGTCTGGATCAGACAGGTGAAGCCCTCCTCTACTTACCCAGGAAAGTGTGTCAGATCACTGTGGCATGCTGCATGCTCCACAACATTGCCCTGCGGAGAAATATCCTGTACAGCCCAGAGGAGGGTCAGCATGCAATGCTACAGGGTGAAACTCATGAAATGCCAAGTGAGGATGACAGTGGTGAAGAGGAAGGAACTGGCTTGTGGGAAGATCTCATCAATAGCTAATTTTTTTAAATGCAAGTATGTCATGTGATGTTATGACTGCGACTGTTCGAAGAAATGTATTTGTTAGGATGTGGGGATCTATTACACTGCAATATTAAGCCAAAGGGCTCTTGAAGGATTAGCCTTTTGCATATCCCCACCTTGATGTAACTACATTGTTAGTGTCAGTCTACTTTCCAGATACTTACCATATGAACTGTGTAATGGGAATTTTTACAAGCCTTTGCTCCTGGTGCGAAATTGGCAGGTATCTGATGCTGTTCTGACATAGGAAGTGGGCATGGATTGTTCCACGTAATAAAGGTCACAGCATTGGGGTGTATGAGATCTGTGCCAAAGCAGCTTAACCGTTTTTGGGTGGAATGTCAGAAGTGTACATTGTACCTGTTTATTTTGCTGTGTTGGGCCGATTGCATCATATGTATGATCATGTGGCCATGAAATATGTTGTCATCAAGTGCAAGCAAGGCATTCACCCTTCACATCAGCTAAACACTCTTCTTTTATGACCTGTAAATACCTGTAGATGTGTTGCATCATTGCAGGCCACAGTGCATGTGCACAACACTGACATATGTTTGTGTCATACCACTAGATCCAAGATCATTGGATTATGATGGACCTGTGATCACAGACTGTTGTGCTATCCGCTGTCTGTATCCTGGTTTATGTGATGTTGTATTACTTTGGTTTGCTATGTGATAAGGTTTAAGCTGGTGACACATTTCACTTTTTTGTTAGCCTATTCTACAAGACAATGCCTGACAAGTCAATTTCCTTCTGTGGTCTGAGGGTCTGTACCTTGATGTGTGTACCTTGACACAATATGAGTCATCCATTCTTGGTTATGACAGTCCCAACATCTGGATGGCCTATGTGCTGTACACTGAAATAAAATGTTTGGTGTGATCAGACACGTGTAGCAATGTGTTTGTGTGTGTTGGTAGTGATCCTTAGCAGGACACTGTATCTTTCATGTGTCCTTCCTTGCATTAGTATCTTGTGACTTCCTAATTTGCTTCACATGGTCTCACATCTCTACATAGCAAAATGTGGAACAGAAGCAAACAGACAATGACTTTGTGATAGGTGGATTTATTGAAAATGTGTGTTTTAAATTTACATTTGCAAAAAGAACAGCTGATGGAGGGAATGTAGAACAAATCAAACATTCACTCTCAGTCACAGATCTGAGTTCAATCCATCAGGGTTTTTGCTCACCGTGCCCTTCCAGTTTGGACCCAGCCATATGCAAATCAGTCTTGACTCTGTTACCCCGTGGTAACGGTCCAGCCCGAACTGCCAGACCAGGTGCTCCCTGGGCCAGAAACACGCATCCAGGGACCGGTTTCGGGGTATCACACCTCTTCAGCCAGGCTATCTTGAATCTGGTGGCATAGTGAGCACGCCTGGGCATACCCTTCCCACTTGGGGTGACAAATGCAAAAAGTACAGTTGATGAACGGAATGTAGAACAAATTAAACATTCACCCCCAGTCACAGATCTGAGTTTAATCCATCGTTTGTTTTGCTCACCATGCCATTCTAGTTTGGACCCAGCCATATGGAAGTCAGTTTACATTGGGCATAGTTGAAAAGAACAGTAAAGGGTTCAATCATGGTGGATGAAATCATTGGAGTAGATGTCACACAATTGTAAGTCTAAAGTCTAGTGTCTTCCCAACAGAATAAATATTTGGCACACAAAGGAGGTCCTTTAGGAAGAGGTCACTTGCTGGCACTGGTGGGCATCTTGACATCTGCTCCTCCAGGAGTCTTTGCTGGATGTCTGCTGGTAGAAGGGGTGGAATGCTGTTGACTATCCATGATCAGGTTTCAGTTAATGTACCTCAACACTCCTGTTAGGGAGGCCATGTTGATATTGTGGGTATCCAACTGCCCACACATATCACTATGGATGTCCATCTGCAGCTGCTTGATTTCTCTGAGTTCTGCAAGTACCAGGCCCATCATGCTTTGGAACTAAGATAGACCCCCAAGACATGGCTGATGAGGTCCTGACCAGAAGCTCCCCCAACGGCCTCACCCCGCTGGCTCACAGCATCCCTCCCACACACCATACCCCCACAGGCCTGTGCCCTTGCCACAGGGTGCCCCTCCCACTGGTTTCAGGACCATTATTGTCCAATGTGTTGTGCTGTGACTTGGGATCCTGGACTGGGGGCACAAGATGGTAGACACTGTCCTAGGGACAGGTTTGGGGATTAATGGCTGCCTGTGATGTTGAGGCAACTGAGTTGGGAGGAATTGATGTAGACAAAATGAGACTCACTGTTGGGGTTTGACCAGTTGTCCAGATGGGCCTGAACCATCCTCCATGTCCAGACATCCAGGAGTGTCTTCTTCACTGAGGGCTTCATCCATATCCATAGGGGTACTGGAAGTCTCTTCAGTGGCCTCTGTGTGCTCAGTGGCAGCTCAGCCTGTTGATGTGAAGCATATAATGTTACTGGTTGTAATGTGACATCTACCTTCAAATGTTTACAGTGAAGTTTTGCAAAGCCCTTGCAAATAGTTGATTTTCAGGTTTCCCTATTGTGACAGGTACCCATGATTATAGTTGTACTGACCTGACATTTGTAAAGCATGCCAATTCCATTTAAGTCAAGCAGCTGCTGAATTGTGCAGGTCATTAGCACTTGAGATAATGGGATGATAATTGTATTGTGCCACCAGTACAGGCAAAACAGTGGCTCAACAGGATGTGGCTTTGACCATTTTGAGGCTTAGTTGATTGTCATGCAGCAAGACCCAGGAGTTTATTGTATATGTGATTGGAATCATCAGTGCTTTGTGAATGTGTCTGTTGCCAATAACATTCTGGTGATGCGTCTTGAGGCATTGGCGATCCTTGTTTTGCACACAGGGTAAAGTGTCCTTTCTGTCCTCAGTATTTTAATCTTGGGTCAGCATGTCAAGATGGAGCTAGGTAGCAAGACATATCTCTGAGTTGAGCATAATCTCTATCTTGGTCCCTCTCAGGTGAGTAAACAGCAATTGAGAGTTAGAAGGCTAGGGTTTTTGGACAAGTGACTGTTGTTCTGGTGTTTGGAGTAACTTGAACAGTGCCTCTTTGGAGTTACAGTCTGGTTACTTTCACTACTTCCCAACACTTGCAAATAGTGTTGAAAATAGATATCGTCCCAGGTGAGTAAACCTCATTTGAGAGTTCACTAACAGATGCATTTTAATAAGTGGGAACTGGGCTGGTAATTGAAGTTACAGAAACAGGCCCTCTTGAGAGTTGCAGTTATGTCAGTACCTATACCACACACAGTATACAAATGTTATCCTCCCAGGTGAGTACACTTCCATTGAGAGTTAACAAACAAGGGATTTTGGCAAGTAAACACAGGGCTTGTGTTTGGAGTTGGAGAAACAGAGCCTCCTGGCCTTGGCAGTCATGTCCCTTCCTCTACTTCATACACTTGAGAAATGTCACCCAAGCAGGTGAGTACACTTCTTGTGTAAGTTCCATAACATGTTTTTTGGAAAAGAGGACCCTGGACTGGTGATTGGAATAACAGTAAGAGAGCTTCTTGTGAGTTGAAGTAATGTAACTCCATGTACTGCACACACTGTCAAATGGTTTCCTCCCAGGTGAGTACATGTCAACAGAAAGTTAAGACACACAGATCGCTGGAGAAGAGAACACTATGCTGGTGGTTGGAGTTACAGAAACTGGGCCTGCTGGGAGTTGTAGTCATGTCACGCTCTCTAGTACACACACTATGCAAATGTTATCCTCCCAGGTGAGTACACTTTAATTGGAAGTTAACAAACAAGGGTATTTGGAGAAGAGGACACAGGGCTGGCTGAGTGGAGAAATAGTAACAGTGCCTCATGGCCTTAGCAGTCATGCCAGTCCCTGTGGTACCCACACTATTCATATGTTATCCTCCCAGGTGAGTACACTAAATTGGCAGTTAACAAACAAGAGTATTTGGTAAAGAGGACACAAGGCTGGCTGAATGGCGTAACAGTAACAGTTCCCCCTGGCCTCTGCAGTCACATCAGTCCCTGTAGTACACACACTATTTATATGTTATCCTCCATGGTGAGTACACTACAATTCGGAGTTAACAAACAAGGGTAATTAGGGAAGGTGATACTGTGCTGGTAGTTTGAGTAACAGTAACAGTGTCTGCTGGGAGTTGCAGGCATTTCAGTCCCTGTACTGCACACACTTGATAAATTGTATCTTCCCAGGTGGGTACACTTCAATTGGGAGTTTCAAACAAGGGCATCTGGAGAAGGAAACACTGGTCTGGTGTTCAGAGTTATAGAACAGTGCCTGCCGGAAGTTACAATCATGCAACTCCCTGTAATACACACACAATATATAAATGTTATCCCCAAAGTAAGTGCCAGACAGGGATCTTTGGACAGGTGGACACTGGGTTGGTGAGTGGAGTGACGGTGAAGGTGGCAAAAAGTTACCAGTGAGCATGCATGACGTAACATTTTGGTGACATTTTTAGTGTTGTGACTTACCAGACTCCGCTCCCCAGGTATTCCTGTCAAGCCCTCAGGATGCAGGATGGCCAAGACCTTCTCTACCCAGGGGTAGAATTGTAAGGGGGGAGTTGGACCGCCACTGCCAGTCTTCTTGCCTGCAGCTGGTGCCTGAAGATCAGCGAAGAGACCTTTCCACTGAGGTTGTTCCACCTCCCTTGTGTGCAAGGTGGTGCATACAGTATTCACTCTGTCGAATATCCTGTCCCACTTTTCCATTTTCCCACTGAGAGGAGTTTGCTGGAATTGCGCTCCAAAGAATTGTGGCTCTACTCTTCTGATTTCATCCACCATGACTCTTAACCCTTCATCTGTGAAATGGGGATTTTTGGTATGTGACATGGTGGATTTTTTCATCCACCATGACTCTTAACCCTTCATCTGTGAAATGGGGATTTTTGGGATGTGACATGGTGGATTTTTGTTTTTTTTTGTTGAAGAGTGGCAGTGCTTACTAAAGAGGGTAGTGCAGTAGGGTGTGACTGGACAAAAGTGTGTGTAGGTTGTTGTATGGGATGTTGAAAAAAATTGTGCATAGGACCTGTGCAGTGTGGGAAAGTGTTGCTCTGTCTTGCTGGGTCTTGCTGTGGAAATGCAAAGGATTTTGGTGTGTTAAGGGGTGTGTTTTCTATTGTACTTTGCAGGTGTGTCCAGTGTGGCAATGTGTGTCAGCTGTGCTGTTTTCAAATCACTCCAATGTGATTTTGTGTATTACTTTGGTGACCGCAAGCCGCCGTGGTTCAAACCACCATTAGCTGACCGCCATGGGTGCCCACCACTGCGACTTTGGGCTTGTAATACAGTCAGTGGTTGCTGTGCTGTTGGGCTGGAGTTCAGACCACCTACTTCCGGGCCTCCGCACTACTGCCGGTCTGCCTTTTTTGGATGGCGGTCTGTGGGCCTACCAGTTTAACTCATAATAGGGCGGTCTGTAAGATTGCCAACATGGTGGTCTTCTTGGGACCGCCAACATGGCGGCCTGGTGGTCCGAATGCCAAACTTGTAATGAGGCCCTACATCTCCAAGTGTAATGCGATAGCCATGGTAACCTGAACATTATTGACTGTAAAGTATCAACTTTTGTTAGTGCCAAAACTTACTTCGATTTACATTCATCCATGTTTTAGTCAATATGACCTAGGGCTGGCGAAACTATGGCAGAAAAAAGTGCATTTCATCCTCAATAACGGTGGAGCTAGTGGGGCAATGTTGAGCAGCTGAGCAGAGGCTAGACCCTAGTGATGAGACAACTATTTCAGAGGGAGAATTTAGTATCATAATTTGAGATAAAGAAATATCTAGGAGATCTTGAAACAATTGTGTCAAGAAATTGTTTGTAGATTAGAGCTGATTTTCTTAAAATGAAGTTCCTGGTTAAAAGAAAACACTAATAGGTTTCAAAACCAAGGGTTCTCACAAATGTTTCTTATAACTCTATTTAATCATTATTGTGGTCTCAGCAGTGATGCAAGAGGGGAGCTCTACAGATCAGACAAACCCAGTGAGGACAACTCCATCTTGATGTGCCTCAACCAACCCATTTACCCATGACTGACCAGACATCAAAACGCCACGCAGCACTCCCTAAACATCTTCAGCTCTGGAGTGTATTACAGTCTTGCCCAACAAAATGATAGTCTCAAACGGACAATTGACCCAATGCACATCAGACAAGATTGGTGAGGTCTACAAGATTTGGTGAGGTTGGTGTACTTACCGTCAGTTTCAATAATTGTTTGAGGATCACAGCTTACTGTGATATAGGTAGATGAAGTTGGCGAATCCCCACAGCTTCATGTCATACAAGGTAGCACTGTGTCCTTTTGCTCCGTACACCACCAAAGCCAGAGGGATCATATGGCCACCTTTCATATGAGGGAAGTGGTGAGAGCACCCAGCTCACTGAAATATCTGATTTTTTTAAATGTTCTGGTGCTGCCTCAACCTCACATTGTGTGAACATTTTATGCCAAGATAGGGGAAGTAGGATACTAGTTCAAGAGAAGAAAAAGTTCTCAATACTCCTATGTGGGTGAAACATCGTTGGTTTTTGCAGCATTGATCAAAAGTCCCTTAGAAGAACAAAATTCTCCAAAGTGGAGACTAACAGAGTCACAAATTAGCTTTGTCACCTTGGTTCCACGAAGAGCTACAGTGTTGCATGAACAAGATTAAACATGATTTTGAACTCCATTGAAGTAAAGCGAAAATAGTATGGGAGCTTGAGACCACCCCTGTCAGACACCCTACCCCTGGGAAGGGTCTAGTGGTTCTTCAAAGTGGTTTAGCAGATTCTGAGACCAACAAGGGTTTTCAGACCAGCAGGGTCACAAAGTGGCAAACAAGAGTGCTGCATGAACAAGATTAAACATGCTTTTCAACTACATTGATGTAAAGAGAAAATAGTATGGGGGCTTGTGAGCAACTCTGTCAGACCCCCTGCCACCGCAAAGGGTCTAGTGGTTTCCTTTGCTGGGCCATAACAGATCTTTGCAAAGTTTCTTTCATGAAATCTGATTAATAAAGATCTAATTCTTGGTGGAATACCAAGGTCAGATAGAGCAGCCCACAGTAAATGATGGGGAAAATATATTATAGCATGTAGCTACAAATGCCATGGACATTGGTTGATTTTTGAGGTACACCATAACAAAACATAATCTATTATAGCTTTAGAATACCTGTTGTAAAGGGTTGATAACCTTGTCGTATTTGACTTTGATTTCAATTGCAGGCATGAAGGCTGTGTCATAGTGTCAGCAGAGTTCCCTGTTACTTTCTTTTAAGGGTGTAAGTCCCCATGTCTTATCTTCAATCTTCAATTGAGTGGAAATAGTATATGTGAAGCCCCAAAGTCAAACACATATCACAATGTGGTTAAGTTTTGAGTGGGACTAATGGATCTAAATTATACTCCCCAAATTCCAAAACTTGGTTAGGTTTGGAGTAAGAAATTTCAGGTCTGAACCACTCAAAGTCCTACACTTTTCCTCATGTGGTTAGGTTTGTAGTGAGAATAGTTGGAACAGTAAATCTGAACAGCCCAAAGTTCAACATTTTCTCCAATGTGATTACGTTTGGAGTTGGAATAGTGAATCTGAACAGAACAAATTCCAAAACGTTTCCCAATGTGGTTAACTTTGGAGTGCGATTAGTACATTAAACCTTGTTCTAATTATAAGATGTTCACCAATGTGGCTACTTTTGTATTGTGAATAGTATATGTGAAATCAATAAATTGTTAGCATTTGTACATGAAAACAATATTCTAATTTATAGTGTACATTTTTTGATTGTTAATGTCATTTTTATAAAGTATTATTCTTTACATTTTATTGCTAAATGCAGTTTTTAAACATCTCTTTTTAATAAATACAATAACTCACTGTGTGTTTATTTTTCAATAGTCACATTTATTAGCTGTCTTTATTTTCAACAGAATCATAAATGGAATTTTATTTACACATATGATATATTTGTAGTGTATATACATTTCAGTTGTAGTTACACATATTGTAAACACCTACATTACTTGTATATGTTAAGCTTTCTAATATACGAAAAAGTACTGAAAAATTGTCAATGTTTTTATCACCATTTTTAATGCTGGTTTTTGTTCTACTTTTTTTTAAAACCAGTTTGTTGAACATGTTCAATATGTGGTTTATTGTTTTATTAAAATTAACAAATAAAATGTGTTCTAAATTGATTTCTATAGGAGTGAAGTGTTTATATCTTTATTTTCTTTCATTTTTTCTGCTTTGTGGCATTGGGTTCCATGGCTGGTCTTCCATTCAGCTAAGACTATTTTAAACTTATTTTGTAATGGTTGATTGATAGCAGATGGTGTTCAGACTTAGGGCCTAATTTAGATCTTGGAGGTGCTGCTGCCAAACTGCTGCAATAGCAGACCCAAGAAGACCGTAAAGTCGGCAGTGTTCCGCCTATCATATCTAAATGTTACAGTCCAGGAGGTAGTGTACTGGCGGCATTATGCTGATGGAGGGAGGACATTGCATGACCCAATAGTTATCGGACAATGGCAATGGCTATGGAATAGAGGTAAGTCTCTCACACACACACACACACACAAACACACACACACACATATACACTGTACCTTTGCAATATGTGTCCCCCTGCATCACATACGACACAAATCACCTCATACACACATTTATCCATTGCCTTTCCACCACAACACCACACATATATACCGCAAACATACAATGCCATACATCCATGACACAACATACACACACTAGTGACACTGTACCCACACATGACACAACAACCAACACAACTCCACACAAATCTACACAAACACACTCACACGACATCACAACTACACACATCACAACAACTGCCACACAACACTCACCTATATGCTGCACACAGCAAGGCAACACACTGCACAGCATGCACAACAACATCAAAGTCATATGCAAGTGGCACACATACTGACACAACCACAGCACCCACTACACCAGCCTCCACCTCAACCAGCCAATTGCATTGCACACATACATACACATACTGACACACATACAAGCAACTCGAAGCACAACATGACAGGTATAGGTCCCCTTGCAATGTCCACATATGGACACAGTTGACATGTGTGATTGTACCATCATTGCAGTGGCAGAATTTGTTTGCCAATGAATACTGACACCAAAATAACATTTGTGTATGTGTGCGATATGTGTTGGCCTGCAGCTGGTGCCTGGACACCAGGGAATAGAACTTTCCTGTGTGTACCAGTGTGTCCCCATCCATGTTGGCACAATTGTCTCCCTGACATATGCATGTAACAGTACTTAAAAAAAAAAAACTACTATGACATGTATATGTCTGCTGTGGTCCCGAGCTCATGTGCAGTGACCTCCTAATGTACACAGTCAATGTGTGATCTCTACCATCATGTCCAGCGATGGTGGGTTCTTTTTTTCTCCATGATCCACTGGCAGCAGTGACGGAGGGTGTTGTCCAATCCTGTCCAGCTGGAAATGGAAGTAGAATGGAGAAAAAAAGGTTTCACCCCTCCCGCCAAGTCAGCAATGGAGGTTGGACCTCCATATTTTGCTTGGTGGTAAGACATCCAAATCGGCAAGGCACTGGGTGTGACTGGAGTCCCCCCACCCGACAATCTTTCCTATGGTGCCATAGCGGCAGATGGGAATCCTTGGCGGAGTCGATGGGACTTGTGTGGGTTACAGTATATGGGACCACGACATCTAAATCAGGAGGGGCAAACCGCCTAGTCGGCAGATTTGGTTTCCATTCAAAAAGTGCCTGTGGACCTGTTACCAGAAACATCTAAATCAGGCCCTTAGTTAGGCCAGACTTGGTAATCAGATGCTGTACTGTCTTTTTTGTTTCATAGAATATGTCTTGTGAAATGCAATGTGTATGTGCAGTTTAGAGTGTGCTGTATGTGTCACAATTAAATGTAATGCTTTTTGTCACTGTGCTTTGGTTACTACTACAATTGTTAGTGTTTTTTGGGTGGATGTTCTTTTTTTCATTCGCATGATTTCATTTTCAGATGTCAGACTTTATTACTTTGATTAATTTATGGAAATGTAATAATTATTTTTTTAGGAAACAGCTGGTCATTTTTTACATTTTGTATTCATTTTTAGGTTTCCTGGTGCATTTATTTATTCATTTCAAACCTTTTAGTGTTTTGGAAGTGTTCTTTGGATCAGTGGCCTTATAAAGGAAGTTTTTTTTGCAATTTTTGGCATCTTTGTTAATTCTTTTATTTTAATTTTTGTCTCTTCATTTCACTCACAAGAACTTCAGCTACTCAATTATGTTTTTATATTCATATATATTGTTGAGTGGCCATTTTTTTAATCTTATTTTTGTTTATTTATTGCCTAATATTGAATTATCAATCAGAATTTTTATCTTTTCAATCATATCTTATTCAGATTGGTAATTTAAAGTTGCTTTAATACAATGTATCAAAAATATTAATAAAGTATGTTTTTGTTGTTTATTCTGTTTTTTAAATTACTGTTGCGTTTAGATATGGTGGACCCTGATTGTTAGTGAATGCTAGGAGTACATGCATTTATTTAATTCATTTGGAGGGTTTTGGGTGTGAGTTGATCTATTGATTGTTCCAATCTTAGATACTGGTAGCTTTGATCTTTTTTAAGTATTTTTGTAATGGGTAGAGTGTACAGTGGCTTCTTCCAAATTATCTGTTGGAGAAAATTAGCCACAGTTTTACTGAGTTATTTGTCTTTACTTTCTTGGGACGTGGTGTTATCATAAACTTTCCATCATGGATTGTAATACTCGGGATGGAGACAAAGCCAAGTGCCCTCAAAATAACCCATTAGTGGAGCTAGTATGGGTTCATGTTGCTGTTTATAGAGGATTGTAATTAGCATAGCAATATGTTTGGTGACTTCTGTTAAGGGACATCGTTTTTTTTATTTTTTTTATTCTAGGTTAAGTGCATATTATATAACCACAGTAGATTATTGTAAGTGCTGCAATATGCCCTGGTAAAAGTGATAGCACAACCCCAGAACCCCCTACACGGCATCCATCAAATGGGCAATATCTACAGAAAATGCTAACACATTGATGGAACACCTACAATTCAAGCTGCAAATCTCTGAAAACATCACCCTGAATGGGACCCTCACCTACCGACCACCCTGCTAATGAGCCACATTTATCAACCTTATCTATTACTTCATCGTCCCACTCACCATCAACTCCAAAGTTACATTCTCCTCAGCAACCTCAATTTTCACCTATAACACAGAAGCTGCCCCTGCTCCACAGCACATCTCAAAAGAAACATGGGACTCCAAAGTTTGTCTCAGAATCAACACACACTGCATGTCACACACACCGGACCCCACCTTTACCATAAGCCACAGCATCAATTACAACTCCACCACACTGCTCGCATCTACTTCCAAATTAACAAACCTCAAGTTAAAACTTCTACCAGGTTCAACATTCCAAGCTGGGGCAAAATAACTGAAGCAGATTGGCTCAGTGCCCTCAAATAGATCCACCTAGACCCTCAGATAACCTAGACAAAGACATCAACAACTTCAACAAATGGATCAAGACCTGGGAGGACTACGTCGAACCCATCAAACCTAATGAAAATAATAGATCAAACAAGCAGGGCAGCTGGTACACAGAAGGCCTTCAAAACAGTAAATGACATCCAAACAGCAAGAAAGGAAATGGAGAGCCAGCCACGACCATCGACAGAACTACCTACAAGTGTGCACTCAAAGGTGCTATTGTCAGCAAATAATAGACACCAACTAAAATGCACTAGTGGACCGGATCTAAGGAAGCTCCAACAGCTGCAAGGAAATCATCTTGAATGTCAGGGATTTCACCTCGTCCTCAGCCACTTTCAATAACATCACTACCTCCCAACAACTCTGTGGCAACCCATCTAACTCCTTCCACAGCACAATTGCAAACATCTACAGCAACTTTGCACACCAGCCCAATTACAGAAAACTCTTCACTAAACTACCCACCACCAACCAAGATGGCTATCTAATTGAATGGCCAGCAGCTGCAGAAACAACTCAGTGGCAATCATGCAGACCATCCACTCAGGGGCTCCAAAGGACTTATGCCCCCACCACATCTACACCACATCTGCAACCTGGGAACTTCACCAATCAGCACCACCCCAACCCACATCATCACCACCTCCATCACATCTGCCACTTTCCCAGGTAGATAGAATCTTGCCGAAATCAACACCCATCTCAGGAAGCCCAGAGCTGATCTGAAACAACTGAACAAAGTCTGGCCCATCTCCATGCTCCCCTATCAAACCAAGGTAATTGAGAGGGCCATCAACAAGCAACTCTCAACCCACCTTAGGCTTCATCATCTTCTAGACAACACTCAGAATTCAGAAAGAGCCACAGCAGCAAAACAGCACTCATCACGGCCACCCATGAAACTCGAACCATCCTGCACCAAGGGGAAACATGGACCCTCATCCTGCCTGACCCCTTAGCAACCTTCGACACTAAGATACACTCTCAAAGGATCTGATCCTTCCTTGTAGGAAGAACGCAAAGGGTCAGGCTAGCACCCTTCACATCAGAGACCAAGAAACTGATTTGAGGAGTCGCACAGGGATCATCCCTCAGCCCCATCCTTTTCAACATATACATGACACAGCTCACCAGCATAATCTGATCTTAAGATCTTAAGACCTCACAATCTCCTATGCTGATGACATCCAACTCATTCTCTCCCTTACGGATTAGAGAACCACCACCAGAACCAATTTCACCAACTGCATGATTCTCACGGCAGACTGAACGTGAACCAACTGCCTAAAGCCCAGCTCCAGCAAGACAGAAGTACTGGTCTTTGGCAACAAGACCTCCACTTGGGACTCCTTCTGTTGGCCATTGGGGTTAGGACCAATACCCACAGACCGTGCAAGAAATGTAGGAATCATCCTACATGGCAAGCTCAACATGACAGCTCAAGTCAATGCAGTGTGCACCATCTGCCTCCACATCCTACACATGCTGCGAAAGATCTTTAAATGGTTGCCTCAGAACACCAGATGGACAGTCACACAAACCCTCATCACCAGCAGGGTTGACTATGGGTTGACTATGGCAACACACATGTGCTCAGATTTCCAATCAACTCCTACACAGATTCCACACCATCCAGAACACCACCACAAGACTCATACTCAATCTCCCACATTGTCCCCACATCCCACAGCACCTCAGGAAGCTTCACTGGCTCACCATTTAGAAGCACAGCCATTTCAAAGTTTGCATGTACACATACAAAGCCCTACACAATAAAGGACCAGAATACATGAACAGCCTCAAACTTTCACCAACCCACCAGTCACCTAAACTCTGCCTCACACTCACTCGCACAAACTCCCTGCATCAGCAATAGCAAAACAGGAGGTTGCTCATTCATCTACATCACACACAAAACACAACCTCCCTCAACACATCATAGCCTCCTCCTCACTTCTCAAGTTCTGGAAAAAGCTGAAGACCTGGCTCTTCATTTAAGTACCAGGGAGACCACACACCTACATACCTGCCCAAGTGCCCCGATACCCTCTCACGTGATTAGTGCACTTTAGAAATCAACATAACATAACACAACACACCAGGAAGCATTTTGTGGTGTGTTATATGGCCATTTTATCCTGTTTATCCATTGAAAAATGGATTATATGTGTTTACTATTTCCACATTGAATTTGACTAGTTGTTTGGAGGCTAGTTTGATGTTTTTGCACCATTTATAGCAAACACTAATTAGTATTTGTGAGAGACTCGGTTGTTGATTTAATGAGGTGTTAACCCTGCACAAGTAGCAGCCACAATCCCTTTCAAGGTGAACCACAAAAGGCACTGAATTAACCTGTGCTCTACCCTCCAGAGACTGGCACAGAAGCAATCAGGCTTAACTTAGAGGCAATGTGTAAAGTATTTATGAAGCACACAAACAGTAATAAAGTGAAAACACAACACAAGAAAATTCCCATAAAATATTTGAAAAGCAGAGCAAATTTAATACATTATTTGACACTAAAATGACAAAAATCCAATTAGTAGAAACACAGCTATGAATTTTTTAAAGAACAAAATGCCAGCCATGGATATGTAGTCACGCAAGATCAGGTCAAAGTAAAAATATATGGCTGACTGCGATGTAGCCGAAGTCGGATAGAAGAAGTGGATTTTGCCCATTTGACACTTACCACTGGAATTAGAATAAGTTCAAGGGGGTAAGGCTGCTGGTTGTGCCCATCCGTCGTCGGGGAGCCTCTAGATGAAGTCACAATTATAATCTCTACGTTCATCATATTCCTTTTTTTGGAAGTCAAAAATCTCCAGAGGGATGAGGCTGGAGGCTTTAGCTGATGAGAGTTCCATGTGGCTAGAGACCCTTTTGGCAACGGACCGCTGAACAGGATTTCCTACTGTAGAGAAGAACATAGTGGGAGCTGCCATGATGTCAGGCTAACTAGTGATGCAGCTTGGGTAGATAGATGAGCATGTTGGTCCTGGTCTCATCTTGGTTCCCAGAGCTGCTGTTAGCCAAAATGGGTCCCAAGTTTTGTATTTTGGCTATTAGGACCTTTAGCACAACCACCAATTATCCAGTACTGGTGGGGCACCACTTGGAGTGGTTAAGAATCACTCAGGCTGGGTCTAGCTATCGGTTTAAGATGGTTGGAACCCTTTCTGTCCCTGAGGCTCTCATTAGGAGGCTAGCCAATTAGCTTTTGGAGTCACTCTGGTAGTCATGGGTTCCACAGAGGATCAGGACTCAAAAAGCAGGGCAGACCTTTGAGTGTTCAAAGCAGGCTTTAGGCAGCAAATCAGTCCTTCCAGGTACAGCAAAGCAGTCTTTTAAGGTACACAGCAGACCACAGCAGCAGGCAGTCCTCTGAGAGTCCCTCTGCAGGACCAGAAAGTGAACTAAATTGTGGGTCTGAGAGATGTCGTTTCATACCTGGTGCCTTCATTAAAGTAGGAGAAGTTTCTAGAGACTTCCCTTTCAAGTATTTGAAGTTTCTTGCCTCCTTTGCCATGGCTCCAAACTGGCTGCATGAACAAAGCAGTGATGACAAGTCCTTTGTGTGAAGGAAGGCCACAGCCTATTCATTTGCAAGTAGGGCTGTGCCCAGCTCCAATCCTCCATTCTGCCAGTCACGGACCGTGCAGGACCCATCTAATCCCTCTATTGTGTGGTGGTTTGGGAGGAATAAACAAAGCCCATCTGCCAACTATACCCACTCATGTCACCCAGAAACATGCTGCAGGTACCAAATATTTAGGGCTGGAAAATGGCAATTTTCTAAATCTGGCACTTTCACAATTGTAACTTAAAATCTGACTTTACCATCAAAGAGGATTCTCAAACACCAAACATGAAATGTTGACCTGTTCCCAATCAAACATTAGCACTTAGTTAATGTAATATGGCAACCCTATGTTATTCTAGGGGAGAGGTAGGGTTCACATCAGTGAAAAACAAATTTAGGAAGTTTTCTCTGTAAGGACATGTAGAACTTAAAGGTACATGTCCAACCTTTTAATTATGAAGCACTCTGCCCTAGGGGCTGCCTAGGTTTATATTGCCAAGTCGAATTGGCAGTTAAAAACTATGTTCAGGTTACAATGCAAGTCCTTAGTAGCTTTTATGTTGTGGAAGGTTTATTGTGTGGTTTGTATTAGCAGTTGTTTCCCAAATCAATTTATTTTCAATAGTGATATTCAATCTTTGATTAATCCACAGTTGCTTGAGTTTTAATTTGAAGTGATATACTCTGTTCTTGTCAGGTTTTTAGGCAGTTTCACTAGAGAGCATTGTGACTGCCTGCAATCTAATCACTCTCTAGGTTGTTGGTTTGCTTTTTTGAAACGCTTCTGAACATGGCTCTAAGACTGACTCTGCATTAGAGAAACATGTAGAATAATCCACTAGTAGTGCAGATGAAGTAGCTAATTTACAGAAGGACATAGAACAGCTCTGCTGTGTAGTGTGAACAAGCTGGATTGCAGCCATTGCCCAAAGGGTTTCCCATTATGTTAGCTGAAACCTAAGTTGCCCCTAACATGATGCTGCCTGTTTTGCCTACCTTTATTGGTACCGTAAGATGAAGAGTATGCCCCATGCTAGATCTACCTGGTGATATCCCACAAAACTCCACACAATAAATCAGTTCTGAGCTTGTCTTTTTTGATTGGATTACTACAGAAACCATCATTGTCTTCATAAGTCTACTAATCCTGTGAAGGCAACTGCTTTTTTTAAGGTGATCATGAGCAAATATTTGGTCCCACAGTGAATGTTGCATTTCATGGACATTGCCACATGTGCACGTTGATTTTGCCCTTATGTTCGAACTTTGGCCAGTTCTTAAGCATATGGTAGATTGTTTCTCAGAGATATATATTCTGGGTCAAAATGACTCTTGACGTGCCTCTGGTCATGTTCCTGGGCTGTTTTGTTTTCAGACAGTACATTCCAAGCAAGAGGACAACAATGAGTGGAAACTTACTAGAGCACTTTACACAAAGGTCCCCCTTTGTGCATGACAATATCTACACATGAGTGCAACTGTTTAAAGAACTACTGAAAGAGGACACTGTAGCCTGTGGCACAATCTGATGTGACTGTAAAAGGTACCCTCAGTTCTTGCTTGAAAGAAACCTCAAACAGGACATAGCAGTGCGTTGCCTAGCAATGAACTACTTGCTTTGAAATTTACAAACAGATAAGATGTTCACATGCTCACACCTACTCACTATGAAAGCACTTTACACCTGACTGTTTGGGCATAAGTAGCAGAAATGCAGAAACCAGTTTGTATTCTAGACAACAATAACCAAAAGTGAGGTGTGGATAGATCAGATCAAAAGTTGGAATCTAATACTGTTATTTGAATGTCATGTGTCTGGTACAAAAAAATTGACTGTGCATTTGCTTCAACTGACGTCCTTCAGTGCTTATGTTGCTTTCAAAGGACATTCTCCAGAAACCAAGATGCCCTTTGTACGATTTATTTTCAGCAGTCTGCTATATACAGCCCTGTTGAAGTTGATCAAGCACCTGTAAGAATTGGAATACTTGAGGATGTGGCCAGAGTGAAAGATGACCACTTTTTTGAATATATTCCCCAAGCCCCCCAGACATTCCTTGCTAGTGATGTAGAGTCTGTGTCCTGCAAGGAACATTAAAGGAGAGTCATACGTACTGCCCCAAGTATACTTTAAGTCTGGCCTCTGTGTGTCCATGTGGTTTAAACTATACCATTCACAACTAAAATGTGAGGAGTAACCAGTGCCAAATATTGTACCTGCTTATAGGAAGTAGTGTGGGGATGCTCTGCGGTAGGAATGTTGTTGCTCTACACAGTTACAGGAGCTTTCTCTACAAACTGAGAGGAAAATGCATGTTTCCCAAATGTGTTTTATTTTAATAACAGAGTCAACTTAAAGTGTACCTTAATACACGTTTGATTAATTTAAAAAGTGTCTTTCCCTCTTTATTCTCTATCATGTGCCCTGATTTCTTTTAAATTGCATTAATAGAGCATGCATGCTTATTGAAAGAAACAGTAAATATAATTTGTACTTGAAACTTTTGCACTTTGGAATGTCCTTAAATTTTATTTTTACTCCTTTTTACTTTTCATTGACTCGTAGCCAAGCAAGGCTACTGAGAGTTAATTAGTTTGCTCCTAACATTTGGAAAAATGAAGTTATTTCCTACTAACATATTTGTTAGAAATGGGGTCTTTAGTTGGCAGTCAGGTTACCCCTTGTCCAATCAAGGACCATCACTCTAGTTAGGGTAAAAGAGAATCACCCTCAGCTAACCCCTGCTTACCCCCTTGGTAGCTTGGCACGAGCAGAAGGCTTAACTTCAGAGTGCTAGGTGTAAAGTATTTGTACCAACACACACAGACAAAAACGACAAAAATCAACAATACACAAGTCAAGTTATCAAGTTATCAATTAAAAAGCAAAAGGAGTCTTCATGTAGTTTTAAACACGCACTAACACTGTTAGCTTGAAAATTTACCTTGGGTGCGTCAAAAATAACCCTGCACAGGCGAGTGTGCGTCAAAAAGGGCTTGTGATGCACCCATTTCACTCATGAGCGAGACCTTGCGTTGTTTCTACTTTCATCGGGCTGGGGTGCATTGTTTCTTCTCTCCACAGGAGAGGGATGCATTGACCCGGTCAGCACTCTCGGGTCCGGGCAGGTCTTGCGTTGGTTTTACACGCCCAGCGGTGCTTGTGTCGGAAATCCAGCCGCACGATGATCCTAAAACCAAGCCGCGCGGATTGTGATCTCACCAGTCTCCATCAGCGATGCTGCGCGTTGTTTCTCCAGCTCCGTTTGTCGATTCTTCGGTCGCGTAGCAGACGAGTGTCGATTTTCAGCCACGAAGCCGCCTGCGCGTTGATTTTTCAGCCGCCGATCGGAGTTGCGTCGATCTTTTCCCTGCACGGCATTCTGTGCTTGGAATTCTTCCTCTTAGGCTGCCAGCTTCTCCTTTCAGGGTCCCAGGAACTGGATTGGCACCACTTGACACAGTAGGAGTGTCTCCAGAGACTCCAGGTGCTAGCAGAGAGAAGTCTTTGATGTCCCTGAGACTTTAAACAACAGGAGGCAAGCTCTAAATCAAGCCCTTGGAGATCTTCACAAGATGGAAGGGACACAAAGTCCAGTCTTTGCCCTCTGGCAGAAGCAGCAACTCCAGGATAGCTCCACAAAGCACAGTCACAGGCAGGGCTGCTCTTCTTCCTCAGTCCTTCAGCTCTTCTCCAGGCAGAGGTTCCTCTAGTTTCCAGAAGTGTTCTAAAGTCTGTGGTTTTAGGTGCCCTTCTTATACCCATTTTCTCCTTTGAAGTAGGCCTACTTCAAAGCAAAGTCTCTTTTGAATGTGAAATCCTGCCTTGCCCAGGCCAGGCCCCAGACACTCACCAGGGTGTTGGAGACTGCATTGTGTGAGGGCAGACACAGCCCTTACAGGTGTGAGTGACCACTCCTCCCCTCCCTCCTAGCACAGGTGGTTCATCAGGAAATGCAGACTACACCCCAGATCCCTCTGTGTCACTGTCTAGTGTGAGATGCAACCAGCCCAACTGTGAAACTGACCCAGACAGGGAATCCACAAACAGGCAGAGTCACAGAAATGGTATAAGAAAGAAAATGCTCACTTTCTAAAAGTGGCATTTTCAAACACACAATCGTAAAATCAACTTTACTAAAAGATGTATTTTTAAATTGTGAGCTCAGAGACCCCAACATCCACATGTCCATCTGCTCCCAAAGGGAATCTACACTTTAATCAGATTTAAAGTTAGCCCCCATGTTAACCTCTGAGATGGACAGGCCTTGCAACAGTGAAAAACCAATTTAGCAATATTTCACTGTCAGGACATATAAAAACACATTACTATATGTCCTACCTTAACCATACACTGCACCCTGCCCTTGGGGCTACCTAGGGCCTAACTTAGGGGTGTCTGACATGTAAGAAAAAGAAAGGTTTAGGCCTGGCAAGGGGGGGACACTTGCCAAGCCGAATTTACAGGTAAAACTGCACACACAGACACTGCAATGGCAGGTCTGAGACATGATTACAGAGCTACTTATGTGGGTGGTACGATCAGTGCTGCAGGCCCTGGGCACCACTAGTGCACTTTGATAGGGACTTACTAGTAAATCACATATGGCAATCTTGGACAAGCCAATTACATACACATTTTGTAAATGCGCAACTGCACGTTTGCACTGGTTAGCAGTGGTAAAGTGCCCAGAGTAACAAAAACAACAAAATCAGAGTCCAGCACACATCAACAACCTGGGAAACAGAGGCAAAAAAGTTAAGGGAGACCAGGCTAAGGACCAAAAGTCTAACAATATTCAAAGAGAGATTTATGTTTTTTTTTCTCGTATTTGTTCCAAGTTATGGGTGGGAATGTATTCCCATGCTTTATAAAAATAATGGCAGCTGTTTCTTATTAACAGTACAGCTAACGTATACCCCTTTGTGGCAGCCCACACAGTTCCTAGTAGTGTAGGAAATAGTGAACTTAATTATGTCAATTACAATTGTGTGTTTAATTCTTTGAGCTTGAGACCTACAGCATTTACACAGTGCATGAAGGAAATGCCAATTAGAGAGCATTAACTCAAAGAGAATAATGTGTACTTTGGTGCAGTGTTTGAAAATTCAATTCAATTGGGTGGACATCGAGAACAATAATTGAGAAGGATCAAACAAGATTTTGTGTATTGTTATATATTTCCTCGCCTGTTATGGGGTGAAGCTTTCCATCTATTTGCTGTTTCCGAGTTTGGAATGTGTTTACTTCTTAGATCTCTGAAATCTCCCTTGGTTCAGCCGACAGCTCTTGTCGCATATAGTCCCAGAGTCACAATACAAAATATGCCTTTTATCTGAGACAAACCTTCAGAAGTTCCAGTAATGTCAAAAATAAAGTTACCTTCCTTGAAAGCGAATGGCTACCTTGGGTCCGGAAAGAACTTTGCAGGGCTTTTATCTGTGCTCAGTTTGTTTTTTAAACAAATATTGCAAACGATAAGCCAGTCCTCTATTTCCGGCTTTTTTTAGTTGAAAAACGATGAAATGTGTTTACTGATAAGTCAGCCATCTCAAAAAAGTTAACAGACATCACTGAATGATTTCTGTTTGTTTAAATTTAAACTGCAAGTCTCTGCTTATTTACTTCAACTCAATGACTCCGCTGAAAGCGCGTCAGAGCCTTGACAAGCATACTTACAAGGAGACAGGCCTAGGTCGATGAACCTTTTGGACCACGTTCGGGGACTTCCCAGTACGAGATGTCTTTTTGCATCACAGATCAATAGATCAATATCTCAACAATAATCGCCATAACTAATCATCAATCTAATCAATAACCTTTAATGAGAATCAATAAAGTGAACACACCATGACCTTTCAGTCATGGATAACCACACCAATTATTAAGTGTTAGGATATTTATTTCCCTATTAGTTACAATCTAAAGTCATTTCTGTTAATCTCATTAGCAATTCATCTCATTAGTAACTCTTCAGGTTTGCAATTAGAAACTCAATTAATCAATGTATAGAGAATATTCATTCAGTATTAACACATCATTAATAAGAAGCAACTTAGCAACATCTCAGTAGTGCATGATTCAACAAAGCAAGAACTCACTCATTTGTCTATTTGCGTCAGATTTTAGTGAACACCTTAACTAACCTCGAATAGCATCAGCATGTTGGGCTTCATGCAAAACAATTTGGCAAACACAAATTTGGAAAACATCTAACTATGGCCTCTATCAAAAGAGCAGTTGGTACCTAGAAAGAAACGGCAAACAGACAATTGCAATTTTCATCAGATCGTTACCCATCCAACGAATCAGCAAACAGCGTCAGTCTTCGTCCTCCGGACATCAGACGTTCATCATCAGCAAAGATAGGACAGGGCAAAGTCTCATATGGTATAGCTAAGGAACAACACTTCCCTCGTATGGAGGAGAAGTAAGTATCAGGTAAGGAATAAGTAAAGGGTGGTTTAGAGTATCAGGACGTAAAAAACGGCAAAGTCTCAAAGGAATAATAGCCTAACTGGCTCAGTAGAATGGCAAAGAATGGCTTGGAGTGGAATGTCCAATAACGGCTGATTTCTCCTCGGGTCATGCGGTTAAATCAAAACTGTCTAATTTACTCCTAATTCCTCATTGGGTAATAATTGGTGCATTGTTATCTCTGTCCAATAATTCGCCACGCACCTCACCAGAATTTTCCACAAACCACAGTTCTCATGTCGTTGATTGGCCCATGGTATTGACGTCTTCATCGGTTGGAATGTCAGGTAAGAAAAGTTACACTTTACGCTCCAGTCAGTAGTTCTATTGTTTCCTCCCACTCCAGGCAGCCTTGCACCTGTTATGAATTACACTGTTGCATTCAGCAAGAATGTCTCCTTGAGCAAGTTGGGTCCCATGAGAAAGAATTTACTACGGCTACGCACACATCTAGCTTCTGGAAAAGTACAGTTTCGTGTCCTTCAGGAAAACAGCACATTGCATGTTAAAAAAACACAGTTTAATATGAGACCAGGCAGCTAGGCCCAGACCCTCGCTAAACTAAGGTCTAATGCTTAATGAGCAAACACCTAATACATGATTCTAATTTGATATGTTAATGCAAATTCAAAACATTAGTACAAAATGAATTCATTAATACCTTTCATTTAGTCTTCGTATACATTGATAGCCACTCCCCGTGGGCACATTTCAAACGCGTGGATTATTTTCTACGTTAACACATTATCTATGCAGCTTCATTACACAATACAGGGAGTGCAGAATTATTAGGCAAATTAGTATTTTGACCACATCATCCTCTTTATGCATGTTGTCTTACTCCAAGCTGTATAGGCTCGAAAGCCTACTACCAATTAAGCATATTAGGTGATGTGCATCTCTGTAATGAGAAGGGGTGTGGTCTAACGACATCAACACCCTATATCAGTTGTGCATAATTATTAGGCAACTTCCTTTCCTTTGGCAAAATGGGTCAAAAGAAGGACTTGACAGGCTCAGAAAAGTCAAAAATAGTGAGATATCTTGCAGAGGGATGCAGCACTCTTAAAATTGCAAAGCTTCTGAAGCGTGATCATCGAACAATCAAGCGTTTCATTCAAAATAGTCAACAGGGTCGCAAGAAGCGTGTGGAAAAACCAAGGCGCAAAATAACTGCCCATGAACTGAGAAAAGTCAAGCGTGCAGCTGCCACGATGCCACTTGCCACCAGTTTGGCCATATTTCAGAGCTGCAACATCACTGGAGTGCCCAAAAGCACAAGGTGTGCAATACTCAGAGACATGGTCAAGGTAAGAAAGGCTGAAAGACGACCACCACTGAACAAGACACACAAGCTGAAATGTCAAGACTGGGCCAAGAAATATCTCAAGACTGATTTTTCTAAGGTTTTATGGACTGATGAAATGAGAGTGAGTCTTGATGGGCCAGATGGATGGGCCCGTGGCTGGATTGGTAAAGGGCAGAGAGCTCCAGTCCGACTCAGACGCCAGCAAGGTGGAGGTGGAGTACTGGTTTGGGCTGGTATCATCAAAGATGAGCTTGTGGGGCCTTTTCGGGTTGAGGATGGAGTCAAGCTCAACTCCCAGTCCTACTGCCAGTTCCTGGAAGACACCTTCTTCAAGCAGTGGTACAGGAAGAAGTCTGCATCCTTCAAGAAAAACATGATTTTCATGCAGGACAATGCTCCATCACACGCGTCCAAGTACTCCACAGCGTGGCTGGCAAGAAAGGGTATAAAAGAAGGAAATCTAATGACATGGCCTCCTTGTTCACCTGATCTGAACCCCATTGAGAACCTGTGGTCCATCATCAAATGTGAGATTTACAAGGAGGGAAAACAGTACACCTCTCTGAACAGTGTCTGGGAGGCTGTGGTTGCTGCTGCACGCAATGTTGATGGTGAACAGATCAAAACACTGACAGAATCCATGGATGGCAGGCTTTTGAGTGTCCTTGCAAAGAAAGGTGGCTATATTGGTCACTGATTTGTTTTTGTTTTGTTTTTGAATGTCAGAAATGTATATTTGTGAATGTTGAGATGTTATATTGGTTTCACTGGTAATAATAAATAATTGAAATGGGTATATATTTTTTTTTGTTAAGTTGCCTAATAATTATGCACAGTAATAGTCACCTGCACACACAGATATCCCCCTAACATAGCTAAAACTAAAAACAAACTACAAACTACTTCCAAAAATATTCAGCTTTGATATTAATGAGTTTTTTGGGTTCATTGAGAACATGGTTGTTCTTCAATAATAAAATTAATCCTCAAAAATACTACTTGCCTAATAATTCTGCACTCCCTGTATATTGCAAGCTTTTCATATTAACATTGCTTTCAAAAGACACACTCCAACACCGCCTCCCTGAAGCAACCATTTCCCGTCCCTTTCTTCCTCGTTGCTTGCTAGCTGTTTTTTTTTTTATTATAAAGGCCCTTCGTGTTGGACCCTTTGCCTGTTAAGCCCCTTTGTTTCAGCCTAATGTTCGTTATTTTAAAGAAATGAAGCAATGATGTCCTCTACACACAGCTTACACAGGGGCCTGCATTCCTGACTCACATTACTAAAAGGTTTTATTCAGGTATAACATTTTATTTTTTCCACTTTATATTGATACAATGATTTGCAATATTAAACGTTTACTTTGCAAAAAACAATGCATTAGTCTGTTAGTATAATCAAATCTTCTAATGTTAAAATATATGTATACAAGTAGTTGGTACATAGTTGGGCATGTCTGTTCTGTGCGTTTTCAGTGCACTATACAGATGTTTTATTTTTGTGCATCCCGGCCGCTATTCACAAAAGTAAGGGCCACATTTACAAGGTCCTCACATCCTTAGCGCCACATTTAGGGCTAAATGTTTGCCGCAAATATGAGGCTAATGGGCCACTACTCTAGCGCCATATTTAAGGGGTGCCGCAAACTAGGTTCCGTATATGTGGGCAGGGGCATAATATATGCATGATGTATGCAATGGGCAAAGGGGGCATTGCCTTGTTAGAGGGTCACAAAAAATGGCACAAAGAAATCTACAAGATTCCATTGCACCATTTCCAGTGTCATTTTTAATGCCTGCTTAAAGCAGACGTTAAAATGAGTCTCCCATTGATTTCAATGGGCCTCTTAACACTATACTGGATTAGTGTAATTTTTTTTACACTAATCCAGTATAGCATTACAATAGCGTCAAAAAACAACGCTATTGCCCCTGACATGCGCCATGGTGGGCCGTATTGTAAATACGGTGCTATAATGGTGGCATTAGAGGACGCAAGAAAAGTGGCGCTTCACTAGTGGTGCACCACTTTCTTGTAAATATGGTCCTAAATTTCTACATGTACATTTACCCAAGTATGAGCATTATACCCCTCCAGCGTAAGCCCAAAACTGCATGAGCATTGGCTAAACTTCAAGAGGAGCATGGCTTCGTTGATTTGTGGTGAGCTGCTAACCCACTCTGCAGGCGCTATACATACTTTTCTTTTCACTATCAGTCGGCTTGTAGAATTAATTTGTTCATAATATTCCGAATTTATGAAGTCCTGAGAGTCAATCATTTTAAATCCTTTGTCAGACCATGCCACTACTGCTTCGAGTGTTTTTTTTACATCTATTAGTGTCTCCTCTTATAGCTGGTCCTTAAATAGAGCTATGCTTGCTGAGAGTGCCTCCATTATGCAGATGAGGCAGTTTTAAAAAAAAAGAATTCCTCCCTTATAGATAATACTTGGGAAGCATATAGAGCAACTTTGAAAGGGTAGGTAATTGCCTTCCAATTTACTATTAGAAGGTTGGATAAAATTAAGTACAAATAGCTAGTTGATGCTTTGTCACATGCTGAACTAAGGTTGTCTCAATCAGACCTCCAGCAGCACTATCTGGCTAGATAAATAAATATGTGATGCTAGAACATTCAAGCACATACTGTATGAAGAAGGAGTGGTGAGTGGACAACTGTTGGCTTGGAGGTCTAGAGCACAATATTTGAAGAATGTAGTGTTGAAAATCAGAGATCCAACCGTCAACCACTAACTAATTGAAAGTTGTTAAATTGAATAAGCGTTTGACTAACATTTCTCTAAAATCTATAATGAGTATCACTATCCAGAAAATAATGAAATTAGGGATTTTTCATCACATGTTAAACTTCCCACATTAACAGCAGAAGGCGCTCAAAGTTTGGTTCACCAAATTGTAATGCAGAAGAAAAACTGGATATAGATTTCCTGACAAACAATGCAAGAACACACATTCTGGAGTGAAAATCCAGCGTGACAATCTGGTGTGATGAGGTATACTTGACACTATATCTGGGCTGCACATATCAAGGTGGTCGTTGCCCACGTGCACTTTGCGTTTCTGGACGAAGGACAGCGGGGAGCCCTAAGTCAGTCCGCAGACCAGGGAAGAGGCGTGCCTGAGCACCATTAGCTGAGGGAAGTCTGTGGCAGCCATCCAACCGAATGCAATGCAAGAGCTACTGATTGCAGTTAAAGATATTTAGGAATATGAATGCTTGGATGGCGTGTTGATAGCAACACAGAGGAGACTTTTGGGAGAGACCAGCCGAGATGCCCGAGACGCCTGAGAACTCAGCCATGCTCCGGTTGCTTAATTGGAGGTTGTGGAGAAGGGCTGATCAAACTATGCTGAAGTATTCACAGGATGTTGATACTTAATGTGTGGTTTTGAATGATGTTTATATACCCTCTTTTCAATTCCCTTACTCGGACGCTATGTTCCTCAATGTGTCCTAGTCGAAGTCTTGTGTTTTGAAACCATACTAAATATAATGTGTACTACTATATTGTGTACTAATAAAAGGAACCATTCCTCTTGATAGGATATGCACGTGAGATATATTGAGTACTACTGAATCTCATGTATCAAAAAGCACCGGGTGTCTGGTGGAGGAATAATAAAATAAATATAGGAGGAAACACTTACCTGTCCTGCTCTTGTTTTCTCCCGAGATACTCAGCGTGGTCTCTCCCCAATTAAAGCCCTTACATGGAGAAGAAGGAAGAGGTGTCATACAGGGGCACATACCTCTGTTACCCCCTATGCATTCTTCAAATTAACCTTAATAAAGTCCAGCAAATTATATCAAACTATGTCAAAGTGGGGACTCTTGAATCAGGAACGAGGGGTCTGTAACTAAATCGCCCAACAAACCTTGTGGCAAGAGGGCTACTCCGAGCCACCACATGCACCAGGAGGTGCATAAAGGACTTACCTGGGCCCGCTGTGTCCTAGAGTGGGCCAGTCTGCGCTGGACAATGCTGGGCTGGCCACGGTCTCTTTTCGCCCTTACGTTCGCCTTTTGAGGGAGCCGAGGGTGGGAGGTGGGGAGTGCAAGTGCAAGGGGGTCCCATTTGCGGTTGTTATTTCCATTTTCCCATCTTTCCCTTTAGCTAGCTGACAGTTCATTGGCTGTTGAAGGAATTGTTGTCCTTAACAATGGGGAAGTGCAAGTGCCCAGGAAGAGCAAACTCACCGCACTTGTCACCTAAACCCCCCTCAATTGACATGACGCTGAAAAGGGCAATAGAAGTAGTATCATATGAAACTGAACTCACTGAACGGTGGCTCTCTCTGAGCCAAGAAGTGTGCACACACCCCTGGGCACACAACCCACAGTCCCCACCAGTTTGGAACATTCAGAGAGTGTGCTAATGACAACATGCAACCAAGGTGGATCTGAAGGACTGGGGCAGGGTGCTGGCTTGGATTGGTCTACTAATAAGGCCCCTAGCTCTAATTAAAGTCCAGTGGTTAAGAGGAACCCCAGGACTCTCTATACATCTAAAGCAGCTGGAAGGGAAGATTTTAGCGGGGGATTGTTTTCATCTCCTGACTCTAGCACTAATAGGGAGAAGGGGATGATGGGGGAGAGCTGTTTGCCGCACTGGGCATCTGTTTTAATAGGAAACATAGTAGCCCAAGTTAAAGCTATTATTGCTGAAGAGCTCAAGCCTTTGGTTGTCCAATTGACACATTTGGAAGCTGCAAGCAGGGCTACTTCAAACAATAATTAGGTTAGGATTGGATGAGGGATGGAAATGGGTACCCAGATTGATGATGTCCCCTCTGGTAACACCCGGGGAGCCAAGGGCCCAAATATAAAGTAAAAGGGAAATCAAGAGGCTACAGCCACTAGTAGGTTCTGACAGGCACAGGGGAATTTGGAGCACATGTAGGGTAATGGCTCTTCTACATTTAGACAAGAGGAAGATTTGAAGAGGTCGGGCAGTGAGAGCTGCAAGGTCCTCCCAATTATTAATCTTCCCCCAGCCTCTTGTCCATATGTTTGATTTTAGCAGGGGTGCCCAAATTGATGGAGAGCCAGGTGGAGACAGAGTCGGAGATGGCAAACAGTTTCCATTGGGCTATAAAGAATAGAACTTTCTCTCTTGTATTGGCCAATAATATTCTCATGATCTGTAATATCAGGTGGATTTGGCTGGTCCACAGACATTGGCCTGGGGACTGTGTCATTGTTAATTTAAGATATCCAGTGCTGGTCCAAAGTCTTCTGTTTGATGGCTCGCGATACCAGGAGTCATGTTCTTCTATTCAGACATTGCCGCTGGGTTACTTTTATAGGCCCTCTTACCTTGGTTTTCATTTGCCTCAAAATAGCCATGGGTCTCACCAAGTATGTCTGAGTAATCTTTAATCCCTCTTGGAGGCCAACATTCCAGAATTTAGGATCCCTGTTTGAAACAGATTTGATATTTTCGAGGAGGTGGATTGACTTATAAGCCCTGAACCCCTTGCAGTGAATATGACATCTGCTTATGAAGTGATGGATTGGAGGGAGGGGGACAACAAACAAACTCCAGTAAAGCAGTATAGAGGGTAAGATCTAACGTTTGTAAATGTAATGAAGAACCTCAGGGATTTTAATCCTGTCTATCAAGATGTTGATATTGGCACTGTTTTGTGCTATGATTCAAGTGAGGGCCCTCTTGATGAAAATGAAGAGCCTTTCTCAGGTGCTGGGGGTAAATTGGATTTAGGAATTATGTCTGGTGCGGGTAACTGTAATAATGGTGGTAGGTCTGCAGTCCTTTGGAAGCTGGTCCAGGTGACTGTTCAGCAGAGTCCATCAAAGGCCATGGTAGGCTTGGTGGGGGCGGTGGATGTACCTACATTTGAAATGCTGGTTAAATTGGCTTCCTAGAATGTCACTTGTCTGAAATGAAAATTAGGTTGTCCTGATTGGGACTTTTTGTTGACCAGCTTGACATTTGTCTGTTGCAAGAAACATGGTTGACTCAGGAGCTCCAGCGTCCTGGCCCCAAGATTAGGAGGGAAAACCATCTGTTGTGGTTTGGCAGAAAGTGTCGGATTGACAAACATACTCTTCTAAAGACTTTAAAATCTGAGGTTGTCAGTTTGATTTGAAATGCAAGGTTTGAATACAAACGTATTGTTAACTTTTTGAAAAAAGAGCGGGAGATAGCTAAGTGGGAGAACCCTATGTACCGCCATCAAGAATAAAGGTTTTAAGGTATTTTGGAGCAAGGTAGCACCATGAGTCAGGACCTAGAATAGGAAATAATAAATCAGCAGAAATGTGGATTGAGCTCTTTCATACCCTCTATAGTGAAGGTGTAGGGCAGGAAGTGCTGGAGGACAGTAATGCTACTTTAGAAGTGCCTGGGGGTTCCATTTGTGTAGGAGGCAGGGAGTACCCTCCTATTACCATAGAGCAAAGAGTGATGGCCATCAATAAGATTGCCCCAGGGAAGGCTCCTGGGATAGATAGAATCCCAAGTGATTTCTTTTGCTCTGTACCAGAAGTTTAGGGACCATACTTAGGGGTAGTGTTCAATGCTATTATGGAGGGATGCCAATTCCGTATACGTGGGCAGGGGCAGTGATTATTCCCATCTATAAGAAGGGATCTCCCTTGTTGCCTAGTACCTTTAGGCCAATAAGCCTGATTGATGTTATGCAAAAAATATTCCCAGGGTGATTTTAGAGCATCTACAGTCCTGGATGGAGGATAGGGAAGTTCTTCTTCCCCTTCAAGTAGACTTTTGTCCATGTACCCCTAATATTGATCAAGTGTTCAGGCCAAAGCTACTGTACTGGAAGTATGTGGTCTTAGAGGGTGGTAGTCTGTACTTGATTATTGTTGATTAACACTCCACGTTAGGATGGTTCCTAGGGCAACTCTCTGGCGGGTTCTAGCTGACATGGGGTGGGGTCCCATTGTACCTCTACCATATATTACAAAAGCTCCATGAGGGGAATTTTGCATATGTGAGATGTGGGGAACTAGGAGAACTTACATAACCTTTTTCACCTACAAAAGGAGCAGAGCTGTCTACTGGTGCCGACTTGTTTACTTTGTATATAAATGGGTTGATTTATGCATGTGTCAAACATAAACAATGATGCTGCAAAGATGGTGTCATGTAAAGTGCTTCACTGATGACACCCTTTTCCTCTCAACGTCCCCAATGGGAATAAAAAAATATATTTTGGGTTTAGGGAGAAATGGGAGCAAAATGAAATATATGATATTGAACGCCAAAAGGTCAACATGCCCCAACCCTAATTTATATGGTTGCCGTTTAGAAAGGGTGTCAACATTTGACTATCTTGGGGTCACCCTCAGTGAACGTATGGATTGGCTTCTTCACATGGCTAGGCAAAGTATAAGGTTTGGTCAGTTTGTGGGTGGGTGGGCTCACTAAGGTTTATAGGGGGTCCTTTTGTAAACCAGTTAGTCCCACAATTGAGATTTATAAAATGCAGGTGGTGGTCATACGGGGCTGAGCTATGGGGTCACAAGTCATTAACGGAGTTTCTTAATATTGAGAATAGGTTTAAGCAACAGCTGTTGAGCCTTCCGTCAAGTAACCCCCTGATTCCTCTTAGATCAAATATCAGGATTATGCCCATAGTCAAGGTTATTGATCTTAGGCCCCTACTCTTCTGGAGGCAAATCTGGGTTACACCGGAATTAATATTGTGTAGGGCCGCCGTAGAGCAGATTTTAGGGCCACCTGGGGTAGGCAGACTATCTTGGCTCCAATATGTTAAGATGACCCTTAACAACATGGGCAAATTTAGTTTGTGGGACAATCCTGCAGAGGTACCTTTGGTTACATCTTGATCTGAACTTGTGCAAAGCTACAGAGCCCATGAGTTACGATCTTTTGTGATGGACTTGTCTCTTTTCAACTTGCCCTGAAGAGATAGAAAGTTTCATTTATGAAATTCAACCGGCACTGCCAAGGAAGCTGTACTTGCAGGTCAGGTGTGGCAACTTACCCATCCAGTCATTTACTAGCAAATTGTGTATTGGGGATGAGATTGGGGAAAGGGCGTGCCCCTACTGTGGGCAAACAGTTGAAAATGAGTTGCATGTCCTCTTTTTCTGCCGTGCCTATAGGAAGTATAGATCTGGCTCACTAGTCCGAATTTGTCGCTTCTTGGGTATAACTAGATTGTCGGAAGCCGTGAGGATCCTGATAATGGACACTCAAAGGCTGATTGTTTTTCTGTGTCCAGATATCTGTTTAGGGTTTGGTGTCTAAGGAAGCAGGCGCTGGGATAACTCACCACGAACACTATCGATGGGCAATTGATCTCACTGGATTAGGCACTATAAATGTACAATACTATATGCAAATGTTCACTTAGACTGCACCTAGAGTTTATGCCCTTTGTAGATGGTGTTGGCACTCTTCCTTGGTCCTTGGGATGGAAGTTTTAACCTCTATTCTTTTAATCTTTTGTTTTAATCAATTTTAGATACATAACTTTTTTAAAGGTTGTTTTAAAGTATGTAGCTGACTGATTTTTAATGTACATTTACTAAATTTGTTTGTTTTGTGGTACTTTTATGGCCAGAGTGCAGCAATAAAGTGTTGTTGTTCTTGTTATAATGCAGGAACAACTCTAAGCAGCAATTAAAGTACTTCCTAGATTCAAAGCAGCAGAGGGAGATGGATTCCCACCAGAGCGGTACCAAACATTGTTTGCCAGAGTTTAAAGATTTTTTGTTAAATATGTTTAATCTGATTTAAAAGGGGGTTCCGTTCTCTTGCCTTCCGTAAGGGGATCCTTACTTGTTTCTTGAAAAACGATAATAATCCTGAGGATGTAAATTCATTCCTTCCAATTACACTGCTGAATGTAGATTGCAAGATCTTTATGGAGATAGCCACAAAATGTAGCGGAAGTGGTTCCTGTTCTGGCCAGTAACAAGCAGAACGGATTTATAACTGGGCATCAATTGTTCTACAATGTGCAATACCTAGTGGAGGCTATAGATATTTTTTCAGGTAGCGAGGATGCCTGCTGTGATTTTATTTACAGACACAGGGGAAGCCTTGTGAACTGAAACATTTTACTTATGGTGCTGAAAGGAGTGGGATTTCCGAAACAGCTCACAAGGGCAATAGCTACAAAAAATGAGGGTTCGACAGCTTCAATCACTTTGGATTGTAGAGTCTCAGAAGATCACTAGAGGCACGAATCAGGGGTGCCCTATTTCTCCTTCCTTATTTGCATTGGCCTCCATACTGAAGGAAAGTAAGGAAGTGAAAGCTGTTGTCCATGGGGAGCTGAAACTGAAATTGTATGCAGATTACCTTGTATTATTTCTTTCACCAGAGACATCTACCTTTGACAGTGTGAGATAGTGCTTTCTAAAACTAATGCTGACTCGCTTAAACAATACCCTATGACAGCATATGACAAGAACCGGGTGAGCTACCTAGGTATTATGGTATCAGAGTGGCATCAGAATTTATATTAGTTGAATTATTCCTCTGCTTGTAACAATTAAGAATATTCTAGAGAGGTGAGTAAGCTACCAATTTCCAGTTAGGCAGAATAGTAGTGACAAAAAAATCATTTATTGGGTTATTTAATTAGGAATAAACCTAGCCCCCAAGTTAGTTTAAAGAAGATGATTTTGTCAGGTGAAGAAAGAGGGTTATCTCTCCCAGACTGGAGGGCTTATTACCTTACAGTGTTTCTAATAGCTAATTACAGGTATTATAAGGTTGAAAGATCAAATTAATTCTCTGATAGATGTAATGAAAGCTGGAAACTTCCATTACCCAGATCCTCCCGTCCCACACCGAGTATTTCCAGCTTAGTAAAATACCACATGCTCACCACTTTTAAGATAAAACAAAAGCAACAGTTTACTTGGTTAATGATACAAAACATACATACAGAAACACCTCTTAAAAGTATATGTCTGACTGAATTGGGAAAAGAAGTTGGTAAACAGGGAAAATGTGATCTGGGGAAGTAGAATAAAGGGATACCCTAGGTCTCAAGCAAAAAATTACAGCTGTCCCGATCCAGAATTGATGCCACTTCCATTACCAGGATGTCCAGGCCCTCAGGAGCCCTCCCCGGAAATGGCATCACTTCTTGGGGGATCACAAGACCATATAGGGTCACGTGTGTTGTGACATCACCCTAGTCATGTGTTATTCACATGCTCATGGCCCTAACCACATGGCTAGTGTTATGCGGCATCCTCTCAGCTCTTGACCCCGTATCTTGGGTGTTTGCTTAGTAAAATTGAAACACTGGCTGTGTGTACAGCCTTGAAGTCTCTAACAAAACAAGCCCGCATCTGTTCAGGCAGCTGCTGCCATGAGTCACCTTTTGTGTGAACAGGCCAGGGCATGTGCTTTTGTTAGAGAGTCCGCATTTATTATGCAGCTTTTTGCGGGGACTGGGAGTTTGTCAAATAAGGACAAAATTGCTGTATTGTATTATGTAGCATAACCAGCGGTCCCAGGGTTTGGAAGAAACAGAGCAGGGAGTGGTGAGGGAGAGAGGTGCATAGAGAGCATAAGAAAGAGGGGTGTTAGGAGAGGTGTGGGGCATTAAAATGAGAGAGAAAGAGAGAGAGAGAGAGAAAGACAGAGAGAGAGAGAATGAGAGAGATAGATTATTATTAAAAACATGTTTGGCTAGGGTATAGCCTGGTATGAAGAGGGACTGCAGCCTGTGAGGCCCCATTTTTATACAACAGAGCCCCTCTCTGAATACCCTACTCAAGGACTCATGGCAAATAGTTTAGGAGTGCAAGAATCCTAGATGAGGCAGAGGGAAGCCCACCACTGCTCTGTCTCCCAAATGAAGCCATCACCTCATCATGAAGTCAGATTTTTTCTGACTTAATTATGCCTTTTGTGCAAGACGTCTAGACATATTCATAGAAAGAGTCCAAGCTGATATGACTTGAAACACAAATACAGAGGGGGCTTAGAACCCACCAAATCACTAAGGGCCAGACGTATGATGCGATTTTGTGGTTGCAAAAGGCAAAAATCACATTTGTGACCACAAAATGGCATTGTGCAATGTTCCATCCCTATTTTGCAAGTTGGTATCCAGTTATCGCTAATCACCGCCGCTGCTGCTGGGCCATTCACAGGGCAGGAGCCATTCACAGGGCAAGAGCCCTCTTTAAAAACATTGTAGCGCTCCCGCCCCGCGGGACGCGCTAATCACCGCCGCTGCTGCTGGGCCATTCACAGGGCAGGAGCCCTCTTTAAAAACATTGTAGCGCTCTTGCCCCGCGGGACGCGCTAATCACTGCCGCTGCTGCTGGGCCATTCACAGGGCAGGAGCCCTCTTTAAAAACATTGTAGCGCTCCCTCCCCGCGGGACCCGCTAATCACCGCCGCTGCTGCTGGGCCATTCACAGGGCAGGAGCCCTCTTTAAAAACATTGTAGCGCTCCCGCCTCACGGGACGCGCGCGGGTGGCGCCCGGGGAAAGACCGGGCCAAGAGCGTGTCCGTCTGTGCCCGTCAGAGCCCGGAGGAGGCTGGGCTGGGCATACCCTTTAGATATCTGGTTTAGAGATTTGCATATACTTTGCCGTGACTAGCAAAGAGTATCCAATATAGTAACCCCATATTTATAATGGGGAAAAGAAAGCAAAATCAAATGGGGAACGGTATCAACACAAAAACCCTGAGAAGCACTAATACGATTACCAATTATCTTACAGATGCAATGGGGAAAATTAATGAAGAAATTATTAATGTTGAAGCACGTTTAGTGGCAACAAAAAATGTCTTACATGAGGCCATCACTGAAGTGAGCACTGAGGCTGTAGGTTTAATTACTGAATTAAAATCCCCAAAGGAAAAATTTACTGGGGTGGATCCTAGATTTTCCTCAGTCCCTTCATTACCTACAGACATAATAGAAGAAATCGATCCATCGAACAGTACAGATGACCAAATTCCTCCACCACCCAAGAAAAAAAGAAGTAGTCAGATCACCAAATCTAAGTTTATGTTACCCCCTCCACAGTCCCCAAAGGGCAGCAAAATAATTACTGAAATGCATGGGGGTCATTCAGTAGTACTACCATCAGGTAATGATGGTCCCTTACAAAAACGTATGGAAACTCTTCTCAAGAAATTGCATGGCAAGCTAGACCATATAGAGTCAAAAGTATTGTTTGAATTCAAGGAGATAAAAGAACGCATAACTAACATAGAAGTAAGTGTTAATTCAGTGACTAAAGCGAAAATGTTGTCCCTTGCTAGTGATACTATATCAAATGAGAGTCAAGTGGATGTAGATATAAGGAACAGTGCAATGACAGGGAAAGCAGATCCTAATAAAAGAAGTAAGGAATGCCGGTACCCCATACAGGAAGAAATTCCCCAGTCTAAGGTACCTATGACTAATCAAATGGAGCAATCGGATAGAAATCATAGATGCCAGTCCTCGATTAGAAATAGATCTGTGAAAGAGGTATTACAACTACCGCCAGATGCTACTCCATACACAATCATTCTTAAAAATGTTCCCAAATTGGGACCAAACATCGTTGAGACCTGGCCAGATTTACGTAACAAAGTAGTACACTGGATGTCAGAGAATATATGTACACCAGATATACTATTTTGCGAAATTTTATATGCAAGGAGAGTCAATTGGGTGGGATATTTGGAGGAAGAAGAGGGAGATTGCATTGTGGTCAATTTCCGTAATCCTCATTTTGTGGGTCAACTACTAGCGGACTTGGATATAAGACATCAAACTTGTGAAAATTTGAGAAGGGAGATTATGGCTGTTCCCCTAGGATATTTTTATAGAACGATGAATATCTCAGGTACAAGAGACATAGGGGCTACAAGGAATATACCCAGTAATTTGGAGGACATGAGTAGAAAAGGGATCTTGCTACCTGACAAATTACAATCTATTACTGTAGTGCCCAAATTAAAATCTTTAAGCTGTAATGGTGATGTTGAGTCAGATGGGAGGTCCCTAGCAGGAGACTCAATTATACTCATGTCGTGGAATATAGCTGGAGTAAAAACGAAAATGGTTGAGAAGGAATGGCAGACCATAATAAGTTCATCACATATAATCTGCCTACAAGAGACGTGGCATACGGGATTCTTTTTCATTGAAGGATATGCCATATTCTCCACACCAGCTTCTGCCTCAGCTAGTGGTAGGGCAAAGGGAGGATTAGCAATACTAATTTCAACATTGGTACCGTATATATTGGTGAAATTCTCCCTTGATTCCCCTTACTATCAGTTTCTATATTTCCGGATAAAAGGAATTTTAGGAATTGTATTAATAAACTATTATAATAATAAATTTGATGGCACCAATAGAGTAGTGGCATCGACCCTCCAGGATGATCTACAGATCTTTATAAATGATATAACTTCTAGTTTTACAATAATGTGGGCTGGAGATTTTAATATCGGGACATGCCAGAATACTATAGGAAAGAGATGTGGATTTACCGATGATGGGGGAAGCGCCCAATCGCATTTTTTGCATAATAATTATGGAACTGTACTGAATGAAATAAAATCTAGATATGATTTAGAATTGACGGAACAAGATGGGCTTAAAGGAATGAAGCTTCCAATGTTTATAGGAAGAGGACATTTTTCAGTAATCGACCATATATTAATTTCTAAGAGTAGTATAGATATGGCTGAATCCCTGAAGATTGAGCCAACTATCTATAGTGATCATCACCCTTTGTTACTTACTATGAGATTAGCTAAACCCTTTAACATAGGTGAACGGGTGGCAACGAATATAGGAATAAGAAGGGAAAATTGAATTGTACTTAACTTAAATGGACTGGGGTAAACTAAATAGATGTGATGACAAAAGTTGTGACACGACACAGTCAAGAAATTTTCACATGTACAGAATAAAATCAAAGTCCATATGAGATCTTAGGATCTTTTAACCAGCTTAGAAATGCCATCGCAGGAAGCCTAGTGAGAACATCGGGGAATAAAAAGAGAGAAAAAGTGGGGTGGTTTGATCATAATTGTTCACTAGCAAGCCAGGAATTAAAACAAGCCCTGCAGGCTTGAGCAAGAAATAGGGTAGAAGTAATTATTAAACGCTCTAGTTACAAACATGAAATAAAGACCAGGAAGGCACAACTGAAAGCCAGGGCATGGGTTAATCTTGAGCAAGCAACGATACTAAGAGATAGTACCAACCATTCCTAAAAAATAGTGATGCACTCGAAATAATTGTACACATCCCATCATTGGAATGGCTTTCTCATTTTGGCTTAATTTTCAACCCAGATAATCTGACAATTCATTTATCAAATACTGGGATAATTGAGATCAAGCCACCCTTCCTGAAACCAGTTAGTTTAGGGGAAGTGAAATCTGCTATGGGAAGATGCTTGAAAGGGAAGGCACCGGGCCCCGACGGGGTGCCAGTAGATGCCTATTTGACACACGTCGATCTATGGTGCCCTATTTTGACCCAAGCTTTTTTGAGTGTGACAAAGGGATATATTTTAACATCATGGACTGAAAGCATAATTGTTCCTATTTTTATAAAGGGAGATAGAGGTGACCCCAAATGCTATCGCCCTATTTCTCTTTTAGATACCTCTGTTAAATTGCTGGGAAGAGTACTCCTAGAAAGACTAGAGTTATGGGTAACCAACATACAGAGGCTCAATTGGGATTTAGACCTGGGGTTGGTACTCTGGAACAATGTATAAACCTTAACTTAATAATAAGTAAATATACAATAGCAAGGAAGGGTCATGTGTCCCTTTGTTTTGCAGATCTTAGCAGCGCTTTTGATTTGGTGAACCATGCAAAGCTGTGGTAAGTCTTAACTGATATGGGTGTGCCCTCAGATGTAATTAGCTTCTTGGCGCAATTATATAACCATCTAACAGCACGGGTGAGATATGGAAGAAATGGCAAGTGTACCCCAGGTTTTAGGATAAGGAGAGGAATACGTCAAAGTTGTGTTTTGGCACCCCTTCTATTTTCCCTTTATATAAATGGAGTAGATGCCCACCTAAAAAATATAGAAATTGATACCCCTAAAATAGGAGAATGTCCTATCCCAGTCCTTTTATATGCAGATGATGCAGTACTGCTGTCACGAACTGCAAATGGGCTGCAGCGGCTAATCGAGGGCTTTGTTGAATTTATAGAACTGTTAACGCGCCCCTTTATGTTAATTTATTACACAGTAGGACTCATTTTAGGCCGATGAATCTTTTGACCCAGTTGAGAGACACCGTAGGACGAGATAACTAAGCAATATGTCAGTCAAAACATCAATAATGTCATCAATATTTATCACAACAATACATTTCACCTTAGTCAAAGTCATTAATCAATTCAAGACGCTACCATGACCTTTCAGTCATGAATAACCACACCGGTTTAGTAGAATTTTATGAATTTTATTCCCTATTAATTACAATCTAAAATTAAGTGTGTTAATCTCAAAACCAAGAAACATAGCAGCATAGTCACAATGGGGCAACTTTGATAAGATTTAATTAAGGCAACAATCACAAACATTAGAACATAGCAAGGCGTAAACATAGATCAAGGTATAGCAGAATATTGATATCAAGTCAGTTCACCAAAGCATAGTCTCAGTCGTTTGTCTATTTGCGTCAATTTGGTGAACATCTGTCCTAACCACTGATTAGCATTTGCATGTTGGGCTTCATGCAAAACAATTTAGAACACCAATTTGGAAAACATCTAGCTATGGTCTCTGTCAAAACAAGCAGTTGGTACCTAGAAAGGAAAAGCAAACAGACAAATTACAATTGCATTGTCATAATTACCCTCCAAAGATTAGGTCAGCGCACAGGTTCAGTCTTCGTCTTCAGGACATCAGTCAAATCGCCATCAGTCAGGACTTAACTAAAGGACATAAAGGGCACTTCCCTCATAAGGAGGTAAAGTGTAAATGGGCAGTCTAAGGACAAGGATGGTTTTAATAAAGTCACCAAACAGGGTGACAGAGTTTCTGGATAAAATCAATAGCATTCCCTACCTAATGTTCCCGACCTTTCTGTGACATGAGTTTTTATCCCTTTTTCATAGTACATTCCCCCAAAATTCTATTGGACATTTAATATACCCCACTATCTTTAACCTATCAAATTTAACATTCGGTAATCCCAATTGTCACCCCACGGTATTTTAGAGATTGTTGATTGGTCTTCATAATTGATGTCTTCAGAGGTGGCACATCCGGTGTTACTTCATATTTTTGGCATTTCTTGGCACATCCTTTGGGTCAGCAAGTTTCTTGTTCACCGGTCTAAGTGACCTTGTACATAACATTAATCTACACTTGTTTCAATATTTTATAACATTCATTTCAGGGCACCGAAGATGTGCCTGGGAACGGATTTAATATGGATACATTCGTCTTCCAAGTTTGAAGAAAAAGAACATTTGCAGGTCATGGCCCCTTGTGAGTCAGCATACTGAAAAACAGGAAAATGCATTTAATATGAGAGCCGAGCAGCTAAACTGCAGCTCACACTAACTTAAGGCCTATGAAGAATTTCAATACAATTTCAACAATACGAATATAAGCTTAATTGAACATAACATAAACATTTTATTCATCATTATTAGTTGCATCTACATTGGTGGCCACTCGTCGTGGTCATAATTCCAGCACACGTTTAAGCAAAATCGCTATTATTATAATTTTCTATGCAGTATCATCACACGTTAATATATAGATATTTCGTTCTAATATAGGTTATATAAACTACGCCCTCTCAGTCTCTCCTCTGATGACGCTCGTCATCACACAAACCTCTCTCTTTTAACCTTTAATTTTTCACTTTACGCATAATGCTCATTTCAACATCTTGTCCCTTGTGTGAGCTTTCCCAAATTTCATGGAACATTTTCTCTCTTTCACTTTCTTCATTTCTCCTGGTTCTTTTTGTCCAATTTCTTTTAATTTTATCATTAATTTTAAATGCTCCCCATAATCCTAATAGACAGGCCAGAACAATTAATAGACCCCCTAGTATTTTTGCAAGAACCCCATTCCAAATGTTGGTAAACCAGCTTCCCACTCTAGCAACTCCTTTTCCAAATTTCTCCCACACTCCAAGTTCCTCCAAATCCTTCAAATCTGCACTATCCCCAGTTAGGTTAGTAAGCATACCTCTAATCTTCTTACTATTATCTGGAATGAATGAACAGCAATGACGCTCATTGAGCATCTTGCAGACCCCCCCGCTTTTTGCTAAAAGAATGTCTAAAGCAAGCCGATTTTGAAGAGTCATAGCTCTTTCTGCAGCAAGTTCAGTATCCATCAGAAGTATAGCCCCTGTAAAGTTTACCAGCATGTTATCCACAATAGTAGACAACTTTTGAATTTTCATGGAGTTCAAGATAACCCCTACTGAAGGGATTATGGCTCCAAATATATCACCAATGACAGCAGCCACTGATTCTCGTTTTTGTCTAGCATGTTGTAATTCAGAATTTTTAGGTATTTGTTTCAAGTCGTCAATCTGGTAAATCTTTGGGAAAACTATCCCCAAATAACATGTCCCATACCATCCCTTAGGGAGACTGTAATAAGCATTAAGCCCACAGATGTAATAGATCCCAGGGATCACTGGATCTTGTCCATGTAACACAAATGTCCATTTACTCTGAAACAAAAACACATGTCTACATTCACTCGTTCCTACAAACAAATTGTCCTGTTCAGATTTTGGCCTATATATACAAAGCCTACCTACATGCAATGCATCTATAGCTAATTTGCCTTGTGTTTTGATTGCCGTGTAAGCATAATCGTTTGAATATGTGTGTTTTTCTAACCCTTTTTCTAATCTTTCTTTCAATGCTTTGCGTCTATCATCAGTGTGATATAAAAAGCTTTTCTCTACAGGAGACAGTAAGCAGGTCAGATTGTTGCGATGTGCATAAGCAGTCCCAAATGTAAGAGTCGGTTCAAAGAAACCTCTAACTATTTTTATATCATGCTCTTTAGCTAGCTTGTTCAAGAATTCAATCACAGGCACAAAGGAAAACACAACATCCAAATTTGAGTAAAAGTATTGCAGATGCTCTTGGTTATAGAATCTGGTTAATAACAAGCCACAGCTAATCCCGTAGGTTAAAGGAAGGCTATGATAGGTAACCCCTTCTTGCACAGATGAAGGATTCTTAGTACACACATAACAGTTTCTCGCATCCATGGTCTCAACATACTCATTCAGCAAGCGATAGAAGACATTAGTAGAAAGTTCCCCTTTTGAATTAGTCCCCTCATGCAAGTGTCTTGCATCCTGCTCGAACCTCTCCCATGGTGTTAGTGTTGTAGTCTCAGGTTTTGAAGTAGCGTTAATAGTTTTCTTATCTAACCACGGCATTCCCACAATCACTCCCACAATTATTACTGCGCACACAATACCTATTATAAGACTTAACCAACCACACACCTTACTCTTCTTGTTACTACTTCTATCATAAGCCATGTCTGTATAGAATCAAATAGCAGAATAACAATCAACTTGAGGATGATATAAACTTTTCTTCTTTCTCTCTCTTTTGCGTGTATTTACAGCGTTTTCATTTACTCCAGGGTCTCTTTGTCAAATCAGGTTAGCAGCTTGTCATAATCAGGTTTCTCAAAGTCAAATCAGGTTATCAGTGTCTCATCCGGTAATTTATAAGTCTCTTCCTTCAGTTTTCGATTTTCGATTTTAACAAAAGTCTTATCTTTGAATTAACTCAGGTGCCGTAGTATTGGCCAGGTAATTCTCGATCAAAACAGAATGCTAGGAATTCCTGTTGCCATTCAGATGTTGTAGCATACGCCCATTCAGGACCTGTATACCTTCTATTTGCGACTCTTTTTCTTTTCAGTATACGTTCACCTTGCAGTTCTCCTTCACTTAAATCTTCCACTCGGGATGTATCAATTTCTTCTGTTATTGTTTTCGTCAGGTATGCTTCTTATCCTTAGAACTGGTTTCTCTGGCCAATTACCACCCTTATCCGTCTTCTTCCGATTTGTCTTTTCAGGGCCCTGGACAGCACCCTCCTCTTGTAATATGGTGTTTTCGCTTGATGGACCTGCAACTGGCTCAGGGGATGCCGGAGTACTTTGATCCCTTTCTATTATTTCCCACTCTTCTTCTTCTTCTTGATCTGTGATGGGTTCAAGTTCTAACCCGTATTCGTCTACTTCTGGGAGAACCTCTCCTTGACTTAGTTCTCCTGCTGCCTCTACTGAGATAGGCACTCTGTCACCTCTCTCGAACTCACTCACTGTTTGAGGGACAAGGCTGTTCTCAGTGGGCTCTCCTGCAGTCTCGGTTCCCTCTTGGCTGTTTTCTAGCCCTGAAACTTCTCTTTCTGGAACTGTTGTGCCGGAAACTTCTAGTTCCTCATCAGTTGGACATGTTACCTTCTTTGTGTGACTGGAATGTATCCAATTTGGAATGCCTGCACATTTCACAGCAGTAGTTGTCATCAAGATTACTTGATACGGCCCCTTCCAGCGTGGCTCCAAACACGACTTTCTCACGTGCTTCTTGACCACCACCCAGTCACCGGCTTGTAGGGTGTGACCTGGATCTCCAATCAGTGGCAATGTGTTAGATTCTACCTGGTGAGAGAAAGAGCGAATAACATCAGCCAAGCCTTTGCAGTAGTCCAACACCATATCATCTGTGATATTCACTAGAGCATTTGCAGGTACTGCGGGTAACCTCATAGCTCTACCCATGAGGATCTCATGGGGTGGTAGTCCTGTATTCTTATCAGGGGTGTTCCTCATGGACATCAGCACTAAGGGTAATGCATCTGGCCATTTCATATTGGTAGCTGCGCACATCTTTGCCATTCTTGATTTTAAGGTACCATTCATTTGCTCTACTAATCCTGATGCTTCAGGGCGGTAGCTACAGTGCAACTTTTGTTCGATATCTAGTGCTGCACACAGAAGTTTAATCACCTCATTGTCGAAGTGTCTGCCCCTATCTGACTCTATAGAGACCGGAAACCCGAAACTGGGTATTAGCTCCCTAAGTAGTAGCTTTGCACAGTAGTGAGACTGTCATTTCTACGTGTGGGGTAGGCTTCAATCCAGTGACTGAAAACACATACAATCACCAACACGTACTTCAATCCTCCACTAACAGGCATCTCAATGAAATCCATTTGCATTTTGCTAAATGGACCACCAGCTCCCCCAATGTGGCTCAAAGTTACCACAGTCCCTTTTCCGGCATTCATCTGTTGACAGATGATGCACCTGTGACAGGTAACCTCTGCGGCATGTCTGAACTTTGGGTTAAACCAATCGATTTTGAATGACCTGATCATTGCATCTCTCCCAAGATGAGCCTGTCTGTGATATAACCTTGCGAATTGAGACAGAAGACTGTTTGGTAAAACTAATTTCCCCTCCTCTGATACCCACAAGTCGTCAGCCCTCTGTACACATTGCATTCTTTGCCAGGAGCGTTTTTCCTCTTTGCTAGCACGACCTTGTAGTGTCTTAAGTTCATCTAGCGTATCGACTACCCTTAATGCAAGGTTCAAGCATGTGTCATTTTCAGTTTGTGGTAACAATTCCCACTGATCCTTGAACGATATACAGTTCAATGCGCAAAATCTTGCGACTTGATCTGCATAACCATTTCCCATGGACACAAAGTCTTGTGACTTGACATGAGCATTGCATTTCACCATGGCAATTTCATGAGGTAACTGAATCGCATGTAACAAGTCTTTAATTTGTTCACCATTTTTCACTGGAGAACCAGAAGAGGTCATGAAACCTCTCTGTGACCACAGTTGGCCAAAATCATGTACAATTCCGAATCCATATCTGCTGTTAGTATAGATAGTGACTTTCATATTCAAGGCCGCGTGGCATGCCTTGGTAAGGGCAATTAGTTCTGCCACTTGTACGGAAAACACTTTTTCAAGCCAAGAAGCTTCGATAATACCAGCTATGGTACATACAGCATAACCAGCTCTCAGTGTTCCGACTGAATCTCTCAAACAGGATCCATCAACAAACATGATGCAGTCATTTTCTTTTAATTGTGTATCTTGAATATCAGGTCGTGGCTTGGTACATAATTCCGTTACCTCAAGACAATCATGCTCAACTTCCTCTTCATTATTAACTTCAGCATTTTCAGCAGGAAGTAGAGTTGCCGGGTTCAATACAGTACATCGTTTCAGAGAAACATTTGGTGACCCTAGTATAATTGTCTCATATTTGGTGAGTCGAGCATTTGTCATGTGCTGAGTTTTGGTTCGAGTTAACAAAATTTCAACTGAATGCGGAACCATTACTGTTAGGGGGCATCCCATCACTATGCCTTCGCATTGCGTAAGGCTCTGACCAACTGCTGCAACTGCGCACAAACAACCTGATAAGGCTGCTGCAAAGGGGGCCAAAGTAGCTGAAAAATATGCTACAGGGCAATTTGCACCTCCATGGACTTGTGTTAAGACAAAGAACAAGCATCACGTTCATGACAAAACAGTAGTAAAGGCTTCGTGTAATCAGGCATACCCAAAGCTGGTGCCCTGCACATGCACTCTCTCAACTCCATGAATGACTCAAGCTCTTCTTTGGACAAAGCTATGGTTACGGCTCATCCTTGATCTCTTTACCTGTCAGCTTCATCAAAGGTTTTGAGATAATCGAGAAGATGGGTATCCACTGGCGACAGTAGCCCACCATTCCCAAAAACATTCTGACATCTCTCTGTCGTTCGAGGGTTCATTTGCAAAATGGCTGTTATTCTTTCCTTCGATATTCTTTGGGACCCTCTTTCAATCAGATGCCCTAAGTATTTCACCTCTTTCTGACAGTATTGCACCTTATGTCCGTTCTTTCCCAAATGATTCAATAAGGCAATTGTGTCATATTTACAGTTATCCCTTGTTTTGGATGCAATCAGCAAGTCATCGATATACTGCACTAAAGTCGAGTTAAAAGGCAATACTAAGGATTCCAAATCCTTTTTCAATATCTGATTAAAGATGGAAGGTGACTCAGAAAACCCTTGGGGAATTCTGCACCAACTGTACACATTATCCAGGAATTTGAAACTGAACAAAAATTGTCTGTCCTCGTGAAGAGGTATCGAAAAGAAAGCTTGTGACAAGTCTATAACGGTGAACAATTCAGCATCACACGGAACCTGAAAAATGATTACTGCTGGGTTGGGCACTATGGGGCAACATTTTACCACAATCTCGTTTATTTTCCTCAAATCCTGCACAATTCGAACTTTCCCACAAGGCTTTTTCAGACCCATTATCGGTGAATTGCATGGGCTACTCAACACCTCTTTCAGAACTCCCTGTTTCACAAAGTCTGCGATTATTTGTGACACTTCAATAAGAACATCTTGTGCCATATGATATTGCGGCACCTGGGGAAACACTGCATTCGGCTTCACTTGTACTTTAACTGGTTCTACACCTTTTATCAGTCCCACTTCCTTTCCTGTCAAATCCCACACTTTCTCTGTCACTGTTCCTTGTAATTCGGTAGGTAGGTCAATCACTGTAAGCACCGGGAATAATGCAATCAAAGGGTAATCCTCATTTGTAAGTCCTGTCTCTAATTCTGAGAACTGACCTTCGTCTCCTTCATCATCACTGTTTGTTTGCACTTCGATTCCATCATTGGTACATGTAATCGAACATTTAGTTTTGCACAGCAAGTCCCTTCCCAGTAAGGATACCGGACTTGAATCACAGACTACAAACCTATGTAGTCCCTGGAAGTTGCCGATCTCAACTTGTACTGGATCTGTAATCGGGTTTGTCAGGTACTGATTCGCAACTCCGACCACTCTTATGGTACGCCCCGAAAGTGGTAGTTTTGGAACTTCTGCACTTCTGACTGTAGAGCGTGTAGCTCCGGTATCGACTAGGAATGAAACTTTGTAACCAATAACCTTCCCTTCCACATAGGGACCCCTCTGGTCTACCTCTAGGGATGCTGCAAGCCTGAACTCTTCACTGTCTGAGCTGTCATCGGATCACTCCTCATTCATTCCATCTTCACCTTGCAATGGGAATTGCTGTACTGTGTTATTTTGACTCATTACCTGACCTGTGACCTGTTGAGGAAGCATCACCTGTTGCTGTCCCATCGGAGCCATTGGTAATTGCATTTGCTGTCTAGGTACCATGGGAACCTGCTGTTGTACTTGCTGCATTTGTACTGGCTGAACACGCGGCATTTGCATCTGCTGCATGGGCTGTACCACTTGCATCTGTACCAGGTTATTTTGAAAATTTGAATTCTGATTTCTCAATTTTGGACCTCATACATTTTGTAATGTACTGACATTAGTGCTTTGTTGAACGACACCATCCTGCACCACATTCGGGCACTCCCGTTTCCAGTGCCCCACGCCCCCACACACGTGACATGGTGACATCTTTTTCATCCCTTGTGCGTCATTTTGAACCACAACAGTATTCAAATCTGGACCGCGATTTACAAAACCTCGACCTCTCAGTTGTGGCTGAAACACGCCATTCATTTGCGGTTGCTGCTGTATCATTTGTTGAACTCCACTTCCCTGTATTCCTGCCTGTGCAGCCCTTATCTGCATCACCATCATCTTTTCTTTCAACTTTTTCTGCTTTAGTTCAATCTCGTTGCTACAGTATTTCGCATACTGTAACACCTCATCAATCGGCTTCGCTTGCCAACAAATCAAATGATTCTTAATCATCTGGCTGGCCTCAGCCCTTCAACAAATCTGAACACAAGATGGTTCATGTCTTTTGGCTCAATAGTTTCAGTACCACTGTAATGTTTGAATGCCTTTAACAACCTCTCATAGTAAGCATGTATTGATTCCTCTTGCGAGGTCGGGTCGATTTTCTGCCAATCAGTCACCTTCGGCGACACTTTCTGCTTCAAAAACTCAATCACCTTATGATAATATTTCATCACTTCCTCAGAAGGTGCTCCAGTCACCTTATCTCTTGCCGGCTCCTTCATCGGCCAGTCTACTCCTCTTTTGCACTCAAGCCACAAATCAGGCAGAATAATGATCTCAAACAGAGTATTTAGGTCTTCCCAAAGACATTTAGCAAGTTTCACAAACCTATCTGTTTGTTGGTACCACCTGATCGGTTTCTCCCTCAACCCAGGGTAGTCATTAGTAAATGATAGGATGTCTCCTCTAGTTCACTCTCTCATAGGTAGTATTTTTACCGATTCTATGTCGGGTGAGACCTTGGTCTGACTCAACCCTGAATTGTCACCTTTTCACTTATCTTTTTTCTTTGCCCACCTGCCTTCCCATTTTTCTAGCGCGCCCCAAATTTGCGCACTTTGCAATAGTTCCTTTAAATGCGCCTTCATTCCGGCAGACCTCATGTGCTCAAAGTCTTTTGAATCAAAATCTAGTCTGTAACCTCTCCTCAAATGTTTTGTGTTCCCAATATCAATATTGTATTTGTCAGCTAGATTCGCTAATCTCTGATGCACCTTGCCCACTTCTTTAGTAATCTTAGGACACAGGTATCTCAACTCTGCTTCGGTGTAGGACTCCAGTCTATTTACCCCCATGGTCCCATCCACTAATTCAGCAGCTTCCACTCCCAGTCTCACAAAATTCAGGTAGTCATCTTGCCCTGTCTTTTCCGGTTCTACAGTAGTCACTGTAGTCTTTTGTGAAGCAAAGGTTTTTTCCAGCCACTCGTTCAATTGTTGTACTGTAAAACCTTGCAGTGAAATGTTTCCTGCGTGCATCATGGTGACTGTGAAGCATTCGTACTTATTGTTTGCGGAGTTAAAACCCCTAGCCCTGCCTGACACATTGCTTCCAAGGGTGCTACTGGGCTAAGGTCTATTAAGGACCTCGGCTTTTCAACTGCTTGTTCTCCTGGGGCCATTATCTGGGGAGTTCCTATGGACCCTCCTCTCGTTGGATCTTGGGTCATTACTCCCTGATCACATACGCCAGATTTACCCTGTGCATATAATGGCACCGGTGGACCGACAGTAATTGGTAACGATATTGCAGCAGGTGTCTGACAAGGTCCCAAACTTTGTGGAGCAGTAACCCCATAGGTCTGTTCCAAAGTACCCGGGACAGGTACTAACGGAGGACCAGCTACTGGATTGTACCCTGGTATCAGTTGTGGTTGTGGTTGTGGCTGAGACAGTAATTTCGGAGTTGACTCAATCTCCACTAACCTCGATTTTGTATATATCGGGTCTGGCGGCACAATCAGATTTGTAGTAGTCTCAAGTACTGGGACGTCTGGATAGATTCTCTGTATCTGCGGTGGAGGTTGCAACTATATCTGCATGTCTGGCGAAGTGGGTTCACTGGCTCCATTCTGTATCGAAGCCGTATCACTAGTCTGTACCGTATCAGTAACTCCCTTCTCCTGCGTCTGGTTCCCAGGACCCACTCTAGTGCTTGGAACACTGTCGCTCACCGCATAAGGTGGCGGGCGATCATGTAATAATCGGTCCATGAATTCTTCATCGTCTGAATCATCTTCCTCTTCCCAAGTTCTCTTATTTTCTTTAGGCTTACTAGAATCCTTATCTGTTTTACAGGTGGCTTTCTTTCCCTGCGTCTTGTCTCCCTGTGTTATTGCTGGGAACAGTTTCAGTCCGTCAACAATTCCCCGTCTCCACATTTTGTTCTCATTATCCCACCTAGCTTCTGCATAAGACTTTTCTGCCATTTTTAGTCTTCTCTGGAATCTTTCTTGTCTATTTTTAAAAGCCATCAAGTCCCAAATCGCTAAAACCTCATACTGAGCTCGCCTCGGAGGTGGTTTTTGTGTACTTAACATCCACCTTAAGTTCTCTAGTACCTTTGGATTGAACGTCCCATGTTCTGGAAACACTAAACATCCCTCTTTCTCTGTTAAGTTACGCCACTGTTTCATCCATAAACAAGGCACTACACCCTTCTCCTCCATAACCAGGTAAGCTGGAGTACCCTCAGGTGGTGTAGGCTCTCCATCAGTGGCCACAATGCAGGCGTCTCCTTTCAGAACGCTCTTGAATGCTTTGACAAAATTAATTTCTACGTTTTCTCTTATTTGTATTTAATCAGAAAGTGACTTAGTTCCCAGGACACTCTTCGCCCACCTTTCTAAACCTATTGCCTTTCACGGATGGCAGCCAATCCGTGCACGACCCCTCTCGACAACTGACCTATCTCAGCGCGGCACCACTGACGTCACACTCACACACTGCAGCTGACAAAGTCTTGCGGTTCGTCCGCCCCTCACTGGATTCACACAAAACTAATGCAAAATTACTGCGAGCACCTTTAACATTAACACAAATCTGCAGGTTTACTACAGGAAGGGTAACACATTCGCTTCAGAATTTTACAGAGATTTCACTTGAAGCCTCGCCCGCTACTCTCTCCTTCTCAATTCCCGCACCATTTCTGTACCCACAATGCCCTGCAAACCTCCAACTTTGCTGGAAATCAGACATTTTTACCACGTTTTTGTGATGGAACCTTCTGGAATCTGCAGGAATCCACAAAATTCCTACCACCCAGCATTGTCTCATCTATACCAATAAAAATTCTTCTGCACTTGTCAGCCTAAAAATGTTTTTTTGAAACTGCCCTTTTGGACCCTCTTCGGTTCCCCCTCAATATCGACATGTTTTTGGCTCTTCCCTTTCACAAGCACTTGGCCCAACTACACAAATGAGGTGTTATTTTTACCGGGAGACTGAGGGGAACATTGGGTGGTATGAAATGTGTCCCAGTGCGGTGATCCCACCCCGAAATGGTGGAAAAATTTGTTTTTTTTAGCTAATTTTGAGGTTTGCTGAGGATTCTGGGTACGAAAACATTGGGGGATCCACGCAAGTCACACCTCACTGGACTCCCTCGGGTGTCTAGTTTTCAGAAATGTCTGGGTGTGGTAGGTTTCCCTAGAAGGCTGCTGAGCCCAGGACCAAAAACGCAGGTGTGTCCCCTGCAAAAACAGGTTGTTTTGTATTTGATAATTTTGATGTGTCCAGACGCTGGGTGGAAGGAAATTTGTGGCTCCTCTCTGATTCCAGAACTATCTGTCACCGAAATGAGAGGAAAAAGTGTTTGTTTGGCCAAATTTTGAGTTTTGCAAAGGATTCTGGGTAACAGAACCTGGTCAGAGCCGCACAAGTCACCCCACCTTGGATTCCCCTAGGTATCTAGTTTTCAAAACTGTGCAGATTTGCTAGGTTTCCCTAGGTGCCGGCTGAGCTAGAGGCCAAAATCCACAGCTAGGCACTTTGCAAAAAACAGCTCTGTTTTCTTTGTGAAAATGTGATATGTCCACGTTGTGTTTTGGGGCTTTTGCTGTGGCGGGCGCTAGGCCTACCGCCATAAGTGAGGTACCATTTTTATCGGGAGACTTGGGGGAATGCTGGTTGGAAGTAAATGTGTGGCTCCTCTCTGATTCCAGAACTTTCTGTCACCGAAATGAGAGGTAAAAGTGTTTTTTGGCCACATTTTGAGGTTTGCAAAGGATTCTGGGTAACAGAACCTGGTCAGAGCCCCACAAGTCACCCCATCTTGGATTCCCCAAGGCATCTAGTTTTCAAAACTGCACAGGTTTGCTCGGTTTCCCTAGGTGAGCTAGAGGCCAAAATCCACAGCTAGCCACTTTGCAAAAAACAGCCCTGTTTTCTTTGTGAAAATGTGATATGTCCACGTTGTGTTTTGGGGCAGTTCCTGTCGCGGGCGCTAGGCCTACACAAGCAAGTGAGGTACCGTTTTTATCGGGAGACATGGGGGAACACAAAATAGCAAAACAAGTGTTATTGCCCCCTGTCTTTCTGTACATTTTTTCCATCCGAATGTAAGACAGTGCGTGAAAAAGACGTCTATTTGAGAAATGCCCTGTAATTCACATGCTAGTATGGGCACCCCAGAATTCAGAGATGTGCAAATAACCACTGCTTCTCAACACCTTATCTTGTGGCCATTTTGGAAATACAAAGGTTTTCTTGATACCTATTTTTCACTTTTTATATTTCAGCAAATGAATTGCTGTATACCCAATATAGAATGAAAACCCATTGCAAGGTGCAGCTCATTTATTGGCTCTGAGTACCTAGGGTTCTTGATAAACCTACAAGCCCTATTCATCCCCATCACCAGAATAGTCCAGCTGACATAACAGTATATTGCTTTAAAAAATCTGACATCGCAGGAAAAAGTTACAGAGTAAAACATGGAGAAATATTTGAGCTGTTATTTTCTGTAGGAAACACTTGTAGGATCTACACAAATGGCCCCTTGCTGAATTCAGAATTTTGTCTACTTTTCAGAAATGTTTAGCTTTCTGGGATCCAGCATTGGTTTCCCACCCATTTTGGTCACTAACTGGAAGGAGGCTAAAAGCACAAAAAATTGTAAAAATGGGGTAGGTTCCAGTAAAATGTCAAAATTGTGTTGACAAATTTGATTTTCTAATTCAAGTCTGCCTGTTCCTGAAAGCTGGGAGATGGTGATTTTACCACTTCAAACCCTTTGTTGATACCATTTTCAGGGAAAAAACACGAGCCTTCTTCTGCAGCCCTTTTGCTTTATTTTGGCTAATTTCTTGGTCTCCTTCAGGGAAACCCACAAAGTCGGGGTAGCTCTAGAATCCCTAGGATGTTTGAAGAAAAGGACGCAAATTTGCGTGGGTAGCTTATGTGAACAGAAAGTTATGAGGGCCTAAGCGCAAACTGCCCCAAATATAAAAAAAAAGGCTTGGCACAGGAGGGAAAAAGGCCTGGCAGCAAAGGGGTTAATCAGTAAATTAAGGAAAGCCAGAATGTTTGCTACAATGACACCTAAAAACGCAGCACCTCAAAATCAGGGTCAGCTCATCCAAAATGATTAACTATAGAGCTCGGCATCCACCACAAACCCCCAATCTGAGGATACAGAGATGGTGTTTTTGAGAGAGCGTCAGAAGGTACTGGCAAAATGTAGAGAGATTTAATGCTACAGAGTATGACAAAGAATTCAGGTTTGTTAAATTAGAATGCAGAAACTCAGCTGACCAGGGTCTCGCAGCTATTCACCAGGCAGTACAAACTCTCATAGAGCAATCGTTAAACGACATGGACCTGAGTGATTTGTTTCAGCTCCATTTCAATGGTCAGGGTATTGACACCCTCTTGCTCACCAGAAGCTCGACGAGCAATGCTGTGGAGTTCTTAAAAAACCTTTGTAAACTTTTACATAGTAAAGCAGAAATCATCACATTTGGAACCCTCAGAATAGTCACCCTTGTGGTTCAGGGTCGCACAGGGGGGTGTCCAGAACTTTAAAGAGTATCTTTTACAGTAAAGTCATTAAAAATAAAACAATGGTTGTTGCTCAGCTTTAACAACGATGAGACCAACACAAGTCTGGGGGTGAGCATTGAGGGGTTGCTAGGGGTCTGCAGCCCTACTGATATAGTTGTACCGTCTAGAGAGGCCCATGATGCACCTGAAATATCTCCCAGCAGACTGTTAGGTTTCAGAGAACTGGGCCTGTTTAAAAACTATTTTGCAGTTACAGTAAAGGACAGTACTGCAGCGGATCGTGGAAGTACCTAACAACCGGAGAGCCTATGAAAAGCAAGACGGTTTACATACTGCATTATGAAAATCACTTTCATGGCATCTTGAACCTGAAGGGTTTTCTATGAGCCAAGTATGTGTACACCCATTGTAATCACATCTATAACACACAGACAGGTCATCAGTGTGAAATGCATTGTAAAATGTGTCAAAGGGACGGATCCATCGTAGTCGATGACGAGATGGTCAGATGTCTTAGATGTAATCTATTCTGTCACTTGAAACCTGCTTGAGCATACACGATCAAGAGAAATACATCAGATTATTCAGTGCATCCCTAAAGAAGACTGCTCGGATGTGGGTGCTACACAACCGTCAATCACGACTGCCAAGGTACCAAATGCCACAGGTGTACGGCGTCTTTTCCGTCATCAACAGAACATATGTGTTACATGGCTAAAGGTTGGCCCAGACCAAAACAGAAGACAACGGCCTTCATTACAACCCTGGCGGTCGGTGGAGAAGTGGCGGTAACACCGCAAACAGGCGGGCGGTAAAAAAAAAAAGAAATTACAAGCATGGCGGTGACCGCCATGCAAAACCGCCACTTCTCCACTCCAACCGCCAGGGTGGTAATGACCGCTGGGCTGGAGACTTCGGTCTCCAGCCCGGCGGCCATCACTACACCGTCGGCGGTATCACGACCCCGCATACCGCCATGGATTTCGTAGGTTTCTGTACCACCACGAAATCCATAGCAGTAGGCACTATCAGTGCCAGGAAATATGTTCCCTGGCAGTGATAGGGGTCTCCCCTACCTCTCTTCCCATCCCCGGAGTCCTCCCCCAAAACCCATGACTCCCCTACCACCCCCCAAAGGTGGTCGGACCCCCCTCCTCACACCCCCCAACATTGACACACACACCCCCTACACACACACACACACAACAACTGCACATACACACACATATACACACACACATACACGCACTCATACACACAGACATAGACACAGACATTTTCCATACACACCACACCCCCCCGCATGCACACACGCACTCACTCACACCCTCTAAACACTCACACACACACCCCCATGCATGCCCACAACACCCCCCCTAATGGACGATCACCTTACCTGGTCCAGTGATCCTCCGGGAGGGAAGGGGATCCATGGGGTCTGCTCTGCCGCCAGCTCCCCGTCACCAGAACACCGCCACGCTGAATCATGTGACGTGATTCGGTAGGCAGTGTTCTGATGATGTGGCGGTGGAGGTGGAGCAGCCTCCACTTCCCCGCCGACCCCCAGTATGGCTGCTGGCGGCACTCCATCCGGAAAAGGGCGGAGGGATGCCAGCAGTCATAATACGCTGTGCAGAAAAACACCTGCACTGGCGGTCTTCTGCAAGGCGGTACCTCAGCGGTCTTGCTAAAAGACCGCCGAGGTCCAAATGAGGGCCTATATTGTGTTTGATATGGAGTGCACCAAAGAGACAGGTGCTCCAGTTAACTTCTGCTGAAAACTTGGAGTTTGAAGGCCCTTCTTTCATTAATGCTTTCCTGAACACCTTCATGCACACAAAGCTCAAACTCTAACGGCCCATAACTCGAAAGCACATGACTCGTTCTTTATTTTGCAAAATATGACTCGTGAAAGGGTGCCTATAGAACTCATCTCACAGGACTCCAAACTGATGATGCTAATGACTGTTCCTTTACAAATAAGGTTCATAAATACTTTGGCCCAAATTTAAAATGGCCTAGCGCCTCCTTGCACCACATTAGCATAATTGTTTTTACACTAGTGCGGCCCAACAAGGTCAAAATTGCTGCAACAGATTTACAAAGTAGTGCAATGCATGCATTGAATACAATGGTTGCTTTTACCACGGTTGTCCCAGCTGCTACAAAACCCGCAAGTGTAATAAGCTGTTGGGTGCCAAATTTAAAGACTTCAATAGACTTATTCTGTTAAAAATTCAATATCTTGTAAACTGAGGTTTTGTTCTGAGTACCCTCTGGGAGCACGAGCGGCTCGATATGTTAACATCAGATGCAGACCTCTGCTCCTTTGCTGAGATCAAAGAGGTACCCAAACCTTTGGAGCCCTGCAATGCCTTGTTTGGGAGAGTACAAATACTATAGAACTGCACAGGGCAGTGGGAGGGGGGAAATACATCACTTCCATTTTATGAGCCTGTATCCATCTGTGAACAAGATGAAGTTCCTTAAGGCACAGCAGAATCATATATAGGGACTTTAAATCCCTTAATGATTGGTTAAATGTCAAGTCTACCCACCCCACAGGCTTTACTTCCCCATACCACTATACAGTGTTGATGGCAAGCTAATGGTCCCCCTATGTCGAACATGCGCTGAAAGTAAGGAGACTAGCAAGTGTAGATACCATGAAGAGCAAAGGGTGATCACTGGGACATGGTGTACCACTGAGGTGCATGTAGCCTTGGAGAAAGGTTACAAACATAGAAAAATACACAAAGTTTGGCACTTAGAACAGATTATGAGCCAGCTTTTTTCTGAATACATTAAGTTATTTCTCAGAGATAAGCAAGAGGTGTCGGGATTTCCAGAATGGTGCATTATCAAGACCTTGAAGCGGAAACATATGGTTGAACACTACATTCACAAGGGTATCCACATGAGACCCCAGTACATCTAAATTAACCTTGTCAGACGCCAGTTAGCTAAACTCTGCCTCAATTCCTTATAGGGCAAATTCACCCAGCCTGCAAACTTGTCAAACACCATTATCATCACAGATCCTGACAAACTGTTTAAGTTTATTTTTGGGGCATGTTATGAGGTGTCCAGCTGCATGTTTATCAATGATGAAACAGCGTCTCTGTGTTGGAAATACAGAAAAGAGTACCCCACAACTTGCAACAATATAAACCTCTTAATCTGCTGTTTTACAACCGCTCACATCCGTTTAGAGCTTTACAAGGTGATTGATAAACTTCAGTATCTGTGCCTGTATCAAGAAACAAACTCTGTTATTTTTATGAGCATACTAGGGGATGAAGAGCCTCAGTTCAGTGATTATTTAGGTGATTTGACCAGCGAGGTAGACAACGTAAAATGCATCATTAAATTTACCTCAGCCTGCCCCAAGACCTACAGTTATCATACATCGAAAAATACAGTATGAATGTAAGTCAAAGACATCACTTGAAAAGTTAACAACACAGTCAAAATCAGTTTTGGCAGTCTAAAGGATCTGATGAAGGAATACTCTGCCTCTACCACCTGTGAAAATGATAAAACGATTCTTGTAAAAAAAACTAGCATCGTCCAGTCCAAAACACAGTGGTAAATTACAACTGTGCTTTTGAATTGAACCTTGCGTGTAGTGTTTGATAAAAGGGTCCTTACTGATGACTTAAAAACCCTACCAAATGGTTACTGAAGGGTCATTAGAGTCTTGGCCCCTGACTATGGACATCAGACTGCAACAAACTGTTCCTGCATTTCAGCAGGACCTTCAAATTGCAGCAAAGGCTATTTTATAAAGAAACAAGTCGAAAATGCTCCTAGTGTTTCATCCCAAACCCCTAACAATATTATTTGGCTTTATTCGTGCTGGGAAGATCTTTAGACAGAACAATCCCTAAGGTTCCTGCATATCATTTATAGAAGGCATACCGAATAGTATCAGCGACGATGCATTGTTACCTACCTGTTTTATGTGTCCTGTAGTGGGAAACTCCTAAATTTATTTTCCACTACTGTGAGGCCTGCTCCTTTCATAGGCTAGCATTGGGGCTATCCTCATATACTGTTTGTGTGGTACATTGTGATCAGAAAGGGGTAACCAGGTCATATTTAGTATGGCCAGAATGGTAATAGAAAATCCTTCTCATTGGTGAGGCTGGATTTTATATGACTATTTTAGAAATGCCACCTTCAGAAAGTGAGCATTTCTCTGCATTTAAAATCTATCTGTGCCTTACAGACTGTCTCCAATCCATGTCTGGGCTGGTTGACAGCTCCTTTGTGCATTTAAGAGAACCACAAACACACAACACTCAGTCACACCTGTACTCATCTGCATACTGAAACAGCCTTTCTGGGCTGGAAGGGTGGAAGGCCTGACACTTATAATTCAAAGGCTAGAAGCCTCCCCTCACACAATGGACTGCCAGACCCCCTACTGGGACCCTGGCAGAAAAACTTGTACTGAAAGGGGACCTTGTGCACTTCAAAACTACTATTTGAAGTCTCCCCCACTTCAAAGGCATTTTGTGGTATGTAAACTGGGTGCTTGACCCCACCAAATCAGACATTTCTGGACCTGAATCTACAACCTGTCAAGAGGAACTGCCTGGCTGCCCTAAGAACTCATCGGAACTGCTTTGCTATGAAGGACTGCTACCCTGCTGTTGCCCTGCTGCCATGCTGCTCTATGACTTTGCTGAGAAGTGCTCTCCAAGGGCTTGGATTGAGCTTGCATCCTGTTTTTTGAAGTCACAGGGCCAAAAAGACTTCATCTTTTCCAGGAATTATTTGTGCACCGATAATCGATGCACAGCCTGCCAGCAATGATGCACAGCTGTGGTGCGACGAGAAATCGACACAGAGCCGATCCAGAAGAACGCAGCCCGGACTTTCTAAATGAAGAATCAACACAGCGCCTGCCTTGCGACCGGAAATTCGATGCACAGCCCTACTGGATTGACGCACAGCCGAACCAGAATGATGCAGCCCGGCTTCCTGAGTGAAGAATCAACACAACGCCTACCATGTGACAGAAAATTCCACGCATCGCCACACCGGATCAGCGCAACACCTGTGACTTCGCCAAGGATTTCCACGCATCGTCCCTCGGCATCAAAAAGATCCCTGCATCACAGTGATGAACCAATCCCGCGCACTGCAAGTCGACACAAAGCTCTTTGCAGCATGGAAAGAAATGACGCATCATCTGTGCTGCACTGGAAAATCCGACGCACACCCTAGTTTTCCATGCATCTCCTTCTCTGCGGTCTCTGTGCGTGTTATTTTTTACACAAACCAGGTACTTTGTGAAACCAGGAGACAACTCTTGAATTCTAAGATGTAAGACTCTTTTTTATCTTGAAAAAGTGAATTTCAACTTGTGCCTATTGAATCTTGATTGTTTTGACCTTAATTTAACCAGGTCAATAGCTTATATTTTTCTAAACCAATGTGGTGTATTTTTGTGGTGTTTTCACTGTGTTACTGTATGGTTTATTGCACAAATACTTTATACATTGCCTTCTAAGTTAAGCCTGACCACTCAGTGCCAAGCTACCAGAGGGTGGGCACAGAATAATTTGGATTGTGTGTGACTAACCTGATTAGGATTGTGGTCCCTATTTGGACAAAGCTGAATACCTCTGCCAACTAGAGACCCTGTTTCTAACACACACTAAAAGGTAATGTCCTTATATCAGAGAGCCAGTTCCATGTTTTGAAGAAGACACACCACCTTATCAAGAAGCTGAGTAATAAACAGGCTTTCCTCATTTCTAAGAAGAGACTGATAAAGCAGTCAGGAGGTTTTATAGGTTCTTTGTTGGACTTAGCAATACCCCCATTCACCAGCCTCCTAAGCAGGACCTGATGGAGAGCTCCCAAAAGATGTACTTGGTGTTACGGCAACAGCTAGAACAGTTGGGGCCTTCCACGGTTGAAGCCTGGGATATACAGAAAAATTAGATCCAATGTGTAGATGCCAAGGTTAAAGACATTTTGAACTTTACTGATTTGAAAGCTTATGACAAGCAGGTCTTTACTCAAACACTCTTTAAAACTTGTTAAAGCATTACAGGCAGTTGAGTGATGAAAGAAACAGCTTGACTATATATGCCCCTGACTCTGAGCAACCTCCATCACCCCCTTCAACGCCTCCAGAACCGCCACCATTCTCAGACACCTTTGTTGAAGAACTTTAAAAAAATATACGTCAAAGATACAGTGGACCCATGAAAAAGTTGCTAAGTTAAATGTCAGCTTCTAAAGATGTGGAGTGGACTCGTGGACAAAGGTCTTACGCACCTCAAAGCACTATCGCTCCAGAAAGCACCTGAAGGTTGGGAAGAGTTTCTACAAGCTGCTGCCGAACTCAGCATTCCTTCTACAATTGTCGGTAATACCGAACACTGGCGTTGGCTTGAAAGTTTGAAAGATCGGACTTACAGTCCTCCAAGTACTCCAGCACTGTTTGTTTTTAGCCCATGTCTTAAGGTGCCAACATCACCTTTCTTTCCCCAGCAATTCCTCTCAAGGAGCATCTCTGTTCAACCTCTGGAACCTAAAAAGATATTGTTAAAAATGAACACGTGGATACCTTTCAAATGTTTCTTATGACTTTTGAAGTGGTGTGTACATGTTTGTGTATATGGTTATGCCATAGTTGACATTTGACTTTTTTCCTCTTTATTTATTTAATAAACTTTGTCCTTGTGTCATTTGTACTACAAGAACTGGTGTGTAAATACACCTTTTAATTTTTCAACATGTTTCTGTCATCTTTTGAAAAACAGTTTAAATGGGCACATTTGTGTCTGAATAAAGATGCATACTCTGTAGTCAAAATCTTTTTTTTTTAAATTATTTTATTTTAGACAGCCATAATTACATGTAAGAGGCGTTACATGACCTAACACTTTTGACAAAGTGAGTAATGTGTTTTAACAACATTTGATGTAGGCCTAGAGTTTTCTTTCACATATTTCTTACCACCCCAATCATTGTTAACTAGAGCGTTCAACTAAAGATCTAAAATGTTTTTAAACATCATAACCTCAGTCATTTTACTAATAAAATATATACAATGCTCCCCACATATGATCACGAGAGAATCCTGTACCTGTTTTCTGTTGTACTTCACCCTCACTGCAGCTTTTTGTACATACTTGAATATAGGCTTGGGAAACGCATCTGCACTGTCAATTACTGTAACCTTGTCTTTATCTAAAAACAAGGCCACTCAGTGAGTTCTTTCTTTGAAGTGTGGATCTGTGTTAAAGATGAGGGTGCGTGGTCTTTCATATCCTATTTCCCCATGCAAAGTGTCACTTGGAAAAACACCTAAAAAGTATTTCTTGGCATATTTATGGCGTCTTACGAAATCCTGAATCTAAAAAGTGTCAATTTTACAATGTCTCAAAAATAGTCAAACAAAATCTGCCTGGCATGGTTGATCTGTATGATGTTGTCAAATACAGAGAATACAACTATGATCCAATTCATAGCCAGGGGTTCTCTAAAACAAATTTCAGCTATTAGATTTCCATTTTTGATCAAGTTATAGTGGTCACCGTCTTCCATGTCAGGAGTCAGATAAAAAATGAATAGCGTGTAGCCCAACTCATATCCTTCTCTTGACACAACTACTCCCGAGTCATACAGGTGCTTTCTGATTATTGAAACCAAGGCCAAATATTTCCTAATAAAATTAGCCTCTCCAAAGCAAGGTGTATACAGTTTTACAGGAGTGACAGCCTCCTTATGGAACAGTGCCATGAGTTGATGTCTTTGTGTTTGAAGCTGAATGGGTTTGAGGTATAAAGGCCGCTAAACTTTGTGTTGTCAAAACCTATGATAATAAGTCACAGTAGTTGTCCCACGAATTCATATTGCTTTTGGGTTCATCTGGTACCCGCTGCAATGCTGAATATCTTCAGGGCTACTATTTCAACTGTATACTTGGCGTTCAACAGCTGTAAAGCTTTGGTGTGAGCTAGTCTGAAATTTGGGGACACATTCACTCTCTTTACAAACAAACTAGCGGATAGTATGACCAGTTTATACTGGTCCGCATCCCTGCTGATGAGGCAGAAAGAGTCCTTGCTGCGGTTAAGTCGGTATTGACATGTTGAATATTAACCAAAGAGTTATTTTCCCCTTTCACATGCACCCAGCTGAACAATGGTGAATAACTATCCCGACCCTCAGCAGCTCTACAATATCTCTATACACATAGAGCGTATTGAAACCCCCATTAATATCAGAGCACTGACCTGTGCCTAAATCCCTTCCTACTATACCCCATACAGATAAACTCTGCATCGGAACTTTGAATTTTAGGAAACACCTACCTTCTAACGTTATCTATTACCAGCTGAATATTCAAATAGGTTTTGATGCTGGGTATGGATTTGTTGATGGCTTCAACCACCGCCACAATGCTGGGGTAATGGCTGTGAGGAAGCTCGCATGGATGATCAATGGGTCCTGATCACGCTTTATAGTAAATTTGCCTCAAGCTTAGTGAATGTATTCCAGGTTCTCGGGTGTTGGATTTTGGTTTGGGCACCTCCCAGGACCCTTTTAGGTCCACAGGTTTCACGAGTTTCACTGCATAATTTGAAATTTGTCAATAAACATATCCTTTGAGTCATTGGATGGCAAGGTGATATAAAATGACGCAGTCTCCACATTGTTGCCTTCAGAATGCACCATACTCACACATCCTGCAAGTAGCTGACCAGCACCCACCTGTTAAATTTATCAGGCCACCCCATCCATTTGATAAAGGTCTGTTTGTTAACCTCATTACCTTTCTGTCTCAGAAGCTTTTCAACCCTGTAACCCTGTTTGTATAATGCGGGACCCTTTGTAACTCTTCATTGAAAAAGGCACCTAACCAGTTTCACCAATGTAGTACTTTAACCTGTAAATATATATACCTTCTTTAAGCTCTACACTCTCCACCATAAATATTTCATTTCTAAAAGTCTGCTAGTAGCCTTTTGTATAGATCCCTTTCAACTCTGACACCCTAACATGATCACCTTCTTTTAAAAGGGGCTTCTTCATGTAGTCAGCAAAAAGGCTCCCGTACACGGTTCTCCACACCTCTAAGGAATTATCAAGTGTTACCTTTATAGGAGACATTTTGATGGTTCTGTGATAATATATATCTATAAATGGCTATAGAACGTCCACATATCAGTATGTGTTGTAGGCTGTGAAATATCTCCACATCTTAGATTTTAAAGTTCTGTTAAACTACTTTATCACCACCACTTTTACCTCCGTGTGCATGTCGAAATGCAGAACTGCATGCTGTTTTATTCATTTCTGAAACAATTTGTTTAAAAATTATTTTCCAGCATCTGTTTGCAGTTTTTGAGGGATTTGCCCTTTCCTGAAGATGGATTTAAAGCCCGGGGTGATGCTAGTGCCAGTTTCCTTGCTTAGAGCTTCTGCATAGGCCTACTTGGACAATGAATCTATTACCGTTAATACAAATTGAGCTCTGTTATTAAATTTGGCTAGATCTTGAAGACTGATTATGTCCACCTGCCATTGGTAAGCAAGCTATGCATTAATGATGGTCGGTCTCCTCTTAAAAAGCTTCCTGACTGGCTTATGGAGTGAAGACGCTTCTTTCCCAGATAACCACGTCTTCACCTGTGCTGTGCTAACAGGCTCATTATCAACTAGAGCCTTTCAAATCAGTGCTTCAGCACTTTCAAAGCTTCCGACCACGCTTGTATTGTAATAAATCTTCCTTAACCTACCAACAGCCATGTTTATCAGCCACAGCATCCCATGAAATGAAAGACAATGGTTTTGTGTAAGGTCATTTTATTAAAATAAAGAGTTAGAAACACATAAACGGGACATACTTTACAGTTTCATGGTGTGTAGCTTGACGGTGTTGTTGATAAGTGTGAGAGGGGACACAAGCCAAGACTGCCGGGGACAGCCTGGGAGTGCCCCTGCCGTACGACGGAAAGCATACTCCCACAATGCCGGCAATGGCGCGATGACATCAGGAGAGACACAGGTGTCCCGAAAAAAAAAGAGGAAGAAGGAATGAACGGGGAGAGTCGGAGGAAGACGGAGAGTGGAGCTGAGAGCGACGGCTACGGACAAGGAAGCGAGCAAGATAGCATCCCAAGATGATCTATAGGAGGAGAAGCGAAGGTGATTCGTGGGAAGAAATACTGATTCAATTGCCGCGACGAAGGAGATGAACCCGACAGAGAGAGAGAAGGAGGCGAGTGGAGACACAAGCCATGCTCCCAGAGGAGCGTGCCTTACACAGGTACGGAATCATGTAGGAGGTTCACTAGCACCTTCAAGTCAGAAGGCGGGGAAGGAGCAGGGAATGTGTAAGGGACGGGGGAAGGTACACAGAGGCTAATCCTGAATGCTTTTGTTGCTGGGATTATTGAGTTGGTGTGTGTGCAACATTTTTTTATTTATTTATTATTCTTTCCTTACACAACGATACAAGCCCATGTAAAGTAAAGCACTTCTGTGGAGCACTATGACTAATAGAAAACCCTAACACTAGGGAATGGACTTAACAAAGTAGGGTAGGGGAACCCATACTAAAAACCACTGCCTCAAAACAAACCCAGCCTCACTAAAACCACAAAAGGGTGGTGAAAAGAAAAAAAAGAACAAAAAACAAATAAAAGGTGTGAAACGCAAATACTGCACAAGGAAGGTGAGAAAAAAAACAAGTGCAGAGAGGAAAAGATGTTAAACGAACAAAACCATTCACTTACCTGTGATAGGGTTTTTTATAATTTTTCTTTTTCTCCTTTCTCTCTCTCTCTGCCTTCGTGGGAGGTCTTCCGGGAGCCACATCGACTTACCTAAGAATAACATAAACATAAAAAGACCCATGAACTAAGGAGAAAAATCTACGAGAAGAGAGATTTAGACTCATAAAGATTACATTAAGGACTTTCTTAACAATAGACCTATGGAAGCTATAAAGCCAACAACTTTGTACACTTAGGATACTGACAGCATCTAAAAAGATTGTACAATTCTCTGTCATACAATACAAAACCTTTATTTCTGAAATAATTTCAGTTAAATGTTCTAAGGAAATATGTAAGTTAGTCTTGGTGATGGTATTCCGCCACATGTTGTTTTTATGTAGTCCAGTATTTGTCCGTTGTGGGCCGCCACAAATTGACACACCAGCTGGCTATGCATGTAGGACTGTCACACTGCAGTGACATAGATGGATCACCACGCTCCAGGTGGCTGAGAGTTGCAGGTTGTATTTCAGGTATTCTTTCTTTAAGCAACACGTATATCAATCCAGCAATATATATGTATCCCAGACGCATACCAGAATCAGCGTGCGCATCGATATTCTGATGCTTGTCCTAAAAGTGAGTAAGTATGTAACATTAAATAATACATTAATTCCACACTCCCGTTGGGGCTCATCTTTTTTAAAACAGTTTTCATTACATTTTTGTTACCTCTGACAAACCATACACCAACCTTAACAGTTTATTCACTTTCTGTAGCTCTAGCAAGCTACATGTATCACAAATTATTCTTGACATGTATGAGGCGTATAGACACCCGTGATCATCCTGCTGCAGATCATTAAATTTATGGCTATAACAGAGAATAACGTTTGAGACAAGGGTTCACAACAGTTGCAGCAAAACCTTTAAAAGGCCATATATCATAGTAGAGTATGCCTCAGGTTTCCTTTTCAAAATCTGTAATATGATATGTACAAGCACATTTCTTATGAGGCTCTTTGTTTTGGATTGTGGAACTTTCAGTCTGTTTTGAAGAGCATAAGCAGTAAAAACTTATGACATAAACCGCTGGTGGAATCCCCTCTAAGACAGCACTATTTGCTGATGCCTTCTACGGCTCAAAAAAGAAAGAAAGACAAACTGTCAGTTAAAAAAAATATATATATAGCCGCATATACAATGTGAGTAAGTGTCTAAAATTATCTTTATTAACCTCGTCACTTTCGTCAAACTCGGCGGCGGCTCTGAAATCTTGAAAGTTGCTGAGGTCCATCGAGGCATAACCAGCATCGGAGTTTACACACAGTGGATGCATGACAACAGCCTCCAGCGCAATTCCTCCAGAAAACCCATATCTTCAAAGATAGATGAGTTGGGGGCTGTTATAGATTCTTCACCATCTTCCATTTCAATTAAATTGCTTTCAGCCCTTGTTTCAGTACTCAAGGCTTTGCTCCCGCTGCTGGAGCCCTTAGTAGGGGATATCAGTTTCAGCAAATTCTTGAGGCTGAATGATTCAAACTGGTGGCAAAGCTCCTTGTAAAAACTCATGACCTCGTGACCACCCTCCTTTAGATCACTCTGCTGTGTGGGGTGCTGCACTGGCACTGGTGTCAGGCCACGATAATATCTATTTACAGTGTTCAAAACAGCATTGTAGAATGACTTTTTTTGAGGTGGCTGTATTTCTTCATAACAACTGAACACTCTCTTTCTGGAAGGGGTTTCTGGGTTTGGCAAAGGCTGCTTAGGTGGCTTCTTCTATGTATTCTCTTCATCAATAAGGGGTTGTCCTCTTCTACATAACCCCTTGGTCACTTGATTTCAGGTCCTCTGGTTTGCTGGGGTTGCCACATAGCTCTGGTCATGTGGTTAGGGCCATGAGCAAATGATTAACATGTGACTAGGGTGATGTCACAACACACATAACACAACACAGTCATGTGATTCCCCTGGAAGTGACGCCATTCCCAGGGGGGGTCCCGAGGGACTGGAAGTCCCGGTAACGGAGGTGATGTGAGTTTTGGGGTAGGACAACTGTCACTTTTTGCTTGAGACCTAAGGTATCCCTTCATTCTACTTGGGTAGACAAGGAGGCTGGCTAGTTTGTGATTGCTTAGTTACATGGGAGGGGCTACCGGCAAAAATGACATCAGCTTGAGCTCACATTCTTCATCGTCGAATAGTCTCTTCTTTGAGAAAGTACTGACCATTGTGGATAGAGTCTGCAACGGGAATAGTTCATGCCTTATTCAATCCCTCTAGTGAACAGAGGAAAATAGGCCAGTGGCTATGCAGACTACAGGCCAGATGGAAAACCTTTAAAAGGAACTATCCAGCATAGGTGGCTAAAGGAAACAGTTATAAATATAATACAAAAGGAGTGGTTGGAAACCTCCCAACTGAATTTAAGGGGGCTGAAATGCCCTAATTATCACAGCACCAAGCTGTACGCTCAGTGGGTGGTGTATTATGCTCCCTAATTATTGCATAAGTGGGATCCAAATGTTTTAACCCCTACAGTGGCTTGGACGAAGTGATCTTGTCCAAGGCACCGGTTCCCGGGTGCCTTGGACGAGATCACCTCGTCCTGCACCCGGGAACCGGGGGGAGCGCTAGCGCTCCTCCCATGTGCCCCCGCCCACACCCCCCGGTCGTGGATGGAAGGGGAATCCCTTCCCCTTCCACCCCCGACCCCCACTGTGACACCAGCACACATCGCGCACTGATTGTCACAGAGGCCTCCTCCTTCGCGCTGGAAGTTTAGCTTCCAGCGCGCTCGGAAGAGAAATGCAAAGCATTTCTCTTCCGATCACGTGGAGGACGGCGAGAGAGGCTTCAAAGGGAAGGAAATATATTTCCTTCCCTTTGAAGTCTCTCTTAGCGTTTCAAAAGCCGGATTGTAATGCAAATCCGGCTTTTGAAACGCCCACTAGACACTAGGGATTTATTTAGAAAACAGAAATTGGCATAAGGGCCCTTGGGCAAGAGTCGCTTCGGGGGGGGGGGCATTTTTTTTAAGGCCTTTTCTGCCCCCCCGTGGGCTGATCAGCCTATTATTAGGCCGATCTGCCCCCAGGTGGGGCAGAAACCTCTAGGCACCAGGGAATTTTTTTTTTTTTTTTTTTTTTTTTTTAGGTGGGGGGCGACCCCTTAGGCAAGGGTCGCTCCCCTAGGGGGCAAATTACATTTAGGCCATTTCTGCCCCCCTTGGGGGCATATCGGCCTATTATTAGGCCGATCTGCCCCCAAGTGGGGGGCAGAAACCTCTAGGCACCAGGGATCTTTTTTTTTTTTAGAGGTGGGGAGCGGCCCCTTAGGCAACGGTCGCTCCCCTAGGGGGCAAATTACATTTAGGCCATTTCTGGCCCCCTTGAGGGCCAATTGGCCTATTTTTATGAGGCCAATCTGCCCCAAGGGGGACAGAAACCACTAGGCACCGGGGAATTTTTTTATTTATTTGGAAATTGGCATAAGGGAGCGACCCCTTGGGCAAGGGTCGCTCCCAGGGGTGGCATTTTTTTTAAAGGCCTTTTCTGCCCCCCTGGGGGCAGATTGGCCTATTATTAGGCGGATCTGCACCTCTAGGCACCAGGGATCATTTTTTTTTGTTTTTTTTTTTTGTTTTTTTTTTGAGGTGGGGAGCAACCCCTTAGGCAAGTGTCGCTCCCCTAGGGGGCAAATTACATTTAGGCCATTTCTGCCCCCCTTGGGGGCAGATTGGCCTATTTTTATGAGGCCGATCTGCCCCCGAGGGGGACAGAAACCACTAGACACCAGGGAGGTTTTTGTTTTTCTTCGTGAATTTCATGCAAGGGGAGCGACCCCTTAGGCAAGGGTCGTTCCCCTGGGGGGCAAATTTATTTTAGGCAATTTCAGCCTATTTTAATTAGGCCGATCTGCCCCTAAGGGGGGCAGAAACCACTAGGCACCAGTGATTTTTTGTTGTTGATGTTTTACAGATGGTGAGCGACCCCTTAGGCAAGGGTCGCTCCCCTGGAGGGGCAAATTGTATTTAGGCCATTTCTGCCGCCTTTAGGGGCAGATCGGCCGATGCAGAAACCACTAGGCACCGGGGATCTTTTTTTTTTGCGCCAATGTCACGCAAGGGGAGCGACCCCGTAGGCAAGGGTCGCTCCCGGGGGGGGGGGGGTCAGGGGGGTGCGAGGCAAATTTATTTTAGGCCATTTCTGCCCCCCGGGGGCCGGCTGATCTAGAGGCCAAAATCCACAGGTAGGCACTTTGCAAAAAACACCTCTGTTTTCTGTCAAAAAATGTGATGTGTCCACGTTGTGTTTTGGGGCATTTCCTGTCGCGGGCGCTAGGCCTACCCACACAAGTGAGGTATCATTTTTATCGGGAGAATTGGGTGAACGCTGGGTGGAAGAAAATTTGGGGCTCCTCTCAGATTCCAGAACTTTCTGTCACTGAAATTTGAGGAAATGGTGTTTTTTTAGCCTAATTTTGAGGTTTGCAGAGGATTCTCGGTAACAGAACCTGGTCAGAGCCCCACAAGTTACCCATCTTGGATTCCCCTAGGTCTCTAGTTCTCATAAATGCACAGGTTTGGTGGTTTCTCTAGGTGCCGGCTGAGCTAGAGGCCAAAATCTACAGGTAAGCACTTTGCAAAAAACACCTCTGTTTTCTGTCAAAAAATGGGATGTGTCCACGTTGTGTTTTGGGGCATTTCCTGTTGCGGACGCTAGGCCTACCCACATAAGTGAGGTATCATTTTTATCGGGAGACTTGGGGAAAAGCTGGGTGGAAGGAAATTTGTGGCTCCTCTCAGATTCCAGAACTTTCTGTCACCGAAATGTGAGGAAAATGTGGTTTTTTTAGCCAAATTTTGAGGTTTGCAAAAGATTATCTGTAACAGAACCTGGTCAGAGCCCCACAAGTTACCCCATCTTGGATTCCCCTAGGTCTCTAGTTCTCACAAATGCACAGGTTTGGTAGGTTTCCCTAGGTACCAGCTGAGCTTGAGGCCAAAACCTGCAGGTAGGCACTTTGCAAAAAACACTTCTGTTTTCTGTCAAAAAATGTGATGTGTCCACGTTGTGTTTTGGGGCATTTCCTGTCGCGGGCCCTAGGCCTACCCACATAAGTGAGGTATCATTTTTATCGGGAGACTTGGGGAAACGCTGGGTGGAAGGAAATTTGTGGCTCCTCTCAGATTCCAGAACTTTCTGTCACCGAAATGTGAGGAAAATGTGTTTTTTTAGCCAAATTTTGATGTTTGCAGAGGATTCTGGGTAACAGAAACTGGTCAGAGCCCCACAAGTCACCCCATCTTGGATTCCCCTGGGTCTCTAGTTTTCAAAAATGCACATGTTTGGTAGGTTTCCACAGGTGCTGGCTGAGCTAGAGGCCAAAATCTACAGGTAGGAACTTTGCAAAAAAACACCTCTGTTTTCTGTCAAAAAAATGGGATGTGTCCACGTTGTGTTTTGGGGCCTTTTCCTGTCACGGACGCTAGGCCTAATCACACAAGTGAGGTATCATTTTTATCGGGAGACTTGGGGGAACGCTGGGTGGAAGGACATTTCTGGCTCCTCTCAGATTCCAGAACTTTCTGTCACCAAAATGTGAGGAAAATTTGTTTTTTTAGCCAAATTTTGAGGTTTGGAAAGGATTGTGGGTAACAGAACCTGGTCAGAGCCCCACAAGTTACCCCATCTTGGATTCCCCTAGGTCTCTAGTTCTCAAAAATGCACAGGTTTGGTAGGTTTCCCTCTGTACCGGCTGAGCTTGAGGCCAAAACCTGCAGGTAGGCACTTTGCAAAAAACACTTCTGTTTTCTGTCAAAAAATGTGATGTGTCCACGTTGTGTTTTGGGGCATTTCCTGTCGCAGGCCCTAGGCCTACCCACACAAGTGAGGTATCATTTTTATCGGGAGACTTGTGGGAACGCTGGGTGGAAGGTAATTTGGGGCTTCTCTCAGATTCCAGAATTTTCTGTCACCGAAATGTGAGGAAAAGGTGTTTTTTTAGCCAAATTTTGATGTTTGCATAGTATTCTGGGTCACAGAACCTGGTCAGAGCCCCACAAGTCACCCCATCATGGATTCCCCTAGGTCTCTAGTTTTCCAAAATGCACAGGTTTGGTGGTTTCCCTAGGTGCCGGCTGAGCTAGAGGCCAAAATCTACAGGTAGGCACGTTGCAAAAAACACCTCTGGTTTCTCTCAAAAAATGGGATGTGTCCACGTTGTATTTTGGGGCATTTCCTGTCGCGGACGCTAGGCCTACCCACATAAGTGAGGTATCATTTTTATCGGGAGACTTGGGGAAAAGCTTGGTGGAAGGAAATTTGTGGCTCCTCTCAGATTCCAGAACTTTCTGTCACCGAAATATGAGGAAAATGTGTTTTTATTTAGCCAAATTTTGAGGTTTGCAGAGGACTCTGGGTAACAGAAACTGGTCAGAGCCCCACAAGTCACCCCATCTTGGATTCCCCTGGGTCTCTAGTTTTAAAAAATGCACATGTTTGGTAGGTTTCCCTAGGTGCCGGCTGAGCTAGAGTCCAAAATCTACAAGTAGGCACTTTGCAAAAAACACCTCTGTTTTCTGTCAAAAAATGTGATGTGTCCACGTTGTGTTTTGGGGCATTTCCTGTCACGGGAGCCAGGCCTACCCACACAAGTGAGGTATCATTTTTATCGGGAAACTTGGGGGAACATAGAATAGCAAAACAAGTGTTATTGCCCCTTGTCTTTCTCTACATTTTTTCCTTCCAAATATAAGAGAGTGTGTAAAAAAAACGTCTATTTGAGAAATGCCCTGTAATTCACATGCTAGTATGGTCACCCCGGAATTCAGAGATGTGCAAATAACCACTGCTCCTCAACACCTTATCTTGTGCCCATTTTGGGAATACAAAGGTTTTCTTGATAGCTATTGTTCACTCTTTATATTTCAGCTAATTAATTGCTGTATACCCGGTATAGAATGAAAACCCACTGCAGAGTGCAGCTCATTTATTGGCTCTGGGTACCTAGGGTTCTTGATAAACCTACAAGCCCTATATATCCCCGCAACCAGAAGAGTCCAGCAGACGTAACGGTATATTGCTTTAATCTGACATTGCAGGAGAAAGTTACAGAGTAAAACGTAGAGACAAATTGCTGTTTTTTTCACCTCAATTTCAATATTTGCTTTTTTCAGTTGTTATTTTCTGTTGGAAACCCTTGTAGGATCTACACAAATAACCCCTTTCTGAATTCAGAATTTTGTCTACTTTTCAGAAATGTTTAGGTTTATGGTTTCCAGCATTGGTTTCATGCCCAAATTTCTGTCACTGACTGGAAGGAGGCTGAAAGCACAAAAAAATCGTAAAAATGGGTTATGTCCCAGTAAAATGCCAAAATTGTGTTGAAAAATTGGGTTTTCTGATTCAAGTCTGCCTGTTCCTGAAAGCTGGGAAGCTGGTGATTTTAGCACCGGAAATCCTTCGTTGATGCCATTTTCAGGGAAAAAAACACAAGCCTTCTTCTGCAGCCCCTTTTTCCCATTTTTTTGAAAAAAACGAAATTTTCACTGTATTTTGGCTAATTTCTTGTCCTCCTTCAGGGGAACCCACAAAGTCTGGGTACCTCTAGAATCCCTAGGATGTTGGAAAAAAAGGACGCAAAATTGGCTTGGCTAGCTTATGTGGACAAAAGGTTATGAGGGCCTAAGCTCGAACTGCCCCAAATAGCCAAAAAAGGACTGGCACAGGAGGGGGAAAAGGCCTGGCAGCGAAGGGGTTAAATCAGTGTCCCAGATGTGGGGATTCTGAAAATGGATTCACATGTTCTGGGAACCCAATAGGCCAAGAGCATTTTGGGAGGGGATGTTGAAGCACACGTGGGTTTTGCTAAGAGTTGAATTTAATTCAGAACTGAACTTGATTCTATTGGATTGGTCTATGCATTTGGAAATCTGTGTAAGATCTGCCCGCATTTTGTGGTCTATTGCAATGAATCTTGCATGTTCATTGAGTACTACCTATTGGAGATCATCTGACCTGCCAGCAGTACAAGACTGGATTAAGAAGCTAAATAATGTTTATACTAAGAAATGCTTGATTGCAATGTGGATGGGAAAGGGGCAGAAGTTTTTTGAAATTTGGAGGTCCCCCGATATGTGATGTGTTATGTTGCTACACAACTACAGTGGTTGATATAGTGGATACCCCGGGATCCCACTTCAGACCTAGAGGATTTAACTATAGGATTGCAGGGCCTGGCAGTGTCATAATGGGTATTGGAAAATACAGTAGATAATAATCAGGGAAATATGCTTATGAAAACAGCTAAGAGATGCTAGAAATCATACCTTTGGAATAAATAAACCAACACTCTAAGCTCTCACATTTGTGCTGTAGTCCCTACCCAAATGCTAGATTGAGACCTTATGTAATGTGTGCCCCTGGACTGCAATGTGGGCTGACCTTTGTGATAATGGAACATTAAGGTCATTTGAAAATGTGATAGGAGTACGCAAATTTTGGACTGGCCATTTTCTATTATACACTGCTATAACTCACCAATTATTTCTTCCCCTGGACATGATCCAGGAGATCCCAAAGGTCTCCTTCAATTTCTATTGAAAGACATCAAACAAAAGAGGGGGGCTGGGATCAATCAAGGTCAAGCATATGTGCTCCCTAACATAGGTGAGTGAAAAGGTGGTTTGTAGTTCTTAAAATAGCAAAAGCAAAAACATCTTAAGCCATCCCTTAATTTAGAGCAGGTCGAAAGATTATGAAAAAATGAGGAGCAAAATCCCCCACCAACCTAGTTCGGTGGCATGCTTTGTCACTGGCAGCTCCTCGTTAGGCTTGTGCTGCAAAGGGGGCTCTTTGCCAGAGATCTTTTTAAAGAAAAGGTGGTGTGTAAAATAGGAAATTAAAAATGTCTTGTATATAGATGGAAGAAAGAAGTTGTTAGAGTTAAAAAAGACCAAGGGACACCTAAAGCTTACTTATTCTAGTGGTGGAGCTTGTCATTATTAAAAAAGAGAGACAAAATGAAAGAAGATGATGCATATGATCTAAGAAGCTTAAATATCTGAAAAGAGAAAGCAGAGTCGGCCTGGTCGAATTTTACTTTCATTTTAGGATTCTCACTCATTCTTGAATTATTATAAGCTCTACAGAAATGCTGAGAAATAGTTGCTTTTACCTGCAGACCTGTTTTTATTCAGTGCTGTCAGGTAAACTCTTTGATCAATTGCGCACAGCAATAAAGCCTGGAAAATAATGGAGTACATCTCCAGGGCATGCTTCAAGGACAGTAGAGGTAGAAAGAGCACTTGGCGTTCTGGCTTCAAATAAAAGATGAAACACAGGTTGGGAACCTAGAATGCCTTTCAGATGTAATCTTGCTTGTTGAATGGGCAGCGAGAATCTCAGCTCTTTATAATACCTGCAAAGCATTTAAATGATAATTATTTGGCACTCTATTCAATATTGCTAAAAGTGAGATTGATGCAGAATAGGGAACAGCTTTGAAGCGTGTCCAATGAAATGGGAAAAATAAAGATATTTATCGACTGAGAAATGAAACCTCAATACACTAAAACAACGTATTGGCAAAATATAAAACGGGAAGGAATACTGATTGGTAACAACATGTGAAAGAGGCAAAATTCTCCAGAGGAAGTCAAACAGAAAAAAATGATTAAATGAAATCAGTTATGGTGCTGTGCAATGACGGTGGATTAGAAGCATTCTTGCATTCAGTGCTGGCTGTTCTATTGTGAAATCATTAAATGACCTTGTGCAATGGCTACTAATCTGCAGCAGAGAATGCAACAGAGTGATGTAATACCTTCTTTATTCAGATATCTAAGACAGTTAAAATGTGTATATATAAACCCACAACCGATACTATCATAATGCATTATATAGTTTTCGGATGGGTTGTTATTGTATGCTGCTTTCCTTCTTAGCCTTTAGCAAATATACAGTGATAATATACTTCAAAATAGTGTGTTATTGTCTAAACACTTGAAACACGGAGCATTTTTAAATGTGTACATTAATGTTATTGTATTTAGTACAGCCTGCAGATAAAATAAAATATAGGTAGTGTTGAGGATTTACGTACCATGTCAATCAATCTCATTTGAAGAGCGATACAAGCAAGGTAAGATCATTCTAATCAGAGTAACCTATAAATTCACAAGAAAAATGATTTAAGGATTCATCAACTACTCAAAAACAACTATATAAAGCTGTAGAAAAGTTGGCTTGCAAGATGGAAAGCCGAAGTTTCTCCATCCTCACTTCCCCTTCAGGAAAAAGCACTCAGCTCATAGGTAGATGCTTAGAAATTGGGTTGATGTTTCACTGGGGTGTGAGCCCTGGTCATGCAGCAACCACAGTCCTAGTCAGGGTAAAACACATGCAAATTCCAAATTAACCTGTGCTCACCCTATGGTAACTTGGCACAGAGAAGTCAGGATTAACTATGGGGCAATGTGTAAAGTATTTGAGCAGCACTTCAAACAGTAGTACAGTGAAACACCACAACTAAGGATCGCACACCAGCATAGAAGAATATAATTTATTTTAATAACTAAAACAAGACCAAAACAACCAAAATCAAGTAAGCAGAACTTGAGTTATGTATTTTTAAAGATGCAGGTAGATAGAGGTTAGAAGGAAAAAGTGCCAACTGGGGATTTCTGGACAAATTCAGACATTCAGGCCGATTTCTATGGAGCACACGCTGGCTACAAGGACCCAGCTGAGCCCACTGAACCAGAGTATCTTAAATCTGGGTTGTGGAAGAGTTGCTTCTGCTAATGAGGTTAACGATGTTCTTGATCATCTTCTAACTGGGAAGTTTTTTCTTGATGATGATTACTGGAAAGAAATATGAAGCATAATCATATTCAAGTCAAGTGAATATGACATTCAAATATTCATATTCATAGTGCGTGAACATGCTTTTGACATATTTGTAGTGTAGGACTTATCTTTCTTACATGCAACTTTGCAGACATTACTTCACTTCTGCAGAGTACTAACAGTTTATCCTGGACACTACTTGGAGTTAACGTGTGTCGGGCGTTATTTGCTTGCTAGGATTCACTCTGTTCACTTTATGATTGTGTGCTGCTCTAACATTGCATCAAAGATTTACTTTCAATTAATGATTCTAATTTGTATCACAGTTTTTTTTAGCTCTTTCACAGTTTGTCAGTAATGCAGGCTTAAATAACGTTCATAAAATGTTGGTACACCTTGCCTCTTTCTTAGACATTAGTATGCAGAATTAGTCACACGTTAACGTCTTTAAGTGTATAGGCGTCAGGCTTGTAAATAAACTGTGTACCTTAGCGTTGTGGAATCCATTCAGCTTCACAGTGTGTTTTTGGTTTGTCTTATGAAGTGCGTTGTGTTTGGTAAGTGCTTACAGGTCTATATTCCTTGTTGTATTTTCTCTTTTAGATCATTCATTATACAGTATACCAACAGTTTCCATGACAGTGTAGCATGGCAAGAAAGTAAGAGGTCCCATTACAATGCCAACCAAGACCATATGTCCTTTATTGACCAATTTATTCTACCCCACTGCACTTCAGTGACTCAGAGTCATCATAGCTCTGCCCCTGAACTGTGAACATTTTTGGTATGGCCTGATTACTTGGCTTTTCTAACATTGTCAATCAACAAAATGCCCAAAGTAATAGTTTTGTTAGAAGATACTTCTAACTGACCTGTAGGGAGGTATTGCGGTTGTATTTCATTTAAAACAATAATAATAAGGGGTGGGTTATATGGTATCTAAGATGTGCAATGTTTTTTATAGCAACATAGACCACCAGTGCTGGGCCCATCAGCAGGGTCAGTGCTCCAGACGTGGCAGAGAACCATTTGGAGGGGAAGTCCCAGCAGTGGCAGGGTGGTGAAAGTCACATTACTTGCCTATTGACAATGTAAGTATACTCACTGTATTTGTTAAACAGGGCAGATATTCCACCCGTCATGATTCATCAACTCCCTGCCCATGGCATTTTACCACCTGTGGCCTAAAGTCATCATGGTTCAATTTGGTACTGCAGTGTTGGCTGTGCAATGTGTGTCTCGCTTCAGCTAATGTGACATTCATGACGTTTTCAGTGCAATGCTAACTGAAAACGAGGTGTGTTTCCCAGTGCCCACTCAGTCACCTCCTAGTGCTTCTCTCCTTTATTCTTTCCTGAGTCCTGTCCCAGCCTACCAAAAAAACTGAAGAATCCATTCTTGGCATGTGACACATTTTTCTGGCAAAGTTATTTGTGAACATATATTTCATGGCTTCCATAACTGATGTAAGCCTGTTAAAAATTTTCCCTTTCAACATTTGTCAACTACAGTGACTGACTAAGCCAAAGCTTAGCACATGATGATCAGTGACATTCCACTGTTACATAGCAAAATCTCTATCTAACCATCCTAATCTCTCTTACTTTCCCTGCAGTACAGTAAGTTAAGTTTCCATATTGTCAAGCAGATATTTGTTGGAAATAATTTGTGGTAGAGGGAGAGGCCATGGAGTAAATTGCAACTTAGTGCCTGATTTTGACTTTGGTGGATGGGATACTCCATGTGACAAACATGCCATACTTGTAACTTGTAATATGGGGGGCACGATATCCATCACTTTTGGGACGGGGTAATCCCCTCTGCTAAACTCATAATGAGGCCCAAAGTGTCTGATGATTTTTTTTACTAAGAAATCCTTTAAAGAAAGAAAATAGAGTTTTGATATGGTGACATTATGGCTTAATTCCTTGCAGACAGACACCTCCTGTATGTGAGTCATGTGTCAGTAAAGCTGACTAATCAAATTCCAGCAATGTACTTCTACTGTGCCGCTATATAGTCAAGTGTTTTTACAGAGCATTGTTTACAATTTGTGTTTTTTTCATTGCTTTTTTCTTTCTTGATTTAGCTACTCCACCAACATCTCAGCAGGATATATCAGCCCAGCTGTGGTGATGGTCATGTGACCTGATGGAGGCCATCCAGACTAAATAATGTCAGCTGGAGGCTCTGGAGGAGGAGGAGGAGGCGGAGGTATCTGCACTGCCCTGGTACCCAGTTCCTCCAGCCAGATGCCAGCATCTTCATCCCAGCCATAACATCGCCAGTGCCGTTGGCAGGTTGGATATACCCGAACCACTATTGCTGCCACCCATCCTACCCAGGATGCTTTCAACGTTGCGTGCTTCAAGAGCTGGTACTGCTTTGCTAGGAGGTGGTAAGCCTTCTTCAGGAGTTGGGATGCTTTTGGCCCGCATAGATGATGTCGCTTGAAGCAAATGTTTCATTGTTTGCTTTGAAGGGAGGGACTTTTGAAAGGGTGTCAATTGGGATGGGAACAGGACATTGCATTGGACTTTTCTTTGAACATTTTGGACATGTGTTGTGTATAGGATGATTTGTTTGGGGAGAGAGGTGGGCCTGTTGTAGGTGGAAAGGGTAGGTTTCTTTATATTGTTATAAAGGGGAACATTATTCTGCTACTTTATGCCTGATATTGTCTTTTACTTTTACTTTGAACTGCTACCTTTTAGAAAAGTCTGTTTTTTTATCCGCTTATCAAAATGTATACCAGTTAGTTATACCCTTTTCCTACTACCCTCTGTAGTTTATTGCCAAGTAGGAGGTATGCTGCCATCGTCTATGTCCATATTTTCCAAAACAATCTTGATAAACAACATCTTATTCTTAATATTAGGTAGGAGTTAGTTACAAACTAAACTATTTCATTTTGCTCCGAAGTTCTCTCACTTGAATAGATGAAGCAATGGCTGCTACCTCCTTCAAGCCTCCAAAACCTTACTGCAGGGTTTCCCAAGGCGCCTTCTTAATGGTTTTGGTGGTAGTAGTAGCAGGCTAGCATGCTAACAGGAAAACCATCACAAGTGAGGTCCCATTCCAATCCCACCTAGGTGAACCCCAACTGTAGGATTAATCAAAACGACTGACACCAGACCACCACCATGACACAAAAACCTGATACTATAACAAAAACTAGCAATAGTAACTTCTTCTGAGCAATAGAGAGCTAGTATTTAAACTTATGAATTCCTCGAGTCAGGAGAAGTGGACTCAGATTTAGGACTGGACATGGTTAAGAGTTTACACACCACAAGGCCTGAATGATGATGTTGGCAAAATATTTTACATATCTAAATTATGGATCCCTTAGATGCATGGGTGGGTATGTGGTGCTGGTGTGGGTTATTGCTCAAGTAATAGAAGATTCTGCAGTGAGTTGGTGTTCTTTTCACCACATCCACCCCACGAAGTGTGTGATACATTTATGGTGCAAATTCATAAGTCACACCACAGTATATCACCAGGATAGGGGAAGAGGGTTAGGGGATTGATGAATGGATGGAAAAGGGCAGTTGAGGAAAAGTGTGACAAAGACAAGCACTACACAAAACAATATTCATCATATGCAATGAGCAGCACATTATCATCATCAAATTTATTAACAAAGGAAATAAAGGAATGACAGTTTAATTAAATAAATTGCAAACACTCTTTCAGGCCCAGAGAATCAAGTTATGATATAGCTACATGTTCTATTATCTAGGCTCGAAAACTTCACATTTATGGAGGTGTGAACCCACACAGTTTGGAATGTTATGATTGTTAAAAAAATGATACTGTATAAATGCCAAATAGGGTGGCATCTGTATTTTTCTCGGTGTGTCCGTATTCTTGGGTACCTGGGTGAATCGGTCCAGTAAGGTAAGCAGGAATGTTATCGAGCTTTCACCTTTCATGCAGGAGAAGAGAAGGTCTGTGGATTGTAAAACAGAAACGATATTGTGGTCTCCAGGAAATAGAAGGTAAGCTTCATGAGCGGTGTACCAAAGTAAAAGTATGGGCTGCTGCAATCATTCGCTATGACTCATGTGCAATTAATTGAGAAGTAACAGTAATTTTACAACCAATCCCAGCCAAGTAGGTACATGTACTGAGCTGATCAATATCACAACTGTCATCATAACATTTAATGGAGTATGTGCATCATGTGATGATGTGACATCATATGTCTGTCACCAGTTACAACAGCCCCCGACCACACCCACATAATGCAGGAGTTTCACATTTGAGCCAGCACACACACTCAGCAGCATTTCCGAAATCAACACAACTCTCTCCAGTCAACAGAGCTGGGTAGGTCTCTTAGAGTCATCATCATGTTGGTTTTTCGTCTGAAGTAGATAACTTCCTTCTTCTGGCTGTTGAGGAGGTACTGCCATGAGTACCTCATTACGAGTAACCAATCAGTCCGACTCTGTTGGAAAATGGGTTATTGGTAAGGGCAGGTAAGTACCTACACTTAGCAATAGGCCACTAACCTCCACTTAGGTCCAGTTAGGTGTCAGTAAATTAAACCCAGCTCAACCCTTGGTAGCTTGGTAACGAGCAACAAGGCCTAACTTAGGAGACAAAGCGTAAAGCATTCAAATATCAAAAAACAGTAATTAAATAAAACACAGGAAACAGTTTAAAAATCCAAAAGCAATTTATAGAAATAGATTATATTTTTATCTTTAAAATGACACCAAAACGATTAAAATCGGATAAGGGGAACCGGAGATATTACATTTTAAAGAACTTATGCTTTCTAGCGCATATAAGCAACTAGCACTCAAATGGTTAAAAAAGGTCGCACTGGAAAGGAACAAAGTCCAGAGTTCAGGCCACCCACGAGGTAACACTGTCACACTTACTTTCAGAAGTGTTTGATTCAGGAAAGTGGTCCACAGCACCAGCCAAGGGTTCAGAGGCTCTGGTATGCCTCTTGGGGTCTGGGACTGCAACTCCCACAATGCACCTCTTCAATTTATTGAGTTGCTCCAAACGTCTTCAAACTTCTGGATCTTCTTCCAGAGGTCTTTTTTGTTTCCTTGAAGTGTCCACAACTTGATCCAAGGTTCTAGAAGCTCTGAGTTGCTCCTTGGGGGTTGGGACTACAATTACCCGAATGCACCTGGTCAGAATCCTCAAATGGCCACTGGATGCTGGTCAGCTGGGCTCTGCTTGCAGGACTTGATGCAGGGGACTCTGGGCAGCTCCGTTGTACCTGTAGCAAACAGGGAGTCCCTTCTTGAAGCAGTAGAAGACAGGTAAAGTCCTTTTAGTGGTGAAGCCCAGGTGTGCAGCTGGTGGAGTCCTCCAAAGTGCAGTGTCCAGGTGCAGGTCAGGGGTCCAGCAGGGCAGTCCTTCTTCTCCCATAGTTCTTCCTTGTTGGAATCGGGTAGGGATCTGAGGTGTGGGTGCAGGTCTGCCAGTTTTATCTCTGCTCCTGGGTGAAAAACAGGAGCGTCCTGGTTCTCCAATCAGGTGCAGGGTACTTCCCCCTGTGATGACCACTTCCTGGGAAGTGTGGCAAAAATCAATCCCAGGGAGCAACATTCCTCAAAAAAGATTTTTGGAGGTTACATCTGGCTGAGCCCACCCACTGGTGAGGCTAAAAATCCTAAACACACCCCTCTCCTGCCCTCTGCTAATCTAATCAAGAGGGCACCTAATTGTCTGAATTTTCAGGATGTGAGGGTGTTGCTCCAAATGTCCTTCTCTGCCTTTGAAGACCAGTTTGGCAGCCCTCCCCCTTCCTGTTTCCCCATCTGCTGAGGGGAGATCTCCTCCCCCAGGCACATCTCTTTGTTTTGAGCCAGGCCACTTCACACCTCATCAAGGCAGCCTGGCCAGGCTGCCAGAGGCTGGCCAATCAGAGCACAGCAGCAAAAACACTGCAGGGCTGAAGTTGGCAACTTTACCAGGTAAAGTTTAAAACTCTTTACCTGAACAAGTTATAATAAATCCAACAACTGGAAGTTGTGGGATTTATTATAACAATTAATTCAATACCAAACTTTGGTATCTGTTACTTAAGGGGACTTTTAAAATTAAAATAAAGTCTCCCATTTCTAGCCTATGAAGGCCATTCACTACAATGAGGGGAAAACAGATTTGGCTGTTTTACCTCACCAGGGCTTATAAAACTATTTTTATAAGGTCTCTGCTTATAGTTAAATGGCACCCAGCCCTAGGGGCACATAGTGCACACCTTAGGGGTGACTTATAAGTAAAAATACGGTCGTTTTAGACTTTGGAACTAGTTTTCATTCCAAAGTCGAATTTGCATATAACTTTAATTTAAAAGCAGCCAGCAAGGCAGGCCTTACTTTAAAATGACACTGGGTACCTCAGCAGTGCACCTATGGGTGCACTACCTATGCTGGGGTCCTTAGACCTACATGCATTACCATATACTAGGGACTTATAGGTAGGTTGACTTAGCCAATTATAATTAGCCTAATTTGCATACTGATTTTACACAGAGCACAGGCCCTGGGACTGGTTAGCAGTACCCAGGGCATCATTAGCATCAGGAAAACACCACCAAAAAGTGGAAATGGGGGCAAAAAGTTAGGGGGGCTCTGCAATCAGCCCTGTTCTCTCATAGACTTTGTTCTGCCTCACATGAGATTGAGAGAGATAGATAATGCTGTTGGTGAACAAGAAGAGAAAAGCAAAGTCAGTATTTTATGTAGATTTGTGTTTGTTAACTAAACTGACTCGTCTGTACTCTGAAGAACCAGAAAAAAAGTAGAACAAGAAGTGGACCCTGTAAGTAAATCTCGCTAAGTGTGAAAGTGCCCATCACCTTCAGAAAAAATAACCCATCAAGCACCAGACTTTGCAAATCATCAAAATAAAGTTTACAAATTGGTTTATTGCCTGCCACCACATGAGTGATCAATCATCACTCAAAATCACTTAATAAATTGTATGTCACTCATTGGTGTAATAGTTACCTGTTCCAATCCAAGCGCAGTGGTACAAAACTGTATCTCCTCTTTTGATGGAAACAACTCACATTAGCAGTCTTGTATATCAAATGATCTTGACTGTGGCAGCCCTGCTAGGGGATGAAAAAAAGAAGGATAAGCATGGGACAGGGGCAGGCATTGTCTCCTATGTCACCAAAAGGAACTGTGAGGCTTCTTCACTGCACACTGGTCCAACTACAATCTGGCCATACATATGCCTAAAATGGTAGGGCTGCATACGTTGGACACAAGAAAAATATAAAATGTTCCTCTTGCTATATCAATTTTTTGGCAAAGCAGTTCCACAGTAAATAATTAAAAAGTTCTATGGTGACCTCTTCAGTCAAGAAAGTAGAGTTTGTCCTTAAACCCTTGTGGTTCGCCCAAAAGTTGGGCAGCTAACACACTTGACTCTGACCAATCCTCCTCATCCTCTTCCTCCTCCTATGGTATTTCAGGAACAGTATAATTGTGTGGTATGACATGTTGGTTCATTTTGATTATGGTCAGTCTTTCCACATTTTGAGGTGAGAGACTGGTCCTTCTCACTGTGACAACTATGCCAGCTGCACTGAACACACACTCAGCAGACACACTGGCTACCGGACAAGCCAGAAAATGTATTGTCAACCTCCTAAGCTCTGTCCATTGGCGCATCTTCTCATATCAGTAGACCAATGGGTTTTGATCCACATGGACCTCTTTTTGGGTCATCTAGATAATCCTGAAACATCATCTGAATGTTCATTGGTACTGTCACTTGCTCACCTTCTTTTGCCTTCACCTCTGCATTTGATTTAAGCCCTGCCACTTGAAACTAAGCCATTACAGAGGTTGGGTCTGATTCTTCTGTTGCTGTTGTTGCCAATGGTCTTGCTGCTGGTGTTGGCTGCTGTGAGACAACAATACTGCCCTTTCTGGATGTTGAAGGCTGCATGCCAGAACGTCTGCCCTGGCCTCTAACTTTCAGCGGTTTCTCTTACAAGTCTCTTGCTTGCTCAACAATCCTCATCTTGTATATTGAAACATCTTCTTCTGAAAAAGGAATGATAGTGGTCAGTAGGTTTTGCACCACAGATCGAGTATTGTGGCACAGATGTATGCTTTAACACAATATCTCTTTGCAGCCTTGGATTAACAGCCAAGTGGAGGATTAGGCTCTCACCAATTCATGTGCTTCTCTGTTGCCTTTCACAATAGAGAACCTTTGTGATACCTTTTTAAATGATCCTACAGTAGATACAACAATGGGGTAACTTGGCTCATTTTTCTGTCCTCCTTGCTGACTTCCCATGTGAAAACCTCAAAAGGACAAAGCATCTGTGTCAGGTATTTGACTAGGCTCCATGTGTCCCCATCCATGGTTATGCTTTTCCCAATTGCATCCTGGACTCTTTGACCAACATAGTCATCAATTGGTCTGTACTGTTCAAACAGACATTGCTACATGTAATAGGTCGAGTTAGAGGGTGTTAGCACCTCCTACATGAGAAATATAATTGATAATCTATTAGCACATTCAACTGCTTCCAGGCTTTAAAAGAATTGCTGAAATGAGTGCAGATTCTTCTTCAGATGTTCAGTATGTTACTGACTATATTATTTTTTTATAAAGTCCTGCAAAATCAGGTTGATGCAATGTGCCAAACACAGGGCATACAAATAGTCAAAAACTGCCATGGCTTAACTATATTATTGTATTATTGCCATTGTCCATGGCAACAAATTCAACTGTAAGACCTCTGGGTTGCAGCATTCAAACACCTTGCTGCTAAAGTCTTCCAAGATTCTTGCAGCTGTGTGGGATTCCTCCATGACGAGCATAGCGACTCTTGCATGCTGTCAACGCCCTTAAAGGTTTCTTCAGCTGTTACCTAACCCCATAAAGGAGATCCAATGTACAGTGATACACATGTAATCAATTACTTGACAACTGGGCCACATCAGTCATTGGACGCATAGTGCAGATATCACTCTGCTGCAAAGCTTGTCCAACAAATTGCAGCATATTATGATGGAGCGCTGGAACAGCAATTCTGGAAAAATAAGTCAGACAGGGAATCTTCCATTTTGGGCAGATGCCACAAATTCTAAAATTCCCACGTCTTTCCACAAAAGAAAAAGGGTGGAGGTCCAACGCTAACACTTTAGTCAGCTTCCCATTGTACAAATATGCCATTAGGGGTGGTTGCGTCATAGTGCACATATTAGTGGTATTGATTTTTTTATTTTCTGGTGCCACTGACGCAGGTGACTTCTGAGAAGTAGGAGGTGGTAGACTCAATGTGCATCTTGGGGCAATCACTGTATGCTGTTGTGTCTACATCTGAATCTTGTGCCATTTTGAGGTTTCTGAGGCAGGTGATATTGGCTTACAGCTGGGGATCGGGCTTACCTTGATGAACACTCACATGTAGAATAGAGCATATTGCACTGCTACCCTCCTGCTTGCTAATCATAAGGAAGTCCCAAACTGGGGAGGAGAACTTTTTTAGTGGTCTATTGGTGCTACTGCCAATCCTCGAAGACCTGATGTAGGTGGGTGCGACAACAATTGCCTCTCTGCAGTGCATACTTTGACTGAGGTAGTGATAGATGCATGTCTCAACAGGGGCCTTACAAATGGGGAGACTGGCTGCGGTGATGGTGATGGTACCAGTGCCACATCCTTCAGAGCTGGTTGAAAAGGAGATAAAATGTTGGTGTCTTCTAAGCCAGCTGCCATGACAATGACTGGCCCATCCTCCTCATCCCCTTCCATAATTTTAAGACTTTCAGGAACTTTCCTTTTCCCTTCTCTCTCATGGTGGGTCTCAGAGTCGTCAGCCAGAGTCCAATTCATGTCCAGTTCATGGCAAGGGGGCTTGAAGAAGATGATGGAGTACCCTTCCTTTTTCTTGCTGGTTATCGGGAAGCTAATTGTTCAATAAGCGGTACATCTTGCTCAGCAGGAAGCACAACTTCCTGTCTGCTCCTACTTTAGGAAGATCTACTATTGCTGCTTGCATCTCCTGTTGTCCATTTCGCTCAGTTTCTTGTGATGATTGAGTACAAGTTTGTGGCTGATACAACTACAATTGATACTCACTGCTCATTGGCAGTGGCTGCCTCACTGACAGACATGGTTTTGGGCTTAGGTTGGGATGGTGCTGTTGATGCTGGAGTGCTGCTCCCAGCTTCTGATTGGAGAACAGTGGGGCAGGCACACATTCCCTGAAAAAAGGTTTTTGGCGGCACACCAGTGGTGGAAATTTGCTTCTTGGTCTCTTCCTCACTGGCCACTTTCTTGACAGCATCTTTCTTTGGGGACACCTTCAAACTCTGTCAGTTATCAGTGGCATTTTGCTGCCCAAGGGAAGAGACTGGAGGACCTAAGTGTTGTGCTGGCCTGCTGTTTGGCAGTAGTCTGCGGGAAATGTCTCTTGTACGCCCAAAAGCAAACAAGCAAAAATCATTTAATGAAATGTGGCGTATTTGCAGATTTAATTGTTCACCGTATAGACCATATAATTTACTATGCTTGGTGTATCCATTCCTAGGTCAGACCACACAACCATGACATAATATTTCATTTTCAATAAGGAAAACAACATACAGATTTAATGGTTTGCTATAGGTACATCCAAGGGAAGACACCTATTTCAGGTGGGGGGGTCCAGGGGAAAATTGAAAAATCACTAAAAATGAATGCTGGTGTGTGTCTATGACAGGGTGGGTGTACAGGGCAAATTTGAATGTTTCTCCCTGTCAGAGACATGGGGTACAGGGAAAAATGGAATCATCCTTTATAAAAAAAATGCTGGTGTGTACCTATGGCAGACAGGGTGGTCGAGGGGAAAATTGAAAAATCCTCCAAAAATAATTTCTGGTGTATGTGCGGCTGTGCACCCATGGCAGTCAGGGGGTCCAGGGTAAAATGAGTAATGACAATCCTTAAAAAAATGAATGCTGATGTGCTGCAGGCACCTATGGAATGTACGGTATGAATAGAGGGAAATGCAAAAAAAAGTTTTACAAATTAAAAAGGTAAAATAAATAAATACATGAATTAATTAATAAATTACTGATGTACTAGGGGATTATGAGGAACCATTGGGATTTGGGAGGCAAGGTGAAACATGAAACAAATGTATATAATATTAAACATTGTTGATACGTATACTACAATGACCTACAGGCATATTAAAACTGATCAGAGAAAAGTAAAAAAAAAGAACAAAAACAAAAGCAAAAAGGCATAGCCTTCTCCTATCAATTTCGCTAGTAAATGGCTTAGAAAAGTGGAAAAAAGGAATTACGCATTGGCTGACTGAACACAAAGGCCGCTGGCCATACGGTCAACCAACAACAATAAGCAAGGAGGCATTTCCACAACAAAGAACATGTCCCAGCCTATGGCAAAAGCATACTACCTGCCAAAATGACCACCAGCCACATGGTTAAACAACAAGCAAGGAGGCATGGACAATAAAGAAGTATTCACTCGAGCCTATGGCCAAAGCACCCTGGCTGGCTGCACAAAATGACCGCCAGCCACATTATGAAACAACATCAACAACAGCAAGCAAGGAAGCATTGGAGAACAAGGACACATGCAGCCCCACAGCAAAATCACACTAAGGGGGTCATTAGGGCCCCAGCGGTCCCGGACTGCCACGCCGGCGGTGGCAATAGTACTGCCAACAGGCTGGCGGTGTCTAACAGGCTTATTATGACCGTGGCACTTTCTCCACGGTCATACCGCCGGTACTGCCAACCTACCGCCAGGCGGTCGTAATCCGCCAGCCTGTCCATGGCAGTAAACACCGCCATGGAAGGCTGGTGGTAAGGGGGACTCGGGGTGCCCCTGGGAGCCCCCTAACTGTCCATACACTTGCATGGGGAGTGCAGGGGCCCCCCAGGCACAGCCCCATCGCGCATTTCACTGCCCGAATCACGGGCAGTGAAATGCGCGACAGGTGCTGCTGCACATCAACATTGCTGCTGGCTCTATTACGAGCTGGCTTCAATGTTGATGTGACTTTTCTGCTGGGCCAGCAGGCGGAAACGCTGTTTACATCCACTGCCCCAGCGGAAAAGTCATAGTAGGGCACCACGCATAACGCCAGTACTGGCGGTATTGTAGCACCCGCGGCTTCGGTGGTCTTCAGCAAAGACCGCCGAAGTAGTAATGAGGGCCTAACTGCCTAAACAAAATGGCTGCCAGCCACCTAGGCAAACAACGACATTAAACAAGGAGGCAATGGAGAACAATGAACACATGTAGGCCTATAGAGAAGCACACTGACCACCTAAACAAATGGCAGCCAGCCAGATGATCAACCAACAACAAGCAAGGAGGCATGGACAGCAAAGAACACATGTAGGCCTATGGAAAAAGCACACTGGCTGGCTGGACAAAATGGTCACTGTCCCCATGGTCAAGCAACATAAACAACACAAGGCAAGGAGGCATCCAAGAACAATAACACATAGAGGCCTATGGCAAAATCACACTGACTGCCTGTACAAAATGGCTGCTGGCCACATGGTCAAACAAAAACAAAAACAGAAAGTAAGGAGGCACTGGAGAACAAAGAAGACATGCAGACCTATTGACTGGTTAGAAAAAATGGCCACCAGCCACATGGTCAAACAAGTAAGGAGACATGGATAACAAAGCAAAACACATGCAGGCCTATGGCAAAAACGCACTGGCTGGTTGCACAAAATGTCTGCCGGCCACAAGGTCAAACAACAACTGCAAGCAAGGATGCATTGGAGAACAAAGAATGCATGTAGGCCTATGGCAAAAGCACACTGACTGCCTGGAACAAAATGGCCGCCGGCCACATGGTCAAACAACGGCACGCAAGGAGGAATTGGAGAGCAAAGAACACAGGAAGGCCTATGGCAAAAGCACACTGACTGCCTACATAAAATGGCCACAAGTCACAGGGTTACACAACAAGACAGGAAGCATGGATAACAAAGAACAAATGCAGGCCTATGGGCACTGACTACACAAAGTGGCCCCTGACCAAAGGCTTCGAGAACAAAGTCACATGGAGGCCTATGGAAAACACACACACACACCCCACTAGCCAGAAAAAGGTGGCTTGGTAACACTATCATACCAATAATGAAAATTAAGTGAGCTGTAAAATGTTTACAACAACTCCCATCCTCTCAAGGCTTCAAATATTACCAAATTCATAAATTACGTGTCAAAGCAAAGTGTAACACAGAAACAGGTGCTTCATGTACTCTTGGCTAATATTGGCTGTATGACCCATGGGCACGCTAATCAACATAGAAAAATAAATGAACAGTGCAAATTTAACATACATGGAGAAAATGTAATGAACTGTGCAACCTTTTCCCTTACAAAAGATACAAAATTAAATGCAAAATAATAACTAGACCCCTACTGAAATTCCTGGCAACCCATCACAACACAATTAAATGTAAATATTGAATAAAAGTACAAATAACAATAGTGCATGCCTGCTATCAAACAAAAAACACCCTTATACAAAAGTTTATCAATGTACTTCTGATATCACAAAATCAAAGTCCTTAAAATCCAATAGTATATATGTAGCAGGAATTACAGACAGAGAGTGACCCTTCCTTCTTGAAATCCAAGTGAAATGTTCCCAGGAGATGGTCAAAGTAGTAGGAGGAGCCTGCTGGACAGAAAGAGGAAGTTGGAGTCTCTGGGGCACTTTCTTTCTGTTGAAAAAAATTAAAATAAGCAAATGCTTTTCACACTAATACACAACCTGAATGATCTATTGGAATAGAATATTCACTCAAAAACATATTTCATGTAGATTTAGCTGCTTTGTGAGCAGAAAATCCACTTGAGAAGCAGGCACAGCTGCTCATGCTCACTAGTATCACAAAAGTGGTGCCGGAATGCTCTGTGGTGACCAGAAGCCATGCAAGCAGCCAGCAAATCTTGTGTGCGCTCGCTAGAGGCCGTCAAATCTCATTGAGCTCGCTAGGACACACCAAAACAAATCTTACATGTGCCAAAACAAGTGTTACAAGTGCAAACGGAAAAATAATTCAGGCTTATGTCAGATGGCGGAATTTAGCAGGAACTCCATGTTACACATATAGCACGGAGTTCTCAAATTCCATCAACTCCGCAAGAGGCATTATATTTCCACCCAGACCTAGTATTTGATTCTTACGTGATAGAGCACTATCTGGAGCACTATGATCCTTTTCTGACCATCATTCCCTTATTATATCTATTAGGTTTATTGAAATTAATGAGTGACAGGTGATTTATTCCACAACTTTTCCCCTTTTTCATAAATTTCAGAATTACACACAGCAATGATTTTTTATGAGTGCCAAATTTTAAATTGCCTTTCTTACTAATCTCTGAATTTTAATTCTTACAAATCTCTTAAATTCTATTGCTACCATAGAGGGTGTTCAAATGGTTACATATTTGTTTACCTTGCAGCAAGTTTCACAACTTTTCACTTTCTGTTCAAAATCAAAATCTGTTCTTTTTCTTTGTACATTATACCATCAGAGAGTTCTGATGAAATTTGAAATCTCCTGAAAGATTTTTTTCTTTAGGCCAACCATCAGTGATACTACATACAATGTAGCATCACATGAAAGTGTAGCAACCCACTCAGTTCTGGAAATAGAAGATTGATTGTTGAAATCAACTGAAGCAATCTCATGCCTTTCGAAATGATTTTCAGCTTTTGTATCTTCATCTATCATGGGACATCTAGAGGGGAAATCAGCTCTTCTATTAGTGTAGCCTTGTACACAAGCTACTGAGAAATTGTATTCTAAAAGGTTTATTGGTTTGTGATCTGTTTACGTTTTGCAGAGTAAAAGCCTGAAGGATTGCACAGACCACCTACAAGCTAGCATTTCATTCCCAATTAGTGAGTTCAGTTAGGATTTGTCTGAACCGTTTATAACTCTAGAACCAAAAAGAACTGTTTATTGAATATATTTGCATTCATTTGTGAGTAACAGCAGCTCCCAAACCTTTGCCACTGGCATCTACTGCAATACTAAGTGGGAGAACTGGAAGACATGGTTGTAATAGAGTAACCAAAACAAAATCCACCTTTTTCTTAAGCAATGGGTTGAACTGTAGACGCAAATGTAGAAGAATATTTACATAGAATTTGCAAATCCCAAAGAAAGACAACTTTCTCTCTATTACTAAGTTCTGGAGATTCTTCAATGGCTTTAACGAGATATGGCATAGGACTTATTCGGTGTGCATAGACAATATATCATAGGTACTCAAGTGGGTTTTGACCAAACTAAGGCTCATATTACCATTCACAATTCACAATTGCTACACCACCCTGTGCCACTAGGAAAGAGCAGAAATGCCCTTTATCTATGAGATACAGTGTATTTCTGTCCTCTCCCCCTGCGCTGGCACACAAATAACTGCCATGCGCCAGTGCAGGCACCCTTGCACCATGGTGCAAGGGTGTCTGTGTTGTGGGGATGATTGTTTCTGTTCAGGAAGGGGCACCGTCATGCACAAAAACAATCAATGAGGCAATCTCCTCCTATGTGTGCTGCAGAATGCAACACACATGAAAAGAAGAAAAACAGGGAGAAATAAACATATTTTTCCCAGTTGTGTCACTCTTACGCCACCCCTGGGGTGGCGTGGGCTCTTAAAACATCCCCAGGTTTACAAAAACTTGTAAATCTGGGAATGCTTCAAAATTCATGCATGATGCGTGAGAACAGCCATGCAACACTCATGAAAACGCCTCCCTGATGCAAAGTGAGGCAATGCAGCAACTTGTGCTGCATTGCATTACTTTATATCTACAAGGACATGAAAAACTATGCAGAGTGGCTTTGTGTGGTCTTGTAGATATGGGCCAGAAGCCTGTGATGCTGGTGCATCACTGGCTGCTTGTAAATATTGGTCTAAATTTCTACTGTCTCAAAAGTAGGCCACTGAATTTAAGTTTTTCAAAAACGGCATTCAATATAGGATACTCTTTTTAAGTGCCCTAATGTCAATGCATATGGGTAATTCATTATATTTCTTCTTGGATATACCAGTCGGAAAAAAACAAGTACAGTAATAAACTGGTTCAATAAAACCTTTTATTGTAAAGATGTTAAAGCCTTGTTTAAATCATCCCTAATTCTTAAGGATATGGACCCTTCCTTAGATTTAATGCAAAATCTTCAATAACCCTAAAGTATTCTCAAATATACCTTATGATTCTTAATCAATTGTTGAATCTGTAAATTAAAATAATAATCAATTGTTAAAACAGGTGCAGGGTTAAGACTAGCAATATTATCAGTTAAACACTGAATATTGTGTTGTTTCAAAATCTCCTGGGAAAGTTCAGAAAAAGACATAACTGTTTTGTTTTTTCAGGTAAAAGAACAATATCTAAAATAGCTTGTTTAACCCAACCTAAAATGGTCTTTTAAAATATATCTTACCAGTGATATTTATGTCAGACACAAAATAACTAAAGAGATTAATTGCTAAGCCTTGAAATGACTCATTTCTAATGTCAGAATCTTCAAGTTTGTTTCTCCAAACCTTCTCAAATGTTTCATATGTGATGATGGTTCCTCTAGCTCTGGAATCCCTCAACTTCTTGATCCCTTTTTCACCTGCATCTACTTCGGCATTGGAAGTCTAACAAGATGCAAGATCTGTCAAATTAATATTCAACACCAAATCCTTTAAGCCAGTCTGTAATTCATTCGCCTCTGAAGAATTCATTCTCCTCTGAAGATTTCATTTTTTCTAAAACTTGTCTTTTCATACATACTGGCTAAATGTCTAAGAGCACCACAATGAATACATATTTAATTCAATGCAGGACAAAGTTTGATGTTTGCAGCATGATGGGAAGATCAACAATGAAAGCATGAAGAGATATGTTGACTCTTCAGAATTTTTCCTTATTATTTTTAATTTTGTCTTTGATGATTTGATCATTCAAGCAGGATCAGTTGCTCCAGAAAGGGAAAGTTCCTTGAAAGAGAGTACGTTTTCCTGAACAGTTTTGTTACGCCACCTGACTACCAACTCCTAAGTGCTGTTCAGTAAAGTTTTCAAACCCACAGTCAGCTGCTAAGCTCCTTAAAGTTATGCCATAAGATTTCACTGATTCCTATTGTTGTTGCTCCCTGGTAAAAAAAAATGTAAAATATCTGACTACACTAGTTTTTTGTTTGTCAGAACATTACTCTTTGTACAGCTTCATCAAATTCATCCAGTTCTTCTTCAGGAGGAGTACGCAGAGGCAAATGTTCAAATATATACAATGACCATCTCTTCCGAAACAATGATCTAATAGGAATATTTTCGTTTCTGCCCTAATACATGGTGCATGAGTTGCACCAAAATAAACATTAAGGCCCATATTTATACTTTTTGACGCAAAACTGCGCTAACGCAGTTTTGCGTCAAAAAAATTAGCGCCGGCTAACGCCATTCTGAAGCGCCATGCGGGCGTCGTATTTAAGCAATGACGTTAGCCGGCGTTAGCCGCCGGCGCTGCCTGGTGTGCGTTGAAAAAAACGACGTACACCAGGCAGCGCCGGCGTAGGGGGATATGGAGCTTGGGCATGAAAAAATGGGGCAAGTCAGGCTGAGGCAAATTTTTCACCTCAACCCGATTTGCGCCATTTTTTTCCACTCCCAACCCCCATAGAAATGACTCCTGTCTTAGCAAAGACAGGAGTCATGCCCCCTTGCCCAATGGCCATGCCCAAGGGACTTCTGTCCCCTCGGCATGGTCATTGGGCACAGTGGCATGTAGGGGGGCACGAATCAGGCCCCCCTATGCCACAATTTTTTTTAAAAAAATATACTTACCAGAACTTACCTTATTGTCCCTGGGATGGGTCCCTCCAGCCTTGGGTGTCCTCCTGGGGTGGGCAAGGGTGACAGGGGGTGTCCCTTGGGGCATGGGAGGGCACCTCTGGGCTCCTTCCGAGCCCACAGGTCCCTTAACGCCTGCCTTTTCCAGGCGCTAAAAAACGGCGCAAAAGCGGCCGTATGTCATTTTTTTTGACCCGCCCACTCCCGGGCGTGAATTTTGCCCGGGAGTGTAAATACGGCGCACATGCCGCGGAGTCACTTTTTTAGACGGGAACGCCTACCTTGCATATAATTAACGCAAAGTAGGTGTCCACGCTAAAAAAGGACGCAAACTCCATGGACTTTGGCGCTAGACGCGTCTAACGCCAAAGTATAAATATGGAGTTACTTTTGCGTCGGAATTGCGTAAAAAAAAACGACGCAATTCCGGCGCAAACGGAGTATAAATATGCCCCTAAATGATTTATACCAATTCTTCAGTTCCATGAAATGATCACCAGGTAAATTCAAAGAAGGAGGAAGAGGATGCACAGCTTGCAAATGTAGACAAGCATAGTTTTAAATCTGAATAGTAAACATAATTATCATTAATAGCTATGAAACATAACGTTGGAGCTAAAACATTTAATAGTAAGCTGCAAATCAATAAAATTCACACAAATTATTCTTCAAACATTTGTACACATCACTGTATAAATGTAATTCAGTTTCAGTAAAACTGTCACAGACAGCGAGGTTTGGTGTGCAATCACTGATGTTCACAATTTGCCATACGTTGTAAAAGTTAATGAATATATGAGAATAAATATGCTCTATAAGGGTGTGGACATCACTGATGTACCAACGTCTCTGGTAAGCAATGCAAATATATAATACCTTTATAAAGCTAGAAACATCAGTTTACTTAGTAGTTACTGTTCTTGAGTTAATTTTGGGTGTGTTTTCTCTATAAACAGCAAACAGGAAGAGAAAACCCAGTCTTCTTAGAGAAAGTAGCTGACCGGCGGAGCTTCAGGGAAGGTCTCAGCATGGGAATCAGAGCTCTGAAGTTGTCCAGATTGCAGCCAAATTTGCTTTGGAAGAATCTTCATTTAATCAGATAATTTTCAGTAAATATTTTATTTTCTATTCAGCAACCTTATGGAGAGCGTTGAGAAAGCATCGTTCTCAATATAGGCTGCATAGTCATCTCCTAATTTAAACTAATGGCCGAGACTTGCAGGCCTTCATTCAGGTGAGCAACTGGTAGTGTGAGCAACTAGCAATATGGTGAGTCACACAGAGCTTCCATCTGCTATAACATAGGCTATACACATCAAGATGCTTAATAAACACTTGGGATGTTAGGGTAAATGACCAGTGCAATGCATAGAAGCAGAACGTTAAACAAATGTGTCAGTTAGCTTCCACTGCAGCAACTCATAAAAGGTTCTGTTCCCATTAATAATTCTCAGACTATGGCATGCTACTACTACCACTTTACATGCTAAACACAATGACCAGAATGATAGTTCTCTTTTGCAAATATGGGCATGCTTGTTGTGCCTTTCCTAGGTAAATAACAAGTACAAGACTTGCTTACCATCAGTGACAGGCCTAGGCCTTTGTGCACCCACTAGATTAATGTGGTACCAGGGCACAGAATCAAAAGTCAGAATATCAGATGCATAAATCTAGTAGGACACCCTTGGCAGAGGAACATTCCTGTTCATTATGCTGGGAATTTCCCTGCCCCAACTTATGCCATAACGTTAGAATATTCCTAAATACATCACCATGTCCTACACATGTTGCCATGACCTATATGTTAAAAAAGAAACTTTATACTGTTTCAATGTTATATTATTGGACCTAAGATTCCCCCTTTATAATAATTCATTTGCTATTGACTGTGAAACCAAATGACAATGCAGCAGTATAGTTGTGGGATGAAAGAAGCAACAGAGCGTTGTGCTCTCTCATTTAAGCCTCTTCAGCAGGTCTCAGTGACACCCTTACCATGTGGCTCTTTTTTAATCTCTCTAAAAAAACATGATGGTTTCATTAGTTTTGCCTCTGTGCACATGTACGTAGAAGAATTTGACTTGGTGAACTGGGAAGAGAATGTCATCTTGTATGGAATAAGGTTCAAATCTGTGAAAACCTCAATTTTTTGCCTATGGATCTCTGCTGTGGTATTCACTCCCCCAAAATGATTCTCACCCATTGTGTGCTATGTTGTAAAATGGATATGAGCTGCAACCTCCAGCGCCCACCCTTCAAAAAAAGGTCCGCTGTTTCACAGCTGAGCTAGAAAACTCTGGGCAGGTTACCCATGAACACAGGTGCAGAACCTTGTACACACATGTGCAAGTAAATTAAGGCAGACTGTTGCTTGACTCAGCGAAGCATCTGTGGATTGATAGCTTTGTCACATCTGAGACTCAAACTAAATTGGTTGTGGCCTGCTAAGGCCTGATGATACTATTGGGAGTCCTAGGTCACAAACTCATATGAAGAGTCCATCCCTTTTACTCAAAATGAGTTAATTTATGCACTTATAAATTGGGTATGTAAATCACTGAGCCAATAGTATGATTCATGGATTAGGCTGCGCTCATGGGAAGTTTAGTTACTTTACTGCACCACTGCCTGTTCAAACCGCTCCTGAAAAAATGTCCAGTCTGGACAGATAAGATTATTAGATTGCTCCTGGCAGAAGAATTGTGGTAACATCTGCATAAGATGATTAGCAGCACCGCCCTATAATATAAATGCAAGATGTTCTCACATGTGGCAAAGGAAACACAGGCAGATCCCTGGCTCCATTAAAGTACTGGATTTGTTCTGAAGTCTTGCATGAAAGGTATTAGATCTGAGTGTGTGAAGCCTGGATCAAAGGAGAGGTGTGATGCAATTTTGCTCAAACCAAACTTTTTGTATCTTTCCAGAATATTGGGTGTTGAGGAATGAGTGGGTTAATCCCTGGAGGAAGTGCCAGGTTGAGATGTCACGGTAATAGGGTATCAATGGATTGACTGGTAAGTCCCATGTTCTAGATTTGTTAGGCTCCGTTATTAAACTCCTGCGCAAGGAAGAAGTGTTGAGAAGAAAAGGAAGAGGAGAGTGGGGTGGACCAGCAACCATATGGTACCATTGTCTGTAGTGTGGAGGGCACCAATCTTAACTTGTGTTACTCAGCTCTTATGGTTTCTGTTCCTAAGGCTAGTGAATCAAGCTACATGAATCCATTTCAGTAGCAGGTGGGCTTACTTTTTGGGGTCCCTGAAAGAAGAGGGTCCTCAGGGACTTATGTGGGCTGGCTCTGTTTGAGGGTATCCCAGATGTGGTCGTGTTAGGCTACTGCTGGACAAACCAATGCCCTGAAGGTAAATAGAGGCCTATGTTCCTGGGCACCATTGACAGGGAGTATGGTCTGCAACAAGGACTGTTGGGTGTTGCTGCCAGGAAATCCCCAGTGTTGATCTGTGTAGGTCAGGAAACAGTGAGAGACGCCATTCCTACATTTTCAGTTCCTTACACCTGATGACTTATTGGTGAATATATTCTCACCATTCCTCACCACCACCATTACAGTAAGGTCAGTGCCAACCTTTTGTTTCTTTGAGTTAGAAGTGGGCCTACAAGCCCTTTGTACCATTGTGTTTGCTTTCTTAATTTGAGTGTCCAGCACATCAGCTAACACATCTCCCACTTTGGGTTGTGGGTCACCCAAAAACACTCTGCCCAGAATCCCTCTATCTTCCCCTCAAGATGAAACAAGGCTGTGGTGCCTTTCTCCCCATACCACTTTAACCCTCTCTCAATTTGAACCCGATACCCCTCCAATGGCTTAACTATGCACTCTGTTGCTTCCATCTTGCTCTCAACAGTTGACACCTTGAGTGACAGATTCTAAAACGTTTTTATACACCATTGCACAGCAGCACCCTCTGTGAAAATCTTCACATGTAGGTTGTCAAGACAGGGCCACTCATCTGAAAAGCAGGGTGTCTGCAGCGGCGATGGTATGCCCCCGACCTCCTGGAACACCTCTCGGCACTTCCTGGTGGGCACCGAAACCCCGGCAGGTGTCCCAAAAGGAAAGGGGGAGTGGAAGAGAAAGAGGCAAAACACTGCCAAGTCTTACCAGTCCAGCCAGGCACCCTGTATCTTCGTTGTTGTTGACAGAGTGATAGTAGAGTTAGTGCACTCAACTTCCTTGAAACTGAATCTCTCTTTCTGATGTGGGCACGGGAGCGGTAGAAGAACACCAGGATGCTCAAGCACTTTTCTTGGATAATAATACCTGTTGGCACAATTACTAACACTGCATTACCAAAAACCCAAACTGAGTACCATAACAATAAGTATTGCGACTCTAGGGCTGCACACTACACACTACAATTAGAACTGTGGTTGCACTTATCATGCACAAGAAAGACAAACAAGGGCATTAATTATATCATGTATAACTTTCCTGCATGCATAGGGTTAAACTAAAAGGAACAAAAACAGTCCAAGAAATACAAATGTCTTCTCTGGGTTTGAACAGTTAGGGTGGCACAGTTTGATTTGGTTTCACTGTGTGTGTGAAAAACCGTTCAAAAGAAAATTCCTCAAACCTGAAACACAGGCATGAATGACACAATTTAAATCCAAGAGTTATGCTATTAGAGAAAGAAAAGTCGCATAAAAGTTCTTTTAAAATCTCACTGTCACTTTTTGTAGTACTTGAGCGCAAGCAGATTTCCTGAAGCACGTAACTACAATAATAATGTAGAATGTTCAGAAATGCATTTGCCTCTTCAAGATAACCACTCTGCCAAAATATGAGGTCTGAAATACACCAGCTGTTCTAGGTAAGCAGGGTGCTCAAAGAACAAAATCCCAGGAGAATACTTGTCACTTGGGTGCAGCCTTTTCCTGAGTGCCTAGACTCACCTGGCACAGGAACAAAGAAAAGAATTGCCTCAAAAGTCCTGAATACGAGGGTGACAGTAGGGGCCGGACTGCCAATTCATATGCTGAGATCAGGAAGCAAAACAAAGCCAAGCAGGGAGGAACGCTTCACTCCGCTATTTATTGCCAATCAGGAAAGCAGTTGAGTTTCCACATGTGGATGAGTCACCACACCCAATTAGAAGCACATGTCTACACCACACCCAATTAGAAGCACATGTCTACACCTGCTCACATTAGCAAACAATCATTGGTAAAACAAGCATTGATAAAACCAATTGTGTAACACAGCACATTATGTTTACTTAGAAACATGAAGGGTTAACGAAGAACAGAGATATGATTTAACCCTAATCCCTGGGGATGCTGACAGATAACGAAGGAGGCACCTTGGGGATTCCTGACATAGGTCAGCATATAGTTTTATAGCACAGGATCATAATCTCACTTCCAGACAGTTGAGAACCAGCACCTCAACAGAGTCTCTCTTGGATAGTCACATGGTGGTCTCTTTTAACATGATATAGTCCTCTGCCATTTTTTTGGTTCCTACCAGGCTGCAGAAACACTAGGATTTCCAAAGGGACACAGGTTCCAGGGATAGGTCTACCTGACAGGGCAATCTCAGAAAAGCTTCCCAACTTCTGCTGGTTGAGAAGCAGGTGCATCCCAGCTTAAAGAGATTTAAGCCGCCTCAAATAAGTCAGCTCTCATCTTCACCCCTCCCCAGCACTGCTCTGAGAGTTCATGGTTCCAGCAAGGAGGCCAGTCTCCATTCCTTGTGCTTCGGCTAGTCCAGACTTTCCATGGTGCGTGTGCCTCTCCAGCCACTGCTCCTGCCTCTCATGTGAGGGGATTGCTTCAGGGATGCTGCCACTGCCAGGCACTCCGCTCTACGCAAACGCAAATCACAAATTACAGGCTTGATGGATGCCCAAAGCACCTCAGCAGCATGGCTGTCTCTGTGTCTCTGCAAATTAAGCATTTGTGGGCCACCTATACCCAGATCACCCCAGCCTGTGTAATGGTCCAGACATGCTCCAGAGCCCACAGGCTGGTTAAAGAACAGTGGCTTTGTTCTGAGCTTCAAAGGTCATCTTTGATCACAGTAGGACCCACACTTATTTTTTTCTTTTAAAAATATAATATCATGAACTGCGCATGGATTTATTGATTATTATTTTGGGACATTGAGTTTGCAGTGCCCAGTACCTCCCTCAGGCTTTGAGTGCCATCCCTTGCTACTCATAGAAAAGTGTTAACAGAGGTACTTGGTGCCCAGCAGTGAAGGCCTATAGTGCCGGACCCCAGCTGACATAGTTAGGGCCCAGTAACTGATTATCCAGTGATGTCCTAATCTTGATTTTCACACACCTTATCTAACAACAACCACATATGTTTCTGGTCAGATAGTCAAAGTTCTTACTTTAATCCAATAAGCAGAGTTTTAATGGAAATCTAGCCACTTTTTCTAGCAAAGTAATGGCAGAAAATAGCTAGCATGGGAAAGATAGCTACACAATTATCCCAGACAGGAACGTTACCCAAGAAATCAATGTGAGGTTTTTGTAAGGAGTTCCCAAACCAGTACCACAATCATTGTTTATAATTCTTCTAAGCATCAATAGACATAGATGTAATTCCAAATTCAGGACAGTTATAGAGAGCAATTAAGACATAAGGAATAAAGAACTGTCATCTGACAGTATTAATACATTGCCAAAGGACAATGCTAGGTCCCACAGAGGGGCAATTCACAATGGAACTTACGACTCGTAAAGTTATGAGTGGGGAATCTCCACACAAGTTATTAGTTAGGGTACCAGAGAGGCAGGGTAGTACACAGACACATTTAGGATCACAGGGAGACAGAGTACAACAGGATATGACTGCAGTTTGGAAAGAAAGGCAGCTTGACTTGGGCTACATGATAGTCTCTCACTGGGGCCTGAGCCTGGAGAAAATGTTTGCAGGGATGGAGAGATGGACAGGACCTCTTTCCAACAAGACATGTACTGGTCACAGAATTATCATTGGCATGGTTGTATTTTCCTTTATTTGAAATATATTGGAGAATGGTTACATATGCGTTTATAAAATACTCTTAATACCTCAATACAGAATTTCATTTAGTTTTTTCATGTCACTGTTTTTACTGGTGGAAAGCGTTGATGAAACATTCAATTTAACCATGCCTCCATAGTACTAGCTCCTCCTGGCATTCCTATTTATACCTGATGTTACAATTTTCATACATTTACAGAAAAACGTATTTTAGAAGAATGATGTCAATGCAACATGTTTTAAAAAATAAAGAGGAAATAAGTCAATCATTATGATCTACTTTAATTTATAGCTCTATTGATTGCATTGTCTCAATTATCTTCTAGAAAAGGAATATATCTTCATTTCATAAATGAACGTGTGCTGCGCTGCCCTAAAACCACAGAGCAGCAGGCAATTTGTCACTCCCTTGTTGCTTCATGCCTAATGTGACAGATTTTCCTGTTTTAGGGCCATTTCTGCCCTGTTTATATTTATTGATAGTTAAACCTCTCTCAGTTACATTGGAGTGCCGTACATCAATTTTGAGTTTACATATTGTGAGGAATGGCTTCTGCCCCATTTCTGGATCTTTCGCTTTTTGGAATCTCTGCTTTATGGACAGTTGACATGAGTAAGTCTCACTCACTGTAGCTTTCTAATTATGGATTGACATAATTGACACAAGGCATTAGTGATGACCACCGCGGACCTGATAATGTGAGTGGACATTATCAGTGTGAGTATGTACAGTCACACATGCATTCATTCACATTAAACAGAGCACATTTTTTAGTTAGGCCCCTAGAATGTTCTAGATGCCTATTCTGCATTTTAGGAAACGGTCCAGAAGTTGCCAGTTACCATACGACTTCTCTACCACTCACCAATGTGCTATTTTGCCTATGTTGAAGACCGTCTCCATTTTACTCTCTACTGTCTTCACTGAATTATTCCTCAATGGTTCACATTTAAATGTAGCCAAAGTCACTATTTAGGCCTTTTTTCCACGTCCTATCTACTTAACTCTGCAAGTACGGTTGTTGGCTATAATCGTCTTTTTATGCACTGTGTAAGTGGGCATTTGTTTACGGCGGGGCGGTGTACAGTGTAGAGTGTGGCAATTGCGGACATCACCATGAAGATGAAAGCACTACCGTTCTTCTGCCAGTTCTCCGTGGCAGATTGCAAAAGTTGCAAACATCGCCTGAGCCCCATCCCCATGACACCTCGACTGTTGCACATTGAATAATCTAGCAGTCTGCTTAATTTGTTGTAGATGAGCAAAGTGATTATCAAGATAAATATAACCATAGCTTTTAGCAGAACTATTCTAAAACCTGACTTCTTTTTATCCTTGAATGTCAGTAGTTTAGCAACTCTTTACCAAAATATTTCAGGCAAAGGCCCTCATTATAATTGAAAAGAGTGGTATGCTCCGGGCCTTTTTAGCATTCCCGGTGCCTTCAGGCCTCGAAATAGTAGGCCTGCAAAGTCCAGCTCTGAAAATTCCGCAGGAGACCTCATGCCAACATGTCAAAGAACGACTGCAAGTGCTGCGGGCAGCTCCTGTGCCCAGCCCACAACCATCTACTTCTTATAGCAAGGGAGGAGGAGAGGGAGCTTCTCTCAATCAAACCCACACTGCCCTCCTAGCACCTCCCACCACCCCGTCCCCACACCACTGATCCTGTTTACAACCCCTCATGTTCCCACATCATTTAACACGCAAGAAGCCGGAATTCCACACGCCTGAAGTCTTTTTTGAGTAAAATTTAGAAGTCCTTTCACTCACCTTGCAATGCCCGTGGTATCAGAAATTCTGGCAGGAGGATTGTATCTCTCCTTCTCTCTACACCAAATGAGGTGCAAACTAGTGTCATCCCCAACATTCTGAGGGCCAGTGTTCTAGAACAATTTTCTAGTTTTTCACTTTTGACAAATGTTCCAGCAGCTCTTAGGTGGGTATATCATAGGAGCAAGTCTAACATTAACTCTACTTGAAAGCGAGCGAGTAATTAATATGTGAAATGGCGATTTTCTTTTTCATAAAAAAATCGCTTCTCAATCGAAATACTACCTTGCTTCGCACCGCACCTATGAGATGAGAGATGTAGACAGGTAGTTTGACATGACAGGATTAAGCCTCTCACACTGTCCAAGGCGCTGCAGGAATGAATTATGGCAGCAGCATTTCCACTACCGAGGAAGCCATGCTGACACTTTTCCTCTCTGTTGCTCCTAGGAGGATGGCTAAAATGAATTAATGTCAGGTGGATTAGTCAGTTTCTGTTCAAAATGACAGCAAATCATGTTTTACAGCGTCCCTAAATCCTCGCAGCATCAAGCTAAAGAATTAGAAAAGACATGCTGATTCTTTTGAAAGTGCTTTCCATTTCAAGGCACATAATATGTAAATTTGGTATTAAATTTACCTTTGGTTTAATGCAAAATAATGTGTACAAGGGAGCTTTCATATGCATTATTTTTCATGTTTATGCACTACATTTAAAAAAAGAAGCATAAAATATCAGAAAAACAATATAGTTATAATCTAACCAAACAACTAAGGGCCAAATATACAATGCTTTTTTGGAGGTTGCAAACGGCCTGATTGGCATTTTATTGTTCCAACCATTTGGTGCCTGTATCCTGGGTCACATGACTAGGTGTAGGTGGCGAATGGTCTTTGCCTATTGCTCCCAGACAGTGAGACGAAAAGGGAATAGGTGTCAGTAGGATGGGCCATCTCTGACTTGATAGAGGGGAGGAGCTGTCCTCTACCACACTTCCACATCACCATCACAAAGTCCCAGCTGCAGAGTGTTACACTAGACGTTTGTGCAATCAGACAAGCTGGGGTCAGGGCAAGGAGGCAGGAAATTCAAAATGCCTCCTGCCGTGGACATCTCCAGAATCTTCTCCCATTTGAAAGTTGTCCCCAAGTATAAATATTGGCAGTTTTAGACCCAACACTTCAGTACAGCTCTTGGCCTGTGAGATATTCAGAATGAGTGCTATGCTGCTCTGCTGTAAGAAGGACTGCTACTATACTGCCCTGCTACTCTCCTGCACTGCTGCCCTGCTGCCCTGCTGCCTGAGTGAATATGAGTGGACCTCTATCTTGAACCCAGGACCACCAGAGGGACTCCAAGGGCTTGTTGGCAGATCTGCTGATCAGAGCCTCCGGGACAGAAAAGGCTCCAACCCCCTTGAACCCAGTACCTGGATTCTGCCTGCTGTGAGCCTTGCCCCCCAAGTGGTGCCACCCCAGTCCTGGACTTTTGGAAGTGGGTGTGAAGGTGCTCAGCCATCCTAGCGGTGGTCTTTGGGCAGAACCAATGCAATGCAACACATCTTGCAGCTCTGCATCAGAACCACCCCTGCGGTCTGCATCCTCAATGCATGATCTTGCATCGCAGCTCATCAGAACCACTGCTGTGGGATCTCTCAATGTTCTGCAGCCAGGATTGCAGTTGGCCTGGACTTGTGAATTTGTCCCAGTCTGGCTCGACCAGATAACCACAATTGAGTCTTTGTGCTTTTTGGCACAATTTACACTTAAATCTTTAAAATTACATACCTCTGCTTCTACTGATTGGATCTTTGTCATTTTGGTGTCAAATAATATACAATTTGCTCTATTTTTCTAAATTGGTGTGGAGTTTTTCTTTCGCTGTGTATTCACTCTCTTACTGTTTGAAGTGATGCCTACGTACAATACACATTGCCTCTAAGGTACACCTGTCTGCTTTGTGCCAACCTATCAAAGGGTCAATCAAAGGTTAAGTTGGGGTTGTTTGTGCATTCATCCTGACAGGAATTTTGGTTGCTGCTTCAGTAGGGTTTAAACTCCCTCAACCACTAATCCAATTGTCTGCATTAATGTTCAACGGTGAGAATTAAGACTTGTGTTTGTGCAGTGCAATAGTGATTTTGTAACAATTTGAGTGTTTTAAAATTCTCGTTGATTGGCTCTTTTCCTTTTTCTTGACTCATTCTCATTGCACCTGGCTGTCTATGACCAAATCTGAAGAAATGGAATTCGAGTTCTTCAACCTTGAGAGCTACACTGTGGCTGAGCACAGGGAGTTCTGTAGGGAAAGGCAACGTCCAATCAAAGAGAGCACCAAACAGTTGGAGCGTTAGAAAGCTCGGCTGGTCCGGGCGGAGGTTCACCAGTTGATAACAGCACCAGCAGAAAAGCGCGAGGAAGATGAAATGGAGGGGCAAGAAGAAGACCTGGGTGCAGGTCCTGAGAAGCAGCACACAGGTGAAGGGGCATGAATTGGAACTCCGTCCCACAGTAGGACGCGATGTGAACTTCCAAGTTCTGTCTCCAGAGGAGCTGGCAGACAGGAAGGCTGAAACTGAGTTTAGGCTGCAGATGGCCAAACTTAAAGTGGAGCCAGAGTTAGCCCTGGAGGAAAGGAGAATGGCCCATAAGCTAAGCTTCAGAGAGGTGGTCATCAAAGCTTGAGTCTTGCAACAATGGTGGCAGCATACTCACAGTGCCTGAAGTGAACAAGAAGGTTCACATACCCAAAGATTTGGTGTCCAGCTATGAAATAGGGAATAACACTGACAATTGGTTTTCTGCCTATGTGGTGGCCCTCAATAAGCACAGGCTCCATTGAGTGGCCTCACAGTGAACACATGCCTACAGTGGGGATAGATACTTTACTTACTCTGGATGTGGGGGACCCGATTATGTACACTCCCATAAAAACATCCTTGTTTCCAAGATTGAGCTCACCCTAGAGAAATACTGCATTAGTTTCAGGGATAGCCTGTCAGAATTTGTTTCCTGCGCTCTCATGTCCATCAGCAGGAAACCAAACTGTGGGACTTTTCCAGTGCTCCAATAAGCTTCTCAACCTTTCCCGTCATGCATATCCTTATTTCCAGCCATATGGATGCTATTTGGAAATTGCCATCCATTTCCAATCCATGCTGCGTTTTGTGGAAGCCAGTCTGCTCATGCTTGAAACTCCAATACCTATAATCCCCTGGTCACTGTTTCATCTCTACTCCTGCAGGCCAAGGATTAATGGAGATCTTTGGTATACCTGTAGCTGCTAGCCTGCTCACACCTGATGCATGTGATTACTATGAGCTTTTTAAGCTTCAGCTCCCTTCAGTCCAGAGTTGGTCATTGTAGCTGTGTTTCTGTGAGACCGACCTGTGTTTTCTGAGCTTTTGCTAGTCTTATTTTCCTGAGTTCCTGAACCATAGTTATTTCTTGTTGCTACTCCTGAACTTTAAATATTTCTTATTCCTTGAACAAGCTCCGACTACAGTGCTGCTTTGTTTCCTTGATTCCTGAACCAGCACTTCTAGTGCTCCCTTAAACTCTCTCATTCTGTAGTTATCTTTTCCCAGTCCTTGCTTTTCTTCCCATTACCTTTAAACCAGTTCTGAGTTTGCTGTCTTCCTATTCCTACTGTCTTGCTTCCAGTTTGTTTATATGTTTGTTATTTGCGTTCTGCCATGTGTGCTCTTTTTCCCCTTCTTTTCTGTTAAGCATTCCTCCTTGCTACCTCCTTGTTTTTCGTGGTTGAGTATTAAGTTCTACACCCTTGCTGTTACTGCCTTGCGTGTTCTTGTTTGATCGCCAAGATCTGTGGGCTCAGCTGACAACCTAGGTGATGTTACTTTTCCACTGTGAGTATTGTCTTTGAGTTACCTTTATAACATCACCATAGGTATCAGCTCCACAGACCCTTCCTTTGCATGTATATCAAATATATGGATATTAGCATTCAGAATCTGTAACAGCAATTGTGGATGAGAAACGTACTGAGCTTCAGTCCTACTATGGGGGACTCCTGAGTGCTTTACCCCACATTCCCTTTATTGTTAATGTTGTTATATGTATGTCTTGTACGTCGAACTTAAAAGTTAGTTATCCTGAACGCCACAGTGCTCCTTGAATTCCTGTCCTTTCTGAGCCTTAATTCTCTTAGTGCCTTGTACAGAGCTTCCCCTTTGGATTCCCTCTTGCCTCTGACTCTCTGTGTGATTTTGAGCAGCTCTGTACCCAGTAATCTACCTACTTTGTCTTCCCTGCCACCAGTCATTGCCAAAGCCCCTGACATAGCCAGAAGATTCAGGACCTGTTTTGCATGGATTTTCATGATTATGCCAGCAAGGAAGTGAATGGTTGGCTTCAGGGTAGCACAATTTATGGTTTTACTGTGTTTCCTTTGCTGATACTGAGAAAGCACATGTATAATATCTGTTTTACAGCCCACCTAATCGATAGTACGCCGACTGATCCCAGGGAGCTATCTAAGGAGGCAGACTTCTGGGTCAGCACCAGAGAGTCAGAAAAGGGTCTGAATTGGGATTAACAGGAGGCTTGCCTGTGGTCCCATCAGAAAAAGGAGGAGTGACAAAAACTTAACAATAAGGAGTTCTCCAAAGGCCCCCAAAATTATTATGAAGGGGATAGCCAGGCCTAGTCTTACCCTAAAATAAAGGGGTTTTATGACAAACAGACAGTGAAGTCCCCCAGTGTAGTGAGTGTTGCAATAATCAGCACTCCAAGGGAGATCACAAATGTCCCAAGAGGGCACAGCCCCTCACCTCTGGGCAGACATCTGGGATAACCAGCATAGCATTTGGGGAGGAGGTAGTCCTGGTTAGCATGGGGGAAAGAGTAGAGGTTACCTGACTGTCCCTAGGGGATAGAGATTGGTGCCAAAAGCCCACATGCCTTCCAATAATTTTAAGTATAGACAGAGGATCACCATCAATGGGCAAAGGGTGCAGGCTCAGAGAGACACAGGAGCCAGTATAACTACTGGGAGGAGTCATCTGGTGTTCTCAGAGCAGGCCCTTTCTAATACATTCCACCAGGTCATAGTCCCAGACAACCGTGAAAGCCGATACCCAACTGCTCTTGTTCCCTTCGAGTGGGAGAGGGGTCTCGAATTCCCTAGAAGTAGACTTTTGCCATGAATGTAGAATGTCTGTTGGGCAACAACCTAGAGAACACTGTCTGTAAGGAAGTGGATCTCAGGTCACACCTTGAGATGTTTGCCAGGTCCATGACTGTCCAAGAGGGGAGTCAAGGAAGCCTGAAGCCTAGGAGAATGGCCCATGCAGCTGCCAAGAAGAGAAAGGACAGGATGCACAAGAAACCATCCCCTTATACTCCCATGGTAACAGTTAATGGGGTGCCTGAGAAAGCTGCCTCTGAGCCTACCAGGGAAGACATTACTGTCCTGGCAGACTTGCCAGAGCTTGCTGGGTGGCAAGTTGAGGATGGGCCCACCAGGGAGAGATTCTGCAAGATGAAGAAAGAGTGCCCAACTCAAGATGGCTTGAGGTGGCAGGCTGAAGCCCAAACAGCAGGAAAAACATTGGGCGATCACCATATCTATTGGGAGAATGACCTCCTGTGTAATGAGCCTAAGGTTCATGGACCTGGGGAAGACAATGTGCTGGTGGTCCCCCAGTGTTACAGGGCGTTCCTACTGGGGTTGGCTCATGATATATTCCTGGTAGGACATCTGTGGCAGGGCATGGCTTTAGCCAGGCATGCCACCCACTTCTACTGACACCTCACATACATTCTATAGGTCTTGTTTCACCAGCCAGGCCAGCAGGAAAATAAGGCAGAAGCTGAAGGCTCCCCTGGTTCCCTTGCCTTTGGAACCCCCTTTGAAAGAGTGGACATCAACATTGTTGGTTCCTTGGACCCCAAGACAACCTTAAGCAGTAGGATTATTGTGGTGTTGTTGGATCATGTCACATGGTTCCTGTAGGGTGTCCCTCTGAGGTCAGGGACTGCTAAAGCATTGGCTAGAGCTGTGATGGTGATTTTTACCTGTGTGGGGCTCCTCAAGTAAATGGTGTGTGACAGAGGCACTAACGTCATGTCAGTGTATATGAAGTCCATGTTTGATGAGTGTGGGGTAACCAAGATGTTTCCCACACCATATCACATTGAAACAGATGGGCTTTTTGATTGATTTAACAAGAGCCTCAAAGGCATTATAATGAGCATTCTTAGCCCATGATATGGACGTGGGATTCATCTTACCATGCTATTTGCCTATAAGAAAATGCCACAGAAGGTGGTTGGATTCAGCTTATTTGAGCTCCTTTATGAACACCCTGTTAGGGAACTGTGAGAAAGGGGTGGGAGCATGCTCCCAGGAAACTCCCTCAGCCCTCTGGAGATAGACAACTACATGCTGGCCCTCCGTAACCAGATGCAGCACTTTTGGAAAAAGACTAACATCAAGCTTGAGGCCACTTGGGAGGTGATAAAACTCTGGTACGACTGGAAGACCACTGTGGTGATGTTCCAGCCTGGCCAGAGGGTGTGGGTCATTGAGTCCGTAGAATCCAGAGCTCGCCAAAAGGAATGGGCAGGCCCATAGGAGATGAAGGATGGAAAGGGGATACCACCTACCTGGTGGATCTCAAGACCCCTAGAAGCCCATTAAGGGTGCTTCACATACACCATCTCAAACCACTCTTTGAGAAGTCTGAAGTCTCCATGCTCCTGGTGACAGATGACAAAGCGGAGGAGGAAAGAGAATCTCCTCCTGACCTGTTTACCCAGGAGTACAATGGGTCAGCAGAGGGTATTAACCTCTCCCCTACTCTGACCCCAGAACAGCGGAGTGACTGTTGCCAATTACTGGGGCATTTTTCTTCTCAATTCTCCCTCATCCCTGGAATCATACACTTGTATACCCAGGATATCAATGATGGGTATAGTATGCCTTACAAAAACAAAATGTATAGGTTGCAAGATAAGGTGAGGGTCAGTTTCAAGGAAGAGGTTTCAAAGATGCTGTGCCAGGGGTGAACAAGCCCTCCAACAATCCATGGTCCAGTCTATTTGTGCTTGTTCCCAATGTCGCCCCACTGGGCACCACCCCAGAACTCATGTTTTATGTGGACTACAGGGGACTGAATTCAATCACCAAGACTGATGCTTGCAGCACCCCACTAGCTGAACCTTTGATCTTACATCAGGTACTCACATATTGCTCTGACTGAGGGTGGGGGCAAAGAGAGGTCAGCATTACAAACCCCTGAGGGCCACTTACAGTTTCAGGTGATGCCCTTTGGTTTGGAGAATGCCCCTGCCACCTTCAAGAGGTTGGTGAATAGGGCCTGGCAGGGAAGGAGGCATTCTGGGCTGCTCACCTAGATGACATAGTTGTCTTCAATTCTACTTGAGAGGAAAGCCTGTACCACCTCCAGGAGGTGCTCCAGGCACTGCAGCAGGTGGGCTTGGCTATCTAGGCCAGTACATGCAATATAAGGCAGGTGGGTGTATTTGAGCCACATGATGGGTAGGGGCAACAGCCCCCCCCCCCAAGCCAAGATCGGGATTATCCTGGCCTAGCAACGCTCCAAACCCTAAACTGAAGTGAGGGCTTTTTTGGGCCTCAGAGAATATTACAGGAGCTGTTATTAAGGGAAATAACTGTAACAGGTCCCAGCTGTGAGCACAGCTAGTCATGCCTTAATCATGCCTTATTTCCCCCTTTATGAGTGATATCAGAGTTGTTGTTCTCTTCTTCTCATCACAGTACAAGTTTGAATCATGTTATGCCTTTGAAACCTTGTGTAACTTGGCAACTCAGTTATTAACATAACAGCAATATTTAAAGCAGATCTAGACCAATGCTTCTTGTCAAGATAACATCTGGACACCTGGGCCTCACCCAGGTAATCCAGGAAGCACATGTCAACTGTCTATAAGCACCTGGGCCTCATCCAGGTAATCCAGGAAGCACATGTCAACTGTCAACAACTTCTGGTTCTTTAATTTATCCTCCTAATGTAAAAAAGACATTTGAGAAACATGACTAATTACAATAATGACTAATGAGTTCCTCTGTTTTCCCAATGTGTTTCCTTGTACCTGGTTCAGACCAGCTATAAAAGCCAGCATTTCAGACTAAGTCCTGCTTAGCCTTGTTTAACTTGAAAGTAACGCTTACCTGTCTCCAGTCTTCTGCAACTTTCCCTTTGAGGCAACAGTCCTCTCTTCACAGTAGCATCTATACCTTTACAGTGACTGGCTTCTCCTTGCAGCAACGCTCTTCCTGAGTTCCAACCAAGCATTTCCAAGCTTCTCCGCAGTCCGTGTAAAAAGTGATAGCATGCAATTCATCACTTGTATCGTTCTTTCCTGCGCTGGCAAAAAGGCACTGTGTAAAAAGCGATAGCATGCGATTCATCACTTGTATAGTTCTTTCTTGCGCTGGCAAAAAGGCACATGCCATCCCAAATAAGGTAACACAAGTTTTTCTGTTTGATTTGGGATCTTGATCAGCACTGATTTATCAAACTTATCCAAAGCCAACAATAATATTTGGATCAAACTCATGACTGAACCCACATTAGACAAAAGTTGTATTTCTTGTAATAGCTGCACCTTCATGGATTTTGTGCTCATAGTTGGTTTGCAAAATGACTTTTGGTCTCTGTAATGCCCCAGAGGCATTTCAGTATTTCCATGACTTCTTGGACATTTGTGTAATTGTCTACATACACTGTATTTTAATTTTCTCTAAAACTGAGCAGGATCATGTACTGCACGTAAGAACTATTCTTCAGCATTTGAAAGAGCATTCTTTGTACGCTAAATTAGATAAATGTACATTTCACTCCAGGTCAGCAGAATTTTTGGGTTACCATCTGTCCCCAAAAGGTATTCGAATGGCCCCAAAAAAGGGGTTCTTGGCCATCATCTACTTCTTTTAAAGAGATCCTGAGAGTTCTTGGTTTTGCCAACTTTTATCAGAGATTTATTTCAGGTTTTCAGATATTGTGGTACCAATTACTCAGTTATTAAAGAAAGGACAAACATTCTTGTTGTCAGAAGCTGCTGACTAGCTAGGCCATTCAAACCTTAAAGCAGAAATTCACAACAGCTCCAATTCTATCATATCCAGATCCTGATCAGCCATTGTTTGTTGAGGGGGACACTTCACAAAAAGCCATTGGTGGAGTGTTATGTCAGGGAAATTCTAAGACCGACCATCTGCACCCTTTAGGATATTATTCTGAAAAACTACTTCCTGATGAACAAAACTACACAGTAGCAGAGAGAGAATTACTGTCCATTAGGCGATTTTTGCAGAATGTCATCATCATCTATTGGGGACAAAACACACCATTACAATTTCACAGATCATATGAACTTACTGTTCTTTACTTCAATAAGTGCTCTCTAATAACTCACCAAATGCGTTGGCTACCCTTTTTTTAGTGATTTTGATTTCCTTATCACTTATCGTCCTGGAACAAAGCAATTCTAATCAGGCATTATGTCTAGGTTAGAGCAAAAAAAGACAAGAAAAACTCAACAACTCCTTCTTATACTATAGCCTCTGAAAATATTGTGGCAGTGACAATGGCCAATGCTTTCTTTACTGAAGTTAAGAAGGCACTACAAACAGTTAAGACCCATGATTGGTTACTTAACCTAAAACACAGCATAAAAGAAGGTTACCTTTTTCATGACTAAAATATGTTTTTTCCTCAAGGAGATTTGAGACACCAAATAATAGAATGGGCCCATGACTAGGCATTAACTGGGCATCCAGGTATCCAGAAGACCCTATATTTTTTTTTAGAAATTTCTGGAATGAAAATATTCAAAAAGAGGTTCAGACGTATTTAAATTCTTACAAGGTATGTGTCTGTAATAAGACTCAACACTTTGCACCCTCAGGTTTTCTACAGGCATTACGCATTCCAGCAGCACCTTGGCATTTGATCAGTTTGGATTTTGTCACTAATTCACCAACATCTAACAAATTCACCACCATTCTGGTAGTAGTAGATATGTTATCCAATATGGCCCACTTCATTTCCCTCAGAATGATACCCTCACCTGTGAGGTTTAGTGATATATTCTTACAACACATTGTTAGGTTACATGCATTACCAACTAAGATTATTTCAGATCACGATTCACAATACACGTCAAAATTCCGGAAAGTCCTATGTACTACATTAGGAATTGAGTTGACTCTTTCAACATCCTAGCATCCCCAAACAGATGGTCAAATGGAGAGAGACAACCAAACTTTAGAACAGATTCTTAGGTGTTTAACCTTCACTCTTACTAGTCAATAGAACCAGGCCCTCCCATTGGCCGATTTCTCAAATGATAATATTGTTCATGCTCTCTTTTCTTTGTTCCTCACTGGGTATCATCCGCGGTCCCTTCCAGTGATGGTCCCCAACACACCAGAGCTAATGCCTTCAGTGTCTGAAAGGTTACTGACATTACGATACACACAAGAACAAGCCTGTAAATGTTCAGGACAAAACATACTAATGATAAAAAGCACAAGCTGATAAACGTAGAACTCCTGAACCTAACCATAAGAAAGAAGACATGGTGTGGGTATGCACTTGCAACATCAAACTTGAGGGACCCAAGGAAACTTCAACCACAATTCAGAGGTCCTTTTCTGATGATTGATATGCTGACACCTGTCACTGTACATTTACACTTACCAGGTGAATATTTGATACATCCAGTGTTTTTATGTTTCTCTTATCAAACCAAGTCATTAACACACACAAAATGATAGACCTCATCCCCAGTGATAGTAGGCGATCATCAAGAATATAAAGTACAACATATGCTAGACGCAAAATGTATTCAAGGGAAAATGTACTTTTTAATTGATTGGAAGGGTTACCCCTCTTCTGAACGCTCTTGGCAACCAGCCTCCTTTGTCTATGTGCCTCGCCTTATCCAATGTTTCTAGTCTCTGACCCCCACTAAACCTCGGTCTGTTGGTTGGCCTTTCGGAGGGGGAACTGTCATGGTCCCAGCTCTGAGCAGGGCTAGTCATGCCTTAGTCATGCCTGATCCCCCCCCCCACTTTATGAGTGATATGAGAGATGTTGCTATTTTCTATTCATCACAGTACCAGTTTGAATCATGTTATGCCTTTGAAACCTTGGGTAACCTGGCAGCTCAATTATTACCATAATGGCAATGTTTAAAGCAGATCTAGACCAATGCCTGTTGTCAAGATAACTTCTGAACACCTGGGCCTCACCCAGTCTTCGGCAACGTTCTCTTCTCAGCAGCAGTCCTCTCTTAGCAGCGACGTCCGTACCGTCACAGTGCCAGGGTCCTCCTCGCAGCAACATTCTTCCTGAGTGCCGACCTAGTATTTCCGAGCTTCTCCAAAGTTACCACAGTACCTGTAAAAGGCAGCAGCTTGCAAGTCATTTCTCGCATCACATTTTCCTGCGCTGGCAAAAAGACAGAAGCCATCCCAAATAAAGTAACATAAGTTTTTCTGTTTAATTTGGGATCTTGATCAGCACTGATTAATCAAACCTATCTAAAGCCAGCAATAATACTCAGATCAATCCCGTGACTTAAAAGACATTAGAAAAAAGTCGTATTTCTGGTAAAAGCTGGGCCTTCCTGGATCTTGTGCTCATAGATGTTTTTTAATCTGTGTTTTTTCAATCAGAATCTGATGTTGGTGTTCTAAAGACTTTTGGGAAAATTGAGAACTATAATCTGATTGCCATTGCATACTTGCATATGAACCTTGAACGCTTGAGACTCTTGAACTACTGAAGAATTTGAAGTAGTTTTATTTTGATTAACCTAGTTATTTTCTCTCAGTGAAATTCTTGCAGATGATAATTCCAGTTCATTATGATTCCTGGATAATTGTTGAATCACACTGGGGAATGTTTCTAGTGTGAATTATTGGTGTGTTGATTTGACAGCAGTTAATGTCAAAGATCTGTTTAGTTTAATAGTGTGGTTTCATTGTCCAGATCCTTGTATTTGAATAATCCTGATTGGCAGTATCCTGAATCCAGAACTAGGATCCAGATATCCTTGAGCTCAACAGTCTCCAGAGTAGAAAAATCTGAATATGCACAAGTCCTGATATTTCTCTCTTTCTTTCTCATCCCAAATGCCCACCCCCATCCCCCTGGAAACACCTAGGGTTGCAGTGTGTCCTTAATCACTGCCCTGTCAGTGCTCATTTGGATTCTGGGATTATCATCACCCCATCAGAGCCACCTGGAGTTTAGGTGAGTGGCTCGCAACAATAGCAGCATTGTTTTCCCCTTAACTGAGGTGAATTCAAAGAAGCCGTCGAAAAAGGGGATCTGAATAGAGTCCTGTCAGAATGCCTTCAACACCCTCAAGGAGGTCATTTGTACAGCAGCTGTGTTCAAGGTACCCAACGTCTCCAAGAAGTTCATTGGACAGAAGTACGCTTCAGAGCATGGTGTAGGGGCTGTCTTAGCAATTAAATGAGGAGGGCCTAAACCAACTGGTATCCTTCAGCAGCAGGAGGTTACTTCCTCAGGAACAGATGTGGAGTGGTTCTGAGAGGGAGGCCTTTGCTTGTGACATCACCCTAACAGGAACTGTGGATGCTGTTTGAATAGGATTTCACGCCCCTCAACCAGTAATTCACATTCCTACAACAAACTACTGGCTTCTTTAGCGCTACAGAAGACTAGTTATAAAAAATTGAGATTACTTCGAAACAATAGACATTGCAGGCATGCTATATCAATTATTTAAATAATGAATAAGCTTTATAGGTAATGAAACCCAATTCTTCCACTAAAATTGTAATACTGGATTGCATATTAGATTTAGCATTTTTCTAACAGCTATTAGTGAATTAGATTTTTCGCTGAATGTTGTACTTTTAAAAGCAGAACATGCAGCTTTTTTGCAGGAAACTTTTTTTAAGGCACATTGGCCCTCATAACAACCCTGGCGGTTGGTGATAAAGCGGCAGTAATACTGCCAACAATCCGGTGGTAAAAAAAAGAATTGAATTATGATGACGGCGGAACCCGCCCACACAGATAGCCACTTTAAGACACTGACTGCCACAGCGGTAGCAACAAGCACCACAGCGGTAACCGCCAACAGCCAGGCAGAAGACTATGTACCGCCCACAGTATCACAAGAGGCCTATCCACCACCTTTTCCGGGACGGTACCAACGACATCAAAAGCACAGCGGAAACAGATCTCAGAAGTCAAAGTACTCATCTCTGAAGACTCAGGGAAGAACCACGCCGCCATGGAGCCTGAGCTGCAGGTGTTCCCCAAGCTGGTCTACCTCCTCCTACACCAGGAATACCAATGCCGGCGACGATGACCACGGTGAGTACTGCCGCCTAGCACACAGGGGAGGGAGAAGGAAAAAGAGAGTGACACACACACGCAACACGCAACACCCTCACCCCCAACAGCATACACACAAACTGATGCAACAACATTACACATCCACCCGGTACCCCTCAGGAATAATGGAAGGACAAAAGGAAGTGATTGAAGTGAGTGTAATAAGATAAAATACTAGAAATATGTCCTCAAAAATCAAATCAGTATTTACATGTATACAAATGGAGGGACACTGCCCAGTCCATATTGTCCGTGGGCCACCAGGCCATATCACACAGGCCAAGGCCCCATCTTACTCCTGCATCAACACGGAAAGAACACTGCAGGGGCATCAGATCAAAAATACACAGGCACCTCAGGGGGGGCGGGGATTGGGGGCATCTCAGCCGTAAGATGGTACAACACCACTTGTCCTTGAGGGGGCAACATGCCATGTGCTCGGTCCGGGGGAGTGCAAAGCCACAGTCTCTCTAGTAGGTGGTTTTCGCACTGCTTAATCCTGGGGAGTGTAAAGCCACAGTCTCTCTATTGGGTGGTTTGCCCACTGCTTGGTCCTGGGGAGTGCAAAGCCACAGTCTCTCTAGTGAGTGGTTTGCCCACTGCTTGGTCCTGGGGAGTGTAAGGCCACAGTCTCTCAAGTGGATGGCTTCTCCACTGGTTCTGGAGGGGGCTTTGTGCCCAGTGTGCTTCATCCTTTCAAGCAGGGGGTGAGTGGATGCCTTCCCTCACTGGTTCTGGAGGGGGTTTTGTGCCCAGTGTGCTTCATCCTGGCATGGAGGGGGTGAGTGGATGCCTTCTTCCACTGGTTCTGGATGGGGCTTTGTGCCCTGTGATGCAGCACTTGGCGAGTGCAAGATCACATCACTCAACTGGGTGTCACACTGACACGATTTGCAATGGTCAGGATGCACTACAGTCCATGAAGGCAGGACTACACACTGCCTGCCAGGGGCAATGGGTGCTCAGTGGTGGCAGTACCTGTGCTGGTGTCAGTGCTGGCAGTGGTGGGGGGAGGCTCCAGCCCTTCCCCTGCAACCTCAGACGGATGTCCACTGTGGCTGCTGCTGCTGGCAGTGGTGCTGGTGGCGATGCAGACAGTGTTGGGGGAAGGCTCAAGCCCTTCCCCTGCAGCCTCGGATGGCTGAAGCACCATGGTTGGTGTTGGGGCTCAGATTCAGTCCCTGCACCAGGCCTCCTGTCCTTCCTGCCTGCAGGGGCAGGCCCTTTGCCCTTGCCATCTGGTGGTGCCTCCTTACCCTTGCTATCTGCTGGTGCCTCCTTGCCCTTGCCATCTGCTGGTGCCTCCTTGCCCTTGACTTTGCCAGCTGGTAGTGCCTCCTTGCCCTTCCCTTTGAAAGCTGGTGGTACCTCCTTACCATTGCCAGCTGGTGGCACATCCTTGCCCTTCCCCTTGGCAGCTGGTGGTACATCCTTGCCCTTCCCCTTGGTAGCTGGTGGAGGCACACTGCCAGTGCTGATGGGTGTTTACTTGGAGCCTCTCACATCTGCAGTAGCTGCCGAAACTACTGTGGCTGTGGACTGGGTGGCTGAGGTGCTAGCCTGGGTTCTGCCCACCCTGGCCAGACATGAAGGACGGGGGGAGGGGGAGGGAAGAGGTCGACGGCAGAGAGCAAAAGCTTCTTAGGGACACTTGGGCTCGAAGAGGGTGAAGGTTTGGGAGTGGAGTAAGAGGGAGTGGTTGTTGGAGGTGTCTGTCTGCTGTGTTTGGGTGCAGGTGCATGGGCTGGATGCTGTTGTGAGGTGGATGGCTGTTGGGTGTCTGAGTGCTTGCGTTTGTGTACTTTGGGAGGAGGGGGTACAGACACAGTGGGAGAGGACACAGGGGATGTGTGCATGGATGTGGGGGTGGTGACTGCAAGTAAGGGGTGTGTAGTGATAGGCATGATGGTGATGTAGGCAGTGGGTGTGGATGTAGTACATGCAGGTGTGAGTGGAGATGCTAGTGGGAGTAAGGTGGACGACCAGGAGGAGGGGGACACAGTGGAGGCAATGGATGTTGGTGTGTCTGCATCTGGATGGTGTTTGTGTGAGTGCCTGTGGGATGATGTGTGGTGCTTCTGTTTTCCTGAGCCACTCCTGTGTGTTGTCTTGGGTGCATGCTGGTCTGAATATGTGCTTGGGATAAGTTGGGGTTCAGGGGAATGGGACTGGGCAGAGGAAGCTGGAGGGAGGAGGGTGAAAACAGAGACAATGGCTGCCATCAGAGAGGAGGCCAGAGCCTGGATTGATCACTGTTGGGCCACCAAGCCAGTGTAAATGCCCACCAGAAATGCATTGAGCAGGCTCTGAGCAGGCGTTAAAAATGCAGTAAAAAATGACACAAAGACGTCTCTTAGATTACTTTGCACCATTATTGCAGCCCCCCCTAACAGGGGGAATGCCCCCATTGCATATATTATGCCTGGCGCAGGCATAATGCGCGCAAGGGGTTACAAAGTGGTGCAATGCATACATTGTGTGGCTTTGTAAATATGGCGTGGCGAGTTTAGCCACCTAACGCCACATTAACGGAAAAAATGACGCTAATGTGTTGTTAGATGGCACTAGGCCCTCTTAAATCTGGGCCATAATTTCTTTAGGACTGAATCTAATCATAATGATATTGTGGTTATTGCCATATTGGCTATTACATCCTTGATTCAAAACAGAGATAACCGAAATCCAGGCAGGACTCACTCAAGAGTGCATTCAGCAATCTCCTTTGCAACACACTAGGAGTCAGTATAATACCATTAGCAATAGAACATAACTTGGCTTCCATATTTTGTTCAAGGATGAAACTTACCTAGCAGATTGTGCATTGCTTAAAATCTTTTTAGATGTGCTGGCCTACATTTGGACACTGCTCCACACAGGGGTATTCCCTATTTTCGTATTTTTAGAGAATTTTTCCGATACATTTCAAAATTGAGTTTTGGTACATTAAATGTGTACATACTTGGAATCACACTTTGTGCTCAGATTCTGTGTTTTATTAGGTTATTATTGAAGAGGCTGTACAACCCAAGCAGCCCGCAATGCATTTTAGGGGAAACACCTTCTACAATGATCATGATCAAAATTCAAAATATAAATCTTGTGCAAAGTGTTTAAATACATGACTGCACAATACTATCAACAGCAGCCTATTAGGGTTAACAATGCATTTTATCATGATCACTGGACCCAGGGGAAGGGTTTTCCCTGAAAAAACATTGGACCATTGCATAAATAAAAGTGTCTCTTCCAATGCTAAACCAATCAAACAATCTGAACACAAAAATCAAAAATAATGCCATCCCAGTATGATGTCTGCTCAGAATACCACATGGCCACGTTTGAAAACTGCTGGACTTCAACATATCAGCCCAATAGTATATGTTGCTTGTGTGAGATGTAATTTGGGGATTGATGCCAATTTCAGGATTCTGATAACTTACGTTCCTGACCTGATTGAACACCTGTTTGGAAATGAATAACTCAAACATGCAAGTTGTATTATACTAAATTTAACAAAACTTTGGCATTGAGACATACGGAGGGAGTTCGATCCTAGGTCTATACTGCTATTTTGGGTAGGTTTTATTGGAGAGTTGAAGCATCCTAACATAGAGCAGGGTCAAGTTACTGGCTTGGAAACCATCATGAGTCTTCTCTCTATGTCCTTCACAGTACATATGTGTTTTCCTTTAAAAAGGGGGATATGTTAGCCAGATCCTCTGACATAACCCATTATCTCTATGGGGTAGACTTATGTTAAATGGCCTGATCTTGGGGCTGTGAAATGAAAAGGGCAAGTGTTGGACTTGGCCCTTTCTTCAGAGTCACCCCACATTTTTGTCTTCCTTTGCTAAACCCGTTTTTGTCTGCACTCTTTACTCCTCTTAACCAGTGGTAAATGCGTGTTCTCTACCTTCTACACATGGTAAAATTGGTATACACCTGACTGGATTATTTAATTTACATATACATCCCTATTATATGGTACTACATGTACATAGAGCTGGTAACTTAAATGCTACTAGTGAGCTACAGCACCCACTGTGCAGGCCACTAAGGTAGCCCTGTGAAACATGTCTCAGCACTGCCTCTGTAGCCTGTAGTGCAGTTCTACTCTGACATTTCAACCTGTCAAAATAAATATTTTGCCAGGCTTAAACCTTCCTTTTTTAATATTTATAAATTACCCCTAAGTTAGGCCCTAAAGGCTTATATGGCAAGGTGCACAGTATTTAAAAAGTGGGACACATGTTCTATGATTTACATATCCTGACAGAGAAAAACTCCTAAAGTCTCTTTTCATTGTAGAAAGGCTATGTCTCTGTGGTGAGTAAGACGATACCCACCAGACAGAGATGTCCAAATACAAGTTTATTGGGACAAAACGACCTAGCGTCCAGCCACACCGGAGAGAAGCCAGTAACTGCCATTTCCAGAATGTCAAGACACATACATTCTTTAGAACAGAACAGAGAACTGAAACACAACATATCCTCTTCTCTTCACATCAAAGGGATGGAGCAGAAATGAAAATGGAACATAAAATGAATGAAAACAAAAAGAATAAAATTAAGCATGAAGATCACTTCATAACATAATCATCCAAGTAATTTGGAAGTTTGTGTACCCTCACAGGATGTTTACGTGTGACTGTCTCCACCTGAAGTGCACGTGCATCTTGCACCTCATCTTCCCCAGACACTTCATAAGCTTCCTCACTTGCACCAGAATCAAACATTCCAGCCTCAACGTCTGGTTTTCTCTCATCACCCATAAATAAAGAACAACCTTCCACCTCTACATTCCGAGTACACACACCACCTCTCTGATACAGTGCCACATTTCTCACATTCCACTTCTCCCCTCCTTCCATTTCAATCTGGACTTTCCCACCTTCTTCATACAAAAGGGTCCTCTAAATCTTGACACCCCCCCTTGATCCTTCTAGACCTGACCTTGACCCAATCTCCTACATTAAACTTATGAATATTCTGTGAGATCATAACCCTTTCACAACCAGTCACAACTTACTCTTGAAGCCATAAGGGAGTCAACTTCGGACCTACTGATTGTCCCCTCATCACTTGAAAAGGAGACTTTCCGGTAACACTGTGAATTGTGGAACGATAGGCCCTCATCTTATCAACCATCATTTTACTCACACAACAATGATTGGCAAGAGCCAACTGTATTGTCCCCTTGATCAATCTATTGATCCTCTCCACAATTCCGTTACCTTGCGGATAATATAAAGAGGTTCTTGAATGTCTCACCCCACAATTTTAAAAACATGAACATATCTCACTTGAGGTTAATTGGGTACCATTATCTGTAATCAAAGTCGCAGGAAAGCCCTCCTCCAGAAAAATCTCCTCTAAAACCGTTATGGTCGTGTTTGTGGTCACATCTCGCACAAATTTAACCACCAACCATCTTGAATGCACATCCACCACAACTACTGCAAACCGCATCTAAAACGGAAGTTCTGACAAAGGACCAATAAAATCCAAACAAATGGATCCTCAATGTGACCATCAACCTTGCCTACTCCAACTTTCAACCTTTTCTCACTCTCCTTACTCAGTCTACACTGTTCCACCCAACCTTTAACTTGAACATCCAAACCAGGCCACCAAAAAAACTCCTTTAATCTCCTACTCGTCATCCCTTGACCCAAATTACCTTCCTGTGCTAAAGAAAACAATTTGAACCTTGACCCGCAGGGTGGAATAAACTGTTCACATCAATACACTGTCTCCACAACATGACAATTCATCCAACACACCAAGGAACGGTCTCATGGACAATGGAAGAGAACTCTCTCTTCTAGCTCGCTCAGAGACCAATTTAAAAACATGCTTGAGACAAGCATCTGCAGCCATCTCACTCACCCAGTTTTCCTGTGTAAACGTACCTAAACCCCACTCAACACATCAAGAACAGGTGCCACAGCATCCCCTGTATCACTACACTTTACTGATTGAGCATCAACCCTCTCCCAGTCAAGGGACAGTCTTGACAAACAATCAGCTTGGACATTCTTCCAACCTTGTACATAATCAACACGATACACATAATCCTGTAACCTCGCAGAGAGTCTGGCTAGCCTTGCTGACCCTTTACCCGCACCTCCAGCAGACAATATCTTTATTAAAGGCTTATGATCGCTCCTCAATACAAACTGCAGACCCCACAAATACGTTCTTGTTAGACCTGACATGCCTTAGGGTGGTCACCCCTAACTTTTTGCCTGCCTCCCTCCACTTTTTGGACCCCGTTTTGCTGGCTTTTAGACTCTGCACACTTTACCACTGCTAACCAGTGCTAAAGTACATATGCTCTCTCCCTTTTTAAACATGGTAACTCTGGCTCATACCTGATTGGACTATTTAATCTACTTATAAGTCCCTAGTAATGTGCACTACATGTGTCTAGGGCCTGTAGATTAAATGCTACTAGTGGACCTGCAGCACTGGTTGTGCCACCCACTTAAGTAGTACCCTTAACCTTGTCTCAGGCTTGCCACTGCAAGGCCTGTGTGCGCAGTTTCACTGCCACCTCGACTTGGCATTTAAAAGTACTTGCCAAGCCTAGAACTCCCCTTTTTCTACATATAAGTCACCCTTAATGTGTGCCCTAGGTAACCCCTAGAGCAGGGTGCTGTGTAGGTAAAAGGCAGGACATGTACCTGTGTAGTTATATGTCCTGGTAGTGAAAAATTCGTTTTTACACTACTGTGAGGCCTGCTCCCTTCATAGGCTAACATTGGGGCGCCCTCATACACTGTTGAAGTGGCAGCTGCTGATCTGAAAGGAGCAGGGAGGTCATATTTAGTATGGCCAGAATGGTAATACAAAATCCTGCTGACTGGTGAAGTCGGATTTGATATTACTATTCTGGAAATGCCACTTTTAGAAAGTGAGCATTTCTTTGCACTTAGATCTTTCTGTGCCTTACAATCCACGTCTGGCTGGGCTTGGTTGACAGCTCCTTGTGCATTCACTCAGACACACCCCAAACACAGGGTACTCAGCCTCACTTGCATACATCTGCATTTCGAATGGGTCTTCCTGGGCTGGGAGGGTGGAGGGCCTGCTCTCACACAAAGGACTGCCACACCCCCTACTGGGACCCTGGCAGACAGGATTGAACTGAAAGGGGACCTGGTGCACTTCTTAGCCACTCTTTGAAGTCTCCCCCACTTCAAAGGCACATTTGGGTATAAAACAGGGCCTCTGCCCTACCTCATCAGACACTTGCTGGAGAAGAAACCTGAACCAGAAACTACATCCTGCCAAGAAGAACTGCCTGGCTGCTCAAAGGACTCACCTGTCTGCTTTCTACAAAGGACTGCTGCCTTGCTGTTGCCCTGCTGCCTTGCTGAACTCTTGTCTGGCTGTGAAAGTGCTCTCCAAGGGCTTGGATAGAGCTTGCCTCCTGTTCCCTGAAGTCTCAGGACCAAAAAGACTTCTCTTTTTCACTTGGACGCTCCGTGCGCCGAAAATTTCGACGCACAGCTTGTTCCGCGGCAAGAAAAACGCCGTACACCGCCCCTGATCGACGCGACGCTCTTGGGACGACCGAGAATCCGACGCACGGCTTTGCAAGGACAACGCCACCCGACCTCTAGAGGAGAAATCGACGCGACGCCTGCCGTGAGATCGTAATTTCAACACGCAGCCCCGCAGTCCGACATCTAGAGGAGAAATCGATGCGACGCCTGCCGTGAGATCGTAATTTCGACGCGCAGCCCCGCAGACCGACGCGCAGCCGGAGAACAAGCAGGAAAATCCACGCACAGACCAGGGACATCTGGTAATCCCCACGATCCACAGAAAGAGACTGTCCGCGCGCCGGAAAACGACGCACGACTTCCCCGCGTGGAAAATAACGACGCAAGTCCGTGTGTGCTGGGGAGAAATCGACGCACACATCCTTTCTCCACGCACCTCTTCCTCTGTGGCCCTCTGAGGAGATTTTTCCACTCTAAACCAGGTAATTGTGCTTGAAAGAGACTTTGTTTATATTCTAAAGACTTAAGACACTTTATATCACTTTTCAGTGATATCTCTACAATTTCCCATTGCAACTTTATTCTTTTTGACCTACAATTATCCTGATAAATATTATATATTTTTCTAAACACTGTGTGGTGTATTTTTGTGGTGCTATATGGTGGTATTGTATGATTTATTGCACAAATACTTCACACATTGCCTTCTAAGTTCAGCCTGACTGCTCGTGCCAAGCTACCAGAGGGTGGGCACAGGATAATCTTGGATTGTGTGTGACTTACCCTGACTAGAGTGAGGGCTTTTGCTTGGACAGGGGGTAACCTGACTGCCAACCAAAAACCCCATTTCTAACATTGGTGATCAGCGGTGAGGATAGGACTTGTATTTGTGCAGTGACATACAGTAGCTAAGTATTTCGCTACCTACCCACAGTTGAAGGTCAACTGGGTTTTTTATCTCTTTTTTCAAATCCGTTTTTTTTCCTGACAATTTTCAAAAACTAAATCCTCACTCAACATGTCTCTGACTGGGTCTCAGACAGGGGACTTTGACCTAGTCCAGTTGGATACATATACGGTCAAACAACTAAGAGGATTTTGCAGGGCACTGAGGGTACCCACCCAAGGGGCCTCCAGAAAGGAGGACTTTCAAGTGGCGCTGAGGGCCTGGGCAGAAGCCCATTTAGAAGATGATGAGGAAGAGGATCCAGAAAATGGCACCTCAGAGGAATTTTCACTATCTGTGGATGGTGTTACCACTGCAATTGTGCCCCCTTCCAGACCAGGGAGCAGTGTCTCTATGCAAAGCCTGACCGCAGAGGAAAGGAGAGAGGAAAGGGAGTTCCAATTGCAAATGGCAAAACTGAAAATTGAGGCTAAACAGATGGAAGCTGAAAGAACAGCCAAACAAGCAGAAGCTGAAAGAGCAGCCAAACAAGCAGAAGCTGAAAGAGCAGCCAAACAGGTGGAAGCTGAAAGAGCTTTGGCTGAAAAGAAACTATTGTTGGGTCATGAACTGAGTCTCAAGGAGCTGGAGATCAAGGCGAGACAGTCTGAATCCAGCAATAATGGTGGCAGCATACAGACAGGACCTGCTGGAGAAAAGAAGGTTCGTATACCCAAAAATGTGGTGCCCAGTTTTGTGGTGGGAGATGACATAGATAAATGGTTAGCTGCTTATGAAGTTGCACTAAGGGCTCATGAGGTTCCTGAAGGGCAATGGGGGGTAGCTATGTGGGGTTATGTGCCACCTTTGGGGAGGGACACACTTCTCACACTGGATCAACCTGATCAAAACACATACCCACTTCAGAAAGCCATTTTACTTGCCAAGTTTGGGCTGACCCCTGAGGGATACCGTCAGAGGTTCAGGGACAGCACCAAACAACACACACAAACATGGGTAGATTTCTTTGACTTTTCCAGTAAGGCACTGAATGGATGGGTGCGGGGCAACAAAGTAAATGACTATAAAGGGTTATATGACTTGATTCTGAGAGAGCATATGCTTAATACTACTTTTACAGAGTTGCGCCAGCACTTGGTTGATAGTAAGCTGACTGATCCCAGGAAGCTTGCTGAGGAGGCGGACCTCTGGGTTAGCACCAGAGTGTCCAAAAAGGTACCTGGGGGGGAATCACACAAAGGTGGTCAGGGTTCCCAACAGAAGAAAGAGGGGGGAGACAAACTTACAGATAAGGAACTCTCAAAAGGCCCCCAAAAGAATTCCCAGGGAGGGGGTGGCAACCATTCCTTCTCTAGATTTGGGAAGAAGCCAGGGACATTTGATAAGTCAGGGAAATCCAACCCCAAATGTATGGAGTGTTACCAGTATGGTCACTATAAAGGCGACCCCCAGTGCTCCAAAAGGGCACCATCCACTACCGGACAGACACCTGGGATAACTAGTGTAGCACTTGGAGGGGAGATGGACCCAGAGAGCTTTGGAGAACAAGTAGAGATTTCCCTAGTGTCCCTGGGAGAAAGAGAAATGGTGCCCAAAGCCCACATGCCCCGAAATACTTCCAAGTACAGGCAGTGGGTCACCATTAATGGGCAGAAGATGGAGGCTCTGCGTGACACAGGAGCCAGTATGACTACTATCCAGAGTCAGCTGGTGTCCCCAGAGCAGATAGTCCCTAATACATTCCACCAGGTCATAGTCGCTGACAATCGTGAGAGTCACCTACCGGTGGCTCTGGTTCCCTTTGAGTGGGGGGGGTCTCTGGTACTCTGAAAGTAGCTGTGAGTCCTGCCATGCCTGTAGATTGTCTGTTAGGCAATGATCTTGAGCACACTGCTTGGAAAGAAGTAGAGCTCAGATCTCACCTGGAGATGTTAGGGTTACCTGAGTGGGTCTGCATGACCACCAGGTCCATGGCTGCCCGGGAAGGGAGTCAAGGGCGTCTGGAGCCTGGAAAAATGGCCCAGACAGCCGCCCAAGAGGGGGACCAGGGGCGCGGGAAACCCGCCTCCAATGTTCCCACGGTGGTAGACGAGGTCTCTGAGGAAGAGGAGGCCCCCGAGCCAACCGGGGAGGACATAGCTGCCCTGGGTAACCTACCTGAACTTGCTGGCTGGCAAGTAGAGGGGGGGCCAACCAGGGAAGCATTCTGCAAGGCGCAGAGAGAATGCCCCACCCTTGAGGGTCTGAGGAAGCAGGCCACAGACCACGCAGCAGGTGACGCCTCTGGCACTCACCATATTTACTGAGAGAATGATCTCCTTTACAGTGAGCGTAGAATTCCAGGTCCTGGGCCACACCATGTGCTGGTGGTCCCCCAGTGTTACCGGAAATTCCTACTAGGCCTGGCTCACGACATTCCCCTGGCAGGACACCTGGGCCAAGACAAAACCTTTGACAGGCTTAACACCCACTTTCATTAGCCCAGAATGAGGAAAGCCTCAGATAACTTCTGCAGAGCTTGCCCCACCTGCCAGGCTAGTGGGAAGGCAGGGAAACGGCTTAAAGCTCCCCTGATCCCACTCCCAGTCGTTGGCACCCCCTTTGAAAGGGTGGGCATCGACATTGTTGGTCCCTTGGACCCCAAAACTGTCCTGGGCAACAGGTTTATCCTGGTTTTGGTGGACCATGCCACCCGCTATCCAGAGGCAATCCCTCTGAGAACAGTGACTGCAAAGGTGGTGACCAGAGCCCTGATGGGAATATTTACCCGTGTGGGATTCCCTAAGGAGGTCGTGTCTGACAGGGGCACAAACTCCATGTCTGCATACATGAAGACCCTGTGGGACGAGTGTGGGGTGACCTACCGGTTTACCACCCCTTATCATCCTCAAACCAATGGGCTGGTTGAGAGATTCAACCAGACCCTGAAAGGCATGATTGGTGGCCTGACTGAGGCCATGAGGCGTAAGTGGGACGTTCTCTTACCCTGCCTGTTGTTTGCTTATAGAGAGGTGCCCCAGAAAGGGGTGGGGTTCAGCCCCTTTGAGCTTCTCTATGGTCACCCTGTCAGGGGACCCCTAAGCATCGTTAAGGAGGGCTGGGAGAGAGCTCCCCAGGCCCCTCCCCAGGATGTGGTCAGCTACATGCTGGCCCTCCGCAAACAAACCCAACGCTTCTGGAAGGAGGCCCAGAGTAACCTCGAGGCCAGTCAAGAGGTGATGAAGGAGTGGTACTACCAAAAGGCCACTCTAGTTGAGTTCTCACCTGGAGACAAAGTTTGGGTGATGGAGCCTGTAGACCCCAGGGCTCTCCAGGACCGCTGGACTGGCCCCTTTGAGATCAAGGAGCGTAAAGGGGAGGCCACTTACTTAGTGGACCTCAAGATCCCTAGGCAACCCCTAAGGGTCCTCCATCACAACCGGCTCAAACCTCACTTTGAGAGGTCTGAGGTCAGTATGCTCCTAGTCACCGATGAGGGCATGGAAGAAGAGAGTGAACCTCTCCCCGACCTCCTCGCCGTCAAAGAAGGGGATGGGTCAGTAGGTGGTGTCATTCTCTCTGACTCCCTGACTCCAACACAGAGAGGGGACTGCTATGAGCTGCTAGAGCAGTTCTCCCCCCTGTTCTCCCTTACACCTGGACTAACCCACCTCTGTGTGCATGACATTGACACAGGTGACAGTGCTCCGGTAAAGAACAAAATTTACAGGTTGTCAGATCAAGTGAAGGCTAGCATCAAGGAGGAGGTCTCCAAGATGTTGACTTTGGGGGTTATTGAGAAATCCAGTAGTCCCTGGGCCAGCCCTGTGGTATTGGTTCCCAAGGTTACTGCCCCAGGTGCGAAACCAGAACTCCGGTTCTGTGTGGACTACTGGGGTCTCAATTCAGTCACCCGGACTGATGCTCACCCCATCCCCCGAGCTGATGAGCTCGTTGACAGGCTAGGCGCTGCCAAGTTCCTGAGTACGTTCGATCTTACTTCCGGGTACTGGCAGATTGGCCTGACTGAGGGGGCTAAAGAAAGATCTGCTTTTTCCACCCCTGATGGCCATTACCAATTCCGGGTGATGCCATTTGGGCTGAAAAATGCCCCCGCTACCTTCCAACGGTTGGTTAACGGGGTCCTAGCTGGTAAAGATGCCTTCTGTGCAGCTTACCTAGACGACATAGCTGTCTACAGTTCCAGCTGGGAGGAACACCTGCTCCACCTCAAGGAGGTGCTTCAGGCCCTGCAACAGGCAGGCCTGACTATCAAGGCTAGTAAGTGCCAGATTGGGCAGGGTTCCGTGGTGTACTTGGGACACCTCGTAGGTGGTGGAAGGGTGCAGCCGCTCCAGGCCAAGATTGAAACTATCAAGGCCTGGCAACCACCAAGAACACAGACTGAGGTGAGAGCCTTTTTGGGCCTCACTGGATACTACCGCAGGTTCGTCAAGGGCTATGGTACCATTGTGACCCCCTTGACTGAACTCACTTCCAAGAAACAACCTAGGTTGGTGAATTGGACAGAGGCCTGTCAGAAAGCCTTTGATTCTCTGAAGGAAGCCATGTGCACGGCCCCCGTGCTCAAGGCCCCTGACTACTCCCAGGAATTTATTGTTCAGACAGACGCTTCAGAGCATGGCATAGGGGCTGTTCTAGCACAGCTGAATGAGGAGGGCTCAGACCTACCAGTAGTCTTTATTAGCAGAAGACTATTACCACGGGAACAAAGGTGGAGTGCTATTGAGAGAGAAGCATTTGCTGTGGTCTGGGCACTGAAGAAGCTAAGACCCTACCTGTTTGGGACTCACTTCCGGGTTCAGACAGACCACAGGCCCCTCAGGCGGCTCATGCAGATGAGGGGTGAGAATCCAAAACTCTTGAGATGGTCCATTTCCCTACAGGGGATGGACTTTACGGTGGAGCATCGCCCAGGGGCTGACCACACCAATGCGGATGGTCTCTCCAGATACTTCCGCCTTAGCGATTAGAGCTCCCAGGAGGTCGGGTAGCTCTCCCCACTTTCAGCTGGGGGGGACACATGTTAGACCTGACATGCCTTAGGGTGGTCACCCCTAACTTTTTGCCTGCCTCCCTCAACTTTTTGGACCCCGTTTTGCTGGCTTTTAGACTCTGCGCACTTTACCACTGCTAACCAGTGCTAAAGTACATATGCTCTCTCCCTTTTTAAACATAGTAACTCTGGCTCATACCTGATTGGACTATTTAATCTACTTATAAGTCCCTAGTAATGTGCACTACATGTGCCTAGGGCCTGTAGATTAAATGCTACTAGTGGACCTGCAGCACTGGTTGTGCCACCCACTTAAGTAGTCCCCTTAACCTTGTCTCAGGCTTGCCACTGCAAGGCCTGTGTGTGCAGTTTCACTGCCACCTCGACTTGGCATTTAAAAGTACTTGCCAAGCCTAGAACTCCCCTTTTTCTACATATAAGTCACCCTTAATGTGTGCCCTTGGTAACCCCTAGAGCAGGGTGCTGTGTAGGTAAAAGGCAGGACATGTACCTGTGTAGTTATATGTCCTGGTAGTGTAAAACTCCTAAATTCGTTTTTACACTACTGTGAGGCCTGCTCCCTTCATAGGCTAACATTGGGGCGCCCTCATACACTGTTGAAGTGGCAGCTGCTGATCTGAAAGGAGCAGGGAGGTCATATTTAGTATGGCCAGAATGGTAATACAAAATCCTGCTGACTGGTGAGGTCGGATTTGATATTACTATTCTGGAAATGCCACTTTTAGAAAGTGAGCATTTCTTTGCACTTAAATCTTTCTGTGCCTTACAATCCACGTCTGGCTGGGCTTGGTTGACAGCTCCTTGTGCATTCACTCAGACACACCCCAAATACAGGGTACTCAGCCTCACTTGCATACATCTGCATTTCGAATGGGTCTTCCTGGGCTGGGAGGGTGGAGGGCCTGCTCTCACACAAAGGACTGCCACACCCCCTACTGGGACCCTGGCAGACAGGATTGAACTGAAAGGGGACCTGGTGCACTTCTTAGCCACTCTTTGAAGTCTCCCCCACTTCAAAGGCACATTTGGGTATAAAACAGGGCCTCTGCCCTACCTCATGAGACACTTGCTGGAGAAGAAACCTGAACCAGAAACTACATCCTGCCAAGAAGAACTGCCTGGCTGCTCAAAGGACTCACCTGTCTGCTTTCTACAAAGGACTGCTGCCTTGCTGTTGCCCTGCTGCCTTGCTGAACTCTTGTCTGGCTGTGAAAGTGCTCTCCAAGGGCTGGGATAGAGCTTGCCTCCTGTTCCCTGAAGTCTCAGGACCAAAAAGACTTCTCTTTGTCACTTGGACGCTCCGTGCGCCGAAAATTTCGACGCACAGCTTGTTCCGCGGCGAGAAAAACGCCGCACACCGACGCTGATCGACGCGACGCTCTTGGGACGACGAGAATCCGACGCACGGCTTCGCAAGGACAACGCCGCCCGACCTCTAGAGGAGAAATCGACGCGACGCCTGCCGTGAGATCGTAATTTCAACGCGCAGCCCCGCAGTCCGACGTCTAGAGGAGAAATCGACGCGACGCCTGCCGTGAGATCATAATTTCGACGCGCAGCCCCGCAGACCGGCACGCAGCCGGAGAACAAGCAGGAAAATCCACGCACAGACCCGGTACATCTGGTAATCCCCACGATCCACAGAAAGAGACTGTCCGCACGCCGGAAAACGACACACGACTTCCCCGCGTGGAAAATAACGACGCAAATCCGTGTGTGCTGGGGAGAAATCGACGCACACATCCTTTTTCCACGCACCTCTTCCTCTGTGGCCCTCTGAGGAGATTTTTCCACTCTAAACCAGGTACTTGTGCTTGAAAGAGACTTTGTTTATATTCTAAAGACTTAAGACACTTTATATCACTTTTCAGTGATATCTCTACAATTTCCCATTGCAACTTTATTCTTTTTGACCTACAATTATCCTGATAAATATTATATATTTTTCTAAACACTGTGTGGTGTATTTTTGTGGTGCTATATGGTGGTATTGTATGATTTATTGCACAAATACTTTACACATTGCCTTCTAAGTTAAGCCTGACTGCTCGTGCCAAGCTACCAGAGGGTGGGCACAGGATAATCTTGGATTGTGTGTGACTTACCCTGACTAGAGTGAGGGCTTTTGCATGGACAGGGGGTAACCTGACTGCCAACCAAAAACCCCATTTCTAACAGTTCTGAAATACTCTGCACCCCAAACAGCAGCTAAAGCTTCATGTTCAATTACCGAATCGTTGCGTTCCATCATAGTCAAGGTTCGAGAAGCAAATGCAACAGTTTTTTCTCGACTGCCATGCATTTGTGATAACACAGCCCCTAAACCAGTACCACTGGCATCCACTGTTAGAATAGAACACAAATTAATGTCAAAAGCAGTTAGAATACCAGCGTCACAAATTACATTCTTGATTTTGTCGAAGCAACTAGATTGCTCAGTAGTCCACCAAAATTTACTCCCCTTCCTCAACAATTTTCGTAAATCTTCTGTTTTGTCTGCAAATTTGTCCACAAATTTGGAATAGGTTTCAACCAGACCCAAAAAGGACCTTAGTTTCTCTTTATGAACTAGTGCAGGCGCTACCCTAATGGCTTCTAAAAGGCCTTTTTTTGGTTTAATGCTCCCCTTTCAAATGGAGTACCCTAAGTAGTAAATTTCCTCCATCAGAAAGGTGCATTTCTCTTGATTCAAACTCAACCCTGCTTCTCCAATGGCCTTGAGAAACTTCATTATGTTCAGTAACAGTCTCACCTAGAACAAGTATGTCATCCTGAAAAAATAACACATCTTTAAGATCACCAAAAAGCTTTGCCATCATACGTTGAAATACACTTGCAGCAGATGCCAGACCAAAAGGTATATGGGTAAATTGAAAGGTGCCTTCTGGAGTGACAAACGCTGTAATGTGCTTAGACTCCGGATGGAGTCTAATCTGCTGATAGGCATTCCTCAAATCTAATTTAGAGAAATACCTACCATTTTTTACAGCTGTTAACAACTCATTAATATTAGGAAGAGGGTAAGTGTCCACCACAATATTCTGATTTACAGATCTCAAGTCCACACATAACCTCACCTTCCCATCAGATTTCTGAGTAATGACCACCGGAGAAATCCAAGGAGAAACCTCAATGGGTTCAATAGTACCCTCAGACAACACATTGCTGATTACTTTTTTGACCTCATCCCTCACAACAAATGGTATCTTACGTACCTTGTGTTGACTTGGGTGGGCATCATGTCTTAACATTATCCTATGCACATAGCCCTTTAGGCATCCCAATGTTTTTTTAAAAACATCTTTGGCTCCCTCCAAAATGTCCTCCAATTGCATATCTTCTACCACTAGAATTTGATTGGATGCTCTTGGACTAATGACTATGTTGAGATCGAATTGATGCATCCATCCCAAAATAGGCGGAACCTCAACTGCTACATAAATGTTCCCAAACACTTTCCTGTCACCAAATTGAATTTATTTAAGCATGTAACCCAGCAACTGAATTTCCGCTCCTTGATACCCACCCAGGGAAATATCCTTAGGAAACAATTTCTCATTCTTCCAATGACATCTAAAGAGGCTCTCAGGGATTATGGTGTACAATGAACCAGAGTCTACCATAAGGTTAATTTCAACCTTACCGATGGAGAAAAGAGCTGAAGGCCTAGAATATCTACGTTCACTCTGATTCTCAATCATGCTTTGCCAACTCCCCACCACAATTATCCTGTCTTCACAAGGAGCTTCACAGTATTCTCCAACAATATTTATATTTGATTTAACATCTTTAGAAGATTTCCCACTCTCCTTGCATACACAAGCATAATGCCCCCTGCGGCCGCACTTTGCGACACACCTTATTAATGGCAAAACACTTCTTGGAGTCTGCCGAATGATGAGCACTACCACAACAAGAGCACTCCTTCCCCTTGCTTTTGGCAGACAACCCTTTCTTTGATACGATCGCTATTTCTTGTTGAGGTCCCAAAGAGTGCCCTGACAAAACCATATTATCCACAGATTTCTCTTTCCTACCCAATCTTCCCAAGGAAGAGTAGATGCTCCTGGAAGTGGTAAAAATTATGGCGGTGGAGAAATGTTGGTCTGAACAGCCATTGCAACAGTACTGTTGAAACTGCTACAAAAATATAAGTCACTCAGAAATGTCTAAATTAGTACTACTAAACTGCACTGGGAGCAGAATGATCCGACAGTAAATGAACAAAGTAAAAATTAAATAACTCACAGTTGTAGGAAAGTACCATCTTGCCTGGCATGTTACCCCCATTTTTACTGTATGTATGTTTATTTTTGCCTATGTGTCACTAGGATCCTGCTAGCCAGGATCCCAGTGCTCATAAACTATGCCCTGTATGTGTTCCTTGTATGGTGCCTAACTGTACTACTGAGGCTCTGCTAACCAGAAGCTCAGTGTTTATGCTCTCTCTGCTTTTAAAATTGTCACTGCAGGCTAGTGACAAATTTTACCAATTCTCATTGGCACACTGGTACACCTTTATAATTCCCTTGTGTATGGTACCTAGGTACCCAGTGTATTGGGGTTCCAGGAGATCCCTATGGGCTGCAGCATTTCTTTTGCCACCCATAGGGAGCTCAGACAATTCTTACGCAGGACTGCCACTGCAGCCTGAGTGAAATAACGTGTACGTTATTTCACAGCCATTTTTCACTGCACATAAGTAACTTATAAGTCACCTATATGTCTAATCCTCACTTGGTGAAGGTTAGGTGCAAAGTTACTTAGTGTGTGGGCACCCTGGCACTAGCCAAGGTGCCCCCACATTGTTCAGGGCAAATTCCCCGGACTTTGTGAGTGCGGGGACACCATTACACATGTGCACTACATATAGGTCAATACCTATATGTGACATCACCATGGTAACTCCGAACATGGCCATGTAACATGTCTAGGATCATGGAATTGTCACTCCAATACCATTCTGGTATTAGGGGGACAATTCCATGCATCCCCGGGTCTCTAGCACAGAACCTGGGTACTGGCAAACTTGCTTTCCGGGGTCTCCACTGCAGCTACTGTTGCTGCCAACCCCTCAGACAGGTTTATGCCACCCTGGGGCCTGGGCAGCCTGGTCCCAGGAAGGCAGAATTAATAATTTCCTCTGAGAGAGGGTGTTACACCCTCTCCCTTTGGAATCAGGTGTGAAGGGCTGGGGTGGAGTAGCCTCCCCAGCCTCTAGAAATGCATTGATGGGCACAGATGGTGCCCTCTCTGCTTAAGCCAGTCTACACCGGTTCAGGGATCTCCCAGCCCTGCTCTGGCATGAAAATGGACAAAGGAAAGGGGAGTGACCACTCCCCTGACCAGCACCTCCCAGGGGAGGTGCCCAGAGCTCCTCCAGTGTGTCCCAGACCTCTGCCATCTTGGATGCAGAGGTGTGAGGGCACAATGGACAGCTCTGAGTGGCCATTGCCAGCAGGTGACGTCAGAGACCCCTCCTGATAGGTGCTTACCTTTCTCAGTAGCCAATCCTCCTCTGTGGGCTATTTAGGGTCTCTGCTGTGGGCTATTCCTCAAATAACAAATGCAAGAGCTTACCAGAGTTCCTCTGCACTTCCCTCTTCGACTTCTGCCAAGGATCGACCGCTGACTGCTCCAGGACACCTGCATAACCGCAACAAAGTAGCAAGAAGACTAACAGCAACATTGTAGCGCCTCATCCTGCTGGCTTTCTCGACTGTTTCCTGGTGGTGCATGCTCTGAGGGTTGTCTGCCTTCACCCTGCACTGGAAGCCAAGAAGAAATCTCCTTTGGGTTGACGGAATCTTCCCCCTGCCCACGCAGGCACCAAACTTCTGCGTCACCTGTCCTCCGGGCCCCCTCTTATCCTGATGAGTGTGGTCCCTAGGACACAGGAGCTGGGTCTAAGTGTCTCCCGTAGTCCAGTGGCCCTTCTGTACAAATTTGGTGGAGGTAAGTCCTTGCCTCCCCACACCAGACAGTAATCCTGTGTGCTGCATGAACTGCAGCTGCTCGGGCTTCTGTGCATTTTTGTAAGACTTCCTTTTTGCACAGCCTAGCTCAGGTCCACAGCACTCCGTCCTGCATTGCCCAACATGCTGAGTTGGACTCTGACATCGTGGGACCCTCCTTTGTGACTCTGAGTTGACCCCTGTCCTCAGATCTTCTAAGTACCTGTTCCAGTACCTCTTTGGATGCTGCCTGCTTCTGTGGGGGCTATCTGAGTTACTGAGTACCCCCTCTGTCTCCTCGTCTAAGGGGCAACCTCCTGGTCCTTTCTGGGCCCCAGCAGCACCCTAAATCCTCAACCACAACTCTTGCAGCTAGCAAGGCTTGTTTGCAGTCTTTCTGCATGGAAACAATACTGCCTCCTCCAGCACGCTGTTGAACATCTTCTGACCAAAGGAAAAGTTCCTGGCACCTTCCGTTGATGCAGAATCTTCGGCTTCTTCCACCCAAAGGCAGCCCTTTTGCACCTACATCCGGGGTTTAGTGGGCTCCTGCCCACCCTGGACACTTGCGTGACTCTTGGACTTGGTCCCCTTCCTTTACAGGTCCTCAGTTCCAGGAATCCGTCTTCAGTGTTTTGCTGGCAGTTTTTGTCCTTGCAGAATCCCCTATCTCGACTTTACTGTCTTTCTGGGGTAGAAGGGTAACTTTACTCCTACTTTTCAGGGTCTTGGGGTGGGGTATCTTGGACACCATTAGTGTTTTCTGACACTCACAGCGACCCTCTACAACCTACAATAGGCCTGTGGTCCATTCGTGGTTCGCATTCCACTTTTAGAGTATATGGTTTGTGTTGCCCCTAGGCCTATTTCTACCTATTGCATCCTATTGTGATTCTACAGTGTTTGCAAAACTTTTCTAACTGTTACTTACCTGATTTTGGTTTGGGTACATGTAATTTGTGTATGTTACTTACCTCCTAAGGGAGGGTATCCTCTGAGATACTTTTGGCACATTGTCACTAAAATAAAGTACCTCTGAGTATTGTGTTTTCTTGTGATACATTGCTATATGATATAAGTGGTATAGTAGGAGCTTTGCATGTCTCCTAGTTCAGCCTAAGCTGCTCTGCTATAGCTACCTCTATCAGCCTAAGCTGCTAGAACCCCTTTAATCTACTAATAAGGAATAACTGGACCTGGCACAAGGTGTAAGTACCACAAGGTACCCACTATAAGCCTGGCCAGCCTCCTACAACAGCGTAGGTAGCCTGTACCGAAACTGACAAATAACACCAAAAACAAACTTTGTAGTGAATGCCCCTCCTTTACTCCAGGAGAAAAACGGAGCATCAACACTCCGACGCTGTGGCAGCACCACCCCTTCCTCCTCTCCAGTAAGACTTGCTGGCAGCACCGCCCCTTCCTCTTCTCCAGTAAGACGCGCTCTCCACGGCCTTTGAGTCAGGGCGTTTACACTGGAGCAACAGAGGAATTGTACCACCCTCTTCCTCCTTCCAAGGAAAATGGCTTGTAACGCTCATCCAGTCAGAGCGCAGAGAGAATGGAGGCACTGCCTCTTCCTCTTCTCCACTCGCACTGCTAGTGAGAAAGCGTTAACACCGGAGGGACCGCAGCAACAAACGGGTGCCAAATCGATGCTGTCTCAATCCACCCACCGCCAACATACAAGGGAGCAGGCTTGGGCACGAATCATAATCTCAAAGCACTCGACAGTGCTTTCACCATCAGCTGCAAAGTCCGTCCACGATCCGCTCCGAATCTGCTGGGAGATGACAGGAATCAGGTGCTCCAGGCTGGCCTAGGTCATGCTGCTATGTTCCTGTAAACTTCGTCGCCAAAAATGTGGTGAGTAAGACAATATCCACCAGATAGAGATGTCCAAATACAAGTTTATTGGGACAAAATGACCTAGCGTCCAGCCACACCGGAGAGAAGCCAGTAACTGCCATCTCCAGAATGTCAAGACACATACATTCTTTAGAACAGAACAGAGAACTGAAACACAACAGTCTCCCATTCAGTAATGCTAGATCATCCTATTATATTTAATAAGTGATAACTTTTGTTTGAGAGTAGATAGAGAAATAATTCTTCCACTCATTTGAATTGTAATTTAAAATCATCTTCAGTGGTAAATTTGTATTTTAAATTACTGTTCTGAAAATGCCACTTTTAGAAAGTTGACATTTTTCTGCCTAGACCAAATATGTCTTTTTGTCCTATTGTTTCTTTCTGATAGGGGGAAAGTGGCATTCGGCATAGGGAGCGTGTGCCTCTCCTGAGCAGGATGGCCTGGGAGGTTGTACTCAGTCTTTCCTGAACTTCTAAAGATAGACTGAGGTTTGTGACTGCTCTCTTCCTGACTTTTGAATCTCTCTACCCTGTCACTGGCAAATGCAGCCCACACCTGGACCTGCCTACCCTTTATTACCCTAGATGGTTTGGAGCCAGACCCAGAGGAAGAGGGAGAATTGACCAGGACCAGTTTGAGTATAGACAAAGAGAGGGACCCCCACTCACAGGCTAGCACTAGGAATAAAAGTGGCCCTCTCAGAACCTTTCATCAGATCAGTCGTGGACCTGTGGAATATTTAGAAGAACCACTGCCCTGCTGTCTAAAGAAGACATCCTTGAACCCAGCAAGCCAGTAAACCAGGAAATTTCCAAAGGTTGCCAGTTGGCTTACTTCCTCTTTAAGCCACAGGGAAACAATCAGTTTCCAGAGGCCTTCCCTGCATATGCCCATCTGACTAGCATGATGCGGACCTTCCTGAGACATGCTGCTGGCCTCTGCTATAGTGAGTTGTGACCCACAAGAGCTGCCCCCGATGCCCTGGACCCTTGGCTGGTGTCAAAGTGTTTTCCTCCATCTTTCAAACTGAAAAGTTGAGCACCCCTGGCGAAAATCCAAAAGTTTTGGACTCTTCAGAACCACAAACAACAACCTGCTCCCCCCCAAAGCGAAGATCTGATGGTGACCTGCCCTTTGCATTTGCAATGATCACTTCATAACCTGCCATTGAAAATATCTGTCAGAGACCTGCTTTTCGCGTCAGCAGCAACCTCCTGTATCTCTGGCCACCAGAAACCACTGAGGGCGACCTGCTCTTTGCTACAACAATGATCTCCTTGCAGCTACTGCCAACATAAAGCTTCGGCTGAGGCTCCTTGTGTGGAGCTGCACTCTGTGAGAAAGTAAACTCTCTACCAGGACAAACATGGTCCCTATTTCCAACCCATGCTCCATTGCGGTCAGCCTAAACTTGTGACTTTGACCTGGTCTAGTGCAACCAGATAACTGTGAGTAGCGCTTCATGTTTTTTCACCTAAAACTTTAAATTGTGTTCTACTGATTGGATTTTTGTGGATTGTTGGTGTATTTTTTTTAAATTAAAATTGCAAGACCACTAGTAAAGGGATATATTCAAGGTCAGCTCACATATGGAAATATTAATGGCCATGGGTATTTTCCGATATGGCAGGTCTAGTCAAGGAGTGCTACTAAATCCTACTTAGGGATGCCAAGTTTGGAAGTGCGCAGCCTTGTAGCCTAATAGATTCTTATTTCTGGTCTAGGACTGATGTGGGGTTTAAAGAGTACCTGGATAAAATACAACAAAATAAAAAAAGGCGGGTGTATATTTTATTTAGGCAAAGGATATACCCCGACAAGTTCATGTTGTGAAAACGAAACAATAAAGACAGGAGCACTGTCTCTATAATTGCTCCCAATGGGGACAGGACACTATAACCCATTTCCTTTTGTCTTGTACAAAAAAATACACTTCCATTCGATCTAGGTGGTTATGGCCTCTCTTTGAGTCATACGGGAGTTGTAGCATTTTTTTATGCAACAACTATGTTATAGGACAGATACGGAGGATATTTTCAACAATGTATCAGACTATCTTTGGGGGACCTGGTTAGCTGTCAGGCAGCGAGCAGTAGTATTACAAGCCTCTCCCCCCACACATACCTGATAGTGCTTGCAGTTTAATATAAAGAAGTAGCGCCGACATTTATGTCACATGTTGGTATCTTCGCATGGAATTGCATGCACCAACCGAATGTTAATAAAAAACAACTAATTGTGATAAATTGGATTGCGAATACAGCGCTTCATAATTGCCAGGCACATCACAGGAACATTAATTGCATTTTGTCTGTTGTTTACCACTCCAGACACTTCATAACCGTTAGCACTTTATATTTAATAGCGTACCAGTTGGTAGACACTATGCATATTTAAATCTGAGGTTCATTTCACTTGGCAATTTATTGTTGTTTTTATTTTACAATATGTAGCACTCAGATCGAGGTTGGTACCCAGCCTTAAAGTGCAAAAGAAATATTTTATGGGATACATCCACAAGTCTTGAAATCTGTAGTGTATATTATCGCTCAACATAGTTTGTACCAGTGATGATCTGAATGGGTTGTGAAATATCTGTTCTCCCAATACCCAGCTCGAAATTGTTTGCTGTCCGACAATATAAATATGTTTTTTAACTCATTTGTTATCATTCTATTTTGTTTTATCAACTGAACAAGCCATTTTATATTATGTACTCTATTTAAGGAATGCTCTGATTTTACCTTCCTTGATGCATGGTGAATTTTATTTATCATTGTTATAAAGCCTAGTATCAAATGTTTTATATGGATTTTGTCATACATAATTATTTTTATTATGAAAAATGTTTGCACTACTTTATATGCTGACACAGTAAAATTAAATTGATTGATTAAAATTGACTGTTTTTCTAAAATAGTTTGTGATTTTTGTTGGGTTGTGTTTTAGCTTTATTACTGTTTGAATACTGCATAAATACGTAACACATGGCCTCTAAGTTACGCTTGATTGTATTTCTGCCAAGCTACCAGAGGGTTAAATACAGGTTTATTTATTGACTTTTGTGGTTCACCCTGACAAGTGTTGTGTTTATAATTTGAATGAGGCTCTCACCTTTCTTATCAAATAACCTGATTTCTTTTAGAGACAAGGTAGTTAGTTATACTTAGTACAAGTATATAATAGGGGCTGTCGGAGATTTAACACATTTTCCTCCACTTTGCCTCAATATAGAGAGATACACAGGCTGCATCTTAGATCTGTTTGGGGAAAGAGGTACATTGCCAATAGATGGATGACCTTTTTACTTTAATGGAAGGGGAGAGGTTGGAGGTTATGCATGTCATTAGCAAGTCTGCTAAAGACACTAACAAGAAATGGCATGAAATATATGCCATGGTTTCTAGCTGGAGTGATATGCTTATCAGGAGTGGTTTGAGTATGAAGCACTTTTGAGAATAAGGAGAACATAATCAAAACTCGGAATTTTGGAGTCAGTTTGAATGCAGCAATTGGTGTACTGCTTTGAACTGTTGCCATACATGGTTTAGAGGCCAAAAGGAATTTCCTGCAACCTGTCTGAGTTATGGGGTGACGGAAGATTGAGCCAAAATAGCCCTGTAGCTGCCTGTGTCGACATAAAACATATAATCAAATGTATACCTCTCCCATATATCTCATGCATTATTAACACCATTTAATGTTCTTCTAAAATTTCCCCAAGGCTCTGGCTACAGTTTCTAACTCACAGTTAAATTTTCGGTTCTTGACTTTGGACCACAATCTTACCATCTGACCTCTTGTTCTGCCTTCCTACCCCATAATGCTTTTTCTAATTTTTACTAGTTTTACGTTGTTGAAGTTCCTCCTCACAAACTTCTGCAAGGGATCTGCTTCGTCCACTTTCTAACCCTCTTTCACAATGACACCTCTCAAATTCTGGAATTCTCTAGTGGCTTTCGCCAACTGCCATCACACCTCCAGCCTCTGGCTCCCCCAGAGCATCTGCAGAATACCAGTACACAAAGGAAAACTGCTTAATCGATAAGAACTCACATTGGCCATAGGTCATACAGCAGAAGCCACAAAAGCCATTACACTCAAAGCTGTTCCAAAACTTGGAGAAGGATGACAAAAGAGAGCCAAAAAAGGATCTAAGGAAAATCATGAAGGTCGTAGATGGCCACAGAAACAGCCTTATAAGAAGCAGTTGCCAAGGGAAACAGTCTGGATGCAGAGAACCGCAGATCTGCCATCACAAGCGCCAATGTACCTCAGGCATGTCTCATGTAAGCTCTTTATATCATCTATGCCAACAGACACCCAAGGTCAACACAACCTCCTAGGTGTTTGCTGAACTGTCCAATGGTTGAGTGGATAATCCCTTCACATCTTCCTTCAGGAAGGTTAGCTCTTCAAATGGAGGACAAGTTTCTGCAATTATGATGTGGCTTGAAAGCCTTCCAATACTTGGGAGCATGGGCCTGCTCAACTTCGGATAGCTGTCACTCAATCAAATCTTTCACCATTGCCCCCTTTGTGCCCCTTCCCAGCCACAAGCATCTTGAGACAGACGGCGCAAAGACTATGCAAACATCCCCCAGCAAATAAACTAAAGGACTCATTTACGAGGCCCTAGCAGCATACTGTGCCGCGGGAGCATCATTTTTGATGCTCCAGTGGTACAGTGTGCCAGCCCATATTTACAAGGCCACACAAAGTCACCTTGCATAGCTTTACATGGCCTTGTAAATATGGCTCCCTTTCACGCATAACACTGCATGAAAGAGACGAACATGGGTGTTGCTTGGGGTGTAACCTAAAGGAATCTGACGCAGTCCCATATTTATAAGTCTGGGAACACATCAGATTTCAACACGACCTCAGAATGATGCAAATATCTTTATTTCTCTCCGTTATTTCCTCCTTCTATGTGTGCTGCATTCTTCAGCACACATAGAAAGAGGAAAACACCTCTTGTGATTGTTTGTATGCACAAATGTGTCCCTTCCTGCACAAACAAAAATCATCCCCACAATGCAGATACCCTTGCATCATGGTACAAAGGTGCCTGCCTTGGCGCTAGGTAGCAGTTTGTGCACAAGCGCAGAGGGAGAGGACTGAAATGCGCCGCATCTTGTGGATACAGCGCATTTCTGGACTTTAAGGTGGTGCAGGGTGGCGCAGCACGGCTGCGCCGCCCTGTGCCATGAGCCTCGTAAGTTGTGGTTAGACTTATAGAACAGGCTAGTATTTATTGATGTCCATCAAGCAGGATTACTTTTTTCGGTGCCGCTAAAAGTCTTAAAGTTTGCCATCTTTCGCTTGAGTGGTTTCCTTAATACAAATAACTTTTGATTGTATTCTCTGCTTGCTTTCATGAAAAGGAAACAGCATATCGTACATTTACACTCTTTGAAGTGGTTCATGCATACTCGCTGTCTCTACCTTGGCCTGACTGTCAGACAGAAGCAATTTCAGCACGCCTGTCAGGTTTCTACACTTTTGTCTGAAAACCTTTATTAATGTGTCAAATGGTAAAAGCAAAGTGTACGCTAATGTTTTGAATTTTGTATTGCAGTGATCGTATTTCACAACATAAGCAGTAAATACGAATTACAAGTAAAATTCGACCATAGTAGAGCCTTTTTTGTTTGTGAAAGAAAAGCCATTTTAACATTTAATTTCTTCTCCATAATTCCATGATTGGCTTAAAATGTGAAGGGTACTCCTTTCATTGCATTTGTAAAGGAGAGTAATTTTGTTGATTGGAACCAATTTACAGGAAGATGTTTTAACTTGTCATGTACGGTACATTCTCCTGCAATTTAGCCATCACTGGTTTTCCATTAAAAAAACTAGTGTGAAGGTCACTTTTTAACCATCTCTCAATGAATGCAGATACAAACAATGTCACTGTGTTTAGAAATCCAAACATTTATAGACTATTATAGAAAGCATGTTCTTGCCTAGCAAAAATCATCAAATTAATGCTTCTACAAAAATAACAATTTAAAATGTTAGCAAATGAAAATGGACGTTCTCACTAGAACTGGCACACAGATGCTATGGATATAGGGGCCTTAAAATAAGCAATGGAATGGGATTATTTTCAAGAGGGTATCCTTTATCGTTGAGAGGAGGGAAGCATGTGGGTAAGGGCGTACCAGTGAAGAGAAAACAGATCTTAGTGGTTTCTGGGGGTGCAAAGTGTGACCACATGGATGATCTGCAGATGGCAGAAGACAATTAACTAACAATCAGGTACTTGCCCTGTCGAACACGTTCACTGGCCAGGAAGATTGGCAAAAGGTTGTCGAGCTGTCAGTTTGATTATGTGAGACAAGTGTAGAAGGTGCCTTTAATAACCTTGTTGTAAATGCTGACTGAAGAATGCCCTTTCTAAGATTATGTAATTGTGTCCCCTCCCTATCTACATTATTGTCCTCTCTTTTATTTCATTTAATTCTTCCTTACCCAGCTCCCATTGTTCCACTCACCCTGTTTCTTTCACCTGTCCTCTTTCTCTCCCCGTTCCCATCTCCCTATTTACTGCGTGGTCTCGTCTCATATTTCTACAACAGACAAGTGAGTCTTATAATTTCCTGGGGCGTTCATTAACTGAGAAAATTGTGAGCTGTAAGAATATTTTATAACTTTTGACAAAAATTGAGTACAAATCCATAGCTGTGTGGTGGGCTGGACAGGACAGGCTCCCGATATGGGGCCACACCCTTTCTAAAGGTGCAGCACAATTCTCTTGAAAAAAGTGCAAGCACAATTCCCTGAAATGCTAATTAAAGAGGCATATGTAGAACAGGCAATAATCTGTAACACTGTGGTAGTACATCACAGGGTCAAGACGTGTGGCGTCATGCTGATGTGTACGTACGCTCTGACCTTGTGTTCGAGGTGAAGGGCACGATAATAGAATGGGGAGGCCCCACCAATACGACTAGTGTTCTCTGACATGTTAAAGCACTGCAAGGCTCTCCGTCTGAGTTACTACTGCTACAGCCCTAGCACTGTGTCACCACAGTGGCTTCGGGGAGCACCTAGCCCCACTGTACCCACCCCACAAGCCATGGTCAACAGTGCGAGAGGCACACAAGCACCACTCCTGTGCAACAGCGGTGATAACATTGCTCACTGTCCCCCACCATTCCTCTCTGGGCAGTGCAGCAAAATTTCCACGTGACATCTGCCTCACGCTTCCTCCGAGAAAGGAACCGGACGATTTTGGCTGCTCCAAACTCTCGAGGGCTCATAATCGCAACTCATTTCGGTGCTTCGACCTACGGCACCACTGTTTGGACACTGCACACCCCCTGGCCTGCCTCCCTCAGTGGGGGCGAGCCTTTTCGCACTGCCAGAGGTATGACCTAAGCAACCAGCATCACCAGTAGAGACTAGTACCTTACACAGCTCTTCATCAATCACCCCTGCCCCTCATCATGAGTGCTGCCCAGTAGGAGGGCGTGCAGTCCATGCAGAACCAATAAGACTTTCTTCCACCATTCAAGCGACTTGACCTCCCCCACAAATCCTTTTGCACACCCATGCCATTGCTGGTGTGTCTAATTCTCTACCATCTTTGAAAGAGCTCTGTGACCTGGCAACTGCAGCTCCACATAGGCAGACTTGGGACAAATGCCTTGTTAGACTTTTCATCCTTGGCGTGGTCTCCCTTAACATTTTGCCTCTGTTTACCAGGTTGTTGATGTATGCTGGACTCTGTTTTTGCTGTTTTTGTTACTCTGGGCACTTTACCACTGCTAACCAGTGCTAAAGTGCAAGTGCTCCTGTACAAAATGTGTTTGTAATTGGTTCATCCATGATTGGCAAATTTGATTTACTACTAAGTCCCTAGTACAGAGCACTAGAGGTGCCCAGGGCCTGTAAATCAAATGCTACTAGTGGGCCTACAGCACTGGTTGTGCCATCCCAATAAGTAGCTCTGTAATCATGTGTCAGACCTGCCACTGCAGTGTCTGTGTGTGCAGGTTTAACTGTAAATTCGACTTGGCAAGTGTACCCACTTGCCAGGCCCAAACCTTCCATTTTCTTACATGTCACGCACCCCTAAGGTAGGCCCTAGGTAGCCCCAAGGGCAGGGTGCAGTGTATGGTAAGGTAGGACATATAGGCCCTCATATCAACCCTGGCGGTCGGCGGAGAAGCGGCGGTCTTACCGCCAACAGGCTGGCGGTAACATTTTTTGAATTATGTGGTCATCTGACACTTCTCCGATCCGACCGCCAGGGCGGAGACAACCGCTGGGCTGGAGACCTGGGTCTCCAGCCCGGCGGTCGTCACAATACCGCCGGCGGTATCATGACCCGGCTGACCGCCATGGATTTCATGGGGTTTGGAACCGCATGAAATCCATGGCGGTGAGCCCTATCAGTGCCAGGGAATTCCTTCCCTGGCACTGATAGGGGTCTCCCCTACCCCCCACCCCCACCCCGAGTCCTTCCCCTACACCCCCACCACCCCTGCCACCCACAAAGGTGGCAGGACCCCCCTCCCCACCCCTACCCCCAACATTACATTACACATTCACACCCGACACGCACGCATGCACCACCAACACACATACCCGCACACACACCAACATACATGCCAACAGCCACACACACAGTCATACGCACACACCCACATTCAGACATACACGCACACATCCATACAGACATACATACAGACAGACAAGCACTCATTTCCAAACACCCAACACCCCCGCATGCATCCACGCACTCACACACCCCCTCTACATACACACACGCACACCCCCATGCACGCACACAACACCCCCCCACACCCCTCCCCTAACGGACGATCAACTTACCTGGTCCGTTGATCCTCCGGGAGGGGACGGGATCCATGGGGGCTGCTCCGCCGCCACCACACTGTCAACAGAACACCGCCACGCCGAATCACAGAACGTGATTCGGTGGGTGGTGTTCTGTTGACGTGGCGGTGGAGGTGGAGCAACCTCCACTTCCCCGCCGCCCGCCAGTATGGCTGCTGGCGGCTCTCTGTCCGAAAAAGGACGGAGGGCTGCCAGCAGTCATAATACGCTGAGCGGAAAACCTCCACCACTGGCGGTCTTCAGCACGGCGGTGACATCAGCACGAAATGACCCACATAGTAATGTGTTTATATGTCCTGACAGTGAAATATTGCTAAATTCGTTTTTCACTGTTTCAAGGCCTGTGCTTCTCATAGGTTAACATGGGGTCTACCTTTAAATATGATTAAATTGTAGATTCCCTTTGGGAGCGGATAGACATGTGGAGTTTGGGGTCTCCGAGGTATGAATTTGAAAAGATATCTTTTAGTAAAGTTGATTTTAAGATTGTGTGTTTGAAAATGCTACTTTTAGAAAGTGAGCATTTTCTTGCTTAAACCATTTCTGTGACTCTGCCTGTTTGTGGATCCCCTGTCTGGGTCAGTTTTACAGTTGGGCTGGTTGCACCTCTCACTAGACAGTGACACAAAGGGAGCTGGGGTGTAGCCTGCATATCCTGATGAGTCATCTGTGCTAGGAGGGAGGGGAGGAGTGGTCACTTACACCTGAAAGGGCTGTGCCTGCCCTCACACAATGCAGTCTCCAGCCCCCTTTTGTGTGTCTGGGGCCTGGTCTGGGCAAGGCAGGATTTCACAAACAAGAGAGACTTGGCTTTGAAGTAGGCCTACTTCAAAGGGCAAAATGGGTATAAGAAGGGCACCCTAAACCACAGACTTTAGAACACTTCTGGAAACCAAGAGGAACCTCTGCCAGGAGAAGAGCTGAGGAAGAAGAGCTGCCCTGCCTGTGACTGTGCTTTTATGGAGTAATCCTGCAGTTGATGCTTCTGCCTGTGCTAGAGGACAAAGACTGGACTTTGTGTTGCCTTCCTTCTTGTGAAAATCTCCAAGGGATTGCTTTAGAGCTTGCCTCCTGTTGTTTGAAGTCTCAGGGACAGCAAAGACTTCTCTCTGGCAGCACCTGGAGTCTCTAGAGAGACTCCCACTCTGCCAAGTGGTGCCCATCCAGTTCATGTGACCCTGAAAGGAGAAGCTGGCAGCCCAAGAGTGAGAAATCCACGCACAGACCGCTGTGCGGGGAAAATATCGACGCAACTCCGATGAGCGGCTGAAAAATCTACGTGCTGCTGGATTCTTGCTGCAACAAGACCCGAAGATTGACACCTGGATTGGGGGAAATGATGCGCAGCATCACTGACAGGGGCTGGTGAGATCTCAACCCGCCTGCGTGGTTTTCTGCTCATCATGCGGCTGGATTTCCGCCACAAACACCGCTGGGCGTGTAAAAAACGACATAAGGCCTGCCCGGCCCCGAGAGTGCTCAGCAGATCGACGCATCGCTCTCTTGTGGAGAGAAGAAACGACGCACGCCGACCCAACTAAAGGAGAAATTACACAAGGTCTCACTCGTGAGTGAAATCAACGCTTCGCAAGCCCTTTTTGACATACACTCACCTGTGCGCGGTTATTTTTGACGCACCCAAGGTACATTTTCACGCTAACAGTGTTTTTTAAATTACATGAAGACTCTTTTTGCATTTTTAGTGATAACTTGGCTTGTGTATTGTGGATTTTTGTTGTTGTGGTCTAGTTTTGTTTATATAAATATTTTCTATTTTTCTAAACCTGTGTTTTGTCATTTGGTGGTGTTTTCATTAAGTTACTGTGTGTGTTGGTACAAATACTTTACACCTAGCACTCTGAAGATATGCCTACTGCTCGTGCCAAGCTACCAAGGGGGTGAGCGGGGTTAGCTGAGGGTGATTCTCTTTTACCCTGACTAGTGTGTCCTTGCTGGGACAGGGGGTAATTTGACTGCCAACCAAAGACCCCATTTCTAACATGCCTGAATAACTATTTCAAAGCCACGAAAGAGACAGATGACAAGACCAAATGCTTCCTATTTCCTCATTATGTGGTGAGGGGATCTTCAAACTTTTTCGCAATCTTCCTGGCACTAGTAATAATGATGATGACAGTGACGGTGTCATAACTGCCCTCAATGCATACTTTGACCCCAAAATGAATCCCGACTTTGAGCAGTTCACACTCGGCCTAGCTCGCCAATGTGATTGGGAGTCTATTCACCTCTTCTATGCACACTTAAGGGAGTTGTGCGCTCCTACACCAAATATGACCCACAGAAAGAGGTACACTGTCAAATAATTCAAGGCTCCCAGTGGGCACATTGAGGCACCATATCCTTTGTCACCCCAGCATGCTGCTGGATGAAACTCTTAGGCTCACCTGCTCCCACAAACTATCTTATAATGGGATGACCAGATGGAGATGGCATTTCACAGTCACTACAGCACCTGAGCCCACACCTGACTAATAAAAGTGGAAAGAGTGGCTGCAGTCTCAAAAGGCCCCCCTCAATGAGGTATATCCAGATCCGTCCACTCTGAAGACCATGCAAAAAATTCCTGTGGCTACTGTGGATTATTCTCACACCCTATCCATAAGAACCCTGCCAGAGGCAAAACTTGCTTAACATGTGGACACCCTAACCATTTCACAAAAGTCTGCCGCGGTGGGTACAGACCACCTACATACAAAGGGCGTGTCATGCTGTGTTGCCAAGGAGTTAGGTAGTAATGCACAATCCATCATCAGAGCCTCAGGGGTGCTGCAATGTCCACTTGCGATGGTGGCCCTCCAGCCCAAGACAATAAGATCTTCTTTATATCTTGCACTGTTGAACCTGAGCACCCTCCAAGATGTGCCTTCCCCACCTGTCAAGTACTTATTGGCCACATGCCAGTCACATTTCTGATTGACACAGGCACATCCATTAATATGACCAGCCTGGTGCAATTTCAAGCTCTGCATTCATGCCCTAACTTGCAACCCACCTCTGCCAAGATCTTCCCTTATGGGAATTAAATGCCTGTCCTGCTGGCCAGGATATTTGCCTACTCCCTCTCCCAAGGCTCTGGGTTTCTCGATTATATTAAGATAAGATACTCTTTTTTAAATTTGTAATTTAAGTTTCTCGCATAATTTACATTTTGACCATGGGTGTTTATTTACCCCCTGAACAATTGTCCCTGTCTTGCTATGCTCTCTCTCTTTCATTATTTCATTTTGTCGTATTCTGCTGGCTTTGCACACCATATTAGCCTGAAGTACAGCATTAAACTGTGTGTTACATGCACCACTCAGAAAGGACCACCATTCGTGGGTTTGTTCTTCTTCGATTTCCAATGTTGTTATTTGGGCAGAAGTGGCTGTGGAGTATATTGAACCTGGGCTACTGGTGATGTAGTTTTGGGCGCCTTGCGATAAGATCACCTTTCACACTTCCCTTCGGATACTCCATCAAAGTATGCATATACTGTATTTGCCCCCTTTTCTTTTTCTGCAATTTGGATTTCACCATGCCTTGATTATTATAATATACAGTGTGATGGTACCTATTCCCGGTGAGATTTGACTCACACTGCTTTTTGGTGTTACAACACGTAAAAAGTCTATGAATCTCAATTGTGTTCACAATTGTTTTCATAGATGGAGGATAGACCGTGTGACCCCCGGAATATTGTTACTGTCACATACACTGTGACGGTACCTATTCGTGGCAAGATTTTACTAATGCAGCTCTTTGGCTTACAGAACGGAAGCAGTCACTTAGTCCCACTCTTGATTCTGGTTGTTTTTATAGATTGAGGATACACCGTGTGCCCTTTTGGATTGTTCCTTCTTGCCATTTGACTTATAGGTCTGTTTAATGCATGGGCAAGTCTGAGGTATAATTTCTTGAGTGCAGTTGACAGCGCAGTTGATTTGATTTTGGCTTCTTCCTAGTGCATGTGGTTACTCTTATGTGAGGAGAGATATTACGTATGATTATGGGCCCAGAAGTGGTCTTGTTTTACTGGATGTTGCATTCTTTTGTGATCCCATTGGTTGGAATGTATTGCCTATTTTACAGTGTGCTGCGTGTTGCCCTTCCTTGATAATCAAGGTCCTTCACGTTGCTTGGCACTTCTAATAATGGATGATTCTTAGCCACCATCTCCACCTTCGCAGCGACCACTTTTTCTGCATCCTTTATTATGTCACAACGACCCCAGCATGGATGTCTTGTTGCATACAGCAGACTTTCTGTGGTATATATTTTTTAATTATATTTTTTTTTCCTCTCCTTTTTGTCCTTTTTACCTTATTTCCCCACACAGGAACCCATATAGCTAATTCTCTCTGGTCTAGGTATATGATGATAGGCATATATCCCATCGTCACGATGATGATCCTCAAATTTTATGGGGATCAAAACGTTATTGACTAAAGCACTCTGACTCCCCTCTTTGAATATATGTAATTTAATATGGGGTGTAGTAGCGTTGTACTCTAACAAGATATTTTGAATAGATTGTTTTGTGGCTTTGTCACTTGTTTTACGCCTGTATATATGTTGTACTTGTGCAAATGTGCCCCTGTAAGGGTAGTACACTTTCGTTTAACCTTCTGTATTAATACATTGATGTGTTTTTATATAGCTGATTGAGCATTCCCTGGGCTCTATTTGTTTCCCCAGTGCATTAGATAGCTATTGACCTTTTGCTTAGGGACCCTTGCTCCTCATATTATTGGGCCTGCAGCACACATTTTGCCACCCACTTAAGTAGCATTAAAACATGTCTTAGGCCTGCCATTGCAGTCTGTGCAGTGTTAAAACTGCAATTTTAAAATGGTAAAATAATCTTTTTTGCCAGGCCTAAAACTTTCTTTTTAATACATATTTCACCCCTACGGCAAGCCCTAAACAGCTCAAAGGGCAGTGTGCAGTGTATTTAAACATTTGATATGTAATTTTAACTTTTACATGTTCTGGGAGTGAAAAACTCTTAAGTTCATTTTTCACTCACTGATCCAAGACCTTCCTCTCCCATAGGATAACACTGTGCTACATTACCATATTTAATAACTCATAACTTTCAAGTGGGAGAAGGTAGAAATGTCAAGTTGTGTCTAAAAACCTGTGATTTAAAACCCTCTTTAATGGTAAAATTGTATTTTAAGTAACAATTCTGAAAATGCCACTTTGTAAAATTGCCATTTTTTGCCCCAACCATTTGGTGTCTGCAACCTGTATCTAGGATCACATGACTAGGTGTAGTTGGCAGTTGGTATTCGTGTATTTCTCCCCTACATTTAGACAAAGGGATAATAGCTGTTGGCGGGATCGTCCATCTCTGACTTGATAGGAAGTAGATCTGTCACCTTTCACACTTGCATATCACAAAGGATCTGCCTCAGCACACTTACAAAGGGTTTGGGACTAGTCTTTCGTGCCGCAAGCTAGGGCCGGGGGGTGGGGAGGCAGGAAATTCAAAGCACCTCTGGGGTGGAACCCTCTGGAAACCTCTCCTACGAGAAGGTGAAACCATTACCTTTTGTTTAATTGTTTTTCTGATAGGAAGAAATAATAATTTTCCTAGAACTCTAGAGCAAGCTGAGAGAGGCAGTTAATCAATTTGTTTACACACAGCTAAATTTGCTATGAGGCAAGTAGACAAGCATCTACTTTTCTTATTTAGATGCCTCATCTTTTTTTAACATTAACTCTTCATCACCATTAGAAGTTTGGTTTGTTTCTGCTGCCACTCCTGTTGTGCTAAGTTTGTGTTTATTTTACCATGTTATAAATTAATTTCTGAACTGAAGTAATATACATTTGTTATTGGATTTGTTAGGAGCATTATTTAAAATATGTCAGATGTCAGAGAAACCCACGCTGAGCTAGATAAGCTTTTTTCACAAGTATTCAAGAACAGTTCAATAACTATAAATGTTTATTTGAATATTTAATCTGATTCTTTTTAGAAAGCTTAAAATATTGTGTATGTATGTTACAGCTTTAAGGTGGTAGTCAGTGCAGTGTCCTGTATTAGACACAATCAGAAGCACATCAGAACCCGTTACGTTACCAGCATGTGTTTTTCTAGCCCCTTATCCCTTTCCCTGTAGGGTGTCCTTTAGTTCATTTGTGTATTCAAAGTGAACTACTGGAGACTTTGGTAGGAGAGTAAGGGCATTTATGTGTTTTGCATGATACTACTGTGCAGGTGAATCAGATGAGACCCATGACAAGGGGGGCAGGGTATTCCTATGTTGCCCCCTATATTTTGTGTTACCTTGTTCTAGGACTAGGGACTGAATCCTCAAGACCTCAAATGGCCGCCGCCATATCTTTGTTCATGTGGTGGCAGCCAATCAGAGCTTATTTTAAGATGAGCTACCTCCACGGTCCTCTGCAGTGTGAATTATCAATGTTACCTGAACCTTAATTTCATGAAAATTACTGAATAGAATTATACCAAATCCTGAAGAGCATGCTTTCTGGACTCAGAACTTGATTTTCGCCATATTTGGTAAAATAAGTTCCGCCATTTTGGTTGTAGCTGTTTTCTTATGGAATATGAATAGGGAAAATGTGTTTTGAAAAAACCCTTTTCTCAGCCCCCACTTGACAGGTCATCACAACGTTTTCTAGGAAGGAGCTGAGGTGGATGAACTTCATTGTTGAAATGTTTTGTGAAGATTCATCAAAAGGTGCCAAGGTTATTAGCATGCCAATAAATGCTTTTCCTAGGGAAGTATAACTCCTAGTGGTGATTGCCTACCTATATACATATGTGCAGCAAAAGATGTGTGATAAAGATGACTGGAGGAGTGGAGGAGTAATAACAAAATAGCACAGGAGTGATGTGTTTAACTGTATTTATTCCAAAGACAAAAATGTTGCTGCCTATGATTGTGCTCTAAATGGTGTGAAGTGACCTTGAAGAGTGAATTAACAGAATCATGTCAAGACAGAAGGAGGGCTTGTACTAAGGTCTTAAGATATTAATCAGCTAAAAATGTTTGGATTCCTGGGAACAGCTTAAGTTGCTAAAACACTGAACTGAGATTGGAGGTTTACTCTATTAACGACAAACCCATTGAATATTGAATGAATATTTACTCAAAAACATTGTGTGACTGTAATAATGTGGTGAAAATATCCTGACTACAACACATTGTGGACAAAAATATCAATAGTAATTATATTATTATTTTCCTTTTGTACAAAAATAGCTCAGATGATAATACACTACATTTTCCTAATATGCAGTTAGATTTTTTTGCATTAGGTTTTTATCTAATTGTTTGTTATTGATGTACATATGTATATCTGTTTCGTTCCCTGTCTTGTTGCATTTATTGGGGACTTAAATGAATAGTGTTTTTTTATTATAAGTGTCATTGATGTATTCATATTTTAATTTTTTACTTAGTTGTTAGCCACTTAATTAATTAATTTATTTTTAATTGTTATTTATGTGTTTACTTGCTTAGTAAAGTTTAAAATGATTTATTACATTTTAATTTTGGACGCTGGGTGGGTAGCAGTTAAGTGAAATATATATATCTATATCTATATAAAGATTGATAATAATTGAATAATGCATTAACTACAGAATTTCTGTTTTTAGCCATTGCTAGACCTGATAGCCTTAGGGTGGTCACCCCTAACTTTTTGCCTGCCTCCCTCCACTTTTTAGATACTGTTTTTGCTGGTTTTAAGACTGCACACTTTACCACTGCGAACCAGTGCTAAAGTGAGATGGTCTCTCCCTTTAAGCATGGTAACATTGGATCATACCCAATTGGACTATTTAATTTACTTATAAGTCTCTAGTAGAGTGCACTATATGTTCCAGGGCCTGTAGATTAAATGCTACTAGTGGGCCTGCAGCACGGATTGTGCCACCCCCTTACGTAGCCCCTTAACCTTGTCTCAGGTCTGCCATTATAAGGCCTGTGTGTAGTTTCACTGCCAATTTGACTTGGCATTTAAAAGTACTTGCCAAGCCTAAAACTCCCCTTTTTCTACATATAAGACACCCCTGAGGTATGCCCTAGGTAACCCATAGGGCAGGGTGCTGTGTAGGCAAAAGGCAGGACATGTACCTGTGTAGTTTACATGTCCTGGTAGTGTAAAGCTCCTAAATTCGTTTGTACACTGCTGTGAGGCCTGCTCCCTTCATAGGCTAACATTGGAGCTGCCCTCATACATTGTTTGAGTGGTAGCTGCTGATCGGAAAGGAGTAGGACGAACATATTTAGTATGGACAGAATGGTGATATAAAATCCTGCTGACTGGTGAAGTTGGATTTAATATTACTATTTTAGAAATGCCCATTTTAGAAAGTGAGCATTTCTCTGCACTTAAATCTTTCTGTGCCTTACAATCCACGTCTGGCTGGGTTTAGTTGACAGCTTCATGTGCATTCACTTAGACACACCCCAAGCACAGGATACTCAGGCTCACTTGCATACATCTGCAGTTTGAATCGGTCTTCCTGGGCTGGGAGGGTGGAGGACCTGCCTTCACTCAAAGGACTGCCACACCCCCACTGGGACCCTGGCGGACAGGATTGAACTGAAAGGGGACCTTGTGCACTTCTAAGCCACTCTTTGAAGTCTCCCCCACTTCAAAGGCACGTTTGGGTATTTAAACAGGGCCCCTGCCCCCACCAACCCAGGCACTTCCTGGAGAAGAAACTTGAATCAGAACCTGTATCCTGCCAGGAAGAACTGCCTGACTGCCCAAAGGACTCACCTGTCTGCTTTCTGTGAAGGACTGCTGCCTTGCTGTTGCCCTGCTGCCTTGCTGCTCTCTGGCTGAGGTGGATAAGTGCTCTCCAAGGGCTTGGACAGAGCTTGCCTCCTGTTCCCTGAAGTCTCAGGACCAAAAATACTTCATCGCTACAAGAAGGACTCCTTGTGCAGCAAAATGCGATGCACAGCCTGCAAGAAATGATGCACAGACTGCAGCACAGTGAAAAATTCACCGCACACCGAACCGGAACGACGCAGCCTGACTTCGCATTGAGAAGATCAACGCAGCAGCAGAGTAGAGACCGGAAATTCGATGCACAGTGCACCGGATCGACGCACAGCCGAGCCGGAACGATGTAGCGTGACTTCCAGAGATTAATCGATGCAGTGTCTGCCGTGCAGTAGAAAATTCGACACACGCCAACCGAATCGTTGCAGCTCCTGTAACTTCGTCCAGTGCAGGAAATCCACTCATCATCCGCGGGGCATCCGAAAACCTCGCATCCCAAAGAGGCTCCACGACCAAGTGCTGGAAACCGATGCACGCCGTCACTGCGTAAAAATTAAACGATGTATCACCGCGTGCGGCCCGAGAAATCAACGCACACCCCTTTGTTTCCACGCATCCCCTCCTCTGCGGTTCTTTGCAGAGATTTTGAACGCAAACCAGGTACTTTGTGCTTGAAAGAGACTTTGGGGGTCATTCTGACCCTGGCGGTAGACTACCGCCAGGGCCAAGGACCGCGGGAGCACCGCCAACAGGCTGGCGGTGCTCCCATGGCCATTCTGACCGCGGCGGTACAGCCGCGGTCAGAAACGGAAAACCGGCGGTGTACCGCTGGTTTCCCGCTGCCCTGGGGAATCCTCCATGACATCCTCAATGTCTTCTGGCGGTTCCCGTTTGGCTGGCGGCGCCCGCCGCCAGCCAAACTCGGAATCACCCCCCTTGTTTGCTTTTAAAAGACTTAAGACACTATGGGGGTGATTCCGAGTTTGGCTGGCGGCGGGCGCCGCCAGCCAAACGGGAACCGCCAGAAGACCGTACCACGGTCAGAGGACTGCGGCGGTCATTCTGAGTTTCCCGCTGGGCTGTCGGGCGACCGCCAGAAGGCCGCCCGCCAGCCCAGCGGGAAACCCCCTTCCATGAGGATGCCGGCTCCGAATGGAGCCGGCGGAGTGGAAGGGGTGCGACAGGTGCAGTTGCACCCGTCACGATTTTCAGTGTCTGCGTGGCAGACACTGAAAATCTTGGTGGGGCCCTGTTAGGGGGCCCCTGCAGTGCCCATGCCATTGGCATGGGCACTGCAGGGGCCCCCAGGGGCCCCACGACACCCGTTACCGCCAGCCAGGTTCTGGCGGTCAAAACCGCCAGAACCAGGCCGGCGGTAAGGGGGTCGGAATCCCCATGGCGGCGCTGCCTGCAGCGCCGCCATGGAGGATTCCCCAGGGCAGCGGGAAACCGGCGGTACACCGCCGGTTTTCAGTTTCTGACCGCGGCTGTACCGCCGCGGTCAGAATGCCCATGGGAGCACCGCCAGCCTGTTGGTGGTGCTCCCGCGGTCGTTGGCCCTGGCGGTAGTCTTCCGCCAGGGTCAGAATGACCCCCTTTATATCACTTTTACAGTGATATCTCAGCATATACTTATTGCATTTTATTTGTTTTGACCTGCATCTTATCAGATAAATATTTTATATTTTTCTAAACACTGTGTGGTGTATTTTTGTGGTGCTATATAGTGTTATTGTATGATTTATTGCACAAATCCTTTACACATTGCCTTCTAAGTTAAGCCTGACTGCTCAGTGCCAAGCTACCAGAGGGTGGGCACAGGATAATTTGGATTGTGTGTGACTGACTAGAGTGAGGGTCCTTGCTTGGACAGGGGGTAACCTGACTGCCAACCAAAGACCCCATTTCTAACAGCCATGTTAAAAAAATATTTGTATGTATGTTTTGTATACTATTATGCATGTTATTTTATGGATATTGCTGTATATGGAGACATTAGTGGTAGTTTAATACCACTTATTTTTTGGTGTTGTGGGTGTATGCACAATTGAGTGGGATTGTTCTTGTTAAAAAAATCATTAGAACTAAATAAAAAAAGATTTTAATACTTTTCATTTATGTTTGAGGTGGGCATACTGCTTACTTTAATTGTTATTATATAATACAAACAAAATACATTTTGTGAAATGCAGATTTAGGGCCTCATTATGGGTTTGGTGGTCCATGCACCGCCATAGTGACAGTTCCAGTGCTATCGGCTTGGCGGTCAGACCACTGTAATACTAAAAAAGTGGGCCTATAGAGCAAAGACCGCTACGATTCCACTGGCACTGCTATGCAGTGCTGACCGCCGTGGTGATAAGGCAAGACAAACAGACCAGAGAAGCCTGTGTTTCCTTTGGACACATTACGAGATTGCACACTGCCAGTGTGACTGTGGCGGTCCAACCACCATGTCCCAGCAACCAGAAACAGAGAGCATAAAGCGAGAAACTCACCTGCAGGAAGTCTTACATGTCCTGTGCTGCTATGGAGCTCATCACACATGTTCTTCCACTGCTGCTGCTGGTCAATGGGGCCCAAAATACTCACCGCATTGAATGTAATCATTGGTAAGTACACACACCTACCTGTGTCATGCAGCTCAACAACAGATCATTGCACCATCATCTATGATACGGGGGTCATGCTATGGGCACTAAATTCACCAGTCATTGTGTTCACAGTTGGGGTGAGTCACAGAGGAGAACCCATTCACAGCTACAAAATGTCCCCTTTGGGCAGCTCACTCACACTGCACTGCAGCACAACACGACACAAAAACACGTCTGCACATCTTAGGCACAGGGACAGAGAAGTGTACACAGCATTGTGTCAAACAACACCAACTACACAGCAGCATAATACAACTGACACCCTCACGTTGCACACATACCATAGACTGTCATCAGAATCAACACACATATGTATGGATGTGACATTTAATACAAACACCCCTCTAATTAAACTTCACTTTAATGGACCCACACATCACCCACATTTCAACACAATGGAATGCGAACGGGGATGCACAACAGTCAGAGAGACAAATATCCAAAGCTCACAATGCAACCAATACCTGCACAGTAGGGATGGGGGCATCAGGAACACTCAGGGAAGGATGCACATTAGGACACATATTCCTTCTAACATGCTCCTAAAACAACATTTGCACAGGAACTGGCCCCTCATGTAGCTAACGGACAAAGAAAACTAGAGCCAAGTGACATGCCTATCTGCACAATGTGTAAGTGCAAGCCAAGAAAGCACATACAATAGCAACTGCATGGGACATACATCTAGATGAAGTAGCTGCAAGGTACACAATTCAAAATAGACACTTACACAGTCAAATGCAAAAGAAGGTAGCACAATTGAACACACTCCATGTCTGCACAAAGAAAACTCAAGCTGCCACACAAGACCAACATACAATCCATATGAGGGGGACAATTCAACACCATCCACGTTGACATTGGACCAAACAAGATGAAATACTTACCTTACCAAACATAACCCAATGCTGTGACACCCCATTTGGATTAAGACACACATACCTGTACAGTCAACATCTACCTTTGTCTTGGGTGACACCAGCACTGTCTACAATGTGAAGTATTGGAAACCACAGCAGATTGATCAGCAAGCAGGGTCAAACACACAGAACTGTACGGATGCAACACAAGTTACACAGGAACAACATAAAGGTAGAAAAGGAATTGCAGGACAAATGTATACCCAACAAAATAACAACGTGGGTTTATTAGCTCCAAACAGTGAAAGCAAAGGCCATTGGCCTGTTCATTTATGATGTCCATGCACATTACTGTGTTCATACTTGACTCCTATTACTGCCAGGGAACCTCCACAGAAAGGGACATACAGTGGGCAGGCAGGGATCATCATGGGGTGGGGTCGGATTTAGGAGGGGTAGACCTGTTTCTTGGGAGAGGTGGGATACCTGGTGGGCAAGAGGTATGGGTGCTTGTGGGGGGCAGGTGTGACAGGGAAAGACTGGGATGTGGAAGGGATGGGTTGGGATGTGGGTCGGGTCCTCTAGCATTTGGTGGGGTTTGGGGGGAACAAGGGAAAGTTAAAAAGGAAACTCTCCTTCAGAAGGTGGGGACAGTCTGCAGAATAAGTTGGGGATTTGGAGGATGTGGGAGTGGTTGCCTCGTGTATTGGTGTAAATGTCTTTGGTGTGTATGTGTGTGAGGTATGCTTTTGTGTGGGTGGTGTCTGTTGTGTGTGTGAGCATGGGTTTTATTGTGTCTTGGGGTTTGGGAGGTGGAGGTGCTGGGTGATGGAGCAGTGGATGTCTGTGTGTATGTTGGGATGGTGTCTGTGGGTATGATGGATGTAGTGGATGTATGTGTGTCTGTTGGGTGGTGCCTGTGGGTATGATGGATCTGATGGATATCTGTGTGTCTGTTAGGGTGGTGTCTGCAGGTATGCTGGATGTGATGGATGTTTGTATGTCTGTTAGTGTTTGTATTTGTGGGTATGGTGGGAATGATGGATGTGTCATTGGGTGTCGTGGTGGTGCCTGTGAGTATGCTGGAGGTTGTGTGTGGGTTGGTGGTGATGGCGGGGTGTCTGCTGAAGCGGTGGATGATGTTGTGTTTGAGGGTGTATGTTGCGTGCCTGCATGCTGGTGTGTCTTGTAGTGTTTGTGTTTATATGTGCAGCACATGTGTGTTGAGGTGGGTGCATGCACGTGTGTCTGTGTGCTTGGGATAGGTAGGGGAATGGGGGATTTGAATTGGGAAGAGGGAGGTAGAGGAGGGTCAGAATGTGGGGAGGGACTGGCTGCCGTCAGTGAGGAGCCTAGAGCCTGAAAAGATCTCTGTAGGTCAGACATGGCACTATGAATGCCTTCCAGGAAAGCATTGGTCTGCTGAAGCTGGCTGGCCAACCCCTGGATTGTATTCACGATAGCAGTATGACCCACAATGGCAGTCTAACCCACAGAGATGTTCCTTAGGAGGTCAATAGCCTCTTCACTCAGGGCAGCAGGGATAACAGGGGCTGTGGCGCAGGTGCCTGCGGCAAAGGAGACGTTCGCCCTCTTGGGTGAGTGGGTACGGCCAACTGGGTGGGGAGCACCAAGGAGGGTGGTGATAGAACTGGGGGTGGTGGACCAAGATGGTACAAGAGCAGGTCCAGATGGGTCTGCAACCACTAGGGAGTGTCCACTGGAGGTTGAATCCAATGATGAGAATGTAGATCTGGTCTCCTCTATGGCACGCCCCTCACCCTCTGAGCCACTGGGTCTCTCCGTGTCCGTGGTGTCTTGACTGGAAGTACCATGACCAGATGTTTCCCCACTTGGTTGTGCCATGTCTCCTTCGCTTGCCTGGGCTGAGGCTGAAAATACACAGAGGAAAAAGGTCATCACATGTTTCTGAAAACACTTGAACAACAGCTGTGATTAGCAAACATTACTATGACGTCAAGTAGGCCCCAGCAACAAACTACATCAAAGTAACTCCTATGTGTACCATATGCATGCCATCTGAACTGTCAACAGTTGCCCACAGAAAAATCAGGGTCTCAGACAAATCGAATTGCATGGCTGAAGCTGTGTCATAACTGTCAACACCAGAGCAGTACGCGCTCTATTGGTGACAAAAATGCAAAAACCCAGCACTCTCAAAACAACGTAATTTATGCATTGTGCTGATATGTTGTGGTTTAACCTTTTGCATTGCAGAGTTCAATCCTGAAAACTTATTTTTAATATGCTTACAAATACTGTTCCTTTGCAATGTATTGCTGCAGGTTTTCAGAGTGTGTTAGGGTGTGGCCCCTTTCCAGGGCCTTCCAGAGACTTTCCCTGCAACATGCCTGGGTGTGGTTCTGGCCTGGGCCAAGACTCTATAAAAGAGAGCCAGCCCAACTCCCAGTGCTCACTATTCAGAGGTCCTGGTGCAGAGCAGCAGCTTCTTCCTGAGCTCCTGTCCCGGCGGCCTATTTGGATCTTCCATTCTTCTGCCCTTCATCCTTCATTGATGATCATTGTTCCAGGCGGTAAGACGGTGGTTGGACTGTTCCGACACCGTTCTTGAGAATTTTCATATTCTTGGTTTAATTCTTAAATGAGTAACAGATTACTTGCGCACTACCATTTCTTGACATTTATATGGTAGTTTACAAATATGCAAGACGCGCGATTTGTTTCATAAAGGTTTGACTTTGTTATTCATTGTGTGCTACCATTTCTTGACATTGGCATGGTGGCTTAAGAATCCGCAAGACGCGCAATTCGTTTTATGGTGTTTAAACATTGTTGTCCATTGCGCGCTACTATTTCTTGATATTTACATGATGTTTTACGAATTGGCAAGACGCGCAACTCGTTTCATGAGGATTCAACTTTTTTGTTCATTGCGCGCTACCATTTCTTGAAATTTACTTGGTGGCTTAAGAATCGGCAAAAGAAGCGCGATTCGTTTCATTGTACTTTGATCTTGTTATTTATTGTGAGCTGTTATTTCTTGACATTTACATCATGTTTTACGAATCGACAAGACGCGCGATTTGATTAATGATGATTTGACTTTGATATTCATTGCGTGCTACCATTTCTTGGTATTTTACATGGTGACACTCGAATCGGCAATATGCACGATTCTCTCCTTGAGTTTATTTCATGTTGTTTATTATATGCCACTATTCTAAGATATTTATTATGTAATATTCGAGTTGACAAGTTATGTGATTTGTTTCCTGAATCCATATTGTGTTATTCATGGTGCACAATCCTTTTATGGTGTTTACTATATATATATATATATATATCTGCAATATGCACAATTTGTGTTGAAACATTTTAAGAGTACACAGAAGGCCAGAGTTTCTAGATGCAATATTGTATGGTCCTAGTATACATTCTCAAAACAGGATTTATATGACTGGTTTAAATTTTAGTCAGAATGTTTTTTCTGATTCTCATGTAAAGGAAAGTACTTGAATAAGAACGTTTTCATTTAATTCATCTTGATTCCCTTACAGGTATCCGGCCATCTTGAAACTTAGTCATTTTAAACTTAACTCTTAGATTGTTCATGTTTTCAGAGTGACTAGGCTTAGAATCATAGGGCCTGATTCTAACTTTGGAGGACGGTGTTAAACCGTCCCAAAAGTGGCGGATATACCACCTACCGTATTACGAGTCCATTATATCCTATGGAACTCGTAATACGGTAGGTGGTATATCCGCCACTTTTGGGACGGTTTAACACCGTCCTCCAAAGTTAGAATCAGGCCCATAGTCTAGTATTGATTTCAGGAGATATAATTTTCATATTGTGTTCTAACCTTTTTCTTACTACAGGTTTCCTTCCTAGCTGTTCCCTTCCTAATGCTCTCTTCCCCTCTTGAACTCTCTCAGTCTCTGTGATTTATCTATCAGAGTCTTGGAGCTGTTCAGTGGTGGACGTGTTGGGAACGTGCACAGACCCGAGGATCTGGTGACTCTGACAATAACAGTAACTTTTGAACAAGTAGGAGACCACATCACTGTTGATGCTTTGCCTTATGCAGCATTCCTCAGTTACATGTTGTCATACAATAGGAGTCCATTACCAACTTCAGTCCCACAGATCACACAGAAGGTCATGCAAACATCTATTTGTCACATACCCAATAACACAACAATGTGAAATTATGTTTCTAGAAAATGCTATGTTGCTAACAACAGTACAGTAGCCTAGAGAAGGTGACATGGAATTACGCATGTCACACTGGAAACATATAAACAATGCGAACTTCTCCAAGTGAAGTTTGTCCCAGTGGAGTCATTGAGATAGTACTAATGTTGCTCGAATATGCCACACAACTGGCATGGAAATGTACACTGTACACATAATGTGCAAATTGACAGGGAGATACGTCCCTAAAATCCACAACCTACTAAATTAACAAGCCCCATGGAAATCACCACTAATGTCTAGCACCCGTTACAATGACATACTCTGATTGCATCAGTAGACGCCATTAGTCCTTTGTATGTTGGACAGGCCCAGAGATATGCAAGTACATGTAGAAGGACTAACATGTTGCCGAATGGGAAGATACACCGCTTTCTCCATTTCGTCCCTGCAAACCCAGATGTCTGTGGATGAGTGGTTGTGCCCAACCACATGTGATTCCAGCATCACTGCAAGTCACTCCATGATGCATGCCAACAGTCATGTTTCAAACAATCCCCATTACTTATTTGTAGTGCATTTTGCTACATGATGCCACATCAATAGCCTTGAAATGCACATAGAGGCTAAAAATCTAGTCATACATGTGCTGTCCTTCATTGCTATTGCACGTGCCAGATGACATGCCCTGATGGGTGAGGGTCTGTGTCAGCCAACAATCAATGGTGACGCACTCCTGCCTGTGGAACGACATGAAATGTAGCCCCATTGCAAATGCCCCATTCCACACACAGGTAGGCATGCACATATATGTGAGGGAATACAGAAATCATTAATGCAGGGAGACCATGCATGACACATCAGCGTACACATTTTGTCAAAATACAAAGGGACACAGCTAACATGCAGGCACAAGGAATGTTGGCAGCGGTGATGGCACATAAATCATGTCAATAAGCATTCCCCACTTACCAAGGACAAGTAAAGATCTGTAAAGAGATCTATGATACGGGGGTCATGCTATGGGCACTAAATTCACCAGTCATTGTGTTCACAGTTGGGGTGAGTCACAGAGGAGAACCCATTCACAGCTACAAAATGTCCCCTTTGGGCAGCTCACTCACACTGCACTGCAGCACAACACGACACAAAAACACGTCTGCACATCTTAGGCACAGGGACAGAGAAGTGTACACAGCATTGTGTCAAACAACACCAACTACACAGCAGCATAATACAACTGACACCCTCACGTTGCACACATACCATAGACTGTCATCAGAATCAACACACATATGTATGGATGTGACATTTAATACAAACACCCCTCTAATTAAACTTCACTTTAATGGACCCACACATCACCCACATTTCAACACAATGGAATGCGAACGGGGATGCACAACAGTCAGAGAGACAAATATCCAAAGCTCACAATGCAACCAATACCTGCACAGTAGGGATGGGGGCATCAGGAACACTCAGGGAAGGATGCACATTAGGACACATATTCCTTCTAACATGCTCCTAAAACAACATTTGCACAGGAACTGGCCCCTCATGTAGCTAACGGACAAAGAAAACTAGAGCCAAGTGACATGCCTATCTGCACAATGTGTAAGTGCAAGCCAAGAAAGCACATACAATAGCAACTGCATGGGACATACATCTAGATGAAGTAGCTGCAAGGTACACAATTCAAAATAGACACTTACACAGTCAAATGCAAAAGAAGGTAGCACAATTGAACACACTCCATGTCTGCACAAAGAAAACTCAAGCTGCCACACAAGACCAACATACAATCCATATGAGGGGGACAATTCAACACCATCCACGTTGACATTGGACCAAACAAGATGAAATACTTACCTTACCAAACATAACCCAATGCTGTGACACCCCATTTGGATTAAGACACACATACCTGTACAGTCAACATCTACCTTTGTCTTGGGTGACACCAGCACTGTCTACAATGTGAAGTATTGGAAACCACAGCAGATTGATCAGCAAGCAGGGTCAAACACACAGAACTGTACGGATGCAACACAAGTTACACAGGAACAACATAAAGGTAGAAAAGGAATTGCAGGACAAATGTATACCCAACAAAATAACAACGTGGGTTTATTAGCTCCAAACAGTGAAAGCAAAGGCCATTGGCCTGTTCATTTATGATGTCCATGCACATTACTGTGTTCATACTTGACTCCTATTACTGCCAGGGAACCTCCACAGAAAGGGACATACAGTGGGCAGGCAGGGATCATCATGGGGTGGGGTCGGATTTAGGAGGGGTAGACCTGTTTCTTGGGAGAGGTGGGATACCTGGTGGGCAAGAGGTATGGGTGCTTGTGGGGGGCAGGTGTGACAGGGAAAGACTGGGATGTGGAAGGGATGGGTTGGGATGTGGGTCGGGTCCTCTAGCATTTGGTGGGGTTTGGGGGGAACAAGGGAAAGTTAAAAAGGAAACTCTCCTTCAGAAGGTGGGGACAGTCTGCAGAATAAGTTGGGGATTTGGAGGATGTGGGAGTGGTTGCCTCGTGTATTGGTGTAAATGTCTTTGGTGTGTATGTGTGTGAGGTATGCTTTTGTGTGGGTGGTGTCTGTTGTGTGTGTGAGCATGGGTTTTATTGTGTCTTGGGGTTTGGGAGGTGGAGGTGCTGGGTGATGGAGCAGTGGATGTCTGTGTGTATGTTGGGATGGTGTCTGTGGGTATGATGGATGTAGTGGATGTATGTGTGTCTGTTGGGTGGTGCCTGTGGGTATGATGGATCTGATGGATATCTGTGTGTCTGTTAGGGTGGTGTCTGCAGGTATGCTGGATGTGATGGATGTTTGTATGTCTGTTAGTGTTTGTATTTGTGGTTATGGTGGGAATGATGGATGTGTCATTGGGTGTCGTGGTGGTGCCTGTGAGTATGCTGGAGGTTGTGTGTGGGTTGGTGGTGATGGCGGGGTGTCTGCTGAAGCGGTGGATGATGTTGTGTTTGAGGGTGTATGTTGCGTGCCTGCATGCTGGTGTGTCTTGTAGTGTTTGTGTTTATATGTGCAGCACATGTGTGTTGAGGTGGGTGCATGCACGTGTGTCTGTGTGCTTGGGATAGGTAGGGGAATGGGGGATTTGAATTGGGAAGAGGGAGGTAGAGGAGGGTCAGAATGTGGGGAGGGACTGGCTGCCGTCAGTGAGGAGCCTAGAGCCTGAAAAGATCTCTGTAGGTCAGACATGGCACTATGAATGCCTTCCAGGAAAGCATTGGTCTGCTGAAGCTGGCTGGCCAACCCCTGGATTGTATTCACGATAGCAGTATGACCCACAATGGCAGTCTAACCCACAGAGATGTTCCTTAGGAGGTCAATAGCCTCTTCACTCAGGGCAGCAGGGATAACAGGGGCTGTGGCGCAGGTGCCTGCGGCAAAGGAGACGTTCGCCCTCTTGGGTGAGTGGGTACGGCCAACTGGGTGGGGAGCACCAAGGAGGGTGGTGATAGAACTGGGGGTGGTGGACCAAGATGGTACAAGAGCAGGTCCAGATGGGTCTGCAACCACTAGGGAGTGTCCACTGGAGGTTGAATCCAATGATGAGAATGTAGATCTGGTCTCCTCTATGGCACGCCCCTCACCCTCTGAGCCACTGGGTCTCTCCGTGTCCGTGGTGTCTTGACTGGAAGTACCATGACCAGATGTTTCCCCACTTGGTTGTGCCATGTCTCCTTCGCTTGCCTGGGCTGAGGCTGAAAATACACAGAGGAAAAAGGTCATCACATGTTTCTGAAAACACTTGAACAACAGCTGTGATTAGCAAACATTACTATGACGTCAAGTAGGCCCCAGCAACAAACTACATCAAAGTAACTCCTATGTGTACCATATGCATGCCATCTGAACTGTCAACAGTTGCCCACAGAAAAATCAGGGTCTCAGACAAATCGAATTGCATGGCTGAAGCTGTGTCATAACTGTCAACACCAGAGCAGTACGCGCTCTATTGGTGACAAAAATGCAAAAACCCAGCACTCTCAAAACAACGTAATTTATGCATTGTGCTGATATGTTGTGGTTTAACCTTTTGCATTGCAGAGTTCAATCCTGAAAACTTATTTTTAATATGCTTACAAATACTGTTCCTTTGCAATGTATTGCTGCAGGTTTTCAGAGTGTGTTAGGGTGTGGCCCCTTTCCAGGGCCTTCCAGAGACTTTCCCTGCAACATGCCTGGGTGTGGTTCTGGCCTGGGCCAAGACTCTATAAAAGAGAGCCAGCCCAACTCCCAGTGCTCACTATTCAGAGGTCCTGGTGCAGAGCAGCAGCTTCTTCCTGAGCTCCTGTCCCGGCGGCCTATTTGGATCTTCCATTCTTCTGCCCTTCATCCTTCATTGATGATCATTGTTCCAGGCGGTAAGACGGTGGTTGGACTGTTCCGACACCGTTCTTGAGAATTTTCATATTCTTGGTTTAATTCTTAAATGAGTAACAGATTACTTGCGCACTACCATTTCTTGACATTTATATGGTAGTTTACAAATATGCAAGACGCGCGATTTGTTTCATAAAGGTTTGACTTTGTTATTCATTGTGTGCTACCATTTCTTGACATTGGCATGGTGGCTTAAGAATCCGCAAGACGCGCAATTCGTTTTATGGTGTTTAAACATTGTTGTCCATTGCGCGCTACTATTTCTTGATATTTACATGATGTTTTACGAATTGGCAAGACGCGCAACTCGTTTCATGAGGATTCAACTTTTTTGTTCATTGCGCGCTACCATTTCTTGAAATTTACTTGGTGGCTTAAGAATCGGCAAAAGAAGCGCGATTCGTTTCATTGTACTTTGATCTTGTTATTTATTGTGAGCTGTTATTTCTTGACATTTACATCATGTTTTACGAATCGACAAGACGCGCGATTTGATTAATGATGATTTGACTTTGATATTCATTGCGTGCTACCATTTCTTGGTATTTTACATGGTGACACTCGAATCGGCAATATGCACGATTCTCTCCTTGAGTTTATTTCATGTTGTTTATTATATGCCACTATTCTAAGATATTTATTATGTAATATTCGAGTTGACAAGTTATGTGATTTGTTTCCTGAATCCATATTGTGTTATTCATGGTGCACAATCCTTTTATGGTGTTTACTATATATATATATATATATATCTGCAATATGCACAATTTGTGTTGAAACATTTTAAGAGTACACAGAAGGCCAGAGTTTCTAGATGCAATATTGTATGGTCCTAGTATACATTCTCAAAACAGGATTTATATGACTGGTTTAAATTTTAGTCAGAATGTTTTTTCTGATTCTCATGTAAAGGAAAGTACTTGAATAAGAACGTTTTCATTTAATTCATCTTGATTCCCTTACAGGTATCCGGCCATCTTGAAACTTAGTCATTTTAAACTTAACTCTTAGATTGTTCATGTTTTCAGAGTGACTAGGCTTAGAATCATAGGGCCTGATTCTAACTTTGGAGGACGGTGTTAAACCGTCCCAAAAGTGGCGGATATACCACCTACCGTATTACGAGTCCATTATATCCTATGGAACTCGTAATACGGTAGGTGGTATATCCGCCACTTTTGGGACGGTTTAACACCGTCCTCCAAAGTTAGAATCAGGCCCATAGTCTAGTATTGATTTCAGGAGATATAATTTTCATATTGTGTTCTAACCTTTTTCTTACTACAGGTTTCCTTCCTAGCTGTTCCCTTCCTAATGCTCTCTTCCCCTCTTGAACTCTCTCAGTCTCTGTGATTTATCTATCAGAGTCTTGGAGCTGTTCAGTGGTGGACGTGTTGGGAACGTGCACAGACCCGAGGATCTGGTGACTCTGACAATAACAGTAACTTTTGAACAAGTAGGAGACCACATCACTGTTGATGCTTTGCCTTATGCAGCATTCCTCAGTTACATGTTGTCATACAATAGGAGTCCATTACCAACTTCAGTCCCACAGATCACACAGAAGGTCATGCAAACATCTATTTGTCACATACCCAATAACACAACAATGTGAAATTATGTTTCTAGAAAATGCTATGTTGCTAACAACAGTACAGTAGCCTAGAGAAGGTGACATGGAATTACGCATGTCACACTGGAAACATATAAACAATGCGAACTTCTCCAAGTGAAGTTTGTCCCAGTGGAGTCATTGAGATAGTACTAATGTTGCTCGAATATGCCACACAACTGGCATGGAAATGTACACTGTACACATAATGTGCAAATTGACAGGGAGATACGTCCCTAAAATCCACAACCTACTAAATTAACAAGCCCCATGGAAATCACCACTAATGTCTAGCACCCGTTACAATGACATACTCTGATTGCATCAGTAGACGCCATTAGTCCTTTGTATGTTGGACAGGCCCAGAGATATGCAAGTACATGTAGAAGGACTAACATGTTGCCGAATGGGAAGATACACCGCTTTCTCCATTTCGTCCCTGCAAACCCAGATGTCTGTGGATGAGTGGTTGTGCCCAACCACATGTGATTCCAGCATCACTGCAAGTCACTCCATGATGCATGCCAACAGTCATGTTTCAAACAATCCCCATTACTTATTTGTAGTGCATTTTGCTACATGATGCCACATCAATAGCCTTGAAATGCACATAGAGGCTAAAAATCTAGTCATACATGTGCTGTCCTTCATTGCTATTGCACGTGCCAGATGACATGCCCTGATGGGTGAGGGTCTGTGTCAGCCAACAATCAATGGTGACGCACTCCTGCCTGTGGAAAGACATGAAATGTAGCCCCATTGCAAATGCCCCATTCCACACACAGGTAGGCATGCACATATATGTGAGGGAATACAGAAATCATTAATGCAGGGAGACCATGCATGACACATCAGCGTACACATTTTGTCAAAATACAAAGGGACACAGCTAACATGCAGGCACAAGGAATGTTGGCAGCGGTGATGGCACATAAATCATGTCAATAAGCATTCCCCACTTACCAAGGACAAGTAAAGATCTGTAAAGAGAAAGTAAGAACAATGTATGTTCTGTCACATGCATGATGATCACCTTCACATTACAGGAAGCAGTGAGGTACTAGCACCCTTCACTCGCTGATGAACAAGTAGCCTCTGGGTGGCAGATACCAATATACTCATTTGACCAGACACATGGCTGAGGACAGTGACCACCACTTCCTTACCTTTGGTCGGAAACACTGAGGAGTAGTGGTCTGTTGCATAGAATTTACACCCACTACAACAACAAACATCATGTGATTGATCAAAGTACACAGCCATGTGTTATCCCTGTATAGCAAATTGTCTGTGTATTTTACACAGTTTTGTCCTAGATCCCTGGGCCAATAGGCAAGGCACATCAGTATGCACCACATGCCATATCTCCACAAACATGCATTCATCTACTGTGTCACACCTTCTGGGTGATGGCTCTCTATATCTCCTTCTTCTGATGGGTGTTTACCTGCATGCTTGCAAGAGACAATTCAAGAGATTACAATCACAAGTCTTTTGTACAAATGGTTGAGTCACACATGTCAGAAACACCAAGCTAGAAATGTTCTATTTGTTAACACACCACAAGTGTAAAGCACACAAGCCACTAAGTACAGGGACAAGACTTTAGACATTTATATCAATCTGGAAAGTAACCCACTAGCCTGCTCAGGGCCTACAATAACTGAGCAAGCCTACTGACATAAGGTAGCCCATGCTCAAGCAACATAAACTCTGATGTGAGCCACAAGGAAACACTACACACATATGTGGCTTCTGAAGGGTAAACTCCTTATGCCTGACTGGACAAACATATTCACGGTCTGCAAGATTTACTCACTGCATGCAGTCCCTATAGGAAAATTCCATAGTACAGACTTTACCATTATATTTGAGTGACAATGAACGGGCTGGCCTGGTGGGTACAGAAACTGTATTCCTTGTGCATGTGTGGACATGTGGTCTACCAAGTTCAGGCTCATGCCACTTCAGGGGATGAGTTCTGTGGTATATACCTGTAACAAAGAATACTCCTTTGGACATATGTGTCTAACATACAGAGATGGCATCCCAACAAACCAAGGTAGTTAGACACATATCACAGCCTATTAGGAGTTAACACTCTGCCAGCACTGTGGGAGTGTTATTAGTACAATGAGCCTGTACAGGAGACATATGACCTCTCTGAAGGTGACAACAGAGCTGTGAGATTAAGGGACCTGCCATGAGTCAAAGACATTGTTAGGCTTGGCATCCTTGGTGTGGTCTCCCCTAACTTTTTGCCTCTGTTTCACAGGTTGTTGATGTGTGCTGGACTCTGTTTGTGCTGTTTTTGACACTCTAGGCACTTTATCACTGCTATCCAGTGCTAAAGTGCAAGTGCTCCTATGTAAAATGTATGTGTAATTGGCTTTCCATGATTGACATATTTGATTTACTAGTAGGTCCCTAGTACAGTGCACTAGAGGTGCTCAGGCCCTGTAAATCAAATGCTACTAGTGGGCCTGCAGCACTGGTTGTACCACCCACATTAGTAGCCCTGTAAACATGTCTCAGACCTGCCAGTGCAGGGTCCTTGTGTGCAGTGTTAAACTGCCAATTCGACTTGTACTCACTTGTCAGGCCTAAACCTTCCCTTTATTTACATGTAAGGCACCCCTAAGGTAGGCCCTAGGAAGCCCCATGGGACAATGACTGGCCTTTGTTGTGCATTCCTGCTTGAGAAGAATCTCTAAGGACTTGAACTGAGCTTACCTCCTGTTGTTGGAGTCTCAGGGCCATCAAAGACTTCCCCTGACAGCACCTGGACTCTCTGCTGAGACTCCTGCCCTGCCAAGTGGTGCCCTGTCTAGTCCCTGGGCCCTTGAGAGGTAAAGCTGACAGCTAAGAACTGAAAATCCACGCAACGACTGCCGTGAGGGGAAACTTTTGATGCTCCACCCGACTCGCAGCTGATAAACGACATGCCACCAGCCTCGCAGCTGAAATCGATGCTTCACCTGCCTCGCGGTTGAAAGATCAATGCAACGCAGCTGGAGAAATGACGCACAACACCCACAGCTGCTGCTGTTAACAACGAAAGCCCCCATGCTGCATGGTTTCTTGACACCGTGCGAGAGGATTTCAACGCTACTTCGCTGGGCACAGAAGATCAACGCAAAGCCTTCCGGGACCCAAGGTGCCCATCCGCATTGATGCAGTGCCCTCTTTTGACGCTGCTTAGGTATTTTTGTGCACTAACATCGTTCTCACTGTTTTCTAAGGATTAAGGGCCAGATGTAGCAAAAGTAGGTTTTGCGACTCGGAAATTGCGACTCCGAGCGGCTCACAATTTCCGAGTCGCAAAACCATATGCAGAAAGGTGTTTCAGACACCTTCTGCGAGTCGCTATGAGGTCGCAAAGACCCACCTCATTAATATTAATGAGGTGGGTCGCAATTTGCGCCCCCAATAGCGACTCTGGGCACTCACGGGGATGGAGGCCTGCTGGGAACAGCAGACCTCCATGTCCGTGACTGCTTTTAAATAAAGCAGTTTTTTTTTTCCAAGTGTAGCCCGTTTTCCTTAAAGGAAAACGAGCTGCACTTAGGAAAAAAAAACGAAACCTTTAGTTTCGGATTTTTTCAGGACAGGTAGTGGTCCCTTGGACCACTGCCTGCCCTGAAAAAATAATCTTGGGTCCGGTCACAAAGGGGAAGGGGTCCCCTGGGGACCCCTTCCCGTTTGCAAGTGGGTTACCATCCACTTCAAGTGGATGGTAACTGTGACTCAATTTGCGACCGCGTAAGCGGTCGCAAATGGAATTGCATACCACTGCGACTCGCAAATAGGAAGGCAACACCCTTTCCTATTTGCGACTCGGAAATGCATTTTGCAAGTCGGTTCCGACTCGCAAAATGCATTTCTGCATAGCAAACACGCGTTTGCGACTCGCAAACGGCGATTTTCGCCATTAGCGTGTCGCAAACAGTTTGCTACATCTGGCCCTATGACTCTTATTCTTTTAAAAATTCATATCTTGACTTGTGTATGTTGGATTTTTGTCATTTTGGTCTTGTTTTGTTTAATTAAATATTATCTATTTTTCTTGAACTGTGTTGTGTCATTGTGTAGTGATTCATTGCATTACTGTGTGTGTTGGTACAAATACTTTACACAGTGCTTCTGAAGTTAAGCCTGCCTGCTCGTGTCAAGCTACCAAGGGGGTGAGCATCGTCAACTGAGGGTGATTCTCCCTTACCCTGACTAGAGTGAGGGTCCTTGCATGAACAGGATGTAAACTGACTGCCAACCAATGACCCCACTTCAACAGACACACCTTGACAATGATGCAAAATGCACATATGGACTATTTCTGTGATATACCTCAATATCCATACCTAATCTAGTCAATGGGCTCAAGCATTCATGGCAAGCTCAGTCAATGGAGCATCTTTTGTTCACATGACAGGGTCTGCTGATGTACACAGAGTGAGCACAGTGCCACAGTTGCATGGCCACAGTGACTCTCCCACACCCTTGATTAGGTTCCATACTGTTAGATACAACTAACATGCCCTTGTCTCTGCAGTCTGAGCATACTGAACCTGCATGACACTCACATTTCCATCACTTCCATACATGACAGTACATCATGTGTCCATCAGCAAGCTGGCATGTGGTTTGTGTGGCAAGCTGGCGGGTAGAGTGAGTCAGGATGTGGATTACAGACAACAGTTTGTCAAGGTCAGATGGGGTTGGAAGATCTGTGGTTCTATAAACATTGCTTACAATATCTGCAAATGACTCATTCAAAATGCATACATGGCTCATGCTGTCATGCACATAAATGTTGTCAAAAACTTACAACAATCATGAAGAAAGATATGTCAAGGGATGGCAGGAAAGTCTCCTTACCCGGTCATATGCATCCAACACAAGGAGGATCTAGGACCTCAAACACCTCACACAACACAATGTGACTGAACTTAACATGTATTACTGTCCACCAATAACTGCACAATGCACATCCCATTGATGCCACACAGACTACAATGATAGGCACACAAGAAGTATTACAGGGGCACATATTAGCCTGGAAGGAGGAAAAGGATGGTGTTGAACAGAATCAATTGTCTCTGAGAAACTTACCTGCTCCTCCGATGAGCCATAGAGCTGTTCATACAGGGGTGTGACCTCATTTACAAGCCTCTACAGTTCCTCTGGAGAGAAGGCAGGGGCCGAATCACCTGCTGGATGTGGCATGATTGCTCCCAGAGGTGGCACACAGCAGCTCAGATAGTGGAGGTTTTGCTGGCAGCAGTGTCAGGAGTCAATTGAGTGAATGTGCACATTGCAGTCACGTCCGCCACATATGCGGTCATCACTGCCGGCGGATACAGCCATTGGTCCGCAACAGCCACAGGCAGCAATGTTAGCCCATGGCCGCTGCGGTTGGGACCTGTTGGAACCACCACCACCCTGATAAATTCCTCCGGCAATTGCAGGCGGTTCCTAATGTCCAGTGGAGTAGGTCAGGCATCTGCCATTTTGGCGGCATGAAATACTGTATTTAGCTTTGTAAACTGCATCACACCTACAAAAAATGTGTTGTGGCATTGCAAACATCCTTATTCTGGCCTGCAATGTAGGCCCTTCTACACAACCACCAGTGTAGTGTGTTGCAGGACACAGATGGCAATTGATGGTGGTGCATGGTCCACCACTGCTGATGTTCATTTTTGTGTACAGAATGTACAGTCACATTTTGAGGGGCAATTGTGTAGCAGCTAGTTGAGTTTTGTCCACATTTATGATTTGGACACATGGGTTGACAGCCATGTGGGTCACATGTGACCCTTATGTAGTTGCCAGCTGTGCTGTGTACTGGGTGTCATGTCTATCCAGACAGAAATGCTTTGTCATATGACATTATTGTAATACATAGTTTATGTTGCTGTGGACACACTAATATTACAAATCATGTCTTATCACACATAGATACCCTGGGAGAGGGAGGAGGTGACAACCTCCTGACTACCGTCCACTGCCAGACCTTCAGACCATGGAGCAAAGTCATATTATTATTATGTTCTACCTCCTGGATAGGCAAACAATAGTGGACTTATGCCGACAGTTGAAGCCAGATCTGATGGCAACTATTAGTTATCCAACCTGCATACCACCCATTGTACAAGTCATGCCAGTTCAGGCCCCTAGCCAGGAGTGAAAGTTTTGGGGGGTCAGGCCCCTAGTAATGATAGGCATGCAAAACAGATTTGGCAAAGGGGCGGGGTGGTGGATTCTCATGAGGAATTTGGAAAAAAAAATATTCTAATGTTTGATTTTTATTGGGTGTAATCCATGAATTGTAATTTCAAATGCTATTATTAGGCTATACTTACAAATATTTGGACAAAATATTACAATATTCAAATACATCGTCATAGGAATATTACAAAAAAACTGAATTTTACAGAAGATTCTACTTATGAATTTCTGTAAAGTTTGTGGCAGATCATAGGCTTTAAAACACTTCAAGGCAGTACGACTGTTTTTTGTCAAGCAAAAATTAGAAAATGTTTTTACTGCCATTCACAAGGGGGAAGGGGTCCCTTGGGGACCCCTTCCCGTTTGTCAATGGGTTAGCACTAGTGTGACACTGGTGCTAACTGCGATTGTTTTGCGACCGCATTCACGGTCACAAAACAGTCTTACATGGGACTGCGACTCGCAATTAGGAAGGGAACACCCCTTCCTAATTGCGACTCGCAATTCCTTTTTGCGATTCGGTAAATAGTTTACTGAATTGCAACATTGGGTTTCAACATACCGAAGTGCATTTTGCACGTCGAAAACGGCTTGATTCGCTGTTTGCGATGTGCGAAATGCTACGTAAATGTAGCCCATTGGACTTTACCACTACTTCACAGAAAGATGAGAAACAGATACCCATATAGTGGCTAAACTGTACATTTTGAAACCATTAACTCAGGAATCAATCCCGGTTTCCCACCTTCACCAAACTGTGTGATCCTAGACAAATACTTATTTCAGTAAGCCTCCTTTTCCATCATTATTTCAAAAGAGCATCTTCAAATGCAGAAGTTCAGAATGTATGCTGTACAAAGACATGTTATGTTTGATTTAATGGAGTGTAAAGTTGCTCCACGTATAACAAGAAGATAGGCCACATTTAGGGAACACACGACAACTGACCTGCTTCTTAGTTCACTAATGGCATTAAGGTAGGGGAACATGCTTGGAAATAAAGCAGCCACGCTTAACTTAGAGGCGAGGTGTAAAGTATTTATGCAGCACCTAAACAGTAATAAAGTGAAAATACAACACAAGAAACATGGTATAATCTGATGTACGAAGATGAAACACTTCCCCATGTACAAGAAATAAACTTCGAATTTTCAAAAGGCTTTAGCATATTTTTACATGATGATTCCTGTATGATTTACATGCCAAACATTTTCATGGCTTGGCTTGTGCATGGGTTCTTAGAGCCACATCAGACCCCATTACTGTGCTCTAGCTAGGCTGTCACTCTCAGCAAGGCTGTCTGTCATATTGTTCACAGACAGAACCAATATTCCCAACAGAGTGGTCATACTTTTAATAGACAACTTCAACATTCCTCAGCAGGATTCCCATATATTTATTGGACAGAACTAAAGTGTATCTTCAGAAATGACATAATATTTTGGAATGTACCTATAGCCATGAATGGGGGCATAGTAGAACTAATGCATCCAATGCCGGAATCTGTTTCGACCCTATGCACATAATTTAGTGACTAAGATCCACTCATCCTTTAATTCTCTTTGAATACAAAGAATAGCACTGAGTTGAAAAACAGTAAGGGCCAGATGTAGGTAGGTTGAAAATTGCGACTTGCAATTTGCGAGTCATAGCGACTCGCAAATTGCAACTCGCAATACGTAATGCAGAAAGGTGTCTCAGACACCTTCTGCGACTCGCTATGGGGTCGCAAAGACCCACCTCATTAATATTAAAGAGGTGGGTCGCAGTTTGCGACCCCATAGTGAGTCTAGGCACTCACAGAGATGGTGGCCTGCTGGAGACAGCAGACCACCATATCTGTGACTGCTTTTTGAATAAAGCAGTTTTTTTCTTTTCTTTTTGCAGCCCGTTTTCCTTAAAGGAAAACGAGCTGCAAAAAGAAAAATACCGATACCATTTGGTTTCGGTTTTTTCAGAGTAGGCAGTGGTCCATAGGACCACTACCTGCTCTGAAAAAATATTTTTATTGGCATTCACAAAGGGGAAGGGGTCAATGGGGACCCCTTCCCTTTTGCTAATGAGTTACCACTTCAAGTGGATGGTAACTGTGAGTTGGTTTGCATCCGCATTCGCGGTCCCAAAGCAACTCTGCATGGCGATGCGGTCGCAAATAGGAAGGGAACACCCCTTCCTATTTGCGAGTCGCAGCCTCAAATTGCGAGTCAGTACCGACTCACAATTTGCGGTTGTGCATCGCATTTGGCATTTTGCACCTCACACTCTGCGTTTTTCGCAGTTTGCGAGGTGCAAAAGGCTTGCTACATCTGGCCCTAAACATCTGCCAATAGTGCAAGAGATCCCTTGAGGTGAATATGTGATTTACACAGGTCACGTTATATAATGAAATCCAATACAATAAAATTTTGTAAAGCGCACAGTTGCTTCTGAGGGTGTCCCCGTGCTAGTACAAGGATCCAAAAATTTTGCTAATTCCCAGCACAATCCTAGGGTAAAGAAAAACCTGGGGAATTAAAAATAAATGTTCATATTTCTATTAGCTTCATGTCAAAGGCTTCCTATTGAAGCAGTCAGAGCTGTCATGAAAGATACCTGCCGTCAATTGTTGCTTTTTAGCCACTACTGTCCTGCTATTCAAAGAGTACTGGGACATTTATTAGTGTCTACATCTGTCAATAACACTTTTCTCTGTCGGATAAGAATGCTGTAATCCAGTGAGGTGTGAACATAGTCAAGTGAGAGCCAATCTGTAAAAGCATGACTGGAGAATGAGAAATGTGCCTGCTTTTTATTGTATGCAAAGATGCTCACTTGAGTTTCGGTTCCCACAAAGAAAGATTTTACATTATTAAAGTGTAGTATTTGACATTCATGTTGGCACTGAAGGCTTAATTTTTTTTAATTTAGATTGGATCATAGCTTTTCTTCTGCGAATGTACATGTTTACTTCATGGTAATGTGATATCTGTGACTCTATCTTATGGTGTGTTCTGCTTGCCTTTATTCAATGTCCCTGTGTCTGCATCCCAATGTCGTTGCAAGCTAGTTTTGGATTACCAGCTTTATTGTGTCATGGTCTGTGTCTCCATGGCTTAGTACTAGCATTGTGATACCAGTGCCCCTATGCCACTATCCCTGTCACTGTGTCTTTTTTATGCCTGGAGGTCTCTGTGCTCTTCTGCCTACCTTAATCTATCAGTATTCCAAAGTCTTTGTCCATGTCTCAGTGTTATAAAGGCATATTCACAATGCTTTTGTTCATGTTTCTAGATCAGTAAACTGAGGCCCATATTTGAGCAAAATCAAACAAAAGTTCAGCGTCAAAAAAATTAATGTGAGCTAACGTCATTCCCTAGAGCCATCTGTGTACCATATTTAGAAAAAAACACACAATGGAGCTAAGGAATGGTTAGCCTAAAAACAAAAATGACATTAACCACTGTGACATGTTGCAAGTAAAATTATGCTAATGCCGCAAAAGTGGCGTTAGAATGTTTTACAGTACTTTTTTTAAGCGAAACGGGTTATCACCATATTCAACAGCATTAGCGTAAAAAAATGCGCAAGCAAGAAAAAACATTTGGGAAGACAAAATAGAGAATACCGGCCAGGAGAGACCGTAGGGAAATCCCAGTCAGCCAAGTACCAGCCAGGAGGGTCCAGCAAAGTCCCAGGAGAAGAAGAAGAGGAAGCCGAATGTTATAAAGATGCAGAATCAATATGAAGAGAGTAAATTAAGATTTATTCCAGTCCAGATGCCATCAACCAAAAACAGGCCACACACTCCATAAAGCTTTCCCCCAACCGATTCCGAACCTCCCGTCTCCTCGCGATCCCGAGAACCTTCAGATCACAGTGTTCTCAGCGGGATTGCGAGGACACTGACACTACTGTATGTCGGTAAATATAACACATCCCCCTTACTTACACAACTACTAAATAGTACAGTTACTTAACAACTACTAAATAGGAATACAGAACAATTATAAGATAATAATGAAAGGAAGTACAGAGAAATATGAAAACACAGTATATAAAACAAATATATGTCTCAAGACACAAAATCCTTTAGCCAACGTGGCTTGCGATGAACTATGAGGTTCTTTTTTAACTCAGTAGAGATTTCGGGCATGTTGTCTTGATGCATAAGTCTGTTGGATTCACCAGAAGTTAGAAAGTCCTTGGATCCACTGTGCACATGAGATTTCCGCAAGTCCTGACTGTGAGATCCAGATGGTTTACTCCACTTTACAATCCTGGACATGCTCCATGCATCACCATTGTTTAAAATCACAACATTCCGTCTAACTTCCTTGATGCAGAATGGACCCATGAATCCTGACATCCCTTTCTTCCCAAAACCAGGTTTCTTTACTAATACCCTGTCACCTACATTCCATTTTACTTCAGATGCATTATGTTTGAAATCATATCTATTTTTATACTTTTGCTGATAAGACCTTCTCAATTCAGGACCCTTATTCAACTTCTCACCTAGCTGATCTGACTGTCGCAACATTCCATCCATCCATGCAGGATTCATTTTAGTACAACCCACTCTTCCTCTTAAATACACAAAAGGAGAAATTGAAGTGACCATGTTAGGGGTGTTGCGATGTGCCCACTACATTTCTCTAAGCAAATCATGAAGAGGCATTCTAGTCCGAACAGCCTCTTGAACACAATATTTCACCATTCTGTTCATCCTTTCAGCAAGACCATTAGCTTGAGGTAAGTACAGAGCTGTTCTCAGATGTAATATAGCCAACGACTTCAGGAAATCTTGCATTTCCTGAGAAGTCAATTGCACCAAATTATCCGTCACTAATTGACTGGGCACTCCTTCACGCGAGAACTCCTCTTTAAGAAATTCAATCACAGTATTAGTGTCTAGAGTGCCTACACACTTTGTTACAACCCACTTCGAGGTATAGTCTACCAGAAGCATCACATAACGTTCATTTGCAGGTAATAAGTGAAATGGGCCCATGAAGTCAAGCCCCAACTTCATCCAATGTCTTTCTGGTACATTAACAGGGGAAAGTGGAGTTTTGACTACAGACTTGCATTTATCACTGTGTGCACAGGATACACAGTCTTTAACTACAGCCTCAACATCTCGGTCTAAACCTGGCCACCAATACATTTCTCTAAGCCTACATTTAGTCAAATTTCTACCCATGTGGCCTTCATGGGCTAAATTGACAATCTTATCCCTTACACCCATAGGAGGAATAGTTTTACTCCCTCTAAACAACTCTTCATCATTACAACAAAGTTCATCTTGTACATTCCAAAACCCCTTCAAGTCATCAGGAATATCTTTAAATTCTGGCCACCCCTTTACAATAAATTCAACAAGTATCTTCCTGGAAAGATCTTCTTCTCTCGCACTCTTCCATACCTCTCCAGATATAGCTATTTCTCTCACCCAATTTATTACTCCGACATCATCCAACCTTTCATCTCCACTGTCAATGGAGGCTCAAGACAAGAAATCCGCTACACAGTTCCTTGTACCAGGTATATATTCCATTTGGAAATTGTAGTCTAATAGGCCTTCAACCCACCTTTTTATTCTGGGTGACAAGTCTTCATTCTTCTTTGAGGAAAAAAATTGAATAAGGGGCTTATGGTCAGTTCTCACTACAAAAGGCAAACCCCATAAATAAAACTTAAAATGCTTGATTGCCCAAGAACAAGCAAGAGCTTTCCTCTCAATGACCGAATAATTCTGTTCTGCATCCTTAAGGGAACGGGATGCAAAATCAATAGCCTTTTCTTCTCCCTCCACCTTCTGAGTTAATACAGCCCCCAATCCATTAATGCTTGCATCAGTATACAAAATGGTTTTAGCAAAACTGTTAAAATGCCCTAAAGTCGGCATCTTGCCAATACTGTTTTTCACCAATTCAAAAGACACCTTACACTCTTCAGACCAATTGAATTCAGTACCTTTTTTAAGAAGAGACCTCAAAGGTTGAACTATACTAGAAAAATTAATATTAAATTTGGAGTAATACTCCGCCAAACCCAGGAACGATCGTACATTATCTTTATTCTTTGGTTCAGGAGCTAGCATAATGGAATTGACTAGCTCCAGTTTGGGCTTTATGCCTTCACCTGAAATAGTATGACCCAAATAAGAAACAGAAGTGACCCTTAACTTACACTTTTGCATCTTTACAGTTAAACCAGATGAAGACAGTTTCCCTAAAACTCTTCTTAAAATCTTGTCATGTTCACCTAGCGTTCTTCCATGTACCAAGATATCATCCTGGAAAAATAGAATGCCAGTTACACTTTCTATAACTTTTTTCATAATTCGTTGGAAACAAGCGGCAGCAGAGGCTAGCCCAAGTGGCATCCTCAAGAATCGGTACACCCTCAACGGCGTCACAAAAGACGTCAAATGTCTAGAATCAGGATGGAGGACAATTTGGTGGTAAGCCGATGATAGGTCAAGAACACTGAAAAACTTTGAGCCATTCAACCCTGATAATTCTTCCGAAATGTTCGGCAAAGGTTGACGATCCACCCAAATGTGTTTGTTGAGCTCCCTGAGGTCCACACACATGCAAATCTGTTTCTCACCTTCCTTCGGTGCCAAAACTGCTGGGGCTAACCACTCAGAAGATTCAATTTCTTCAATTACGCCCAAATCCAACAATCTTGTAAGTTCTTTCTTGAGAGGTTCTAACATTAATCTTGGGACTTTTATTACTTTCTGCACCGAAGGAGTTGCATTACTCTTGAGAATTATCTTGTGTTCAAAGCCATTAAGACACCCCAGCATTTCTTTAATCCAGTTGCTGGTGCTTTCCATTCCTTCCACTATTGCAATCGCCTCTCTCAGATCAGGGTTTTTTGTTAACAACTTTTCTTGTACACGTCTATTGTTGGTACAACGTACTAGCTGATCTCTGATAAGAGAGTCAGTTAGGTCACCAAAATCACATGTACGCGCTAAGGTTCGCAGGGAAGCAACAACATTTCCTACAATTTCTGTTTTCCCTTGAGTTCTGGCAAAGAACTTATGTCTTTCAAGGTCTATATTTAGCTTGGATTCAAAATGTAGTGCTAACATTTTGGTTGACATCTCGTACACATCTCTTGGTTCACCTTCAGCTCCACCAAACTGCAATATTTCCAAACTGTCATATATATTCCTGCCTTCCACTCCTAAATTGTGCAGAAGTACACTTTGTTTCCTTAAAGGGGAAAACTTTTCAACTCCAATCGCTATTAAATAGGAATCAAATAGATTTTTCCAGCGTTTCCACGGCAAAATTGGGTCACCTTTGTCCGATAAAAATGCAGGAGGCTGTGACATTGTAGTATTTGCCATTGTGACAATAATAATACTTGTAAAAATCGACAGTTCCAACTAGTTCATGAATTGGTGCAAGGAGCTTAATAGCTTTACAGCTGAAGAATGCAATAAACTAATCAAGTGGTTTGACGAAAAATAATACACCTAAAATGGCTGCCAAATAACACCAAATATGTATCAGTGTACACGGACAAGTCAAACTCCTGCAAGTCGCATTGCACACATGAAAAGCAGCCCACTTAAACACTGTGTCGAGTATTGCAGCGCCTCCAGAAATATCAGCAGTTTCACTGTCCCAATTAAGACAGCCTCAGTCACGAAGATCAGGAATGTTTGGCCTGTTGAAAACGACGCTCAGCAGTCAACTGGCGTTACTAAACAGTAAGATTCGTGGGTTCGTGAGAGGTTGATGGTAACGCCTGTCTCCTCCAGGCTCTCGTCGCCAGTGTTATAAAGATGCAGAATCAATATGAAGAGAGTAAATTAAGATTTATTCCAGTCCAGATGCCATCAACCAAAAACATGCCACACACTCCATAAAGCTTTCCCCCAACCGATTCCGAACCTCGCGTCTCCTCGTGATCCCGAGAACCTTCAGATCACAGTGTTCTCAGCGGGATCGCGAGGACACTGACACTACTGTATGTCGGTAAATATAACACAGAAGTGTCAGTTTAGTGAAGAGGCGAATGCCAACTTGGTCAGAGAGGTGACAGAGCATCAACACCAGCTCTTCATCACCTACAAATTGCCAAGAGGTAGGAGAGAGGCTCTATGGCAGGCAACAGTAGAGAAAGTTAACAGGGAAGCAGAGGTGAAAAGGATTGTCAATGATTGCAAGAAGCACTGGCACGATTGCAAGCACAGAACTTAGGAGAAGCTGGCCAGGACCCGCAAGGCAGCACTGCAGACTTGAGGTGGAGGACCTGGATGAGCTGGAGTAGATGGTAGCAGCGGTCCTCCTGGAGGAGCTGGTCACTGGAATAGCCAGACACAACAGCACAGACCACCAAGAACTATCACAAATGCAGGGAAAGTTGCATGGGGGGACTATCTGGAATCTCACAAATGCCAGAAGGAGGAGGCACATAGGACACACTCAATGCATGCAAAAGGGTTGCATCAGGACACAAAGGACCAGAATCAAAAGGCCCCATCACCACCCAAACCTCACTTTTAGTGAGGCTCTGGTGGTGCTATGCACTCCAACATATACACAATGTGGTCTTAAGCCATTTACTTTGGCTTAACACTATCTTGTAAATATGGCCCCACACATGCAGCATATTCTCTTGAAGGGGTGTGCAATCAGTGTGGCTGTACCACAACATCACCCATTGCATATTGTTGTTGCCCAAGATCCAAGACAACATGTTCACCAGAGTCTGTGACTAAAGTCAACACCACCCCAGGGGTGGTGTCAAGATGGAGCAACAAAAAAAAGTGTTTTCTATCCTCATTGTGTCATTGCCCTTCTTATGTGCTCTGCATCCTGCAGCACACATAGAAATGCCACCTTGCCATAATAGATTGTTTATGTGCAGGAAGGGACCCACCTTGCATATAAACAATCTATCCACTCAATGCAGGCACCTTTCCACTATGGTGCAAGGATGCCTGCGTTGGTACAGGGGGAACAAATCTGGGGCTGCACTGGGGGAAAGGCAGGGGTGTGTCATATTTGAGAAAACATGGGACATCTCTTCATTTCAAAAGTGGCACAGCGCAGTGCAACTATTATTGCCGGTGCACCAAGCTGCGCCACATAAGAAAAAATCAGGGCCTCAGTGTGCCACATGTGGAACGCAACCCGCACAGGGTGACCCAACAACAACTCTCACACACCTCCATGCCCCATTTGGCAATGGGCACAAAAGTGAACTTATACAACATATGGGTCATGTCTGTGCTCATCATTTGAGCTGTTGTACAAGTAGCTTCAATTTCACCACGTAACAAGGTTATCTGTGCTGTGTGAATGGTTAGAGTTGTGCATAAAGGGATACCTTCATACGTAAGAACTGGCACAAGTGACATCAATGTTGCACTAAGGGCACCATGTCACTAGCCCCTAATGCAACTGTACTATCATACAAATAGTTGCCCATGTGGATCCAAGCTGCCCATTCCCCTCGTGACACATTAACAAAGTTCCGAAATGCATGCATTGATCAACATTGTACATCCTTACACCAACATATGCCTGTGGCAGATATCCTGTATGCAAGGAGATGTCCCTAATGTAGGGAGGGATGAACTAATAGGGCAGACAATCCATAATGGTTGCACTGTGCCATCCGATTAGCACATGTGTGGGGCCTGCTAAAGGCAGATGACAAAGTAACACAAGCATTGTAAGCAATAAACCTCCCCGTGCTTTGCTGCACTAGTGCCATCATTCATGGTGCCAATGCAGTAAAGCACCAAAAGTGTGACAAAACTCATTACACTACTGTGGGAATGTCCACCATGGTGAATAGGAAGGTAAATGATGTGCTACCATGGTGTCAGTGGCTGGGGCAAGAGGCTTGCAAGGAATATGGTAGTGTGGGATCAATGCACAAAATACCTTGAACGGTTGTCCCATGTTTGATGCACAATGCAACATATAATTAACAAGTACAACCTGGGGTCTGTAACATGACACTGAGCCTCCAGTAGCAAGTAAATGATGAGCCATGTCAATCAATCAATCCATCAATCACTTGTTAAGTGCTGGGGAGGGGGAAACGGGGTTGCTACTGCTCAAATATCCAGGTCTTGAGACGTTTCCCGAAGGTCAGGAGGTCCTGGGTCAGACGGGGAGGGAGTTCCAGGTTTTGGCGGCGAGGTGGGAGAAGGATCTGCCGCCGGTTGTGGTACGGTGGATGCAGGGGACAGTGGCAAGGGCGAGGTTGGCGGAGCGTAGCTGGAGGGTGGGAACGTGGAAGCTGAGATGCTTGTTGAGGTAGGCAGGGCCTGAGTCGTGTAGAGCCTTGTGAGTGTGGATCAGGAATTTGAAGATGATCCTCTTGCTGACGGGTAGCCAGTGAAGGTCTCTGAGGTGGGCTGAGATGTGTTCGTGGCGGGGGAGGTTAAGGATGAGGCTTGCGGAGGCCTTCTGAATGTGCTGAAGTTTCCTCTGGAGCTTGGCTGTGGTTCCCTCGTAGAGTGAGTTGCCGTAGTCCAGTCTGCTTCTGACGAGGGCGTGGGGGACCGTTCTAGTTTCTATGGGGATCCATCTGAAGGTCTTGCGAAGCATGCCGAGGGTGTTGAAACATGAGGATGAGATGGCGTTGACTTGCTGGGTCATGGTGAGCGATGAATCCAGTTTAAGCCGAGGTTGCGTACGTGGGTGGTGGGAGTTAGAGCGGCTCCTATTGTGGCAGGCCACTAGGAGTCATCCCGTGCTGATCGGTTGGAGCAGAGGATGAGGATCTCAGTCTTATCTGAGTTCAGTTTGAGGCGGCTTATCTCCATCCAGTTGGCAATTGCATGAAGTCCGTTGTGAAGATTGGTCTTGGCAGTGGCAGGGTCTTTTGTGAGTGAGAGGATCAGTTGGGGTCGTCCACGTAGGAGACGATGTTGAGGCCGTGGAATCGGACGATGTTGGCGAGCGGGGCCATGTCAACAGCCACAAAAGTCAAAGACTGACATTTTCACTATCTCATTGCAGAGGAAGATGCTTTACCTCCTGCGGTGCTGCTTGTCCTGAATTTTACAGATGAAATGGATGACCAGCTGCCGACCATCAATGAAGAGACTCTCCATGATGTCCTAGGATCCCTCCAGATACCACCTTCAGTCAAAGGGGGCACACACAGCATTGTGGGATCTACACATGAACTAACCAACTACCAACAAATAACACCAACCAGTCCTGTCACAGCCCTGGTCCCTGGGGACCTAGACATCATCTTTCAGAGGACAGTGGTAGGAGTTCAGCAGGAGCTGGCTAAGCAGGTGTGGATGGGGATGGAGACCAAGACAGGCAATCTAGAGGGAGTCCAAATAACTACAACTCAGCTGCCATCAGAGGCACCCACTCCCCCCTACGTGGACTCCAGCAGGCCCTGGCAGACATATCTGCTGTCATGAGGCAGAAGCTTCAACAATCACCCTCCCCAGGTGGCAGCAGCATGATAGATAACAGGCTGGGGGCAATAGAAAATGCCCTGGAGTGCATACATCGGGACCTGGCCTCCCTCAGGGAAAACATGGCTGCCTACCACGTGATGTAGCTACAGTGTTGAATAATTAGCAGTTCCTCCTTGCTGCAGTGATACCTTATGTGTTCCCACAAATGGCAGCTGCCGGGACCTTTGATTTCACATCCCTATCCCATGATGTGTGTGTGGCCCCGGGAACTTCAATAGCAGCATCACCCATGACACAGGAGGCACCACACACATCAGAGGAGGAAGATGTGGATGGAAAAACATTCACATGTAAAACTACCTGGTAGCACTAGTCTGTGCCACATGGACAGTATCTCCTTACTTATGTGCTTGAGATCATGCTAGTATTGTGACAGCTGGCAAAGTGCCCTCTTCACTTTTGACTTATCTGCGATAGACTGTCATTATCTCAGTTTCTACCTGTTGTCAATTTGGACACCTCCTCACTAATGCACACTTCTCCTGTCTAATGTCTCATGACATGTCCCTCACTCCTGGACTCTGAATGTACAACAAATGTCTCAGGATCTTTCATGGCATCTGTGAACTGGAAATTGTATTGCATTGTAAAATGCACTTGCATATGTAAATAAATCTCCATATTCACATGTATCATGTCAACCTTTACAGTGATCCATCAACTCATCTAAATATATGCATGTGTTAAGCTATGTCAATAAGAACAGAACCTAACTGTATGTGTGGCTTACTGTCAGACACAATGCCACACACTAGGACTCTAACATGAATGAGGTGACTGATGGTATTGTGGGCTACAAATAACATTTTCAGAGCCTCAAAAGCATGTATTTAACAAATATCCATGCAAGTTGACATATGGCCTTATTGGGTCAGAACCAAGTGTCTGGAATTTTCCATGATGAAAGCACCAGTACAACTAATATGTGTGGAACAGAAGAGGCACATCTGATCAATGACAGGCAGCTGTTAGTGTGCCAGGATACATACCCCGAATACGTTTAAGTAATATGTGCCACAATTTACACATTTTCTTCTGACAGAACTCACCAATGACATTTGAAGTACCATACTTACCTGTCAAAGATTCCGTATGCATACATAATGTGAATGTCAGGAACTGGGGATGACAAATGTTTTGAGTAGCTGATGTCATATTGCAGCCAATCTGACAGCTCCTTGGTCAGAGGGGATACACATAGTCATACATGTTAATTACATGTAAATTAATACAGAAAGCATACCCTAAGACATTCCTCTAACTTGGCCAGTGCACACATGAGAGCACCCAGACACTCAATCAACATGGAGACCCAATTGTCTAAAACTAACAGGATTTATTGAAATATTAAACCAACACCTTAATAAAACCTAACCTAGACACTATCCTAAACGAAACTAACCTATATTACCTTATCAAAACTTACCCCTACAGCTATCTATCCTAGTCAAAACTTATCTTAAAAATGTAATGCCACACACTAAACATTGCCCTCCCCACCCCTCTTAAGAGACAAGATATGAGTAGGCAGATAAACTAAGGCTAAACATATACTAATTTAACCTATATCCTAAACAAATATATATTTTTTAATGGATTTTTTGGTATTTTTATTTTATATAAACATAGAATCCCATACATAACCCCCCACCCAAAATGGCCAAAACGAAAAATAATACGAAACTCACCCCCTAACTATACTTACTCTATGCTATAACTAACTTAATCTATCACTACTCAGGTAAACCCACTAAAACTGATAACAATAGGAGAAGGGAAGGAACCGGGAGGCTGTGCATCAACATGTTCAGAACTTTTTTTTACAAAATTTCAGCAACCTGTAATTCCTAGCATTGTCCTTCTTGAGCTGGTCCACCCTTGCCATTATGGCTGCCTCCTCATGTCCACCTCAAAGTTTGAGGATGTGACTGCTGCAAGGGGCTGAGTAGGCGTAGGTGCTGATGATGTCCCCTGCATAGTTGCAGCCTGTTTTGGAGGTCCCCCATGTTGAAAGGCAAGCCAAGCCTCCAAAGATTTTTCATGCTGATACCTCCTGGCCCTCTTCCTGTGCCCTGTCTGTACCTCCATAATGTGGCGGAAACGCTCTGCCCTCTTTTCAAAAGCACGCTTCTGTGCTGTGGTCATAGTGGCAGCTAAAACATGAGGAGAACATGGCATCATATACTGCATTGGGTAGAGGTAGAATACACATGCAATGTACACAGCATCCTCAGATGACACATGCTGTCTGCCAGACATTCCACAACAATGTGAATCTCCAATTCCAGACTAAAATTCCTACCAGCCATCTACGGTATTATGTATGTGTCTCTGGGTTAGCGGCTATCCATTGTTGACCATTAGGGCCCAGAGGTAAATGGACTACTGCCTCCTTGCGCAACATTTGTGTCATCATACTAGTGAGGATCAAGCAACAAGTCTCAAATCCCTGTGCCATAGTCACAAAGTGGTGCAATGCATGCATCCTGCCACTTTGACACCGCTTGCCCTACATCAAAACTTACCCCTACAGCTATCTATCCTAGTCAAAACCTATCTTAAAAATGTAATGCCACACACTAAACATTGCCCTCCCCACCCCTCTTAAGAGACAAGATATGAGTAGGCAGATAAACTAAGGCTAAACATATACTAATTTAACCTATATCCTACACAAATATATATTTTTTAATGTATTTTTTGGTATTTTTATTTTATATAAACATAGAACCCCATACATAACCCCCCACCCAAAATGCCCAAAACGAAAAATAATACGAAACTCACCCCCTAACTATACTTACTCTATACTATAACTAACCTAATCTATCACTACTCAGGTAAACCCACTAAAACTGATAACAATAGGAGAAGGGAAGGAACTGGGAGGCTGTGCATCAACATGTTCAGAACTTTTTTTTACAAAATTTCAGAAACCTGTAATTCTTAGCATTGTCCTTCTTGAGCTGGTCCACCCTTGCCATTATGGCTGCCTCCTCATGTCCACCTCAAAGTTTGAGGATGTGACTGCTGGAAGGGGCTGAGTTGGCGTAGGTGCTGATGATGTGCCCTGCATAGTTGCAGCCTGTTTTGGAGGTCCCCCATGTTGAAAGGCAAGCCAAGCCCCCAAAGATTTTTCAAGCCGATACCTCCTGGCCATCTTCCTGTGCACTGCCTGTACCTCCATAATGTGGCGGAAACGCTCTGCCTTCTTTTCAAAAGCACGCTTCTGTGCTGTGGTCATAGTGGCAGCTAAAACATGAGGAGAACATCGCATCATATACTGCATTGGGTAGAGGTAGAATAAACATGCAATGTACACAGCATCCTCAGATGACACATGCTGTCCGCCAGACATTCCACAACAATGTGAATCTCCAATTCCAGACTAAAATTCCTACCAGCCATCTACGGTATTATGTATGTGTCTCTGGGTTAGCGGCTATCCATTGTTGAACATTAGGGCCCAGAGGTAAATGGACTACTGCCTCCTTGCGCAACATTTGTGTCATACTAGTGAGGATCAAGCAACAAGTCCCAAATCCCTGTGCCACAGTCACAAAGTGGTGCAATGCATGCATTCCGCCACTTTGACACCGCCTTCCCTACATCAATCCTTGGCCAGGCATCATGGATGCAAGTCGGGGTTCATCCGTTACGGGACAGGAAAAAATTGGCACCAGGAATTCTAAGGAATGCCAATGCATCATTCATGTGTCCTTGGGTTAATACCTGCTCAGAGCAGGCATTACAAGGGGGCACACCATTGCACAAGTGGGCCCCTATCTACAGTTAATGGTTAGTGCCCATATAGTTTGCCCTAAACCTGAACAGTACATCTGTATTTTCTATAGATTTTGTACCTATTGCCCCCTACCCTGAGGTATGGTGTGCAAAACGTCTTATACTGCGCATACATGGTGGCTGTATGGGTCCCCTAAGGTACACAGGAAGAGTGTCACTGCACTGGGTGCAGCTACAGTATTCCTTCTTTTTGAACTACTTATGCACATGCATGTCTAACATCTCCTAAGTACCAGGTATACACTAAGCATCCATATTCTATACACACATGATGTGACCAAGCTCACTCAGAATTATCTTGATGGGTGGATCATGTTGGTAAATCTGCACACCTCTAGTTTGCTGCAATCCAAAGACATGTCCCACATCCATCTGGAGCAGAGTTTTATTCTCATTGTTGCCCAGCACAATAAGGCTTCTTTCGCGGCTGCTGCCTTATGTGGGTGCATATTGATACTTGGTTAAAATGTTGCAATGCTAACTCCATATTTATATTTTGACGCTAGACCTGTCTAATGTCAAAATATTGGAGTTAGCACCATGGTTAGGATGCATGAAACCACCTTGCATCAATGAGATGCTAAACACGACGCTAACCCCCTAGCACCATATTTATTCCCAGATGCAAAAACGATTCTAACAAATGAAGCAGACTGAAAAATGGGACAAAGTCCCATTAGCAACACATTTTAATGCCTGCTCAGACCAGGTGTTAAAAAGAGGCTCACATACCACCACTCAAGGAAAAAACACAATAGGAGCTTTGGAAACTGCCAGGACAACCTGGAAGTGGTACTGCTACAGCTTGGCACATGCCGCAGATGTCTGCGAAGAAAGCAGATCCAACCAGCACCACTGCAGCAACCTCAAACCCCACCACAGCAGCCACAAAGGCAGTGCAGAAGGAGGGAGAGGATCTTCATACAGCGCACAACCATCTTTGGAATGAGGGAACAAGATATGGTCTGGATGTACAGACGCAGCCGGGAGTTCATCGTACGCCGGCTGCACCAGATTGTGCCACACATCACAACACTGCTGCAAACTCCGTATACCATCACACCAATGATAAAACTCCTCGCTGTTCTCCACATGATGGTGTCATTCCAGACAGTGAGTGCACTAGTGACTGGTATCACCCAGTCATCCTTCTCAGTCTTCCTTCCAAATGTAATGGACGGAATCCTCACACCCCAATATATCTGCTTCCCAAACACCCAGCAGCTGCAGCTGGAGACCAAGTAAGGTTTCTGTCAAATTGCTAGGTTTCGTCATGTGCTGGGTGCAGTTGACTGTACCCATGTGCAACTGGTGCCACCGGCAGCAACAGAGCACCTACATTGTAACCGCAAGCACACATATTCTATCACTGAGCAGGCCATTGTGGACCACTGTGGACTCTTCACCAACATCCTTGCGAAATATCCCGGCAGCGTCCATGATGTATACATCTTTCAACATTACACCATCAACGAGCCGTTCCACGATGGCCAATATGGTAAGCCACCATACCAATCATACCACACAACACACCAACCATTGAGGACAAACAAGACAAACACCACAATACATAGACACGGGCAGGTACACAGAAATGTACAGGCAACAACACATATGCAACAGGTCACACTACACTGCACACATTGCATGTCATAAACACATACACCCAAATCTACATAACACACCAACACCCAGACCGGCAAACTACGTGAGGACAGGTGGAGCCAAGTCCCCTTTGCGTACAGAAGCTGCTCACAAACCACTACCAGTGTCCACAGGCTGACAATGAAATGCAGATCACACACACACATCACACCAAACAAAGAAGTGCACAGGCATGTCAATGGCATAGGCTATGGTCGTGTTGAGGAAGTCACACATAGGCACAGTCTCACGTAAACCATGGTGTACAAGCCTCGGGCAGAAACTCAATCCAATGCCACCCAAGTGGTACCATAACCAAGTGTATATCAGCTAAACATACCTGACATACCTGTAGTGTGCACATACACCTTTCTGCTGCATTGTGTTTCACACATACATATTAAAAAATATCAGTCATTTAAGACTATGTGGCTGAATCATGACAAATGGGACAATACCTACTGCAGTGCCACCTCACACACACCCCTAGCGCCCCCTAAGAACACCAAGGCTGTTGCTACTGCCAGAAATAGTCACCCACGGTGCAGAGTCGGTTAAAAAACACTAACATCCATGGATGTCATTGTAGGATGTGGTAGGAGTATAGAGGAGGAGAGACCTGATTTTGCCTGGACTGTGCATGAGTAGAAAGTGTCTATCAGAAATCATGTAATAGAAGCTAAGGGAGTCAACTGCACCAAATTACATCATCCTACCAATGTGGGATACCTGCTCTTGTACACCTGATGGGTGGCACAACCATCATCTGCCACAGAGGGTCACAATGTGTCACACTGTATGCGTAGTGCCACATGGTAACATGGACGGCACAATCTGGCTTCGCAGGGCAACTATGCTGTTACAACATTTGACACCATTGTGCTGCTAGGAAGTAGTATATGCCATGTAAGAACAGAACACTGTTACAAATATGGAGTACACAACACATTTACTTATCATAACTGTTAGACTTGCATCCTTGGCGTGGTCTCTCCTAACCTTTTGCCTCTGCTTCCTAGGTTGTTTCTGTGTGCTGCACTCTGTTCTTACTGTTTTGTCTGCTCTGGACACTTTACCACTTCTGACCAGTGCTAAAGTGTAAGTGTTCCCTGTATAAGTTATATGAGTACGTTGGCGTATCCATGATTGGCATATTTGGTTTACTAATAGGTCCCTATTAACGTGCACTAGAGGTGTCCAGGGCCTGTAAATCAAATGCTACTAGTGGGCCTTCAGCACTGGTTGTGCTACCCACACTTGTAGCCCTGTAAACATGATTCAGACCTGCCACTGCAGTGTCTGTATGTGCAGTTTTAAACTGCCAATTTGACCTTGTTAGTGCACCCACTTGCCAGGCCTAAATCGTACCTTTTTCTACATGTAAGGCACCCCTAAGGTGGGCCCTAGAAAGCTCCATGGACAGGGTTCAGTGTATGTTAACGGTGGGACATGTACTGATGTGTTGTACATGTCCTAACAGTGAAATACTGTTGCAAGGCCTATCTCATAGGTTAACACGGGGGCTGCCTTTAAATATTATTAAAGTGCAGATTCCCTTTGAGAGCAGATAGTAAAAGGAGTTTAGGGTCTCTGAACTCACAATTTAAAAATACATCTTTTAGTGAAGTTGGTTTTTAGATTGTTAGTTTGAAAAAGCTAATTTTAGAAAGTTTAGAATGCTTAAACCATTCTGTGGCTCTGCCTATATGTGAATTGCCTTTCTGGGTCAGTGTGGCAGTTGGGCTTTTTCTGAATCTCCTCAGGACAGTGACACAAAGGGAGCTGGGGGTGTAGCCTGCATATCCTGATGAACTGTCTGGGCTGGAGGGGAGGGGAGGAGTGGTCACTTACACCTGAATGGGCTATGCCTACGCTCACACAATGCAGACTCCAGCCACCTGGTGTGTATCTGGGGCCTGGCCTGGGAAAGGCAGGATCTTGTAAACAACAGAGACTTTTCTTTGAAGCAGGCCTCCTTCAAAGGCAGAAAGGGGTGTAAGTATTGCAGCCAAAACCCCCGGAAATCAGATTAATTCTGAAAGCAAGAGGATCCTCTGCCAATGAGAAGAGCTGGAGAGCTGGAGAAGGAGTACTGCCCCTTTGCCTTTGTCTGTGATTTGCTGGGTTGGCCTGCAATAGCTGCTTCTACCTGAAAGAGGACAAAGACTGACTTTTGTGCGACTTCCCACTGGTGAAGAATCTCCAAGGGCTTGAACTGAGCATGCCTCCTGTTGTTGAAGTCTCAGGGACATCAAAGACTTCTCTCTGCCAGCACCTGGACACTCTGCTGAGACTCCTGCCCTGCCAAGTGGTGCCCTAATCTGTCTCTGGGCCATTGAAAGGAGAAGCTGGTGGAAAAGGACAGAAATCCACTCACAGACCTTTGAGTGGGAAAACTTTTGATGCACCACCCGCAATGCGGCTAATAAATGACGCGCTGCAGGCCACACGGCTAAAATCAATGCTCCTCCTGCATTGCGGCTGGGAGATCGATGCATGGCATTGGAAGAAACGACATGCAACACCCGCTAGCGGTTGCTGATAGCGACGCAAGCCTCAAGCAGCGCAATTTCCTGACACTGTGCGACCAGATTTCAAAGCAACGTTGCTGGGCATGAAAAACCAATGCAAAGCCTGCCCAGACCAGAGGTGCCCGTCTGAGAATGGACACATCTCTTTCTTGGGGGGCAGAAGACATGACTCACGCCGACTAGACCAGAGAGGAAACAATGCACAGTCTCACGTGCGAGTGAAAAATCAACACATTGTTGGCTTTTTTCAAGGCACACTCGCCCGTGCAGCTTTATTTTTTATGCTAACCAGGTACTTTGTATAAAAACAGCATTCTCACTGTTTTCTAGGGATTAAGACTCTTAGGCCCTCATTACAACCCTGGCAAACGGTGTTAACTTGGCGGTAGCACCGCAACAGGCTGGTGGTAATTACCCCCAAATTATGACATTGGCGGTTTGGCTCATGCCAAACCACCAATGTACCACACCACCCGCCACTGCGGTAATGACCGCCAGGCTGGAGACAATGGTCTCCAGCCCGGCAGCCGTCACTAGTCCGCCTGCTGGATAATGACCCCGCATACGGCCATGGTTTTCCTGGTGGCTGTACCGCCACGAAAACAATGGCAATAGGCACTATCAGTGCCAGAGAATTCCTTCCCTGGCACTGATAGGGGACTCACACACTCCCTATATACACTCAGAGTCACCCCCCCATTCACACACCACACAACACCACTCCACCCCCCTCCCCTGTCGGACGATCACCTTACCTGTCTCGGTGGTCGTCTGGGAGAGAACGTGTTCCATGGGCACTGCTCCGCCGCCAGCACCCCGTCACCAGAACACCGCCACACCAAATACTGCAACGTAATTCAGTGGGTGGTGTTCTGATGACGTGGTGGTGGAGCAACCTCCACTGCACCACTGACCGCCAGTATGGCTGCTGGCGGCTCTCCGACCAGATTATGGCAGAGGGTCACCAGCAGTCATAATATGGTGGTTGGAAGACCGCCACCACTGGCGGTCTTCAGTCTGGCGGGACTTCAGTGGTCTTCAAAGAAGACTGCTGAGGTCATAATGAGGGCCTTATTCTTTTTAAAATTCATATCTTGACTTGTGTATGTTGCATTGTTGTCATTCTGGTATTGTTTGATTTAGATAAATATGACCTATTTTAGTAAACTGGTGTGATCTCCATTTTGTAGTGTTTCACCGTATCACTTTGTGTGCCGGTACAAAAGTTTTACACATTGCTTCTGAAGTTAAGCCTGCCTGCTCATGTCAAGCTACCAAGGGGGTGAGCGGGGGTTAACTGAGGTGATTCTCCTTTACCCTGACTAGAGTGAGGGTCCTTGCTTGGACAGGTGGTAACCTGACTGCCAACCAAAGACCCAATTTTTAACAGTTAGGTAGTAGTCGCCTCCATTGGCAATATAACGTATAAGAAAACTTAGACACAGATGTAGCATCATGAGACAATCACTCCTGCTTACATATGTGTAATTATCATGTCACTCTGCACATACATGACTCTTGGTACATACACACCCATGACTGGCAATACTCCTGCTTCATGTTCCCATTACTTCAACTTTACTCATCCCATTTATACAGTTGTAATGCCCATGATGAACATATCGTTTGTGCTTATGAAACATGTACCATTGCACCATTGCACAAGTGTTTCTGATATTTGACACTTCATGAGGTATACGCGATAGAAAATGTACACAAGGAGGAATATGCAAGTAGTCTGCACCCTGTGCATAGCTAAGCTCTCTTAAATGCTGTTTGCTTAAGACACAAAACTTCCTGTCCAGACCCTTGACAAAACATGCTACAGTCAACCTTATGTCTCCCTGTCATGCACATGCAAATGACGATGTTGCAATGCAAAAGGGGTACTTACCAACTGGTCCACCAATCTGAATCACCAGATGATCCAATAGATCTCGCTCGAGTGCTATGAGGTCTGCCCAACTGTGCTTGATTTGGTTGTCAGTGCGCACAACTCCAAAGATCTGGTGTAGGTGATTGAGCACTTTGCCCCACCGCAGCTTCCATGCCTCTGTTGGGTAGCCCTAGATGACCCGGCCACCCATACTCAACATCATGGGGAGATAGTGTTTCACCGGCCAGATGAACCATCTCTGTTCACCTCCACTCATCCTTTCTGCTCTCCCCTTTCCTGACATATTGCAGTTTCCCTCCACTGCAATTACAATAGCCCCAAAAATAATAAAACACTACCCCACCTAACCTCAAATACCCCAACAGATTATGCTACTCCAAGACAAACACCCGACAATACAGTTACAATGACAGGACAAAAAGACTACACAAAACACAGCAACATGACAAAATGCACAGGACAGCAACAGGACACAGCACAAAACTCTCAAAAACCACCACTCCTCGACCAGCACCAGCTCCACACACACTCTCACAACCACAGATAAAAAGACTGTAAAGTAAAAGTGAAAGTGAAATCACTGCACCATGCGTCATTTTTTTTTATTGATTATAGTCATGTGTGTTTTTTTCCCCAGGGCCTGTTGACTTGCGATTGACGTGCAGGGGCCCTGTGTCATTTTGTTGATTAGCTAAGTATGGAGTATTGCTGTTTGCGTCCAAAAATCTGAAACATTACAGGAATGCGTGGATTTTGTTGGAAAGGCTGACATTGCACCCAGATTCACATACCTTGTTACAGTGGCTATCCATGTATGTAGTCAGTATGGTATGGCTATGTATGTGTGCATGTGCATTCATGTTGTAACGTTAACATCAGGATGTTTTATCATACGTTTTGTATGTGTGTGTGATGCATGCAATGACTGATACCGTTTGCATATGTGCATGTGTTGGTAGACGTTTTCCACATACATGTTACCACATGTGTTCTGGGAGTATACCTATGTGATGTAACACATAATTGTGGGTCTACCACATTGTCATGTCTGATTTCCAAATGTACTTGGACAACACCACTTTAGATATGATGGGCTATGTACAATACATGTTCGTTCATGTGATACCCTTGACAAATTATACTCAGAGGATGCAATGGACAATGGCTGGTTTGATTTAACGTACCTCATGGCAATGTGAGTGCATGTGTGTCCACACTGTGGTGTATTCTATGGTTCAGGGTTCAATATGTTATGCTACACTTGTAACAAATGGTTCCCCATGCATCTATGATGCAGGAGAAGGTGCACTCACGTGTGTCAATGAAGGTTGTTATGTGACGTGTGTGTTGAAAGATGTGTAGTTAATATGTGTAATGAATTCCAAAGCAGTGAGTTAATGGGATATGAAACCTCGCAAATCTTTTTTCCTGCATGAACATATGTTGGCCATAGTTTCATGGCTGTATAGTCATATCAGTGCCACTTATGTTTCCCTATATGGGAATATCTCTGAAGGTCAATTAAGTCTATGTATGATCATGTGATACAAATACATTTTCATTAGTGGAAAGTATACTTTTGTGCATAGTACGATACTTAATACCAGGCTTGTACCATTGAAGTGGTCCATGTGTGCTGAGAATTCAGACATATGTGAACTTGGTACAAACAATCGACCACAACATGTTTGTTATGACTGTTACATATAATGGCATACAACTGTGTAGCATGGTTGCAGTCAGGCAATGATGACACCCTAGTCATCATTGCTCTTGTAGGACTTTGTGTGCCCACAGTGACGCATGGTTGCATGTTTTGACGCAGGTTGACGGTGCTCCACTCAGCTTAGTCCACTCTGCACATGCATGAGGCCCCTAACTCTGTCAAGAGTCAATGGAGCCTCAGCATAGGACATGTCTCATCATTTGGCATGGTCTGACACAAATGTTTATACATTGTTTATATTTTCCATATGCAGCTTGGTTAGGGCATGTGTCTCTAGTGTAACTTGTTTATGTTTTCTGAACCAGGGGACAGATGATGTCATCTATCACTGCCTTCTGTCAGAATGGTATGCAATGGGCAACTACATCATTGTTGTTGTAGTAAACATAAATGGGTTATGTACTGACCTAGACATCCTTCATGAATAGATGTCGGGTGACCACATGGAACATTGTTGTGTTGCACAGTTAGTATTGGTCTATGTGTGTACCTTCTCCAACATTACCAGCATATCTTGTGTAGAAATGATTTGGTGCTACATTGCTGGCATTCGTAAGGCTACTCACCCTTTGTACACATCTTCTACTGCAACATTGTCTGGTCATACATGAACAGAATGCCACATGCGACTCACGTAATTTGAAGATGTTTTCATCTTCTTCTACTGGCTTAAGTGATAGTTTCCCTCCCATTTCCAGGCTTTGCTAGATGACATGACTTCTACACACTTGACAGTACACCAGCCACAGCACTTGTGTGGTATCTACGTGACATCCCCATGGTGTATCTCCAAGTGTATGAGGGAGTCTCTTAGCTGTTCTTCCACATCCTTTGGTGTACATGGGCATGGACTCACATCTGCGTTCGACAACCTATGTCACTTTCACCATGAGTGTATCTTATTAGTTTGTGAAGTCATCTCAGCTATGATTATTTGATTTTCCAAATGCAACATTTCTGTCTCCTTCTTCACCCATACTATTTAGGATGGGTCTGTGACATATTTGCCCCCCATTGCATACAACTTGCCTGGCGTTGCCATGATGTCGTGAAAGGGGTCGGAATTGGAGCTATTCCTACATTTTGCTACTTTGTATTTTTAGTTTGTGGATCTAAGCCTTCGAGAGCCACATGAGCGTGGGTTAGGTGGCACTGATGTGCGGCATGGAGGCGCTAGTCCCTCTTACATCACATCCTATGTTCCAACATTCTTTGTAACTGTTGTGGTTTTTTCCTGCTCCCTGAGTTATGAACAACTTTCCAATGGTATGTGTAGCAGAGAATGAGTACACCATGGACAATCTGGTGCAAAGTAAATTAATGGTGATAGTTACAGGGTGATTTTTGATGTACAGAGTCTAGGTGTAGAGGTTCAGTACAACTTGTTTCCTGCGAACTCCTGCAGCAGTGTTTTGTTGTTTACCCTCCACCTGTGCTGCACCATTGTCATCCTCCTCCTTATTGGGGACATCTATCAGTTCATCCCAGGGGACATTAGTTTGAATACATATGTTATGCAAGATTGCACATATAAGGATCATCTTGCATACGAGGAGGGGTGCATACAAAGGCTTCCTCCTGTCAGGGCCAGGCACCTGAACCTTGACTTCAGGAGCCCAACTGTCCTCTCCACCACATTTCGTGTCATTCTATGCCCTTCATTGTATGCCCACTCCTACTCTGTTGTCGGGTTGCCAAAAGGAGTCATCACCCATAGTTGGATGCCGTAACCTTGGTCGGCCCAAAGGAATGTGTAAACGTGTCTGTCATGCATATTTTTGGTGTCATATGTGCCAATGCCGGATGTTAGTTTTAGGTAGAGTGGTGACTCAGACTTGCAACTGGTATTTTGTGTGTTCCTGTTTTGTTGAATGGCTGTATTGGTATGTGGTGGTGGACATTGCTCTCATGTGTTGTGGCTCAGGAAACTGGTGATTGTCAAATTAAATCTGGACTGACAGTTGGACCATGCAAATTATGTGTTCTGTTGTCCATATTTGAGGCTGTGTCCTAATTTTAGTGGAGCATACCACCTCCTTAAACCACAATAGCATAATTTGTATTGACACTATGGTAGCCCTGCAAGGCGGACAAATTCAGGCCCCCATGTTACCATGTGGCACTACACATGCAGTGCGCACTAAGTGACCGTTTGTGGCAGATTATGCCTCTGCCAGCCAGCATTTGTACATGTGTGAGATTCACACAATATGAGGGCAAACAAAACTGGAGCAGAGGATTCTCCAAGTTTCCTAGACATGACTTCTCACAGACACTTTTAACACCTGCACAGAGCCGGCATTAGGAGGGGGCACACCATAGCTTTGAATGGGTCCCTATGTACTGTGAAAATGGTCAGGTATGTGCTCAATAGTCCTACAGAGTCGAACTATGGCACCCATTATCTTGACACTATTGCGCCTACTCTGCATCATGGAGCTCATTTATTGTATATGCGGCACACATGGTGGCAGTAGGGTGCAGCAAAGGTGCACAAATACAGTGGCACTGATGTTGATGCTGCACCACTTTCCTGAGATGTGGCCCTCAGTCCCTTCACTTTAGACCTGCAGATGAGTGATGTTCTGGGATTTTGAACCTATTTTGTGTTGTGTGCCATGACACATGTGTTATGCCCTGTGTGTAGCATGTGATGCCCACCCCTGTTCCCTTGGAAAAGCTCCCTTGCACACAGTTTAGTTGTTGCCAATTGCTGGCTGCCATACGTATCTGCTTCTGGGTCATGTGCAGAGTGTGTTACTGTTGTATGGTTTGTTTAGTGATTTATGCATACGTTTTCAGGCACCTGTGTGACAGGCGAGGTAATGATGTGTTTTTCAGCACTGCCCTGCATCGCATGACCAGTCCTGCTAAGTCCAATGTCTCTTCATTCACATGCATCTCTGGCCTCTCCCTGGACATTGTCAGTAGTCGAGCTCCCACAGTGCTCTGTTGGTACCCTGGTATCTTGTTAGGGAGTTGTGGAATTACCAGGGATGATTGTAGGAGTGCTGCGAGGTGTCCATGCCTACACATGGTCTCTAATGACTGGTGATATTGTATTCCTATGTGTGCAGCACAGTGCACTAGACAGGTGAAGGTAGACACAAGAGGTACGTCTGTTGTGTTAGTTGGTGATGGCAACACATGGATGGCATTTGATATTGGTGCAGCCAGAGGCTTCTACACCATACCAAATGTGAGGCTGTGCCTAGATGTGACTTTCTTTACGTTGACATGGCCAATGCCATTTACATCACTGAGCTATTCCTTGTTAGGGGTAATGTGTGTGTGATCTGTATTTAGTTGTCAACCAGTGGACACTTGTAGTGGTTTGGGCCCAGCTTCTGTATGCAAAGGCGACATAACTCCACCTGTCCTTCATGTGGTGTGCCTGCCAGGTTGTGGCTGTATTATGTACATATGGGTGTACATATGGGTGTATGATGTACATTGAATGCAGTGTAGTGTGGCTTGTGGCATATGTACTGTCTGTACATCTGTGTTCTCCTGTCCATGTTTGTTTAGTGTGGTCTATGTATTGTTTGCCTACAAGTCTGCTGTGTTGTTTGTGTAATGATTGGTATGGAGGCTTACCCATGAGTAGGCCTTTGCCATATTTTCCATCCTGGAACTGCTCGTTGATGGTGGAGTGCAAGGAATATGTAGGCATCATGGACCCTGCTGGGGTATTTGGCTAGCATGTTTGTGAAAAGCCCACAGTAGTACATACTGGCCTGCACATTTATGGAATGGGTGTGTTTGCGGGTCCTGTAGAGGTATTCCGTTGCAGCAGATGGCACAAGCTGGACATGGGAGCAGTCCATTGTACCCAGCACATGCGGGAGCCCTTAAATTTGATAGAAACCTTGCTTGATGTCTTGCTGCAGTTGCTGGGTGTTGGGGAAGCAGATGTGGTGGGGTGTGAGGCGTATGATTGCGTCCAGAACCTTTGGAAAGAAGGCCGAGAAGGATGGCTGTAAGATAGCACCCACTTGTGCGCCTGTTATCTGGAACGATCCTGACACCAGCGTATGGACGACAGCCAGGACTTTGGTAATGGGTGGAATAGTTGTTATGATTTCCACTCTTGCAGTGATGTCTGGTGCAATCTGGTGCAGCAGGCATACAATGGTCTGACTCTTCAGATGGTAGGTCCTGATGACATCTTGTTCCCTGAGAACAAGGATGGTTGTGCACTGTTGACATATCCTCTCCCGCATTCTGGCTGCCTTTGCCGCTGCTCTGGTAGTGTTTGGTGATGCTGCAGTGGTGCTGGAGGGACCTGTTGTTATCGCTGTCATCTGCAGTGTGTCAAGCTGGAGCATTAACAGCTCCATGTTGTCCAGGGGGTTGCCAATGCTCCTTCTGTGTGTTTTCCTTATGTAGTAGTGTGTGGGTCTAATTTTAAAGCGTGTTCTGACCAGGTGTATATTTTTTACGTTAATAGGACTTTGCGTCATTTTTTGGGACAGTTGCTTAATGTGAGTTGTTTTTGCGTCAGACAGTAAACATGGCGACAGAGTGCTAGCGTCTTTTTTTTAAAGGAAGCGCCTACCCTGCATATCATTGTCGTGAAACAACAAAAGGTGGGGCGGCTCTCCCATAAAATTACGCAAACTCTGATATTTAGTTGCTAGATGGCGACAAAATATAAATATGGCATTAGGTTAGCACTGATTTTGCGTCAAAATAAATGGCGCAAAGGCGCGCTAAGTTTCCTTAAATATGGGACTCAGTGTCTCATTGTCTACTCCACTATCCCAGTATTAGTGTCCCTATTACAGTATAACATATGCCCAAAACAATGTCATGCTTTAAGTGGCCCTGTGCCAAGCTTGCTTGTCACATGTCAATTCATGTGCCAATACAGTTTTAGAGTGCCGAATTGGACTGGTGGTAAAAGTGTGGGGGGGTTAATCCTACTCTATCAACAGCCACAAATCTTGACTGAGTGAACCGCAAAAGGTCATTAAATGAACATGAGCTTAATCCTCTGGCAGTTTGGAACAAAAGTGGTCAGACTTAACTTAGAGGTAATGTGTAAAGTATTTATGCAGCACTTAAACAGTAATAAAGTGAAAATACAGCAAAAGAAAAATACCAAAACAACAAAAAATTAGTAGAACTGGAATTATCAATTTTCAAATTTTGAAGGGTAAAATAGCACCTAAAAGATCAAAACACCAACTGTACACATCTAGTCGTGTAGGACCAGAGCAAAGTAAAAAGTTATTGTCGTAGTTGGACTTGCGCTCCCTAGTGATACTGCTGGTTTAGGGATGACAGCACTTTTGTATGTGGGTGATTAAGCCACTCCTACAACAAGTCACAACTGTCAGCTCAACACTCCCGGGTCACAAGCAATACCTCACGAAAACTCAGAAAGCAAAGGTGATTTCTGGCAGCCTTAAACATGAACTCTAGATAAGACCTTTCAGGGATGTCCGGGTGGAACGGAAGTTACCTTATTCTCTAATTAGAAATAAGTCTCAGTCACACATAGGCAATGAAGGAGATGCAGTAGAGTTTTCAGTATATTTATTGAAAAGACTGCAATCTACGATAAAATGCATGTACTACAATGATTACGATAATAAACAAGAAGAAAAGCAAAATTGTGAAGATGAGAGTTGTGAATATAAAACCCCACTATCTTACAATAAACATGAGAGATAAAATTCCTAGCAGAGAGAACTTAGGGCCACATGTACAAAGATCCGGTTTTGCGAGTCGCAAACTGTGAGTTTTAAGGATTTGCAATTTGCGAGTCGCAAAAACGGATGTACAACAGTGTACTGTGCAATGGTATGGCAAATGATCTACCTCATGAATATTCAGAGGCCTGAGGAGTACTTGTTATTCACACTGGGCAAGGTGTCATTCCTGACTTCAAGTATTTCATATTGGGCTATTCATATGGAGTTATGTTGACAGATATGTCTCTGATTTGTAGATAATGTCTGCTTGATCACTTCCAGGTGAGTATACTCCATTGGAGAGTTGACAAATAAGGGTATTTGGACAAGTGTCCACTGTGCTGGTGGTTGTGGTATGATTAACAGTGCCCATTTGGCTTTGCAGTCATATCACTCCCTCTACTTCCCAAAACTCAGCAAATGGAATCCTCTCAGGTGAGTATACATCTATTGAGAGTTAAGGAACAGGGGCTTTGGACAAGTGACCACTGGTCTGGTGTTTGTAGTTGGTGAGCCAGGTGCTCCCTAGTCCAGTCAGTCCCTCTCCGCATCATACTCTACCAATGTTATCTCCCTAGGTGAGATTACCTCAATTGGGAGTTGACAATCAAGGGTATCTGGACAAGGGACCACTAGTCTGGTGTTTGTGGCTGGTGAGACAGGGCATCCTGGTAGCTGTAGCCCAGCCTCGCCTTCACACTCTCTACCAAAGTTATCCCCCCAGGTGAGTTTACTTCAATTGGGAGTTGACAAACATGGATATCTGGACAAGGAAGAACTGGGCTGATGTTTGTAGTTGGTGAGACAGGGCCTCTTGGGAGCTGTAGTCAAGTCACTCCCTCTTCTACTCACACTATGACAATTGTATCTGCCCAGGTGAGTACACTTCATTTGTGAGTTAATATAGATGTATTTGGTTGCAGGCACACTGGTCTTGTGTTTAGAGTTAAAGAAACATGGCCTTTATGGAGTTGTACTTAGCTCACTCCCCCTACTTCACACAGTAGACAAATGGTGAACCCTGAGGTGAGTACACTTCATTGTGAGTTGATACACAGGTGTATCTGGTCAAAGGTAAACTGTGCTGGTGTTTGGATTTACTTAAACAGTGCCCATAGAGCTTTGCACTCAGCTCACTCCCTCTACTTCACACAGTAGACAAAAGGTATCCCCAGGTGAGTTAACCTCATTTGTGAGTTGATACACAGCTGTCCTGGGTCAAGATACACTTTGCTGGTGGTTGGAGTTACTGAAACATGGCCTATTGGGCTTTGTAGTCAGCTCACTCCCTCTACTTCACACAGTAGACAGATAGTATTCCCCCAGGTGAGTAAACTACATTTGTGAGTTGATACGCAGGTGTATTTCTTCACAGGCACAGTGGTCTGGTGTTTGGAGTTACATAAACATAACCTGCTGGGAGTTGCAGTTCGGTCACTCTCTCTACTACAATCACTATACAAATGTTGGGTATTACCTATCTGTATGCAGACTGCATTTAGGGTTTGGGCATACATTTACCTGTTGAGAAATATCATGAGTTCTGGAATTGTTGTATATTGAAAGATGTACAGGCCCCATTTGGACCAATGACATGTGATGGACCGTAGTAGCAGTAAAGTTGGGTCCAACAATACAAAAAAAAAGTGTAAATACCCAGATACTCTGGGTTTTGAATGTTGGTATGGTATGTGAAGAAGACAGTGGCAAAAGTGACCTATGAGCATGAATGACATGGCATTTTTGTGATATTTGTTTGTGTTGTGGCTTACCAGACTTCACTCCCCCAGGTATTCCTGTCAAGTGCTTAAGATGCGGGATGGCCAAGACCTTCTAATCCCAGTGTAAGAGATGTAAAGGGCCACCACCAGTCATCTTGGCCTACAGATCGTGCCTGGAGACCAGGGAATGCACCTTGCCCCTAAGGTTGTGCCACCTCTTCCGATGTTGTCCTTTGTGCACAGGGTGGAGCCTACAGCTTTCACTCTGTCCACTATCCTGTCCCACATTTCGATTTTCCTACTGAGAAGAGTATGCTGGACTTGGGATCCAAACAATTATGGCTCTACTCTTAGGATTTTAACCACAATGACATTTAACTCACCCTCTGAAAAATGTGGGTTTTTGGAACGTGATGTGGTGGAGAAAAAAACTGTGTACAGTGACTTATGCAAAATGGTGTGAATGGACAAAAAGTGTGTGCAGGGTGTTCCATGGGATGGTGAAAAAAATTGGAGTGCCTAGGACATGGCGGATGGGAAAATGATGTTGATTGTTGTTGGTCATGCATTGGAAACAAAAAGGATTGAGATCTGTGAAGGAGTGTGTTTATAGTGTCCTTTTGCAGGTGTGTCCACTGTGGCAATGTGTGTCAGCTGTATTGTTTTTCAAATTCATTCAATGTACAGTTGTCTTTTACATTGCAGATCGCGAACAGCTGTGATTCGGACCGCCATTGGTTGACCGTCATGAAAGGACCGTCATGTCGACTGTGTGCTTGTAATATGCTTGGTGGTTTGGCGTGGGGCTGATGGCACAGGGGTCAGACCACCTTTCTCGAGGCTGCCATGCTGCTAGTGGCCAGCCATTTTTGCTTGACAGTCAGAGGGCCTGCCTGTGTAACTCATAATAACGTGGTCTGGAAGACCACCAACATGGTGGTCGGCAGACCAACCCCCAAACTCGTAATGAGGCCTTTAGTTTTTTAAGGTATATAATTTAAGGTTATTTAGGAATTTTAAATTATGTATTAATATCTATGAAATATGTTTAAATGGCATTTATTTTTAATTCTGGGTGTTGTATATTACCCCCTCTGTGAGTGCACCTTCCCCAATAGTTGCTAGAAAAGCATTGAAATAGTAAAGCTCCTGTGTATGCATTTTTCTTCAGTGTTTGTTAGATGGGACTTGGAATAATAAATCTGACCTCAATATTCCTTCCCAAATGTTGGCCATGTCCCAAATGCTTGGTAGATTGGATTTATCACAATTAATCTAATACCCCCAATTTCTCCACCTTCCTTAATGTTTTCTAGAAAAGTAAGTCTTCCCTCCTCCATGTATGCATTTTGCCCAGTGAGTGTTCGACGGGAGTTCAAGAAGTAAATATGACCCCCCCCCCTCTGCAATATATACACTTTCCCCAGAGTTTGTTAGACTGCTGATAGAATAGTGAATCTGACCCAACCGATGTATGCACTATTCACAATGTTTATTAGACAGGAGTTAGAATAATAAACCTTTCCAAATATAGTGCTTTCCTAATTGTTGTTATACTGTAGATAGAATAGGATTTCTGATTTTCCCAATTAATGCATCATCCTCATTGTTTCTTGGACCGGAGTTAGAATGATGACTCCACCACCCAATGTATATTTACTAAACTGAAACTAGATTATCAAATTTTAACACCCTAGTATGTACTTTCCCCAATGTTTGTTACATTGATGTTAGAATATTAACACCCCCTCCCGTGTACACAGTTTCAACATTGGTTGTTAGACTGGAGTTATAGTAGTAAATCTGAGCCCCCTCCCCAACTGTATGCACTTTCCCAAACAGTTTTTATTGGTTTGACATAGAACAGTACATTTTAACTGCCCTCCATGTATTGATTTTCCCCAATTCTTTTGGTATTTTTTTGAGTGTAGTCTATTTTAAATGTGTTTATTTCTTTCATTTTGGACCTGTGTTAGGTTACAACGGAATACATTGTCATTGAATGTTTACATGTATTTTAAGCATATTCAATTTATAATAAATAATATTTATTTTGCTGTATCTTTTCAAATCTCATTTATAATGACTGAGTAGATTTACAATTTGTTGTCACATTTGTAACAAAATGACTTATGTGTTCCTGCAGTGTTTTATTATTTAATTTTAACTTCCATTAGTATACATCTTTATTTGAGAATTATGTTTTGGTTTAATAAATGTATTGTAATGATGAATTCATATGTTTTATTAATTATAAACACTTTTATAAAGTTATGTGTATTTTGTAAGCATTGTTTAAAGATAAAAAAATAATGTTTATTTTGGTTTTAATTTGACAATTTCCTCTGATGCATATGAACTGTATAAAAAAAGTCTTACATTATGTAAGGGATATAGTACACCTGTTGTACATCATAAGGATATTGCAAGTCACTGAGGAGTTTGGTGACCTTATAGAGTAACAAGTCCTAATGTCGAGTTTCTTTCGAAGGTCATGGAACTCCGAAGTGACTTGTAAATTGTTTATAATATACAACATGGGTACTTTATTCCTTATCAAACATAGTCACACCAAAACCCTTCCTTAAAACCACTTACATCCCTGCTGTAATGCTCTTTTTCATATGAAGGAGATAGGATGCTTATGAACATGAAGAATAAAGATAAACACTGTAGTGCAAAGTGAAACACACAAAACAGTTAGATTTTTGTTGCAAGAAGATATTAACGTCCGTTTAGTACAAGTCGGATTTAGAAAAAGCTGTTTCTCAGAATGCATATCAAAAAATTACAGATAGCGTGGGGGAAAACATGTTTTCCATCAATATCGTCTTTCTGCTTATCACTATTCATCTATTTATCAGGGCAGTAGAAGGAAAAGCTCAACTGCAATAAGTTGCTACAGTTGAGTGGCAATGCCATTTTCTTTAACAGGTAACTAGGTACTCCACAAGTCAACAGTAATAAGGTAATTAGAGACTGACTTTAATACAGGGATTGCAGGAGCCCTTGCATTATAATATTATTAATTACAGTTAAGTATGTAAGCTTACCATTATAATCTTGGACCCAATGTTTTTGATCCAATTAATTTTTTTATTTTACATTCTAAGGGCCCAATTCACGAAGGTAAACTTTGGTGTCTGATTATGAGTTGCTCATTTTAGTTCAACCCATGCGTAAACCCCTGTTTATGCACAGGTCAGAACTAAAAGTTAAAAGGTGTTCAATGCAACCAATAATTATGGGATATATTGACTACCTCAAGCTTTGATCAATTCCAGCAGGTAAACCTGCTGAAATTTAACAGGGGGAATGTGTACAGTATTTACCATACTATGCAGATGTTGATGTGTTAAACACCAACATCCATTTGTTATTACCCAATAACTCAATATATTTGCTATGTATTAGACCCTGTAAATAACAAACCCCAGTGTATTATTATTAACCAGGTGTGAAAAATAGCACCTTTACCTGTAATCAGGCTCAGTGACTTAGACTAAGTTCACTACTTTTGGGTATTCACAAAGGTAAAGTTACAGGTAGTAACTTTACAGGGGTGGAATATCCGCACCCTGGAATTTACTTTTGTGAATTGAGTCAACAGTCTGTAAAGTTGATATTGTCGAGGTGAATTTTTTTAATACAATACTGTTGTGACACAATGTTTTTGTGGTTCATATTAAATCACACAACCATGATTTTGAGTTGTCAGCTCTTTTGTAATCCAGGATGCAAAAGGAGCCAATTTGTGATTACACACCTAAATTGAATTTCCTTGCTGAGATTAAGATGAATTCCATGTTTAAACCTTAGAGGTGTGATTTCATCCATTGAGGAATGGTCTCCAGGAGAAAAATGGGAGGGGGAACTAGGTGAATATGTCTTGGGCTATAAATGAGTGTCATTATGTTAGTAATGGTAAAGGATTCTTGAATTGCTATGGATAGCCCAAGATGTTCCATATTAAAAATAAACATGCTTGGGGTAAGTATTTAACACCTTGACACAAAATTAGTTAGAGAGTTCCCACTTTTAACCAACTGAGACTGGTTCAATAGATAGGAGATAAATCACCTTGGGATTACACAGTCCATGCCTTTATAACCTTTAACCCCTTCGCTGCCAGGCTTTTTCCCCCTCAGGTGCCAGGACTTATTTGGTCTATTTGGGGCAGTGTGCCCTTAGGCCCTCATAACTTTTTGTCCACATAAGCTACCCATGCCAAATTTGCATCCTTTTTTCCAACATCCTAAGGATTCTAAAGGTACCCAGACTTAGTGGGTTCCCCTGAAAGAGACCAAGAAATTAGCCAAAATACAGCGAAAAAATTGGAAAAAAGGACTGCAGAAGAAGGCTTGTGAGTTTTTTCTCTGAAAATGGCATCAACAAAGGGTTTGCAATGCTAAAATCAACCTCTTCCCAGATTTCAGGAACAGGCAGACTTGAATCAGAAAACCACATTTTTTCACATAATTGTGGCATTTTACTGGGACATACCCCATTTTTAGTATTTTTTGTGCTTTTAGCTATCTTCCAGTTAGTGACAGAAATGGGAATGAAACCAATGCTGGATCCTGGAGAGCTAAACATTTTTAAAAACTAGGCACAATTCTGAATTGAATTCAGCAAGGGGTCATTTTTGTAGATCCTACAAGGTTTTCCTACAGAAAATAACAGCTGAAATAAAAAAATATTGAAATTGAGCTGAAAAAAACAGCCATTTTTCTCCACATTTTCCTCTGTAACTTTTTCCTCGATGTCAAATTTGTGAAAACAATATACCGTTACATTTGCTGGACTCTTCTGGATGTAGGGATATATAGGGCTTGTAGGTTTATTGAGAACCCTAAGTACCCAGAGCCAATAAATGAGCTGCACCTTGCAATGGGATGTCATTCTATACTGGGTATACAGCAATTCATTTGGTGAAATATAAAAAGTGAAAAATAGGTATCAAGAAAACCTTTGTATTTCGAAAATGGGCACAAGATAAGGTGTTGAGAAGCAGTGGATATTTACACATCTCTGAATTCTGGGGTCCCCATACTAGCATGTGAATTACAGGGCATTTCTCAAATAGACATCTTTTTTACACACTGTCATACATTTGGAAGGACAAAATGTAGCAAAAGACAAGGGGCAAGAACACTTGTTCTGCTATTCTGTGTTCCCCCAAGTCTCCTGATACAAATGGTACCTCACTTGCATGGGTAGGCCTAACGCTCACATTTTTACATTGAAAACCAATGTGTTTTTTGGAAAGTGCCTAGCTGTGGATTTTGATCTCTAGCTTAGCCGGTACCTAGGGAAACCTACCAAACCTATGCATTTTTTAAAACTAGACACCTAGGGAATTTCAAGATGGGGTGACTTGTGGGGCTCTCGCCAGGTTCTGTTACCCTGAATCTTTTGCAAACCTCAAAATGTGGCTATAAAAACACCTTTTCCTCACATTTCGGTGACAGAAAGTTCTGGAATCTGGGAGGAGCCACAAATTTCCTTCCAACCAGCATTCCCCCAAGTCTCCCAATAAAAATGGTACCTCCACTTGTGTGGGTAGGCATAGTGCCCACGACAAGAAATGCCCCAAAACACAAGGTGGACACGTCACATTTTCCCAAAGAAAACTGACGTGTTTTCTGGATAGTGCCTAGCTGTGAACTTTGGCCTCTAGCTCAACTGGCAACTAGGGAAACCTACCAAACCTGGACATTTTTTAAAACTAGACACCTAGGGGAACACAGGATGGGGTGACTTGGTGGGCTCTCACCAGGTTCTGTTACCCAGAATCCTTTGCAAACCTCAAAATGTGGCCCAAAATACTTTTTCCTAACATTTCGGTGACAAAAAGTTCTGGAATCTGAGAGGAGCCACAAATGTGCTTCTACCCAGCGTTCCCCCAAGTCTCTCAATACAAATGGAACCTCACTTGTGAGGGCAGGCCTAGTGCCCACGAAAGGAAATGCCCCAAAACACTTTGTGGACACATCAAAATTATCAAATACAAAACTACCTGTTTTGGTGGGGGCACCTGAGTTTTTGGTCCTGAGCTCAGCAGCGATATAGGGAAACCTACCAAAGCCAAACATTTCTGAAAACTAGACACCCGGGGGAGTCCAGGGAGGTGTGACTTGCGTGGATCTCCCAGTGTTTGCTTAACCAGAATCATCAGCAAACCTCAAATTTAGCTAGAAAAGGACATTTGTTCCATATTTCTGTGTGGGATCACCGCAACGGGACACATTTCCTACCACCTAACATTCCCCTCAGTCTCCTGGTAAAAATAATACTTCACCTGTGTAGGTGGGCCAAGTGGCTGTGACAGGGATGAGCCAAAAACATGTCAAAATTGAGGGGGAACCAAAACAGGTCCAAAAGGGCAGTTTGAAAAAAAAAACATTTTCAGGCTGACAAGTGGGGCACACCACCCTGGACTCACCCAGATGTTTAGTTTTCAGATATGTCTAGGTTGTGTAGATTTTCCTACATGGCAGTGTCCCAAAGTACAAAAAGTGCAGCCCTCACCATTCCAAGTGGGACGATTTTGAGAGTTAGACAAGCTCTTATGGCCCAAATGTAAAATCAAAACACAAAATAATCGTATGTCCTCTTGCTTGCTGTGGGATAAGATGTTTTAGTGTGTGGGGGAGAGCTGAAAGACTGTTACCCACTTCAGTTGTGGCAGGGGCATCACCATGCCCATACTGGTTGGTAGCCACCACCCTACTATTTTTTTATTTTTTATTCCCTGGCATCTAGTAGGTTTTCTGCCCCCCTGGGGACTGAATTGGGGGTCATTTCCCCATCCGGCCACCGGTGGGCAGAACAACTTTGTCCCCATTTATTTGGGGACCCTCTTTAAAAAAATATAAAAAAAGCTTCCTTGGTCTCTGGTGGGCTTTTTGCTTTCCTTGGGGGCAGATGGGTCTTCCAAAAATAGGCCAATCTGCCCCCAAGGGGGACAGATATGGCAAACTGTAATGTGCCCCCATGGGGAGTGAACCTTGCCCAAGGGGCTGCCCCCCCCCAAATAAAACACATATACACACACACACACCAATCCCTAGAGCCTAAGTGGTTTCTGTCCCCCGGGGGCAGATCGGCCTATTAGAAATAGGCTGATCTGACCCTAAGGGGGGCAGAAATGGCCTAAAATAAATTGCCCCCCCTGGGGAGCGACCCTTGCATAAGGGGTCGTGTCCCATCTATAAATAAAATTCGAAAAAATAAGGATCCCTGGTGCCTAGTGGTTTCTGACCCCCTTGTGGGCAGATCGGCCTAATAAAAATAGCCTGATCTTCCCCCCAGAGAGGCAGAAATGGCCAAAAATAAATTTGCCCCCCAGGGGAGTGACTCTTGCCTAAGGGGGCGCTCCCCTTGCCAGAAATTGTCACAAAAAAAATAAACCTCTGGTGTCTAGTGGTTTCTTTCCCCCTGGGGGGTAGATTGACCTAAGAAAAATAGGCCGAAAAGTCCTAAAAGAAAACAAACCCCCAGGGGAGCGACCCTTGCCTAAGGAGTCGCTCCCCATCTGTAAAACAATTTAAACAAAAGTCCCTGGTGCCTAATGGCCTAAAATACATTTGCTTCATGATCCGGCTGCTGAAATGCTCTGAGAGACATCAAAGGGAAGGAAACTCCTTTCCTTCCCTTTGAAGCCTCTCACGCCCCCATTGCATCATCAGAAAAGAAATGCTTTTGCATTTCTCTTCCGAGCTCAGCTTCCAGCGCGGTGGGTCGGCCTCTGATGAGGTCAGCGCACGATCGCGTGCTGATGTCATGAGATATCACTGGGGGGTCGGTGTGGAACCGGAAGCAATTCCCCTTTCAGCTCTGCCATGGGGAGCCAGTACTAGGACGTAATGGTTACATCTGTGGTGCCTCAGCTATGCAGCCACATACATAACCATTATGTCCTTGGTGCCCAGTGTAGTATGATTACAGGGTTGAAAGCAGACAATACGTCAAGTGTGGACATGAATTTCCTGGGTCGATACCCTGGTCAAAACTAGCGATAGGTGGCACTTGCAGAGTTTCACTCTATAGAATTCTGCAGAGTTACCTAAAAACTCCACAAGATTCCATGGAATTCTCCGAACAGGTGGAAAATATGCATGTCATGCTGATCATGCTGCAATTTAGTGACAGTAGTACCAGCATCTCTGAAATATCAACTCAAACGGAATGATGCAGTGCACAAGAGAGAATGGTCGTTTGAGTTTATTTTGCTGCCCCTCGAGTAGCAGCAAATCTATTTGAGAAGCAGCTCTCTGGCCGTGACTGCTCACGACCACCCAGGTTAGGAATGGTGCTATGAGATGCCAAATCTCAATCGCAATTCAGAGCCTCAAGGGAAATAAGTCCGCCACACTGCAGTTTGTCGAATTTGACCAGAACTCAGCAATACAAGAGTAAAGCAGAGTTGCCAAATTCCACTAACTCTGTGGGCAGAATGAAACATTCCACCCACACCTACTGAAAACACTGTCTGAAGCCTGAATGAAAATTGTCTAGGGATAGTAAAAATATGCGACTTAGTTGAGCAGAAGATCAAATTGCACCTATAGTAAAGCTAGGTCGGATAAAAGTCAGAAATTATTAAGAACCCCACCATCAGGTGACGATTTCGTTAGAAGTAGTGTCAGGATTGCACCCATTCAGCCGATTAAGAGGCAAGTTCAGGACTCAGATGATAATCCACCAATTTCCTCTTTAGGACTTGCCAAAAGGTGGAACGGTAACCCAAACTAGGGATATGGAAGTAAGGGGGGTTGACTGAGGAACACAATACACCAGCAAGAGGTCGGGTCACAGGAGAGTCCCTGAGCACACCAGGAATGGCTGGTACTGTAATCGGAAATCCAAGAGTCAGGAATGATGGCCTCAGAAAGAATAGGTGGCACACATATTTATATATGCAAGAATCACACATGATAGGATACACAGATGAGAAAGACAGTATAACTCATTCAACCCCTCAGAGGAGAGATGGTAACCAAAGGCACTAGGAATCACCCAGAGAACCAGAAGCTCCCAGATGACTGTCAGGCACAACAAGTTGCAACAATAGGACCACAATTATCAAAGACCATGGAGCACAGGAATCTAACAGGAACGTGTGCAAGACAGCAGGGAAATGAAAACCTGAACTGGGGAAAGGAATTACCAATCAAAATGAAGGAATTGGAATATCTGACAAACTCAGCAAGAGAGGGAGCCATGAAAAAAACAGAAAATTGCCAGACACCATCTTGCTGGTTGGGTGCCTCTTTATAGTGAACAGGAGGTATTCCTGACCCTCTGTGTGTGAACCTGCTGGCAGGATCCCACAATCTCCATCCCTTCCCAGTACACAATGGCTTTTTCTTAAATAGATACACACAACCTTCTACTTATGCATCTTTCCCTGCCTAACCATAGATGGAATCCTGACCCTTGGTCAGTTGTGAGGGAGTCAGTGAATACACCCAGTAGAAAGGATGAGTTAACTAAATAGTTCAGTAAGGTAGAATGTGTTGAATCAAATATATTGTGCTGTTCCCATGGACATGCCTAATGAAATGATTTAAATATTTCACATTAGCAATTTTTATTAACTATCCACTTTTAAAAAAAAATGTATGAAATATTGACAGGTTGCATAAGCTTTTCAATTAAATCTGAGATACAACATACAGTAAGAAATTGGTATCAGATAGAATACAAAATGCTTGTCTTCTGGCTACCCTAAACTGAAATGGATTAGGGGAGGAGTAAGATTGTCTCCACTGATTGTTCAGCCCTAACCTGGACTTTCTTTCCTCAAGTAGGTTATAAGAACACAATGTGGCAGAGAACTGCAGTCTCTGTTGCATTTAAGATGCACAAATTAATCATGAAGTCAATTCATGCATTCATTATAATTATCTGCGGAGATATTGACATCTTGGTTGGGGCAAATAAGATAAAGATTGTTCGAGGGCCTCAATGCCTCTTTAGAGCAGAGGCCGAGACCTTCATGTCCCCCACACTATCTTCATAGTATGGAGAACATGAATGCCTCATTCTCCCCCTATATGAAGGAAATCCCCCGGGTGTTTGCATCAGAGGGATTCCCTTTCTGGATGTTCTCCTTGTGTTGAAGGGGAAGAGCTTCCCCTTTAGCTCAAGGCTTTTTTAAAAGTTTTTAGTTGAGTGAGGATTAGAGTGCACAGTATTATGGCATCTCATTTCAGCTTCCATATAAGTATGCAGGATAGAGTTATCTTGACCCCCATGGGATGATAGAGGCATCTCTGAAAGTCCCCTCATGGGCAATAAACTACCTAATCAATTCTTTTGGTGTGTGAGTGGATCAGCAGATTCTCTGTAGCGCTCAGCATGCCTCCCCGTGAAACCAGAATGCATAGGTGAATCTAGTGCACAAATAAAAAATACACCCACTCATAGACCCACTCACACACTCACAGACCCACAAAACCATTACCACACTCAGTCACACACCCATACAGCCACTCACACATCCATACAGCCATTCACACACCCACTCACAGACCCACAAAACCACTACCACCCCCCTGTCACAGGCCAACTCAGCCACTCACAGATCCACTCACACACCCACTTACACATCCACACAACCACTCACACACCCGTACAGACACTCACACACCCACACACAAACCCACAAAACCTCCTCCCAGAGTTGCACAGCTACTCACACACATACACATACACTCACACACCGACCTACACAACCACCCACACAACCACTCATACTTATACAGCCACTCACCCACCAACTCACAGCGTGGGGTTGGCTGTAAGTGGGGGTTTGGCCACTGGGCCTGGCCGTGCATGGTGTGGGGTTGTCAGTATGTCAAGCATTTGCCACAGGCCCTGTGGTAGTGGTGGATTAACGTATGGTAATTAAATATTACTTGATGTTACAAAAACCGAGAAATTCACTGAAAAAAACTAAGGTTACAGGAACATTTTAGCTAGAAAATAGAATTTAAAAAAACCTTCACAATTTAATAGAAAAATCAAATGTTAGAGGGACATTATAGTTAGGTTCACACTTTATGCACACAAAACCTTAGAAATAAGAAGTTATACTTTTGTTAAAAACTATAACTCATGACCTAAAGTTACTTTAATGCACAAGTTATAGTTTCTTAAAATAAGTATAACTATAACTGCTGATTTTCCATAGGTTTGTGTGTGAAATGTGAACCTAACTATAATGTCTCTGAAACCTTTGTTTTTTTCAGTGAATTTCTATGTTTTTTAATTCTATTTAGTAACTGTAATGTCATTGTAACCATTGTTTTTTTCAGTGAATTACTATGGTTTTCCTTAACGTAAAGTAATATTTGATGATCATATGTTAATTCAACCACCGCCATCCACAGCCTTCGGCCTGTGGCCAACTCCCTGCATGCACCCAAGCCCACACTGTACACAACCTTCAGCAGTGCACGGCAGCTGTTTGGTTAGGGAGTGTGTGAGTGGGTGTATTTATTTTCTATTGGGGTTTTGATCCACACATCCATCACCAATTTAAACAGGGGGCTGCACTGAGCACTGTGTTGAATCTACAGATCCCTGTGAACCCCCACAAAAAGCTTTTGGCCAATTTTCTGCCCTTGTTTGACCCACAGAGACTCCTCCATCAATCCCATGGGGTCAGGATCCCGCATTCGTGACCCCTAATGTCACTGTTTATTTTTTTCCTCCGAGCTGAGCTGATAAACCAAATGGCAGCCACAACTTTTTCCTTAGGCTGTGGCCAACCAATCAGAGCCAAGTCTTTGGCTTGTGGATCCAAGTCTCTAGATATAAATACATATTTTTTCTTTAAAAACTCCAAAACTACTGAACGCATTTGCACCAAATTGCATAACACACTCTTTCTGGACCAAGATCTAACTTTCTGCCAAATTTGGTGTAATTCCATCCAGCGGTTCAGGCTGTAGTCATGTTCAATACCACTATGAGAAAATTGCATGGGGAAAACACGTTTTGGGACTTCCACCTTTCACTAGGGCCCAGTTTGATGAATCACCCTGAAGCTTTCCAGTCAGAAGCTGAAGTGAGTGGCAAACTAGTTTTGAAAATGTCATGAAGATTTGTCAAACAGTGAATATATTGTTTTTTTAAATAAGTGAAAAGATACATTACAGTAGTCTTTACAGTGGTTTAAAAATAACTTCCAGCAGAACCCAGAGGAGAAGGACCAAAACATACAAGCATTATGGGGGCAATTGAAGGCCAGTAAAGGGCTATAACACAATGGCTAGATGTCTGCGGCATAACCATGCTAGTCCTTTTATTAGTATACAGAGAGTTAAGAAAGACAATGCAGGTTTAAGCTAGTAAAGGGAGAGCATCCTGATATCTGATTTCTGTACCAAGAGTTTTTTCTCAAGTTTTGTCATTGAGTGGGTGCTCTAAGTCTTTTCCCAATTAAGTTTAAGATTAAGCATAAAGGAAGGTGACTGGTACAGGATCAGCCAGTGGCAATGTTGATCCACTCTGAGCAAACAGCGTTGACAGTTTCGCAGTCTAGAGGAATAGAGGACCCAGTTTGTTATTTGAGCTGTTCTATTAATGTTTTCTGCTTCACGCAATTCATTTAAATGTATACTGGCCAGCCAATGTGAGAGCCATTGAACCTGTGCAGTGGTAATAACGTTTGGAATTTGGTGCTACATGTTCTCCTTGGTCCACCTTCTGTCTCAGGGCGGCTAGAATCACTCTGGGGTGACTCCCATCCCAGATCAAATACTGTAGTAGGCTGTACATCTCTTTTAAATGTGATTGGAGCTGGACCCAGGGTACATTTGCATAATAATAGAACAGATGGGACAGCTTCACCATTTTGACCACTGCTATCCTGCCCACTGCCAAGGGAGGGAACACCAAAAGGAGACCTATGAACAGAGGGATTGCACTGCACACCCTATGATCCCTTCTATACTATCTGACTCAGAATGATAGACCCCTCATCCCTAAGCACTTGAAGGTTGTGATCTCCCATCTGGAAAGGGTATTCCTGATGGAATCCCATGCTAACAAGGTCTGCTGTCGCAGTGGAAACATATTTGTTTTACCCCAATTTAATCTCAAGCCAGAAATACTGCCTAACATATTCCGTTCTCTACATATTCGCTTCTGCATTTCTACGATAAAGCTAGAGGTCATCGGCATATAAGGAAAAGGTGTCTGTTATCCTGTTATTGGGGATCCCCACTCCTACCAACCGTAAGGAGCTAGATTGAGAAGGGTTTGATTGCAAGGGCAACAAAGAGAGGAGACATGTAACAGCCATAATTGTCAGCCTGGTGTATATGGTAGGATTTTTAAATCATGTGTCTAGTATGAACTCGGTCTGTAGAGAGTTTTTTAAAGATTTGAATCCATTTATGAAATGTTTCACCCAGGCTACCCAGGTCAAAGTGGTCTTTGTATAGGAATCCGGAGTTAAGGAAGTCAAAGGTGTTTTCTATATCAATGCCACCACAACTGAGTTAGGTCATGCCAACGCTGCTGATCAGCATTCCAAACAATCTGTGCATGCTCTGGGAGGTAGTTCCGCTGAGAATAAAAATGCTCTGGTCAATGAGGCATAATCATTTGGCTAAGATTGCCCCAGGCATCTCATAATCTACATTTAGAATGAAGAGCGGGTGATATGATGACAGCTGTTCAGGTGGTCTACCAGGTTTCAGAAGACAGTGACCAGTACTTTATGAGTGGTGAGCAGAAGCTGGAGTATGCCTTTGTAGTGTTCAACCATCTTGGAAGCTAATGGTTCTGTGAATAGGAAATCGAATTTGAGAGACAAGCATTCTGCTCCTGGTTCTTTTCCATTAGCCCAAAAAAGAAAATGTTATCTTTGATCTCTTGCAGGAAGACTGTGTGCCCTAATTCAGTCATTTCCGTAAGGGAAAGTGTGGGTAAGGGAAGTGCATCCAAATAAATGCCTATTTTGAAATGAGGACCAATATCGGTGCTGGTGTATAATGCTTTGCAGTACCAGAAAAATGTATCATTAATGGATGGCTGTTAGTGATAAAGAGGTCAAGAGGTATGTACAGTCTGGATTAAAATAGTGCCTCGTTTGTCTGAATTCACCAACTAAGTGGGGAATCACACCAATTTCTCACCTTCTGCATGTTTTTGGTTCATATATGCTGCATAATCTATGCAGTGCCGTCTCTCTCCCAGGGTTGCATGTTTTTCCCTAACAGCAAGTAAAGGAGTAAGGGATGCTTCATTAGTGACCAATTGTTTTTTAAAGTCTCAGTTGCGGGTTTGTAACATATCAGGCTGTTGGGCTATAGATTTCTTCATCTTAACTGAGGTTTGTATGCAGTGTCCCCTTACGGTGACCTTAAACTCTTTCCACATAGTGGAATAAGTGATACATGCATCTGCCTTCTCTTTAAAATATATATCTGTGAATTCCATAAGCTATTTCTAAAAAGCTGGGTCTTCTAGTATTCTGCATTGTAGTTTCCACATAGGTTTGGGTGTAGTGCCCTGTCCAAAAGTCACTGTGAGGTAATAGGAGGTCGTGATCTGATAGAGTGATACCTAGGTATTCAGTTGTGTTTAAATCAGGAATAAGGCTGGTATGAGCTGCAAAACTGTTTAAGTGAACATGAACATCATGAGTTATAGGAGTATTCTCGGAATTGAGGATGTTTATAGTTTCACAAGCCTATGAGAGTCCAGTGTCACTGCCAGCTTTGCAAGGCTTTCACAGAAGTGTGCATTGGTGCAGTTGGCATTGGAGGATGAGAGTGTGTCCAACATCTCAATGAAGTCCCCTCCTGGAATTAGAATGATATCAGGCCATAATGTCAGTATTGGAAGGCATAGTAAGTTGGTTACCCTGCATTGGTGCATATATACTGCCCCATAGTGAAATGGGACTTCCGACCTACCTTCTATAAATGCATACCTCCCATTGTCACCAATGACTTGATTACAGATCTTAAAAGGGACCTCTAAAACCAACCCATATTAAAATCCCTACTGCATAGGAGGACTACCCTATAGCTATTATTCGAGCATGCTATTTAGCCTGCAGTTTCTGCTTGTCTTTATGTGTCAAATGGGTCTTTTGCAGCATGGGAATGTAAACTCCCCCTGAGCAGAGGGAGTAATGCACCTTGTATGTAAACCATGTGGTGGAAAGTCCCCTAACATTCCAAGTCAAGAGCATATATGCTATATGTGGTCACTTCCATCATAAACTAACAGAGCGTGGAAAAGTATGTAGACATGTGCATGTTGACTCGCTGTGGTTCTCTACCTATCTGGAGGTTCTTGTTATGTTTTCTGTCTCTCTTTTTCAAAGGGACTCTTTAGTCATCAGACTTGGGGTGAAATGAGTTAGGGGCATATTTATAAGAGGCTTGTGCCGATGTTGAGCCACAAATTGTGACACAATAGTGGCACTAGCACAAAGTCATATTTTTAAAATGGTGCATTTGCAAAAATGCGTGGTTTTTCAAATGTTGCGTGGAGCAAAAGATGCACAGAGAGAAGCTGCATAAATGCAACATTTGCAATGTAGGGGTTTCCATGCAAGTTCTGATGCAAATGTAACAGAGTGGAATTTATGGGTTTACCACTGTGTCATGCATCTCCAGAAAGCCTGAAATTATCTAGAATTGAAGTGCATCATCAAACCAGGCATGGGAAATGACAAAATGGCTGTGGTATACAAACCTGAACATCACAAAGCTTAGCAGGCTTAGCTATGGTAATGAGGTTGTCATTCTGCAAATAAGACTAGTGAGGAGACCATCATCACCACATAGCCAGCGGAGGAGGAGGGATTGTGTGTTCAGCTGCTCATATCCCTCTCTGACCTCAGAGTGGAGGAGGCCATAACTTTCTACAGAATCAGGAGTCTTTCATTGAATTGCTACAAAAGATTGGTCCAAGTCTCCAGTCACCACCTGCAAGGCCACAAACATCTCCCCACATGTGAAACTTATGGCTGTGCTCCACATGCTGGCATCCAGTTCTTTTTAGATCACAGCAGCCATATTGGTAGGAATCTCACAGGGAACATTTTCTATTTCCCTCCTCTCTGTCTTGGATGCTATCATGAAACTTAGAACACATTACCTTCTCTTCCCCAAAACTCAGCAACAACAACTAGACACCAAGCAAGCATTCTACACCACAGCTGAATTCTCACATGTCCTTGTGTACTTGGGGCAATGGATTGCAGACATGTGCAATTGGTGACCCTGCTGCAATATCCCACCTCATCCTTAACCAAAAGCACACATCTTCAATCAAAGTCCAGGCCATAGTGGATCATTAGGGGATGTTTATCAATGTGCTGGCCACATACCCAGGGAGTGCACATGATGTCTTCATCTTCTGCCACTCCATTGTAAATGAGTGGTTCTAGAATGGGAGATATAGGAATGGCCTACTCATTGGTAAGAAAAAACTGAAATATACAACACACTAACAAAGAAGTTGTAATGTGTAACATAATATCTGTATCTTTGTTTGTGTATGGAGCTTGTGTCATGTGAACATAGTGGGTTGTATGACAGAACCACACATTGCAGAACCACGCATGGCTTAACAATGTGGTTGGAGCCACAACCGGGTCTAAACCACACATGCCTTTACCAAGCATGCCTTTACAGCAAATTTCGTTGTAAAAGAATGCTTAGTAAATGTATATGTTGTAACTCCATGCATGGTTGTGTGATACAACCACCCTGACCTCCTCATCCCCACACTAAACTCTAAAACCTACCCTGCCCTATCATAAAAACTGCCCCAAACCCCGGCCCCACTCTAAACCCTAAAAGCTATCATACTCCGTCCTAACACCTACTCGGCCCTGTCTTAAAAACTATCCTGACTGCCTGCCCCCACCCTAAACCCTACCCTGTCCTAAAAACTACCCCACCCTGTCCAAAAACTACCATGACCCCCACCCTATCCTAAATCCTATAAATTACCCTGCCCTGTCCTAAAAACTACCCCAACTCACGGCCCCAAGCCCTAAAACTACCCTGTACTTAAAATTACCACATACTGTCCTAAAAACAACCCTGACCATGGTCTGTCAAAAAAAAAGATCCCACCCTGTCCTAAAAACTACACCTACCCCCCACCCTCACCCAAAACTCGACCCTGTCCTGCCCTACAAACTACACAAATTAAACACTAAGACCTACCCTGTCCTAAAAACTACCCTGATCCTCCACCCCAACGCTTAGAACCTACCTTGTCCTAAAAACTACCCCAGTCTGTCCTAAAAACTACCATGACCCCGACGCCCTAAACCCGAAAACATACCCTGTCCAAAAAGATCTCACCCTGTCCTAAAATCTACCCCGACCCCCGCCCTCACCCAAAACTCTACCCTGCCCTGTCCTAAAATCTACACACACTAAACCCTAAGAACTACCCTTTCCTAGAAACTACCCCACCCTGTCCTAAAAACTACCCCCATCACAAGCCCAAAACTCTAAAACCTACCCTGTCCTAAAAACTACCCCACCCTGTCCTAAAAACTACCACGACCCCAAACCCTAATCTTTCCTAAATACTACCCCACCCTGTCCTAAAAACTAACCTAACCCCAGACCCAAACCCTAAAACCTACCCTGTCCTAAAAACAACCCTGACCCTGCTGCCCGCTCGAAACCCTAAAACCTAATCTGTCCTAAGCACTACTCCATCCTCTCCTCAGAAATACCCCAACCAACCGCCCTAAACCCTAAAACCTACCCTGTCCTAAAAACTACCCAGACTCACCCTCCCTGAACCCTAAAACCTACCCTGCCCTGCCCTAAAAAACTACCCCAACCCCTGTCCTATACCCTAAAATTACTATCCGTTCATAAAACCTACCCTGCCCTAGAAACTACCCGACCCCTAGCCCTGCCCTAAACCCTAAAACGTACCCTGTCCGAAAAACTACCCCACCCTGTCCTAAAAACTAACCATAAAAGCTACCCTGCCCTGTCATAAAACCTACCCCACGCTGCCTTAAAAGCTACCCCGACCCCCTGCCCGACCCTAAACCCTAAAACCTACCCCACCCTGTCCTAAAAACTATCCCAACCCCCTGCCCCCACCCTAAACCCTAAAACCTACCCTGTCCTAAAAACTACCCCACTCTCTCCTAAAAACTAACTGTAAAAGCTACCCTGCCCTGTCATAAAACCTGCCCCATGCTGTCTTAAAAAATACCCCAACCCTCTGCCCAACCCTAAACCCTAAAACCTACCCCACCCTGTCCTAAAAACTATCACAACCTCCTGCCCCCACCCTGAACCCTAAAACCTACCCTGTCCTAAAAACTATCCCATGCTGTCCAAACAACTACTGCGCCCCGCCCCATACCTTAACACCTACCCTGTCCTACAAACTACAGCACCCTGTCCTAAAAACTACCCCGATCCCCAGCCCCAAACCCTAACACCTACACTGTCATAAACTACCCTGCCCTGCCCTAAAAAATACAACAACTCTGCTCCAAACCCTAACCTGTGCTTAAAACTACCCTGACCCCCAAGCCCAAACCCTAAAACCTACCCTGCCCTAAAAACTACCCCACCCTGTCCTACAAACTACCCTGATCCCCTGCCCTAAACCCTAAAACCTAACCTGCCCTAAAAACTACTCTGCCTTAAACCCTAAAAGCTACCCTGTCATAAAACCTACTCCACCCTGTCGTAAACATTACCCCTACCCCCTTCCCCAACCCTAAACCCTAAAACCTACACCGCCCTGTCCTAAAAGCGACCCCAACCCCTTGCCCCGCCCTAAACCCTAAAACCTACCCTGTTCTAAAAACTACCCCACCCTGTCCTAAAAACTACTCCAACCCCCGCCCCAAATCCTAAAACCTAACCTGCCCAAAAAACGACCCCACCCTTTCCTAAAAACTACCCTGATCCCCCGCCCCAAACCCTACAACCTAAGCTGTCCTAAAAACTACCCCATCCTGTTCTAAAAAGTACCACAACCACCAGCCCCAAACCCTAACCTGTCCTAAAAACTACCCTGGCCCTCAGACCGAAACCCTAAAACTTACCCTGTCCTAAAAACTTCCCCAACCCCTGCCCTAAACCCTAAAACCTACCCTGTCCTAAAATCTACCCCAACCCACAGCCTAAACCCTAAAACCTACCCAGCCCTGTCCTAAAAACTACCCCAAAACCCCACACCAAACCCTAAATGTTACTATGCCCTGTCCTAAAGCCTGCCCTAAAAACTACACAACCCCTCACCCATCCTAAACCCCAAAACTTACTGTCCTAAAAACTACTCCACCCTGTCCTAAAAACTACCCGACTCCCCACCCCCACCCTAACCCATTAAATATTCTCTTCCCTAATAGCTATCCTGCCCTAACTCCTAAAAGCTACCCTGCTATGTCATAAAACCTACCCTACCCTGTCTTAAAAATGACCCAGACCTGCTGTCCTGACCCTAAAGCTTAAAACCTACCCTGCCGTGTCCTAAAAACTCCCTCAACCCCCTGCCCTAAACCCGAAAACCTACCCTGTCCCAAAAACTACCCCACTCTGTCCTAAAAACTACCTGACTCCCCACCCACCTAAAACCTGCACTGCTCTGTCCTAAAAACTACCTGCCCTAAACTCTAAAAGCTACCCTGCCCTATCCTAAAACCTATGCCACCCTGTCCTAAAAACTACACTGACCCCCCTTGCCCTGAACCCTAAAACCTAACCCGCCCTGTCCTAAAAACTATCCTGCACCCCCAACCCACCCTAAACCGTACAACCTACCCTGTCCTAAAAACTCCTCCACCCTGTCCTAAAAATTACCCCACTGCCACCCTAGACCCTTAGACCTACTCTTTCCTAAAAACGACCCCACACTGTCCCAAAAACTACCCTGAACCCCAGTCCCAAACCTTAAAACCCACCCTGCCCTAAAAACGACCCCACTCTGTCCAAAAACGACCCCAACCCAACGCCCTGCTTTAAGCTCTACCCTGTCCTAAAATCAACCCAACCCTGTCCTAAAAACTACCCCGCCCCAAATCCTAAAACCTACCCTGTCATAAAAAATACCCCACACTGTCCTAAAAACTACCGAACTGCAGCCCCAACCCTAAAGCCTACCTTGTCCTACAAACTACCCCACCCTGTCCTAAAAATTCACCTGATCCCTATCACCAAACCCTAAAACATTCCCTGTCCTAAAAACGACCCCACCCTGTCCTAAAAACTACCCTGACCCCCGCCCTGAAACCTAAAACTTACCCTGTCCTAAAAACTACCCTGACCCCCCTACCCCACCCTAAACCTTAAAACCTACCCCACCCTGTCCGAAAAACCACCCCACCCTGTCCTAAAAACTAACCATAAAAGCTACCCTGCCCTGTCATAAAACCTACCCCACGCTGCCTTAAAAGCTACCCCAACCCCCTGCCCGACCCTAAACCCTAAAACCTACCCCACCCTGTCCTAAAAACTATCCCAACCCCCTGCCCCACCCTAAACCCTAAAACCTACCCTGTCCTAAAAACTACCCCACTCGCTCCTAAAAACTAACTGTAAAAGCTATCCTGCCCTGTCATAAAACCTGCCCCACGCTGTCTTAAAAACTACCCCAACCCTCTGCCCAACCCTAAACCCTAAAACCTACCCCGCCCTGTCCTAAAAACTATCACAACCTCCTGACCCCCGCCCTGAAACCTAAAACTTACCCTGTCCTAAAAACTACCCTGACCCCCCTACCCCACCCTAAACCTTAAAACCTACCCCACCCTGTCCTAAAATGTATACCACCCTGTCCTAAAAACTACCCCATTACCCTGCCACTGCCCTAAAACCTATCCCACCCTGTCCTAAAAACTACCCCACCCCTCACCCCAACCCTGAACCCTAAAACCTACCGACCCCGTCCTAAAAACTACCCTGAACTCCCCTACACTGAAACCTACCCCATCCTATCCTTAAAAATGCCCCCACCCGACTCAGCCCCACTTACCCGGCCGCTGCGTTCCTCTTCCGGTTATTCCTCCTGTGTGCCTGAACTACGCAAATGCATGGTGCCTTAACTACGCATTTGAGTGGTTCAGACACATGGATGGTTATGAGAAAACGGGGTGATGCTTGCGTGCTTACGGCCTGCGTGTCTCTGGCCGCATTGTAAACACTGTTTCCCACACATAGTGGGAGCAATTTAATCAAACATGTAGACAATGAAGTTCCTTTGTGTCATTTCCTCACCAGTTCTGCAATGTTTGTATCAAAATAACAACTGTGTGAAGTATTGTCTTACTCACACTGCGAGTGAACAGAAGCGCATTTTCTGCACTGGTTAACAAATCAATACACAAGTTATGTGGTACACAAGCAAAGTAAGTATGAGTATAAAGGGGACACATTAGCTAAGTGTAAGATGCGAGTATGTTCAATGGTGTACTAGTCTTGGTTTTAGTTACAGTTCCCCCAAAATAATGATTTTTGAACAAACCTTGTGTTCTTATGTATATGCAGTACACATGGCAGTAAATGTGTATGCTGACCAAAGTATCAGGAGCAAGAATTGAAGAAGTAGTTGTAAAATCCATTTGTGTCATGCACTGTAAGTGTTGGCCCTATTCATATGTAAATGTCAATTCCAGATACATGTTTGTAACCAACAGTACAAAAAACACATGTCTCAGCCATTCATACAGTACAGGCCCAAACATACACATGGTCATCAACCCACACGGTGACACTTCATCAATGTGATAGATGAACAGTTTTGTTGTGCAAGTTGGCTACATTTCCTGCATCTCAGTCCATCAATGTAAAAGTCACAAATTCAGACAATATGCTGTCAAGCATGTCCGACACCAATAACTCAGATTAAAATGCAACAAGGTAAGGTATCACAGTGTACTCAGGATCCTACTCTCAACACTCTCTTGCCACATCAATGATGTCACAATCACGGCATATAAGTGCTGATGCACCTACAAGTCAAAATCACATACATACATGAGAATTCCCAAAGTGCTGTGTCCAGGTCTGTAGTAGAAAGTTACTAGTATGTACATCAGTCTGTCCCACATAAAAACAGCTTATGTTGCCATACCTATGTGTTAATCTAAGTTCACCATGACACCTTACCATACAAAATGCATTAGCTGATGGATGACTACAAATTATATAACTATCCATGTCACATGTTGGGAATTTACTGCATGTACTAAGCAAGTAACATAGCAATGCTAAATTAAGTGAACCAATCCAAGAATGCGCTAATCTCATGCAGGCAAGCAACTGCATCAGAGGTGTCAAAAGGACAAATGTATGTGAGTGTCAAACATGTTGGCAACAACATACCCAGGGGTTATCATATGTCAGAGAATCTGATTATAATGTTGTCCCTTTGCGCATATAGTGAGTGCAAATAACATAGATTCATTAAGAACATCCCAAATAAAATGACTGCCTAAACATGAACATCAGCATGTAGATGTGTCCAAAGTACCAGGACATTGTCAACATTTGAAATAAGACACAAAATTTTGAAGATACATGTGTGAACAAATGGTGAACAGTATTTAACACATATTTGTCATAACTGTAAGAAATGTTTATGAGTTAGCCTGCATAGATAACACACATGGACAGTTATGTCTCTGTAACAATGTGCATAATCTTTTGTATTTTTGTACTTCCAGCTGACCAAGGATATGGGTTGCAGCCATGAGTCTTGACCTCATTCACCCATTCCCAGATGGAGGCAGAAAAACGCTATAACACGGCACACAGCAACACAAGTTATTGTGGAGAGGACCTTTGGAGTTCTAAAGTCCAGGTTCAGAAGCCTGGATATGTCTGGGAGAAGACTGTTGTGCTCCCCCTCTATGGTATTGAAAATAATTCTCATCTGTGATATATTGCACAGAATCTGTGTTAAAACAAATGCTATGTGGGAATATCAACCAATGCATAAGGAAGAAATAGATGAGGCAACGAGACAATAAAGGTGACATTCAGCACACATTGACTGGTCAGCTGAGATGTGACCAGATTGTGGCTAATTTCTTTAGCTTAACACATCATCTGATGGGGAAAGACAGAATATATGTAAATTTATCAGCATATAAATACATCTTTAAACTCATTTCATTGTGTTGTTTCTATGTGAAAGTCTATGTAAAAATGAAATCACTCACATCTTCTCAACTAGATTCCGTTCTCAACAAGCAACAATTATGTTATCTGAGCTATTTATCAACATGGGGCCATAACTTAAAAAACGCAGCAATCCAATGTGATGCAGTGTACTGCATGAAAGGGACAGGGCAGGATTGCCAGATATCAACATATTAATGGTCCATTTCTGCTCTTACACAATTAAGCAGTGCAGTGCAGCATTGCTAGCAGTCTTGCTGTTTTCTGTAGCTGAAAACTGTTTCATGTGGTACTTTGTGATTGATGGAACATAAATCTCCCAACATCTCAGTACCTGAGGCAAACACCCTCACTGTAGTTTGTCTCATCAATGGACTAGTATGCACAATGTTAGCAGTTTCCAGGAGCAAAAGTTGTCACAGATACCATCAGAGCTCCTGAGTGACAGTTGTCATGGACAAAGGCCTGGTCCCAGGTGTGGATGTTGACATGTAGCATGTAAAGAAGGCATACATTTATAGTTAGAGATCCAATAAACAGTACACGTGTGACACATTTCTGGGGCAGATTAATGTCAATGCCATATCTTGCACATTTGACAAAATACACATGCACCATGCTTTGCAATGTGGAGAAAAAAAGTGAATTAAATTGAAATACGAAAATGGCGTGCACAAGGTGCATGTGAAAACTCACTGCAAATCAGTACACACTATTATGAAAAAAACATGCTGTGGGTCAAACAAACAACCATGCAAAACTATCTGAAATACTGTACTCGGCCAATGGTAAAGCCCTAAGAAATACACACAGGCGGGGTCTCTTACCCTATGGTGAAAAGGTAAATTGCCTCAGGTCTGGGAAAGGGGGGGAGTTGCCCCTTGTAGTCACACTCTGTAGAGGAACGAAAGTCTGCATCGGGGAGGAATGCCAGCAAGGTAGCATTGTAATAGTTAAAATATGTGACAGTACTTCACTCTATAAATCGCACAAAGTTTGTCTAGAGCCAAAAAACGAGGTACAGCTAAGAAATGTCACAATATCCACTAATCAATATGGAAGAGAACAGGGAGTAACCCCAGGTAACCAACAAGAAGAATTCAAACACACAAAGTGGCAGCTCGTAAGGCTACAGGGTCATATAACAAGCAACATATAAAACATGACAAATGATAGAACTCTTATCTTGTTGGGTCCCTGAGAGTATTCATGATATAGCTCCCAGGGGGTATAAGAGGTGGTCCCAGAGCGTGTCTACGATGTGGGCCCGGTGGGGAGAGACGACTTACAACTCCAAATGCGGCCTCTCACTCTGCATCCTAGAAGATTCCCCATCCCAGCCGCTTGCTCGTATGGGCTGGGACACGGGAACACTGGATAAGGCTTGTTGGTTCTGATGTGCCGAGGATGTCAGGGCCTGTGCAGGCCGCAACATGTCTTGCACATCAGCACGGCGCATCCAAATTGCCTCATTGATGCGCCCGAGCTCATGGGAAGTGTAGTCCCTTAAGCCCGGACGTCCCGTTCCCTAGCTCAGACGCGTGTTGCAAAGGAGCTTCAACACCATTATTGAAGGATTTAATTAAACAGGTGATTTGTGAGGTAATTTTAGCATTTATTCCCCTTCAACTGGCATTCCCGCTTTATCCAGAAAGATACATTTCAGCACTCCCTCAGAGTTCTTTTAACAATGAGGTTGAGTCCGCCCAGGTGGTATCATCTTACCTGGGTGGGGGTAGGTGATCAAATGATAAAGCATGACACAATAATGTGTGTGAGACCACCTAGTCCATAGGGGGAACTCCCTACCCTTCTTTGAACAGTCGGCCGTCACTACCACATTCCAATGCCAACAATTAGATCACCAAGTTGGCGACCTACTTACCTGTGGAATGGACCATAGTAGCCCGTTCTTAGCATTCCCCATACATGTTGCGGTTTTATTTCTTTTGCAGGGGAGATTGTATGGGGTTGATACACTCCCAGAACTCTCTTTGTGTGTCATAGTAATTGTGTGAAGCATTCATGCCAAAAGTCAAGCACAAATATCTGTGTATATACACAATCTTTTTGAATATGGTGCAATGGAGATGTAGGGTATGAAATTACCCCTGCTTTTATGTTGTGTACTAGAGTCCCGCCCTCAAGGGAAGAGTCAGAAAATTTAAATACCCCCCACTTTGAACCAAAGCTCTTATGGCACCAACCAAATGAAGCAAGTCATCACAACACTCCCCAGAAGATCCCACCTGTCTCTTCCATTGAGGCATGCTGGTATCCACAATTTTACCTTTAGGTTCTGTGTGTCATTCTTTCATCTAGCATTTCATCTTTCACCATTCCGTCCGCCCACTCATTCATACACAAATCTATCTATCTATCTATCTATCTATCTATCTATCTATCTATCTATCTATCTATCTATCTATCTATCTATCTATCTATCTATCTATCTATCTATCTATCCATCCACCCTTTCACTCATCTATACACCCATCCATTTGATGAGTTGCAGAAAGAAGAGGCTCATCAAGCACCCCACCCCTACTGTAGCTGCTGAAACTTGGGGTTAACAATGTCCCTGCCTGTCCTGAAGTTAGAACTGGACAGTTTTGTGGCTCACCAACTCTGGTATATACCCAAAGGGGAACAGGGAATATGCATGTGTGCCACAACCTAGGCCTGTTTTAAGGATTGCACTCTGTGTGGCCAAGGATGGCCACCAAAACACCTGCCATCATAATAGATGTGCGCTACTGCCTTTGCCAGGATTAAGACAGAGCTAAAGTGGGGTTGGTAGCATGTTGTGTAGGGAACAGTTGTAGTATAAATTAGCATTCAACCCTGGGTCACTGCAGTAAGGCCTAATGGATCATACACCTCTTCAAAAGTTCTGATGCTGTATGTTACACTCACCCCTGCAACACAGCAGGTTGTACAGGAAATGTGAGCATGGCAAAAAATGTGTAGAATACATGTGCTTGATCGAAGACATGTACAATACATAATTTGAACTATAAAACAGTGTGCACATGGGTAATGTGTGCTTGCTGGTACTTTGTATTCTGTGTGGCACACTCTAAAACAGTTCAAAGGTATTGTTGAACTAAACAGTGGTCTTGAATAATAAGTATTGTCCCACAGTGCTGCAAGTCACCTTGCTGTGCCTCACTGCATGACAGGAAAATGTCAGGAATGTGCTGTATATTAAATATTTTTGTTTATATCTGCTTTTCCCCCTGCGCCGGTGCTGTTATGGGTGCCTAGCACCAACTCAGACAGCCTTGCACCATGGTCTTCAGACCACCAGAGTCAAAATGAGGGCCATAGTTTTTAACATTGCATTTTGACTGTGTGTAACTGTACTCATTACAATGCAATGTCCAAATCTTTGTCTTCTAGGTGGTTATCTCCCATGCAACCAGGGTGAGGTGGACAGCTTCTGAGAACCCAAAGCTAGCAGTAGGTGTGATAAGGACAGGTATTTAGCATTTTGCTGTCTGTTTGTGATCTAGTGAATTGTAACATTGTGATGTGTTTTGGAAAGTATCAATCACCTACAGCCAATTTAGTCAGTGGGTCAACACATAAGAATAAAAACTGTTAGTCACAGAATCATTTGGAATGAAGAAGGAGGCATGTTATTGTGAATGTAGGGTCAATGTAAGCAGGCCCAAATCATATAGAAGCTTTACATCTGTGGTGATATTAGCATATGTATAGTCTTGATGCTTTTGGCACAGGAACCATCATCTGGTGTATACTCTGCAGGTTTTCAAAACAAACAAATGTGGTCGTAGCACAAATGGCAAGAACATAAGAAATCATGTTTCAACCTATGTAGCAGCAAAGTCGATTGAATGTTGATAAGCTTGTCTAGACAGGTTTATATTGCATATTCCTAAATTGTGTATGACGCAGGTGCTGATGATGTGCAATAATAATATATAGACACTGTTACCAAGTGTGAAGAGCAAGGTATCACAAAATACAAAATATGTATCAATATGTCACATATTTTCCTTCATCATTCCGTATACTATCCTAATACGTGTTGCATTCATTAGACCTCTCCTGCAACATAATTCCAGTGTGACTGACAATGCGTGTGGCTAAAGATACCTGGTGTGGAACACTAAAAATGTTTCTAGACACATACCTGTCCCTGTAGCTGTGAGTCAAATCAAAAGTCTAATTATAAAATCATGCTGTACAGTGTCAGCAGGGTAGCCATCAAAATGTATTCATTAAGACTATGATAGATGGAGAAAATGTTGTTGTGATAGAGCTAAGTTATTCAAAATCATGGATTTGAGCAATGACAGAAATAAAAAAATGTGGAAACGTGTTTCTGTAAGGGGTGTTAGTACGTTATCCCACAAACCTAAAAAAATCTAATTCTCAACCTAGCCCAATGTACGGCTGCTGTAAAGACTAAAAACGACCCCAGCCTCAGGGGTACTTGAGGCTCCCTTAACTCAGAGTAGGACACACCATCATTATTTGAAATGATGAGACAAAGGAACATATACACATATACCCTGGAGGTTGTTAGGTTGTAGGTCTGCTACTCTGTGTGACCATGGCGTTGTCTAACTCATCAAATCAAATTGGATTTATAGAGCACAATTACTCACCCGTAACGGTCTCAAGAGGCTGAGGGTGTTTATCCTCTGTGCTTCAGTTGAAGAGCCAGGTTTTAAGATCCTTCCTTAATTGAGGTAACAATGGTGTATTGCCTGAGGTTCAGGGGCAGGGTATTCCAGTTCTTTGTCGTGAGGTAGGTGAAGGATCGTCCTACAGCCAAGGTCTTCCATATGTGCGGTGCGGTGGCCAAAGAATGCCAAGTATATCCCTTATGTCCCATTTATTGGAAGGATTCATACAATGCAAGGTGTATTGTAATGTTGCTGCACTGTATAAAGGATTATACGCAGATATTCACATACTGGTGGGCTATGTTAGACTGGCTAGAATCAACAAAGTCAGTCTGCATAATGGTGCAAGCTTCACTGCATTCAATGCCACAATGTTCTTAAACAGATGAGTACTCCAGCATGCATACACACACTACTGAGCTGCACTGTTTTATTTAAAGTGTGTGCAGACGAATGCAGCCCTTGGATAAAATTGTACAGAAATACGTATAACTAAAAGTCAGCATGTTTTTGTCATAAGTACATACCAGAAGCTATGCATCAGATTACAGCTCATTTGCCTGGGTGAAATGGGTGAAATGTACACCAGTAATGTTTTGTAAGAGATAGATCACTGCCTCCTAACCATGTTTTGGCTACATGGCACTATAAGTAATGACTGCTACGTGAGCTATCTTGTGTCACTCATGAGAGGCAAACTACCTTGATAGTCTTACCTTGTCATTTTTCACATATATAGATGAGCTAATTTCATCTCACTTGCATGATGCAATACCAAGGCCCGGAGTTTCAATTTTTGTGCCTTGTGTCCTATTTCAAGGAAACACATCATCATGAGAGTGACTCATTGGTCTAAATTATATGATTGTATTCATATTGTGACTACATTTCCAAAATGTGCACTTACACTGACTGTATTTGACTCAGTTTGCCTTTCTCAAGTAGCTGTCTATGTATTGAAGTTATAGTGACCATATCTCTATTTCATAATTTTGAGTTAGTCTGGACACACACATATGATTGTATATCAATGTCTGCCTATTTTCACAGACATCATGTACATTTACAAATTAAGTTAAACATTTTTAAATTTAACTCTCTAGACAACATGACAGCTGACTGACCAGTTTTTAATATTTGTAAGGATCGCTACTGACACATTAGGCACATTAACATGGCCTTCTGAAAGATGGGCAAACTGTACGATAGGGCCAAGGTGGTTGGTTCCTCAAAGTATGACAGGAAAGCTCAACCAGCAGCATCAGGTGTTTCCAACATGGCTTCAAGTTTGCAGGAGCCGCCACCAGCCCAATACTGCTACACCAGGGGCATCTGCTACCTCCTAGCCACCATCAGCACAGCCTGGGAGATCAAGAGCCCAAGGATCAGTCTTCAAATATTTAATTCTGAAGGAACTATGAAAAATCAATAAGAGGATGGATACTATGCAACAGGAGCAGACCAGCCTGCGAGGACTTGTAATCAACAACCAGGATGCTATGGTGCAGGTTTCCGTCCTGCTGTGAACTCTCCCTCTGTACTTACCCTATCCTTTTTTTTATTTTTTATAGATATTAGGCATAATGTTAGTTAGGGTTTAGTATAGGTATAGTGTAGTTGGCAGTTTTTAGATATTTTAATAGGTACTTTTTTCATAAATCTGTTTTAATAGTTTTAGGATTTTAAGTGGGTGGAGGATTGATGTTTAGTGTTAAAAAATAAAATACAAAAATATGAAAAAAAATACATATTTGTTTATCTATACATGTATAGTTAGTATATATTTAGGTGTTGTTTTGTTTGTATTGTACTAATATATGTGTATTAAGCAGGGTGGGGGGTTGATGTTTAACTTTTCATTTGTGTATAGTGCTCATGATAGATAAGTTAAGGTAGTTACTGTTAGGTAGATGTAGGTAGTTTAAGATAGTATAAGGTAGTGTTCAGGTTAGTTAGTGTAGGCTAGGTAGTTGGAGGTTGTATAGATACATTTTATAGTATTAAATATGTTTCTTCTTACACAACTTCATCATTTCATAATTAAGAGTTGTTGAGATTGAATAAGTTGAGGTGAGAATATGATGTAGCTATTGACCTGCAGCCTTTGAAGGTATATGTTACTTTGTCAGAGGCCTATGGGCAAGTGTTAGTCTACCTCACATTTGGGGCAACTATGGATCCTTTACCATTCTTTAGGCACTGTAAGCTGTCCTATATAGGTGATTTTACAAACATTACAGCACAGAGATACTCCTACTGCTGTACTATGTGTGAAAGAGAAAGGGAAGGTATAGTTGATATAGTTTTGTCACTACAGATTCATGGCTGAGATGGGACACACACTGTTGCCTGCCATTACCGCACACACCCTTGAACCATTGTGCAAGTGGATCATAGTTGTTTGGTGTGAAAAATTAGGAATTAATCCACACCTGCCTGGAGAACCTCCATCATCACTGGCATTGAACACTTGCTAAGTGTAGTAGCACTTCATGCTGCTCACTTTGGTTAACTCCTTTCAAAGTTTTATGCCATGAGTCTCCCATGTCCTCTTCCCCTGGGGAGGGGTTGCATTGCTTATGCTTCAATGGTCTAGTTCTCATGTTGCAGTATGTCTCTACAATGTACAACAGATGTAATGTGTGGTTTCACTCCCACTCAACACATATAAGAACTCTCAGGGGGAGAGGGACGCATTCACCCTACATATCCCACTGTAGCACTATTTACCATATCAGTTGACACAGGATGCCAACAAGAAGCCCTTGCATTTCTTGCTTACTGACATTCAAGGTATTGGTTTCTCCTTGTGCACGCTTGTGTGGCACAGGTATGATGCAAATTCTTGAGGAGTATGGGCATGATAATCTGGCTATCTTTTGTTCAACCATGCAAATGTCTTTACTGTATTATCTCTTCACTTTGGGTATTGAGGTTATCATATTAAGTTCACCATGTTGTCATGTTCACTGAGCTAGATATATGTGGATGGGTGGAACATTGTTATGCCCTCACAAGCCTCACACATCCTTTTTAAAGCAGGTAATTATTTGTGTGTTTAGAAAGGGTTTCTCACTGTGTGTCATTCAAGTAACCACAGCTTTTTGTCACACTCTAATGTTCCATTGGGAGACAACACATTCCTCATTTTGCTATTTCAGTGGATTGACTACATTTCTAAAGACAGCAAGTGCGGACATAAATATACTACTTGTAAATGGCATTTGTGAATTGCCTAAGTTGCAAACATAGATGTGTGGTCTAAGTTTAGACCAAACATCTACGTTTACCTTTGTGAATCGGGTCCAACATATGCAAGTGACCTAAGCTCACTCTTCCTGAGTTGCAAAGAGGTGGGGTTTGATATTATACTTCCACCATGGTATATGTAGTCCTTTCAGCAAAAACACATACAAATCTCACCCACATTACGTATGTTAGCCCACCATCTCACCAAGACAGCAGAAATATATCTGCTTATAGTAGTGGGAGATCTTAATACTACTTTTGAACACTAGAGGGTTTAATGATAGTTTATGGCATAGAAGATGAAGCCAGAGGAATCCCTATGCTGGAGCGTGAAGCCTTATCATCTTGACCAGTGGTAGCCACACAGCTATTGTCCATTATGCTGAATGATGGCAAGTGTGCATACATTGGGTGGTTCTCATCGAAAGGAAGTGTGCCCCCACTTTTACCCATGGTTCCACATATAGTCAAATTTATTATGTTTTTTAGAACTTAACCTCTGGCATTTGGCAGAGGATTTTGAGACCCTCACACAGAGAGACAGTGATCATAATGGACTGGGGCTCACAATAGGGCCTTTTTTGGGAACATTGTAGCTAGGCAGGACAAGCCAGAAACTACTGTAACCTTAGATAACAATAGGAAGTTGATTAAATTATCCAAACTGACCCTGGATAGTGAAACCTCAGCTGTTATTTGCTCTGACTTTAACATCATTTTGATCCCAGTTAATGATTATTCCTGTGACAACACCCTATTACTTTACTTCCATACTGTCTTATCACCTTCATGGAACTGAGTTGCACCAAGGATTATAATGGGAACAAAATCTTTTCCACACAGTCACCTGCAAGATATAATAAGGAATGTCACAAGGCAAAGGGTCAACTTAGAGGTGCTCACAAGGAAATCAGGGCTGCTCGAACCAAATACAAACAGACATTCTCCAGTTTCAAACAACGCTGGGTGGATGACAACTGGTTAGCACTTGACTGGGCGCCCTGAAACAAAGACCCAAAGATCCTCTGGCATATTTTACTCATGGCCTAGATCCACTAGCCCTGTAGAGTTAACAATCCCACCTCAAAAGTGGAGAGAACATTTTTCCATGCTATATGCTTCAACTACTCCAGGGACGGATGTTGTGGAGACATTACTATCAGAGCAAGAAACTGTCACCATAACTAATTTGCTTCATTTTTCACTCCTGGAAACTCTCTATGCTGTTCAGGCTATTCATCTAGGCAAAGCCCCCGTACCTGACAGTATTCCACAGGATCTGTTTTGATCTGAACCTTTTGTCTGGGGGCCCTATATAAATTTACTAATAAATGAAATAGCAGCAGGAGGTGATATTCCAGAATCTTGGAAAAACTCAGAAATCATACCAGTCTACAAAAAGGGAGATATAGGAACTCCTAACAACTATCGGCAGATAAGCCTTATTGACAACCTTCAGAAGGTTGTCTGCCACCCGATCTCAGTCAGGTTACATGACTGGATTGATGAACTTCAATCCTGTCCCCCTAACAGGTGGGGTTTCGGGCAAAGGTAAGCAATATCAAACAAATCTTTCCTTTTGATCTTATTGTTGCAAAATATCTGAGACAAGCAAGGGATCATTTTTATCTGGCTTTTGTGGACCTCAGAGTGACCTTAGATTCCGTTCCTACGCAGCACCGGTGGTCCACTTTAGCTACAATCGGTATGGACTACAATTTGTACATAGTCATAAGACTTCACAATAATACCACTGCACAAAATAGATGGAGGTTGAGTGGAAGCCTGACAGAACATATTCAAGTGCAGCAAGGATTGCAGTGAGGGGTGTCCTTGCACCAACACTCTTTTCATTGTACATTAACAATGTGGTTAAGTTGCTGAGAGAATGTATTTATGACTCCCCCAGGTTAGCTGGGTCCCCTATCCCAGTTTTACTTTCGGCAGACAACACCCCTTTATTGTCAAGAACCCCAACTGGGTTTCAAAACATTTTAAATAAATTCACTGAATTTTGTGTTTCTAATGGATTAGAGGTTAATGCTGTGTCTACAACTAAAATCATGATTCTCAATCCACATAGAGCTTGCAGCGCCCTTTTTAAGAGAGTCAAGGCAACCACATCTATATTTATATCCCCAGCAGTAGAGATATAAAGAGTGAAAACCCAGACTGCAGCACTCTATGACACAGAAGTTTGGGGGACCGCTAATGTTAAAGGCTTGGTACCAAAGAAAATAATTTTATAAGATCTCTTTCCATTTACCACAGACTACCCCCACTCTACCCCTACTTGTTTAACTCAGGGCTTAATAGAGTGGGAGACCTGCTGATGTTAAGACCACTTTTATATTGGGTTAGGCTGTGGTCCACTGATGAGCTCCACCATTACAGACTGGCTGAAGAAGAAGTCTTGAGTTTGAGTAAAGCACCTCTTTTCCCTTGATTCAAATTCGTAAAACATCTCATTGACCTAGGTTTGAGAGATTATTGGAACAATCCCACTTCAATCAAACCTGATGCCAAGGGTGGAGTTAAAACTGCTTTCTGGGAGTGGAATGCCATTGAATATATTGTGAGGCTAAATCGGGGAGTTTGGTAGAGGATTTTTTAGTCCATAAGTAAACTTCAGCAAAAGAGACATACTTAGATGACATTCAACCTCCCATAGCTCATACACTCTACTTCAAATTTACGTTGGGAACTTTACTAGTCAAGAAATTCATATGTAACTGGAAATCCCACCCATTAAAAACAGCAGTATGTGGGTTCTGTAACTATGCCACTGAGGATATCGAGCATGTGCTATTCTTTTGCTCTAAGTATCAGTGGCCAAGGCACACTTGGCTTATACCCCATGCAACAACATAGGGGTGATATATTATTGTAAGGCCTACAGGATACTGCAGACAGACACAAGTCAAGTTATTTTCTTCGAAGTCAGTCTGTATCCTTACAGTGCATGGTTACTCAGGAAAAAGGGGGAGGGTTAATTGCTGTTTGTACCTCCCCAGAGCTTCACATAGGCTGACTGTGATTATGTGTGTTAATCTGTAAACTTTATAAATGTAATTAATAATTTATCTTGTGTTGTCACCACTGTGGTATTAATGTTTTTAATTTTCTTTTTTGTACAATAATGTTTGGATTTGAGGGTATTTTAGAGACTTTTTCATAATTTTTTTTAATCTTATTATATTTGAAATTTAAAATTCATTTAATTAGCTGATTTGTTTTATGGGCAGTGCCCAAAATAAATTTGAATAAATTAAAGTAATACACCAAACTCTTTGAGGACTTGGCCGCATTGTTGGGTACAAAATATTATGCAAGATTGTAGGTCACACACATTGTTTATTAGGAGTATAAATATTTATTTTGGGTAAACACCAACACTTCTTGAAAGTTTAGATGACCTGACAGAGTCCATTTGGAAGACATGTCATGCCCTCTACCACAGCATCTCTGCACAGCTGCAAAACAAGTGGCAATCTATCATATACAGCAAGGCCTGACTATTACTTAGCCTACCTTACTGCACACACATCACCCCTCGTCTCCTTGAGATACAAAGCTTCCGCATTCAAAGACACTGTCAGTTCATTATGCTCTGCCACACCTACAAGGCGCTACACTACCTGGGGCCCAGTTAGCTCACACACCATCTATGCTTCCAATAAAGAATCATGGACCTATGCTGTGCATCACTTGCATTAACCCCTAAACCCAATATCCATATGAGCAAGATAAGAGGTAGGGTGGTCTCTTGCATGATGGCCAGCACCTGTAAAATCCTCACCCAGTACAGCAGGACTGTTGGGATCAAAATGGTTTGGTTAAAATAGCTACATACCTGGCTCTTCAGTTGATCCGAGTTGGTGAGCCAGCACAAACTCAGCACCTGGATACCTTCTTGAATGAGAAGTTAGCACTCTGGCAAACATATAACTTTACATTCCATTCCATTCCACTTGTGGCTGCGTAGCCTCGAGACAAACACACTTGCTTCATGATGTAAGGGAGCCAACATTGACACTGACATATCTGCACATTTTCCGAAATCCATGCATGATGTTCTGCTCCATTCACAGTTGTATGCTTTGTATTGTGGCATGTGTAGTCCAAGCCTATCATATTATAGATTAGACTACAAGTCCCAGGATATAACTGGACAACCTAGGCTGGTCCAACACATCACACATAGATCAGAGAAACTAGCAGAGCTGGGATAAACATATGTGACTGGACAACTAATTCACAGTTATGTGATGCATCAATTGATATGTGAGACATTCCTGTCCTTTCACATGCACCCAGTGAAGCAGGCTGTCTTGCGTGCTGGGCTGCATGACAGGTTGAACCATATGGTCCCTTATTTTCACTTCCCTGTAGCTCTTCCTGGTCCTTGACTGCAGCACTGTTCTGTCCGGCAACTATTGCCACTGACGCTATTGGGGTGGGTAACTCCCCCTGCTCCTCCAATGGTTCCAGCACCTCCTAGACCTCAGATCCTCTTTCGGTCCTCATCACTGCCCAAAGGTTCCTGACCAGTTTCTCATGCACTAATACTCGTGCCACCTCTTCTTCTCCAACTCCAGCACTGTCCTCTTTGTTTGGCCCTACACTGTTGATTCCATCCCATATGGATTGCCAAATGGCTTCCTTTTTCACTAACAGCAATTTAGAGGTGACAAAGAGAAGGTGTTCATTTTTTGTTACCTCAGCTATTCACATTTAGCTTTCCTCCTCACTGAAATTGTCTTCCTCTTCCTTCTCCCCTGGACTGCTCTGATCATGTTGGCTGCGGTTGAGGTTGTTGCCCTCCTGACTGATGGATGGTGATCCCTCCATTTTTTAAGTAATTTTTTGTTCTGCTTTTTAATTTTGTGAAATGTGTCATTTTTGTATGCATCCTGCCACACAACGCTCTCCTAAGTGACACAATGCTGATTTGTGGCACTTACAACTGCTTTACAACATGCAAATCAGCTTTGCATCATGTAGAGGCCAGTTGCCTTATGACATGCTGCGTAATTTTTTTCGTAGATGCGTTGACATTGTTGTGTAGCCGTTTTAGTTATAGCTTCATACACGTTATTTTAGCAAACTAGGCCTGCCACTTTGCCCTTTAGTCTAGTTATATTTTATTCAGCTACGTTTATTATTTTAACATTTGTCACATTTGCGGTCTTGTTTTATTTCTTCCTATTTAGCTGTACTTTGCATAGATCAGCACTGTGTTCTTAAACAAGACATTTCTTTCAATCTGTGCTTTCTCAAGGCTGCATTAAGATAGGTTGCCGGTAAACGTGGTAACGTTTTGTCTCTAGTGTTCACAGAAACATACACATCTTTATATAGGGACATTTTCTCAGAACATCAGCTGTTTTATTATAAAAACACTTCTCTGCCCCATGCACATTAGAGGGAGATTCCAGCCAGATGACCACGACTGTATGCTGATTGCTGAACTCTTCGATACAGCTGTGTGAGAAAACAGGGCTGATTGCAGAGGCCCCATAACTTTTTGCCCCCATTTTCCTCTTTTTGCTGGTGTTTTCCTGACTTTGATGGTGCCCTGGGTACTGCTAACCAGTCCCAGGGCCTGTGCTCTGTGTAAAATGGATATGCAAATTAGGCTAATTATAATTGGCTAAGTTAACCTACCTATAAGTCCCTAGTATATGGTAGGGCATGTAGGTTTAGGGACCACAGCATAGGTGGTGCACACCTAGGTGCACTGCTGAGGTGCCCAGTGTCATTTTAAAGGCCGGCCTGCTTTGCTGGCTGCTTTTAAATTAAAGTTATATGCAAATTCGACTTTGGAATTAAAGGTACTTCCAAAGTCTTAAACTACCTTATTTTTACATATAAGTCACCCCTAAGGTGTGCCCTATGTGCCCCTAGGGCCGGGTGCCATGTAACTATAAGCAGGGACTTTATAAAAATAGATTTATAAGCCCTGGTGAGGTAAAAACAGCCAAATTCGTTTTTCCCTCATTTAAGTAAATGGCCTTCATAGGCTAGAATGGGCAGACTTTATTTTAAATTTTAAAGTCTCCTTAAATGTTACATACCAAGAATTTGGTATCAAATTGATTGTTGTAATAAATCCCACAACTTCCAGTTGTTGGATTTAATATAACTTGTCCAGGTAAAAAGTTTAGACTTTACCTAAAAAGTTGCCAATTTCAGCTCTGCATTGTTTTTGCTGCTGTGCTCTGATTGGCCAGCCTGCAGCAGCTTCTGCCAGGCTGCCTTGATTAGGTGTGAAGTGGCCTGGCTTCACACAAAGGAATGTGCTTGGGGGAGAGAATCTCCCCTCAGCAGATGGTGAGGCAGGAAGGGGGAGGGCTGCCAAACTGGTCTTCAAAGGCAGAGAAGGACATTTGCAGCACCCAGCAACACCCCCACATCCTGCAACCCCAGACAGCTAGGTGCCCCCTTGATTAGATTAGGAGAGGGCAGGAGAGGGGGGTGTTTATGATTTTTAGCCACACCAGTGGGTGGGCTCAGCCAGATGTAACCTCCAAAAATAAGATTCATCCATGTTGGATTTTTAGAGACTGTTGCCTTCTGGGATGGATGTTTGCCCCACTTCCCAGGAAGTGGTCATCACAGGGGGAGGACCCTGTCCCTGATTGGAGAACCCGGGCCCCCCTGCTTTTCACCCAGGAGCAAGGATAAAACTGGCAGACCTGCACCCACACCTCAGATCCCCTCCAGAATTCAACAAGAAAGGAACTAAAGAAGAAGAAGGACTGCCCTGCTGGACCCCTGGCCTGCACCTGGACCCTGCACTCAGAAGGACTGCACCAGCTGCACACTTGGGCTTCACCACAAGAAGGACTTTGCCTGGCTTCAACTGGTTCAAGGAGGGACTCCCTGTTTGCTACAGGTGAAAAATTGCTAAACCAGAGTCCCCTGCACCAACTCCTGAAGAAAGCGACCAGCTGACCACTGTCCAGTGGCCAAAAAGGAGTTTGCGCCAGGTGCATTCTGGGAGTTGAAGTCCGCACCCCCCAAGGACCATCACAGAACTTCTGGACCCTTGGGGTGAGCTGTGGACCCCAAAAGAACCTTAAAAGAACATCTGGGTGAAGCCCCAGAAGTTTGGAAAAGATTTGAGAATTTTTGGAAAAAAGCTCCAGAGAGGGACCGACCCGCCGCGGAAATTCTAGCCGGCTTGCCTCAACCGCGACCCGGCCTGACTTCGTGGTTCGTCCCGGTAAAGAAAAACATCCAAAAAAGAGACTAAGTCCGAACGTAAAAAGTTGACCGGGACCTCCCAGCCATCGTATCCGAGAAGGGCTCCATGGACGTCGGATCAAGATCCAGGTTTACCCCGGTCGAAGGATTTTCATCTCGAAAAAACAACTAAGTCCGAAGGTAAAATCTCCACTGAGGAAACCCACATCGCGTATCCGGACAAGGGCTCCAGGAGGTCGGATTCAACTGGCAGGTTCGTCCCGGTGAAGAAAAACTTCAAAATAAAGACTAAGTCAGAAGGTAACTTTTTAACCGAGGCCTCCCGCGACCTGTAGCCGAGCAGGGCTCCATCGCGGTCGGCCTGAAAGTTTGACTTTGCCCCGGTCGAGGTGCAACCAGATGACCCGATTGGCGCTTTTTGTTTCTAAGCGCTAGAAAAGTAATAATTCTTTAAAAATTCATATCTCCGGTTCCCCTGAACCGATTTTAATCGTTTTTGTGTCATTTTAAAGATAAAAATATAAACTATTTTTATAAATTGGTTTTGGATTTTTAAACTGTTTCCTGTGTTTTATTTAATTACTGTTTTGTGATATTTGAATGCTTTACACTTTGTCTCCTAAGTTAAGCCTTGACGCTCGTTGCCAAGCTACCAAGGGTTGAGCTGGGATTAATTTACTGAGACCTAACTGTACCTATGTGGAGGTTAGTGGCTTGTTGCTAGGTGTAGGTACCTACCTGCCCTACCAATAACCCATTTTCCAAAAGCTGCTTATGTAAACCTCAGGCCTCTTGCTCAGGTATGAGGGATGATGTATTTCCAGGGGAACCTGAAGGGCAGAACTAGAGCTTAACATGCTGTGCTCTAACATAGCCTCGGTAGGAATTTCTTTACTGATTCTAGTGACAATATGGTAGTGTTATTTTTATGCTTTACCCTTATTTTAATCGTGTCATGCTTTATCTTCCTGGTTATTGCAGTACATTCTTTATTATCTAAGATACAGTTGCATCATTAAAACCTTATTAAAACATATACTGCCTCCAATTGTCCCTGCATATGCGAGACTAATGTAAATGAGAGAAACAGATGCAATCTGAGTGACCGCGATTTCCCTGAGGAATCAATTGTGTTATGCGCTCGGCTGCCCAATCTTTCTGCTCTTGGGTGGAGATGAGGCCCTGCTAGTTAGCCAGAGCACAACCCAGATTAGGCTGACAGGTGCCACCTGTTATGGGTTCAGACTCAGTCCCCCACAGTGCAAGTGATTCTGCCACCCAAATCCAGTAGTCTCATTAGAATAATGAGAGCCTACGTGACAACATTGTTGTTAGAAATGGGGTCTTTGGTTGACAGTCAGGTTACCCCCTGTTCAAGCAAGGACCCTCACTCTAGTTAGGATAAAAGAGAATCACCCTCAGCTAACCCCTGCTTACCCCCTTGGTAGCTTGGCAGAGCAGTAGGCTTAACCTCAGAGTGCTGGGCGTAAAGTATTTGTACCAACACACACAGCAACTTAATGAAAACACTACAAAATGACACAACACCAGTTTAGAAAAATAGGAAATATTTATCTAGACAAAACAAGACCAAAACGACAAAAATCCAACATACACAAGTCAAGTTATGATTTTTTTAAAGGTTTAAAATAAAAAGAGTCTTTAGGTAGTTGTAACACCACACTAGCGCTGCTAGCGTGAAAATGTACCTGGTTTGCGTCAAAAATAACCCCGCACGGGCGGTGTGCATCGAAAGTAACCCTGCACGGCTGTGTGCGTCGAAAACAACTCGGCACGGCGGTGCGTGTTGAAAAAGCCAGCCACACGACGATCCGAAAGTCCCGCGGCGCAGGGTGCGATCTCTCAGCCTCCGTCAGCGATGCTGCGCGTCGTTTCTCCTGCTCCGGGCGTCGGTTTTTCGGTCGCGTTTCCTGCGGCGTCGTTTCTCAGCAGCGGAACCGGCGTCGCGTCGTTTTCTCAGCCGCGATCGGATTCGCGTCGATCTTTTCTCCGCACGGCGCTCGGTGCGTGTATTTTTGTCCTTAGGCTGCCAGCCTCTCCTTTCAGGGTCCCAGGAACTGGAAGGGCACCACAGAGCAGAGTAGGGGTCTCTCCAGAGACTCCAGGTGCTGGCAGGAAGAAGTCTTTGCTATCCCTGAGACTTCAACAACAGGAGGCAAGCTCTACATCAAGCCCTTGGAGATTTCTTCTTCAAGATGGAAGGCACACAAAGTCCAGTCTTTGCCCTCTTACTCTGGCAGAAGCAGCACTGCAGGAAAGCTCCACAAAGCACAGTCACAGGCAGGGCAGCACTTGTTCCTCAGCTATCAGCTCTTCTCCAGGCAGAGGTTCCTCTTGATTCCAGAAGTGTTTCTGAAGTTTGTAAGTTTGGGTGCCCTTCTTATACCCATTTTAGTCTTTGAAGTCACCTTCCTTCAAAGGGGACTCACACCTCCTTGTGAAATCCTGCCTTGCCCAGGCAAGGCCTCAGACACACACCAGGGGGCTGGAGACAGCATTGTCAGAGGCAGGCACAGTCCTTTCAGATGAGAGTGACCACTCCACCCCTCCCTCCTAGCAGAGATGGCTAATCAGGAAATGCAGATCACACCCCAGCTCCCTTTGTGTCACTGTCTGGTGTGAGGTGAAAAACAACCCAACTGTCAAACTGACCCAGACAGGGAATCCACAAACAAGGCAGAGTCACAGAATGGTTTAAGCAAGAAAATGCTCACCTTCTAAAAGTGGCATTTCCAAACTCACAATCTTAAAATCAACTTTACTAAAAGATGTATTTTTAAATTGTGAGTTCAGGGATCCCAAACTCCACACGTCCATCTACTCTCTAGGGGAATCTACACTTTAATCATATTTAAAGGTAGCCCCCATATTATCCTATGAGAGAGAGACAGACCTTGCAACAGTGAAAACGAAATTGGCAGTATTTCACTGTCAGGACATATAAACCACATTACTATATGTCCTACCTTATCCATACACTGCACCCTGCCCTTGGGGCTACCTAGGGCCTACCTTAGGGGTGCCTTACATGTAAGGAAAGGGAAGGTTTAGGCCTGGCAAGTGGGTACACTTGCCAAGTCGAATTTACAGTGTAAAAATACACATACAGACACTGCAGTGGCAGGTCTGAGGCATGATTACAGAGCTACTTATGTGGGTGGCACAACCAGTGCTGCAGGCCCACTAGTAGCATTTGATTTACAGGCCCTGGCACCTCTAGTGCACCTTACTAGGGACTTACTAGTAAATCAAATATGCCAATCATGGATAAACCACTGACATACAATTTAAACAGGAGCACTTGCACTTTAGCACTGGTTAGCAGTGGTAAAGTGCCCAGAGTAACAAAAACAGCAAAATCAGAGTCCAGCACACATCAACAACCTGGGGAACAGAGGCAAAAAGTTAAGGGAGACCACGCCAAGGATGAAAAGTCTAACACGTGTCCCCCCCAGCTAAAAGTGGGGAGCAACTACCCAACCTCATGGGAGTTCTCATCACTAAGGCGGAAGAACCTGGACAGACCATCAGCATTGGCGTGCTCTGTACCGGGTCGATGTTCCACCGTAAAGTCCATCCCCTGTAGGGAAATGGACCACCTCAACAGTTTTGGGTTCTCACCCCTCATCTGCATTAACCATCTGAGGGGTCTGTGGTCGGTCTGAACTCGGAAGTGAGTCCCAAACAAGTAGGGTCTTAGCTTCTTCAGTGCCCAGACCACAGCAAACGCTTCACGTTCTATGGCACTCCACCTACGTTCCCTGGGTAGTAACCTCCTGCTAATGAAGGCTACGGGTTGATCTAGGCCCTCTTCATTCAGCTGTGAGAGTACTGCTCCAATACCATGCTCTGAGGCGTCTGTCTGTACAACAAACTCCGTGGAGTAGTCAGGTGCCTTCAGCACAGGTGCTGTGCACATGGCAGCCTTCAGGGCATCAAAAGCGTTCTGGCAAGCCTCTGTCCAGATCACTTTCTTGGGTTGCTTCTTAGAAGTCAACTCAGTTAAGGGGGTAACAATGGTACCATATCCCTTAACGAACCTCCTATAGTATCCTGTGAGACCTAAAAAGGCTCTCACTTCAGTCTGGGTCTTGGGAGGCTCCCAAGCCAGAATCGTGTCAATCTTAGGCTGTAGGGGTGCCACCTGGCCACTCCCCACCTGGTGTCCTAAGTACACAACAGAACCCTGCCCTATTTGGCACTTGCTCGCCTTAATAGTGAGGCCTGCCTTCTGCAGGGCCTCTAACACTCTCCAGAGGTGTTGCAGGTGTTCCTCCCATGTGGAACTAAACACAGCAATGTCATCCAGGTAGGCGGCACTGAACTCATCCAGTCCTGCCAACACCTGGTTGACCAACCTCTGAAAGGTGGCAGGGGCATTCTTCATCCCAAAGGGCATCACATTGAAGTGGAAGTGCCCATCGGGGGTAGAGAATGCTGACCTCTCCTTTGCCCCTTCAGTTAAGGCAATCTGCCAGTACCCAGATGTTAAATCAAACGTACTGAGGTACTTGGCAGCTCCTAACCGATCAATGAGCTCATCAGCTCGGGGGATGGGGTGTGCGTCAGTCTTGCTGACCGCATTGAGACCCCGGTAGTCCACACAGAACCTAAGTTCTGGAGTGGCACCAGGAGCAGTAGCCTTTGGGACCAAGACCACTGGGCTGGCCCAAGGACTGCTGGAGTGCTCAATAACCCTTAGGGCTAACATTTTGGAGACTTCCTCCTTAATGCAAGCCCTCACCCTGTCAGTCACCCTGTAAACCTTATGTTTAACAGGTGTACTGTCCCCAGTGTCCACATCATGTGTGCACAGGTGTGTGACTCCTGGGATCAGGGAAAACAGTGAGGCGAACTGTCCCAGCACGTGGCGACAGTCCCTCTGCTGTTCCTCAGTCAGGGAGGGGGAGAGGATCACTCCCTCCACAGACCCATCTTTCTCTCCTGCAGACAGGAGGTCAGGAAGAGGCTCACTCTCTTCCTCCACCCCGTCATCTGTCGCTAGGAGCATGGATAGCTCAGTTCGCTCAAAGTGTGGTTTGAGGCGGTTGACATGTAGGACCCTCAAGGGGTTCCTGGGGGATTGCAAGTCTACCAGATAGGTGACCTCGCTCTTTCTTTCCACCACCTCAAAAGGCCCAGTCCACTTATCTTGGAGAGCCCTAGGCTCCACTGGTGCCATGACCCACACTTTTTGTCCAGGCTGAAACTCAACCAGAGTGGCATTCTGGTCGTACCACCGTTTCATGTCCTCCTGGCTTGCTTCCAGGTTCTCCTGAGCGAGACTCCTGAAGCGGGCAGTCTGGTTTCTTAGTGCCAGCATGTAGCTAAATACATCCTGGGGTGGTTTACTAGGAGCTTTCTCCAAAGCCTCCTTCACCAGACTGAGCGGTCCCCTCACAGGGTGGCCATAGATGAGCTCAAAGGGGCTAAAGCCAAGTCCCTTTTGAGGCACCTCCCTGTAAGCGAACAGAAGGCATGGCAAGAGGACGTCCCACTTACGCCTCAAGGGCTCTGACAGGCCCTGAATCATGCCTTTCAAGGTGCGGTTGAATCTCTCAACCAGACCATTACTTTGGGGGTGGTAAGGGGTGGTGAACTTGTAGGTTACCCCACACACCTTCCACAGAGACTTCATATAAGTGGATATGAAGTTTGTACCCCTATCAGATACTACCTCCTTGGGGAACCCCATGCGGGTAAAAACCCCCATCAAGGCACGTCCCACCACGGGGGCGGTGACCGTCCTTAGAGGAATAGCTTCTGGGTACCGTGTGGCATGGTCCACCAAGACCAGGATGAACCTGTTGCCCATGGCTGTCTTGGGATCCAGAGGCCCCACAATGTCAATTCCTACCCTTTCAAAGGGAGTACTGACTACCGGTAAAGGGTGGAGGGGAGCTTTGCATTTCCCCCCACTCTTGCCACTTGCCTGACAAGTCTGACAAGATCTACAATAAGCAGCTGACTGCTTGTTCATCAAGGGCCAGTAAAAGTGGGAGACAAGCCTCTTATAGGTCTTGTCCTGCCCTAGATGTCCTGCCAAAGGCACATCATGAGCCAAACCCAGTAGGAAGGTCCTGAAGCCCTGGGGTACCACCAGCATACGAGCTGACCCCGGCTCAGGAACCTTAGGCTCACTATACAGGAGGCCATCCTCCCAATAAATCAGGTGAGTACCTGGCGCCCCGCCAGCCGCCTGGGCTGCAGCCTGCTGCCGCAGTCCCTCAAGAGTAGGGCACTCCTTCTGCGCTGTGCAGAATACTTCCCTGGTGGGTCCCCCTTCCTGCTGCCACTGCGACAGCTCGGGGACCTCCCCCAGTTCAGCCACCTGTTCCCCTGTAGGTTCCGGGGCATCACCCTCAGGCTCTGCCTCCTCCCGGACCGTGGGAACTTCTGGGGCGGGTTTCCCGCGCCGCCTGCCTTTCCTCTTCTTGGCGGTCCCCTGGGCCACTGTTTCAGGCTCCAGGGGCTCTTGACTACCCTGATTGGCTGCCATAGACCGGGTGGATACGCATACCCACCCAGGCAGACCCAACATCTCCAAGTGAGACCTGTGTTCCACCTCCTTCCAAGGGGAATCTTCCAGGTCGTTGCCTAGCAAACAATCAACAGGCATGGTTGGACTCACAGCTACTTTCCAGAAACCTGAGACCCCCCCCCATTCAAAGGGAACCTGCGCCACTCTGCAGAGGCGCTCAGAATTGTCTACTGCAACTACTTGGTGAAGTACCCGGGGATCAATCTGCTCTTCAGACACCAGGTGACTCCTCACTGTAGTCACACTGGCTCCAGTGTCTCTTAGAGCCTCCACCCTCTGTCCATTGATGGTCACCCATTGCCTGTACTTCTTAGTGTTATCAGGCACTAGGTTTCTCTGGACCATCTCACTGTCCCCTAGTGAGACAAGGGTCATTTCTGCTGGTTCCCACCCACCTGAAACCAACTCCTCCCCAAGCGCTACACTGGCCAAACCCTGGGACGGTGCACCAGTGGGTGCCGGTGTACTTTTGGGGCATTTGGGGTCCCCCCTCACATGACCCACCTGGTCACATGAATAGCACTTACGTAGGGGACCACCTGCCATTGGTCTCCCTTTGGAGAACCATGGCTTCTTTTCACTGGGGGGTTGGGAATCCTTACCCTGGGAATCAGTTTGGGGCCCTTTAGAGAACTCATCCTGTTTGCCCTTACCCCCCCCTTTCGTCTGAGAGGGACCCTGCCCACCCTTGGCGTGGTCTCCCCCATACCTCTTCTGGACCCTGGTGCTCTCCCAGCGGTCCGCTTCCTGTGCAAGCTTCCTGGGGTCAGTCAGCTTGCTGTCAATGAGGTGCTGGCGCAGCTCTGGAAAACATAAACTGTACAAGTGCTCCCAAGCAATTAAATTGTAAAGCCCCTCATACGTGTTTACCTTACTGCCCTTCACCCAACCATCCAGTGACCTGCAACAAGAATCAACACATTCCAACCATGTTTGGGATTCCTTTCTCTTGTAGGATCTAAACTTCTCCTTGTACTGCTCAGGGGTGAGACCATACCTGGTAAGTAAGGCCTCCTTCATGGCAGGGTAGGTGAGACTCTGAGCATCCCCTAAGGCCGTCAGTGTGTCCCTCCCCTCTGCCTCAAAATGCTTCCACAGGGCTGCCCCCCAATGAGCTTCAGGGACCAGGTTCATGTGGAGAGCTGACTCATAACCCTTGAACCACAAGTAGATATCATCCTCCCTCTTATAATCCCTCACAAGGTCTTTTGGGATGTGTACCCTTCTCTCAGGCTGCACTGTAGAATTGCTGCCACCATCCCTACTGGACTGACTCCTCTGATCCATCTCTTTTAAACTGAGCTCATGAGCCATGTTTATCTTCCTTTCCTCAAGGTCCAGCTTTCTCTGTTCCACCTCACGGGCCAGCTTTCTCTGTTCCATCTCTAGACTGAGCTTTTTCAGCTCCAACTGGTACTCCCTCTCTGCCTGTCTGTCCTGTAACTCTCCAGGTGTCAGACTCTTGGAGGACACACTGCTACCTGCCCTGGAGATTCCCCCCTGAGACATAGCAGGCCCACCCACTACATCAGTGTGAGTGACTTGCAACTCCTCTTCCCCCTCTGGCTCCTCATCTGTGTGCCCCTCAGCTGCTTTGGCTGTCACCCAGGCCCTCAGCGCCTTTTGCAGCTCATCCTTCTTGGATGAGCTCTTAATGGGACAGCCAACATTACTACAAAACTGCTTCAACTGAGCCACTTTGTAGCTCTCCAATTTCTCCAAGTCAAAAGCAGCTTCAGCTAGGGCATCTCCAGACTGAGACATGATGAGAGGTTAAAAAAAATATGCACAGTTCCAAAAACAGAAAAGCAAGTTCTCAAATGAAGTTTCAGAAAAGTCAATCACGGGATCAGCGAAAAAAAGAAACTGAATGCAGAGAAAAACAGTCCAAGTAAAAAACAAAAATCACAAGACTAGTAGTATGTGGTCACGTAGTGGTCTGAGATCAAAACAGTAGTGTACACTTAATTACTGTATGTCAAGTACAAACACAAGTCCAAATCCCGACCGCTGGTCACCAATGTTAGAAATGGGGTCTTTGGTTGAAAGTCAGGTTACCCCCTGTTCAAGCAAGGACCCTCACTCTAGTTAGGATAAAAGAGAATCACCCTCAGCTAACCCCTGCTTACCCCCTTGGTAGCTTGGCAGAGCAGTAGGCTTAACCTCAGAGTGCTGGGCGTAAAGTATTTGTACCAACACACACAGCAACTTAATGAAAACACTACAAAATGACACAACACCAGTTTAGAAAAATAGGAAATATTTATCTAGACAAAACAAGACCAAAACGACAAAAATCCAACATACACAAGTCAAGTTATGATTTTTTTAAAGGTTTAAAATAAAAAGAGTCTTTAGGTAGTTGTAACACCACACTAGCGCTGCTAGCGTGAAAATGTACCTGGTTTGCGTCAAAAATAACCCCGCACGGGCGGTGTGCATCGAAAGTAACCCTGCACGGCTGTGTGCGTCGAAAACAACTCGGCACGGCGGTGCGTGTTGAAAAAGCCAGCCACACGACGATCCGAAAGTCCCGCGGCGCAGGGTGCGATCTCTCAGCCTCCGTCAGCGATGCTGCGCGTCGTTTCTCCTGTTCCGGGCGTCGGTTTTTCGGTCGCGTTTCCTGCGGCGTCGTTTCTCAGCTGCGGAACCGGCGTCGCGTCGTTTTCTCAGCCGCGATCGGATTCGCGTCGATCTTTTCTCCGCACGGCGCTCGGTGCGTGTATTTTTGTCCTTAGGCTGCCAGCCTCTCCTTTCAGGGTCCCAGGAACTGGAAGGGCACCACAGAGCAGAGTAGGGGTCTCTCCAGAGACTCCAGGTGCTGGCAGGAAGAAGTCTTTGCTATCCCTGAGACTTCAACAACAGGAGGCAAGCTCTACATCAAGCCCTTGGAGATTTCTTCTTCAAGATGGAAGGCACACAAAGTCCAGTCTTTGCCCTCTTACTCTGGCAGAAGCAGCACTGCAGGAAAGCTCCACAAAGCACAGTCACAGGCAGGGCAGCACTTGTTCCTCAGCTATCAGCTCTTCTCCAGGCAGAGGTTCCTCTTGATTCCAGAAGTGTTTCTGAAGTTTGTAAGTTTGGGTGCCCTTCTTATACCCATTTTAGTCTTTGAAGTCACCTTCCTTCAAAGGGGACTCACACCTCCTTGTGAAATCCTGCCTTGCCCAGGCAAGGCCTCAGACACACACCAGGGGGCTGGAGACAGCATTGTCAGAGGCAGGCACAGTCCTTTCAGATGAGAGTGACCACTCCACCCCTCCCTCCTAGCAGAGATGGCTAATCAGGAAATGCAGATCACACCCCAGCTCCCTTTGTGTCACTGTCTGGTGTGAGGTGAAAAACAACCCAACTGTCAAACTGACCCAGACAGGGAATCCACAAACAAGGCAGAGTCACAGAATGGTTTAAGCAAGAAAATGCTCACCTTCTAAAAGTGGCATTTCCAAACTCACAATCTTAAAATCAACTTTACTAAAAGATGTATTTTTAAATTGTGAGTTCAGGGATCCCAAACTCCACACGTCCATCTACTCTCTAGGGGAATCTACACTTTAATCATATTTAAAGGTAGCCCCCATATTATCCTATGAGAGAGAGACAGACCTTGCAACAGTGAAAACGAAATTGGCAGTATTTCACTGTCAGGACATATAAACCACATTACTATATGTCCTACCTTATCCATACACTGCACCCTGCCCTTGGGGCTACCTAGGGCCTACCTTAGGGGTGCCTTACATGTAAGGAAAGGGAAGGTTTAGGCCTGGCAAGTGGGTACACTTGCCAAGTCGAATTTACAGTGTAAAAATACACATACAGACACTGCAGTGGCAGGTCTGAGGCATGATTACAGAGCTACTTATGTGGGTGGCACAACCAGTGCTGCAGGCCCACTAGTAGCATTTGATTTACAGGCCCTGGCACCTCTAGTGCACCTTACTAGGGACTTACTAGTAAATCAAATATGCCAATCATGGATAAACCACTGACATACAATTTAAACAGGAGCACTTGCACTTTAGCACTGGTTAGCAGTGGTAAAGTGCCCAGAGTAACAAAAACAGCAAAATCAGAGTCCAGCACACATCAACAACCTGGGGAACAGAGGCAAAAAGTTAAGGGAGACCACGCCAAGGATGAAAAGTCTAACAATTGTTGACACACCTTTGTAGGTTGTGACATGGTGCCCGTTTCATAAATCCAGCACGTCCAGGTCATAAGTAAATGACACTATGAGCCCAAGTTTTTTTGACACAACACTGCTGCAACGGCGCATTACATCCGTTCTCATAAAGATGGCCCTTAATGAATACTTTGTACTGCTGAATACTATAATGTACTTGTTTAAACCAAAAAAAATATTCCAACACATTATCAATTAACATACCTAATTCACCTGTGGACAAAGTAGAACCTGGGTGTAAGAATGATATGTACAATAGGTAGATAACTGTCGCTTGGCCATTCCCAGCCCCTTCTTCCAAAGTCTGGGCCAAACTTTCTCTGCCCAAGTAAGAACAAACAGCAACTAAAGCATAACATTGTGGAGAAGGCTAATACTGCAAAGGATCTAGCCATGAAGGTGATTCCTTGCTGGGAGTACAGTTTGTGAGCTGTGGGAAATGTGATAAATCTGACAGTGTACTGTCTGTGAGGTCCAGAGTGAGTGACTGCCTGAAGGATGATGAAGGGGCTATGGCCTCTAGTTCCTTTCAGAGGCCTGTAGAGATGAAGGAGGGTCCAATAAGCAGGGTCTTTTACTGCTTTTCGTCAATCAACAGGTCAAGGACTGAGATGATGACTGTTGTGAGCCCTCAACCCTTCTAAGGGGATCAGCCACCTCAAAATGTTAGCACAGTCTCAGGCCTTCTTTGGGGTATGGAAGAAAAATGTCAATTAATTGGTCATAATCTTAAGCCTTAGAGGGAATAGGAGAGTGTAATGAAAGCCCATCTCCCGAAGTCTGTGATTGACTTCTGTCAATTCGGTCCTGAGGTAGAGTGGGAAGATCATGACCTTCTCCTAGCTGACTATGAAGTGTCTTTCTTGATGTGAACGCTGAAAATGGCATCTCTATCCCTGTAGTTAAAGATCTTTGCCACTACCTGCCTAGGAGTGGCACTGGGAGGGGAGGACTTGGCCAGTGTGTGGTGAGCTCTTTCAACCATAAACCAGTTGGAAAGGGATTGAGAGGCAACAGATTGCACAGGCCAGTTCTCAGTATACTTAGTGGGGTGTCTCCCTCCAGCCCTTCGGGCAGTCCAACTAGATGAACATTTTGCCTTGGGGCTCTTCCTTCGATGTCTTTTGCTTACACTTCTAGAAACTGGACCCTAGAGGTGAAGTCTTGTATCAGTTTATGGAGGTATGTGGTCTGCGTCTGAAGGTCTTGAAGTGTTGTTTCTGGTGTGTGTTGTTTGTTAGACAGTTTACACTGATCCTTTCTGAGGTGGCCAAAATCTATGACCATGCCATCCACCTTCGCTTCTGGGTAGTTTTCATAATCATATTTGCCTACATAATCTGTTCAAGGGTGGCTGGTGGCAGTTCCACGGGCTGTGGGCTGCTCAAGGTGGCTGGTCCAGTCAGAGGTAAAAGGACATCGGGAGAAGTGGTGCTGAACTGGCCCACAGGAGTCCCTAGCCTCATTTGGGCCTTGGAAAAGCCCATCAAAGAAGGGTTGTCTGGCCCACCTCACCCAGATCCTGTAGGCATATAAAACTGCAATGTAGAAGGGAACAGGAAAAGTGATCAATGCCTGGGTAGATCGAAGCATCCAGTATTTCTGTCATGTGTACATGAGTTTGAAGTGTCTCAGAGGGTCCACATTCTGACTGCATATAGGAATGCTGTGGTGCTATGTGATATAGCCTGCAACAGCTCAGATATCAGCATTTGGGGTTCAGCGATAGTTGAGTGAGTGTATAGGCCCAACCCAGGACCCAAGATGGAGGGGCCAGGAGCCAGCCGGGCACCCAAACTGGAGACTCGGGGAGCACTCAGGCATCTAGTGATCAACTTTTTAGAGGCTCTCTGCTCCACTCCTGTCCCTGCCACTCATCAAGTGTAGGGGCCATCAGGGAGACGCATGTGGAAAGAGATCCCCTGCACACTGCTGCTAGGCCACACTCACCTTACCAGACTCACAGCACCGCTCAGTTGCCTATGAGCAATCTTGTTGACTCATTATCCCCCCAGCTCCTCTTGGGAAGGCCAATAGTGTCTTGAAACAGCATGTGCGCTAGTCTCCTCGAATCTCTTGCAGAGACGGGGTCCCATCCTCTGGTAGTCTGGCCTCTCTTGCAAGGCATCTCCAGAAGTGTAGGAGGCATGATGAAGACACCTCAGCAACTAGGGGCCATTACAGAGGGGCGACTTCTGTCGGCTAACAGAGTATTTCAAGTCAAACCATGCAGCAGATCAGGCAAATTATAGCATAGAGGAGGACACTGTGGTCCAGAAGCTGTCCCGCTATGTTGAGATTGGGGAGTTTCACCCCTGTCTGTCTACCACGGAGGTAGAAAAAATGCACCACTGGCCCCCAGGGAATATTTGTTGTTAGGAAAGGTTTGGGGTCAGCCCTAAATGCCACTGGACCGCACCCATCCATTCCCAGGGGCCACAAACTTTTTCTGCACTCTGTGAGGCAGTTTCAGGAAGCTTATCCTCAATCTGCCAACCCGAAGGTAGGGGAGCAATAATGGTATCTGGCCATACCCTTTCACCCAACAACCTAATGCAGTCTTTCTTTCATTCCCCACCTCCACCCAGAGAGGCAGAGAGAGGAGTTTACCCCAATCAGTCCACTACTTGGGGACAGAAAACCCAATTACGATTGAAAGTTGTGGTCTATCATGCAGTTGTTTAGCTCACCCTGGGAAGGGTAGGTTTCCACAATCTGCTCTCAAGTTGAGGAAAGAAAGCCCACTAGATTGAGGGAAGTTAAAAAAAAAATGGAATAGGCTGGGGGTGGATCTCTCTGGGATCTGGCTGCCCCGACTCCAAGGGCCCACACAATTTTCATCCCACCTGGGGTAGATGGAGGTAGGTGGGATTATTTGCCCCAGTAGGCTTATTGCAGAAGGAAGAAGGCCTACTAGGCACCTGTTTTAAAAAAAATAGAATTAAAAGAGGGCCATCCCATCCGGGCATCAGGTGGCACCCATACCTCTGGTACCCAAACTGTATTTTGCCCCCTCCCTGTAAGGGCAGATTTAGAGCTTTATCCCGGTGTTATAGAAAGTGTCCCAGGGTTCAAGAGTATTTATATTGACTGTTTATTAGAATATATGTCCTAACACTCATAGATTGATTGCTACTCGTAAGTAAGATTGGCAAGTTCTCAATCAATAAGTCTTGTCTAAAACTTGTAGAATCTAATAGGTAATATTGCAGCGCACTGTGGGAATATCATCTCTGGCGTGACGAAGTAAATCTAATGTGCATCAAGGCACTATCATTCTTTCACTCCATCATGAGTATTATGAGCATTATAAAATTGTGTATCCTTACGAAGCAGCTCCAATAAATATAAAACTTTGACAGCTTCTGTCTTGACAAGTAATCCATTAAACTTAACCATTTTGTCATAGAGTGGTAATTTGTGAAGACATCATTCTTAGACCAGTTACAGTAAACGTTTTAAAATTACTTCACAAGAAAGGGTAAATGTTAGATGTATTTATAGATCACTCCAACTACGCTTCTAAGACACATTTACTTACTGTCACTAAAGCAATTTTTAGTCAAGGGGAAGTACTTCTTCATTTTGCAACGCAAACAAAATCTATACAGAACTTATTCACTGCTTGCCTGGTCTATTGATGAGAGTGCAATGGTCCAGTTATTCTTTGACAATAATGGATGTGTTGTGGCTCATTACTCCATAGTGTGAGTTGCATGAAAAGACTTTCAGCAATGTTTGCGTTGATGTATTGTTAATATGATCCTTCTGGATGAAGTTATGATCGGAAGCAAAGAGCAGAATACAAAGGAATAAGATTTTTTTCTCTGAACATTTTTTGGACTACGCAAACTACTGTAAATATATAGCCATCTCACGGAAGTTAATATATAGGTGTACCCCAGTTTTGGAGCAAGCATGTACGTATGTTGTTTTTTATTTTATTTTTTTACTTTGTGTACTACACTGCACCTGTTCCATTAGATAAGGTTCACTAAATTAACTCTGAAATTAAAAGCCAATAAACAAAGCCCCGGCACCACAAACAGGAACGAGGAAGGATGGATGAGTGACCTTAATAAGGGTAAAAAGTTGAAAGTGAATTACACTACCATTTTAATCTACAGATCCCTGTATTTTGTCAAGTGAGAAGCGAGTGCCAGTTGTCACCTTGGCTTATGAACGCCATGTGATCAAAGACCTCTTCTTCTCATCCAAAATGTCTCCAATCTACAGGCTGGTCACAGTGGCAGAGGGTTCGGGTGGCAAAATAACTGTGCCCAAAGTTCTACCTCTTTTCCTGACACCCTACTAGTGGCATTGGGGATGTTTTGCAATTAGCAGGTATGCAGCTGGCAGGTGGCCACTGTCTCACCCAGACCAGTCAATGTGCTGGGTTCACAGGTCCCTGCCAGGCTGTGGTTTGTGCATTGGCATGAGTACAGCTCTCCAATAATGATGGTAGTGATCTGCCCATTGCCACCCCCAAGCCCCTCAGCCTATCTGAAGCCTCAGATAACAATGAGAGAGGCAGCGGCAGATGCAACATGTTGATGGTTAAATGTTTGCAAAGCCTCCCTTTATGTAATCGCAGTCTTTAGGCCTCATTATGACCGGCTTATTAATTTTGATGTCCAGTTAATGGGAGTAACCTGGCCCATTCGAAATATCAGTTTAGCAGGAACACTCCTGCAGTGTGGTATTCCACCTGGAAATGTCACCTGGAGCAACAGGTAGAGTGCTCCCATTGGCGGCCTTTGCTCGCTCCTGCGCCTCCTCTTGCAGAGACAAAATAAACACCCTTATCCTCCTTCTTGTATTGCATCGGCAGCAATGAAGAATCATTTCACAGGCTTGCATTGTTTTTGAACTTGTAAAATGTGTGTTTCATTTCACAGGACAAGTTCTCCAGGACAAGCTAATGTTATCTTTGAATCTGCTCGCATTCCCCGCCCCACGTAGAGCGCGTTTCCCCCCATAGTTTGCCTTATTCAGATTTCTTCGCTTGTACTGCGCCATTAGCATTCCCATCTCGTATCTAGGAAGCGGCTACACGGCACTTATTTTCATATTAATCGTGCATGGGTAAGTTAATGTCCTAGAAGTGCTTGTCAGGTTTGCACCAAAATGTCTTTTAGCAAATAAATGCATTATATATACATAGATTCATATAGAAGTACATCCGCATCCGGTAGTAAATTACCAACCAAAGAATGCTATTTGTAACATTGTCTGCATACTAATTCTTGACTAGAAGAAGACAGAGTTAATACTCTATTTTTAGTATCCGTCACTGTCCTTTAGCATTCAATCTGACAGCTAAAGTTGTGTATTCAAACCAGTTTTCCTCATGCTGAAAACTGACTATATAAACAAAGCACATTTATTTATTGAGTAATCAATTACTCTCAATTCAGCAGCATTCAAATAATCCACAAAAGGTGTTGACTGTGCGATGAAAGAAAGCAATGTGAACGAAACACAAGCATTTTTACAGTAGGCCTTCAGTATGTCACCATCGTCACTCAGTGAAATGAGGCTTGCTGCTGACATCTGCTGTGGTTTGCCGATCAAGAGTCCTGCTAAGGGCATCTCCGCCTCCTAAGGCCGGTAAATCGCTACCAATAAATCGGTACTGTTCACATTTCTTACAAATGGCAGTAGTCTGTTATAAGCCAGTATATGAAAAAAGTTATCCCCGTTTAACTCGTCCAGTAGATGCCGAATTGGCCGTGGAGGGTTCGATTCAACAGGTGCGCAAAAATTGAAAACTACAGAAGTATTTGTCTGTATGTTGTTTGTAATCACTGGGTATTAGGCCTATTTCAGTGTCCTCATGACATTATTACTCACTAAAAGGAAACAACCAGAACCAGCTAATTGTGGTATTCTAACACTATAAATAGTGAACATAAATAAATAATCTAGCATTTGTCTTCAGAAAGAACCCATAGCCCCCCGCGACAACGGCGATGCCCTCCAACTGAGCTTACAAAACTGATGCCAGATTCTGGACGTACATTTTCTGATTTACAAAGCAAGAAGGTTTGCTGTGGAGACTTGACAATCTAACAGAAGTTATACAGTTTGGAAACCACACCCCATACTGTACTTAAGCTCACATTAGTGCTACTCACGCACCACAGAGATGTGGTATATTCATTTTGATTCCCTCTTGGACCACTGAACAGCAGTCCTGGTCGGAGTATTGATGTACTCTGACTGCCTATAACTTCAGGCCGTTTTCTATCGGTCACAAAACCCATCATACCTCCACCTAGTAAAGTAGAAAATTCCCCACACCTCTCTTCTTTTTGATCTGACTTCAGGTTGATCTCCTTGCCCCTTCCCATCTCTCACTTATGAGGGCAAAAAAATCGCCTTCTTCCCCAGTCTCCTTGGAGTTTTGGTAAGAGATGCGCTATGTTTTGTCTTGGAGTGAATGAAATGCCTCACACATACGTAGGTAGTTGTCCTCAGGTGTCTCGTCCAGAGGGTGGTGTGATGTTGTATCTGGTAGGAGCAAAAACTATCGAGGGTCCCTGGTATAATGCGTAGCCCATCCAGGGAAATACTTGAGTACAAGAAAAGAGATTGAGCTACAACTAATGTCCACTGCTATCTACAATTGTAGAACAACAACAACAATCAAGATAACTGAAATACACAAAATGATATTTATTACATATGTATGTACAACAACAAAAGAACATAATGATCAAGATTAAATATAAAATATTTACATATTCACAGGGAACGACACATACATTTATATATAGTGAATAGACAGAGACAAAGAAAAATGCAAAACAAAACACAACAAATAATGAAAAATAATAGAATCATAACTTTGAAAAAAGGAACAAAAAATCCAAGTTGTCCAAAATACAGTACAATACAATTTAGATATATACTTTCTCTATAACATTAATTTAAAGTCTTACTAGTATTCACAGTTTTAACATGTTAACTTAGAACCAGATCGCGTCTCCACCTAATTCAAAAAAGAAAAATTACTTGGACCCTAAAATTCATATTCCATTATAACAACTGTAGGAACTAAGCCTACGCGCGTTTCGGCGGTAAACCTCTGTTTTGTAAAGCCGCCTTCATCAGGGCAGTTCCTTTTTGATGTTAGGTAACTGATATCGCAGATCTTTTAGATTCTCGTCTTTCCCATCCGAATCACATCTGATAAACATAAAAAGTAACAATAAGGAATACCATAGTCATACATTTAATCTAATTCCTTGAGATTCCGCCATCCTATCTACATAATACCACAAACCAGGAATAATCAAAAGGAATACCAAAGTGCACGAACGAAGAAATCAAGTGAAAAGATTCAAAAACAAAAATTAAAGGACAATAGAAACCAGGAAAAGATTCCACACCAAGAAATAGTGCAAGAGAATTCCAATACCCACTACATGCAAAAAAAACATAAAACCTATGTGGTTTCCCAAACTACTCTCCACAATACATGTATTAACAATATTAAATACCAGATGACAATGTTGATGCGTTCTCTCATAAAAAGAACACAGAAACTAAAATAAAAACTAAAGAATAAACAATGAAAAAAATAATAAATAATAAGAGAAAAACTACATAACAACACATCTATAGAGGATCCTGATTCACTTATTATTTATTATTTTTTTCATTGTTTATTCTTTAGTTTTTATGTTATATTCCTATTATGGTAGGTGTCTTTTCCCTTATTAGTTTGCTATATTTATGACCATTCTAAGATGGCCGATATTGTTTTCTGACGGCATGTTCGTTGCAATCCGGACTATCTCTTTGACTTAATTTTAGTCTTTTTGCCGTATCAGTAGGCTGCATTTATAACCGTTCCAAGATGGCCGACGCTATCCCATGAGGCTCTTTTAGTACGAAATCTCGCGGTTTTTAGTCGTTTCGCGGCTTCTACCGCGATTGGTAATTCAGTGCCTGACTTTAAAATGGAGAACGCTGCTTTCGGCAATCTTTTATCGGGCGTGTTTGTTTAGCACTCGCTATTTAAAATCGGTGCATGGGAAGGTAAGGCATTTCCCCTTCAAGAATTATAACATTGCTGAATCTGAAAGGAGCAGGTTTTCAGTGCATGCGATTACTATCTGGTATACATTGAGGAATTTTGGCCACTCAATCTTGAATTAAGTTGGATGGTGAAATTGTATCTAAGAAAGTTCCAAATATATCTGAGCTGTTTTCTGTACTATTAGGAATAAGGGACTCTAGTTAATGTTATAAAATAAGAGATAAGAGAGAATATTTGTGATAGGGGAATCTTATTTTTGTTGTATTTGTGATTGTCGTTTTCTCCGTTCTTTTCTTTCTTTTCTTTTTATATATAGATGAAAGACTGATGGAAGCTGTGATATTTATCCTTTTAGGAATCCGGTTATTTTGAAGACCATTTGGGTATGTTTAGGAACAAGCTACTGCTCCTACAATATAGCTATAAGGTTGGCCTATTAGACTTATGGATCTTTTTTACTGATTTGAGGTTTTCTGTTTTGAAATAGAGATGGATTTGTGAATCTGAGTGTGGGCCTATATGGGGAGCCCCGTGTGATCAAAAGTTGAAGCTAGAGAACCAACCTTTCCGTGTTCTTTTTATGAGAGAACGCATCAACATTGTCATCTGGTATTTAATATTGTTAATACATGTATTGTGGAGAGTAGTTTGGGAAACCACATAGGTTTTATGTTTTTTTTGCATGTAGTGGGTGTTTGAATTCTCTTGCACTATTTCTTGGTGTGGAATCTTTTCCTGGTTTCTATTGTCCTTTAATTTTTGTTTTTGAATCTTTTCACTTGATTTCTTTGTTCGTGCACTTTGGTATTCCTTTTGATTATTCCTGGTTTGTGGTATTATGTAGATAGGATGGCGGAATCTCAAGGAATTAGATTAAATGTATGACTATGGTATTCCTTATTGTTACTTTTTATGTTTATCAGATGTGATTCGGATGGGAAAGACGAGAATCTAAAAGATCTGCGATATCAGTTACCTAACATCAAAAAGGAACTGCCCTGATGAAGGCGGCTTTACAAAACAGAGGTTTACCGCCGAAACGCGCGTAGGCTTAGTTCCTACAGTTGTTATAATGGAATATGAATTTTAGGGTCCAAGTAATTTTTCTTTTTTGAATTAGGTGTAGACGCGATCTGGTTCTAAGTTAACATGTTAAAACTGTGAATACTAGTAAGACTTTAAATTAATGTTATAGAGAAAGTATATATCTAAATTGTATTGTACTGTATTTTGGACAACTTGGATTTTTTGTTCCTTTTTTCAATGTTATGATTCTATTATTTTTCATTATTTGTTGTGTTTTGTTTTGCATTTTTCTTTGTCTCTGTCTATTCACTATATATAAATGTATGTGTCGTTCCCTGTGAATATGTAAATATTTTATATTTAATCTTGATCATTATGTTCTTTTGTTGTTGTACATACATATGTAATAAATATCATTTTGTGTATTTCAGTTATCTTGATTGTTGTTGTTGTTCTACAATTGTAGATAGCAGTGGACATTAGTTGTAGCTCAATCTCTTTTCTTGTACTCAAGTATCTGGTAGGAGCCCCTAACATACAACTAACTCTATCCCTCGTCCCCTTTCTGGCTGAATTACGTCTGAAAATGATCAATTCGACAATGAATTATCAAGATCAGGAGAATTTCATTAATGTGTAACTAGCGCAAATATATTTGTCTTGTGTATTTATGCCGTTGCCTTTGGTCTAGCTAATGTTAAGAGCAAGTTGCTCTATTAATATACTACGGGCCTTATTTACGAGGCCCTAGCGGCACACTACGCCACCAGAGCACCATTTATTTTATTCACACAAAGCCACCTTGCATGGCTTTTTATGGCCTTGTAAATATGGACCCTTTCACGCATAACGCTGTGTGAAAGGGGCGTTTTATGGGTGTTGCTTGGGGTGTTCCCACGCAACACTCATGGAACCCGAAGGAATCCGATGTATTCCCATATTTACAAGTCTGGGAATACATCAGATTTCTATGCCACCTCAGGGGTGGCGTAAGAGTGACGTAACGGGGAGAAATATCTTTATTTCTACCCATTTTTTCTTCTTTCTATGTGTGCTGCATTGTGCATTTTTTATTGTTTTTTGTGCAGGAAGGAGTCCGTTCCTGCATAAAAACAATCAACATACGAGGCTGCGCCACGGGCCTCGTAAATGAGGCTGGACGTCTGTATTTCACTCCCTAATTTTAGATCTATTTACTTTTACATAAATTATGTATTCCTTTTGGGTAATAGGATTTCAAGGTACACAAAATAGGTGTTAATGGTATCCATCAGCCCTCTTTGCCATTTACTTGTTATACAAGTACATGTCATTGCAGTTTGAATTACGCCTCCTGTTATAAGCAGAATCATTTACATTTGGGAAAGACTACGTATTATACCATGTCAAAATAGCTGATTCTATGTACATATTGGTTTTTATATAGAGGGTTCTGCCTGCTACTAATAATCACAATAAATGACGTGTAAATTTATGTAGATAAAAGGTAATTACAGCTATTTTTTAACATAACAAATGTATCACAAGACAAATGTGGACAGTAAACCAAGCAATTATTGCTGCATCAACGTACGTACATTTATATAGAGGGGTTTAATCAAGTAGACATAACTTTACCAAGTGTTATATGTATATATGTATGTACACATTATTTATATTTTGCTATTTAAACAATCCCTTTCATCCTTCTCATCCCTGCTCCCTTTGCCAAATTCCAAACCTTTTTGACTACTATCAGCTCTCAAACTTTCACCCCTTCTTTTCAGCCATGCCACCCAACTAACAAGTGCACACAACCACTACTTATAAAAACGTACTACTCTGCCTTTTCAGTTCTATTCCTTTCGTTCTATTTCTACTGCAAACTCTACTAAACATACATGAGATTAAGGGCATAAATCTAGCAAAAATAATACAGAGAAAAAAAGGATAAAACAGGATCGTAATTGGCTGACAGGATATCTATCTCATTTGTGACATAGGGGCTCATTCTGAGCCCGGCGGGTGGCGGGAGCCGCCCGCCTGGAGGGAGCCGCCAAATGACCGCACCGCTGTCAAAAGACCGCGGCGGCCATTCAGACATTTCCTCTGGGCCGGCGGGCGCTCTCCAAAAGAGCGCCCGCCGGCCCAGAGGAAATGCCCCTGCAACGAGGACGCCGGCTCAGAATTGAGCCGGCGTAGTTGCAGGGGTGCGACGGGTGCAGTTTGCACCCGTCGCGTATTTCAGTGTCTGCATTGCAGACACTGAAATACACAGTGGGGCCCTCTTACGGGGCCCCTGCAGTGCCCATGCCATTGGCATGGGCACTGCAGGGGCCCCCAGGGGCCCGCGGCACCCCCTACCGCCATCCTGTTCCTGGCAGGAGACCCGCCAGGAACAGGATGGCGGTAGGGGGTGTCAGAATCACCATGGCTGCGGAGCGCGCTCCGCAGCCATGGAGGATTCCCCCGAGCAGCGGGAAGTCGGCGGGAGACCGCCGACTTTCCGCTTCTGACCGCGGCTGAACCGCCGCGGTCAGAATGCTCGTGGGAGCACCGCCAGCCTGTTGGCGGTGCTCCCGTGGTCGGTGGCCCTGGCGGCCACCGGCCGCCAGGGTCAGAATGACCCCCATAGTATTTCCCTCCGCCAACATCTAAATCAGACACTTAGACCGCCAGGGTAAATGTGGTGGTTTCACCGCCAACAAGCTGGAGTGAAGACCACCACATTATGAGTGTGGCGAGTTGGCCTCTGCCAACCCGCCACATCTCCACTCATATGGCCAGGGCGGTCGGAAACGATGAGTATCTCCGACCCAGCTGTCCACAGAAGACTGCCGACAGAATTAGAAGCCACCTTTCCGCCATGCTTTCTGTGCCTGTAGCACAGCCATGAAAACTCTGGCGGAAAGGATACCAGTGACAGGGAATTTCTTCCCTGTCACTGGTAGACAACTCCCCTAGCCCTCCCTTCAGACAGAGCGCCCCCTCCAGACACAGCGTACTACCCAGTGTACATGCACAAGTACACAGACACCCACAGGCCCTCCGACTCAATCACCTACTCATCCATACTCGCATTCACCTCAGCACTCATACACACATTCAACCACGCATACTCACATCCATCCAAACATGCCTACTCACACCCACCCAAACACACACACTCAAACACAGACAAACATGCATTCACCACAACACTCATACTCGCATACTCACATGCATACACACATTCATGGACACACGTAGACAGCACACACAACACCCCCACCCTTCCAGCCCCCTCCCCTGTCAGACAATCAACTTACCTGGTCCAGGGAGGAGGTAGTCCGGCAGGAAACAGGAAGTGGCGCTTCCATCGCCAGCAGCGCCCCGCCATGAGGACACCGCCACGCCGTATTATTGCACAAAATACAGCGGGCAGTGTCCTACTGGCGGGGAGGGGCAGGTGGTGGAACTGCCCAAGTGCCTCCACCTGCCAGCACAACTACTGCTGGATTTCCACCCAAAGTGTGGCGGAAATCAAGCTGTACCTGTGATATTCTGGTGGTCTTCTAGCGCCCATGGCTTTGGCAGTCTTCATGGAAAACCATCAAAGTCATTATGACCCCATAAGTGCCAATACGGATCTACTATTTGTGGTAGACCAGGCCCTTGGCACGATTTCAGGTTGACCACAATGCAGTGCAAGTTAGCTACATCAACCAGGTTCAAACCAGTTAGAGGTTTTACAGTGAAACTCAAAATTGGAAGCAAAGTAGCAAATTCAAATTTCGTGCCTACTACAGTCTTCCTGCCGGTTGGATACTTTTGACACCTGTGATTGATCAAGATTTGTACATTTGGACTTAGTATCCTCTTGAGGGGCTAGGCTATGTGCTGCGTCCAATGGTTTCACCACAAGGCCGGACAACTTCTTGGGGGGGTCCAGGAGAAATTAATTTGTTGTTGTGGGGTATTCGCTGAGAGGTGTAAAACTGTTTTTTCATCCTGGAGAGGTCGCTACCTTGGGCTGATCAGCATGGCAGGTTTATCTCAGTCCTACAGAGGTCTTAAAGTCCAAAAATGCTCCAAGTCCCAGGTTTCTGAGGTGATAGGAGAAGTCTAGGTAGACAAGGCCAGACATCCCAGGATCCCAGGAATAGCACTTGGGGGATGGGGTTGGATGAGAGGTCACTCCAGCAGAGGCCACCAGCGGGATCCAGGTCAGGTCCAGTTGGTCACGGGCAGCTGGGCACTGGGCTCTGAATAAAGCATGGAATCTGTGAACCTAAACTTAGTTTGGTGTTGGAATTGTTAATATGACCCTTCCCCCACAAGTCCAACACTTTCCCCAATGTAGCGGAGCCACTGGTGGGAATAGTAAACCTAATACCACTACAGTCCAACCCTTTACCCGATGTCACGTACATTTTGAATGGGAATAGTAAATCTGACCCATCCACCCCCAAAGTCCAAAGCTTTTCCCAATCTTAAAAATATATCTGATACCTCACAATTCAATGTTTATCTAATGTTCCTCAGTTTGGAGTTGGAATAACAGTTCTGACACCTCTAGAGTCCATTGCTTGCCCCATTGTTGCTCAGCTTGAAGATGGAATATTGAATTTGACCCTTTCCAGAGTCCTACACTTTCCTCAACTTTTTTCGTCTGGAGAGGTAGTAGTAAATCTGCCCCCACCCAAGGGTTCAGTTCATTCCCCATTGTTAGTTAGTTTGGTGTGGGAATAGTAAATGTGAACTCCTTTCCCCCACGGAGTCGAAAACTGTCATGAATGTTGCTTAGTTTGGAGTGGATATGAATGAATGAATGTATGAATGAATGAACAAATGAATGAATGGATATGAAACATTTTATATGCACACAGATGCTCTTACGATTATCCTGGTGCTAATGGCCAACACCAAGAGGACACTTAAGCCAGTGCAAATAACCAGATTTCAGGTTTTTCTAAAAATAGACTTAGAATTTAATGAGCAGAGCTCAAGCAGGCGTTCCTTCCAGGCCTTTACGGAAAGAAAGGTAAAGCAAGGCCCACCCCTCCTAGCTTGTCTCATCCTAAGGACTACAGTCAATAATGCCTAGGAGGAGTGTAAAGCCCTAGCCGGAGAATAGAAAGAGGGCCTTATTCAGAGTTTGGCAGAGGGGGTTACTCTATGACAAATGTGACAAATATCCTGTCCCCTGTATTACAATTCCATTATAGCCTATGGAACTTGTAATACAGTGGACAGGATATCCGTCACATTTGTGATAGAGTAACACTTACACCAAACTCTAAATCCGGCCCAGATTATCGTTGTCAAATACTGAGGGCCAAACTTGAACAAGAAACTATGAGCCATAACTAAAGACTTTTACAAAATTCTCTTCTTTACAAGTAGTCAATTTAAAGAATGCAAATAAGGAGACATGGTCATACATCGCGGCAGCCTAAGAATTAGCTGAGTGGAGTGTTAGGAGCAACCTGAAATCTAGTAATCAAGTAGACAGGAAGTCTAAAAAAAAGGGCATTGGCATAGTCTAGGCAAGAAGTAATAATGGCATTGTTGAACTTGTCCTTTTCTACATTGTCATCCACAAACTATTTGCTTTCACCTTCTTATTTTCTGTACCCATTTTTGTTGGTTCTGAGGACTCTGCACACTATACCACTGCTAACATTGCTAAAGTACTTGTGCTCTCTTCTGTAAACATGGTAGAATTGGCCTACAACCAATTGGCATATATAATTTGTTTTTAAGTCCCTGGTAAGGTGGTACTACATGTACCCAGGGAAGTGCTACTAGTGGGCCTGCAGCACATATTGTGCCATCCTCTCAAGTAGCCCTTTAAACATGTGTCAGGCCTGCCATTTCAGCCTGCATGTGCAGTTTTAAACTGACATTTCGACCTGGCTAAAGAAACCTTTTGCCAGGTCCAAACCTTTCTTTTTGATGCTTAGACCCAAAAAGCCCAGAGGGCAGGATGCACTGTATTTAAACAGTTGAACATGTACGTTTCCGTTTTACATGTCCTGGTAGTGAAAAAATCCTATATTTGTTTTTCACTACAGTGAGGCCTACCTCTCTTAAACAGTAACATTGGGTTGCCTTATTACATCTAGTAAGTGCTAATGTTTAATTGGGAACAGGTAATGTTTGGTGGCTTGAAATTACAGTTAAAAATCTTTTCTAATGGTAAGTTTTGAGTGAGAATTTTGAAAATGCCACTTTTAGAAAGTTGAAATTTTCCTGCCCTAACCATTTTGTGCCTGCAGCCAGTTCCTGAGTTCCATGACTGGTTTTAGTTGGCAGTTAGATTTTGTTTATTCCCCCCAGACAGCCACTCAGTAGAGGTGTGGCTTGGTGGACCATGAACTGCAGGACGGAGCGGTGGAGCTGGGAACGGCCCTCTTTGCAACAGAAAAGGCTGCGCTGTGCCTTCACTCAAGGGAGATGTCCCCACTGCATTGTTCATGTAGGAACTTCAAGGACTTCATAGAGAATTCTCTAGAAATGTCTCCTACTTCAAAGTGGTCATCAGTTATAAATATTGGACCCTTAGAGCAAGTTCTTCAGTACACTCCTGGACCTGTGTATAATACAGTAGAAGGACTGCACAGCTGCCTTGCTGCCAGAAGAACTGCCACTCTGCTGTTCTGCTACTTTGCTCCTCTGCTGTCTTGCTTGCTAATGAGGAAGACTAGACCTGCACCCTTCATCTCAGGCTGAGGTGACTCCAAAAGTTGATCAGTTGACCTCCTCCTCTGTGTTACAGGGACATAGGCTACAGAGACTCCCTGCAACTGCCCAGCTGACCTGCTGCCTGGTACCTGATCGCCATGATGTGCCCTTCAGTTCTGGGCACTTGGGCCCTAATTACGAACTCGAATGTCTTTTTGAAAGACTGCCAAAGTCGTGGGCACCCAAAGACCACGGTATTTGGAGTCACCCAAGGATTTCCACCCATTTAAGGTCGGACATTTGACACTGTCGGCCTGACCGATGGCGGGGAGAGGCGGGTCCACCACCAGCACCGCTATGCCAAAGGACTCTATCTGCTGTATTATGAGATGTAATACGGCACAGCAGTTTCTGCGGTGCTGACAGTGGAAACTCCAACATCCATTCCCGTCCAGACGACCACCTCACCGAGACAGGTAGATGGACCTTTCCGAAAAAGGGGTGGAGGGTGTTATGTGCATGCGTGTAGTGTGTGCATGTATGTGTAGTGGTATGGGTGTGCGTGAGTGCGTATGTGTATGTGTGTGTGTGTGTGTGCATGGAATGTGTGTGGGTCAGAATGGAAGCGGAGGGGGGTGTCGGGTGCGAGTGAGCAGGTGTGGCTAATGGGAGTAGGGGTGTTTGTATGGGTGTCTGCGAGCGAGGTAAGGTGTATGTCAGGGAGGGTGATGATGAGTGGCGGTGCGTAAAAGAAGGTGTGTGGACAAGTGGGGGGGTGTGTATGAAGATGTGTTGATTATTGGGGGTATGTGTATGAAGGTGTGTGGATGAGTGGGGGTGTTTGTATGTCAGTGTATGAGCGAGTGGGAGTGTTTGTATGTATGTATGCGTGCGTGCAGTCGAGTGGGGGCATGTGTTTGCAAGTATGCAGTCGGGTGGAAGGGTGTTACAAGTGTGTGGACGGGTGGGGGGGTTTGCAAGTGTGTGGATGGGTGGGGGAGTGTTTGCAAGTGTGTGGGGGTGCATTTGCCAGTGACAGGAACGGGGATTCCTTTTACTAGGTGTGTTACTGCCAGGGTTTTGGAGCTCACCTCTGACCCGGTGGTCCGACTGCCCTTGAAGTTTCGGCAGCATTGTGGCGGTTTGGCTTTGGCTAAACTAGCGCAGTCGTAATGTGCCAGTCTTCACCGCTGGCCCGGTGGCGGTATGACCACCGCTGCGAGTGTGGGTCTTCAGACCACCATACTCGTAATGAGGGCCTAGGTGACCCTGAAGTTTTTGAGTTATTGGCAAATGGACCCATTCGTGCCAAGATCTTGCCAACTGTGCTACTCACCAATGCGATGTTCTGGTGAATTTGACTCTTCGCACCACAGTGACTGCCAATGACACCCGGTAGCATGAGATTGGCACTTTCTTGCAACAGCATCAACAGCTAGCAGAGACCACCAATGCAAAGCTTCAACAACAACTGTCCATGACACCCAACAAGATCTTAGTGAAACAGAGACAACCCTCCATGACACCTAGCCTGCTCTTTGCACTACAAAGACCATTCACAATGTTCTTCCTGCACCTGGTGGCCCCATCCACTGTAAACAGAACTCTTCATGCTGGAATTTGAAGGTAACTCTTTCAGCTGGACTAACTGGGTCCCTTTTCCCTGCCTGCACTCCATTGTGGTTGGCCTGAACTTATGGCTATTAACCTTTCTCGCATGACCAGATAGCTGCAGGTGGTTCTTTGTGCTTTAAGGCACTTTGCTTACACCTAACATCTTTCAAACTACATATTTCTGGCTCTGCTGATTGGATTAGTGTCATTTTGGTGTCAAATGTTTTAACATGTTTTGCTCTATTACTCTATTACAAGGATTTTTCTTGTGGTGTGTTCTCACTTTATTACTATTTGGTGTGTTCTCACTTTATTACTATTTGAAATGCTGCATAAATACTTTACACATTGCTTCTAAGTTAAACCTCACTGCTTTTGCGTCAAGCTATCAGATGGTTAAGCAGAGGTTAATTTGAGGCTTGTTGGTGTTTCACCCTGACAACGATTGTGGTTGCTGCTTGAGTAGGGTGTCACTCCTTCTCAACCGGTAACCCAATTTCTTACCGACATGGACCACCGTCTTCCAAAAAATTTTCTAAGGCTCATAGTAAACCAAAGTATGTTTATACCACTGAGAATACCTGGGGTTGCAAGAATAGGAGGTTATCAAATCTCACCCATAGATTTTTTTTTACAAATGTTGAGGGTGATGGCAGGAGTGGGGCCTAATCAGGCCAGCTGTTTAGCCACCCCTCCTTATGAAAGGACCCAAACAGATGAATTTCCGTGTTATTCATATTACACAGTAAATGACTGGAAATAAGCCATTGAAAAACTGCAGGAAGGTAGACCTTGAGGGGATGGCAGTCAACTTTGGAGGCCTTTGCAAAAGAGAAAGCATAATACACCACCTGAAAGCAAAATGTTTCTTGCTGCATGCAAACACCAAGAGTGTGAATAGTATATCTGACCCGAGTCCAACATTTTCCCCAATGATGCTTAGTTCCGAGGAATAATAACTGGAGCCTGCCCAACCTGCAGAGTTCAAAACTTTCCCAAATCTTCCTTAGTCTGCAATGGTCCAACACCTTTTCCAATGTCACTTAGTTTTAAGTGTCAGTAATCGATCTAACCTCTCCAGGGTCCAACACTTTCCTCAATCTTGCCTAATTTAGAGTGGAAATAGCAATTGTGCCCCAGCTCCAGACCCCATAGTTTCCTCCAGTGTTACTTACTTTTGAGTGAGAATGGTGAGTATGCCCCCAAGACATAGGGGGTCATTCTAACCCTGGCGGTATAAACCGCCAGGGCGAATGACCGTGGTAGCACCGCCAACAGGCTGGCGGTGCACCGCTGGGCATTCTGACCGCGGCGGTTCAGCCGCGGCCAGAAACGGAAAGTCGGCGGTGTACCGCCGACTTTCCGCTGCCCTTGAGAATCCTCCATGGCGGCGGAGCGCGCTCCGCCGCCATGGGGATTCTGACACCCCCTACCGCCATCCTGTTCCTGGCGGGAACAGGATGGTGATAGGGGGTGCCGCGGGGCCCCTGGGGGCCCCTGCAGTGCCCATGCCAATGGCATGGGCACTGCAGGGGCCCCCGTAAGAGGGCCCCAAAAGGAATTTCAGTGTCTGCCTAGCAGACACTGAAATTCGCGACGGGTGCTACTGCACCCGTCGCACTCCAGCAACTCCGCCGGCGCTCCATTCGGAGCCGGCTTCATCGCTGCTGGGTCTTTCCCGCTGTGCTGGCGGGCGGCCTTTTGGCGGTCGCCCGCCAGCACAGCGGGAAAGCCAGAATGGCCGCCGCGGTCTTGTGACCGCGGTGCGGTCATTTGGCGGTAACCGCATGGCGGGCGGCGACCGCCGCCCGCCGCGGTTAGAATCACCGCCATAGTTCTTTCTAGTTTTGCTTACTTAGGAGTGAGAATGGTAAATCTACTGCTGCTCCCAAGTCAAACACTTTCTACAATTTTTCTTCATTTGTATTTGGAATAGTACAGTTGTCCTTCTGAGTCAACTGTTTCCCCACTGTTTCTTGCTTTGAAGGGGAAATAGTAAATCTGGCCCCTCCAGAGTCCAATATGTTTCTCAGAGTAGCTTAGCTTGCAGTTGGAATAGTAAACCTGATACTGCCAGAGTCCAGTGCTTTTCCTAATTTTCTGTGTGTGGGCTGGGAATACTAAATCTCAGCCCCGTAGATCAATGGTTTCTGACGTGTTGCTTAATTTGGAGTAGAAATAGTAAATCAGATATTTTCTATTTGCTATTTTAAAATAGTATTTTCAAGATTTTTACACTATGTTTTGATTTAAACATTTTTTCAATTCTATTTTAAATTGTAAACCACAATATTATTCTAATCTACATGCTTGCAATAGATGTTTTGGTGTGGCGATTTTTGGAATCAATACATTTGTTATTTCATCTGTACACAGTATTGTCAATATGACTATTGGCTATGATTTGACCTCAAAATTATTGTACAGTGATTTATTGGTAGTCAATGTTCATGACGTCAAACTTTATCATTATACCAGTTTAAGTAAACAATTCTCTCTGACTAGGATCGTCTCAAATACAATCCCGTCATCTGTGCACGCAAATCAAAAGTATAGCTTGTTTTGAAAAGTGAATTTTAGAGTACTTTGCCTTGGATAAACGTTCACTCCAAACTTCACGGTCGTCTCAATATACAACTTAAGCTTACTGCTCCCTTTGGGGATTTCCTATGTCAGAATTGGTGGCAAGTTAAATGTTTTCTCTACAACATAGTTACCATGTTGAGTTAAAGAATGACACTGCTTCCTTTAATGAAATATTGCAGACAATGAGAAGGCAACCATAACATTTTGACGGAGCAACAATTGGCATATCCATTGAACTTCTCTTGTCAAGTCCCTTTGCTGCAGCTTGAAAAACTATTCCTAAACAGGAGTATGCATGTAAAACTTGATGGCCTGACTTTTCATTTAGGACTGATATTCCATTTTATCCTCACAATCCCAAGTTTCTTGTTTTAGGCATTCTGTGACCATTTCAAGTGATGTTAACATTGAAGATTTTTATTCCAAAGCATCCTTTTTCTGTGCTTGTGGGAACTCGAATCCGTGATTATTTTAGACATCAATTTACCTATACTATGACCTGCTTTTCTCTCAATTAACCCTGTTTAATTATGCCACATTATAGTATTAGAAATTTCTTTCATGCCGTGGCTAGGCTAAATCCACCAATTAAGGCTTACATATAAAATAAAACAAGAATACATCCCATAGTTGTAATCCATCATTGTCTTTTATGCCATTTCTAGCTTCTGTTCCTTGATTTTAAGTGACTCTTCATGGTCTGAAACTCTTATTTGAGTGATCATTGGACCCATTTGCCAGCAATGGCCTGGTGTGCCTTTTACGAAAACCATGGAGGAAAGGCTACCGGTGACAGGGAATTTCTCCCCTGTCACCGGTAGATGGCTCCCCAACCCACCACAGCAAGCACTAGACCCCGCCACCCTCTTCAGCTACAGTGCCCCCTCCCCCACCCCTTCAGCCACAGCACCCCCTCCCCCTTCTGCCACAGCCCCCACCCCTGCCCACATACATGCACACAAACACCAACACGCACCCTGCATATACCCATTCACCTACACTTATATACACGCATCCGCTCACGCGGATCCATGCACACTTTCACAACAACATTCATACATGCATTCAAGCATGCATACTCACACCCATCCAAACATGCATACTTACACACATACACACTTACAAGCAGGCATGCACTCACTTCAACATGCAGATATGCATACAACCACACATTCACACATTCATGCACACACGCAGGCACCACAAACTCATACACGCACACACAGCACCCCCCACCCTCCCCTGTCGGACGATCACCTTACCTGTTCCGGGGAGAAGGTCGTCCAGCAGGGAAAGGGAAGGGAGGCTTCCACCGCCCGCAGCGCACGACCAGCAGGACACCGACAGGCCGTATTATGGCCCATAATATTGCAGGCGGTGTCCTATGGAGGGCCGATGGTGGAACCCCCAGAGAACCTCCACCAGCCAGCATGACTACTGCTGGATTTACGCCCAAAGTGTGGACAAAATCTGGCAGTACCAGTGATATGGTGGGAGGGAGACTGCCCAGCAATGGCAGTCTTCTGATGCCTGTGGCTTTGGCAGGCTTCATGGAAGACCACTAAAGTCGTAATGAGGACCTGTGTCCTGATTTAGTACTGCTCAATGAGGTAGAGTTAACAGAATGGCAGTCCTATCTTAATCAGACCACTTAGAATCCTTCATTCTAGGTTAAATTATATTTTCTCATTTGGGCTCTGGTCAACTAACAAGTGGGAGAGAATAAACACACAATTAATTTAATCCATGAAGAAAATCATGATTCTCATCACTTCTCTACACACTTTCTTTTAGAATAAGCCCTGTGGGTTTATTGAGTCTACACCCAATAGAGTATCATAAGCTATTCCTATAGCTAAGTGTGTAAAAATTACTTGCCAGTCTGAAAAGTTGCCTTAGACTTGAATGTTATTGATAATTGACCATACAACTTTTCTGTGTAGTGGGTATATACTCCTTTTTTAGCTTCACATAATCAATTCACAACACTTATGTACTTGTTTACCTGCCACTCTATTCTGAGAACTGTTCATACAGAAAAAGTCCTATAATTCTGGCACAGCATTGAATAAAGGTAGAGTCTGAAACTGGCCAAACATCATATTTCAACTCCTTTCGGACATTAACAGGACATGTTGTATTCTGTAGGTTGATAGACTACTGAACCTCTGAATATCTAATATTTTATGTATATATATATATATATATATATATATATAAGCGCATCCCTTTTGCACGCCCAACAGAGTCTGTAAGAAGTACACATAGTGAAGGTGTGGAGTCTGGAGCTTTAAAAGTTTGGAACAGATGAGAATAAAATCCATCTTTTTGCCTCATTTTGTGTAACTAATTTTTCAAAACATTACCAGTGACATGCACTTTTTTAATGAAAATCCAGGGTAACAAAATAGCAGAGGCATTCTCGGATGTCAAGTAGATGATGTTAATGGGGTAACGTCACCTGCCCAAATTATGTCAAGTTTTTCTAAAATAAAACTGGACTCTTCAAGTATCTAGGTTTTGATAAGAATCACAATGTTCTAAACAAGAAGGGGTAACACAGCCTGTTACCTGCCTGTTAAATCCCATGCCATTCAAAAGAGGACACAACCGCTACAAAATAGCTTGTTTTGATGGGCAACAATATGAGAATATTTCCATAAACCTTTAGGACAGTCTCATGTCAAGCACACTTGATGTTCTAGAGTCTCCTCACATTAACATATCAATTCTATCGTTCTGAGGCAGTTTTTCAGTAATTTCACTAAAACAAAACATTTTTGTGTCTGTTTTTATGCTGATCCAAAATGCCTATTGCACTGCTAGCATGATAGGTCTCTCATAATATATTGCAGATCAAAATTCAAAGAGCCAAACATCCTCTTAATATCTTCACCGGAGAGGCCTTGCCATTGGTGTTCAACTTAAAGATTTGTTCCCTGCGAGTGAATTCTTGCAAGTGCATAGCCTAAACTATTGACACCAATCCTTTGGTATTCAAATCTATGTCCTCCTCTACTGAGGTGAAAATATTTCTGACACCCACCTTATATTCTCATTTCCCATCAACATAACATCTCACATTGCTGTGCGGACAGTGAACATTGCAAGAGTGCTGGTGCACCCTGCAGGTGGCAGCATTGCCACTGGCTCAATTACGAGCCAGAGACAACGCTGCTACCTGTTTCCCGCTAGGCTGGTGGGCAGAAACCAAGGTTTCCCGCCGGAGGTCTAGCGGGAAACACCTAATAGGTCGGGTGGATGCCACCCTGTCGGGAGTTTGATGGATGGGCTGTCCCGTCCGTCAAACTCGTAATGAGGGCCTTTGTGTTATCCATCACACTCTCCCTGACAATTAATGTTTTATTTAGCAATGCATCAACTATATGACCACTCATTTCATCCATGTGATCAGTTATAGTTTCTGGTTGTTGACGAGTATACTGAAACATGTTCTCAGAAGTCACTTCATCACAGATAGCCTCTTTCATTAAAAATATTAACCTAACCTAAAACTCCTCAAATCAATACACAAACATGTCGTGGACGAGGAACAATTCTCTTATGTATAACCAATTGGCTTTACCAATGTTTTTTTTTCTTTCCCTGAGATGGTCGCTGCAAGTGTGAACTAGGTGCAATGAACATCTTGTAAGAATGTTTCCTAAAGTGATTGAAAAAAATCATTCAGATATGGGCAGCACAAATCAGCCATCGTTGAATGATTGTTCCCATTTCTTTAAAAAAATCATCACAAGATGGCCACTGATAGTGATCACCCTATACCCACTTAGGCCCTTATTACAAGTGGTGGTTACTGACCGTGGGACTCGCTGTGGCAGTCCCACTGCGACCGGCTGGCGGTGAAGACCGCCAGGTTACGATTATGGTGTTTTGGCCTGTGCCTCTTCCACTTACCCGTTCCTACCGCCAGGGCGGGTGGACCGCCGGGACGGAGATAAGCCTCTCCGACCCTGCGGTCCACCAAAGACCGCTGGCGATGTCACGAGGCCCTTTCCCACAAGGGATTTTGTGGTGGTAGCACCGCCATGAAAACTCTGGCGGGAAGGCTACCGGCGACAGGAATTTGCATTCCTGTTGCTGGTAGATGACTCCCCCCCTGCAATCCCAACACCCCTCCACCCCCCTTCCATACCAGAACCCCCCTCCCCACCCCCTTCCATACCAGACCACCCTCCCCGCCTCCCCTCCCATACCAGACCCCCTTCCCCCACCCCCTTACATACCAGACCTCCCTCCTCTCGCATACATGCACACACCCACACGCAACTCGCTCATTCACAAAACACTGACATACACACATTCACTCACATGCATCCATACACGCATTCACACAGACATTCCAACACGCACTCACTTCAACAATCATACCCACATTCAATACCCATACACATACATATACACACACGCATGCACACACGCATTCAAACGCATACACACATGCATACACACTTACATTCAACACGCAGGCAACACCCACTCACACACAACAACCCCCACCCCCGTCCCCTGTCAGACGATCGACTTTCCTTGTCAGGCGAGAATGTCGTCCAGCAGGGAATGGGCGCTTTCACTCCTGCAGTGCCCCACCATCAGGACACCGCCAGGCCATATTACAGGTCATAATATGGCTGGTGGAGTTCTTTTGGTGGGGGGGCCAGTGGTGGAACCACCCCTGCAACTCCGACCACCAGCATGACTACTTGTGAATTTCCACCTAAACTGTGGTTGAAATCCCTCAGTACTCGTAATATGTCAGTCAGAAGACTGCTAGCACTGGTGGTCTTCCAGCGCCCGTGGCTTCGGCAGTCTGTGTTAAAGACTGCCAAAATCGTAATGGTGGCCTTAGTATTGAAGCAGTATACACTTTCAAAATTGCTAGCCAGGCTCGAAAAATCTTGCACTGAAATTCTAATATTTATCTACTCTCTTGCTTAGACACTGACCATCTTGGTGAATCAGAGGTTCCTCAGCAGTACTATGGTTTTGTGACTGGATAATCCAGTTTTAAACAAATATTGTAAACATTGAAAAAATAAATAGTAGAAAAGGTTCTTCATTGACAAGGATTGGACAGTTTGTAAGTAGAAATGGCTCTTCATTGGCAATTTTTCTTTTGTGGGGGATGTGTACATGGGTGAATGGGCGAAAGTGAAAATTAGTCAATGATAGGATGTATGAGTTTATAAATAAATGAACGTTTAAGTGGCTTAGTGCACAGATCAGTAAGTAGATGGATAAAAGTGAGTGTGTTCACATGTGTTCCAGGGCAGGAATTAGACCAATGGGGAGTGAAATTTTTCAAAGAGTGACTACCACAGCCAACAATTGTCAACATTAGCCATATTGATATTTGCCCCATCACCCAATAATCCCTAATGCATGTTCAGATTTTCTCCATCACATGTTCATCTTGAATGCCAGTTCAGATTTGCTCTTACTAATTCTTCAGTATCACACCAGAGTTGTGCCATTAGTTTGAAGACTTGGATGCATGGGTACATTTGCTCCATCACTCATTAACCCTAGGAACATGGACATATGTTCATCTGCACTCAGTAATACAGCCCCATTCTATTTGGAAGCATAAAAAAACACATTTGTCATTGATATTTGACACAAAGCAAATCCCCACTTCTGTTCAGTCAGAAGCACCACTCCAAATTAAAAAATAGCAATGTGTTTTCTGTTTGTCTCATACAGTTACATTGTAATGGTGGCACTGCACCAAGGAACGTTGCCAATCTACTGCAAAAAAAGAGCAAGGTGATGGAAGAAATGCTTGAATCATCTCAGCCACTGGTAGTCGCTCTAAGGCACATTTCAGACCAATGATTTTTCTCCACTGTGACATTCTAGACAGAGATCCACAGTATGCAAATAAGTCTATTCCAATAGTAACAGTCCAGTCCAAACTGCTAGGCCAGGTCACCCTCAGATGGCAACACAAGCAAACTCAGACAAGTTTTGACCATTTAGCTCTCATCTTTGAGGTATAGCTTGAGTTCTGTGTCACAGTGAGCATGTACCCACATCTGGGCATGCCAATTGCACCTAGGACACTCAGCATCAAAAACAAGGTGATGGATGGAATACTTAAGTTATTCTCAGCCACCAGTGATTGCTCTGCGCAGCATTTCAGACCATCATTTTTCATTCACTATGCTAATCTAGACCGAGACCTTCCTTATGCAAATAATTTTTATTCACATAAGCATGCTTTCTGACACCCTTTACAAAAAATGCACACACGAAAGAACGCATGCTTGTGCACAAATGCACTTTGAGAACACGACTGCAAGAAAATGTGCAAAGCCACATAAGGGAGGATCTAAACATGCTAATAATACCTTCTGAAGAACCTCTTTTTCAGTTTAATTAAAAGTTAGATAGCACACCTATTGAACAGAGAGGGAGCGGTAGTAGTGAGCTGGTACAAGTGCAAGCAGTATTATTATTCTGCAACAACAAAATACTTTGGGCCAAATTTTCATGGCCATAGCGTCATTTTTTTTTTTAACGCTAATGTGGCTCAAGGGGGCAATTTTCGCCCCACTGTATTTACAAATTGGCGGAATGCATGCATTGTGGCACTTTGTGACCCATTGTGCTGCATTATGTCTGCATCAGGCATAATGTATGGAAGGGGGGATTCCGGTATTGGAAGGCCTGCAAAAATGGCGCATTGAAATCTTGTAGATTTCACTGTGCCATTTTTGGCATCATTTTTAACGCCTGGTCAGAGCAGGCATTAAAATAACCCACCCATTTAAATCAATGGGCCTCCTTGTACTTTGCTACACTAGTGTCAAAATGTTTGACGCTACTGTAGCAAAGTGCCACAATAGCATAAAAAATGTTGACACTATTGTTCTAACGACCACCATGGTGCGCCGAATTATATATACGGCACACAAAAGGTGTTGTTAGATGAGACAAGAGTGATACAAGAAAAGTGGCGCATCAGTACTTTCTTGTGAATCTGGCACCTTGTCTGAAATGTGTTTTCTAACACTGCTTTTGCATAGTCATGACTCCTTTGGGTACATTTTTGTTAGGCTAAAGAAAAACTTTTTGTTGCGTGGTTCTTCTCTATAGTGAGCGTGAGACTATATTGAGATAAAAATCGTTGTACAACGAAAAGCTTAATTGTTATGTAACTCGGCGTTGCAGAGCTGTTTAATTTTTTTTTTAGTTTTTTGGCTACATTCTTTATGAAAAAAAAAAAACATTCACATTTCGTGTGATACTGGAATGTGGATCTGAAACTTTGTAACAAACCCAAGCAATTTGTATGACATCAATGTAAAAACCCAAATAGCACCAATCTAATATTTTTGCACTTTGAAGGTGATTTTAAGTGGATATGTATTCAAAATGTGAGTCTTTTTTCCTTTGTTAGGTATATTAAAGCTTCCCTCCTGTACAAGAACCTTCGTTTAATTTCTGTGCGTAGCGCTTAATTCGCACTGCTGGGAAAGCAGCCATGCCAGCGTTCATGGTTTATTTACTGCATATGCCTTTGTGTAGAATCAAACATTTGCCCCATTTTGTTTCTTTCCATTGTAATTTTCCCTCACCAATGAAGTAATTCAAAGAGGTGAGAGAACCAGACAAAAAACATAGGTGGTTCCACTTTTATTCTCAAAGTCACCATTTGTTTGAAATATTTTGAGAATAGAGCTTTAAATAAAACACTGTTGAATTGCTATCTAGTTTCATTTTGCGTTGTATATGTGATGCTGGAGAGGGACTTATTTCAAGTCACCACTACAAAATATATATCTGCACACTACTCCTGTGGCCTGATGCAAATTGTGAAACACACTTCACACTAGCAATCTCTGAAGCGGCTGACCCAAAACCCATCCTGATTATTATTGCGTGCTGGTCACATAAGCTCTAACACACAGCTAAAGCTGCCTGTACCCAGCCCAAAAAGCACAAAACTTTAATGTATTCAAGGTGTGCCCCATGTGTCTGGAAACCTCTTATACTGGGACTTCAAATCCCACTGTTATTTTATGGCACAAACAGAGGTTAGCATTAAATACACGTGTATTACTGCTTTCCAATAGCTATTTGCTATGTTCACAACATGTAATACCTGTTGTTTTATGTCTGTGTTCTGCCACTTGTAATGCGGACCGCCGGGACGACCACGGTCTGAAAAAGGGACGTCACAGTAGTCCAGAGCATCACAGGCTTGGATTCTTAGTTGAGAGGGTTGGAAGTCCCACTCAAATAATAAGAACAGTCACTGTCAGGGTGCACCACAAAGGTCACTAAATTACCTTGCTCTTAGCTCTCTGCTCCCTTGGCACAAAGCAGTCAGCCTTACCTTAGAGGCAATGTGGAAAGCATTTATGGAGCTCTCCAATAGTAATGAATAGAATAGAATAAAAACACAACACAGGAAAAAATCTCAAACCAATTTTGAAAAATAGAGTACAATTTACCATACATAAAACAACACTTAAAGGACTAAAATCTAATTAGTAGAATAAGAAGTATACGTTTTAAGTGAAAATAGAGCCAGAAACACCAAGTGACACCCGCAGTTATCTGGACGTGCTTGACCAGGGGCAAATCACAAGTTCAGGGTGACCACGATGGAGTGTGAGCCAGGTACAGGCACCAGGTTTGTACCAATGAAAAGTCACCTTTGCAAGTCTGCACAAAGAGATGCTGTATGCATTGGCTGGACTGTGAGGAGGTTGATGTCACTGTGCGGAGCATGTCAGGCATTGCAAATGGGCACTGTTCTACTGCGAAGAGCTGGTCATCACTGGAGCTTCACATTGGCAGTAGTTGTGAGCGGTCAGCATGAAGTGCAGGTGTCACATTGGCAGTTGTCACAGAGGGTCACTGTAGACATTAAGAGAAGGTCCTGCTGGAGCGTTGCCTCGGCGGTCACGGGCAGTCAATTCTCAGTACAAAGAATTCACTTTGTGCTTGTGAGGAGCCCAAAACCTCTGTACCTCTGAGGGCACTCCTCTTGAGCTGTGAAACAGGGTCCTATGAACTCCCCAGAGATTCCCCTGCAGTCACTCACTGCACCCACCTGCAAGGGGATCTCTAATCCCTCTTCAAAGTCCAGATCTGCTGCTGCCTGTACTAAGAAACACAGAGCGGCTTTGAAGCACCCGCTGAGTATTTCACTTGAAATCAGTGCCCTAAAGGCAGAACGACTTGGTGTGTGTCCCAACGGGAAGGGCATTCATCATAATAAGGCACACTTTTCCTGTTTGAAGATGTGCTGGGGCACAAAAATGTAATGTGAGCCTCATTTGTAATACAGGCCCTGAAGTTATCAGATAGTAAGTGTAAGAGGGCAACACATTTTTAATGTGTAGAAGAAATAGGCTCCCAATAGTGAAAAAAAACTTTAACAGATGTTCACTGTTAAGACATGTAAAACTTAAACACACATCTCTTATATTTTAAATACTGTACACCCTTCCCCATAAGCCTTTGGAGCCAACCATAGGGGTGACGTATAAGTATTAAAAAGAAAGGTTAAGGCCTTGAATAATGTTCATATTGCCAGGTTGAAATGGCAGTTGAAAACAGCACAACAGGCTGCAGTGGCAGACGTGCGACCTATTTTAGAAACTACTTCGGTAGGTAGCACAATAGGCCATATTTACAATAAAATGGCGCATCAGTACTGATGCGCCAATTTTCTTGCATCGCCATTGCACCACCTAATGACACCATGTGTGCGCCGTATTTACAATGCAGTGCACCATGGCGGTCATTAGAACAATATCATCAACATTTTTGATGCTATTGTGGCACTTTGCTACACTAGCATCAAAAAAGTTGATGCTAGTGTTGCAAAGTGCAAACAGGCCCATTGGTTTGAATGGGTGTATCATTGTAATGCCTGCTCTGAGCAGATATTAAAAATGACACCAAAAATGTCGCAGTGAAATCTTGTAGATTTCACTGTGCCATTTTTGCTGGTCTCTTAACACCAGAACGCCCCTTGCATACATTATGCCTGACGCAGGCATAATGTGGCGCAATGGATCGCAATGTGGAGCAATGCATGCATTGCGCCACTTTGTAAATCGGACATTGCGAACGGTGTTGCCTTGAGACACATTGGCATAAAACAATGAACCTAAAGTGGCGCAAGGAGGCACCAGGGCCTTTTAAATCTGGCCCTATGAGTGCTGCTACCCACTTGCAGCAATTAATTTACAGGCCCTGAGTACATACCCCATGATTTGAGGACTTACAAGTAAATTCAATGTACAAATCAGGTTAGGCTAAATTTACCACCCTTAAAGGAGAGAACACAATATTTTTACCAATGGATAACATAGGGTAGAATGCACTGAGTCTTAAGAGCAACAAAAGGGAATTCAGCACAAATAGGAGGTGGAGGCAAAGTGTTTGGGGTAATACCAGGTGAAGGATGCCAGCTCTAACATCAATCACAAAAAACATCTTTGTAAAAAGATGCTAGTGTTTTACAGCAGTGGGTACGAAGCTGGATCTGGCTTTCCTATAAAAATAATGATTTGAATAATCTGCATTTTTGATGGTATTAGATCATCAACGCCTATGTGTGATTGTAAGTGTGTTGTGTTTGCCTGTACTGATTGTATGTTTGTTTGTCGGCATGTGTGTGTTCATGCATATGTGAGAGAGCATGTGTGTGAGTGTTATGTTTTTCTATGTGTTTATCTGGTTGTGTGTATGTTTATGTTTGTGTGCTTTCATGTGTGCATGAAAAAGAGACTATGAGAAAAAAAACGGCAGATAATTGTTTGTAAGGTAAGCGTTTTCTGCCTGAAAAGTCGACAAAATTGAACAGTGCTGACCTTTTGGGAGTAAAGGTTTGTATGTTTTTTTATTTTTTCAAGGTATTAGCATCATTAGCATGTTTACACGATAGAAAAAATATTATATTTACAATGCAAAAATATTACAGCATCCGTTTGTTCTTTGGGCACTCGCATCACAATCTGCTGAATATTTAGTCATGTTCAACCAGCAGTGACAATGCTCCAGGGATTGAACAGATGCATCACTGATGTTTCCAATTCCACCCAGATCTGAAACCATCCGCAGGCCAGCTGGGAGCCCTGCATGACCAGTAGCAATCAGAAGATTCAATTGGGGATACATTCATTATTGAAGAGCTGATGAGCAGCACAACTATGAGTGTCTGTAATTTACATGATGATTTAGAAATATTAGAAGTGAATCTATAAGAGTAGGTTGTGCCAATGTGATCTCTTTTGAATTAATCTGAGACGCTTTTCACTTTACAAGAAGCTCTTGAGCATCGTACATTTGCAAACCGATCCGATGAACTGTAATCTTTTACTACATTTTGGCAATCTGGCAAATTTCAAGACAGCTTCCATTATCTCACATTGTGTAGAACAGTTTCAATATGTGATTGTTTTAAACATCAGTCCTCAGACCATCATTACACAGCAGAATGGGCATCTTTGTATTTCTTATAGCTGAACGTCCATTGAGGCCTATTGATAGGACTTTATGACCAGCCAATTCAAATTTTATGTCAAGACCGGAGGCTCCTATTAAGCGTTTCTTTTCTTACTTTATTCAATAGCAGCAGTCAAGAAAAAGACTACAAATCCCATGAGGCTAACCATGAACAGCCAATGGGATTCAAAACGTAGTTCCAAACACAATAACCAATAGGGATACATATATAGCATTATGATTTCACTTGACTGCGAACAGCCCTCTTTTCTTGCTGCTCGCAGTCAAGATAAGTACAAATTTAACGTTTTTCCTCACATTTTCTTTGTTAGGTTTTTAATATGGTTGTATAGTGCTTAATGTTTAGCGTGTGCACATTTGGTATTTCATTTCTGTTAGTGCGCGTCTTTTCCATTTTCCTCCAGTTGGCAGGTTGCCGTATGTCTTAATACGAGTGCTCTAATTTCCAACTTTCGTTTCCCTGGCCTCAGGCAGCAACCGTCATTCGCGTTGCATCTGAGACGGGGAAACATGGCAAAAGGACGCGTTTCCTCATAATTCATTTCCTCACCTTTTTCAACTGTTTTCCTCTCGCAACAACGTTTGGCCGGCTCCTTGTCAGTGCCAGCGCATCGCTCCTCGATGAGACTCCACCCAGGTGAGGAATTTTTGTATTCAGTCCTTCGCCTCAGACTTTTAACCTTTTTTTTTCTGGTTTTCCTGCTGCAAAGCTTCTAGCTTTGTTTTTTAAGCTACAATTATGCAGACAGAAGGTTCTTCAGTGGAACAAGGTGTTCCTAATGATCTAGAAGACATTAGACATGAGCTTTGCACGTTTATCAGAAGTTCTGTGCATCAAGCTGTGTCTTCTTCAATTCAAAAGCTATCAAAAAATGTAGAAACATAATTTTCAAATCTCATATCCAGATCTACATCGGCCCAAACTGCGGGGGAATGCACTCAGCGTCTATCTCCTAAAAAGTCCCTTAATTTGGTGTAAAAGGACAGTGAGCTTCAGGAACTCAAGAGCCTCCAACCCAACAGGTAAGCCCTACTTTCTGATCCCTTCCGATAGAAGGTCGTCTTTGCCATTTTCTTTCAAATTGGTTAACAATTACCTCGGATCCTTGGGTTCTCGACACTGTTCAAGGCTACAGGATAGACCTCTACTCAACCCCTGTCCAAGTAGACTCACTTCTTTCTCCTCGTTTTTCCTCAGAAATGACCCAGATAATTTCTCTCGGGGTAAAATCTCTCTTTCAAAAACAAGCGGTATCGCTTACCCATCCTTATCCGTTAGGATTCACCAGTCCCATATTCTTGGTACAAAAGAAAAACAAAAAGATGAGACCAGTTATCAATCTCAAACACTTCAATCGGTTTGTGGTCTATCGCCATTTCAAAATGGAGACCATCCTTCACCTCAGAGATACCCTTCTCCGAGGGGACTGGATGGTCCGTCTAGACCTCGAGGATGCATATTTAGTGGTTCCAATCCATCCGAATTTCAGAAAATACCAAACATTTCACTTTACCTCTCTTCCCTTCGGGCTATTGTCAGCTCCTTGGTGCTTCACCAAGCTCATGAAACCTGTAGTAGCTTATCTGAGAGCGCAAGGGGTAGGACTTTTAATCTAGCTAGACAATATCCTCATTTTAAGTCAGTCTTCTCAGACTCTTCTCGCACATTTAAAGCTCACCTGTACTCTCTTAACAGATTTATCGTCAACAGAGAGAAATCCCTTCTAATTCCAACTCAACTCATAACATTTTTAGGATTCCAAATCAATTCTCTCTCGGCTACCCTTTTTCTCCCAGCTGCAAAAATAAAATCCATAAAATCATAATTTCTTCAAATCCTACGCAGTTCCCTCATATCTCTCAGATCTTTAGCTTGAATAGTAGGTCTTCTCTCCTCCTCTATCCAAGCAATTTTTCCATGTCCCCTTCATTATCTTTCTCTTCAAAGACTGAAGTTTCAACACTTGAGAAAGGGGCTGTCATATTCAGACACCATCCCTCCATATCTCGAGTCTCGTACAGAGCTTCAATGGTGGATAGACCATTTAGATGCTTGGAACGGAAGAAGTATCTTTGCATCAGCCCCAGAGCTTGTGTTAGAATCTGATGCAAGTCGTCTGGGCTGGGGGGCCCGCTGTGGTCCCATCTCGACTGGAGGTCCTTGGTCATCAGAGAAGTCCAAATTGCACATCAGTTGTTTAGAGATGCTTGCCGGCGCCTTCGCAATCAGAAGCTTGGCAAAACACAAAGTTCATTGTGCTATCCTTCTCAGGATGGACAATATCTCTGCGGTCCGATATATAAATCACCTTGGGGGCACAATATCCAAACCTCTAGCAGATTTAGCCAAGAGCTTCTGGGAATTTTGCCTTTCAAACCATCTTTCGGTTCATGCAGAGTACCTTCCAGGTGCTCTCAATTCAGTAGCATACTGGCATTCCCGCCATCTTCGAGATGCCAGCGATTGGAAGCTTCACCCATCAATTTTCCAGAAAATTCTGTCTTTATGGGGTCCTCTTTCTATCGACCTGTTTGCCTCCTGTCTAAACTCTGAACTTCCTCAGTTTTTCAGCTGGCGCCCAGATACCTTAGCCTTGGCATCAGATACCTTTTTACAGGATTGGTCTCTTTCCCTCAATTACACCTTTCCTCCTTTCATCATGATCAGCAGGGTTCTAGCACAGCTCAGACGGCAACAGGTGACTTAAATTCTTATAGTTCCCTTTTGGCAGTCCCAAATCTGGTTCCCTACTCTCTTAGAACTTTCTGTGGACTTTCCCTTACTCCTTCCATCCTACCCAGATCTCTTGTTGGATCCTCTTCAACGTCCCCATCCCCTTATTATAGACAACCTCCTGACCCTATCTGCTTGGAAAATCCCAGGACTTCACAACCTTTCCCTGTCATTTCGTCAGAAGCTTCATAATACATCTCAAATTCCTGGGCCCCTGGCACCAAGAAGGCTTACAAATCAGCCTGGTCTTTATGGCACAGCTGGTGTTTGGGAAAACATATTGATTCCTTTTAAGCAGATGTGATATTTATAGTCAATTTCCTTGCCACAGAAGCCAGCGAAGGTAAGGCCTTCCGCACTATCAACCTTTACAGGTCAGCCATATCCTCTAATTATATCCACGTGAATGGAAAACCGGTAGGAGAACATCCACTAGCCTGCCGACTTTTGAAGGGAGTAAAGTTTTCCAAGCCTCCTTTACCCAAATGTAGTCATTTGTGGGATGTTAATGTTGTCTTGAAGTTCCTGGTGTCATTACCTGATAATTCTATAATTTCCTTGAAAATGTTATCCGCTAAATTAACAATGTTATTAAGTCTGATTTCTATCAAACGACTGTCTGATGTCAAAGCTTTGGACATCTCCAATCGGCAATTCACCCCTTTGGGGGTGTTATTTACATTGGTACGGCAAACTAAGACTAACCTAAGGTCAGTTTTCTATTCCTATTTTCCGCAACATCCGAAATTATGTGTTGGTCAATGTTTAAAGGTTTATGAACAAGAGACTGCAGATTTGAGAACATCCTCTGTCTCCCAACTCCTTATCTCCTTCAGGAAACCCTATAATCCTGTTTCTGCCGCTACTTTAGCTTGTTGGGTTAGATGGATTATGTCCTTGGCGGGTATTGACACTTCCATGTTCGGGGCTCATTCTTCTAGAGGAGTTATGGCTTCCAAACCTTTTTTGGCCGGTTCCAGTCTAGAAGATATTCTGAAATCTGCAGATTGGTCTAATGATGATGTATATAAAGTTTTTTATTGTAAACCTGTTGATAATGTTTCAATCAATGTAATTAATATGCTTTAAACTCGCTTAATAGGAGCCTCCAGTCTTGACATAAAATGTAGATTTTCCTAGTCTACGACGGAAAGTCTTAATTTTATTAAAGACACGGAGGCGAGTATTATCCCACCTCTGGTATATATATTTTTTCTCCCTGCCTTTCTTCCAGCTCCAGTTTCGACCAATCAACCTGCATCCTAACTGTCCATCCTGCTCCAACGTTATGCTTCAGTCGACCTCTTCGGTCATTTCAATTTCCATGGTATCAGTGAGAGAGTGTAGCATATATATTCCATATTAACATGAAAGGTTTATGAATTAATGTGTGATGATGCCGCATAGAAACTATAGTAATAGCGATTTTGCTTAAACGTGCGCTTGAATTGTGACCACGAAGAGTGGCCACCAATGTATACGCAAACTAATAATGATGATCAAAATGCTTATATTACGTTCAAATAAGCTTATACTAACATTTGCGTTACTAAATCTATATTGAAAACCTCATAGGCCTTAAGTTAGTATGAGCCGGAGTTTAGCTGCCTGGCTCTCATATTAAATGCATTTTTCTATTTTTCAGTGTGCTGACTCACAAGGGCCATGACCCTGTTTGTTCTTTTCTTCAAACTTGGAAGACGAATGTAACCATGTTAGATCCGTTCTCAAGCATATTTTCTATGCCCATGGAATAAATGTTATAAATGAATTGAAACAGTGTAGATTAATGTAATGTACAAGGTCATTCAGACCGGTGAGGACAATGGAACTGCTGACTAAAAGATGTGCAAAGAATTACCAAGGGATGAAGTCACACCGGACGTGCCACCTCTGAAGGGTTCAATTACGAAGACCAATCAAAGACTTGTAAACCAATATGGGGTGAAGATTAGGATTACCTAATGTGTCATACGATAGGTTAAAGATAGTGGGGTATAGCGAATGTCCAATAGAATTTTGGGGGAATGTACTACGAAAAAGGGATAAAAACCCATGTCACAGAGAGGTCGTTGAGGTGGGTTAGGGAATGCTATTGATTTTATCCAGAAACTCTGTCACTCTGGTGACTTGAGATTTTATTAAAAACCATCCTTGCCCTTAGACTGCCCATTTACACTTTACCTCCTTATGAGGGAAGTGCCTTTTCCCCAGAGCTGAGTTCTGACTGATGGCGATTTGATTGATGTCCTGAAGACGAAGACTGAACCTGTGCGCTGACCTAATCTTTGGAGGGTAATTATGACAATGCATTTGTAATTTGTCTGTTTGCTTTTCCTTTCTAGGTACCAACTGCTTACTTTTTTCAGAGACCTTAGCTAAATGTTTTCCAAATTGGTGTTCTAAATTGTTTTGCATAAAGCCCAACATGCTAATGCCAATCAGTGGTTAGGACAGGTGTTCACCAAACCGACGCAAATAGACAAACGACTGAGACTATGCTTTGTTGAACTGACGCGATATTGACACTCTGCTAAACCTGATCTATGTTCACGCCGTGTTATGTTCTGATGTTTGTGATTCTCGCCTTAATGAAATCTTATCAAAGTTGCCATATCGTGACTATGCTATTATGTTTCTTGGTGTTGAGATTAACGCATTTGCTGCTAGATTGTAATTAATAGGGAATCAAATTAATAAAATTGTACTAAACAAGGTGTGATTATTCATGGCTGAAAGGTCATGGTAGCGTCATTTGAACTGATTAATGACTTTGACTAAAGTGAAATGTATTGTCGTGATAAATATTGATGACATTATTGATGTATTGATTGATATATCGATTAGCTATCTCGTCCTACAGTGTCTCTCAACTGGGTCAAAAGATTCATTGGCCTAAAACAAGTCCTGATGTGTAATAAAATATCATAAAAGGACGCGTTATCATCAGCATCTGGACTTTCAGATCGTCCTTATCTCAATGGATTTTTGGACTTCTGTTCTGATGTGTTAGCCTTCGTTATGGCTCTATTTGTTCTTTGCTCCTTAATCCCTTTATTTACTTCTGATTGACTCGTTTCGCAAGAAAAGAGGGCTGTTCGCAGTCAAGTGACATCATAATGCTTTATGTGTATCCTTATCGGTTATTCTGTTTGGAACTACGTTTTGAATCCCATTGGCTGTTCATGGTTAGCCTCATGGGATTTGTAGTCTTTTTCTTGACTGCTGCTATTGAATAAAGTAAGAAAAGAAACACTTAATACTCACCTCTGTGTCTTTAATAAAATTAAGACTTTCCGTCATAGACTAGGAAAATCTACATTTAACCTAGATGCTTTAAAAATATATTCAAGTGTGCAGGGCAGGTCCTGGGTCAGAGAAAATGAGGTTCTATGTATGATACACTTTAGGGGTTGAAAACATGCGAATAGCATCATCACAGGATTTGCGACAGGATGGACATTGCTTCTTTTTCGAGTCAGAAAAGCATTTTCAATTCACAAAAGGGATTCTGCGACTCAGTCCGAATGGCAATAAGGAGAGGACATGAAAAGGGGTTGCCTTCAAATTGCAATTCGCAATGACATGTATAAGAACTTTATGACTACGAGTTTAGAATCAGAACCCACACAAGTTTGGGACATATTATACGCTAAAAAGAAATGTTAATTTAGGACAGGGATTTGCTTTTGTAGCCAATCACACGGGCGCCCAAATTGCAACTTGCCTCACTAAAAATCATTGTGATGGTCTGCTAATGGACAATTTGTGTAGCAAAATCTATTAACAGAATTTTCATGGCACAGCGAATCCTTAGTAATAAACCAGTCAATATGCGATTTGAAATATTTGTTTTTGAATAGGGATTAGAACATCTGTGGACATTTACGTGTGTACATGGGATTTACTGCTATGGAAAATCTCTCTCCATGTTTTATTTTCTGCATTCGCAGGATTGGGGTTTTTGGGAACATGGTTAGCAATACAGTAGCAACAACAGGGACTGGCCATTGAAAGTTTGGTGAAAAACATCAATACTAGGCCTGGGTGATGTGTGCGGAGTTGAGCTACGTGGAATTCTGCAAAGTGAAAAAAACTCTGCTGAGCTATGCGGAGTTGCACTAGCAGGCGGAGTTCTGCTTTGAACCCATTTGCGTTTGACAACAAATGCACACGAACAACACCACGCAGTTCGCATGGGCTCGGCCATCTTGTTTTTCACTTTGCCTATGGTGTTGTGCCTATTTTTTCATCTCACATCAAACTTTGCACTCTTACACTTAATCTACTCCTATTTTTCATTTATTGTACTAGTGTGTCTTTTTGTGTCTGACTATTTTTACATTGTTTTACATTTTGTTTTGCAGGGGAACATCAGCCGCCTACCTTGCGGGTGGCATCGCTGTCAAGGGGGGCAGCCCTGTCTGGTCTTTAGTGAGGAGGAGGCGACAGCACTAGTTTTTATGTGCAGCACCACCTCCCCTCCATGCTGGCAGCAAAGGGCAGGCCTAGGAGTGGTTAGGATAGGGCCGCCCTATTATGATATATATGACCATGCAATACTTGTATACAATATATGATATACATAGAGCCCAAACATCAACTTAGTCATTTTTATTTTATTTTATGTAGATTCAAATCAATATATCCATAGTACAACAAAATTTCTCAAGACCAAATAACAATTCTATATACAATGCAAAAAATCTGATAAAGAATAAAAAAGTATGCACCTCTCTACAGCAAACAATCACAACTCACAATCCTAATCAAACTCAACTCTCATTTGTACCCATGTCACAAGATACACTCTACATCAGACATACTGTCCATTCATTTCAGAAATCACGTACTATCTCAACAAATGGTTCCAGTATAACATGCATCAATTAAATCCAGCATCCATAGGATCATATTATGTATTTGTTGATAATCATTCTTTTCTTGCTTAAACTGCTAACTTTGTTATATAGGTCCTGTAATTACAATTTAACATAGATCAAATATTCTTAGACAACAATAGCGCCGATTCACGTTTCTGTACCTCTCCAGCTAGGGAACCACCTTCATCAGGGCACATCCACACTTCAAAATGAAGGGGGGTGTCTATGGTAAGTTCTCCAATTTTTTTGACAAAATAACTCAGCACTAGGTAATGTATTTGCATATTTTGGTCACAGTGATCTCTATACTTTGGTATCTGGGACCTTTATACAACATTTAGGAGCTGTATGAATGGCTCTCTGCAGTTTCAGACTATCTAGAGTTCATTTATTTGAGCTCAAATTTAGAAAATGACAAGATGGCACGTTTTCTGTGGCTTCCTTTTTGTGTATTTTCTGTGGGTTGGAGCAACCTGTCACTTCCGGTAATATTGTTATGGAGGATGTGTATTTCCTTGGCGGGACCCCTAGAATAAAGTATCTCTCCTAATGTAGGAAATATAGGGACCACCGCAAGGGCATTTTGGTTCGGGCCACTCTATTTCCCATGTACGCTCAGGCTACCTGTGTGCCTACTTATGTATGTACTTAGGACTCTTTCAAGATGGCACGCATCATGTGGCTGTTTTTCTGTGTGCCTCCTATGGGCTTCCTTTCTATGGCCGGCGTATATGTTTACTGGAGCGCTTCGACTGAATGCCGCATTTTTCTGAATGTTGCATTGGAGTACTCGGTGTGTGGACACTTTTGATCCGTGCCGATACGTCCTCCTTTATTCTGATATGAGGTAGGGGAATAAAGGAGTGCGATAGGTATCTGGGCTTAGTAGAGCAGCCTTATTAGTTTGTGTTAGTTTGCTCGATAGCAAGGGTGGTGAAGTGGTATTTTCACATAGTTCCCGCTCCACTTTGTATCAGGCACTTTATGATATCTAGTTGGAGTCGCAGAATTTACCCCATAGAGAAGAGTATCTGCCTTACAAGTTGAGGTAACGAAGTAGATGGTAGATAATTGGGATACCCCTCAGGTCAACAGTTAGCAGTATTGATACATGGGATTTCGTAATGTCTTGCTCTGATGTTACTTTAAGGTGTTGGGATATTTACTCCCCAGATTTGCATCCACATTTGTTGTGCCGCTTTGACTATTACAGGCCGCAGTGTAAGTGTTGGACACTTGTATCATGAAGTTATGAATCCTGACCCCCCACCTTTGATTATTAAATCTTGAGGTTTATGTACGAGGTCCTAATCCCAGTGCCTGTTGGACAGAACAGTAAACATTTGGATGGCAGCTGCCCTTGAAGCTTCTATAGTAGCTCTGTGACCTTTAGGAGGAGTGATTGTACTAATATCGGATGGATTTGCCCTTGATGACATCAGAAGAGACCCTCTATATTGAGGGCTTATATTTCCCTAAATATATATCAACAGATATCTATTGTATTAGGAACAATGAGAGGAACCTTAGTTTATGTAAATAATTGGGACCACGAACCATTACATTGAGTTTCCCTGTTCTTGTTCCCCTTGGGAATTAGTCATTGGACTGTAACTATCTGGAAACGGAGTTTATGATGTGAACTCTTTGGCAGTAAAGGGTCCTTGTAAGGTCATTGTATGACCTGTAGACAAGTAATTGGAATAAGTTACAGAAAAAAGTGGCTATGCTACAGGTTTGCACATCCCATATGTATGTATAACATATTTAGGAAATATTGTCCATATGTCACATATAGTACTTCGAGGGTGCCAAACTGGTAAAAACACCCAACCACCTCGGGTGCAGTTGTGTCGGTTGAGGGATCAATCAGCACAAAGAGATTCACTACTGTTATACCAAGGCACACCGCCGTAGTCCATAAGGTCAGTTTCTTGGTACGCTGTATCAAAGTTCAAAAAGTAAATCCTATATCACTCTCCTATGTATTCAAAAGAACAGCTAAGTCTTAATAAGACATGATATCTAACTCTCAATGATTTATTTTTACAAAAAATGCATATATATATATAATGTATATATATACATTCAATATAAATAATATTCAGAAAAATAGAACAAAACCCCCCTTAAATGTCAATCCCAAATGGACTAAAACAAGACAGATATCTGAATAAACACCAACAACCATAGATGACAAAATCAACACAGGTACACATATATATACCCAAAGTACTAAAGAAACAAATAAGTACACACAGACAATTATAAACACTTCCAACTACACTACAAATATTGAATATATTCACTAGTACATATATTGTATATCACCTAAATATTGTTTTCAAATGACCTTAAAACAAACAAACATTCAATATCAAACTGATGTATAATTCAAGGATATCTTTTCAACCAATGTAATAGTGAACATCCAAAAGGCATATGTCAATCATATGCAACGGAGTTGTAACAAATATAGTTCAAACCAGATCATCATCCTTGCCGACACGCGTTTCGGTGGGCCTGCACCTTCTGATAAATTCCATGCATTCTGATGTCCATACATAATGGGTCATCTCCAAGTATTCAAGCCACATTATCATGGAGAAGTAAAGTAAAGGCAAGAGGCTTGCTTATTGACATATTACATCATATTGTTCTGTAAAATAATGCGGAACTGAAAAAAAGATGTATGATAAACATATACAGGGCTACAGTATACAGTATATTCCCTTCTGTATGTCCACCTTACAACCTTGAGAAAGTCTGTTGAGGAAACATGAGTCGGCTGATGTTCATTGGATTTATGATGCATTGGATGAAAAAACCTTCTATAATGTATAAACATGTGTTTTGAAATTTGATTGAGACAGAGTACCAAGAAACTGACCTAATGGACTAAGTTGGTGTGCCTTGGTATAACTGTAGTGAATCTCTACAAGTAATTGGTATATTGGAATAGAAGGTAGTTTTGGTTTGGCATACAATGGGTTTATTTTTGATCTCAGATGGGTGTTGTTTTGTTATTTTTTGTTTGTTGTTTGACTTTTTCTCACATACTGGAGGTCACGGAGGAGGTCTAGTTACATATTAGGTAGACTAGGGTTACATACTCACTCTGGGTTTTATTTATTTATTCCTTTGTTTTTTTGTGGTTCGTTATGTGTATTGCATATCTTGACTTTGGTGCATGTACACATTTGGTGGTGGTGGTCAGGATTGCCGAAATCATCTACCTGTCATGTCGATTTGTATTCTATTAGTTGTGTTTAATATGAGCCCTGGGTTTTATTGCTTTCAGAGAGAGGTTGCGGGACCCTCTCATACAGAGAATTGAAGAACTTACCATAGACACCCCGTCGTTTTGAAGAGTTGATGCATCCTGATGAGGGTGGTTCCCTAGTTGGAGAGACACGGTAACCCACATAGGCGCTACTGTTTTCTAAGAGTATAGGTTCAGTGTTAAATTGTAATTTTGGGACCTATATAAGAAAGTTAGCAATTTAAGCAGGAAAATAATAATTATAAACAAATACATAATATGATTCTATGTATGTTGGATTTAATTTAATGGATGGCATGTTATGCTGGAGCCATAATTCAATGTTTTGATGAAATAGGAAGAGATTTAAAAAAAAGGAGTTGACAGTATGTATGAATTAATGTGTGTATAGTGATATGGGTACACATTAGAGTTGAGTCTGATTAGGATTGTGAGGTGTGATTGTGTGATGTAGGGGGTGCATACATTCTTTTTTTATTCTTTATCAGATTTACACTTTTTACATTATATATATAACGTATATTGGCAATTGTTATTTGGTCTTGAGGATTTATTTTGTACTATGAATATATTGATTTGAATCAATATAAAATAAAAGAAATGACTACATTTATGTATGGGCTCTATGTACATTATATATGGTATATAAGTACTGCATTGTCATATTTATCATAATAGGGTGGCCTTATGGTTTATGGATTTTGCTAGTTCCCCTGGTAGGCTTGTCTTATACGTATTTCAGGGGCCCTCTTTTTGCACTTTAAAATGTTTCCAGCATTTTGCTGTGAGGGATTGGTTCTCCTAGATTCACAAGTACAGATTCAGGACAATATACCTTGGACAAAAGGGTTTTTTGTACCATACACTTGTATATCTTAATACATGTAAATGGGATGTGGATTGGGTTATAAATGTGATGTATTTATGGGCTTTGTGAAAGCATCTGGTTTTTGAGGGGAACATATTTTGCTAAATAATGTGGTGTGTCTCTTCTGATGGAGTGTTTGGGGGCATATTAATACTCTGTTTGCACCAGATTTGCACCATTTACTTTACGCAAATCTGGTGCAAACTTAACTCCATATTTATATTTTGGCGCTAGACATGTTCAGCACCAAAAATGTTTGAGTGAAAGTCATTTTTTACCTGTGGAAAACTACATTGCTTCAATGAGATGCAAGGTAGGAGTTCCTGGGCAAAAAATGACTCTAAGGCCCTAGCACCTTAATTATCCTCCCCTGCAAAAATCATGCTCAGGGGAGGAGGGGTCAAAAATGGTGCAAAGCTTTCTTTGCACCATTTTTTAACGCCTGGGTCAAGGCAGGCGTTAGGGGTCCTGTGGGCTTATTTCCATGGGGGAGCACCATGGAATAAGCCCACAGGTGCCCTACCAAGGCCCCAGTTTCACCCTCACCCAGACCAGAGGGACAGCGGAGGATGGGGGACCCCATCCCAGGTAAGTATTGGTCAGTACAGGTAAGTATTTTTTTTAAAGTGCCATTGGGGGCCCTGAAATGGGCCCCCCTACATGGCACTGGGTGGAATGGCCATGCCCAAGGGACTCTGGTCCCCTGTGCTGGCCATTGGGGTGGTGGGCATGACTCCTGTCTTTTCTAAGACAGGAGTCATGTGGTATGGATGGTTTTGTGTCAGAAAATGACTCTAGGCAGGTTAGAGTCATTTTGTTCATACTATAACCTGCCTAACCTAATTTTTTGTGCAAAACCCGCTTCTTCCATATTGCCAGCCCTACCCGACTAACATCATTTTTTTGGACGCTAGCCTACCCTTTGCACCAGCTTGCACCATTCCATAAATATGGTGCCCGGCTGGTGCAAAGAAATGGTGCAAGCCGGTGCTAAACGTTTTGGTGCAAAACTGCGTTAGTGAAGTCTTGTACCAAAAAGTATATATCAGGGCAATAGTTTAAAATTCTGCAGCGGAGTGTGCAACGACACACATGAATAGTATTAAGATCTTTGGATTCAATGATGAGTCTCTACCAAAGCTGTTGGGTCAGATGAGGATAGGAGACAGTAGGGTTACAATATCCAAGGGGGTACAAGATGAGTGCAACAAACTTTTAGAACTTAAGAAAAAGGCCAAACCAACGGAAATACGTGCAGATTTTATGCTTGAATATTTGAGAGCAGGTCTTATCCCATTGGGCTTGAGAGTGAGACATGTGCCTGGTCTTTTTTTCGAAATTAAAGGTTTTTGGAGAAATGGTCACTGATATCCAACTCTGCTCACGGAACTGGCAGATGCTTATAGTTGAGACAGCCAGGGAAGTGATGGAGATATTTACTAAATAGATAGAGGCATTGTAAGAAGATCCTAAAAAGAATAATACACTGGAAGAGACCCAAAAATTACTAGAGGAAGTAAATTCGGATTTGGACTCATTGAATGACTACAATCTAAAGAGGAAAACATATATTTTAAAAAAGGATATTAGATGGTTCTCCAGGAACATACCTACCCTTATTTATCTGAGAATTATTACCAGAACTCCAGAAAAATCACATCAGGAAAGCCAATTGGGGCTGAACAAATAACTCCTAACTTTTTCAGACACTTCTGACTCAGAAGTAGAAGGTTCATTTAATAATTTTGACCAATACCCGTAAAAGGAAAGGGCAGTTTAAGGGGCCTAATCGCAATAACCATTTTTATCCTGGAGAGGTACCTACAGAACCAGGTTCAGAAACAAACAGAGGGGGACACACTTCTGACTCAGAAGTAGAAGGTTCATCTAATAATTTTGACCAATACTCGTAAAAGGAAAGGGCAGGTTAAGGGCCTAATCGCAATAACCATTTTTATCCTGGAGAGGTACCTACAGAACCAGGTTCAGAAACAAACAGAGGGGGAGACACCAAAACACTGACAGCCCCACACATGTGCTGCAGATGAGAAGACAACAGTACAGGAGGGACTAAACACAATTCCAGTGTTTAATCTTAGTCATACGAACAGGTATCTAGACGCCAAAGACTGCCTAGTAAAAGGATCATTGTATGTAGCGAGCAATAATATAGATAAATTTGGCCTTCTGAGAGACCTATTTGCCTTCTTTAGACAAATTAATTTAAAAAACAAAAATCTGGATTGACCGGTTATGGCAGAGACCAATAGCTCAGGACTAAACCCAGTATCATCATTAGTACCCAATCTCAATTCAGTTGAACCTGAGATAGGTATCTTTGAAAATACAGTGACTATGAAAATTCAAAACATACTGAAATGTATTATTAAGCCCCAGCATAATCTTTCCAAGAATGAATACAGCACCTTGCAAAAAATACAGAAAGATAAGCAAATCACAGTCAAACCATGTGATAAAGATGGAGGTATTATCCTAATAGATACTGAATTTTATAAGCAAAAAAATGCATTCCATGTTTACTGTCCTGGTACACTACTGTAGGAGATCGGGAAAGAAGCAGTAGGCTAAGAATTGACACTATCAGTCAACAAGCTTTGGAGAAGGATATAAGGGGTCATTTCGCTGAAGACTGCCAGTGGTGGCGGTTTTCCGCTCGGCGTATTATGACTGCTGGAAGCCCTCCGTCCTTTTCCGGACGGAGAGCTGCCAGTAGCCATACTGGCGGGCGGCGGGGAAGTGGAGGTTGCTCCACCTCCACCGCCATGTCAACAGAACACCGCCCACCGAATCATGTTCCAAACCCCATGAAATCCATGGCGGAAGCCGGGTCATGATACCGCCGTCTCCAGCCCAGCGGTCGTCTCCGCCATGGCGGTCTGATCGGAGAAGTGGCAGATGACCATGGCGGTAACCGCCATGGTCATAATTCCAAAATTTTTACCGCCAGCGTGTTGGCGGTAAAACCGCCACTTCTCTGTCAACCACCAGGGTCGTAATGACCCCCATAATATGTAACAATGAATATGAGTTTCTGAATCCCATTATACCAGTCATATATGGGGTGCCCAAAACACACAAACATGAGTCAGACCCTCCTTTATGACCCATTGTGTCCACCACTGGATCAATTACAGAGCAGAGCCCTTATCGAAATATGTGGAGGTATTTTTGAAGCCATTGGTTATGGCTTTACCAGCATATATAAAAGACAAGGGGGGACATGATATCCAATTTGGAAGGCAAGCAATTTAATCCTGTATTGCAAATTCTTTTCACTACGGATATAGAAGCGCTATGCACAAATATACTGCAGAGATAGGCATTGGAGGCTGTCAAAAGAGATCCTTGGTACCTCAGGAAAGAGTGTCCAGCAGTTATTTGTGTTACGGTGCTTAGAGCTCATTTTAGAGGAAAACTTTTTTGAGTTTGATGGTGTCATATATCAACAAAGGAAAGGCGTTAGCATGGGCACCACATGTGCGCCAAGTGTGACAAATCTCTACATGGGCATGTTTGAGAATAGACATATTTATAATGAAATGGCCCCTTTTTACGAAAATATCCAACAATGATCCAGATATATTGATGATATATTTTTTATCTGAACAGATGAAGAAGAACTGCTGGGGGAAATCTGTGCCTGCATCAATGTATGTGACCCCAATTTGAGATTTACTGCTAAAAAAAGTAGAGAGTAGACGGAGCTCCTGGATATGTAGATACAACACCAAGATCAGAGGATTGAGATATCATTATATACTAAACCAACTGCTAGGAATACCATTCTCCATTTTGACAGCCTCCCTCCTAGATGTCAAAAACAAGTCATCCCATTCAATCAGTTTCTACATCTCCACAGAAACTGTACCAATTTACAAGATTTCAACAAGAATGCTAAAGTCTTACAGCAGAACTACTGATACCAGGGTACCCTAAATGCCTCATAAGGGATTCCAACAAACGAGCCAACTATTATAACAGAGAAAGTATGTTTGAAGACGGGAATAGAGAAAAGGAAGAGAAATTGGTCTGTGTGGTACAGCATCCGAACTTGAACAATAAAATCAGATAGATAGTACAAGCACATTGGCACATTCTCTATTTATGTAATGATATGGCCTAGCTGCAAAAACACTGTTTGCTTTCAATTAGAATCGCAATTTACAGAGTATTTTGGTGAAGTTGGTTCTACCTAAAAGCAGTGAATTTAGTCAAAGATCGATAAGTGGACATAACCCCTTTCGAGGCAACCATAGATGTGGGTCCTGTCAGGCTTGCCCTGGAGTGATGGTATCAAGTGTGTTGCAATGGGGCAAAAGGAGATTTGTGTTGTCGGATATGACTAACTGGAGAACAACGAATGTAGTGTATTTGATCTGTTGCCCATGTGCTTTGGACTGCGTTGGAGAGACTGGTCTCGAATTGAGAGTACGATGCACTGAGCACAAATCAGCAATTCCTACGAACAGAGTGGGAGCACCACTGGTGGAGCATTGGAGGCTGATGAAACATACGGAACAGGTTTTGACCCTGGCCATTTTGGAAAAGGTTAAAACAGTTACATTACAGGACGAAAGCAAAATCAGGAACAAGCATTTGCAATGCAATGGGTCTGGCATTTGCATGAGTTAGAGCTATTAGCGTTGTAAATTCCTAACTGTACTTTTCTTGCCACATAAATTGAAAATGAAAAGTAAAACAGTAGACTTAGACGAGCTGATTCAAAGCACCATAGCCGGCATGAGCATGAGTGCAAAAGAGAGACCCAAAAGAAAAAAGAGGTTTGCTTGCAGACAAGCCCGGCAAACGTGCAATTATCCGTGTCACAGGGTCGGTGTCCAAGGAGGTAACAAACCTACCCCCAGGAGGGACAAACATAAAGCATTTGTCAATGATAACAAAGAATTTTTGAAAGGCAAAATCATGAAGGAATGATAGTGATGGGCGTGCGGTGGGTGTGGTTAAAAGCCCACAGATAGACTACAACAGGGCAAAGCACTTGTGCGTTCGACCTAAAAACTGCTTTGTCACATTAATGCAAAGAATAATGCAGCAACACTCCCCATGCTGCTATTACACTGGATGCAAAGGCATTTGATAAGGGATTGTAGAGCTACTTCTGATCGGTGCTTTCTAAATTGATTTCTTGAGGTGGGGTTACCGGAATTATTATGCTGCTATACATTAAACTATGGACCAGGGTGAGGGCTCATGGTGCATGGTCAGTCATTCAACCTCGGACAGAGCATGAGGCAAAGCTGCCTGCTCTCACCTATGCTCTACGTTTTGATATTTAAACAATGATTCTCCTCAGTTATGAGCGTTGATTCTTGATAAGGTATACAGTGCAGTATTCAGATGTATAAAACAGTTGCTTATGCTGATGAATACTGACATTCAAAGAACAAGTAAGCCCTTATATCTTGGTGCTGCTACTCATCATCAGGATATATGCTCAGATGTCTAGGTATAATGTTAATAAAGATTATTCAGAAGTGTGCTTTCAGAAAGTATGTTAAGTTGGGGGACAAATACTTCTTAATTCACAGCACGATAAAGTCAAAAGAGTAAAAGGGCTTCTGTGCTCAACACCCTGACAGCTGTGGAAGAAGCAACAGGCATTTACCAAGACAAATGTGTTTAAGCAGCACCAAGAATTTTAAAGTCAAGAACACACGACAATAAAATTCTCAAACTAATTTAGAAAGAATACAAAGAAATTGAGGGCACAAAAGCATCCCATAATTAATCATTTGGATAAGAGGAATGCGAAAATTATTTTCAAGCAAAAAGTGCCAAGAAAATACAAATCACAATTCAAAAGAAACAGTTTATTGTTAACTTAGGGCCTGATTTAGAGTTTGGCGGATGGGTTACTTCATCACAAACCTGACTGATATCCCGTCCACTGTATTATGATCTCCATAGGCTATTAAGGAACAGTAATACAGTGGATGGGATATCAGTCATATTTGTGAGGGAGTAACTACCTCCACCAACCTCTAAATTAGGCCCTCAGTCTTAGGCGCTACTCCATGTCCATAATGATGGACCAGGTGATGAGTAGGTCAAATAGGTTGCACTGGTAAAAGTTTTAACTTCTTAATATTTTCTACCTCTCCAAGTCCTCTAGCTGGGCAAGACAAGAAGCTGAAGCCAATAAGGGTCTCTCAAATTCACATGAAGTTGTTGAGCTCCCAATGAAGCTATTGATTTTGTGCCAAAATGGATTCCATAGCTACAAAAGTTGTTTCACCATTGAGGTAGAGGTGCCACAGCATCCTTTTCCAAGATTTTACTTTTGGACTTAAGCACATTTTTGATTCTCAAAATCCATCAGTTGGGCAAGGCTGGAAGCAGTAGCCAGGCAAGGCTGGGACAGCCTTGCTGTGATGTGCAGCTGAAGTCTTTTTCAGCGCAGCAAAAGTTCTGAGTGGGTAAATCCAGATTTACTTACTCATTGATAGCGCTCACTCCCTGGGGTAGCCTCAATATGTTGCCCCGATCTTCCAGAGTTACAAAAATTACCAAAAAGTCCCCTTTTTCTCAAACTCGATCACTTTTGCTCTTCCCGGGTCTCATGGCAGGGTTCTCAGCACCAGACCTTTCCATAGCCAGGGTTCAGTCCACAATGGTCCGCTGGGTCTTCTTTGAGTCAGGTGTCATGATATCTGTGCCTTTGCGGCAGGTAATAGGATTTCAGTCCTATTACCCTTGGATAACAGGTGGCCATCAAGAGTCAGGATTCCTTGAGCCTTCTTCAAAATGTTTTCTTCTGTGGCCCAGGAATGTTCTGAGGTGGTTCTCACGCAGTGCAATATTATTTAAGTTCGGGCAGAATCATATCATTTTATCTCCATAAAATTTAGCAAAATTTCATACAAATTTCATGGATTATGCTCTTAGAGTAATATGCCGTTTGTAAGTATCTCTGTTTACATAAGCGCACCCTTTTGTAAAAATGGCTCATCTGAAGCCTCCATGAGACTAGTTTAATTAAAAATATATCTTGCCAAGATATTTTCTACATACAAATGAGTCTCTTGCGGGTAGAAATGATTTGAAATCAGACGATGTGAAATATTAATTTATTTTGTGAATTTTGCATGATGTAAAAAGCGGGAAATACACACATTTTGCCAGGCTGCTTTTAATTTTCCCTAGTTTAGTTTTATTCTTTACATTAGGCAGGGATTATAAAATTCCCTACACCCATCCTAGCAACTTTTTTCTCAAAATTACAATTTCCTTTTTCAGACTTTCCTTCCTCAGTTTCCTGCAAACCTTTCCAAATTCTCTCAAAAACGATGGCCCTACCTTTCGTCTACCTGCAGTAGTCCTGTCCCTCTCTTTAGTCACTTCGTAATCATGATGAAGTTTACTCCCTACGATTAGTGTTAGAAATTTTTATTCTTCCTGTGGGGGCATGCAGACAGCAAGTGTAAGGTGCCTTGGAATCAGTGGTCTCAGTTCCATTTTGCATTTTCACTTCAACATAAAAGATGTGAAAACTCCCCTTTGTAAAGGAAGCTGTTTCTGCCCCCTCCAGATGGCCAACCTCTGAAAAATGTACAACTTAACAACACTTATCCCATCGTTCTGCTAAAGGGCAAGCCATTGTCTTTCAGGAAGAGGATTTTACTCGTGTACAGGTCGGCCAGAGATGTGTATTCTGTGTCTAGAGTAGGGGTGTGTGAAATTGGCGTAATTTGCAGTTATCTAATTTCATGAAATAGCTGGACAATTGTACACATTTAGGCAAAGTGAAAAAACATATTTGGTGCATTCTTAGCATGAACTGCGTCCTCACCTTCATTTTGGACACAGGGATGCACTTAACACTAGAAAATAGTACACAAATCACCAGCGCTGCAAACAACAGGCTCTTATGTTCTATTGTTTGTGTTGTTTTGATGTGCTAATGTTACATTTTTGGCGTGAACAGCATTTAGGGGGTCATTCTGACCTTGGCGGTCCATGACTGCCATGGCGGAGTGCGGCGGAAGCACCGCCAACAGGCTGGCGGTGCTTCCTGGGCGATTCTGACCGCGGCGGTAAAGCCGCGGTCGGAAAAGGGGAGCCGGCGGTCCCCGCCGGTTTCCCGCCGGTTTCCCACTGGCCCAGGGAACCCGCCATGGCGGCGCTGCTTGCAGCACCGCCATGGGGATTCCAACCCCCTTCCCGCCAGCCTGTTTCTGGCGGTGTCTACCGTCAGAACCAGGATGGCGGGAACGGGTGCCGTGGGGCCCCTGTGGGACCCTGCACTGCCCATGCCAATGGCATGGGCAGTGCAGGGGCCCCCTAACAGGGCCCCACAAATATTTTCACTGTCTGCTGTGCAGACAGTGAAAATCGCGACGGGTGCCACTGCACCCGTCGCACCCCTTCAACTCCGCCGGCTCCATTCCGAGCCGGCTTCATTGTTGAAGGGGCTGTCCTGCTGAGCCGGCCGGCGGTCGCCCGCCGGCCCAGCGGGTAAGCCGGAATGGCCGCCGCGGTCTTTTGACCGCAGAGCGGTCTTTCGGCGTGAACCGCTTGGCGGGCGGCGACTGCCGACCGCCGCGGTCAGAATGACCGCCTTAATTATGCCATGTGGTGTAATAGTATAATTTCATGAATTTAGCATAAAAAGGCAACACAAAATTAAGCAAGATTACACCATCTTTATGGAAATTTCAGCCAGGCCTACTCTGGAGCAAGGCTGTAAGGCAAACTAGTTCTAGGCCAGCTTACTTTCAGGCAGCACAAAGAACACTTTATAAAGTTACTTTTTCCTTAAAGATATTAAAAATATATTTCAACATTGAAATGTAATAATAGCCCAAGAATTTTCCACACCTATGGTTTGATTCGTAGCTAGGTCTGTGCCAGGTAAATGCGGCTCCGATTTCTAGTATGCCACACTTTACATTTTAAGCAACCAGCCCATTGGACTTGCAAGACACAATTTAGCTGATATATGAAAGTAGAATTTCGTACATAGCACAGGCATGTTATCGTTATTCTGCGACAAACAAAATACTTTTAAACTGCAGTCCATTCAGAGCACAATAGTGCTCTTTGGAGACATTAATTTCTGGTGTGCATGTTGGTCTGTAAATAATCACTGAAGCTCACATATGATAATTAACTTCCATGTCATTGGTGAAATTTCCCACCATTTTCACAGAAATGTTAAATACCTCAATGGGGCAAAACGAATTTTAGAGTGTTTTGAGAGACAGAGCACTTGCAATGTGGTGCACAGTCAAGTACAGATTAGGGCCAAGGCCTATTGGAGAAGCGGAAGCTGTGCTAGTATATAAGTGATTTTCCCTCTCTGCCCACAAATTAGGTCATTGCTTTGTGGTCTGTCGTTCACAATCAATTGTCACTTAATTAAAGGAGCTTTGGAAAACCAACAACATACCTTAATAAAACGTGCTGTGACAGATCTGGCATACAATAACATTTTAATGTATGTAATGTTTGTGAAAAAGTAATATATTGTTCTCTACATCATTAGTGGTAAAAGGTAGTGGAAGAGGTATTTAGATATTGAGAATATGAACCTGCAAACTGTCTCAATGAAGAAGAGACTCGCAAGTATCATAAAACGTGAGTGTGTCAAAATAAAAGATGACCTCAGAGCCACAGCTTCTGACAGAAAGTCAGCAATGGCACTTGAACTGTCAACACAGAAGATGGAATGTATCAATAACCGGTGAAGGGAAGGGGAGTACTGGTGAGGGAAAAGGGATCACAATAACACAAGAATTACTGAAATACTAAGGGGCATATTTATGAAAAGTGCACTTTCCTTGCGTCCCTTAGCCGCCCCCCAACACCACCATGTGTGCGCCGTATTTAATATACAGCGCACCATGGAGGTAGTTAGAGAACTAGCATCATAATTTTTATGCTAGTTTGGCGCTTTGCAGAATTAGCATAACATTTTTTTACACTAATCCTGCAAGGCACCCAGACGCCCATTGAAACCAATGGGAGCCTTTTTAACACCTGCTCTGAACAGGTGTTAAAAGTGCAGAAAAAAATGACGCAAAGAAATCTCTTAGATGTCTTTGCACCATTTTTTGCACCCCCAGCCCCCTTTGCATACATTATGCCTGATGCTGGCATAATGTAGCGCAAAGGGTTACAAAGTGGCACAATACATTCGTTGCAGCACTTTGTAAATATGGCACAGCGTTTTTGGCCTTCTAGCACTACATTAGCATCAAACAAATGATGCTATTGTGTTGTTAGAATGGCGCTAGGCCAGCTTAAGTCTGGGCCTTAGGGCTTGTATGTTCACAAGTACACCGACTAATCTCGCTACATCAAGTGTGATTCAGAATCATCTTATGTTAATTCTTGGATTTATGTTGATATCTTTGAATGCTCCTAATAATTTCAAATAAATTGTTTCTTGAGTATCGTAAGTTCCTCAATTAAAAAAAAATTGTCATGTACATAGATATAGCACAGTGGAAGCAAAGAACCCCCCCTCTTCTTAGCAAAAACAGTATGTCATCCCCATGATAAGGAAAACATCTTCCAAGTACCAAATGACCTACGATGCCGTCTGCCACATATGTATTACACCTACATACAAATTAACAAATTATGATTTTGATTCACACTTGATGAACATACAAGCCCTGAGGAAGCAACGGAGCCATGAAACACGTGTTGGCTCTCGTCTGTGGCTGTTGACTGTTTCAATTGTTGATGTAAAAATGGAATAAAGACAGACAGTGACTGGATAAGAACTGACTGTTTTTTGGAAGTTTGTTCTTGGATCACATCGATGTGTATATATATATATATACATGTGTGTATATATACATACACACATATATACACATATATCTTTATTCAGTTATTTATATCACATCACCAAAAGAAAAACCCTGCTTCCTCAGCTTGCCAGGTTCATGAAACTTCAAAGCTTTATTTCTGCAAAAACACCATAAGCGTTTCAGCCTCAAGGGGCCTTGATCACCTGACCACCTTTGTGAATGCAATCACATATAGCCAATTCAGAAACAGAAAAAGGGCTATATGAATACAGTAAATCAAAGGCAATGCCATCATACAACAGGCATAATGTAATAGCACAAATGCTTTATAAATACATTGTTTAAAAATAACATAGGTGTATTTGAGTTATACATCCAGTCAAGTCAAAGAAATTACAACACCACATGAATTGAGAGCACATGAAGTTAAAAAAATAAGAAACTAAAACTTATGACATATCCATAGTGGAAAAATCAATTCACTGAAAAAAAACAAGGGTTAGAGGGATGTTATAGTTAGTTTCTGAACTTACACACACAAAACCATAGAAATTCAGCTGGCATAGTTACTTTAAGTAACTAAGGCTCCTGCCCCAGGGTAACTATACGTCGCATCCCCACCATGCACAGTTTTCTCATCAATAATTTTATTGCAAACATTGCAGTGATAATATCAATGATGCCATAGAAGATTTAATGAATTATATAATGTGGGGTATTTAGCTGTGCATGGCAAGGGCCTTGGTTATGATTACCACAGGTTTTTTTTCAGTGAATATCTAAGCATTGTTAAATTCTACTTCCTAAATATACCATCCCTCTATCCTTTGTTGTTTTGAGTGAATTTCTAAGGTTTTTTCAATTTTAATTCCTAACTATAAAGTCCCATAACCTTTGTTTTTTCAGTGACTTTCTATGGTTTTGTAGTGGTATTTGTAACTAGAATACCCATGTAATGTTTTTTTTAGTGAATTTGTACTTTTTTAATTCATATTTCCTATCTCTGTTTTATGCCTTTAACTTTTGCTTTTTTGACTGAATTTGTACATTTTGTTTTGAAAAAAATATATATTGATAAAACGCACTATATAACATTAGTTTAACCTTAAATGATGGGATATGTGGGTGGGTAAGTGGCTGTATGAGTGTGTGAGTGGTTCTAAGGGTCTGTGAGTAGATGTATCTGTGACTGTATGGGTGTGTGAGAGGGTATGTGAGTGACTGTAAGGGTTTGTGACTGGTTGTGTGGGTGTGTAAGTGGGTGTGTGCATATGTGAATGAATGTGTGAGTGGTTTTGTGGGGGTGTGAGTGGCTGTATGGGTCTGTGAGTGGTTGGGTGAGTGGCTGTGTGGGTCTGTGAGGGTGTGTGTGAGTGCCTGTCTGGGTCTGTGAGTGGGTGTCTGAGTGGTTATGTGGGTGTGTGAGTGGGTGCGTGAGTAGCTGCATGGGTCTGTGAATGTGTGAGTGAGTGGTTATGTGGGTCTGTGAGTGGCTGTATGTGTGTGTGAGTGGGTGTCTGAGTGTCTGTGTGGGTCTGTGGGTGGATGTGTGAGTGGTTGTGTGGTTCTGTGAGTGTGTGTGGCTGTATGGGTGTGTGAGTGGGTGTGTGAATGACTGTGTGAGTGTTTGGGTGGGTGTTTAAGTGGCTGTGTGGGTCTGGGAACCGGTTTGTGAGTGATTATGTGGCTGTGTGAGTGGCTGTATGTGTCTCTGAATGGGTGTGTGAGTGGTAAAGTCAATCTGTGAGTAGATGTGTGAGTGGCTGTAAGGGTGTGTGAATGGATTTGTGAGTGGCTGTAGGGGTCTGTGAGTGTCTGTGCATGAGTGCTGCACGGGTGTGTGAGTGGGTCTGTTAGTGACTGTATAGGTCTGTGAGTGGGTGTATGAGTTGTTGTATTGGACACCTTGGCGTAAATCCACATGGCAACCTGGTGCAAACCTAGAGGACATCCAGGAGCTAATCCAGGACAGCCTCATGCAAATCCATGGGGTAGCCCGGTGAAAACCCACTAAACAGTCTAGTGAAAACCCACAGGACAGCCTGCTACCAATCCATGGGCCAGTGCAGTGACTAGTATGTATTGAAGCCTGTGTTAGAATGCTCTATGAACGATCTAGAATGTAATGAGGTGGGTAGAATGTAAGGGGGGATAGATGGAGAGATGTTGGACTATGGGCGGGTGTTGGGAGGCAGTTATCCAGTGCTGTAGGTATCTTTACTCCAAATAACGAAGCTACCAACCAGCTTTAATGTGTAGGGTATTTACAGGCAGCCTGGTGCAAATCCACTGGGCAGCCTGCGTGAGGCGTCAGGCATCCCAACAGACAGTGCTCTTCTGTCCCCTCAGGCCTTCCTCCTCTAGAGATAAGGGGATGCCGATGCCGGGCACGGAACAACCAGTGCCTTCCACGTCTCACGGTGTCTGTTTGCTTCCTCCGCAGGCAAGCCCAGGGAGTCTCAAGAAGTCCATTGCACAACTCTGAAAGTGCAGTATTCTAGAGTGGTGAGCCTGGACCAGATATAGGGGACATCCTTGTGCAAACATGGAGGGCACCCTAGTGCAAATCCAAGGCGCAAAACCACAGGGCAGCCTTGTGCTGCAAACCCACAGGACACCATGGAGCAAACCTGCGGGGCTGCCTTGCACCAATCCAAGACAGCCTGGTTCAAATCCATGGGCAGCCTGGTGCAAACCCACTTAGCAGTCTGATTCAAACCCATAGGACATCCTGCTACAAACCCATGGGGCAGCAAGGTGCAAACCCAATGGGTAGCCTGCTGCAAATCCACAGGGCAGCCTGCTGAAAATCCACAGGGCAGCCTGCTGCAAATCCTTGGGACACCCCTGTGCAAACTGACTGAGCAGTCTGGCTCCACTCAATGGGCAGACTGTTGCTGCAGACCTATGGGAAACCCTGGCGCTAATTCAGGATAGCATGGTGCAATTCCATGGTGTTGCCTGGTGCAAACCCACAAATACGTTTGAATGAATCCACAGGACATCTTGCTAGAAATTCAGGGGGTACTCTTGTGCAAATCTACTGGGGAGTCTGCTGCAAATGCACAGGACAACCTGGATGAAACCCAGAGAGCAGCCTGGTGCGAACGCAAAGGACAGCCTGGTGCAAATTCAATGGCCAGTCTGGTGCAAACCCAAAAGGCAGCCTGACGCAAACCCACTGGTACTGGATTTAGTTGCATACACATGCGTTTTTTACCATTTATTTACCTAACGTGGAATGCTTTTTTTTGTTGATCCGAGTTATGATTTGAATTATGGTATTTACAGTTGCTTCCAGAAATCTTTTCTACTATCTAATGCGCCCAATGGTTCAAGTTGGTGTGTTTTTCTTTCCAATGTCCAAAATCCTACATTGAACCCAGTATAATCCACTTTTAACGGGTCTTCTGGAATTGCAAGAGATACATTAACCCTTGGCATGCCGTGCCTGGTCACTGATTCGAAATGCCAGGATCCATGCTTTATTGCAAGTTCCTTTTTGTGCCTTTAATATAAGCTCAGCTAAACCCCATTTCCACTCATCATACCACCCCATCCAACTTCACCCGGTAACCTCTTTACCCTCACCTGTTTAAGAGCGAAAATTCGTATATATTTCTTTCGTTGACACTGAACATTTCTTAAGGTCGTTTCACTTATTGCCTCAGAAAATGTCCCTTTCTCCATGTCTTTGCTGCCGACCGACCACCACCCCACTAGTTGCTGCACTGCATGTGGGCATACTGTGATTCGAATCTGAGAGTGCTCAGTGTGCAATGCTCTGTTTAACCCACTCCCTGCAATTAAAAACACGCACTCACAGGATACTATTATGGTTAACCGATGGATATCGCTTACCGTCATAGGTAATTGGGTATATGGACTGGCAAGCAAATTGGGCCAGAAGTAGATGCTCCAGGTAATGTACTTGCATTTTGGTACACTGTGACCTCTATACTTGGGTATCTGGGACCTTTATACTATATTAGGAGCTGTACGAATGGCTCTATGCAGTTTCAGGCTATCTAGGGTTCATTTATTTGGGCCGGCATTTAGATACCGTCAAGATGGCACCTTTTCTGTGGCTTTCTTTTTGTGTATTATCTGTGGGTTGGAGCGACACATCACTTCCGGTAATATTGTTATGGAGAATGTCTATTTCTTTGGTGGGCTCCCCTAGTATCTCTCCTATTGAAGGGATTATAGGGCCCGCGGCAAGGACATCTTTGGTTTGGGACACTCTGTTTCCCGTGTAACCTCAGGCAAGATGGCAGACATCATGTGTCTGTCTTTCTGCGTGCCTCCTATGGACTGGAGCGATAGGCCACTTCCGATTTCATTTCTACAGCTGGCATATGTTTATTGGCGGGCTCCGCTTGAATGCTGCATTTTTCTCAACATTGGAAGGGGGTATCTGCCATGTGGACACTTTTGATTCGGGACGATACGTCCTCCTTTATCCAAATACCATGTAGGGAATATAGGAGTGGGATAAGCATCTGGGCTTAGTAGAACAGCCTTACTGGTTTTTGTTAGGTTACTCCGTAGAAAGGGTGATGAAATGGTATTTCCACCTAGTTCCCTCTCCACTGTGTGAAATCTAGTTGGATTCGCAGAATTTACCTCATAGAGACAAGTATCTGCCTTACACGTTTGGATAACAAAGAAGAAGGTAGATGAATGGGATACCCCTCAGGTCGACAGTTATCAGTACTGATACATGGCATTTTTTAGTATCTTGCTCTGATGTTACTTTAATGTGTTGGGATATTTCCTTTCCTGGTTAACATTCGCAATTGTTGTGCTTCTTTGACTATAACAGGACGCAGAGTAAGGGCCAGATGTAGCAAAAATAAAAATTGCGACTCGCATTTTGCGAGTTGATGCGACTCGCAAAATGCGAGTCGCAAATTGGAATGTCAGAAAAAAAAGCGATCCGATTTTGCGACTCGCAGCTGGACTCGCAACGCTGTGTGCGAGTCCGCAGTTTGCGAGGTCGCTGTTTGCGAGTGTGCAAAAAACGAACTCGCAATTAGCGAGTGGGTGTCGCAAATTGCGATTACCTTCAAAATTGCTTGCAGGTGCAGCAGAACACTCCAGAAAGCATACCAGAACACTCTGGAAACACTTCCTGGCACATGATGATGACATCACAGCCAGGAAGTTAACAAATACACCTGGGAGGAGGCAGGAGATCATAGATAACAGCCAGGACAGATTAATGTGGCACATGGCGTTAATGTGCCACATGACTGGTTGGCATTTTCCTGCCCATGGACAATTTCAACTTGTATATAGTTTCTTCATGACATTAATAAAACAGTTATTTTTGTTCCACGTAACAAATGGTTAATAGGTGAGTATGGTGGGAGTTGACATGTACCGTCCAAAATATTGCGTTGCAATGTGGTCCCGTCTCAGTCTGCCTTGATTAGCTAGACTCCTATCCCCATGATGGCGATGTGGTTTTTCTTGCTCTTCATCATCAGGATCTGGGTCTGCAGGGGTGAGAGGTAGCCCACGTCGGGTGGCTATGTTGTGGAGGATGGCGCATGCGACCACAATTTTGAAAGCGGTAATGGGGGTGTATTGGAGGGCGCCTCCACTGCGGTGGAGGCATCTGAATCTTGCCTTCAGCAGTCCGAAGGTGCGCTCGATCAGGTTCCTGGTCCTCTTATGCGCACTGTTGTATTGCCTCTCTGATTCAGTTCTGGGTGTTAAAAACGGAGTCATGATCCAAGGCCTGAGAGCATATGCACTGTCACCTGTTGGGCACAAAAGTACATGGTTAGGAAGTCCAGATTGTCGTGCACAGTGACCTGTGTGTATGTCTGCGAGTGTCTGTGGCTCTACCTAGGAGGTAACCGTCTCCAAATTCCCCACGTTCCAGGCGTTGATGTATCCCACTATGCCTAAAAATGTATGAGTCATGGGTACTGCCAGGAAACTTAGCTACGATGTCCGTGATGACATAATGGGCATCACAAACAACCTGTATGTTGAGTGAGTGGGTACACTTCCTGTTGCAGAAAATGTGTTCCAGATTAGCAGGGGGGCATATTTGAATGTGTGTCCCATCTACACACCCTATGACATGAGGAAAGTGGGCAATGCGGTAAAAGTCCAGCTTGGTGCTGTTAATTTCTGCCTCATTCCTTGGTAAGTATATGAAGTGAGACATGTGCGTGACTAAGGCATCTAGGAATGCCCTGAGGAACCTTGACACTGCGCTTTGGGATACCCCACCTGCCACGGCAATGACCCCCTGATAGCTCCCTGAGGCCAAGAGGTGCAGTGCGCATAGTACTTGCACATGCGTAGGGATGGCGCAGCCACGCAGAGTCTTGTGTTCTAGCTGTGGTTTCAGTAAATCTATTAATTCTAGAATGGCTGCGCTGCTAAGGCGGTATTTGTCATAGATCTCCTCTTCAGTTTGCTGAAAAAGAGTCTGCCTGGTTCTATATATCTTCTCCTGTCTGTGGCCCCTCCTCCTCCTCTGCTGGGCTGCGAAGACTCTCCTCCTCACTGCTATCAGGTATATCTCCGCCATCTTGAGTAACCCAGATGCCTTCTGGGACCCCTTTTATACTTTGGTAATGGTTACCACCTGCTCTGAGTTAGTGGTAAATGGGACATGCAAACTGGGCTTTTTGCAACTAGTCGCAATTTGCGAGTTGCAATTGCATATGGGTTGCGACTTGCAAATTGCGACTTGCAATTTGCGGGTCGCAAAATGGGGTCGCACCGGATGCGACTCGCAAACGGGTCCCATCGCTTTTTGCGAGTCGGAAATGGGCTTTTTGCATCCCATTTCCGATTTTGCACTGTCGCAAATTGCGATTCGGCCCGTTTGCGAGTCGCAATCGTTTGCTACATCTGGCCCTAAGTGTAGTATATTAGTATCAGGAGGTTATGAATTCTGACCTCCCCCTTTGATTATTCAATCTGTGGGTCTACATACGGGCTCATATTCCCAGTGCCTGTTGGACAGAACGAAAAACTATTGGATGACAGCTGCCCTTGAAGCCTCTAGGGTAGCTCTGTGACCTTTAGGGAGAGTAATTGTACTAACATCGATGGATTCGCCCTAGATGACAGGGGAGAAAAGAAGGTAGTTTTGGCTTGGTCTACCATGGGCTTATTTGTGTTGACACATGGGTGTTGTTTTGTTATCTTTTGTTTGTTGTTTGATTTTTTTTCACATGCTGGAGGTCACAGAGGATGTCTGGCTGCATGTTGGATAGACTAGGTTTACATACTCACACTGGGTGTTATTTACTTATTCCTTTGGTTCTTTATGGTTCGTTCTGTGTATTGCAAATCTTGACTTTGGTGCATGTACACACTTGGTGGTGGTGGTGGTGGCGATTACCGTAATCATTTAGCTGTGATATCAATATTTATTCTATTAGTTGGTTTTAATCTGAGCCCTGCGTCTTATTATTTTCTGAGAGGTCCATGACCCTCTCATACAGAAATCTTGAGAACTTGCCATAGACACCTGCCTTCGTTTTGAAGCGTGGATGCACCCTGATGACGGTGGTTCCCTAGTTGGAGAGACACAGAAATGCACGTTGGTGCTACTGTTTTCTAAGAATATAGGATCTGTTTTAAATTGTAATTATGGGACCTATGACAAAGTTAGCAATTTAAGCAAGAAAAGAATGATTATGAACAAATACAGAATATGATTCTATGTATGTTGGATTTAATTGATGGCACATTATACTGGAACCATAATTCAATATTTTCTTGAAATAATAAGAGATGTTTTTGAAATGAGTGGACAATATGTCTGATGTAGAGTGTGTATAGTGACATGGTTACGAATGAGAGTTGAGTCTGATTAGGATTGTGAGGTGTGATTGTTTCATGTAGGGGGTTCATAAAATGTTTTTTTATTCTTTATCAGATTGACACTTTTTGCATTCTACATAGAACATTGTATATTGATGATTGTTATTTGGTCTTGAGTATTTTGTTTAATATTATGAAAATAGTGATGTTAATCTACATAAAATAAAAAGAAAACAACTATGTTTATATAGCCTCTTTGTACATTATATATAATACATAAGTATTGCATGGTCATATTTATCATAATGGGGTGGCCTTATGGTTTATAGATTTTTCTATTTTCCCTGGTAGGGTTGCCCTATTTGTGCTTCAGAGGCCCTCTTTTTGCACTTCTGGGAGTGGCTACCCCCTGTGCAACCATCAGTAGCATAGGGCTAGGATGTGCCAGTTAGCCAGGGCCACCACCGAGGTCCAGCGCACCACCCAGCAGCTGACAGCTGACCTACCACAGGGCAGATATAATCGCCTGCGAGCAGGCAATGCTCAACCTGCTATGCATTGAGATTCCGGGACTTGGTGAGTATTGTATTTTTAGTACATTTATGTTCTACAATGCAAACTTTCTTTTCTGAATAGCATGCGGTTTCTACTCAGAGGTAAGTTATGTTTAGTTTACGTTAAGAATATTATTTATTATGTGGTCCAGTTACAGCTAGACAAGGTGCTTGGCGCTACATCATCAAACTCATAGGTTCTCACTCTGGCTGTTTATTAACTAAGCAATTGCAAAGCAGACTCCTCTATGCTCCAGTCTCCATAGTGAATTAGTGATGTCAGTGAGTAAGCGTTCTCTGTGACTTTATGTAGCTGGTAGAGTCCCAAACAGTTTCATAGTGATGCGAGTATGCATGCATTGCAAAAAAGGGAGACTGAGTTGGTCCATCAATGGGCTTGAGAAATGAGAATAGAATGAAAGATCATTCATTACAGTGCACTAGTTCCAAATGTAGTTTTTGTTAGAAAAATGTGGGATAGGGGTCGTAGAAATATAGCCAACTCAACAATAGTTCCTCAAACTAGTACCATCTGTGATCTGATTTAAGTACAATGTTATTGCATTTGCCAGTTATATAATAATTTTGTGGAGATTAACGGTATCACTGATGTATTTTATATCTTCTTTATGTCTTACATCAGCACCCAAGGGCAAGAAGAAGGGCAAGGCACCGGCAGGCCCAGCAGAAGCTGGGAATGTGTCGACTATAAGCAATATTATTATTATTTCCCTAACTTTTACCTCTCCCCACTTGTATACTACTTTTAATTTTGCCTTGTTTACTTTCTTTATACTGTCTCCATTTTTTCCATCTCCCCTATCCAAGTTTTGTTTAATTCCTGCTATACCTGCATTGTCTTTTTTTCTTTCTTTCATTGACCTTTTTGTATTCCACCCCTTCATTGATCTTTAATGATTCTAAGTCATCGTCAATCATAGGCTACAGCTCTGCTTCTCATTTACGCAAAGCTTTTCGTTGGCTTTACTACCTGGCTTTACTGATAGTCCAACAAAACGTCCAGAGTGATATACTTGACTGAAGATACTGCAGTGCTAACTGAACTTGTGATGTTGGGTGAGACCAGTGAGTAAAGTGGGACTAGTAAGTGCCCAATTTGATTTCAAGTTTTCCATAAGGGATACTCTGTGATGAGCTTGCCAAATACAATCTATATAGCCCTTTCCTTTCCCTGTAGTGTGGTGCATCATTTTTCCCCACCTATGTACAGCAGACAGGATAAATATATTTGCATTTTATTTATGACATAGCTTATTTATTCATGTGCTCTTTGGAGTCAGGGTAGAAACTGAGGCCCTCATTATGACTTCAGCGGTCTACAACGTAGACTGTCAAAGTCCTGCCAGCCACAAGACCGCCAGTGATGGCCGTCATCCGACCACCATATTATGGCTGCTGACTTCCCTCTGCAATAATTTGGTCTGAGAGCCGCCAGCAGCCATACTGGTGGTTGGTGCTGCAGTGGAGGTTGCTCCGCTGGCACCGCCACGTCAACACAAAACCACCATGCCTATTACGAGTTAGTAGTAGGTGTGGGGTGTTGTGTTGGCAGGGCGCTGGCGGTAGAGCAAGCACCATTGACCCAGTTTCCTCCCGGACGACCACCTTGACCACCAGCTAAGGTAATTGACCGACAGGGGAGGGGGTGTTGAGTGTTGTGTGCGTGAATGAGGATGTGTTTTTGTGTGAATGGAGGGGGTGGGGGTGTCGTGTGTGTGCATGTGAATGCACATGTATGTGTGTGTGTGTGTGTGAATGCATGTATGCTGGGGGATGTTGGAATGGGGATCGGGGTGAGGGAGTGTTGGAATGAGGATCGGGGGTTGGGGGAGGTGTGGAATGGGGATTGGGGGTGGGTTGTCATGGCTTGGGGGAGCTGCTGGCGATGGAAGTGCCCCATCCTGTTCCCTGCCGGACGATTTTCTCCCTGGACCAGGTAAGGTGATCATCCAACAGGGGAGGGGGTGGGAGGCTGGGGGGTGTTGTGTGTGCTTGCATGAGTGTGTGGTGTCTGTGTGTGTGCATGAATGTGTGTGTGCATGGTTGTTTGCGTGTCTGTATGTCAGAGTGCATGTGTGTCTGTATGTCAGAGTGTATGTGTGTCTGTATGTCAGTGTGTGTGCGTGTGAGTATGCATGCATGAATGCATGTATGATTGGAGTTGTGAATGTGTGTATGAATGGAGTTGTGAATGCGTATATGGATGCTGTTGTGAATGCATGCATGGATGCGTGTGGGTGGATGCGCGTATGTAAGTATAGGGGAATGGGTGTATGCGTTGTACATGTGGGTGTCTGTGTGCATGTATGCTGGGTGTGGGCACTGTGTCAGAAGGGTGGGTGGGGGAATAGGGGTGTTATGTCTGAAGGGGGGTTGGTTATGGCAGGGGGTGCTGTGGCTGGAGGGAGGCGTCTAGTGGTTGGTGGGGGGAGTTGTCTACCGGTGACATGGAAGGAATTCCCCATCACTGGTAGCCCTTCCACCATGGTTTTCATAACGGTGCTACCGCTGCGGAAACCATGTTGGAGGGCCGGCTCCTAATACCGCCAGCAGTCTTCGGTGGACTGCCGGGTCAGCGATGATCATGCTATAGCAGTATGAGTGAAGATGTCAAAGTCATAATGTGGCGGTCTGCACACCTTAGTGTGAGGGGAGAGGGTGGGGAGGGATTAGGGATGGACGTTGAACTTTTTGTTTGATTTTTTGGGAACCAGGTTAGTTATTCGGGGAGAGGGGTGGAACTGTTGTGGGTGGATATGGAGGGTCTTCAATTTGTAAATAATGAAAGGAAATCTTTTTTTTAACTTTATTTGCATCTCAAATCTTTATTTTTGGTGTTTTTGACTTTTAGTTTGCACTGCTATCTTCAAATGCCTGTTTTTTTATCTGCTAAAAACAGTGTGTATGTCATTAACTTATACCCTTTCTCTATTGCCATCTGCAACTATCTATTGACCACTAGAGGATGATTGCCTTTGCCTATTTTGCTTACAAAAACCCAGTACACCAAGGACATCTACTTTGGTAGGAGTTAATTACTAACTAAATAAGTTCATTTCAATCAATAAATCTTCTCTTACCTGAATAGACGAAGCAAGAGAGTCTTCTTACTACAGGGTTTTTCCAAAGATGGCATCTGAAGGGGGTGGTAGCGGTAGTAATAGCAGGTTAGTGCATTAATGGGGAAGACAGAAGGTGCTACACCCACCTATGTGAACGCCAGCTGCAGGATTATTTAAAGGGTTTTCCATCACTGTCAGCTAGATTGAAAGAAAACAGCAAGTTTGTGGGTCATATGTCATAACTTTAGGAAGGCTGAGACCAGACTACCACAATGACAGCATTAGACACACAACAAAGAAGACCATATGATAATAAAATCTAGCAATATCAATTTCTGCTGAGCAATGGTGGGGAGCTACAAAACTAAACGTAGGAAATGAAATCATGAAGTCAGGAGAAGTGGGCTCAGACTCAAGAGTGGTCGGACCAGGTTAAGCATTTATGGAACATACACACAAGGCATGAATGATGATGTTGATGGGGCCGGTGTGGAATATTGCTCAAGTAATAGGAGGTAGAAGGTCATGCAGTGAGTAGGTGTTGCTTTCACCACATCCGTCCCAGCATTTATGATGTAAAATTACGTCAAACCTCAATAAACCATACAGCCCGAGGGAAGAGGGACAGGGGCTCAATAAATGGATGGGAAAGTGGATTTGGGGAAAGGTATGACAAAGACAAACACTACACAAAAGAAACCATGACAATAGTC